>NC_045632.1:54355002-55628959 GCF_009829155.1 Mustela erminea | reverse complement strand
AACTTTGGAAAGGGAAGGATCATAAGAGATTGAAGTCAGTGCCTTCATTTCACAAAAAAACTAAAAACCTGTATCCCAAACCTTAAGAATATATCCTCCTCCAGCCCCTCTTTATGCCAGTAATTCCCCTTCCAAAAATTGATTCCTTGGAAATAATCAGGGATATGCACAAAATTGAGGGTGGTCAGTGGAATATTTATAATTGGGGGAAAACTGGAAGCCTACTAGATGTCTAACAATAGTTAAATACACCTATTGGACACACTAATGCCCACCTCCAAATCCAATGCCGATTGGATCCAGTGACAATCCAAGAGTCGTCTTGACTTGGAAAGGTATTGAAGTATTAATTTATACCACAGGTTGCAAAAACAGTAGGTAAATTATGACCTCACTGTTGTGAACATATATCCACATGCAAAAAGGAAGGTGTTGGACACCTGGGTGGTTCAGTGGGTTGAGCCTCTGCCTTTGGCTCAGGTTGTAATCCCAGGGTCCTGGGATCGAGCCCTACATTGGGCTCTCTGCTCAGCAGGGAGCCTGCTACCTCCTCTCTCTCTGCCTGCCTCTCTGCCTATTTGTGATCTCTGTTTGTCAAATAAATAAATAAAATCTTTAAAAAAAAAAAAGGAAGGTGTAGGGATCTATTAAATACTTGATATGTTGGTGATCCATTTGGCCAAAAGAGTAAGAGTGATACATTTTTCATTCTCCTTATTTGTATTTTCTTTTGCTTTCTCGGTGAACAAGTCTACTCGATCAAAGCTATCCTCAAAACTAAAGACCAACAAGATAGAGATTTTTTTCAGTTACTTAATGGTGACCCAACTTGAATTAGGGTCTCTGATTTGGCCATTGTTGCCCCTCCACCCTACACAGTCTTTCCTGGCTCCTCTGATCTATCAATCTTTCCCTTGGTTTCATTAGAAGAAGTAATAGAGCCAAATTAATAGTGTGTGTGAAGTTCTGCCTTCACCAGTGGGCTATAGCAGGGGTTGAGAACTTAAGGTGTCATCTGTAATCAGATCAGTGTACTAATAAATCTACTGTGATTAGCTCCATGTAAAACATAAAATAATCCAAATTTTCTCCCTGTTTCAGAAATATTTATCTCAATTTATTCTATCCCAAACCAAATAGAACCGATACTCATGGCCAAAAATCACATGTACCATTCTTTGATATGTTTGACAGTAAGATGAGACTTGGAAATAGGGCTACTTAAGAGAACTAGCTATGACGATGGAAATATTCTTCATCAGTGCTGTCCAATGTGGTAGCCACTAGCCATTTATGCCTACTGAATTCTTGAAATATGGCTGAGGGTGGCTGAGGAACTGAAGTTTAAATTTTATATAACTTTAATTAAGTATAAATTTAAGTAGCCACAGATAGCTGGTGGCTACCTTACCAGATAGCATAGGTTGGAATCTGAATCAAATGTCTGCTTAATATCATGAAGACCCCTGTCATGGCCAGGAAGGGTAAAGTGTATTCTGGCTTGGAGAAGTTCTGAACAACATGAGAGGTCATTTGTTTTTGCTTTGCTTCAAACCATAAAGCTATAAGCAATTCTGAAGTGCTGGTCAAGATAACTGAAACATATTGGAAAGACAACGGAATTTTTTTTTTTTTTTAAGAAAAGGAATGATAAATAAGAAGATGTGACTTTCAAGTGTCTCTGAGAGGTATCTTCTGATGTAGTATTAATTAAAAGAGATGGAATCTGGAGAGAGATGGATGATAGGATTCAGGATTCAGGACTTGCTCCAGTGATTTATAGACACTGAGCTGACCTGAACTTTTTAAGAAACCCATTTCCCCCTGAACTTGATACCCCTTCAACCCTCTTGGAATGGAAATGCAGCAGAGAGATACTGTAGGAGAGGTTCATACCAACCAACCAACATCAAGGTGTTGAAGTTAGGGTCTTTGTGCATCCGTCCTCTTAAGTCCCTCTCTTTTTGGAGTGAAAACTGGAGGACTGTTGAGACTGTCTGACTACATCTCTACTTGCTGTTGTGAGGGTCACTCTGGAACATCCAAGGATGTGCCTGTCCTTAATCATAGCCCTCGGTCACAAGAAACAAGAAGCAGCATCCAGTAGGAACCCCACTGGTGGAAGGATGTGGGTCAACAAGATGATTATTGGAAAGGTAACAGGACAGGACCTCAGTTTGCCAACCTTCTTTGTTTGTTTCCTAAACACAGATGTCACCAGAAGATAGGGGGAGTCATGGAATTTTATTCTGTACCCCATGTTTTTCAAAGCATCTTTCATGTCGGTTGTTAGATTTAGTAAGTAAAAACATAGGATGCACCAATGCAATATTTGGGACATACTTACACTAGAATATTAGTCATTATTTACCTGAAATTCCAATTTAACTGGGTCTTATATTTTATCTGGCCACTCTATCCATGAAACACCAGTCCCAAGAGATCTCCCATGGTGAAAAGGGCCCTACTTCACTGTGCATTGGGAGGGCTGCTTACTTTGCCATTCTCTCGAGGATTCCTAAGACATTAGCATATGAAAAGCTCCAAGGAGAGTCCTACAGGAAATACTTAGACTCACTTTAACGCAACACTGTCCAGACTTTTGAGAACATAGAGTCCAGCCATAAAGGGTCAGACTGCCTGAGTTCAAATACTGGATTCGCAGCATAGTGGCACCTCTGTGACCATGGACGAGCAATAATGAGAGCCTGGGGTGGGCATCCGTCCATGAGGACAGCCAGAGCCTTGCCTCACGTGCTCGGGGTGACAGTGATATGAATCAGCAGAAAACATTCAGCCTGAGCAGGGAAACTGCTTCGTGACCATCAGCTTTTATAGTCACATTGGTAACAGGAGCCTTTCCCAACAATAGCTGTCAATCCATGGGAACCAGTAGGCATATCCAGGACATGCTGAAGATAGATCAGAATGGGGTCAGGGGGAAGTTAATTTGGTCCAGGATGGAAAGAACACCCCTCACTGCCAGACTGGTTGGCCTTGAACTTGCTCATTGTAGTAGATAAAATGAAGGTCGCTGGTGCAGCAGGAGTTTCTGTGGCTCTAAGGGTCTAATAAACCTGCCCCACCATGGGGGGAGCTACTTGCCTTCTCTGTTTTCCATTGGGACTGTATTAGTTTCACAAGGCTACCGTCACAAAGCCCCACCAACTAAGGGGCACAGACAACAGAAATTCATTTTCTCATAGTTCTGGGGCACCAAAGGCTGAACTCAAGGTACTGGTAGCATCAGTTCGTTCCGAGGGCTGTGATGAAGGACGCTCTGCTTCTGGATTCCATGCCTCTGCTCTGGTTTCTGGGGATTTGCTGGTGATCTCTGGTGCTCCTCGGAGTAGGCACATTGCCTAGAACTCTGCTTTGATGTTCACATGGCATTCTTCCTGTGTGTGCATCTGTCACTGTGTCTGGATTTTCCCCTTTTATAAGGACACCAGTCCATCTGGATAGGGCCCTCTCTAAAGACCTCATTCTACCTGATCACCTCTGGAAAGACCACGCCTCCAAATAAGGTCACATGTCGAGGTATGAGAGATTAGGACTTTAACATCCGCATTTTTGGAGAGCACAATTCAACCCCTAACAGCTACCTTCTAAAATGGGGGCTAATGCTGGCTGCCTTTCTTACCACACAGGACTGTAATGGGGCTTAAATAAGAGAATGCAGAGGAACTGATTTCGAGAAATTTGATAGCACTATAAAACTGCAAGGCAAACGTTTAATTTCGCATGTTGATCTGCGCTGGAAGTGATATTCAAACCTTTGCAAGAAAGATGTCAGGAAACTGTTAATCCTCCCGCAACACTGCCTGGAAACACACAGCTAGGGACTTCATCTTTCAGAAAGACACACGGATTCGAAAGAGATGGGAAATGCATGCCTGGAAATGAGTATGCCTTTGCAATGCCACTAAATCCCCTGATGGCATATAGGAAATTGGAGACACAAACAAGGAAATGAAGACAGAGAGCAGAGATATTTCAAAATTTACCACGCACTTATCTTGTGTCAACCAACGCACAGGGCAAGTCAAATCTTCACCCAGGAACCTGGGATTATTTATGGGTCACCTATTTAAATGGAATGGCTAACATTATTAGAAAACCTTCCAGCACACAAAAGAGAAGGTAATTCTGGAGGGGAGAGGTCGTGTGGTGGGGGTGGGGGGGAGAGAGAACAGAAATGAGGGAAGAAGGCTAAGGCAAAGGGTGATCAATTTCACAGTGTTAGCGGACACTTGCCTTGGTTCTCTTTCTATTTTCAAGAAACCAGCTCCCATTGATCTGGAAAAAAGTAATCTAATCAGGAAATGCACACATACCTGTATCTCCTATACTTTTTATATACATTTGTGCCTGGTGATGTTATGAATTCTCCAACTTTTTTCATTTTACTGCATCATCAATAGGCCTGTAGAACTGAGATAATTTAAAGAGAGGAATGTTTGGGAAGACTCTTTTTCTCCCCTGATTTTTTTTTTTTTAAAGATTTTATTCATTTGGCAGACAGAGATCACAAGTAGGCAGAGAGGCAGGCAGAGAGAGAGGGGAAAGCAGGCTCCCTGCTGAGCAGAGAGCCCAATGTGGGCCTCGATCCCAGGACTCTGGGATCATGACCTGAGCCGAAGGCAGAGGCTTAACCCACTGAGCCATCCAGGTGCCCCTTCTCCCCTGATTTTAAGGAGTCTGCGCAGTATGCCCCAAAGCAGAATCTCTTGCTCCTTACTAAAGTATCTTTGAAGAAACAAAATATGTCCGGAATTCCAACCATTTTAAGCACTAAAACGGACAGCACAGGAGAATCTCGGACTGATGGAGCGGGACTGGGCAAAACTGAATTAGGGTTTTCCAGGCTTTGCCTCCTGAAACAGAGTAGTATCTCCTCTAGGGAAATAGGGAGGTAGCATTGGCCTTTCCCTATCTGCGATTTTCCACTTCAGGACTGTGCTTTTCAGGAAAGTCCAGCAAGCACTTCTCTGCTCTCTGATTTCTAAACTATCTAGGAGCATTGTGAGACTCAGTATCAGCTTTGAGAAAGTAAGTAACAGTCGTGGAGAGTGGGAACCTGCAAAATAATACAGGTTTTTTTTTTAGAGGAAAGAGGAATGCGAAAATAACCAAAGCCATTGTGAAAACAGCACATTTTCCAGAAGGGCTTGCTCTATTCTAGAATGAGTCACCTTATAAAGCTACAAGTGTTTGGATAATATGACATTACTGCATAATCTAATAGACAGGATGGTCTCAAAGCAAACATCATATACTTAAATTTAATCTTGCACAAAAACTTTCTCCCAAAACTGAAGAAGTGGCTATCTTATTTTTTGTTTTATTTATTTTATTTTAAGTTTTATTTATTTCTTTGACACACACACTTACAGAGCACAAGCAAGGGGAGCAGCAGAGGGAGAGGGAGAAGCAGACCCCCTGCTGAGCAGGGAGCCCATCATGGGGCTCCATCCCAGGACTCTGGCATCATGACCCAAGCCAAAGGCAGACGCCCAACTGACTGAGCCACCCAGACACCCCTGTTTTATTTATTTTAAGGATTTATTTATTTATTTGAGAGATGGAAAGAGCATCTCAAGCAGACCCCCTGCTGAGCTCGATCCCACGACCCTGAGATCATGACCAGAGCCAAAATCAAGAGTTGAACGCTTACCTGACTGAACCACCCAGACCCCCTAGGAGGGACTATTGTAAAAAGCAGTTGTAAAAAAATGAATTTGGAGGGTAATAACTCAAAATGGAGTTTATATTAAACCATGTATCAAAATAGATGGATTAAAGAACTAATGTGAACACGCGGCCATAAAATTTTAGAAAAAGAAATATGTATTAGCATGACTTTAATCTCAGAACAGGCCAAGAACATTTATTATAAAAATTCAAGAGCACGTCATAAGGAAAAACGATATTGTGTCTGACTACAGATTTAAAAAATCAGTATCTCAAAACATTAAACAAAATTAATTCAAATAAGCTGGCAAAAAAGTTACAATAAATGTATGAAAGGCAGAGGTTAATACCCACATAAGTCATAATCCCTCCTAAATCAATAGAGAAACCATTAACACCCAAATAAAAAAGGGAATAGGGCTTACAAAGGCAGCTACCTCACAAGGCATGGAGAAAGGAAAGAGTCACCAGTAATTTTTAAATGGCAAAACCAGGGAAATAGTACTTTATCATTTTCTTTTATCAGAGTGACAGAATTAAGCAAACCTTAGCACTTAATGCTGGCAAGAAAGAGGGACTTTCATATACTTCAGGTGGGAATCAAGTGTAGTATGGTTTCTTTGCCATGCATTTTGATAATTACAAATTAATTGTTAAATAAATTTTTTTTTCCCAATACAAATTTAACATCTAAGGATAAATGTTAAAAAGTTAGGCCACTCTGGGAGTTATACGGAAACAATGAATCATGGAACACTACATCAAAAACTAATGTCTAACAGAGCAGAATAAAAAAAAAGTTAGGTAACCTTAGACACATATTTGTGTACCTAAATTATCGTCACAGAATTATTTAACATAATGAATTTTTGGTGGAAAACTAGTTAACCAACAATAAGGGGAAGCTTAAATTAATTGATAGCCCACGAAATATTTTCTTAGATGGACATTAAATATCATGATTTTGAAAAACTCAAGGAAAGGAACATTCTCACAAGAATGTGAAAATTTTAAGGTGAAAATTTAAAAGCAGAATACAATCAAGTATATAATTTGATGCTACACACACGTATATGTATATGTATACATATACTCATGCATATTTTAAAACGTTTAATTCTACTCCTATGGGCAGAAAAAATCAGACACAAAAACACAAAAATGTTTTCTGAGTGGAGAAGTTGCAAGCTAATTTTCTTTCCACTTATTCTTTTATTTAACCATAAGTATGGATTGCTTTTACAATCAGAGTAAGTTCATTACAAAATAAAAATACTGAGGTCAGCATCTATGGTAAGATAGGTACAGCTTATTCTGTTTTATAAGCATTTATGAAATGACTACCATTATCTTAGCACTGGGCTGAGAGAAAGCAGCGTCATTTGAAGAACTTTCTGCTGGAAAGAATGATACAGTTACTCACAATTTTTTTTTTCTTTTTTGGATGGGGCCGTCCATTAGACGGTGCTTAATATCCAGCTGAGCTATATGACCATGAAAACCAGAGGGCAGAAGACAGGGAGGCCAATTTTGCAAACATTCTGGTCAAGAAAAAAACAATTAGAAATGACGTTTGATGTGAATGAACTTGGTGAGAGCGCTTTGGGAGAGGCGAGAAGAGTGTGTGGTAAGCGGTACTCACTCAGAAAGATGCTGCAAAATGCTGGCAAGCACGCAGCCTTGTTAAAAACGACCGTAGAGGCTGGGTTCCTCCAATTCTTAACACCCTTCCTTTCCTTTTAAAGCCACCACATCATACCTACTTGCAGGAGTCCAGTTCCCAATCAAAACCAAGGCACGGAGCAGGAGAGTATCATGGTAGATACGTTTTCCCATTAACCAAGTTAAAATCTTCCTAAAGCTTAGTGGGGTTATAAAAACGCGAGGAGAGATCTGCCATGCCTCTGTACATACTGCATGCATTTCCATGTTGATTCCCATATCTCAAAATAAAAATGCACCAAAGAGAGGCATTCTCAAATAGAAGGATCCAATTGCTTCATTCATAAAATCTTAAGGAGCTAATTATAGGGAGCAAGAGGCAACTTTTTTTTTTTTCCCCAATCAAGAGGATCTCTCTCTCCTCCCCCCCCCCCCAAACGTTTGGAAGATTTGCAACCCCGTGAACATGTTTCATGAATGGCAGTAATATGTGTTTGGTCTTGCTTCCTAGTAAGGCTAACAACATCTCATTCTGCAAAAGATACTTGATGCCCAATGAGCATTTTTTTGTTTTTTTAAATCTAAATTGGAAAATGGTATTTTATCAATGCAAAGTTAAATGTGAACTTTCAAAAGGCATGACGTTGGTATACACAGAAGACGCTCTATCATCACCGCGCCTGAATACATTAAGTATGGAAATGAAGTCGGGTGAGAGCACCGCCTGGATCTTTCTGCACCGCTGGCCCGACCACATAAATTAATCAAATGGCAGGGCCGCGGAAGCCGGCTGGAAAGCCTGTGTTCCTCACCGTTTCTTGAGGCTTAAATGTTTCTTGAGATAATAAATATCTGATCTTGGAAGGAGGGGTGGGGAGATCAGGAGGTTAATTATCGGCTGACTTGGATGACTCTGGGAGATGCGCTTGTTCTACTCCGCTCTCATCTTCGCTCTTCGCGGCTACTCGTGCAGTCAAGGCTGACAAGTCCTCAAAACGCATTCCTGCCTGAGACCCTTCTTCCTGCTGCTCCCTCCTGCTCAAACACTGCCTGAGCCTCCACGATTTACATGAAATAGTCAGGGCTGCTCTTTTGCTCCTCATTCTCCCCAGGCAACATCTGCTTATTCCTTAACAGAATCAAGAATTCACTCTCTTCATGCCAGGGATCAGCCTTTGCTGGACCGGTTTGCTGGATGGCCTTTCTTGCCGAAAATACAGCCGAGATCTGGGCCCGACCACCAGCTGTCAGCCCTGCTGCCCACCGCTAGTGGCCAGATGCTCCCTGACTGGGGAAGACTTGGTCTTTTCTCACACTGCACATTCTTCATTTCCCCCACGGTTTTCTTTTCTTTTCTTTTCTTTTCCCCACCTTAAAAAATGATCTTTTGAGCTAACTGCTCTCAAAGCTTGGAGTCTAATGCAGACCTCCCAACTCTCCCATCACTGCTTCTTACAGGCTCCCCTCTTGCCTCCCGACTGCTGCAGAGAGACCCTGCTGAAGGTTCTTTCCAAAGTCCTCTGCGCGGTTAGCGCTGTCCACAGTCTGTCCAGGAGAAGGAGCAGGTAGTGACCTGAAGTCCCCATTTTCTACATCTGACTTCTCTCCTGAATGCTGGCTCTGTAATGTCTATTTTTTTTTAACGCCTTAATTTTATTTATTTTTTTCAGTGTCCCAAGATCCATTGTTTATGCACCTTACACCAGTTAGAATGGCCAAAATTAGCAAAACGGGAAACAACGTGTGTTGGAGAGGATGTGGAGGAAGGGGAACCCTCTTACACTGTTGGTGGGAATGCAAGTTGCTGCAGCCACTTTGGAGAACAGTGTGGAGATTCCTCAAGAAATTAAAAACAGAGCTTCCCTATGACCCTGCAATTGCACTCCTGGGTATTTAACCCAAAGATACAGATGTAGTGTGATGTCTGTTTTGAGGTCACGCAGGTGCCTAATGTCTATATCTTTTTTTTTTTAATATTTTATTTATTTACTTGACAGAGAGAGATCACAGGTAGGCAGAGAGGCAGGCAGAGAGAGAGAGAGAGAGAGAGAGAGGAAAGCAGACTCTCTGCTCAGCAGAGAGCCCCATGCGGAACTCGATCCCAGGACCCTGGGATCATGACCTGAGCCGAAGGCAGCGGCTTAACCCACTGAGCCACCCAGGCGCCCCAGCCTAATGTCTATTTCTAAGACATCTTGCAAACTAGCTCTGCCGCCATCTTTCCTTCCATTTATGCCCATGTCACTGACGCTCACTTCCTCACCCTTCTCTGCTGTAATCACCGATTTGGGGGTTCGCCATTCCTAACCCGTGCCTTCATTAACCTCCTGAATGCTCTCCCACCTGTGCGCCCTGGACCCTTCAGGACAAGGTTCCTTTCCCCAGACCTTGGCTCTCCTGTTCTGCAGCTTTCAAATACTCCTCCCTCAAATGCCTTCACTGATGGCTGTCCAAAGTTTCCTCTAGCAGAGGCTGATAGGTTTTGCAAAACAAGAAGGTCACTGCGATCAAAATAAAATCAGAAAAGAACAGTTAATCACACACTAGTCCCCATACTACAATGAGTCTTAGAATATCCATCATTTACTGTGAATTTTGATCTTTAAAACTGGAGGGGGCTGGGTGGCATTTCCTCACTGTTTGCCAACAGAGTCTTGGGGGATTCATTTTAGGGGTATGTTCTGGATCTCCAGGGGAAACTAAGAAGACCCCACCAATTATTCATGGTGAATTGTTAAACTTGGCCATTTTTCCTTGAGCCTCCTATGCTTTTCCTTCCTCTAGTGGTTCCCAAACTCCTTCAATCTCTGTTCTTAAGCCATTCTCTCCCCTCTTCTCCAGCTCTTAGTCAAGACCCGTGGTCACTCTCCACCAGCGATGAGTCTGGGATCCGCTAACAGCTCAGTGCCTGGACCACAGGGTGTGCCAGACAAGTGCAAGGTTTTGGAGTGACTGCTTAGGTTCAGTTGCCAGCTCCATCACACTTTGACCTGACCAGCCTGTGGCAAGCAACTGAAGCTTTCTGAGGCTTAGTCTTCTCATCTGTAAGATGGAAATAATAATACTCACTGCATAAGAAAATGGAACATAGGGTGTAATGCGTTCATGGCCATTTGTGTTGTGCTCAGTACACTGAAGACATTTCATAAATAGTATGGGCTACTGGTAGTCTCTGTTACTGGTAGCAGGTGTTATGTTAAACCTCCACCAGCAAGCCAACTTGCGCACCTCAGCTAGACTCGGACCCCAGATACTACTCTGCCTACACGTAGGTAGAGCTACTTGTAGGAGCCACAGGAAGAGGGACCTAGTTCATCCTGCAAACATAAAGGCCAAAGAAAAACCTCTGCTTCTTGAGCTCAATGTAACAGGAATGAGACCACCAACAACAGCCCTACTGGCTTCTGCAACACATTATGACTGCCAAGAACTGTAGGACTAGAGCCCCTGATGCTCCTAATCTGTTCTATCCCAGATCCTTAAATTCCACCACCCAGTTTATCTGGCCCTTTGGGAGTCACCATGGACTGGTCCATAGGAGACCTGTGAAAGGGAAATCATCTCAGTGGGGCTGCAGGGGCTGGGAACTGTCTGTTAATCTCCACATCACAATACTCCTTTGTTTCTAGTTGGTGCTAAACTCACCAGAATTATCCCATTCAACCTGTTTTGCAGAGAGAGTCTACATAATGGACCCAAATCACACAACAGTGCATGGTAGGGACATAGTTTTAACTTGAAAACTCTGATTCAGATTCCTGAAATCTTGGACCATCTTAAATACCCTAGTATATATGGCCTGAGACTCCTAGATATTTCTCACACAATGTTAGAAAAATCAAAATCCACACCCTGGTTTTGAAGTGACACTTTGTTTAAGAGTAAGAAAGACTGTGGTTTGTGACCTGGTTCCACTGTATGTGTGGTCTTGGGAGAGATATTTCATTGCTCCAATCTTCAGTATTTGTACTGGAAAATTAAGACAGTAATGCCCACTTTCTGGGTTGGCAGAGGACTAGATGTGACAAATGTCCAGAGCATCAACCCCAGAAAGCAAATAGTACAGTACATATTATTGTGTTTTGGTTAAACATGGGAGCTCTGGAATCACATTGTTTGTGTTTCGATTTCTGTCTCATCAGTTACTGGTTGTCTGACTTTATAAAATGTACTTAATAGCTGTCTTACTTACAGTGTTTGGGGTAATTATTAAATTAGATAATGCTTCCCAAGTGTTTGGTGTAGTAAACATTTATCATTATAGTTAATTAAGGTGATTATTGACACGATGATATTTTTATTGGTTAGGATAGGCTAGGTTTTGCTGCAGAAATAAAAACAGAATAAAATAAAATGAAATCTCAGAGGCTTAAAACACAAAGGTTTGTTTATCTTCTGCTTATGTTTTGAATTTGGTGGGATTGGTGGGAGTTTTATGCTGTGCAACAGCCCAGACTGAAGAAGATTCCTCCAGCTGGTAGCTGGCACCATCTAAAACACGTTGATGGCCAATAGTAGGGAAAGAGAGAATGGGAACAGTATGCTTAGGCCAGCACTTGCCCATTGGCTCCAACAGACTGCAAAAGGACTGGAAAACAGAGTGTTTCCATGTATGGGGGAAGAAGACAAGGTTTGGCTATGGGTAAGCACCAGTGCCTCTAGGACAGTGATGAAGACAAGGACAACATAACAAGGTGATGAGCATCTAGCTTGGAGTCTTGCACTCAACAGGTGGTTAATAATTAGCAATCTTTGTTATTTTTGTTGTATGTTAAATGAGTGAGGTATAAGTCTTGATCACATGATGGGTAATAAGATGTCACAGAAAGAAGAGCTGGACTCTGCACCAAATCTGGGAATAGGATGTTAAGGAAAGCAGAGGTTTCCCTATATAGGTGAGTGTGGTGGACCCTGGAGCCATCCCATCTAGCTCTATAAGTTAGGAAATCAGGTCTCTCAAAGGTCCCCAATTCCTCTATAAAATCATTTCTCCAAGTGTGGTCCATAGACCACCTTCCTAGGAATCACCTGAGGAATTTGTCAAAAATGTAGATTTCTGACTCATCTCAGACCTACTGAATCAGAATCTGTGTGTGTGTTGGGGGGGGGCATGGAGGTGTTAGATTCTGCAGTATTTATTTTTACAAGCTCGTGTACTGACTTTTAGGCCATGTGAAGTTTGAGAACCATGCAAATGAACACTTCCTGCCTTTATTTCCCCATGGGCACCAGCTCTGACTCTCATACTCAGAGTATCCCTTCAATATCATGCCTTGTCCAAATTCTGATGCTGAGGTTTAGCACTACAAAAAACCAGATTCAGTTGCTAGCTCTATCATTTACTTGTTGTGTATTCTTGAGCAAACCACTTAATGGCCCTGAACTTCAGTTCATTCATCTGTAAAATGTATACAGTACAATGGCCTAGCATTTGTTGGAAGGATTCATTGATACCATGTTAAAAAAAACAAAAAAGGCAAGATGATGGTGATGATACAGATAATGCAGATGATGGGGATCATGATGCTAATTATGGAGATGATGCAGATGATGGGGCTGATGCTGATGATGGGGATGATACAGATGGTGGGGATGATGGTGATGATGGGGATGATGTTGATGATGGGGATGATGCTGATGGTGGGGATGATACAGATGGTGGGGATGATGGTGATGATGGGGATGATGCTGATGGTGGGGATGATACAGATGGTGGGGATGATGCTGATGATGGGGATGATGGTGATGATGGAGATGATGGTGATGATGGGGATGATTCGATGGTGGGGATCATGATGCTAATTATGGGGATGATGCTAACAATGGGGTGATGCAGATGTGGTGATGACGCAGATGGTAGAAATGATACAGATGATGGGGACAATGAAGATGGCAATGACAATAACACCTGGAACTCATGTATGTAACAGATGGAACCCTGTGTGTGTTTTTTATTGTCTGTAACATGGAGTGTAGGCTTTGGCTTACATGACGGGCAAGGAAGTACCAGGGTTATGTGTAATGTCATATCCGAGATGAGGTTCATATTTAAACAGTGTTGGTTCTATTTTCATTTAATTCCTGGTAAAACAGACCTTATCCCTGAGCAAAAGGGCTAGCTGGCTTTACTTACTTTTAAATTAGAGCCAGGAAATTAGAGAGAGAAAGTTGTATTGGTAGAAGGCAATGTATATAGAAACAATGTTTGTAGAAAGACATGAATTCCTAAGTATAGAAGAAAGTCATATTAATAGTGATCTATTTGTTCTCTGGTTCAATTGCTACCTGACTTTGAGTTGTGATGTCCTCAAACAACCATGATGAATTATTTGACAGAGTGTCTCAGACTTGTGAAACTCCCATGTTGATAAGATTTTTAGAGTTGGTGTTTGTTGTTGATTAATGTAATTAGTTGGGGAGAGCTATACTGTGAGAGTGACAGAGATGGATGGGTAAGAAATAAAGAGTGTGGATAAGAAACAGAACCATGGTGGGCAACCCTTTTAACTCTATAAATATGCAAACCCATGCAGAGTCAAGGTGGGGAGAGAAAAGTTGGTGGTTTGCCAAGACATGAGGTGTGAGCAAGCAGCAGACAGAATAAAAAACCCATAATATCTATTTAGTGTCTGTGTTTGTTTGAACTAAATCTGATTCTAGCTCCAAACAGTTGATAGGAATCTTTTATTATAATCTGCCTCCTTAAAATGCTCCCACTCTATACCCTGTTCAAATAGAATCATAATTGTTTAAAAACTATAATAAAATCTGACTATTGAGAAAACGTTATTATTCATTTGATGATTTTTTCAGTGTCAAAATTCAATGTTTGAATACTGAACATTGCACAATTGTTGTTCTCTATCTTCTACTCAAATCCAGCACTTTATGGAGGTATGAACACATTGTTCTGGAAATCCGAGGTCTTTCCTAATTTGTTCTAAAATACGTGGTAGTCCAATCTAGCTTTTAAAAATCACACGAAACAAACAGCATCAAAAATTAAAAAGCTTTCAGAAAGAGTTGCCAATCTTCATGCATAATGTATAGGAAGGCAAGGCATGCCCACACGGAGTCTTAGTGCACAGGCAAGTCTCACTCATGTAGCAATGCAGTGATCTCAAAATTTGTGACTGCCCTGGGTGGTTTTCCTCCAACAGGAAAGCTTCTAGCATTGCATCAAGTCCCAGTAAAGGAAAAACAAGTGTACTGGGGGAATTAGACATGAAGTCCCAGGAAAACATTTGTGTAGAAACTGTTTTTCTCACCTCATGTTTAAAAACATCTTCAACAGCCTTTAAAATGCCGGTTGCCATGGTTACCGTTGTTGTGCAGGCTGGGAGGTTTCCAAGCATCTCTGAGCTCATCAGTTAATGCCAACAGATCAGAGATTTTTTTGAAAATTGATATTTATAAAATATCACCCCTCTTTTTTTCCCCCCCTTCCCAATCATAAGTCACATCATTGAAGGCAGCTGGATAGGTTTACAGGATTATCGTGGTAGTTATCACTGTGGACCTGACCTTTTGAAAGGCCACAGAAGTGCCACAGTGACCATATGCTAAATGTGGCCTTTGATCTAAGTCCACATGTGGTGGGTCAAATTCATTTGCTGACATTCACAAAAATGAAGAATCACCATTCTGATAAAGCAAAGCTACCATGCGTCACTTCCATTGTCACGGACCTGTCCCTATGACAACCGTAATCCTAACTGCTACCTGCTTGAAAACCACACTAATCAAACATTTTTTTTTAATATGGCCTCCCTACAGAATTCATAATTTACATTATGACATATCTAAGATCATGGGCTAACGTGTTTTTTGTAAGAACCTTAAAACCTGTCCAGTTTAACTGGATACAATTTCACATGCCTGGAGGACGATGTTACTGAGTTGGCTAAATCAGTGTCCTGGATATTCAAGTGAGAAGTTAAAGTTATACCCCTTTTAGGGACCACCATGTTCCAACATTTGAAAAGTCCAGGTTTCTTATTTTCCCAAGGCTCTTTTTTTATATGTCTTATTTTTAACACCTGCTCAAAAATTCACGGGAGAGATTCAGACTTCGATATCAGTGTCTACTTTTGACCAGTTTGATTCTCCGATCAACCTGATTATCTTTGTCCCGTGGAACTCAGCTCATCATTACAAAATCATAAACCCCGCAGTCCTGACCCCATGACATTTATTAATTGTCCAGAAAGTATTTTTGAAATATGTAAATGTGATTTGACTAAAATAAAGCTGTTGATTTAGCAACTTCACCAGAAAGCAGCCTTTGTAATAGTCTCCTAAGTCTTTCAGTGGCTTTATTTTAAAAAAGCTAGAAATAAATTTAACTCAACTAGAGTCACAGAAATTCACAGTGTTGTTTAGAGATATAGAATCAGCAAACTGATGAATGGTCTATTTTTTTACAGGGTATTTTTAAAAGCCAGATTATTTTCAGTCCTCTACTTTAGGCAAATTGGAGATTTTACCAAGGCAGAGAAAACAGATGAACTACCAGACACGAAACGAAAGAGGAAGGATCAAATTGAAACAAGTTCAAGGTCTCTGGCAATCTGGGGATTGAGAGTTAAACAGACTCGGCGCTCAAGTGAGAGGTTAGGGATGGACTTCAGACTCATGAATTACGGTTGTGTGTGCAGCAACAAAGGCTCTGTGAATAAATGGTGTGATCCAGGAGGCGTGAGCAAAGTAGAGACAGAAGGCAGCAGAGAAGAAACCCTGAGCAAGTCCAGCATTTGGCGAAAAGGACATCCAGCAAAACAGGATGAGAAGAAACTCTCCGACTAGTAGTGGGGGAAGCATCCAAATATCCCGGTAAAGAAGCTGAAAGCAAAGTCTAACGGGAATGAGAAATATTTATTCCAAGTAGGATGGAATGAATGGAGCCTTGGGATTGCCTCTTCCTGTTGGTTTCCCCAAGAGACCAGGACCTCCCAGGAAAAGGAAAGGACCTCTGTTTTCTCCATCATATTCCCAGAACTCATCTAGTTCCGTGTCTGGAACAGAGAAACCCACTCTAGGACTCTTTGATTCAATGGAAGAATGAAAATGTCAAAGGTGCGTGACAGGTGAAAGGAGTCCCCTGTGTTGCATTGGGTGGGGCTTCTGGGGACTTCTGCAGGAAGAATCTGAGGGGCACAGAGACCAGGTTTCTCTTTCACTGCTCAGGTAATGGGGTGTTATCCTGAGGGGTCCTTTTACATTTCCATAAAAAGAAAAAGTCTCATTCCCTTAAAAATGATCTGACATAGTTTTCACAATCAACTGCATTTAGACTTTAAAATGCAATTAAAATGTAACTATAATGTAAATCGGGTTAGCTTGAAGATGTTTCCAAAATCTCTCTGACTCATCCAGAATGGGAAGGGAGACCAAAGTGCAGCGTCCTTCCTATCATAGCCACTCACATCCTACCGGATGAGTCCACCAACAGTGCGTTACGTGACTGGAGGTCATCCCCGGAGACCACCCCTGCTGAGAGCGCTGGGCTGTTAACTGGAATCATCTCAATGGCGGATCTGAATCCCAATACTGTTAATGAGATGGACTGTGTCCCTATAAACTATTCAAAAGCAATACAAAAAAGTCTCAAATTAATCTAAAGAGTCCATCCATGACTATCTCTGGAATCCAGATGGGATAATAAGAAAGCCGATGGAGGGGAGTGTTCTGAAGGAAGCCCCGCAGCCTGACGTCACGGGAGTGCTGGCGTCCACTGCCCTTGAGCTGGGCAGATGAGAGGAAAAAGACAAGGAAATCACCATCTTATTAACTGAGACACCCTTGTTTGAATTTTAGAAAATTGCTCCTTTGAAGAGTACCATGGGGAAAGAAACGCAGGCCTTAGTTTCATCTGCAGCATCCAAATGAGAGGTTCTGCTGCCTTCCGGATCAGAGACGTGCCTATCTATTTGATGACAAGCCTCTGAATTAGTATAAATATACGATGGCCATAAAAACATCTGTGCTGAATGAAAAAGGAATAAAGTAGCGTAGGATTTATGGAAGGAGGTAACAGAAACGAACGCTGTCAAATCCTGGTTTCCTGTCACCGCGATGCCACAGCCAAGTCCTGGAAGCAGGTGAGTCAAAACTTGATCGAGTCCTATTAGGAGCTTGTTAGCTGCCTGTGGTGCCTTTTATCTGAAGTCTTTGAAAACATCAACCCTTGTGCAACAACCACAACAAAATCAATTTTCTTCAACTTGGAACTGCAGCCTTCCTCGGCTTGGACACACGGGCAACCATCCCCCTCAAGGAAATGCTTCGTAACCTCCCCGGGCAAGTCCCTTTTTTAGATCAGTGTGGATTTTTAGATCACCATGGATGCAGCCCAATACTAGCATTAGGTCCTTGAAACGAAGACGCTTTCGTTATATTGGTTAGGGTTGTATGTTAGAACTCTGGAATGAATCATCATCTGATAGAATCCGTTAATACTCGTGCTTTTAAAGAATCAGTGGCCCTTAACAAAGATGGATGAAAAGGCGTTGACATGTCCAAGCAAGCCGATATATTATGACCGTGTATTGATTCAACTCAAGGAGCTCAGCTATTGTTTAATTTATACCAACACTATGTTCAAAGCACAGACAAAACCACCTCCTTCGTAAGGAAGAACCTTTGCTACAGGAGTTCTCTTTGTCTGGAATGTTTTTCTCCCCTGGGTAATTCCCACCCTGCCTTTGCACCCACATCAGAGCTCTTCACAGCAGCAGCCTCTGATCTCCACGTGGGCTGCGCACTGACTCCCCTGGGGACCTGAATTCACTTGGATGCCCGAGTCCTTCCCAGAGATGCGCGTGTCATAGGTATTGGGGTATATCAGGGACATTCGGTCTTGGACACAGAGATTTTTTTAAAGCTCAGATGATCCTAAAATGTAGTCAAGGTTTGAGAACTTTGGTTGATAGTATCTTGCGATCACCTCTAGCAAGGGTGGCCTTAATGTTCCCTTTTGGCTTCACAAAAAACGTTTTAGACAGGTTTCTTCCTAACCATAGGCCCCTTATCCCCTTTCCTTAAAGAATTGATCTAAGAAAATTTGCAATTTTAATTCGCCCTTTAAAATGCTAATCTTCTCCCAGTTTCTGCCAGTTTCACCATCTTGGAATGTCCTTCTCAAGGACTTGTCAACCGTTCCTCTGACGTCATCACCGAAGGGGACGGTGCCCCTGTCTCCCAGGCCCCAGCACATGAACCACGCTGCCCCTCAATGTCCTCCAGTACTTTTCCTTGAGCTTATCCTGCTGTTTCTGAACCCTCCTCCCCTTCTTTTAAGTGGGGTTAAGTTCCCTCTCTCCTCTGGTGCAGTAGTCTGAAATAAAGTCTGCCTGTTTAACTTTGGTGCAATTTCTTTCTCGCCTAGCCTGGGCCACACCGCTTTCATATTCTCTGTTTGGATTTCAGTCTTCCCTGCTCTTCTGAGGTCTCCTTTTTGTCTTGCTTTGTTTTTGTTTTTTTGTTTTTTTCCTTTCTCTCCTCAACATCTGTCTAGCCCAGGATAAGATATATATGATGGATCTCCCCCCAGTGCATTTCCTTTTACATATTTACATATTTATTTATTTATGATTTTATTTATTTGATATAGAGAGACGGCATGAGCCAAGGGACAGAGGGTGAGGGAGAAGCAGGCTTCCCACTGAGCAGGGAGCCCAAGGCAGGGCTTGATCCTGGGACCCTGGGATCATGACCTGAGCAGAAGGCAGATGCTTAACCCACTGAGCCACCCAGGGGGCCTCACCCTTTTACATTGTTAAGCCGCACTACACATGTGTTGCTTAATGTGCCCATGTAAATTCATTTGACCTTACCTGTGTGCAACTATTGAGGATGATGAGCAGGAGAGAGGGGCTTGAGTGAGAGTCACTTAGGGAAAGAACAGAAGACCAAGAAAGAAGAAGACCCTTTGTTTTCCCCATTGTCTTTTGCCCCTTTCAAATTAGACTTCGGCTTTCACTGCCCGGGAGAAACAGAAGACATTAATTCTTGGCTTTTGAACTTCTAAAGGTTCAGGTCTGGGGAATTTAAGTACCACGTAAGGGACTTTCAAGGATAATTTTGACACCATGCAATTTTTGCTTTAGAATGCTGACTTTAGAACGTGACCCTTCTGTCTTCACCCAGACCAGCACTTTAGATTTCTCTCCTACTTGTATAATCTGTTGCCTTCAAACATTCCTCAGGGAGGGATTATTTGCCTTTGACAACTTATTTGGTTGCTTTCAAAGCTCGCTATTTGAAATTAATATTCTTTAAGAGTAAAGGAAATAAATTTGACTGTTTCCACAGAAGTGGTTTTTACCCCTTAATATAACTTTTAATAGTGTCTGAATATCTCATTTTCCAAATGAGAATTAAATAACTGAATAATTAACTTAGGTTTATTTTTCACAGGCGTTTCTTTCCCTAAACCATAAAATTTTAATTGGCAAACTTTATATCTGTACATGTAGTTCAAGATTCCAAGAACCACTTTGAATATGAGAGCACTTAAAGATTTTTTTCCTCTAGAAAAACCAATTGAAATAACATAGTTTAACATTTACTTGCAGGTGTTACAAAAAAAAAGTAGAACACACCTGGGGCCAAAAATTTTCATATTTTAAAGGAAAAGGATACACACTTTAATGTTAGCTCCTGGATCCAGGATCTGTGTATAATTCATTACTCCATCCCCAGCACATAACCTGATAGCTGTGCAGCAAATGTTTTGTCAGTCAGCTGGGGCTAAATTTTGTGGGGGTAACAAATGATCTCATCATCTTAGAATCTCATTAGCTCAGACCTATTTCTATCTTGTATTACAGGTATATCACAGGTCAGTTTCAGCTTTGCTCTAGATCTTCTTCATTTTAGGGTCCAGGCTAAGAAGACCCTCTTCTCTCGGGTATGCTGGTCTCACTGGGCGAGGGGCAAAGATGGCAGGGTCAGGGCTCCTATGTTAAAGGGTCACATACAACTTCCACTCACATTTCATTGGCTGAAGGAATTCACCTGTTCAGCCTGATATCACCAGGGCAAAGCTTCCTAGGAAGGAGACAGACATGAAGAAGAAGAAAATATTTTTGAGTGATAATATAATTTTGCATCATACTAGCTGAGTGCATGAACTCCTTTTATTCAGTAAAACTGCATTTTCTCTGCCTGCTCTGGAATTGTTCTCATTTTTCAAGCATAAGGTAACTACAGGGACATTCATATTAGTTTTCTCAGGCTACCGTTACAAAGTACTACAAAGTAACATGAAGTAGGTGGCGAAAACAGAAATTTAGTGACTCATTGTTGGGCAGATAAGAAGTCCTAGATCAAAGTGATGGCAACCTTGGTTCCTTCTGAGACTCTGATGGAGTTTCCATTCAACGTCTCCCCACTAAATTCTTGTGGTTTCCTGGCAATCACTGGCATTCCTTGGCTTGTAGACGCATCACCCCAATCTCTGCATCCATGTTCACACGCCCTTCTTCTTGTGTGTATGTGTCCAAATTTCTCCTTTTCATAAAAAATCAGTTATACTGGTTAGGGTCCCCCCCCTATTTCGGTATGGCCTCATTCTAATTAATTATATCTGCAGTGACGTTCACATTTTGAGGTACTGGAGATTAGGACTTCAATATATGAGTTTTGGGGAATAGTTTAGCCCGTAACCCATATTATATTTGTCTAAAACAGTCCAGTTTTGACTTTGATCTTGGTAACATTGTTTTTAGAGATTCCTCATTAATTCTCAAAAGCATCCCAGATTAGAGCATCAATTAAATGACCATCTTAAAAATAACACGTGATCATTATAGAGAATTGGAAAAAATACAAAACGTTATGTAGAAAATTTAAAAGGAGGGGCGCCTGGGTGGCTCAGTGGGTTAAAACCTCTGCCTTCGGCTCAGGTCATGATCCCAGAGTCCTGGGATCGAGCCCCGCATCAGGCTCTCTGCTCAGCGGGGAGCCTGCTTCCCGCCCCCCCTCTGCCTACTTGTCATCTCTGTCTGTCAAATAAATAAATAAAATCTTTTAAAAAAATAAAAATAAAAAAAAGGAAAAGAAAATTTAAAAGGAATCTCCTTTAAATACCAGCCTATTTGAAACCCTACTATTAGCATTTTGGTATATAAACATAAATTTTTAAATAAAACTGGAATAATAGTAAAATAACATTTTGTAACCCACATTTCCCTAAAATATTTTTGTGCATTTTCCTTTTAAAGGAAAAGTTCTTTAAGAACAGGACTCTTAATGACTGCATAATTGTCCATCATATCCACTCCATTTAATGACTTATTTAATGACTTCCTTATGTGGGCCATTTAGGTGGTTTCCAAGAGAACACTATTTCATGAAGTCATTTTTGGCATATAAAAATCAAAGAGCAATTTTAGGAAGATGTGGCAAGAATTTCTGCAGTTATGAGTATGTTTCTCATAACAATTTAATCACAAATGATATTCCTCATGCACATTTACAAAAAGACTTAACCTCTTTTTTTTTTTTTTTTTTTGGGTCTAGTTTTACTTGGGTTCCCAAATGTCCAAGGCTATAGACTGAACCACAAATCTTTCTTTTTGGTTTGTTTTGAAAAAAGCTTCTTCCTGATTTTATTTTTGGTAGACTAAGTAGTTTGGGCTTTTATATTTCCAAGGTTGTTCTGGGAAAAAAAAAAAAAAAGTGCCTGCTTTCTTGCAACCTGTCAACTCCTCTTAGAAAATATTCTTTGAAATTTCTTGTCCAAATTCCACTTCATTTCACATGAGCAGCATTAGAGAAAATCAGTTTGCAGGTTTAGGCAATGATGGCCATCACCCCATAGCTGCACTTTACAGGGGTGTGTGCTCTGCTGGAGGGAGCACTGACTGAGGGCCTCAGAAGGGGATGATGGGAAGGAAGGTATAAAGAGGGACAAGGAGTATTCTAACAAATTTAATTCATTATTTGGAGGAAGGTACCCTCTGTACATCTTTGTGGAAGCATCCCAAGTAGTTCTAAGGCGGTTGGCTCATGGATTATACCTTTATCACAGAACATGTTGTACTGCCATTGTTCAATTATGTGTCCATCTCCTGATGGGACTATTAATCTCCTATAGGGTTTCATAAGCCATACTAAGCTTTGGGTCTTTCTCCTGTGGGAAACAGGGATCCACTTGAAAGATTTGAAGAGGAGAGTGGAAAGGACCAGACCTGCAGTGTGGAGAGCTCCATCTGGCTTCTGGGTGGAGAATGAATTAGAGGAGAAGAGGTCTAGATGACAAGGGGTTCCAGTGGGCACCAAGGATTTTCATAGCCTTACACTTGCATCTTCAATGAAAGCCAGTAGAGAAGGGAGATCAGACAGTCCAGGTAGAGACAGCATGTTGGATGTGTGGCAGCATCCCAGATAGACAGTATGCATGGAAATGTGGCATCATACCTAGAAAGGATGAGGTGGGAATGCCAGAAATTAAGATGGCAGGAAGGTAGGGTGCCTAGTGAGTCTGAGAGCCTGCTGGGTCACTGAAGAGTCTAAACTTTATCCATGCATAGTGTCAGTCCATTGAAGATGGTAAGACTGGTATCCAATTTGAGTTTTAGTAAAATTATTCTCGAGGGACTTTTGGCATTAGTTGGATCAGAACAGAGAAGCACAGTACACAGAAGTCTTCTCCTACAGTGGCCTGGAGAGGAGACAGTGGAATACAATGAAGATAGGGAATGTGAATTTGTACCAGAGAGTTTTAGATGTAGTCAGCAAGCCTTGGTTATAGTGTACAGTTGAATGGGGGTAAGGGCGAGAAAAGCTTCCAAGGTGATTCTGAGGTTTATTTATTTTTTCTATTTGCTTGATTCAGGATTTTTATGTATATTTGATATGTTGCAAAAGAAGCATATTAGAAACCAGGGGAAATAAATAATGAACTCATGTGGAGATATGGTGAGTTTAAGAGATCTGGAGAAAATCATGGAGGCATGAAACATGGAGTAGGAAGTTCAAGTCTGGTGATCAGTAGAGCAATAGATGTGCGAGTTGTCAGAGTCCTAGGCGAAGTTGAAGTCATAAAAATGGATGAGGGTGACCACAGAAAGGGTAGAATGTGAGGAAAAAGGAAGCCACACCTGGAACCTTAGAGAACATCAATATTTAGAGAATGGTTGTTAAATAAGACTGGCTACATAACTGGTGGGGGCCCAGTGCAAAATGAAAATGCACGCCCTTGTTAAAAAATTATTAAGAATTTCAAGATGGCAACAGTAGAACATTAAAAGCATGGTTCATGCTAGTCTCCAAAACTATTCCTTTACCACATGGATCAGTCTAACTTCCTCCTCTTTTTTGTCTGTAAACTCTCACCCCAACAGTGAGAAACCAGACTCCCACCATCCTCTACTGGTGTATTCAATTGTTCAGTTCCAGTATACATACATTACGGTTTCAGAATTGTTAACCAGTACCCTCACAGGGAAGAACTTTACCAACAATAGTTCAGTGCTATATACAGTTTCATTTCTTTTTAGTCCAAGGGATTCTACTCATTTCTGAACTATTTAGGTCATCAGTTTTTCCTTTACTCTTTTTTTGTAAGATGGATCCACATATTTGTAAAACTATTAGATTCTTTTGCCACATATTGTATTCTATCCTGGGATCCTGTGTCAAGATTTATGGGTACTGTACTGTCTTGATTATTCACAGTACCTAATTTCAACCACTGTATTCTCTTGAAATTGGGTAATGTGAATCCTCCAACTTTGTTCTTCTCCTTCAACACCATGTTGGCTATTTTAAACCTTTTACTTTTCCATATAAATTTTAAAACCAATATGTTGATATCTATAAGTTATCTTGTTAGGATTTTGGTAGGGCTTGTGTTGACTCTATAAATCAAATGGGAAGAACTGGCCTCTGAGCAACGTTGAGTCTTCCAATTCATGAACATGGTGCCTTTCTTTGTTTAGTTAGATATTCTTTGATTTCTTTTCATCATAGTTTTGCAGCTTTCAGCACACATATTATGTTAAATTTATAGTGTTATGCTTAACTGTATAAACAAGTGATTGACTTTTGTACATTGATCTTGTACTGTGTGACCTTGCTATACTCACATAGCTATTTTGCAGACTCTTTGGGAATTTTTACACAGATACTCATGTCATTGGCCAAGAGACAGTTTTCTTTCTTCTTTTCCAATACACATAACTTTTCTTTTTTCTTTTATTTTCATTGTATTATCTAGAATTGCCATGTTTGATAGGAGTGATGAGAACATCTTTGCCTTGTGCCTGATCTTAGTGGGAAAGCATCCAGTCTTTCATCTGTACATTTGATGTTACATGTAGGGTTTTTGTAAACGTTCTTTATCATGTTGAGAGAGCTATTCTCTATTCCTAGTTTGCTGATTATGAATTGGCATTGAGTTTTGTCATATGCTTGATCTAGATTAATTGACATAATCATAGAATGTTTTTCTTCATCCTGTTGACATAATGCATTGATTTTCAGATGTTGAACCAGCTTTGTATACTTGAAATAAATTACACTGGGGCATGAATATAATTCTTTATATGTATTGTTGGATTTGATTTGCTATTTGGGGGAAGTTTTGCATCTATGTTCACACAGATATTGGCCTGTATTTTCCTTTCTTGTAATGCCCTTATCAGGTTTGACTATTAGAGTGGTGATGTTGGCGTCACAGAACTAGTTAGGAAGTGGTTTCTCTGTTTCTGTTTTCAGGAAGAGATTGTGAGTAATTAGTATTACTTCTCCCTTACATGTTTCTCCCTTACATGTTTGGAAGTAATCAGTATTACTTCTCCCTTACATGTTTCCCTTACTTCTCCCTTACACCTACAGAGGCAAAATCAGTGAAGCCATTTGAATCTGATGGTTGATAGAATTTATCAGTAAACCATTTGGGACTGATGCTTTCTTTTTTGGTAGGTTATCAATTATTGATTTAATTTCCTTAATAAGTATAGGGCTATTCAGGTAATCTATTTCTCCTTATAGAAGTTTTAATAATTTATGTCTTTCATGGAATTAATTTCTCATCTAAGATAGAAAATTTGTGGGCCTACAGTTCTTTGTAGTATTCCTTTGTTACCCTTTAATGTCCATGTGATCAGTAGTGATAATCTGCCTTTCATTTCTGATATTGGTAATTTGTATCTTTTTCTTCTTTTCTTGATTAGCCAGGCTAGAGATTTACTAGTTTTATTCATTTTTTCAAGAAGCAGCTTTTGGTTTCATTGATTTTCTATTGTTTTCCTGTTTTTAATTAAATGTATTTTGGCCTTGATTTTATTTGTATTTCTTTTCTTCTGCTTGCTTAAGTGATTTGTAACTTAAGAAGATCACTCCAGCTGTCATATGGAGACTGGATTGGAAGGGAGCAAGATAGACACCAGGGGATCTGTTAGAAGTCTATAGACAAAGTCTAGGCAAGAGATAATGGTGGCTTGAATCAGGGTGATAGAACTGGGGAGCAACTCAAAAACTGATGCTTTCCAATCTTCACCTACAGAAGCAAAATCAGCCTCATGGATATGTGTGGAGGTGGTGTGGGAGAGAGAAATGGATACAGAAAAAGGAGAGAGAAATCTGTGAGGTATGAGGATATGATCTCATGTTATTACCTGCAATGTTTATCTATTTCTATGGTGTAAATACTTCCTTCATGGCTGACTTCAAGCTACTAAAGTGAATGAACACAGAGCTGGGAAGAGATGCTTACCAGCTGGTGTAATCTGACATGAGCTGGCTCCAACACAGCTTTGCTTCACATTCTTTGCTGTTTCTAGGATCTCATGAGGAACTTTGGAGAAACTAATACTGGTGATACGGATTTTAGACCTCAGTTACATTTGCTTTTGCTATTAGTCCTACTGTCCTAAATGTTTGGCAGTCCACAGAACAACATCCATAAACATCCTAATAGACAAAAAATGGGCTACAAGGCAGCTCCACCTCATTTGTGCCCAGGACACAGTAAGTCTCCATTAACAATTCATGAAGTTGAATTGAGTTCTACCATGTTCCTCCTGTCTTCACCCACATGAAACTATACTTTTCTCATGGTGGTGATCTTATCTTGGACCTAATGAGTAAGTAACACTAACCACTTGAGTTAAATTTAGCAGTTCCCTATGAAGTGTCATTGCCATCTCCTTCTCATTAAGAACTCCCTTGTAGTTCCCAGTCAAATGAGCATAAACATGGTTTTTTCTGCTTTGTTTAATAGAATAACCCCAGAGCATGAAGACAATCTCACCACCTTGGTTTCCACCTCTGAGGTCGTTAACATGATATATTATGAAGCTACAGGAAATTAGTTGCTGAATATTTCAATATGGAGAGGAAATAGTGTAATTCAATTGTTACCATAGAACCACGAATTCTGGGAGTAACCTGTCGCCATAGTAACAAGATAAGGACATATTCCTTAAATGTTTAACTATGATTCTATACTTCACACGCATTCAAGTACAGTTGGTTCTTGTTATTTGTAATTGAAATTGAATTAATTTTCTGATGCATTTGGGGTCCACGTTTCAATGGTAGTTTTCAATTATCTTAATTTAAGATTATGAGTGTAATAAGATTTTCTTTATGCCATTCTTATTGGAATAAGAATAGAACTACTTTTTGAATAAAAAAGAGCTTAAAGGGTCTTTAAAAATGAGTATATATTTTTAAATAAGCCAAATAGTGTCTTTAAGGATAATGTTAGGGGTAAATCTATCTCTGGGTCCTCAAAAGTGACATTCACACCTGCCCATCCTGAGTCCCAAGTACAAAGATATTAACTATATTAGCTATTTATAATAATAATAATAATAATAATAATAATAATAATAATAATATACAAGAGTAGTTAATATGGTTTGAGAGTTTTCTATGTGGCAGAATTCTCACAAGGATTGTCTTTAACCGTCGGGAAAATCCAACGAAGCAGGTACTATTAGTACCTTTATTGTGCATCTACGGGAACTGAGGCATAGAGACGTCCCATACTCTGACCAAAGTCATCTGGCTGGAGTGTGGCAGGGTGAGAACTGAAGCCACACAGTCCCGCTCACTAGCCCACCTGCTCTCACCCCCTGCTCCAACCGCTTGGATAGCCTCTCCCTGTCAGTCACAAAGGGTTTGGCATCCATGGGGCACTGTCCATGTTCCCTCAGCCCTGGAGCCTGTTACTCTCTCTCTGGTTCCTGAAAAAAAAAAAAAAATTATGCCTCAACAAGTAACCAGATTCCTGATCTTTTTATTAATTCCACAGAATCCACAGTTACAGCTTATGTCCTAGTGTGTTGTGCTTGGAGCAGAGAACCCCGATGAGTCCGGCAAGGTCTTCGCTCTCTACAACCCTAAAGACCAGTGGAAGGAAGGTACCCTGTGAACGAATGGAGGCGTCTAGTGTAGCAATTTCTTCAGGAAAAAAATAAAGAGAAGAAGGGCAAAGCAGCAAGGCAAAAAGGGGCCTGGATGGATGGTGGGTTTATTTTCATTTGCTGGACTGTCCTGACATGGCCCTCAGTGTCTGCTGAACAACTCAAGCAGCACGAGAATGATGACCTCATTGTTTCTGCTAACAGTGACGACATCACCTGTGACCCGCCAGGAGTGCTCTCAGCCTCCGGACTTTGTCCAGAGCCTCCTATCTTCAAAGCTGCAATATTCTCCCTGAGTGATTTTCTCCTTTTCTTTAAGCTTGGCACAGTCAGAGCTCTTGGTGTTCGAGCAACACATCTCCAACCAAATACTGTTGCTGCCCAAGACGGGCGACTGGCAGCTGCCAGGGCCGTCAGTGTCGCCCCTGCTCTGACTTTGTCAGGGAACAAGGCAGCATTGTAGCTCATGGCACCCGACAAAGAGCTCATCACTGTAATTAAAGCAAAGTCGCGTGTCCTGCTGTTTTGTGCATCGTCTCCCTTCATGTGGACAAATAAGCTAGAGGAGTGGCATATGGAGGGAGACCAAAAATTGAATATAATATCCCCACGCTTACATCAGCAAGGGCAAGGAGGAGCACTTCGCCGTGCCTCCGTTTGCCACAGGACCATCTGCACGACAAACCCGCGGTGCCGGAGCGGGAGGCATCACGTTCCTGCCGCTGCTCTCCGGCAGTCTGCACGCACCTCCGTCTCCACTGAACCCTCGGGTGGCATGGGGCGAGCCGGCCCGTAGCCTACCTTGTCAGACAGCAGGTCATTTCTACCAAAGTTGTGCATACGAGGATGCCGTTCTTGAAACAGACACCTGGCTGGGTGGAAGCTTCGGCTCTCGAAGCTGGAATCCCTAGCCCAGCTAATGAACTCATTCTGACAGCTGCGATCTTACATGATTTTTCGAGGGAAATTTCGCCCTGAGCAGGGAAATTAAAAAAAAAAATAGACCAATAGCTGGGTGAGTGTGTCTCTTTTCACCTTCATTTTTCCTTTGACAGGACTGGGACACAGTATAAATGATATGACATCTGTAGGAAATAGATTATTTATTCAGTCCAAAAATTATGGTGCATCAGTGACGTTCCAGGCCCTGAATGTACAATTGTGAACAGACCAGATCTCCCGGTGCTTATACTTGAATTTCCTGCTGGATATGTGTTCTCAGATCTTCAGCTAGAGGAGAGACACTGGCAGATGGGGAGACTGGGTCACTGATTTTCAAACAAAAAAATTATCTTAGCATTCTGTCTGGACAATGCTAAAGTGAGCTAGTATCCCTTATTAGTACAGCAAGATATTGATAATATCAATACCAAGCAGGATATTGATAATACCAGTACACTTACTTGGTAACTTTCAATTTTGGAAGGGTGCACGCACATACGTACAAGCCTATTCCTCCTAGAGAAAGCTTTGCAATTACTTCACACCTTTGTAGGCAGATTTTCGCCGGAAAGGGAGAGAAGAAGGGAGGGGCACACTGACAGAGCGTTTGCTACGGGGCCAGCACGATCACCTAGGGGGTTTCATTTGGTCTTTCCCCAAAGACGGACAGTAGGTGTTACTAGCCTCCCCTCACATAAGAAACAGAACTCCCGTGGTTCAAGTGACCTGTCCAAAGGTGAAACAGCTGATCACCAGCAGGACAGAAACTGAATCCAAGTCTGTCTTATCCCATTTTTCTGAGTTTATAGCACAGGATTGGGACATGCATGGAGACTGGTTTCTCAGCCCATCGCAATCTGAAAGCAGCAAATTCCAAGAACTAGTTAGTCTTATCAGGAGCGAGCAGAGGGACAGCAAGGATGAGGGGCCACTGAGAGCACGTGGGCGTGGAGAAAGAGATGATTAAAGTAGGAAAAGTCCCATGGAAACACACGACAGAATGAAGCCACTCAACCCAGGCAGCATATGACCCCACCGTGTGCCCCCAGTTTGGGATGGTGTAACATTTTCCCATCTGATAGTCAGAATAATAAAAACCATATTTCCCTTAATATATGCATATGCTAACTTCAGTTTCCTTTAAGACACAGAACTACTGTAGGAAACATTACAGAGATAGTGGCATCCAAGTGGGTCACCTTACCAGAAACATTTTTGCTTTGGTTACCTGCGATATTGACATACACGGGACCATTCTGTCCACAAAACAAAATACAGGAAGTGTCAACTCACAAAGGCCAAGAGTTACATATACTCACTTATATATACTTATACATAAATATATTATATTATATATATGAGTATATATGTGTGTGTGTGTGAGTATATACTTATATACTCAAATAGGATATTTAAATTTCTGAACCTTTCTCCAAATATCTTTCTTCTACCAAATTCATCATTTTATCCTCTTAACAGTAAATGATACAAAAAACTGATATAAAACTGATCTAAGAAAGGGAAAATTGTTTTTCTTAATCCCAAACTTAAAGGCATTTGTTCTGCATATGAAAGAATATATAGGTGCCTAGAAGCAGAGATAAAGGTGGGTCCTTTCCTATTACCCCAGTGTGGGGAGACCACTGGAATTGACCTTTTGACTACTCCTTTACTTACTCATTTATTCAGTCAACACGTACTTATTGAGAGCTTAATCTGTGTCAGACATAAGCTAGATGTTGAGGACAAAATAGGAACAACACAGGCAAACAACCAATGCAGAGATTATCCTCTCCAAAATAGCCCATTTGGGTAATATAAGTCACTCTCCTCAAACAAAACAGGGGTTAGACAGCTGGATCTTGCAGTGATACATTCCCATTTCCTGGAGTTTGCACAAGGCTCTTTTTTCTTCAAAGTCTGGGTTGGTCCTGTAATGTGCTCTGACCTTGAGAGGGCACGGGGGCCATCAGCCGAACCCTTAGGGTTAGACCACCCTCTAAGAATGCTGCCAAAAGCAGTGAAAAGATAAGGGACAACATCAGTCTCAGTAGAATGGTGCTAGAGATGATGGGTCCCTGATATCAATCATGGTATGCCATATTGAGTCTCCTAAAGACGTGGGAATTTTCCATATGCCATACTGAGTCTCCTAAAGACCTGGGAATTTTCCAGACTGGGCTCAAGTCTTCCCCAGGACAATAAAGACTCAGAAGACCCAGTGTGGGCAAAAGGGCACCAGGGTGAGGGGCAGAAGATTAGGACTTCTCACATCGTTTGACTTTAGATATAATTTTCCATCTTATTTATAAAGTTGGGCCATCTTTACATACACACACACACACACACACACACACACACACACACACACACACACACATATATATTTGGGCCATCTCCAGGGTTCCTTTCAACTGTAATAGTCTATGATCTCTCTGAATTGAGAGATGGAGAAGATTGAAACATTAAGAGATATAAACATAACCAAAGAGTAGTATGAGCTTCAGCGTGGATTTCCCTGACTTAGGAAGGGGACTAGGGGCCACTTCAGACCCTTGGTAGATCATTGGGTAAATCAAACGAAGGGGTGTCCGGGTGGCTCAGTTGGTTAAGCAACTGCCTATGGCTCAGGTAATGATCCCAGAGTCCTAGGATCAAATCCTTCAATGAGCTCCCTGCTCAGTGGGGAGTCTGCTTCTCCCTCTGGCCTCTCCCCATCTCCTGCTCTCTCTCTTTCAAATAAATAAGTAAAATCTTAAAAAAAAAAAAGAATGTCAAATGATGATCGACGTGCAAACTGTTCAACAATGGTGCATCCATGGGTCAGAACTCTTGGTCATTTACCATGTCACAAACCTTCCTATATCTGGGGAAAACATATTGTTAAGGGTCTTTGGTACCATAAGCCTTGGGTCATTCCATTCCCAGAGGGCAGAAAGAGGGGGAAAATAAAAATCATGAAGTATTCTTAAGTCATTATTAATTTTGGTCCATGTCTTTAGAATTTTTGCACGATGGCTACTTAGTAATATTTCTAGGCGACAACAGAAGAAGGTGGGCTTTCAGTGTCCCAATGAAGAAGAAAAGGTTGTGACTGGATAGCACATTGTCAGTCATCAGGGAGAGGTGGGAAATCTTAGTATAAAGAAGTAGCAACCAAGTTCCTCCACGTGTCCATGGAGTTTGACCACAGACAAATCCATTATTATGATTACATTATTATCACTATTATTATTATTATTATTATTATTATTATTATTCCAGTCCTACCGAAGGAAGGGCAGTTCAGATGTATGAAGGAATTCATCCTCACAGAGGGTTGAGAAACCACTATGGCTAATGTCTATATTTTTTAATAACATCTTGACCAGCAAATTAAAAAAGAGATTTGTTAGAAAATCCTTTGACTTGGTGTCTGCCTCTGGGGGTCCTAAACGTTTCATTCTTTGGCTTATAAAGTAACCTATTAGATTAATTAAAACCTGTTGAAAACAATGACGTCTCCCTGACTTTGGCCAAGAATTCCCATAAAACTGGCGTCAACTGTCTCATCCTCATGATCTGGGGAGCGGGATAAAGAAAAGTCTGTCACAGAGCCCCTCCCTTTGAATGGATACCGGAAGCCTGGACTTACCGCATCGCGGCATATTCATTTTATATCTTCATATCATGAAGATCAACACAGATGGAGAACCAGTGACGTCCTCCAGTCCTTGAGGGTGAAGGCAACAGTCTGTTGTGATCCAAAGACATGGAATGGGCCACTGTTATGGCTAATACTGACAGCTGTCACTACTGAGTCAGAGAGAAACTGGATATATTTTTCATTAGAAAAAAAAAATAAACAAATATGTCACCCACCCTGTTCCTACAATTCATTGTAGAGTCAGAAGAATGGGTTTAAAGCTCAGCTTCTCTAGAACCCATTTGGGCAACTGTTTGGCCGAATCCACTAAAACGGACCCAATAATCCCACGGTTAGGTATATACCCAACAGAAATATGTGTATATGTTCACGTCAAATACTATTTGTAATGGCCCCAAACTGGAAATGATCCAAATTCGCCTCCAGAGTAGAAAGGAGAGAGGGTGGTGTATTTAGGAAATGTGATACTATACATCTGTGATTCTATAAATGTACCTGACAAGAAAGACCGATCTCACCAGTGTAATGCTGAGCAAGAAAATTTAAAAAGCACAGAATATGTGCTGGGTGATTCCATTTATATTAGGTGCCAAATGGTGAAACTAACTCATGGTGATAGAGGGGAGGGCTGGTTATCCTGGGGGGATGTGGGGTTCGTGCCTGGAAGGTGACATGAAGGGGCTTCTGGGGGCTGGTCATATTGTGATCTGAGTGCTGAGTTCATGGGCATATCCTGTCTACTAAAAAAAATCATGGCGTTGGACACTTATGATTTTGCACTTTGGGGTCTATATATTATACTTCAATAAAGAGTTTTACAAATCCTAGTTCCACTGCTCTGAGGCATCAGAGAAGTCCTCTAATCACTCCATGTCCTCCTCTGTAGAGGCCGTGGAACGAATTCCTCTGCGTGGAATTAGTGACGGGACCCACAATGCACAGAGCACAGTGGACTTCTGGTCGGGTGTCACTTCTGTCCGTCGGAGAGCGGGGCAGCCCCCGTGAGGCTGTCTCTGAGGACGGGAAGGAGAATGTCAGAGAGCGGGTGGGGGCCGCAGGCGGAACCGGGAGCTGCTGGTGTTTTCCTCACCTTCCCAAGCACGCGTGGAACATATATTTCCAATGAGCTGTGTTGTTAATCCTCAGCAAGGCTGAGGAGGTACTGCCCCCGATGAAAGCTGCACAGCATAACGAGAACAAAGATGTTCTAGACCTGGGGAGTAGAAGTGGGGGGTGCCAGGTGGGTGGAGAATACATCGGAGCAAGGGCAGAGCGGATTCAAGCGTGCCTCAGGGAGGAGGGGGTCCGTCAGAGGGCTGTTTCCCAAGAGACGCTGTTAAACCAGCCCTTGGCTTTTGGATTCGAGTTTCATATCGGGTAACTATAGAGAATATATCTATATGCTACGTGTATGAATAATACATATGCATACATGTACACACGTGCCCGAGTGCATACACATCTATGCAAAGATTTATGAATGGGGACGGTCACAGCAATACGATTTACCACCAGGAGATGCTAGAGGGAAACCGCTGGATGCCATTCACGGCGGATGCTATGCGGGTTTTAACCATTTCGTCTAATGCGCTCCTTTGGTCGTTGGTCAATCATGCGGCATCCTCCTCAAGATAATATTTTAAGTGAAAAACAAATAAACATTGGAAAACCAAGAGAACAGGTCTACCCGTGGACCCCCTCGGGATCTGTAGACCCGACATGAAGAACCCCATGCAGCCTTTCAAAATGCCACCGAAGAAGGACGTTTGAAGACACGAAAGATGTTTCTGAGATGTTGGTGAGTAGGACATCGGGGAATACAAGATGGCCCTGGGTGGGTACTGGGTGTTTAGGATAAAGTCTATCAAAGTGTGGGCCACAGAACCGGGAGCATCAGCAGCCCGAGGGGTGCGTGTGAGGACGGTGAGCTCTGAGGCCTCACTCCGGCCCTGGGGAACCCACACGTTTGACGGGATGAGGGCAGGGAACCTGTGCTCTCACTAATTCGTATGCACTTTAGAGACTGAGAAGTACTGCTCTGAGGCCAACAGGAGTTACCTCAGGTTTGGAGGGGCGGATGTTGGGGAGATTTTTTTTATAGTGTTTATTGTTAAGTATATATTTTTCTTTAAAGTTTTTATAATGAACATTTATTATTTTTAAAATAAGAAAAAAATTATGAAGACAGAAAGAAAAGCCAGATTTATTCCGTGGTACATTGGGAATGATTTCCAGATGCAAATAACAAAATAAAAGCACCACTTGCGAGGAATTTCAAGTTGTCAAATAAATGAACTAAAAATTGAGCAACACAGAGCCTGTGAATTGTGTATACTAATGCCTAGCCAAACATCAGCATTCAAAGGAGAAATTACTAAGAAGAAATGTATTTAGAGTGAATTCAAGGCTAGAAGGCCAACAGTGAACACAGCTGTTATGCATTTCTGAGCTGGAGGGAAAAAAAAAAAAAAAAGATTTCAAAGCCACAGCCAGGAATGCCTGAACTAAAATCAGGAGGCACGGATCTGGCAGGATCTGTGCTCATATCTGTGCTCACGGCGAAGGGGCATCTGAAAGTCTGGTGTCCCACACGTCTTGCTGGTGCAAAGGGAACCCAGTCCCCAGAAGACCGGCGGAGGGGTCCAGCCTATCTGTGCAACTCTGCACAACACACAGAAAGATCTGTCTGCCCTGGGAGCACTCCTGTCTCCCCTGGGAGCACTCTCTTCTTGCCCCATGAAGGGCCGCTCAGCAGCCTCAGTGAGGAGTGAACTTGAGCGAGGATACAGCAGGCCCGCTGGTGTCGTGGAAGGTCTACTGCCCCACAGCTCAAGCCTCCATCCAGGTGACATGGTCAGCATCCCACCAAGGCACAATATTCCCAGCTAAGGGGGGTCTTCCTCTCCCCCCCTTCCTCTCCATCCAACACTCATCACCAAGGCTGCCCGGCTCTTGACTCAATGTCCTCTCTCCTGTCCCCCGCCGCTTCCGGACCCAGGTTCCCTGCACTGCCCACCTGCTGCAGTCACTGCCTCCATCCAGGCCTCTCTGCTTCTGGTTCTCTCAGCCTACAGGTGTGACCCCGCATCCTGCCACCAGACTGGTCTTCCACAAATTACAGATCTGGTCCTGTCAGCCGCATTCTGTTATTCTTGGCTGTCCAGATGCACGATGCTCTCTCTTGGCGCTAGACGTTGGATCACGCTCTTCCCACTGCCTGGAGAATTCTCTCCATCCCAACTTTACCTTGCCTACTGGTATGCAGCCACTTGGGACTTCTCTTGGGAATTATGTTCTCTGTCTTCTCCAGTTCTCCACACTCCCATGGCTCCCGATCATGTTCTCATCTGCCTGTTTACAGGTCTGTGTCTTCCGTAGTTCCGTGTCATTTGAGGGAGAACGCACGGGCAATAGCCAGTGCAGTGCCTGGCCTATAGTAGTCGCTCAATAAATATTTCTGAGTTAATTCATTAATTCAGGCTCAGTTTTTCCACCTAGGAAGAGTATTTGCCTACCCAAAAGGCCTAAGCTGGGGCCCTTCCTCATCTCCAGATCCAAACACCCGGTGTGAGCCACCCACAGACGGACCATTTAAACGTGCAACAAAGGGTGTTTGTGTCCATTCCTGCACATAGAGGCAGGCCCAGCCCCACAATGAAGTGTCTCCCCTATAACCTCACTCAGAAGCCAGGGTCAGTTCTAAGCTAGAAAAGGAAATAAAGGTGAGTTCTTCCTTCCTCCCTCTGTGTCTTCAGAAAACTGTGGATGGGCCTGATTCTGACTCCATCTGGCTCTGCCTCCATCCTCTTCAGAGCTGGGATGAGAGGTCTGACACAGAAGGGCCAGTCCATTCCCCACGGCACCTTGGGCCCTGCTCCTTCACAGCCCTTATCAGCTGAGTCAGCTGTGGCCTCCTCGCTGGAGAAAAACGGGTGGTGATATCTCTTAATTACACCAAAGATAGCCCTTTCAGCTTCCACTTTTCTTCTCATGGCTCCTTTGAACAGGGTTGTCAGTAGACATCCCAACAACAAACCAACAAATGTGGTCCCTGAAAGCAGTCCACGGCTCTCCCTGCCTGGTGAAGAAAGCAGTTTTCTGCTTGTCAGCATGTGGTCTTTTTGTTCAACTAAGACATGACCCCCAGCCTTGACTCAGTGCCCAAACATGCATGTCAACTAGCTGTTTGTGAGGTTAACCTCATGGCTCCACACTTGGCAGAGGATTTTCTCTCTCCCTTCCTCATTTCCCACGTAGAATTGGGACAACTGTGATGGAACTTGTCCGCCTCCAGAGATGGACTTGGGATTTTTGTGCAGAGGAGCAGAGGTGTGGCGGAACTAAAAGAGCCCAGGTTCAAGGTCTGCTTCTCCTTTGCCCTGGCTGTGTGGCCTGAGACAAGACACCTAACGTGAGGCAAGGAGTAGAATGATCCCAAATGACCCCTGGTGCTCACCTTGGACGAGAAACCCCAGGTAGATGGGTACACCACTTCCACAAGCTGGAAGTTCTACTCCAGCACGGCTCCCCATGGGGCCAGGGCATTCTCTGACGCACCCAGCCTCCCATTCCGTAGGTCGGTGGCAAGCCGATGCTAGCTCGGGCTTCTTTGTGAAAGTCAGGTGTTAAATATTCAAGAGGTTTGCCAGTCGGTAGCTTGAAATTGGTCACTGTAAGAATACTTTCACCAAAGGAAGGGCAAACATTACTAATTGGGGCTTCCCTCCCCCTGCAAGAGCCTGTGGAATCGTAGACAATGTCTATAAATCTGGGTACCTGTGCTCAGGCTGCTGGACACCCCCAAAATTTGATTATCTGTCTACTGAGAGATCATAGTCAAGCTGGCTTAAGACAGGGGAACCGTGGCAGCTGAGGGCCTCTCTGGCAAACCTAGATGGTGTTCAGCTCTCTGTCCAGGCCCTGGCATATCTCTCCTTAAAATGATGGGATTTTCATTTTTGGCTGACCCCTGGCTTCTACATGTTCTCTTTCTCCAATAAAGTCTATTCCTTACTCCATGCCATGTGCTGTTTTGAAATCCATCCAGACCCCTGAGTCATAGTAGGTGGTAATGCAGAAGGAGCTCAGCCTACATGACAACTCTGTTTACACCTGTCCTGCATGATTCCTAGCCTCGGTTCCTCAGTGACACAGTGGGGATCTAGTACTGGCTTCCTGAGGGTGTGTGTGGGAGTCCAGTGACAAATCACGTGGGCACGCAGTGCAAACAGGAGAGGCCCACAGGGACTCCGCATTCACACATGGCACAGTGCCGAGCTCGGTGACTGGCCCTCAAGACTCCTAGGCTTGGGTCTTTGCAACGCCACTCTTGTAACTGAGTAACCTTGGGCACGTTGCTTCAGGTCTCTGATTTTAGTTTCCCCATCTGAGAAGTGGGTACAATACTTTGTGGGGTTGTCCTAAGAACTAACCAGGAATTCAATTGGGGTGGGGGGGTGCCATGACTGGCTTAGATCCCGACACTTACTAGATGTTGGAGATGCTAGCTGAATTCAGAGACTCTTCAACTCTCCTGTCTCCAGGGTGCTAATTCAAGCTGAAATGCCAGATCCTTTAATGTTCACGAATAATTAAATATAAATTCAGTCTGAGGCCAAATGTACATAACGATAAAGCCCTGGGAATCTTTCAAATTGAGAACTGAAAGGGTGATAAACTCAGGGCTAAAAATATTGCTTCCTCCATAGGCTCCGATGCCTTTATTTGCCGGAGGTATATCATGGAGGGCATTTTTGCATATGTATGTATTTGGCAAACAACCAAACAACTCAATTATGTTTTATCATTAATTAAATTTTACAGAAAGAGGGCAACATTTGCTAATGGTGAATATATGCTTTTATTAGACTTTGTCAGAATAACTTGAAATTAAGTCTGTTCGGTTGCGAGTAAAGTTTTGAGGTTTTTTTTTTTTTATTTCAGTGGCTTTTAAATATTGTATGTATGAACAAATATGGGAATACAGCCTCGCTCTCCCTCTCTCTCCCCTGCCCCCACACACCCCACACATAACCCATCAACATCATCTCCCACAATCTGCTAGGGATACTTATGTGACCTGACATAATGGTTGACTGCCAACGCATTTATCTGCTAGCCTCACAGCCATTGTGGAAAATTAAAATTTGCTAGAAATATCCAGACCAATCATATAATGGTCTATTAATTCCATTCTAACAACAAACGGGCTGTGATCACTTCAATCCGTAACCAGTGAATGCCTTATCCAACCAGCCATGGGCCTAACCAGGATTCAAGTCAAAGAATATTTGGGTGCCTCCTGGGTGTTAGGCTGCATGCTGTATCACTACACTTGAGGAGTTACAGTTAATACAAAGATAAGAAAAATACAAAAGAAACTGTCTTGCTGTTCCAATTGTGTTACATGAGCACAAAGAGGTCCAAACAATGTGTAAAGGAGATCAAACAAAAATTCCCAGGGGGAGACTCTATCAAAAATGGGCTCTGGCTCACTCTGCCCAAGAGAAATACAGTTTGAGCTAAATAAATACTTAAAAATTTTCTGGTAGCCACATAACAAATGAAGCAAAAAAAAAAAAAAAGATTAATTTTAATCACACCAATGTATCCAAAATGTTTTTATTTCAACAGGGCTCGAGTATAGGGATTATCAGTGAGGTATTTTCTGCTCTTTGTGAGTTTGTACTACATTTTTGAAATGCTCTGTTTACAACACATTTACGTATCAATTTAGATATTATATTTCCATGAAAAGCATCTGACCTGTACTAAGATGAAAATTTAAGTTAAGAAGGTAGATTTCACATGGGAAGTTGTTCCAATAACCGAATCAAACAGTTTTAAAGTTTAAACTAACATTAGCTAAAATTAGATAAAATCTAAAAATGCAGCTCCCTGGTTGCCCTGGCTACACATCAGGTGCTCCAAGGCCTCGTGTGGTTAGTGGCTATAATGCTGGGCAGTGTGCACAGAAATTTCTGGGAGGGTGTACATGGTCCACTAGGCAGTGAGGACATGTATGTAAATGCACACACGCCCCGTGGAGAGCGGATGAAGGGGGTGTGTCCCAGGAAGAGGAAAGGGTTCAAAGTCATAGAAAGAGGACAGGTGTATATACCCGTGGGCTTGCTGAATGTAGAAATAACCTGGGCGAGTCAGTTCAACAAGAATTTTTGACTATTGAGCTCTGGACATGTTGGTCTCTCACATTCAGATTTCTATTCTACAGACCAGCCAGGACTAAGTTGTAGTTATTGAGCAACTTGGCTAGTTGTTTTTTAAAAGGAGAAATGAAACAGCTGTAAATTTCTGGAAAGCGGCATGTAGTCAGACTTGAATAAAAAAAGTGAAACAGTGGATTTTAAAAGGGGTGGAGGGCTGATGGGGGCTACCCAGAATGAGTCAGGCAGTACGATGGGGCTGAGTCAACGTTTCAGTGGGAGGGTAAGATGCGGCAGCACTGGGGGTCCAGTTCCAGAATTCTGGCCCGGCTTCTGAGGACAGAGCTTGGCACTCATGGGTTCTCAAAGTGATGTGAATGACTCTTAAACGGAATAAAGCAGATTCAATTTTGAGACACCAGATTCCTTGGCACCTGTTCGCATAGGTGGGCATAAGCAGGGAGGTATAGATCACCTGGACGTGGGGAGAACCCTAATAAATCATTTGCTCGGAATTCTGAGGAATATTTAGGAACTGTCATAAATTATCCTCATGTATGACTTGCATTCGTGACACAGCCAAAGCAGAGTCCTGGTTGAGTGATTTTCATGATTTGGTCTAATGATCTATGTTGATTCCCCTTACGGAAAGCACATGGTCCAATTACATATTTCTTCCATTCTGGGTTAAAGATGTCCTTCTAAAGGCCCATTCTACCAATTTATAGGGGATATAAAAAAAGGATTTTCAGTAAAATGTACTTTCATTGGTTTTGATGAAAAGGGTTTGTGATGAAAGTAGAATCTCTAATAAGCATTTCATAAATGACTTGTCTTTCAAACTTAATATAAAACAGAATAAAATACGTCTCCCAAAGACCTCCTTGCTGCCTCACAGATTTAAAGTCCCCTGCTCTCAATCAATCAGACCCAAGAACTCAAAAATCTCTAAAGACGTAATCAAATATTTATCAGTGAAAGTTGGTAAAACTAAGAAATTATTTATGGTTCAAATTTTGAAATAGTCACACTTTGAAGGGGGAGGGGAAAAGCACATGTTGGGAACTACACATCTCTCTTTAGGGCATCCGCCCGCAGATCCTCGCTGCCATCTGGAATTCAGAAGCAGGAAGGACATCACAGGTTTGAGGCAGTGTGTTCACAATTGGGTCTTTAACTTGTTTTTCAGAAGCACTGAGAGAGATGATGGAAAATCAGTCTCCGAATTCTAGTAATTTAGCCACTTACCAACGAATTAATTATTTGGAAGATAAATAAATTATGCATCAGCCAAAACTCTGTCTGACCCTTAGAGCTCCCCGTGTGGCCCTTCTGTCAATATACAGTTCTACATGGCACAGCCTCAGCTAAGAACTCTTCCCAAACTCCGACCCCCTGAGAGTGGATTCACTCCCACATCCTGCTTTTGATGCCTTCACTCTGTAGTATGAGTCTCGTTTCTTTCAAGGAACTCAGGTGGTGACAAAATATGACAAAAAGAAAAAAGAAGAAAGAAACAAAGACAAGACATAGACACTTAAGGTTCCATCCATCCTCCTGAAGCTCAAGACAAACAAACAAAAAAAATAATTTTGTGGCGGCATGCCAATTCCTGTGTGTTTTGGGATCATTTTGGACTCAGTTAAGATTAATTTTTTCCTAACATTGTATCATGAAATTTACAAACAGAGGAGAAGTTGAAAAAGGCTTTCAACGATCAACCTTACAGCCACCGCCTAGACTCTACCATGAACATGTTACTGTACTTGTTCTATCATCTGTCTATCCATTTACCCAACCCTCTATCCCTCTGTGTGTGTGTGTGTGCACGCGCACGCACGCGTGCATGCATGTCTGTGCCCTTCAAACAATTTAATTTAATTTAATGCTGTTTTAAAGAAAGTCATTGTTAGCAGAGGCATTTCATTCCATGGAAAAGAATTCTCAAATTGTACTTAGTAGTGCTAGGCAGGCAAGTTAAGAGCAGAGCCTATGAAATCGCAAAGAGTGGGCATGGAGCTCATCTCTGCTACTAACTGACTGTGGGACTCTGGGCAGATGACTATCCCTCTGAGACTCATTACTCTCAGGAGGCACTTTGGAAGATGATCCTCATGGGGTTGTTATGATGAGAACTCAACATAATAGATGAAAGGTGCTTATACTTTAAAGTATTGGACAAATAATGCATTTGTGATGATTTTTCCATTCTTCTGCAATCCCATGGGATTGATGCCTTTTGTCATTAACCCTCCAGCCCCTCATGCAGTGCCTTATACATAGCTGATGCTGAATATGTGCTTATTGATGTAAACTGATGTGAATTTCGGAGATTTTCCCACCTAGGATGCTGCGAGCACTTATTAATGGAGAGAAGCAAGTACAGTCAGCTTCAAAGGCACAAGACAAGAAAGTTAGTTCAGGAAATGAGATGGGAGCAGAAGAAGAGACAAGGAAAACCTGGCCTGTAAAGCAGAAGTGTTTATATTAGCTTCAGTAAAGGAACGGAATCCATCAGTGCCCTGTCCCTTCCCTCGGATCTCATCTTTTCGGGGCACACCAGCAGACTTCCAGCTGTCTCCTCACGGCCTCAGAAGGCCCTTGTGCTCATGCCCAGGGCACAGGGAAGGCTGGTTGTGCTGGTGAGCTTACACCTTTGGGAAAGACCTTCAACCAAAGACGGATGGGTTGGTGTATAAATACCCCAGCTCCCTCCCCTGTGGCATGTGCTTACCACCGTTTCCTAGCATTTCCCCTTGGGATTGCCATGCAGTCACCAACAGACAGCCGGACAGCCGCAGTTGCCCTGATAAACAGGCCTCTCAACTGGTTCCTTTCCTTCCCTCTCTCACCTCCTCACTTCCTTACCTGTATTCTTTTCCTCTCCTAAATAAACTACTTGCATTTGAGTTCTTGTCTCAGGGTCAGCTTCAGGGGGAAACCAAAGTGACACACGTGTCTTTATGCTTTCATAACCACAGAGTCTCTTCTTTAAATGGCATCCTGAAGTCTGATATGTGATATTTCAAAATTAGAGCTGCCTGACTCAGAGAGTTTGGGTGGGTGGGTAGGATTTGTTTCCTTTCTCCCCACCTCCCCGAACTCTCTGAAGACACCCGGATACTCTCTCATAGTTCAGCAGAGCATCACTTGTTAGCTATTAGTGGAGTTGATGAAGGTAAGGCATAGGATATAAAGAAAAGGATAAGATGAATGAATAAAACCAAGCAGGGACAAAGAGGAAAGGAGTTCCTTCAAAGGCATAAAAAGCACAGACATAGTTTTCACACAGTAGTACAGTTATTCACTACTTGGTGGTGCTCATGCTGTTGGTCCATAGCTTCCCTTAAAGTAGGACTGGTTTAGGCCAGTGGTTTTCAACCATGGCTGCCCATCAGAATCACCTGGGATTTGAAAAAAAAAAAAGTTTTGATGCTTAGACCTCACTCCTTGACCAACTCAATTGATCTTGCAAGGTGGAGCCTGGTGTCTGTATTTTAAGTGCCCCAGGCAACTCCGTTGTACGGTGGGGGTTGAGAACGCCAGGCTTACAGAAATGTCTAAAGAACAAGGTTACAAGTTGTGCCTCTGAAACTGTTCGAGGCAGAGTCTTGCAGACTTGAGGAATCTGGCCCTTGGGGAGTGCCACCCTTGGCTTCAGGGACACCTACACAAGGGCCATCACAGTGGTTAGGGCTTTCCAAAGGGTAGGGTACATCAACCCCACTGCTGCCCACTTGGAACAGCTCTGCTTCCTTCTGCATCGTGTTCTGGACTCCTGGCAAGATTTTGCTTAAAAAAAGGTGCCTTTGATACAGTGGTAGTTTAAAATCACAAATATGGTGATTACCAAGACATTGGATTATTGATGCCTCTAATTTCCAACAGAAATAGATTTCTAATAGTCCAAGTTACCCTCACTTCTGGTCCAGATCACTCTAAGACAGCCCTCTTGGCAGATCTTTCTGTGTCCACTCCTCCTGATCCCTCTGTTCCCACAAATCATCCCCTATGAGACAGCCAGAGGGTCTTTCAGCGCACACATAGGGTGACCTTCCAGTGGTTTCTTATGTGTACACAATGAAATCCCCACTCATCATGGTCTCTGGAGGCCCTATGACAGGCCAGCTTCTCTGACTTCAACTCTCCTTGCTTGCCTTATTGAAGCCATCCAGACATTTTGCTCCCCAAATACACCTCATTTTTTTTTCCCACCTGCAAACCTTTGCACGTGCAGGGCCCCCTGCTAAGAATGCAGCTTCCCCAGATCTTCCCATGGCTGTCTCTTTCTCATTTTTCCAGTCAATCAAACAACAGGGTCTCCGACAGCCTTCTTGGCCATGTTTGTGAACTCTTCTCTCCCTCTATTCCCTGGTCTAGCCATTTAGTCTCTTTCTGAAGAGCTGTTTCTGCTCTTCACGGAATTTCTTATCCTTTGCAATTTTCTTGCTTATTTACGTGCTCATCAAAATATCTGTCTTTCCACTACAGTCCAAGCTCTATCATAGTCAGGGTTTCTGTGCTGTTCATACCAATAGTCATCCAGTCCCAATCTTGGAGTCTGCCATAAGACAGATGCTCCTTACTTATGTAATAAATGAATAAATGATCCAATAGCACCAGCCATTAAGGTCATTCATTGAACTAACCCACCACTGTTCAAAATCTGTGATGACCAAAAAATATCAACTGGTTTGAATTTGATTCTCCATGTTGGCTTTTTCTAGGGGGAGAGGATATACCGACCGGGTCATCAGTATTTCTGCCCATTTAGCAGCAAACATTTCTTCCTGGAAAAGTTATTGCCCTGACTCATGCAACATTGTTTTCTGGATCTGGTTAAGTTGATTTAGTTCTTTTGGTCTGGTTTAGTTTTTAGAGGGTTGACCTAGTGGTGCTCCTGGACTTACACCTTTGAAAACCAAGATCTAGGGACTCCTGGGGGTCGCAGTCACTTGGGCGTCTAACTCTTGATTTTGCCTCAGATCATGATCTTGGGGTCGTGAGATGGAGCCCCACATTGGGCTCTGAGTCCCACGTGCAGCCTGCTTAACACTCTTTCTCCCTTTGCACTTCCCCCTGACTCTCTCTCTCCCTCTCTCTTGAATAAATAAATAAATCTTTAAAAATAAAAGAAGGAAAAGAAAACTAGGATCTAAATTAAAAAGGCCATGGATGATCACACTGCTGTACTAGTAGTGTAGAGAGTATTGGGCTGATGACCTGGACATGATCTTAAAAGCGACGAGGCTATTTAACCAATGACATCTCCCAGATGCAACTTTAGCACTGTTATCTGCCACGTAGCTCTCCAAAGCATGATATTCAAAGACGTTATTATTGGATTTTTTTGTAAATGCTTTTTTGTTGTTGTTGTTTGATGGCCTTTTGTCACTCTCTTATTGGCAAAACCATCTGGCTAGTTACCATAGAGGAATAAAGACCGATTTCAGGGGGCCACCAAGACAATCACAGTCAGTCTGCCTCGTGTATGCGCTCCTCTTCATAAAAACATGCCTTTGTTATGTCATTTGTCTTTTGTCTGACTTACCTTGCCAACATCTCGTGGGAAAGGTTGTCTCTGATTCTCTGGAATTAAAATGGGAGATACCACAATGGACCTCTTTTGTCTTGGGACAGGAGAAGTTCTTGCAAATTTAAATATATCCTAAAAGAGAAAACAACAAAACCAGTTGAATAAAATCCCCCACGGAGAGAATGTATGAGTCTGCTCTGAGCTATAGTTCCTTTGTTGTGAAAGCATACAGCTGTTTGGACATTGTTAATTTTATTCTATCAAACCTCATTAGCGTTAGCAAGTGCATCGTTAGAATCATAGTAAAGCTGACATTGTGATTCACAATAACTATCATTAAGCTCTTTAATCCCATCTTCTGAATCATTCTATTCCTCATGTCTGTGTTGATTTATATGCCCTTCAGTGTTTGTAGATTCCAGCTCTTAATCTGCCCAGCGAGGAGACTACTCACCTGGTCACTAACCCACAAAACCCGCTGGATATAAAAGTGACTCTCCTCATGGCCAACTGCAAGGTCCTTACACTCACAAATGAACAGAGATGAAGGGGTAGTCACAGAAGTCCAGACGAGGTCAGGCATTATGGGGACTCCTGGTGGATGTTTTCTCGAGGACTCTTCATTGTAACTGTTGGGATGCACTACCAATATGCTCAAAACTTTGACGACTAGAACAACACTGTCCAATTTCTGCCTTATCTGTAATTTACCTATTCAATGACACAAATATGTGCCAAAGAGGAAACTTTGTATCATAATTTAAGTGAAGTGATGAAGTGCCAGTATTGCTTTCCATAAAAAGCAGGAAACCATGAAAATAAACATATTAGAGACCGAATGACGGTATTCAATTCGAAGTGGAAACTCGAGGGCAAAAATAAGCTCCTCTTTGTCTTTTTAAATTTTAAAAAAAGATTTATGTATTGATTTGAGAGAGGTCAGGGAGGGGCAGAGAGTCTCGAGCAGAATCCTTGCTGAGAGCAGAGACCGATGTGAGGCTCGATCTCACCACCCTGAGATCAGGACCCGAGTTGAAACCCAGCATCTGATGCTCAGCCAACCGCAGCACCCCGCTGCCCCAAAGATCTTCTTTTTAACAGGGAGAAAAGAAAGGCATAGTGGGGCATGAAAATGTTGTCAGCACCAAGCTGAGGCTTTCCGCCTGATCTGATCAGAGAACTGAAAGAGGAATATCGTGTTCGGTGCATAAACTAGTCTCGGTCCGTGCTACCTGCTCAGCGAAATTATGTTATATACCATCAAATGTAAGCACCTCAAACTTTGGACAACACGTCCCTACCAAAATCATGTAGCAAATGGTATTTAAATACCATAATTGATCCATGCCCCGCAAAAGTATGCGTGTATATGTATGCGTGTGCGTGCGTGTATGTGTGTGTTTTAAAGGAAAATCTATATAAGGAAAGTTAAACAGGAAGCCAGACCAACTAAGGCTAAGAAGGCTTCTATAATTTTTCTCTAGATTTTGGTGGGAGTGTAATTTGATAGTCCTCTTGTGGAAAGCAATCAGGCAATATTTATTGGAAATCTTACAAATGTACATAGCCCTTCACCTGGTAATATCAGCCCTAGGAATACATTCAAATGCTAAATTCGAGAGAAGAATAAAATAGCATGCAGAAATGTATTCAGCAAGACATTATTTATCAAGGGTAAGAATGGCAAACAACCCAAATGTTCAATGCAAGGCGAAGTTGAATTGGGGCCCATCAGCAGGAGATACTCTTAGATAGTTAGCAGTAATGCCGTCTAGAGGAGCAGGTTCTAATCACGACTACCACCTTCGGCTGCTTCCACAATCGCCAGCACAGACTACTCTAATAATAACAATTTCTCACGTGTGCCCTGGACAATCCGCTGGGCACATTACATGTGTCCACTCTCATATGTGCAATTAAGTTCTCAAGTAAACCTTATCCCTCCTCGACTAATGAGGAGTACCAAGTTCAGAGAGACGATGTGACTTGCTCGATGCAGAAGCTAGCAGGGAGAATACGTAGGATAAAATACGTAGGGAAGCACAGAACGGCATACTGGGCACCTCCTATCTTACATAAACTATAGGGAGCGTAGAAGAATAACATTTAAAATCTCGATGCATGAGTGCAAATAAAGACTATTTGGTTTCTGGGAAGACCGAATAATTACTATTCAGGTAAAGACAGAAAACTGGAGGGGTGTGTGTGTAATAGAGGGGAAATAACAAGGGTTGGAACTGTAACAACAAACCCACGCGTCCAACCAACCACCACCAACAAAATAAGGCAGCCCCCCCACCCCCCAGGCAAAATGCAGCGTAGAGAAGGACAGAACGGAACAAGCAACGGTAAGACAATGAAAAGCACAGTGGATTATATCCGGGGAACGGTGATGTGCACAACATCTGTGAAGATTCTGTCGGTTTGCAGAGGGAATGACAAAGGAATAGAAAATATGTAAAATACGTACAACTTATGAATCTCATTTATAATGAAAGAAATCTTGAGGTTTAGATGAGAGAATGCCTCAGCAAGCACTATGAAAAGACTTAAAGTTCGATGCAGGTAGGAAGAATGGGTGATTTGGCCCCGTGACCCGGCAAAGGCAGGCTTCGGTTCATGATGACGGTATGTGTAGATGTCTCGAAAGTCACAAAAAGGCACACCGTGTCATCAAGCACAAACTTCCCATTGTTTATAGTAGAGGGCTGATGGGTGTTTGCAGGTCTGTGGATGGGTGAGAGTTTTGTCCTCATGGGGACCGAGGGGGTCAGGCTCCTGAGTCCCCGTCCCTACAGCTGGTGGCCTCCCCGCTCACCAGGGAGCCAAGCCTGCGGTGGCCAGTCCCTGTCCCCAGCTCTCATGGCATCCCAGAGGCTTAGTAACCGCTGTGTCAGCCCTTGGGTCTTAAGTGCCTGAGAAAAGACACAGGCAGCCCGGAGCCTCAGAATGGCAACAGCACATGTGCAAGGGAGCGGGGTAGAGGTGGGAACGGCTGATTTGAGAGACACTTCCGTGTGCATCAGAGAGCTCTCCACGGTGGGCACGGTCAGGAGTCCCGGGGACCGGGCCGTGCTGTGTCTCCCAGCCATTTGCTTTACGATGACAAGGACCTCAGTAACTATTTATCCTTGGATGTGTTTTCATGTCAGCGGCTCTCTTTGTCTGTGACTTACGTGTAAATCTACAACTACGTGTTTGTAGACAAATGCCTACCTCGATCCTTGCCTCCGCGTCTAACTTTGATCAGGTCTGTGCTAAACGGCTTGCTTGCGGGCTCTGAAGCCGCGTGTTTCCGTGTGACGGGGACAGTGTAGGAGCCAGAGCATCGGATGTGACTGACAATCATACACCTTGTGCAGATCTAGACGGGTGTGCTGTGCGATCGTGTTTACGCCCGACGGTGAGCGCTTGTATCTGTCAGTCCTGGGTGGGAAGCCTCTGAGCGCACCAGGCTCGGGGGAACCTCAAGAAAGCCGAGGGGATAAAACGAATGTGACCGACCGAGGAGCTGCTTCTAGAAGCAGAAGAAGCTTCTAGAAGGAGAAGAGACAGGATGTGGGAAAGAGTGGAACATCAGGGTAGAGGAGCGGCCGTGTAAGGATTTCCTGATTTCTGATGTTGCCGTTACCCAGACAGCGGGCAAAGAGGAAAAAAAACAAAACAAAACAGCGGTTCTGGGCACAGGTGCTGTATGAGGTCGACTGTGGGGCTGTTGGGCATCCAGCAGAGATTTCTGGAGGGCACGTAAAGCGTTGTCTTTGGGAGGGAGCAATGAATGAGGGAGAGAGATGTCACCGTCACCCACGGACGAGGGGAGCTGGGTGGGAGGGAGACGCTGATACCGCCCGGGTTACGTCGAGAGAGAAAAGGGAGGGGCTCAACCATTGGACGGGTTTCTAAAAGGCCAGTAAAAGCCCCGGAAAGGTTAGGTGGCGGCACAAAGGAGGGAACCAGAAGGATGAAGAGATGACAATGTCAAGCAGGACGGGGCGCGTGGCCGCATCTCACAACGCAGACGTCCCTCCAAAAAGCCAAATACCGTAAGGAGCCCGTTGGGCTGGACAAGGAATGGGTATTGATGTTAGAAAGAGCAGCGTCGCGGCGTGTTAGGGTCGCGAGTCAGAGGGATCCATGAGAAGCGGGGGCTCTGGGGCCGAAGGAAAGGGGAGACGCGGGAAGAAGTCTGTCCCGTGAAAGGGGAGGCCAGGCGGTGTGCTGGGCGCGCGGAGGAAAGGGCTCGCGGGAGGAAGCCGCCGCGTGGGGTGAGCGCAGGGGACAAGGGATGGGGGCGCATTGCCCTGGGCGGTGGGACAGGAGTGGCTCGGCAGCTGTCAGCCCAGGTGGGGAGGACAGAAAACTGCCTTCCCCGAGGACAGAGAGAGGTTAAGGGGGATTTCTCATCTGTAAAGGAGGGCACAGAAGTGAACAGTGGGCTTTATCAATACCGGGACAGGGATTCGAGGACATGAGGACAAGCCGCTCAGTCCCTTCTGTGCGTGAGTCATTCAGCCGTTGGTGGCTTAAGGCCTGATCTTAACACAGACACACGTGACACAGCCGCCTCTAGATTCCCAGGTTCTCCAGACACCCGCACGCTACCATCAAAGTTCTCACCAGCAACAAACGCGCATGTATACCTGCACGTGTACACACACACACACACACACACACACACACACACACTCATGGATAGTTACACATACAACAGCCTCACATGACAAGCCTAAACCCAAGGACACATGGGACACACACACCACACCTTCCTGCTTCAAACCGAGGCAGTTTTCTCAGCCACGGGGACACACACGCGGGCGTGAGCCTCCCGTGAGACCCTCCCCGTGGCCCCGAAGTTGCTGGACGATGATCTTCTGCATCCGAGAGCCTGGCCCAGGAGGTGGAGGTCTGCAGCAGCCTCGTCCAATCTCGCTCAAGGCCTAGGGGCAGAACCGTGTCCTGGGGGAGACTCGCTCATGCAGGGCTTTACCACAGGAGGACTCTCCCCCTTCTAGAATGTCTCGCGTATCCTGCGGGCTCGCTGGAGCCTTTGTCTTTCTGCTGTAGGGTGTCTGGGTTTACAGCCCCATGTGCTTTCTTCTCTGCTTCTCAGTCTCAGGGGAGACTGGCGGTGTGTCAGAAGGAAGTTCCACCCTCCCCGAGGGTGTCACGTCACACAGTGGAGAGAGCATGCTGGAAATGAGGGGGTGGGACCCCAGTCACCGCGGCCAGGGGAGGGGCTGGGGGCCGGGGAAGGAGGAACTAAGGAAAAATGTGAAAAGGGAAGACTGGATTCATATTCATTCATTCATTCATTCATTCATTCATTTCTTCAAATGCTTCCCGTGGAGCCTTCCTCTCTGCTGGGAGTCATTCTAAGCATCTGGGAAAGTCCGGGGAACAAGAGAAACCTGGGCCCTGGGCAGCTCCCCTTCTGGAGCGGGGGGCGAGGCGAGCGGACCAGTAGCCTGGAGCACCAACAAGCGGGGGGCCTGAGGGTGTGCAGGGGGGCGGCTGCTGAGGTTTTCATCAGGAAGGCGGCGGGCAGCCGGAGGGAGGCGGCCTGCTTGACCAGAGCACGGGGAGGAGCACAGGGAGCAGCACGGGGCGGAGACCTTCTTGGACTGTGAAAGGGATCTGAGAAGCTGGCGGGCTGCCCTGTAGCCCACAGCGGGGCCTCTGGCTTCTATTTTGCATGAGGTGTGAGTCTTGGGGGTAGAGGTTTAAGCGGAGACGTGACAGGAGCCCACTTACAATTCAAAAGACACATATGCAGGCCGCTGTGTGGGGAACAGACTTATGGGGGAACGAGAGGTTGCTTATTTGTCGCATTTCTTCCTTTTCCCAACCCAGCCTCCACAGGGCAAGAGGTTCCTGGGAAAATGCACGTCTGAGTATTTGATCTGGAGAAAGGCAGAGCCGGAGTTGGTGTGCTCCTTCCTTCCCACGGCATGCTGAAAGTCTTTTCGAGGTAGAATTTAAGTACCATCCAATTCACCCATTTTCCTGTGACGATCAGGACATTTCTAGAGTTGAGCCATCATCACCGCCAGCTAATCGTAGAACATTTCCATCACTCTGAAGGAGAGCTGGTGCCCACAGGCTACCCCAGCTCTGCGCTCTCTCTGTACACATCTGCCTTCTCCCTCTATTTCAGAAAAGGGAATCACAATACACTTCCACAGTGTGGCCTTGCCTCGATGGTGGGAGGACCGTGACAGAGAAAGGGACGGAGCCGACACCCAGGGTCCCTCCCACCGCACTTGGGGTGGATGCCACCCCAAGAAAGCGGTGAGATTTGAGAGGAACAATCCTATTCCCTTCACCCCGAACCTAAGGCCAGAAAGTAGCGTGGACCTGTCTTGCCACCTGTCAGAGGAGCTCCCTGAGCCAATACTCACACGGGCCAGAAGGGACCAGAGGACTCGGGCCTGGCGTCCCCCCGTCCTTGTTCTTGTATCGGGTAATAAACGAGAGGGGGAAACAGTACCACTCAGCGACGAAGCCCCAAACGTCTGCCTTTGTTCTCTCTCCTACCGCTGTGAGTTCTGGGCAAAGTCCTGTGCTGGGAGGAGAGATTTCGTTAAGGCGACGCTCTGCAGGAGCGCGGAGCAAGGGACAGCCGCGCCACCTGACACCTGGCGGTCCGCCGGGCCCTGGGCGTGGACAGTGTTGGAGGTCACGGCGGGAAGGTCAGGTGTACTGCTGGGCCGAGAGGGGCCTTTACGGGGTTCATGCGAACGTGTGATGTTTTGGGGGTTTGAATGGCACGTCTGGTTAAAGGATCCTGAAGATTATTCCTTTGGAGGGTTTGAAGCCTGCATTCCAAACTGTAGTCACCTGGCCTGTTCCTTTCTCATCTTTCTAAGCCAAAGATTTACTTGGCATCCTTGTCCTGGACTCACCAAGCCCGTGTAGCAAAGACTACCATTTACGGAGTAGGGACGAGCCGGGTACCACGCTGGGCACCCGTACCAGTGTCCCATTTAACCCATCCCACAGCTCCTAGGTAGAACCACTACGCCTATTGGCGTGAGGCTCGAAGATGCAACTGACTTCCCCAAAGTCACTTAGGTCTTGATCGAAGCACGGGGGAACCCCGGCATCTGCGGCTCAGGGCCTCCTGTTCTACGCGCGATGCTGCTGTCTACACAGGCCCAGCCGGTGCCCACCTTGACCAGGAGGCCTGCGTCCGCACAGAGCTCCTTGGCCCTGTTTACCTGAGTATACTGCAGAATCACGACTCTGCGTGTGCTGAGGATAGACCACACATCTCTGGCAGCCTCTGGCTAGAAGGATCAGCTACTGATATTGCAGGGGGACAACTTAATTGTCTGCAAATTTCTGCAAATGAATGGAACTGCAGAAATCAATCTCCAATTTATTCCATTTTTGCAGCTGATCTCATGGCGCTGCAAGCTGCCAGGAGGAGGGTTCTCTGCCTCTCTGTTCCCATTTTGCATTCAATCAGAGGCACCGTTCAGCCAGCTTTGCTGTACCTGGGGCGAGACTTAAAATTTGCTTTATTAACTCCTGGGGCTGAAGTTTGCCTACTTAAGGAAGAAACAATCAACAAACATCAAACTTTCGGCAGCGAACGCAGGAGGCTTGAGAGCCAGGACTCTGAGGACAGCTTGCTTTGTTGACTATCTCCCTGACGTTCTGGAGGCCGAGTGTCAGCACAGCTGTCACCCGCCGTGGGCTCCCTGCACAGAGTCACGGTGACAGTGACATGGGGTGGTGTGGAAACTGCCCATTAGTCCCGCACACTCCCCTCGTGTTATGGCAACGGGCGTGACAGAGCTCGTTTGCAAAGGCGGGTCGAAGGGGAAGATGATGAGAAGAGACACCACAGGGTAGAGTAAAGCCCATCGGCTCTTGTAAGTTCGGCCGTGCGTGCTTCTCGGGCTGCTGCTTTGCAAATAGGAGAAATGGGCACAAGCCACGGTTTTCTAGATGCCCGCCTGCTTTCCGAGAAGGGGCTGCCCGTGCTATCAGAAACAATTTCTCCAGTGACGAAGGCCACCTGTCAGAGACTTTGGGGTTGGCCGGTCTTACAGGAAACCTTGCAGCGGAAGGACCAGTGTCAGGACCTCTGAGTGATGAGCACCAAGGAAGCAACGCATTTCCAAAGGTAACGGGTATGACAGCTGTTTCTGTCGTCGCGGGTGTCTGGGGTGGAAGAGAAACGGCTTTGCCCAAAGGTGTCAACGGAGGAAAGGACGCGTCCAGAGAAGAAGGATTCGTCGGAGGAATTTGCCGTGTGAATGGTGGCTCCAGAATGCTCTGTCTAGCAGCCAGGAAGATCTTTTAAAACATCCCTCTTCCCCTTCCCAACTGCAGACGTGCTTCCCCTTGTCAGAGGATGGGGCCTCCAGGGCTGCCCACACCCAGGAGGGCGAGCAGGTTGGGCTCCGGAAGACACTTCTGACCTCAGGAGGCCTCATGCCGTCCAGGATCTGCTTCGGCTACACAAGCCGTGACAGGATCCGCAGGTTGTAAACACTTAACTGAGGGCTTTTCCCCTAGCAGAGCTCCTTCCCAGCCCTCCCCTCTGGTGCCTGATTGACACCCCCCCCAACCCCCTCAACCACAAACCCGCCATCCTTCCACGCTCAGCTTAAACACCAAGTCAAGTCACCAGACTCTTTGCTATGGGGATCGCCTGCAGCTTGCCCTTTCTACCCAGAGTCTGGCTCTCAGCTTCTGACTACACATCCCCCCAGGGCCATCAGCCCATCGATGTGTCTGCTCCAGGAGGCTATGGGCCCCAGGAGGGCAGGCACCATGTCTCCCTGGTTTGTGAGTGTGTCCCCTGGTGCCCGGCACAAGGTCAGGCACATAGCAGATGTCCAAAAGGCATTTTTTTTTTAAATAGTACTAAATTCAAAAATTATTAAATAAATCTAAGGTTACTGTAAGAATTAAGGTAATCTAGGTAATGGGTGTAGCACAGTGTCTGGTTTAGGGTACTTGCTCCACGGTTGTGTCTAATAAGTACATAAGAAGGAGGTCTAGGACTCCTTTTTAAATTTCCTCTTCCCTGTGGAAATCTGCTCTCGACAACAGTTATTACGACAACCCTCAGTTTGGACTTTTTCCTCCTAGAGTGCTCCGTGCTTGGTGAAGTGATGGAATCTATAGAAATTTTTCGGAAGGTCCACCCCTTGGAGCGCTCAGCAGAAGACCGTTGCTTTCTGGAAGAAATGACAAGGAGGCTGAGCCGGGAAGGCCACGCGGACTTCAGGCAGGTGGACGGATGAGGAGGAGGAAGGGCACCAGGCCTGGAGGACGCAAGTGAGAAGACACAGAAGCAGGAGGAGGCCAGAGACCAGAAGGGTTGGGGAAGCGGGAGGTAGGGCTCAAAGGAGCCCCGGAAGAGGCAGGAAAGGGAGAGCGAGCAGACCTGGTCCACAGGATTGTTGTGAATCCCGAGGGCCCTGAGAAGCCCCTGAACGGTTCTCAGCAGAAGTCTGGGATCTGACCTTGACGTTGACTCTGCCTTATCAGAGCTGAGGAGCCATCCCTGGAGAACACATTTTCTTAAATGGGTTTTCTTTTCTGCTACCCTAAGCCATAGCTATATTTGAAAAGTTGAACTTAAAAATCAGACACGAGTAAAACGGCACTACCCGCTCCCCCACCCATGCACACACGCATTCTACCACTTGCTCTAAAATGTCAACTTCCCCACATTTGGACGGCTAGTTAAAAAATAAAAGAAAAGCATATGCTTTGGATGAAAATTTGCCAAACCACACTTCCAAAACGCAACCGCCTCCAAAATATTTCATGAATCTCGCAGGACCAATAACAACACAAAGCAGGACTTGCTAGTTTCATTGGAGGTGAAAAATGTTTTAAACATATTTAGATTCCTCAGTCAGAGGTCCGTTCAACCGCGCGTGATGGTGATGGGGGTATAATGGATACAATTTCCCTCTGTCTGCTCTGGCATTGATAAAATATTCATGTTAAATAGCTATTCTGAACACCTGAAGGCGTCTTGCTGCGTTTTACAGATGGACTTGTTTTTCTAATACACATATGTACTCCTGTCTCAACAGCTGTATTAACCTGAGTATGTATTCTAAATGTGTGAGCACGTACCCCAGATCCCATGCTTTCTGGTCTGCGTGAGCTCATAAATTGGTGAGTGGCCTTTAAAGAAAGCCCCCCTTAGGAAACCCACATGTGGAAAAAGAATTCTTTTCAATTCAGTGGGTGTTTATTGGGTGTTGGCCACGTGCTTCCCCCCAACGAAGGTCCATCGTAAAGGGTACACAACTATCCTGCAGGCGCCTCAGACCCAGCGTGTCTTAAACCAAAAACTGAGAAGCCGGCCCCACCCAGGGATGGCTGCCTCCCTGTCTCAGAACTGAAGAACTCCACCCATCTTTCCCGTGGACAGTTGACTTCACTGCCGCCATATTGCTCCCCTGAGCGGTTACCGCCTCTGGAGGGGTTTCCCGAATCCATGTGTCCTTCCCTAGTACCATGCCCTGAGCATCCATTTCCCCTGCTCGCACCTGTGGACTCTTTGCGTCTGATCATTTCCTCTTACACATGAGCCCACGGGATACTAGAATCATAACCACCAGGACCTCAGCACCTTTAGTCTGGACTCCCCAGAAGCAGACACTGAGACAAAGATTCGAGACCAAGGAGTAGTGTAATATACTTTCTAAATTTTCTATAATGTACCTATTCTACTTGGAATCAGGACAAAAAATGAATTCATTTACTCACAACCCTGTCTCGTACCAACAGAATAGCCTTTCAGCGTCCTTCCTTCCAGGTTTAAATGTACTTTCTGCTTAAGCTGAAATGGAAGGGTCTGAACAACTCTGTACCTTGCTTTTTGAACCTAATGATAAAAGCCAAGCTTCTTTCCTTCCCGTGTCACAGACTCTGTAAACACAATTTTAGCAGCTGCATGGCACATCACAGGGACGCATCAGGATGCATTTAACCGTTCCCGTGTCCTCATGCTTGTCAAGTGGAGGCATTTCCGATGCTTTATCATAAACAAAATGCAAATAAAATACCAGTGTACGTGCAGTTCGATTTGTTCACTTGTTTGCTTGTCTCTAACCAGGAGTTCTTGGAATGCACTAGGGCAGTGAGTTACTAGGTCAAAGGTAATGAACACTTTTTTTAAAAATTTAATTTAATTTAATTTAATTTGTGTGTGTATGTGTTCTAAAGGACCTGGGACATATTCCGAAACCATTATCAGCACTGAAAGACGGATTGCACGTGGCCACGGCCGGGCATTCCCCCGTGGTTCCCACACCTTCCTCTGGAGCCAGTTTCTATAGGTCCAACCATGTTGCTTTTGCGCAAACATGCCGTGCTCGCTCAGAACTGAATGCCTTCATTTGTGCTGCTCCTGTGACTAGGATGTTTGTCCTCCCTTGTTTACTTCCAGTCCCCTCTACCTGCTGGATAACTAACACACACACACACACACACACACACAATGTCATTGTCCTGCTCAAGTTAGGTGGAGCCTTCTGGACAGTTCCTATTAACCTCAGGTTTCTTTGGCCAGCTCCCATTAGTAGGCAAGGGCGGGCCTCATTCTCCAGACCTTAATAAAGATGATCTGTTTATTTTTTATTATTATTATTTTTAAAGATTTTATTTATTTATTTGACAGAGAGAGATCACAAGTAGGCAGAGAGGCAGGCAGAGAGAGAGGAAGGGAAGCAGGCCCCCTGCTGAGCAGAGAGCCCGATGCGGGGCTCAATCCCAGGACCCTGGGATCATGGCCTGAGCCGAAGGCAGCGGCTTAACCCACTGAGCCACCCAGGCACCCAAGATGATCTGTTTAATAAATATTTATTTCTTTAATAAATGCTACCTGATATAAAATGGTAAGCTGATAAAAATCTCTTTCCTTCTTTTTCCAAGGGACTTTTTTTTTTTTTAAAGATTTTATTTATTTATTTGACACAGAGAGAGAGAGATCACGAGTCGGCAGAGGCAGGCAGAGAGAGGGTGAAACAGGCTCCCTGTTGAGCAGAGAGCCCGATGAGGGGCTCGATCCCAGGACCCTGAGACCATGACCTGAGTCGAAGGCAGAGGTTTAACCCACTGAGCCCCCCAGGCGCCCCTCCAAAGGACTTTTTGACTTGTCCACGCCTTAAGGTGACCTCTGAGAAGAGACAAACCTTCCGTCTCACTTAAGCCCTGATGCATTTAATCATCAGGTTGGAAGGGACCCGTTCTCTCCGCTGCAGCTGCATCACCTCATTAACTGGCAGAAGACAGGCCTGGCTGTCCCTACAGGCACAGCCGCCCTGCAACGAGGCCTGACCTCACAGGGGCCTGGAGAGGCTGCACGCTGACAGATGTCACCGAGGGACTGCGGGCTGGAGTCGGAGAAAGACACGGTAGGACCTCAGCTATAAAAGCAGGTGCTTCTTTACTGTTTCACCCCAAGTAAAACCCAGCTTCTGAAGCTGAATCTTATGGTGATTCAGGGAAAGGAGGGCCCCAAATCCAGCTTCCCTACAATGGGGGGGCCGGGGAGGGGTGGCGCCTTCCTGTCTCAGGATCCCTACCAGAGGGACCACCTTTAAAGCGGTGTCCTGCTGCTTACGCAAGGAGGTGCCCATTCCCGGGGCTCCGGCTCCGCATCGGGTCTGTTTCTGAGCTCCTGGCTCCTTCTGTTTTTATCCACTTGCCTTGTTTTTGATTGTTAACGTCTCGATGCTATGGCCGCGAGCTCTAAAATTAGAAAGCCATTTCCCACGCCGCCGCCAAAGCCAATTGCCTCCTTTGTGCTGCCCATTTTTAAATATCCTTCAGGACGACAAGTCAAGATTGTTCTGCTTTGGGCGTCGTTCTCAATATTTAACGTAAATTATCCTCATTTCTCTCCCCCTCTGTAAATTTCTTCTCTGACACAGACGCCTCCCCCCAAACTTCCAGTACTATTCCTCTTCCTCTTTTGTTAAAGACATTTTAATTAAGACACCAGGGTCACATGAACCTGCTTAAGCAGTCATCTCCCTTGTATGTAGCTCTCTTCAGTGCAGTCCCCAGTCAGCAAAGTGTCTTTCATGGGCCTACCCCATGTCTCCCTCCTCCCTTTGTTCTGTGGTTTTCCGCTGGGTTACAGACCCTCACATTTTAATGCAGCCCCCACTGCTGTCCCACACGACGCACTTTCCATTAATAAATGCCTCTTTACGATGATGCCTGCGGTGTCACATGTCTCCCCCACTTCATTGATTACGGCGGCCTTTGAAGGTTCAAAGGTGCGTCAGATCTACCAGGGAAAAGGGGAGAAGAAGACCACGTTTGATATTCTCCATCATCTGAGGTTTCCCTGGGCTCCGAAGTTTTGATGTCAGGATGTCGAAACAACAGCGGCTTGAAGAGAGGAGAGCCTGGTATAAATATGCAGTTGCCACGTGATCCTCATTCTTCCTTAAAAGACCGCGGGATCAGGCTCCTTCTTCAAAGTCCGCATTGACAACGACAGAAACTATTTGATAATGGCGCTCGGGAAATCTATTACGGGACCGAGAGAAATATGTTGGCATCCCAGCTGCTCTGTGAACCTGCCCCACAGGAAGGGAGCGCTTCTGTTTGTTTTCAAATGCTTCACATTAAATTCTTCGAGCGTTTCTACAAAGAGGAAAGTATCTTTGAAAATCAGTGACTTCTCAAGGATGAGAGGGAACACTGAGCGTTCACTGTGGGTTTGGCATTAAGACTGACAAACGCGGGGATTAAGGAGGGCACGTACTGCGTGGAGCACTGGGTGTGGTGCATAAACAAGGAATCTTGGAACACTGAAAAGATAAAATAAAATTTAAAAAAGAGCCTGGAAACGCCTTAAAATAAATGATGAAGATCTTTAAAAAAAAAAAGACTTACAAATGCTTTTCTCCATTAATATGCAGATAATCTCTGTGATGTCAGCACCACTGCATTCCCATGCTACAGATGAGAAAAGCGAGGCCCCAGAAAAGTTAAACAGCTTGCTCAAGGACATATCGCTGGTGACTGAGGAGCCGGGGCTGTCACCCACTGCACCTCTTGCCTCCTGTGTGGGCTGTCTTGATGCGTCATGATTTTAATTACTAAAGTAATTTCGTTCATGATCTTTTCCAGTTAAACTTATACGTAACGCATCTATCCTTTCTCGGGTCCATGAGCTCCATTTTCAAAATACGTTCAGACCTTGACTGCTTCTCATTCCCTGAGCCTCCCCCAACTGCCACCACCCTGGTCCTGGCCAACATCCTATTTTGCAAAACCCTTTTAACTGGTGCCCTGGCTTCTGCTGTTGCCTCAACGGGCCCCATTCTTCCCTCCTAATAGCCAGAGTGGTCCTGTCAAAACAGGAACTGGATGATGTCACTCTTCCACTGCATAGCTTCTGGTGGGGCCCCCTAGCACTTGGAATAAAACCAATGTCTTTGTACTGGCCTTGAGTGTTTGATGTAATTTGCCCCCTGCCTCCTGTTACCTCAAGTCCCCCTGACCTACTCTGGCTCAGTCCAGTTGCATTGGCATCCTAGAACATCCAGGTATGTTCTACCTCAGGGCCTTTGCATCTCACGCTCTTCCTGCCTGAAGTACTCTTCGGAGATACTTACGGAGCTGCTGTATTAGTTCCCTATTGCCGCTATAACAAAGAATAATTGACAGTAGCTTAACACCAAGTTATCTCACCCCTTTGGTGCCAGATGTCTCAAACTGGTCTCCCTAGACTGAAATCAAGGTGTTGTCAGGGCTTTGTTTCTTCTTGAGGTTCTAGAGAAGAATCTGTTTCCTCGACTTTCCCACTTGCTAGAGGTTGCTGCTTGCATTTCTTGGCTCCTGGCCCTTTCCCCCACAGCAGCACAGCATGTTCAAATCTCTCTCTGGCTCTCTTATGACTGTATTAGGCCCACTGGATCATTCAGGAGCATCTTCCAATCTCAAAGTCCTCAATTTAATCATATCTGCATAATCTCTATTGACCTGGAAGGTAAGCTGCACAGGTACCAGGCATGGGGATGTGGCTGTCCTGGGGCCACTATTCTGCCTGCTACAAATCTGCTTTCACATCTTTTCTCAAGTGTCAACTTCTTCACGATGACACTGCTGGCTCCTCTCACCTGTATTTCTCTCTCACTAACACCATGCCCCTCTTCCATGCTTTATTTCTGTCTTCCTCACAAGATGACATTCTAATGTACTCACACTAATTATTTCATTTATTATCTGTCTCCTCTCCTAGAATGTAAGCCCATCAATGCAGGGTTTTGGGGGTCATTTTCCCATAGTTGTATCCCCTGCACCTAGACTAGTGTCTGATATAGAATAGGTACTCAGTAAATATTTGCAGAATCATTCATATCCCTTCCAATAAGCTGACATATAAAGGTTCTTAATCATATTGAAGGTGAAAAATGAGAAAAAAAAATCAATCAGCCTGATTCACTGAGTACCTATTATGTGCCACTATGTTACATGATGTATGTAACACAAAAATTCATGAAGAGGTGTCAGGTTGCCATGCACAGTAGTAAAGGATGCATACTGCACAAAGGCCTTTGGAGGAGGTGGGCAAGGGCTGAAATTTCACCTTGTGTTATGCAGCCATAAGCCCACGGGCCCTGAGACCCTTGAAGGGATGGCTGTTTCTAAGTCACTTGAAGGCCCTATTACTTCTATCCTGCACTGGCACTACTTGCCTGGCATGAACAGGCCCTTAGTTCTTACTCCAGTGGGGCATTAAAGCTTTTTGGACACAGCAGGGGAAGAGCCCGGAGGAAGCAGCCCTGGGAAATGGTGACGAAATCTGTAGGACCATGGGTTTCAACCTCAGAACCTGAGAGAGGCTGCACCTTCCTGCTGTAGCAGGGCTCCTTGGACCGGAAGCTGGGGGGACCTTGGTTTCTATTTCATCTCTGTCACTAAGGCTGCAGGCCAGAAGGGAATTTATTACCCTTCTTCAGAGCACCAGTTTCCACACTTCTGCAATGGGTGGAGTGATCCCTCCCACAACAGAACTCTTCTGAAGGGTGTAAGAATGTTTTGCCAACTCCAAATTCTGTTCCAACATGGGCTCATTATTTATTCCTAAGCCACAGAGCCTGTCTCAGTCATTCCTTTGCTCAGGACATCCAGCGGCTCCCCGTCTTATCAGAATGAAAGGCAAGATCCTTACAGTGGCCTGTGAGGCCCTGTTCAATAATAACACAGGGTGATTAAAAGTGTGTGTGTACACATGTGCATGTATGTGTGTCTGTTTGTGTGTGTGTTCAATCTGCTCCATCCATTCTGCCTCCAACCATATCTCCTACAATTCTACCCTTTGCTGACTCCACTCCAGAGGTACGAACCTCCTCAATGTTCTTGGATCATAAACATTCCTACCTTAGGGCCTTTGCACTTGCTGTACCCCATCCAAGAATGCCCTACACTTTGGGTCTCGTTGGCTTATACTCTTACGTCAGTGAAATCTTTCCCAGCCCCAGTGTCCAAGATTACATGATTTCCCCCAGCATTTACTATTTCCCCTCCATGATTTATTTATGTCCATGTCACTGTTACCATCTAATATATCACATATATAACTCATTTATATATTTTTTGCCTATATTCCCACTCCACACCAATATATAAGATCTATGAGGCAGAGATCTGATTTTTACTTCTTATTTACTATTATAACCCTAGTAAACCAGAACAATTCTTAGTACCTTACAAGTGCTCAAATGACATGTGAATGGAGTGAATAATGAATTAATCTAATCAGGAAGGCAGAATGAGCCTATGTGGGGTAATAGAATCTGCCGAGATGTGAAGTTGCGTTTACTGATTTTTAATAGAAAAAGAGATTGTGCCTGAGCAAAGGAGCTAGGGTAGTGGGTTGAATGCTGACTTGTTTTTGCAGGGTGGTTAAGGTTTAGATAGACAAAGCAGGAATCAAAGTAGGTAGAAGAAAACAACAGAAACAGCAAGACCGCCATCTTGCACTCACTGAGTGCTTGCCGTACACCAAGGACTATCCTACGTACTTCACAGATGGATAACTCATTTAATCCTCAAAATAGCATTTTGGTAGTTACTTTTGTTAACCTCATGCTGCAGATGAGAAAACTAAGGCACAGGGTTAAGTAATTTGCAAAGAACAAATTAAAACATTAAAAGAAGCATAAAGTTGGGAGTAGTGGCAGTGTGGGTTGTTATTCTAAGGATCAGAAATAATAGAAGTAAAGCACTTTGCTTATAGAGGATTCTCTCTAAGTGATGGCTATCCTTATTAGTGCAACAGGTAGGCCAGAGAGATTAGTTAGAATTTTGGCTTTACATCCTTTCTTTCTTATGCTGTCCACGCCAATACACGAGTCCAAACATGTTTGTGAACTCCTTCCATGTCACCTGCAGAAGTTTCTGTTTTCAGTTGGCTACACTGGAGAAATGTCAGTGGGTAGGAGCTTCGTAGCCCACTCTACCATCTGGCTAGGTGTCTAGCCTCTAAGATTATGGACATGTTCTATCAGATGTAACTTTACCATCTAAGCCAGAGACTGGCAGATCAGACAGTAGCTCATTGCCCTGTAATGAGCATCTTTTATGTCTTTAATATAGAATATTTGTAACACAGGTGCCCTCTGGATCTATCAGTATCTTGCTGTCGGTACTCTTGGCCATCTTCTACTGTAGGAAGGAGTTTGAAGTAGTAGTTGCAGGCATGACTATTAAACTGATGGTTTGTATTCAAATCCTAGCTCTGCCACTTATTAGTGTTGTGCTAAAAATTTCTTCAACTGTTCCATGCCACAGTTGTAACATGTATAACATGGAGATTCTAGTGTCTACATCACAGAGTTGTCATAAGCATAAAAAGTGTGTGTGTGTATACATGCTCATGGGCATGTACATATGTGTGTGTGTACATAATGTATATGTATACATTGTGCCTCACGTGTATTGTATATTACTTTTCTTTTAGGGTACATTCTGTAATGCTCTCTCTCCTCCACATGAAAAGACCATTGGTATTGGTTTCAAAGAAGCAACTATCAGTTTCAGTTAATCTGTGCAAGCCCATATTTATTTTACCTCTTTTCCCAGTGCTCACATCTTATCGGTTTCAATGCTCTCTTGATTCACCCTTCAAAATGTTTCTTATCACAGTCAAAATGCTTCAAACCAGTAAAAAAATAAAGTGAAATCTTAAGAGCAGCTGGCAGGGGTGGGGGAGAAGCTACATTATGGAGAAAAAAAAATGATAAGGATAACAGCAGATGTCTTGTGAGAAACAATGCAAGTCAGAAGACCATGGAGCAAATTTTTAAAATGCTCAAAGAACAAAAAAACCAATTCAGAATTCTAAGCCCAGGGAAAATATCTCCCAAAGTTCAAGGTAAAATATAGACTTTTGCAGATATTCCAAAGGTGAAAGAATTCATCACCAGCAGAACAGCACCACAAGAAGCATGAAATAGTCCTTCAGTTGGAAGGAAGGTGATACCAATTGGAAATATGGGTCTACACAAAGGCATGAAGAGCACAAGAAATGGTGGGTATGTAGGACAGATGACTTTTTTTTTTCCAAATTTTTAAAAATATGCCTTGAGAAGGTAACTGGTTGTTTAAAGCCGAAATAATAACAACGTACTGTGGGGTTTATTACAACATATGATAAAATAAAATGGGTAACAGTAATACTGCTAAGTTTCTCCAGGAAGGGAGAAATGGAATTACACTGTTGTAAGATTCTTATGCCATATGTGAAGTGCTGGGATATTATTGGAAGACAAACTATAATAAGTTGAAGGTATATACTATACATCACCATGCAACCACTGAAATGCCAAAGAATGTTTCTCAATGCCGTGTTCTTCAGTTTGGTCCCAAATACTCCTTGCTATGTGCCGTACAAGTACCAGTGCAATTTCTCACCCAGACCATCCCTATGGCCTTCCAACATGCTTCCCCTCTTGCCCTACTCTCTTATCCTTCTTCAGTTTAAGATATGCTTCCAGACTAGGCAGTCTGAAATACTATTTATCAAAGGTTACCTTGAAGGTAGCAAAGAATTACACATGGATATTTGTTGTAAGAGGAGATGAACAAGTGAAGTCCTGACTTCTCCTACAGTATAGAGTCCACTCCATCTTCTTAACTTGACTTTCACGGTCCTCTAAAGTTGGAGCCCAGACAATTTTTCTAATTTCTTTTTTATATCAGAATCATGTACTTTAGATTAAATGCTACTACACATTGTTCACTGAACAGGTCTTACATTTTCTTGCTTTTGTATCTCACCCCGTAGCATCTATCTTACATGAATGTCCTTCTTACCTAAATTACAAAGACGCCACCTCCCCTTAGAAGGTCAAGCAAGTTGGGGAAGTTAGGGAGGAAGAAAGTGTCACTAAGGTGGCCAGACTGTCCCTAGTAATTAGTGGGGTATTGTCTGTATCAGTGAGATCACTGTTCAAGTCCTGCTCTAGTAACTCTGCTACAATTTTAAATGTTTAATTATTTTATGGACTTCAATCATACATGTCAACACTCTTTGGCCTTTCAGTTCGCAAAGTTTCATTTTTTTAAGGAGGAGCTATGCTTGCTCTTATGAAAAGAACCAAGCTCAGAAGAAAAGGCCAATGTTACAATAGACTAAAGGCAAAATCTAAATTATTGAATTGTTATGGATTGTGCTTTCCCATTACATGAACTTTAATAGGTCTTGGACTGTGTGCATGTATGTGCAGAAATGTTTCATATCTCTTAGACCAAATGCTTCTTTTTAATGATAAAGACAAAGGCAACTGATCACCCATCCAAATGGTAATATCAACTTTGGTTGAGCAAAACTGAGGCTTAACAAAGTTAAATAATTTGTCCAAAATATGAAGAGAATCAGTGACAAGTGGGGACATACTGATTTAAGTCTATATCAATATTTCTCCAGAGGTATACTCAACCTTTACATTATTCAAAGGACAAGATTAAGATTTTTTTTATTGTCAAAGATGTTCAGAGGATTTTTTTATGAGCTGGCAAAATACTTTACCATGGTCCTGACTTTCAAAGGCATAGGCACTTTTCCCCTTAAACTAAAACTCAGACATTAAGAACGCTAGCATAAAAATCATTATTTTCGAGTGCAAATTGAACAGTAGTCTTGAATCTATTTTGTGGTAGATCAAAAGGAAAAGAGAAAACACCACAGTTGAATAGCACAGCATTGTTTGGGTGTTGAAGCTTGCCAGTCCCCTCCCAGCACAAAACTGTGGTCAGTCCAAGGGGATTAAACCCAAATTGACTGACTGCATCAACACATGTCTGTAAAGCCCAGGCTTTCATATTAAGGATTTAAATTGGGATTCAGCAGAGACTCTCAGTCCTGAAAATTGAAATCATGAGTCGTGATGAAAATAAATGCTCATGGAATGTGGTCATAGCCTAGGGATAATTTTTCTGTGATTGCACCTTCATTTCTGTGATCAGTCCTTTAGTGATGGTACTGAGAGGATGTTTTCCATCTCAAATTACAGGAGCAGTTGGATAACTTCCCCAGGAGCAGGGAAATTGTCAAAGTGGGCCGGTACCAGCTGCAGACCCCTGACAGAGCCTTCCCTTCGGGGTGATGTTCAGTCTCTGGCTTCTCTCAGAGAGAGCTGTGGGCCCATCTTTCAGCTCCTGGTGGATGGAGTGACTTGTCCTCATGCTGTCCATACAAGATCAGCACATCACAGTAACCATGGTGTTTCCTAAGATCAAATCCCAGTGTGTCCACTTGGAGAAGTCCATGTCAGAGAGTCAATCATTCCAATAATGTTGTAGGTGTTGGAGAAGACAGACCCTTGAGAATGGGGCAGACATAGGGCAAGAAGTTAATCTCACCAGGAATAGGCAAGGTCTGATGGTTTCTTTTGTAGATGGAGTTTGAGTTCAAAGCTTCCCAAGGGAACTAAGTGAGCACCATTAAAGAGGAAGAGAACAATAAAGCACTTGCCAACCCTCCTCACTCTCACATTCCCATCAGGAGATGCTAACCACAATGCCTTCCCCTGTCAACTGAGAGAATTATTTAGCTTCTTTCTGTACAAATCTTGAGCAAAAACAGGATTACCATTAATTCTTTAAGTAAACAGTCCTGCAAAACTTTTAGATCATCACCCACATAATTACTGACCCATGTTGCACTTCAGGAAATTAATTTATTAGATTTGCAATCTCAACAGGAACATCTAGATTTGCCAGGGGAGTCTAGATAAGGTTAGTTTCGTACTGTTTGGGGGTAATAAGAGGAGTGTTTGGGAAAAGCTAGATGTGCCTGGATTTCCAATAACTCAAAATGTACACCGAAAACAGAATTGCACAACCAATGAGAGACACAATTTTACTTTCAAAGTGGCAGAGAAAGAAAGAAAGAAAAGAAAGAAAAAAAATACTAACAAAGGAAGACAAATAAAGCTGGTTTAAGGTTTCTATCGATTTGCTCTATTTTATTATATCAGTATGGTGCTCGGAAGGAACCAGGGTTGACAAGTTAATGGACTCTAGTTAGAAATTTCCAGATGAAGCTGAGAATGGCATTAGCACCTGCCTTGTCCTAATCATCTGAGACCTTGACTTGAGAAAACGTCTTGATCGTTACAAAGGAGCTCAAATTATCTGCACTAACAATAACCATCCATCAAATGGTCAGAAGACAAAGGTTGTGCAAATCAACAGAGGAGTCATGGGAGGCAGTTCACTCAAAGCAGGCTAGATTTGAACTACACCAAGCTTCTAGTCCTGGCTGTACACTGAATAAGTGTATCACCTCGAATAGGTCTTTGGAATCTTCCTGAGACCAAATTTCCTTCTATAAAATGAGAATAATAGTGCCTATCCTGAGTGCCTATCTTGACAGACTATTATAAAGATCGAATGTGTCATAAGGTATGGACTACTTACAATTTTAAAGTTCTTCTCCTTGGTAGAATGATGTCAAATGAGTTAGAACCTATATTGATTTAAAAGTTATATTCAAAGTTGGGGCACCTGGGTGGCTCGGTGAGTTAAGCCTCTGCCTTCGGCTCAGGTCATGATCTCAGGGTCCTGGGATCAAGCCCTGCATTGGGCTCTCTGCTCAGCAGGGAGCCTGCTTCCTCCCCCCCGCCCCGCACCTTTCTCTGTCTGCCTCTCTGCCTACTTGTGATCTCTGTCTGTCAAATAAATAAATAAAATCTTTAAAAAAAGAAGTTATATTCAAAGGAACATAGTCAGATGAATTAGAAGTTATATTTGTTAACACGGATGCAAGGGGTGTACGTAATCTCAGAAGACTTAAGAACCGCTGCTTTTCTGATCTTACAGATTTTTTTTTTTAACCATGATTCATGAAACAAATATTAAACACCTACCATGTGCCACACACCGTTCTAAATGCTGGGGATACAGTAGTGAATCAAGCAGATTAAAAAAAAAAATCCTTCCCTCAATAAGGGCATATTCTCGTGGATTAATTCTTCAGGATAATTTTATGTGCTGCGGTATTACCATCTAAAGTGCATATTTAGAGAAGAGTAGGACTGGAAAGAGATTGTGCAAGACCAGTCCTTGACTTCAGGCTGAGCGCGAGCATCAGGACCTGGTCTGAGGAAAGCTTCCAGTCCGGACTTGTTGGAACAGCCCCAGAAATGGATGTGGTGATAAGGGGCTGGAATTAATAGCAGAGCTACTCAGTTAGCCTGGAGGACGTAACAGGTGTTCAGGGTGTCATCATTTGAGATTTTTATAAGAAATGCCGATACATAACCGATTTGGTCATTGGATTTCCCAAACTATGTAGAAAGATAAGAAATGTTCCTCCTCCTACTGGCTGAGAATGTGCCCGAAAAAAAATCATTCAAATGTTCATGGAGCATTGTTTTTCTGAGAATAGAAGAAGATGAAGAAGGGTGAAGTAGGGAGAAGAGAGGCGAGGCCAGTGGGGAGAAAGAGAAAGGAGAGAAAGAAGGGAGGAGGGAGGGGTGGAGAGAGGAAACCACTGGAATGTTTCAAAAAGCACTGTTCAGTGTTTCCAGACATTTTGGTTTGTTGACAACAGGTATACTCTGCAGCCTTTAAAAACAGTAAGATCAGAGAGATCATATGATAGTTGTCTTTCTCCGCTTGACTTATTTCACTAAGCATGATACGCTGTAGTTCCATCCACGTCGTCGCAAATGGCAAGATTTCATTTCTTTTGATGGCTGCATAGTATTCCATTGTGTATATATACCACATCTTCTTGATCCATTCATCTGTTGATGGACATCTAGGTTCTTTCCATAGTTTGGCTATTGTGGACATTGCTGCTATAAACATTCGGGTGCACGTGCCCATGGGGGCTTAAGTGGGTAGAAGAAGAATCAATGAAACAAGATGGAATTGGGAGGGAGACAAACCATAAGTGACTCTTAATCTCACAAAACAAACTGAGGGTTGCTGGGGGGAGGGGGTTTGGGAGAAGGGGGTGGGATTATGGACATTGGGGAGGGTATGTGCTATGGTGAGTGCTGTGAAGTGTGTAAACCTGGTGATTCACAGACCTGTACCCCTGGGGATAAAAATATATGTTTATAAAAAATAAAAAATTAAAAAAAAAAAAGAAAAAAAAACAGTAAGATCAACAACCTGAGGGGTTTGAAGGGGCGGTGGGGGGTGGTGGTGGGAGGTTGGGGGAACCAGGTGGTGGGTATTAGAGAGGGCACGATTGCATGGAGCACTGGGTGTGGTGCAAAAATAATGAATACTGTTATGCTGAAAATAAACAACAAAAAAACCCAGTAAGATCATATGACGACAGAGAAAATGTTGATTGTATAACAAGTGGCAAAATTACAGTACCCACTCGTGTGTGTACTATGTGTACATACGTGCACTATATCTGGATGAGAAGCAGAAGGGAACATTCACAGAGTATCTGCTGGGGATCATGAACAACTTTTTTTTTTTTAATTGTTTTAATGCTGTGATGGATTTTATAACACAAAAGCATACAAAGCATATGCGCCCAGATTTGTTTTTATTAGTCTGTATTGTAATGAATGTGGAAGTCTGGTCTGGAAACCAAATTTGCTTTGAAAATAAAGGTCTAATTATTGTTCTAAGTTTTAATCACTAGCTTGTGTAACCTGAGCAGACAGGCTGGGAAGACTTGTGAGTCAGTCTGACAGAATTACTGGGAGTGAAGAGTCTGTGCTAGAAATGCTGCTGGCTTTCCTCACTTGAACTTGAACAGAGAGGGAAAAAAAAAAAAAGCCTCAACATGTCTACCAGGGTTCTGGCTACGGTGGTCTGAAACACAGAGTAGGCTGGGCTTGGGGCAAGGAGGAGCCTGAAACTGGGGAAAGGTGTGGGCTAGAAGGGAGAGAGGAAACTGGTGAATGGGGTAGGTAGAAGTTGTAGCCTTTTCTGGGGTAAGGATGACTCCCAAGGTTTCCCATCCACATGGGGTGATCACAGCTTTGGTCCACACTGGGCTTGGCTTCTCAAAGCCTTGTCTTTAAATTTGAGAATCAACCCACGTTTCTTGCTTCCAGCATCAAATCTGAGGGATCTTCAAGGAACTTGACAGTTCAGCGGTGTCTTGATTCTTGGAGCGCTAACTGCAAGCTTCTTAAGAATGCCGAGCCCTAGGCCCCACATGTGGAATCAGAACGTGCATTTTCACAAGATCCCAGGTGATTTATTCACATGCACATTAAAATCTGAGACGCATTTGTCTCCATAGTCCCTGACACCTTTTGACTCTGTTAGTGGTTACTCAGGTCCATCTCCTATTTCCAGCCCTCAGAGCAAAGTCACGAGACAGAATTGAACGGCAGATAAGCCACCACACAGTATTTCATGACATTTGTAATTCCATGTGCATTCTGGAAATCAAGAGTGTGCTCTAAAGGCAATTTCCCACTGGGCTATGAACTCCTTCTCCTGCCTCCAGTGCAAAGACCAACCCATGGGGTTCATGTTGTAGGGGCAGGACTTGGCACCATATATGCTAGTACTTGGTGAGCCAAAGTGATGGGGTGGGGGGCATGATTAAGACCCCTGGAGCTCATAAGGTACATCCACAACAGCCAGGAATATAAGCTCCATGATGATAGCAGGTCTTTCATTCACTTGGTGCTACACAGCAGTTGTTTCCTGAGTGGCTATTCAATAATAAAGCCATGACATTAATTATACAATGGAATTAATTATACAATGGAAACTTTACAATGGAAATTATACAATGGAAAACACCTTTATAAAGTAAAGCTAAGGACTAAAAGGCTATGAGCTAGTGACCAGATGTGGGATGTAGTGTTCATGGGCTGAGATTACACTTGGTTCTGCCATTATAGGCGGTGTTTCTTAGTTTATGTGTCTGTAGGATGGGTTTGATGCCCACCACGCTGACTGCTGTGGTATGTGACCCAGTGCATATTGGGATCTGAATTGATAGAGATAGAAAGTAATTTGCAGCTGGGCGCGGTGGCTCATGCCTGCGGTCCCAGCTACTTGGGAGGCTGATACAGGCAGGTCGCTTGAGCCTAGGAGTCCTATGCTGATTGGGTGTCTACACTTCTGGCATCAATATGGTGACAACCCAGGAGCAGGGAAACAGGAGGGAGCCTAAGGAGGGGTGAACCTGCCCAGGCTGGAAACTGAGCAGGTCAAAACTGAGCAAGACCCCATCCCAAGATGAGAGAAAGAAAGAAAGAAAGAAAGAAAGAGAAAGAAAGAAAGAAAGAAGGGAGGGAGAAGAAATTAATTAATTAATTAATTAGGCAAACTCTAAGCCAACAGCAAATATTTTCGTCTTTGTCGGCCACGCTGTCTGTTGCAACCACTCAACTCGTCACTGCAGCGAAGCGACCATAGGCAGTATATCATGAACAGGCACGGTGTGTTGCAGCGAAACTCCGTTGATGACATCAGACAGTGGCCTATATTTGGCCCATGGGCCATGGTTGGTTAACCCCCATTCTTATCTGCTACTATCATGACCTACCAGCTTCTAAATGTTGGCAAGAAACTTGCAATAGAGCTCATTTGTTTATCTGAAGTATTATCTTTTTTCTTCTTATTTCTTTTTTCTTTTCTTTTCTTTCATTTTAAGAGAGGGGTAGAGAGTGGGAGTGGGTGGGGGGTGGGGAAGAAGGAGGGGCAAAGGGAGGGGGACAGAGAGAATCTTAAACAGGTTCCACACCCACAGAGCTTGACCTGAGCAAAAATCGAAAGTTGGATGCTTAACCGACTGAGCCACCCAGGCGCCCCTCTCTGAAGTATTTTCTAATCTATCAAGTTTTTTTTTTTTTTTTTGGCAAAAGAACAGATTTTTATTCAAATGCCCATGTATACAGCAGTGTACTGAAGAATGACTCAGGGGGCAGGTAGAATTTGGGTCTTAACTACCAAATAAACAGGTGGGGGTTAGTGGAAAAACAAATGACTTCATCTGAAAGACAAAGGGGCTCTTAGGAGAATGGGGTGAAGATATTTTAAAATATCACATGAGCACATAGAGAGAGCTTTAAACATGCTGAGTCATGAAAAGATCACATTTCTTGGAAGAAGTTCTGGTTATACAGGGTGTTTAAATAGCTTATTTTCCCAATAATCCTACGGTGTAGATAATGACGTTTCAGTGTATAAGACAGGGGACGAGACCCGGAGAGGGAAACCAGTTCACACGAGGTTGAATCACAAATGGCCTTTGGACCTAGGGGCTGCTGTTGAAGGTCAGACACATTTCACTAAACCCTACACTTTTGTGATGTGGTTCTGGGGGCAAACATCACCTGGAACCATGAAAATGTTCAAGGAAATGAAAAGGGTATCACAAATTGTGTCCAGAGAATGTCAACAGCCTACTATTAGCTTCATTGTCATAGTGACAATGCTGACATTTAAAGTCACAGCGCTGTGAGTTATAAGCCTAATAGGCAGCAGGTAAGCACAAAGCCCATGAAACCCGATAAGACACCCTCAGCATAAGAAAATAACATGTCAGAGTCAAACGGGCCATGTGTCAACACAAGCTAAAGACATAGGAATCGAGGAGAGTCTTGCTGTTGTGAGACCAGAGGGGAGTGCACATCCAGATTAAGGCAACATCTGAACAGCAGTATTTTAATTATTTTAAAATAATTCTGTGATTTCCAAGTTTGTGTGAGATAACCATTAATGAAGCCTTTCCCAGTCATGCGGCCAGTTCCCAAGTAAGTGTTCAATAACAGTGGTGACTAGACTTCTTCCTCCTGCTTCTCTTATTAGTAAGATTATTAAATCCATCCCACTAAGCATTCCTCGATGTATAACAAAGGCCATTTGTAGTTAGTACTTATTGCATGTTCAGTGAAAATTAGACTTAAGTGTTGGGGAAAAAAATCATCTTGGGTTTAAAAATTCAATGAATGAGTAAGAAGTTAACAAATAATAGTATGGATTTTTTTTTTTATGCTGCGAGTGCCATGTTAAACATTATATTTACAATAAGTACAGGAAGTTTTAATCTCATTATTTTGAGCTCGCTAGCTTTTTTATTCATATTTCAAAGCAGTTAAAATGAATTAGAATTATATCAACAATTTTCACCCAGTCGTATATCTCAAGCAAACTCTATTCAGCCAAATTAAGTCATTGTTCATTTTTCTACACAGAATAAACAACTTCAGAAAAAAATTCTGTTTTACTCTGTTGAAATTATTTTCATCAGGATTAATTGTGGGATATATAAGTTTTAGAGAAATTATTTGATTCATATTGGATATTATTGGATGCTTTTTTTCCAAATTAAAATTTGCCAATGGGAACTTCTGATTTGTGGGTTCTGTTCTGTGGCTTTATTCTACCCAAGACCAATTTTGCAGTTCTAGAGTTTTGAAAGAAGTTTTGATTCTGGCATTGATTTCTAGTCGATAATAACATTTCCTCTGTGTAGTTTTGGCCATGGTCATCTTATTTTGTTCTCATTCTTTCCACCACCTTTAATTTTTCACTGGGCACTGTTTTGTGTGGTCTTCCGTGATGCCAGCAAGATTTGATATTTCAGCAATTTTACCTCTACAGCACATTTTACTGTTTGCGGTTTTAGCCACTGCCTGTTTTAGTTATTGTGTATTATTTCTAGAAGCAATATATTATGAAATGGATTCATGGCTGGGGGGGGTCTGTATTCATTTTTTAAGCAAAGAAAACCAGTAAAGCAGACGTTAACACCTGAGTTCAAAGCATGGTCCACATGCCAAGGTCAAAGCAGCAGTGTCAAAATATCTTGCTTTGAAAAAAATCAAAACTGTACAAGACTCTAAAACATGAAGAATACAATTTCGACTTAACAAAGGGATTTAGTTTAGCTCAGCCCTTAACAAAGGATCTGGGTTGAAGATGGCCCCCTATCTTGCAATAAACACTTTACAGTCCACGGAGTCTCCCTTACAGTTCCAGCAAGCAGAACAAACCCCATTTTACAGATAAGGAAGCCAAGGCTCAGAGTATCTTGTCCAGGATTGCATGGCTTATAAATGACAGAGCTTGGATTTGAACCCTGCATCTCTTAGGCACTACCACTGCATGTTGTCTAGGCTTAGGGTCTCACTGAGTTTACTGGGCAGGGCAAGGGTGGAGGGGAATGTATGACTGTCCTGCATCCTCAAGGCTATATCTGAGAAAACTTCTCCTAATTTTGCCTTAGACCTGATATCAGGGGCCTGTTACCTGAGTTTGGCATTCCGTTAATAATTTTTCATTGGAGCCACCATTTACTTATCATGGGACCCACTCAAAGGTCCTGGTGCCTTGATCTGTTCTCAGTTTGAGCAAGGCTGTGCTGATCGGAGACAAATCTTTTTCAATTTCCCAATAAAGGGTGTGAGCGGGACATAAGATAGAATTCCACAGTGCCAGTCAGAACACTACGAATTAATAGAGATTCTAAGGAAAATAATAGCAGGAGGTCTATGTTTACGTTGGCAAAATACTGACCATCACAACTATGCCTCATGGAGGGCCTCAATGGGTATTAACATATTGAAAGCTCTGAGAAGTCCTGTAAGTAAGAAAATAAAACCAGTACTCCCCAAATACATGTATTTGAATATAAACCCTAGGGTCATTTGGTTGTTTGTCTCCCTAACATTTATTTCTCCACTTCTCCTTGCTGTAGAACTTGGAGTTTATTCAAGGCAATGGACAAATGCTTGCTGTTCCAGCTGTTTTCATAGCTGGGGGTAGCTCTGTGATAAGGTTCTGGCTTGTGGGAAATAAATACTAGACTTCTGGTGGCTCCTGGGAAGACTATCTTTATTGCAAAGAGGACAAGTGCATCAGACTTACCCTCTCTCCCTTCTCTCTGCCTTGCTGGTACAATAGTTGGCTATGCAGCAGCCATCTTGCAACCATGAAGGGACAAGTGAAAGGGGTAAAGTTAGCCAATGAAGGATGGTCGGAAGAAGTAGAGGGATAGCCTGGCTTTCTCAGAGCATTGTTAAGCAGGTAAACAAATCCCAACAGTCATCTATCCTGGGGCTACTGGTTCAACAAGAAAAATGGCCTCTGCTTATTTAAGCTATTCTTGGTCAGGCATGTCTCTTACTTGCAGCCCAATGTATGCTCAGTTGCGACTTTCTTAATGTTGGTTGTATAAATGAATACACTTTTCCATTATCTTGAAAGCTGAAAGGAAACTGCTTTCTACAGGTGTTAACATGGGTTCTTCTCCACAAATGTGCTCTGAGATCAGGGTCACCTAAGTCATTCTGTTACACAGAGTAACTAAACCCCAAAGGGAAGGTGAATGCTTCCGGATAAATGTGAAAGTAAAAAAAAAAAAAAAAAAAAAAAAAAAGACAAGAGGCAAGAAAAAGCTCCTGACATTCCACATCAAAACGAACTTTTTCAAGGTTATAGGTCCTCTCTCTGACTACCCCTTGCTAAATTCTCCCCAAACACATAAATTTCCCCCAGCTGTGAATGCGATCAGTTATCTCCAATCTTCTGTTTATGGGATCACTAGTTCAAAAGCAGAGGCAAGCAATCTGTGGGGTGTAAAAAGTGCGACCTATGGCACCCAAATTTACATCTGAAAATTGATTTCTGTCACATTAGGATTTTAGGAAGGCCTCTCCTCAAAGTCAGTGCAACCACAAAGCGTAATAAAAATTATGATGGGTCCAGAGCAGCATGATAAACTCCTAGTAAATTTCTGGTCTCCGAAGAGCCACAGTTGGCAAAATATTATTGATGAGATGGTGAGACTCACCTGGAGCCATCTTTCTTGATGATTAATATTGACAACTCCATAAAACATAACTTGGGATAGGCAGACGGGTGTCCTAACAGCCTGATGCCCCTCGTTATATTTAGCTTCCCAGTCAGATGATTAATATCAGGCATGTTAAAACACTAGTGAGCTCCTAAGATTAAGAGAGTTCTAAGCATGGAGGGAGTGGAAGTCTCATTGTATCGCGGCTGGAGGTGCATATTGAAAAGGAACCTCCAACTATGGTTCTCTTGAATTTCCCTTTGAGTTGGCATCTTCTCCAATACCAATTCCATCTTTCATATTATTAGAAGGCAACACAGAGGAGTATAGAGGAACAAAGCATTTTAGTGGGGCTGAAGTGGTGTGGGGTCTGTTATACACTCGTTCTGTGATGTTGGGTGTGTTGGTAATTTCTCCAAATCTCAACATCTTGACTTCTACATCCGCAACGTGGCCGCAATGATCTTATGTCTCCTCTAGTGAGCAGTAGGACTGCACACATCTTGCCTTCTTTCTAGCTTTCCTATCCTGATTATCCTTTCCAACTTCACAATATCCTTATTAATCCTGTTCAGCATGGACTATGGAAACTGTCCTGATGTTACTGAAACAGGTCGGACATACCCAATGGGAGTTCCCCTCAAAGGTGTTTTTAGAATCTAATAAGATATCATATTTAAAATTGTACATCCCATACCAGCACATTATTATTTCCCCTTCAGTTATGGGAGAATCTAAACTTTTATAAATATCCAATTACTATATATTTAATGGAGATATTTAGAGAGCATGAAAGCACATCAACTTCTATTGTGGTTCTGAATCATTCTTATTAAGGATCAAGTTAATTGCTCCCAAAATTATTTATTTCCCCATAAAAGAACAAACTGTCTTACCAGAAAAGTTGAAAGGGAAGACACCATTCAAAACATATCATCTGGGAATAGATATAAAACATTTTTCTTTTCCTTTGCATGCCTTGTAAAACAAATGTGTGAATGCACTGTTGCCATTAAAATGGCAGCATCAAGTGCTTTGCTAAGTAATATTGACCTTGTAGTAGAGGTTCCCGTGTAAGTTGTTCTCATGCCAAATCTCCCAATTCTGTGCTTATTGGTACCTTGTAATTCTAGAACTAAAATTTAAGCTCCATTGTTTTAGTCCATTGTTGTAACTTGGTGAGATCTTTCTGAATCTGGAAAATCAATCCTGTACTGGCTGGTACCCTCTCTTTGTTGAAAAACATGCTTATACTCTGTTCTCTAAACTCTGGAAATGTCCTCTGTCTAGGTGATTGGCCCTGACAACACATGTCCCAAGCACCTTTTAGCACAGGTGTAACACCTTGGTCAGTTCCTGTCTTCTTCTCTATGCTATCAGATCATGTGGTAGAGACCACTTCTGTCTCATTTACCAGCATATCAGTATGTGGCTGGCACATACTGATGCTCAATAGTTAAAGTGATCTGATTGTTTTGAAGTTAAAGGACTAACTAGCCCTGCAGATCTTCCTTTACTAATAGGGACTGCAAAATACCCCACTAACTTTCTGCCAAGTTTCCCCTACTGTCCATTGGTGATCTTCCTTGTGGGTTAGAATAAAGCTCTCATCTATATTCTGAAGGATACACTTTTTACTTCAGTGAAAGATATAAGCAGACTTCTTTGATTTTAATAGCATAAGACACTCAGAAAATATGTATCACTGGGACACTGTGGACATTGGGGCTGGAAACTATGGGAATCTTAACTTTATTGCCTTTAAAATATGGTTGACAGTAAGGTATGTCTCACAGGTTTGTCATGAGAATTGAATTAGATAGTCAGTGTGCACGTAGAGGGTTTAGTGAAGTGCCCGGGTACAGGAGGAGGAGGAGGAGATGTAGTAGAAATCGCTGCCCCAGTCATGTATTCATCCTATAAATGTCTGGAAAGACAGTGAGTGGGAGTGAAACCAAATTTTCCCTCCCTGTTTTCACACACAGGCACTCAGGTTTCCCTGGGTGTGGATTTCCAGCCTCAGAGAATTAGGACCATGCAGCTGGCTGTCATCCCCAATCTGACAAGAGCCATCTCTAGAGCAGAGACACCTGAGGAATGAGATCAAGGTCCCTTCCTATCATGGATGCTCCTGGAGAGAACACTTCATCATCATGACATCTGATACTCCATCTCCACAAGGCAGAGCCTCCTTGACCTTCACCCATGCCAGAACATTGCTGTGAGGATCTTAATGGAACAAAGCTGAATGGAACAAAGAGAGATGAGGCAGAGATGTCATTTCCATGAGCCTGAATATGGAAGTTCTTTTAAGGAGCCTCAGAGTTTCAGAAATTTGCTACTTAACTTTATCTGGTTGACATTATCTAGTAAGTACTAGGTTGCAATTAGAAATAAAGTTGTTTTGTAGGATTTCCCTCCTCTCCCCAAACAATTTGCATAATATACGTATGTGTAACTTCCACTTTTTTTCAGAAATCATGGACCACCCAAAGAAACAACTTCTCTTTTGTAGAGTATTATGCAGCCATTAACATCGTGTTCTCAAAAAAACTTGACCAACATAAGAAAACCCTTGTAATATGTTTACATATAAAAATGGAAGAAATATGCTACTTGTTCTCCAATTCTCTATTTATATAATTACGGGAATTCTGAGTGAGAGCAGAAAGTGAATGACAAGGATAATGATAACAAGGACAACAGAAAGAGGAACGTAGCATCTAATTTGAATTTATTACATGCCAGAGTTGTACTAGGCATTTTAAATATATAGTTTCATTAAATTACTGTTTGCATATGGTGGAAGTATTATCCTCATTAAAGCCTCGTAAAGCACATTTATGGTTGCTATTCTTATCACCCCATTTTACAGATGGGGTAATTTAACTTTAGCTCAGAGAAATGGTCCCTTGCTTCACTTTCAAATGAAGCGTGTGTCAGACTCAGGTTAACTTTATATCAGAGCCAAAGTTATCACAACAGCAGTTAACGAAAACAATATTAATAACCAGCAGCACAAGATAAGGTAAAATAACTCATGGTCCATGCTTACAATGGATGATTCTTAAGTCAATGAACAGGATGTGCAGGAGATTCCACTCCCAGTATAGCTGAGTAGTTCCTATGTGGCCAACCATCCTGTAGGTAACGGCCAAAACCTCTTGACAACATGCACTAATTACCTACCTGGGAGCCCTGGAAAGTGAAACAAAGAAGAAAGAAGTGAGAGGGTATGGACTTCGAAGGAGAAGATGGTACTGGGTGAGTTTCCCATGTTTACAGTTCTTTGCCTGGGAAGAAGACCAGTCAATGTCAAGGAGGCAACTAAAAAAAAAAGTCTGTTGGAAAACCCATAGAGCTGGGGCCTTATAGGATACTGGGTGGGCTTCAGGACAACAACAAACACAAGACAGTAAATGGGGAAAACCCAGACAGAGGAGACTCAGAGACAGAGTCTTGACTTCCATGTATCTACTTGCCCCAAACTCTGCTGATGGCGACCTTGAGGCAAGCCAGCGTGAGCAGCAGTCTCCAAGCTTTCGTATTTGAGCTGCCACTCACTGCAGGGGAGATACAGCATGAAGGCTTGAGTGTCGCCAAGCTAAACCCAAAACAGAACAAACAAAAAAGAGCAAAAATGCTCTTTTGGGGGAACAGAACAGAATCTGGAGTTTCTCCATCATATCTTTTACAATGTTCAGGATACAATCTGATATTTGATGGGTACTAAGAAGAAAACAGCAGGAAAATGTGACCCATTCTCACAAGAAAAGGCAATCAATGGAGACCAACCTCAAGGGTCGCCACAGATTTAGGGAATTAGCAATTAAAGATCTGAAAGCCGCTCTGTAGCGATGATCAAGGACCTAAAAGAAAACATGCTTACAATAACGAGATGATAGAAAATCTCAGCAGAGAAATGGAGATAACAAAAACAAACCCAATGGGATTCTAGCCCTGAAAAATAAAATATATAAAAGACAATATTCACCAGTTGGCCTTAACAACAAAAAAAGATGAAAGAGGAAAGTCAGTCAACCTGAATATAAATCAATAGAAATTATTCAATATGAAGAAAATGGAAAGGAAGAAAAAACATGGACAAATCTTTTCAGGTACCTGTGGGACAATATCAAAAGGTCTAACGTGGGTAATTTTTGTCCCAGAGTTTGGGGAAGAAAAAATGTTTGAAGAAAGAGTAACTGAAGATTTCTCAGAGATGGTAACATGCATGTAATTATAGAATCAAAAGCTCATCAAATCCAAAGAAGGACAAATATAAACAGAACTACCTGTGGGTCTATTATGGTCAAACTGCTGAAAACCCAGGATAAAGAGAAAATCTATAGAACAGCCAGAAACACACATATATGACTTCTCTTTTATTCAAAAGAATTAAATCTAAGTGGGTCCTAGACTTAAATGTGCAAGATAAAGCTGCATAGTTTTTGGAGGAAAACATAGTAAAATGTCTTCTCACTATGGGGGTAGAAGGCATTTCTACCATTGATTTCTTAGACCACACTGAAAGCTATGACCACAAAAGAAAAACATTTAACTTAGACTATTAATATTAAGAACTTCTGCCCATTAAAATTGGACAGCCACATGCAGAAAAATGAAATTGGACCATTTCCTCACACCACACATGAAAATAGACTCAAAATGGATGAAGGACCACAATGTGAGAAAGGAATCCATCAAAATCCTTGAGGAGAACACAGCCAGCAACCTCTTTGACCTCAGCCGCAGCAACTTCTTCCTAAGAACGTCGCCAAAGGCAAGGGAAGCAAGGGCAAAAATGAACTATTGGGACTTCATCAAGATCAAAACCTTTTGCACAGCAAAGGAAACAGTTAACAAACCAAAAGACAAAAATGGGAGAAGATATTTGCAAACGACATATCAGATAAAGGGCTAGTATCCAAAATCTATAAAGAGCTTAGCAAACTCAACACCCAAAGAACAGATAATCCAATCGAGAAATGGGCAGAGGAAATGAACAGACCTTTCTGCAAAGAAGACATCCAGATGGCCAATAGACACATGAAAAAGTGCTCCACATCGCTTGGTATCAGGGAAATGCAAATCAAAACCAAAATGAGATACCACCTCACACCAGTCAGAATGGATAAAATTAACAGGTCAGGAAATGACAGATGCTGGTGAGGATGTGGAGAAAGGGGAACCCTCCTGCACTGTTGGTGGGAATGCAAGCTGGTGCAGCCACTCTGGAAAACAGCATGGAGGTTCCTCAAAAAGTTGACAATAGAGCTACCCTATGACCCAGCAATCGCACTACTGGGTATTTACCCTAAAGATACAAATGTAGTGATCTGAAGGGGCAGCAATGTCCACAACAGCCAAACTATGGAAAGAACCTAGATGTCCATCAACAGATGAATGGATCAAGAAGACGTGGTATATATACACAATGGAATACTATGCAGCCATCAAAAGAAACTAAATCTTGCCATTTGTGACGACATGGATGGAACTAGAGGGTATCATGCTTAGCGAAATAAGTCAATTGGAGAAAGACAACTATCACATGATCTCCCTGATATGAGGAAGTGGAGAGGCAATGTGGGGAGTTTGGGGAGTAGGAAAAGAATAAATGAAACAAGATGGAAGGAGGGAGGCAAACATTAAGAGACTCTTAATCTCACAAAACAAACTGAGGGTTGCTGGGGGGAGGGAGCTAGGGAGAGGGTGGTGGTGTTATAGACATTGGGGAGGGTATGTGTTATGGTGAGTGCTGTGAAGTGTGTAAACCTGGCGATTCACAGACCTGTATTCCTGGGGCTGATAATACATTATATATTTATAAAAAAAATTAAAAAATATTATTAAAAAAAAGAACTTATGGCCATCAAAAACATGATTTAAAGATGAATAGTCAGGTCACAGTCTGGAATAAAATATTTGCAAAATATATACTGACAATGGTCTCGCATCCAGGATTTGTAAAGAACATCTACAAGTCAATGATAGAAAGAAAAAAATAAAAATAAAAATTGGGTAAAAAACTTAAAAAGTCACCTTACTAAGGAAGATGTATGAATGGCCAGTGAGCACGTGATCTTCAGAGTAACGCCAATCAAATCCACAATGACCCATCACTACATACTCACTATGTAGTTTAGATTAGCTTAGAATAGCCAAGGTCAAAAAGGGCAGAAACATCAGGGATAAATTACTGATACTTGAAGTAACAAATCTCAAAACCTTGTGCTGCGTGGGAAAAGTCAGTAAGAAGTATATCCATGCTGTATGATTTCACTTACATAGATTTCTAGAACAGATCAAAGCCGTCACTGGTGGAAGGAAATCAGAATAGTGGTGGCCAGTAAGGGGTGAGACAGTTACTGGGAAGGTCAGGAGGAAACCTTCTGGGGGATGGGATGGTTTCTGTCCCGATGGGGGTTTGGGTTGCCCATTTCTATGTATTTGCCAGAATGCAAATGTTACATGTAAGATTTGGGGGCTCAAAGTATATAAATTTTACCTCTAAAGGAAAAGCAGAATCACAGAAAGATATCAAACTCCAATTAATGATACGCATGCAGAAATATTAGGAGGTGGTGTGGTCGATACTTGTCACGTACTTTGAAATACACAGAGCACAAGATGGATTAATGGAAGCATAGAGAGGTGGACGTGTGTGTGTATATGTGTGTTATATACATAGATATGATAAAAAGAAGTAAAATATTCATTGCAGGATTTAGGTTATGAGTACCTGGTTGTTCAGTATAAACTTCTGACTTTATGTTTGAAGTGTCCACAATGTGATGCTGGCTCAGGAACTATCGCATGAAACAGAAGGGTGGGCTCCCCTGATGGTGTAAACATATCTGCCTTGGCCAAGGGAGGCCTGTAGCTCCACGCCTCCCCAACCCAGGCAAAAAGCTGTAGAAGAACAAGGTATGGTGTTGGGTTTTGATCCAGACACTCGGAACACATAGGAGATGAGAGAAATGCTTTAGTCCTGCACTGGGTTTATATGGAACATTTGGGAAACTTGGCTCTACGGTTTTCTTTTTGGAATATTATCCAACCATGCTCAAAAGTATTTGTGCCAGAGGAAGACTGCCCGGTCATGCTGTCATGTCGAGTCTGATGCACTTGGTCTCCTCCTAGCTATTTCTTGCTCCCTTCCAGTTTTTCTCTTTGTCTGGCAGCGCATCTGCAATCAGCAGACCCGAGCCCTGGCTCTGTCACTTGTCACTTTTCAGCCATTCTGCAGACTTCCCTCAACAAATTTAGACCATGTTTTCTCCTCTTTAATGATTTGGTCACAAAGCTGCTTCTGCCACTTAAAGGTAAAATCTAGCTCTACCTCTGCACGGGGGGGGGGGGGGGGGGGGGGGGGCGGTTTACAGCCGTTGTGCCCATGAATGTGCTCAGTCTCAGAGCTTGCCTGGTCTGACTTCAAAATGTACTTTCTGTCCGCAGAGCTCATTCAAGAAACTGCCACCTTTGCCGGAAGTCTGATCACAAAGAAGAGCAAAGCCCTCTCAAATGAGATTGACTTGTTTCTGTTGGAAACTCAGAAAAAGCCCACACGTAGCATTTCCTTGCAATCCTTTGCAGGGGCCCCTTGTGTAATTCAACAGACATAGTACTGAAGTCTGCCTCGAAGGGAGCATCAGAGATAAGGTGAACTCAACGCTCTAAACGTGTTGTAGTCACAAACGTATGCATCTGGGGCGATGCTCAGAAACGCCAGGCTACCTCCCTTTGCATCTACAACAATCTTACTGGATTCGAGCTCGAGAATGTTGTCATTCACCCAAGGTGGGGACAGGTGAAACTGGCCAGGAATGACATGCCCAGCTCAAGTGCTTCTTATGAAATGTTTAATGCTACGAGGGAGATGTCAGGGGTCAACCTTGGTCAGGGCATTGTCATAAATTTGGTAGGCATATAGGGTCACTTAATCTCTCTCCTTAAGGTCCCCCAGAGCAGACCCTGAGGCAAGCACAGATATATAAATATGATACATACAGTATATGATACACATACTGTTACAGTATAGAACATGTAATACTTCGTAATATACTTCTAATATGTTATGTTACATGAACTATATTATAACATTATCATAATCATATTATAACATCATATGTATTATTTTAAAGTTTCCATGGAGATCTACAGTATCAGGGTAACTGCTACAGGGTCCTTTTGTAACCAGGCAGGCCACATTTTTCTTTCTCTGCTTCCCTAAGATCAATATATTCTCTTTACATAAATAAAATCTTCAGGAGGGAGACTTTGGAAACTGCTCCTTTAATCTAGCTGGTGTATGGGGGATGGGTGAAACAGGTAAAAGGATTAAGAGAAACAAACATCCAGTGATACAATAAGTAAGTCATGGCGATGGAAAGTGCAGCATAGAGAATACAGTCAATAATATTGTCATAACGTCGTATGGTGACAGATGGTGACTACAATTATCGTGGTGCGTGTTGAGTAATGTATAGAATTGTCGAGTCAATATGCCATGCACCTGAAACTAATATTAACACTGTCTACTATCCTTCAATAATTTAAAAAATATATAGCTGGTGTGTACCCAGGAGGATTTAGGGGAGCCAAGAGGGAGGGAGATGTGGGGCATTCCTGCCACCCTGCAGGTGACTGCCTGCCTATCTTTTGTGACAGGGTTATTAAAACAGGGTCAGCTTATTAAATACACAGAGAAAGTCACAGTTCTAACTGTCTGTTTAACACAAAAGGAAGAGAATAGGGTAGCATAGTTGAGAAGCCTTGTGCACACCAACACATGTGTACACGTGGGCACGCACACATGGACACACCCAACAACTCCGTTGCTGGAACGGAGCATCCTTGCTTCCACGAGAACCTGTTTCTGAGCAGCACAGGGATTTCCTGCCAGCTCTGGACCCAGACAGCTCCTGCTGGAATCTCAGCTTCACAATTACTAGCTTGCAAGCTGGGTCGTTATTTAACTTCTCGACTTGGGTTTCCTTATCCATCAAACAGCCCCATTTTACTGGCCGGGTAGGGAGGAGGACTTGATGAGCCATTGGTGGTAAAGCATGTGACACACCCACGCACCCAGTGTCTCTTAGTACTACTGCCATTTGAAGCATTCTTTCAGATCCTAGCATGGAGCTACTCTCCGAAAGCCCATCGGCTCTCAAAGTACCGGCCTTCCCTTGTAACATCTACAAAAGCAGAATTTCAGAGTCCTTGAGTCATTTAGAAATCCTCTGGGGTCAGTCTTTCTCCAGCTTTGGATTCAGTAGGTCTGAGGTGAGGCCTGAAATTCTGCATTTCTGGTATTGACAGTGATGCTACCAGTCCACTGATGATGCTCCGAGAAGACTAACCCTCTCATTTTCCACATGGGCTCTAGAACACCATTGCTGAGCTGCCCAAGACCACACAGCTAGTGAAAGAAGACTCCTAATGAGAGTTCAGGTGTTCTGACTCCGAGGTTGGGGTCCCACTGACACCTGAACACAAACGTTGCCTAGCTCCTGACAGGAAATTCTTCCTAGGTGGTTCCAAAAAGGAAAGGCATTTCTACTGAGTTTCCATGGAAAGGGGGACCCAATGGTGAGTTTGAGTCTTGCAGGGAAATATGTTTGCTCACAGTCTGCAAGATAGGATCATATTTATTTTTTTTTTAAAGATTTATTTATTGGGGCACCTGGTGGCTCAGTGGGTTAAAGCCTCTACCTTTGGCTTGGGTCATGATTCAGGCTCAGCAGGGAGCCTGCCCACCACCCCCACCACCTGCCTCTCTGCCTACTTGTGATCTCTGTCAAATAAATACATAAAATCTTAAAAAAAAAGATTTATTTATTTGAGAGAGAGAGAGCACAGCACATCCATGAGTGGGGGGAGGGGCAGAGGGAGAGAATTCTCAAGCAGACTCCCCACTGAGCACAGAGCCCAATCAATATAAGGCTCAATTTCAGGACCCTGAGATCATGATCCGAGCTGAAACCAGGAGTTGGACGCTTAACCGACTGAGCTACCCAGGTGCCCCAATAGAATTGCATTTAATTTTTTTTTTAAGATTTTATTTATTTATTTGACAGACAGAGATTGCAAGTAGGCAGAGAGACAGGCAGAGAGAGAGGGGGAACCAGGATCCCCGCTGAGCAGAGAGCCTGAGGCGGGGCTCAATCCCAGGACCCTGAGATTATGACCTGAGCAGAAGGCAGAGGCTTAACCCACTGAGCCACCCAGGTGCCCCTAGAATTGCATTTAGATGCATGTTAGATGTTTATCATTTCTCATATTCTAAAAAGGATATCAGCAGATCTACTCATTGTCAATGGCTTGATTCAATTTTTTGAAAACTTATCTTTGAAAATCTTGAACCATGAACCTTGTGTTCTAACAGTACACTTTATGAACCATGAATATGGATTAAGTATTTCTAGTGAACATTTAGTATCCTACTGAGATGTGCTCAACATAAAAAGTACACAGAGCATTTAAAAGACTGAGTACAGAAAAGGGATGAAAATTAATAATTTTTATGTTGGTTACATATTGAAATGATCACATTAGCATGTATTGGATTAAATAAAATACATTATTCAATTAATTTTACATGTTTCTTTTCCCCATTTAAAATGTTGTTAAAAATTAGAATTGCATATGTGGCTTAAATTATATTTCTATTGGACAGTGGTTTAGATAGATGGAGGGCTAGTTGGGCATACAGATGAGAGACAGGTAGAATTATCTCTATGCGATTAATTTACAATCTACACATAACATAAATTAGAGATATATAATCAAATTACCTTAGCATTTTTCATGCATACCTAGTCTCTCATACTGGTGATATACACACAGATATATGATATGGATTTTAAAATGTTTGCTCAAACACTTGACGTGGTTAGATTTCTCCCACATAGTCTCACATTAAAATTGCCTTTCTGTGTTTATGACTTGAAACAATGACTACTCCCTCTGACATGCTCATGCTGGAAAGCTGACTTCATGAATTATTAGTTTTCCAATAGCTTGGGGAGAGTGCCTGCAGCTCCCCGAAGTGAACATGCCGCCCTTCTTCATGGACACATGCCTTTACCATGCAGCACGGCAGTCAATACCCTCCTCCCCCTCAGAGAGCGAATGGCCTGGTGCTTTAGCAGGGGCCTGAAGGAGCTCTCTGAGGAGGGTGGTGTGGGGAGTGGTAGCATGGGTTTGCAACTTGGCTCTATCACCAAAGAAGCATGAGAGCGCTTGTTGGAAAATTATTTAACCTCCTTGATCCCAGTCTCCTAATCTGAGGAAACAGGGACCATGAAGGCACAGGCCTTACAGCTCTGTGTGAGGTCTAGGTCACGTGTTACTTGTGGATGACGTACACATGGCCTGGCACAGACCAAGCTCTCAGTCCACTCTGGTTTTTGTGGTAGAGACTTCTGATCCTTGTACCTAACCAGTTCTCCTTTCTTCTGAGGGTGTAGAAAATTCTACTTTCCCATCCCCTTTGCAACTGGATGAGTCTAGGTCACTATTATGAGTGATGGATTACAGTGGCAAGAGTCATCTGTCACTTGATGGGCAGAGTATTTGTGAATGCATACATCAGAAAGCCCTCTTGTTTGCCATGGGGAACTTGCGTGTACCGTGTTAGGATGGGGGTGTCATGACGTTTACATGGAGCAGAACGACCCTCCAACAAATACCCGTGATGTAGCCTAAGCAATAAGTAAACTTTGGTTGTTTCTGTCGTTGATTTTTGGAGGTTGCTTATTTTCGCAGCACAACTTAACCTAATCTGATATACGCACTGCTGTCTAAGGCAAATGCCCTGCTGATGTAGGTCTTTGGATTTCCCAGGGTTTCCCGTAGCTTCTGGTCTACAACCTCTCACAGAGAAACAGAAACTACTCGGTCATTCCCTCCAGAGTAACAGAAGGTTGGTCATCTTGGGTGTCTCCTTCCTCTTCATGCACTCCCACCAACTTTCTCTCTTTTGTACCAAGTTATTACAAGGCTTTCTTCTGAGAAATTGGATTATATAAGTCATGTTTACTTTCCTAAAACAACTTCTGCTTCTAAAACAGCTTTTATGACCAAGATACTTTTTTTTTTAATACTGCACCAAAGCTATTAAAAAAAATGGAAACTACAGATCATAAAAATGTCAACAGTGGAACACTCATTTCCATGCAAGTTGTGAAATAAAATCAATGTATGTTAACCTATACTTTAAGAACAAAGGAAGATAAAGGGATATTTCAAATATTTTTGTTACTATTTCATCAAAACTCATGGATCCATTGTTGATTATGTCTAGGAGGAACCCCAAAGTTCTTATGTCTAACAGCCTCAAATTGTCAGTATCAAATCTACAGTGGTTCATGTCAAAATATTTAGTCATAGGGACAGAGGTAACAAGTACTTCCAATAATAGATTTTTGAAGAATTATTAATGATTTTTCAGTTTTCCAGAAGTGAAGAAAGCTGAGATTTGCTTAATAAGAATAAGAACCAGAATTTCTTACTAAGCATGTCAAGAAGCAAGAGGATTCCAGAACCGCTATTGTGATATTTTAGGTGAAAAGTTTTTCCTGTCTAGAGAAGGATCAAGTTCCTTAGAAACAGAGTCAAATTTTCCTCAAAGATTTTGAGAATTTTTCTAGTGCCATCGGCCCAGTTTTTTTTCCCTTCCTTATCTTGTCCCTAGCAAACAGTGACTGCCCACTTCACCTGTATTTAAAAAGAGAGGACAGGAATCAACATTGATTTCCAAAGCTCTGCTTTCCCCTAAAAGACAATTGCTTGTCCCTATGAGGGACAGAACCAGTGTGTTCAACCTGGTTCGGAAGACAGGCCCTGCCCATGCTGGATCAGGGGTCGGAGTGAACACTGGGGAGATGAGGATGAGGATGGCCCCAGGTCAGTGAGGCTGGAGGAAGCAGTCATCATGTTTTTGAGAGGCAGCACAGGCTAGGGCTAAGGTTCTGGTGCCAGCCTTCCTGGGTTTGGATCCTGGCTCTGCATTTTCCAGATGGGTGATCTTGGATGATGACTTAACCTATTCATGCCTCAATTTCTCATCTTCAAAGGATGGGTGATGTTGAATGGTCTCTACCTTAGAGGGCTGTTATATAGATTCAATGTGCTCGCACTTAGAAAACACATAAAAATTGTTGTTTTTTTTTTAATTTTTGGGACTTCATCAAAATCAAAAGCTTCTGCACAGCAAAGGAAACAGTCAAGAAAACAAAGAGGCAACACACGGAATGGGAGAAGATATTTGCAAATGACAGTACAGACAAAAGGTTGATATCCAGGATCTGTAAAGAACTTCTCAAACTCAACACACATGAAACAGGCAAACATATCAAACAATGGGCAGAAGATATGAACAGACACTTCTCCAATCAAGACATACAAATAGCTATCAGACACATGAAAAAATGTTCATCATCACTCACCCTCAGGGAGATTCAAATTAAAACCACATTGAGATATCACCTTACACCAGTTAGAATGGCCAAAATTAACAAAACAGGAAACAACATGTGTTGGAGAGGATGTGGAGAAAGGGGAACCCTCTTACACTGTTGGTGGGAATGCAAGTTGGTGCAGCCTCTTTGGAGAACAGTGTGGAGATTCCTGAAGAAATTAAAAATAGAACTTCCCTATGACCTTGCAATTGCACTCCTGGGTATTTACCCCAAAGATACAGATGTCATGAAAAGAAAGGCCATCTGTACCCCAATGTTTATAGCAGCAATGGCCACGGTTGCCAAACTGTGGAAAGAACCAAGATGCCCTTCAATGGACGAATGGATAAGGAAGATGTGGTCCATATACACTATGGAGTATTATGCTTCCATCAGAAAGGATGAATACCCAACTTTTGTAGCAACATGGACGGGACTGGAAGAGATTATGCTGAGTGAAATAAGTCAAGCAGAGAGAGTCAATTATCATATGGTTTCACTTATTTGTGGAGCATAACAAATAGCATGGAGGACAAGGGGTGTTAGAGAGGAGAACGGAGTTGGGGGAAATTGGAAGGGGAGGTGAATCATGGACTCTGAAAAACAATCTGAGGGGTTTGAAGTGGTGGGGGGGTGGGAGGTTGGGGTACCAGGTGGTGGGTGTTATAGAGGGCACAGATTGCATGGAGCACTGGGTGTGGTGAAAAGATAATGAATACTGTTTTTCTGAAAATAAATTAATTAATAATAAAAAAAAAGAAAGCACATAAAACAATAACATGCAGTAGAATAGGTACCGGCTTTATGGGTATTTCTTAAGAGAAGATAATGGTGCTGCCAAAGTGATATCATTGTATTTGCAAATGCTATTTATTAGTTAGAAACCTGGAAAACACCCCAGCTTCACAGTTCCATTAAAGAACCACTTGTGTGGACTGTGGCCAGTTTTGGAACCCTGATAAAAACAAGTGGCCTTATCTGAATGAGTTTGAGGCTCCTGGTTCTATCTCTAATGAAAGATGTACACTGACATAATTCAAGTGTGATTATAAGATAATTTTATTTGATGTTTTATGGGAAAAATCAAGAACATGCATTTGGGATTCTGAGAAACATCCTTAAATTGAAGCAGTTACTGCCCCTTATTCTTGGTAGCTGGACACTCAACTGGGGAGCATGGGACAAGGACAGCTTTTGCCCCCAAACCTTCTACAACCTTCTTTTTGTAGTGAAAACATTCTGACCAGTGGGTGGCAATCACGTGTCATATGCAAAAGGCCATACTTCCTTCAGAAAATTTAGACCCTGGGCAGAAGTGGAAGAACAGAGTAGGGAGTAGATAAGGCTGAAAAATTGGCAAACAAGAGGACATGGAGTGCACCCTCAATGTGCTTAGAGTCCTCAAATAATTAGTGAAACTACAGGGATGTGAGACATTAAAACCCTTCCCTTCCCAATGGCTTATTTAATTTTTGCAGAGTTAGGGCCTATTAGAAAGTACTAGTATTAAAGACAAAGACCATGGGGTCAGTCTCTGTGCAGGGATGGTCTGGGCCCACTGGCCCATCATGAGCACTGCCAGGGTACTGGTTCAGAAGACCAGGCCTCAGTATTTAGACAGGTTGTCTGGAACAAAAAGGAGCAATGAATGTGAGAATTCTATTGCCTCCTCTCTTGGCTTACTTGGCCAAAGTTTGCCAGATTCTGAAAGTTACTGCATGAGTGAGAGTGTAGCCTATTCCTGTAAGACTCATCTCTGAAGTGGCAGGATTCTGAGACATCCTACTTAAGAGCTATGTGACATTATGTCAGTTTTCATCCATAGGTCTCAGTTTCTTTATCTGTAAAATGGGACTAAAAATCATTATGACAATCTTTTAGGGCTTTTTAAGGCTGAGATAATGTCTATAAAGTGATTAGGAAAATGTCTGACACTTAGAAGATGTGTAAAAACAGTATTATTATCCCACTGGAAATGGAATCTGCCATGACTCAACGCATAAGATCTGACCACGGGCACCTATCTCTCATTGATGTTCTGAGCTGTCCATTTTGGCTGAGGCTGCCATTTTGCTAAGCCTAGTTGTAACTTCTATAGAATGGTGGTGAGACCCCATCTAATAGAAGAGTTGGGGAAATTTTTTTGGAAAGTTTTTTTTTTTGGACAGGCAGGGAGGGGTAGAGGGAGAGGGAGAGAGAGAATCTCAAGCAGACTCTCCGCTGAACATGGAGCCCAGTGGGGGCTCAATCTCATGACCTTGAGATCATAACCTGAGCCAAAATCAAGAGTTGGGCGTTTAACCAATGGCGCCACCCAGGTGCTCTAGGATAGCTGGGGAGATCTAATGAGATGATGGGCTGGTCATGCCCCACAGTTTAGACAAGGGTGAGGGCTTCCCAGTCCAGCTGCAAACATTCCTGTTAGGTCCTCCTTCAAGATTTTGGCTTGAGCAAGCGGTAGAATGGTGGGAGGATGCATGAGGCCTGACACACTCCAGCCTTTAGAGGCCAAGGAGACGAGGAGGGACAAGTGAAGCAGGTGAGGAACACTGGCCAAGGAGGAAGGAGAAGAACCAAGACAGATTACTACAGTGCTTTATCTTTTTTGACTAAAACACCTTTCTTTGTCTTGTCCTGTTTCAACATTCAGTCCAGCCACTCTTCATGCTTACTCAGCAGTCTTCTGATGATGATTTGGCTGTCCACAAAAGATGGGGCAGACGTGGAAAATGTGCTGATCATCGGGACTTAGAGTATCCGGTCTCTTTGACAGTAATTTCTCTTTGTAAATTAACAGATTGACTCCATGCAGGGAGAGAATATGCTGATCATTTGGACTCTGCGTATCTCAGTGCTTGTGGTAGTCATTCCCCTTTTAAAATTAATAGGTTGGCTTCATAGAGGAAGAGAAAATGCTGATCATATGGACTTTACGCGTTCCGGTCCTCGTCACACTCATACCTCTTCGCAAATTAACACATCGGGATGCAGGCTTTATAATCCCCTTTGCAAGCATCAGCCCAAGAGGTGGTTGTTATCTTGGGTTGACAATATCTCAAGGTCGTTATATGGGGTCCAATATCAGGTTGTTGGGCGACCAACTTGTCCCAGTTTGCCCAGAATGTCCCTGGCTTTAGCTCTGAAAGTTCCACAGCTTGGGAAGCCCTCTGTTTCAGGAAAATCAGGACAGCTTGTTTAGGACCTTCCTGGTTTTAAAACACGTTTGGAAAAGAGCCTCAGTCCTCAGACCCCACAGCTTAGCTACTTGGTGAGGAAAACCCAGCATCACCATGTAGCTGAGAAAAAGCCAAAGGGCTTCAGAAATTACCTCCATGTGCCAAATTCACATTCCATATCTAGTTTTAGAAGGACCTTTAAGCTGTTACCGACTTTACGTCTTCCAGATATTACAGTACAATATAAGCCATGAGCATTTTACAGCTCTTATTCTTAAGACATTTCACAGAAGGCAGGATTTACACTAACACACAAGAGTTAGGATGATTGTTTTCTACCTGGACTGCATCCAAACTGCAGCTCTTTCTGGCTGAAGACAACCTACATTCTTATTTTTAGATCCCGAAGCCATTTGCTGGGTTGCTCCACAGTGGTGCGGTGTGGCCTAACGGAGGTTTGGCAAACCAGACGTTCCCCAGCTGCATATGCCACTGACCCTTTCCTCTACCATCTGAAGGGAGTTGGAAGAGAGTGTGGGAGACAGTAACACATCCAAAGAATGAGCATCCACCGTTAGTCTTCGGGCTCTTCTGTCTCTCTCACTCCCAACCAGCAGCAACCTGGTGTTAACGGCCTCTTCTCATCCTTGCTCTAGCACCCACCCTGCCTGGCCATACCCCCTTCCCGAGCCTTTTCTTACCTCTGCAATCCCACCCTTTCCTGCTTGTTCTAGCCTCGAACCTCTTCTTCTTTTTAAAAAGATTGTACTATTTGAGAGAGAAAAAGAGAGAGCATGAGAGAGAGCATGCACACACGAGAGCATGAGTAAGGACGGAGGGGCAGAGGGAGAGGGAGAAGCAGGATACCCCACTGAGCGAGGAGCCCGACTCTGGACTGGATCCCAGGACCTGGAGATCAGGATCTGAGCTGAAATCAGAAGCTTAACTGACTGAGCCTACCAGGTGCCCCCATCTATTTTTTTTTTTTTTTTTTTTTTGCATCTCCACTTGGACATCTCGCAAATTCCTCACATTTAGCTTGTTCACACCTTGATTCTTTCCCCTCAATAAGCAACTCCCCAATTATCTCAATGTTCCCAAGCCTCTTCCTTAGAGATGCTACAGAACTGGCTTTGGATATGGAGGAAGGGGCCGAGAAGGGCCTCTAGAAGCCAGAAGAGGCAGGGAACAGATTTTCCCCTGGAGCCTCCAGAATGAACCAGCCCTGTAGGGACTTTTATTTCAGCCTTGTAAGACCTGTTTTGGACTACTGCCTCCCAAATTTTAAGAGAATAAATTTCCATTAAGCCATTATATATGTGATAATGTTTTATGGCAGCAATAGGAAAGCGAAAGAGGTAAGTGGAATCACCCTATTGTGTCTACCTCCGATCATCTCACAAGCCAATCCACTTCTCCCCATCACCACCTTTATAACCATATGCTGCGTGTACCGTCACAACTTTCTAACCAGCCTTTCCCTGGGGCAAATTAAAAATGGCGGCAAAGCTTTTGGTCCATCTTCCCATCAAGAGGTGGAGCCTATTTCTTCCCTTAAATTTAAGATAACCCTGGGCTGCTTTGTCCAAGAGAACATGGTGGAAGTGACAGTGTGTGGCTGCCAGGGCTTGGCCTTAAGAGAGATGTGACTTCTGCTTTCACATGCTTGGACTGTTCCCATTGGAAGCCAACCAGCGCATAAGACCTTTGATTAGCTCTGGGGAAGCCCAAGGGGCCACACAGAAAGAGAGCACCAAGGTACCAGATTTGCAAATGAAGATTTCTTCAATCTTCCAGCCTCACCAAGTCAGCAGCCGAAAAAAGCTGAGTGAAAGATGCTGCTGATATCCAGCGGAACCCCACTTGAATTCTTGGCCCACGGAAACATGAGGTCTCTAACTTGGGGTAGTTTGTTACACAGTGATAGATAACTAAGGCACCTCTCTCCCACTCGTGCGATCTCCCTAGCCCACCTGTGACATAGCAACCAGCACGGTCATCTGACAGTTATTTTGAGGGTCACTCCCTTCCTTCCCACTGCACTTAGAGGGAATATGAACCTCCATCCCCTGTCATTCTTCCTATTGATCCCTGGAACCCAGCCATGGGACATCACAAGCATCACTAGATATTTATGGTCTAACGGCTATTCAATTAGAAATGCACTTATTAATCCAATACCTCTTTACGCAGCACTGACAATGTGCCAGGCACCGACCTAAGTGTTAAGGACAGAGTAGAGAACCAACCGGCACAGGAGGGCCACACCAAGCAAGGGAAGGAACGATGCTTTCAAACATGATGAAGCATGACAAATTCTGTGAACAGAAAACACACGTGCACACACAGCATGGTGATAGAAAATGAAGAGGGCGTACCCGATTTAAATAAGGTGATAAGGAATGGCTTCTCTGAACAGATGATGTTTAATTAGACATTTAGAAGTGAAGATCTCGGGATCATTATTCTCAGACCAGCCTCTGTCTTTCCAGATACAAAGCCCAGAACCAATGTCCAGGAGAGACCACACAACTCCTCCTCCCCCGGGTCTGAATGTCTCTGTCATTCTGTCACCATATATTTCACTAACATTCCTACTTCTTCATTTTCCCCTGCTCCATATACTGTCTCTCTGCCCGGACTCACTTTCTCTACTTCCAGATTCCTACCTCATTCCCCAGTCGTCCCTAGAGGGCCCTTTCCACAGATAATCATTTGCAGGCCTATTGTGACCCAGGAGTGCCAACATTAGCTTGACCATCAACACAGACAACTGGTAAACCCAAAGTTGAGTTTCTTCTCAATTCTGCTGGGCATAGGTTATTCACAATTGTTGTATTTGGGGGGTCAGGTCGGGCTTCTTTATTTTTGCTCGATTGCTTTTATGTATTTATAAATATTATTATAATGTATTTAACTTTGTAAACAGAAGTTTGGTTTCATTGAACTATGGCGGAGAAAGCAACATGAGCTTTTTAGTGCCACAGTCACTTGGTAACAACTTTGCAGTGAATGCCAGGATCCTCTGATGTTGGTCCCTCAGCTCATGGGAGATCACCTCCCCTAGCAGACCAGTGATGGGTGTGCAAGAGGAATTTTCAGTTGGGAAAGACATTGCTCACTCATCATCTACATCTGATCCTGCCAGCTACGCACTCCACTGTATTTCAAGGTTGGCACAGGAAGAAAGTCACTGGGAAACCATTTTGGAAAAAGGAGTCATGTAAACCATGCTTCTGGGAATTCACAGGGTATGACTTAAGAGACAGGAGGAAAGTCTGTCCACCCCAATATGGCTCCTCTCTCACTTTGGTGTAGAGCTTCAGTTGTATACCATTAGAAGCACTTCTTAGATTGTCTCCAGGAGATACTTATTAAAGTGTCCACATCCATGGAAAGGGAACAAACTATCAGAGATGGAAAATACACGATATTGGGAGCCTGGAAGCCTGGGTTCTAGTTTCAAGAATCCTCTACTGCACGGTGAGACTTTGGGCAAGACTAGGACTGTCAGAAACATAAGACTATGATTCTCATTTGTAAAACAGAGAGCCCTGTACATGAGTTTATCCCCTGACTCCTGGGTTCACTCTGCTACAGGGGGATTGATCAGGTCCCCCTCTGTACCAGGCCCTCTGCCGGGGAGTTTAGGAATGAGGGTCATTAGCTATGGAGGACAGCGTTGGGGGTGGCGACATGCAAGTTACAGGTGAGAGATTTGGATGGTTATTAGTCAAGTGTCCAGGCTGAAATAGGGTGTTTAGGGAGACATGAAAGGAAGCCAAGTAGAGATAACCCAGATCTGTGGGTGGCCTGATGGAAGAAAACAGTGTCCCCATCGTAGCCCCATAGAGCCTGTGAAAATGGAAGGTGGCTAAGAAGTTAGGCATTTTTCACCCACTTCACTATTTAGCCTAAACCAGTGAGTCTTAACCCGAAGGTCCAAGCTGAGGATAGCGCTGGTGGGGCACGGGAGCACCGGCTCTGTGCTCAGACCTGAGTCCAGCTCTTCTCGCCACTCCCATTACCTCCAAGTTATGAGACCACGGGCACATGACTGACCCTCTCTGCACCTCAGCTGCTTCTCTGGGCCTCTTCTGTGATTGGATAATATCCTAGAGCACCCAGAACTGTTCTGGCTCAGAGCCAGGGCTCAGAAAGTTCAGGAAGCACCCATTCCCCCTTTCCGCTTATCATCTTGTCATAGGAGTCCTGCAATTTATAACCCAAGTCATGTGTTGGCCCTCCATAGGGATATGGAGGATTTTAGGAATGGAGGTTTATATATTTGGTAACACATCATAATTTTTCAGATGGAGGGAATGTCTAGGTCAAATTTCCAGTTTTTTGGAATTAATTCAGTCCATTAAGGTTGTGGCAAGAAAAGGTATCAGCTCTGCATCTCACGGGTACTAAAAAGATTATTTTATCTATTTAAAGAACACTGATAAACCAGAGAAGATTAGCTTCCTGAGGAAGAAATTCTTTGGGAATTTCTGAAGCCACAGCTTTTTTGGTTTCTTAAGGGCCAAAGTCTTAGATTCACAAAGACAGTGATGCAAGGAGGTTCTAGTTATAGCTGCTGATTTCACAGGGATTTCTCAGCCCCACTAAAGACGTGGTGTATGATAAGGGCCCAGAAAATCAGTCCTGTAAGCTTGGGTTGCCCTCTGACGTGTTATGGAGCAGTCTGGCTCAAACCGTACTAGCAGCCAGACCGTCCTCCCAGGAACCTCGGACTTGAGCGGCCACCATGTGCACGGCCTGGCTGTCCCAGGGTCCTCCCTTAGCATGTGTGACTACAGGTCATTCTGCCCAAGATACTCTCTGACATACGGAGGAATTTGTTCCTTGAGGCAGTGGACACCCCCTGGGGCCACTCTCCATCTATGGCAAATGGGGAGCCTGCGCATAAGGACACCAGCCTTGTCATCTTTCAGGAAGATGGTTCTGGAAGGAATCTCACAGGGTTCTCAGAGGTTCTGGTAATGCTGAGTAAATTAACCCTGTTGACAGCAGAAGCAACCTCAGTGTCACACTTTTTGACTGGCTTTTCCTCCTTCTCTCCCTCTAGCCTTTCGCTCACTTAATCCCTGGACCTCTTCCCAGATGAACGGCTTCATCCAAGTCCTCGCTTCAGGCTTCTCTTTCTGGGGAACCTGAACTAAAACAGTCCGGCCAGTACACTATCTCCTGTTGAGAATAGATTAGCGAGAGTGAGTGTCAGGGGTGGGGAAGGGTGGGGAAGCAGAGCAAGGGAAGAACGCATCCTCTGAAGTCTGTTACTGCTCTGGAAAGAGAGATCATCTCATTACCTGACAGTTTCTCTGAGGTCAGTGGGTACCGTCAGGGAGTCTTTTTTTCTGACTGCACATTTGTTTTCAGGACCATCCCAGATGCTGACTTCAAAAGCGTCCTGGTTTGTAATGTGCTGTGCAAGACTCCTTTTGTTCTTTTCTGAGTGTCTCATTCCATTTAGGCAGGAGACACACAGAAGAACATCATTATCATGGAAACGTTCTTACCGTCTCCTCCCTGCCCTGGTCCAGGGGAGCTTGGGGGAAAGAGCCTGGCTCCCAAGGCCCAGCCCTGTCTTGGCAGTCAGAGCCCTCACCCGTGCCATCCTTCAGCACCGTCACAGAATTCAGGCAAGAGCATTTGTCAGAACAAAAGATATCCCTGTAATGTGTGAGGTCGCAGGAACACATACACTGGGAAAAAGAGAAATGAATTATTTGACATCTACACACTGAAACAGAAAAATAGCAAACTGTCAGGGAGGGACAAATATTTTTCTGGAAGAATTTGGCCAGTAGCACACATGAGAAACCCCACACAGATCAAACACAGAGGCTTAGCTATCCAGGCTTTTTTTTTTTTTTAAATGTGAAATGAAACCTAGTTTTCAACAAAAAAATAGTAAAGATGGAAAAAAAATTAAGATTGAGTTCTTGCAAAGGGGAGGGGCAAAGGCAAACAGCATTTAATTGACAAAGCACGCAAACAAAATTTGCATTTAGGGTGAGAACATGTTACTTAATGATTTGCATTTTCCAGATGATAAAGATTTCGTGGAATTCTGACTTTTAAAAGTTAAAGTTGCTTATGAGCCATGGTAATCTAAGACACACTTTTTTTAAAGTTATTTTTAAGACATCTCCCCTACCCCATTTCAATGTCTCTAAAAGTTAGGGATGTCCTTTACAATTGATGTTAAGGAAGGACAGTGTCAACGTTTAAGTGCCAATGTATTTCTTTCTTAATGGTATCCAAAAAATACAGGTATGTTCGACTCACACTCTGGTCTCCACTCCTGTCCTTTATGACTTCTGGAGCAGGAGGCAATTTTCTCCCCCGAGGTTTAAAGTGAGCATTACCAGTTCTCAGGAAGATGGAAGATGAAGCAGCCCGGACGGAATGGTCTAGAACAGATGCTAACACCTGGTTAAAGGGGTGAGTCAGACTGACGAGTCAGGCTCCAGCGTCAGCCATGACTACTCATTCTTCTTACACTGAAGACAGACAAGAAATATTTGCTAGCTCCCCAAAAGAAGCCTCCAAATGCCACCTATCTTGTACTTGTTCTAACTTTTATTTTTAACGATTTTATTTATTTATTTGACAGACAGGGATCACAAGTAGGCAGAGAGGCAGGCAGAGAGAGAGGAGGAAGCAGGCTCCCTGCTGAGCAGAGAGCCCGATGTGGGGCTTGATCCCAGGAGCCTGGGATCATGACCTGAGCTGAAGGCAGAGGCTTTAACCCACTGAGCCACCCAGGAGCCCATTGTTTCAACTTTTAAAGTATAGCATAACATGCATCATTCGTTCATGAAACTGCAAAAATATAAGTGTACGGTTTGATGAACTCTTTCTATAGCAAATATACCTATATAATCACCAATATAATAAATACCTATATACCTATAATACCTATATACCTATATAATCACAGATGAACATATATAACACTATCACTGCTCCAGAAACGTCCCAATGACCCTTTCAGTCCTCAGCCCTGCAAGGTGACCACTTTCTGATTTTAACCGTCAGAGGATAGTTCTGCCCATGGCTGAGCTTGTCTCCATCGCATCTGGCTCCTGGTCATGCACCATTATGTCTATGAGGTTCTTGAGCATAATAGTAAGGTTTTTTTTTTTTTTTCACTGCCACATAATACCCACATAGATACCAAAATTTATCCATTTGTCTCTTGATGGGCTTTTGGGGTGTTCCTAGTTTGGGCTATTAGGAATAGTATTCCGAACACCTGCTAAGTGTCTTTTGGAATACATACATACAGAGGGCTTCTGGGCAGCTACAGAAGTGGAATCTCAAGGGCACAGGACACTCAGTGTACAGGGCATGCGGGTTTCGGTTGCTGCACGTGCTGGCCAACACACGGTATTGTTAGTTGTTTTGTTTCTAAGCTATTTTGGCGTATGTCTATGATAGCATTTTTGTATAACCCCTGTAGCTTTAACTTTGCATTTCCCTGATGACTAATGACTTTAAAACCCTTTTTTCTATGTTTCGTGGTCGTTTGGACATCTTATTTTGTATGAGCCCATTAAAATTCATCACCCACTTTTAATTGGGTTATCTGCCCTTTTGTTCTCGCTTTGTAGGCATTGTGAATGCATTCTGGATAAATGCCCTCCCTAACAGACACACGTATCACGGACATGCTCTCCACTCTGTAGCCTTTCTGCTTCCTCAATGGTATATTTCGCGCAGTTTTCTACTTTTAGTGAATGCAATGTATTCCTCATCTCATTTACACACATAAGATAGATAGGACTTATAATTTTTCTTTCCTTTTAAAGTCCATATCAGCTATTGTGGAGAAGGTTAGACTGCCCTTAAAAGAGAAGTGAAAAAAGGTTTCACCTTTTCTAGTTTCTGGATGATTTTTATGAGACTAGTTCAGTTTCTTCCTTAAGTGTCTGGCTGAATCGGCAGTGAAGTCCCCTGGCCTGGGGCTCTTGTAGGCCCCAGAGATGTCATTTAATAGATACTAAATGACTGAGATTTTCTTTTTTCTTCTTTTGTGTTTGGTAAGCTTAGCTTTTATTTTTTGAGAGAATCTGCCAGTTCTGTTTAATTTTCAAATTGATTTTCACAAATGTATTCAGAGGGACGCTTTTCTTCTCTTTTTTTATATTTGAAGGATCCCTAGTGATGTATCTCCTCTACATGCCTTTGGTTGGTAAAGTGGTGCCTGTTTCATCTTTCTTGGTGATCCTTCCTGGGGGTTTCTCAATGCATGGCCATTTCAAAGAGCCCATCTGGAACTTTGTTGTATGCTTTCCTATTTATATCTATTTTCTTTTTAAAAATTGACTATTTATCTGAGAGAGAGAGCGCGCATGGGCACACAAGCAAGGAAGAAGGGGCAGAGGGAGAGAATCTCAAGCAGACTCCCCACCAAGCATGGTGCCCGATGTGAGGCTTGATCCCACGGCCCTGGGATCACGACCTGAGCCAAAATCATGAGTCACACACTTAGCCAGTTAAGCCACCCAGGCGCCCCTTATCTTTTTTCCATGTTTATATGTTTATTTCCTTCCCTCTATTTTCTTAGAGGCAAATTTACCATTCTTCTTTGACTTAGGTCATTCCTTTTCAGCTTTCTGAATTACACATTCCTATGTTTCTCCTCTACTTCATCTGTGTCCCGCAAGTTTCATGTTTTATTTGCATTCTATTGTATTCCAAGTATTTTCCACTTGGCACTATTATATCCTGGTTTTCCCACGGACTATTTCAAAGTATATTGGTTTCCGGACATGTGGGGATCCTCTGGTTTGCTTTTTGTTATTGATCGATTTCTGGTATAAATCTGCAAAGGTCAGTACACATATTCTGTATGATTTCCATTTTTTGATGTTTGTTGAGAGGTACTTTATGACCAGCGTATGATATATTTATAACTAGTTCCTGTGTGTTAGAAAACAAAAGTATATTCCTTGGTCTTTAGGTTTAGTGTTCTACTCACGCTATTAAGATTTTCACGATCCTTATGTACATTTCGACTGCTCCACTGCCACTAAGGGATGTGTTAAAACCTTTAGCTATGATCCCGAGTTTTTCTATATCTACCATTGTTCTGATTTATATATTAGTTCTGTTTTATATTTGCGACTGGATGCCCCCAGATTTAGGATTGTTATATCTTCCAGTTGTATGGTTTTATAATTGTGAAATATTCCTTTTTATCTGTAGTAATCTTCTTTTAACACATATATCCCCTGATACTAGCATAGCCACACCGTCTTTCTCTTGGTTAACATTTCAGTGGTAAATATATTTAAATTGTTTCACTTTTTCTCTTTCTGTATCCTTACATCAAGCTCTGTCTGACTGAAGCAATATAGAGCTGCTGCTTTAAGACGTAGTCTAGCAGTATTTGCTTTTCCCCAGAGTGTTTATCAATTTGTGTTCCAGGGTCCTCCTCTGGACAGATCCCGTGTGCATTACCCTAATACGAGTCTGTCTTCTGACACGTAAGAGAGAGGCTAGAAATGAGGGCACAGAGAGAAGCAAAAAGGTGCAGAAAGGAACACAGAGGCCTTGTGACATCTGTTGAGTCCCATAGTAAGCTGATGACCCCCACTCGGGAAATTACAGGGAAAGCCAGAACTCCCCACCCTGGGCATCGTCCCTCCATACGCCATGCCCATCATCCGTGGTCACCCTCTCTTTCCTACCTATATGGTCCGGGCACTGCTCTAAGAACTTCACATGCATGATCTCATTCAATTCTCATATGAACCCTAGGAGGTGAGTTCTATTTTTATTCTCTCTTCACAGACAGAAAAAGTTGTCTTACAAAGGTAAAAAAAGAATTTGGCACAAACCACAAGGCGGATGAATCCCAGAGCTGGGAGTTAGACCCAGAAAATCTGACTCCAGTGTCTTAGGTACAAAATGTCTCATGTACAAATGTTTTTTGGCATTTTCCACTAGGTTTCTTATGTGGAAAGAAAAATTAGAATATTTTTAGACCTTGGCCCAACATGTACAACGCATTTACTTCCCCAAATACTCTTTTATAAAATGTGTATTTTATTAATAATTGCTGATGATCTGTCTTTTCCATTGTTCTTAATTAAAGTTTTATTTCTGAAAGTTCCGTCCTCATTTTTCTTAAGGTTCTTAAATGTTCTATGGGTCTTCATAGCATATTGTCTATAAAAAATACGGATTATAGTTTTCTGTCATGTGTGGCAGGATTCAGGAAGAGATGAAAATATATGAGCCTGAATTGTTAATCTTACATCTTATTTCTATAGGGTGCTGGGCTTTTTCTTGCCAGAGAAATGTTGACAGTTTGAATTTATAACAATGCATTCAGAAACCTGGAGGTTTTATAACAGAAAATAATGTATCATTAGGCACTCTGAAAAGATAATGAGGCAGTTACTACATCTTGCTCGTTTTGGTAAAGGTTTCGAGAAATAAACATTAACTCGTATGGACTTGGCATATGGATCATTCATGAACTAAGCAGAGAATGCACAATATAGTTAGCTGCTTGAATTATTTCCCCATAAATTATTCATGTTTCTAATTTATCTGACCATTTTCCTTCTCTTACAATATCTGAATTATTTTCATTTCCACAAGACAGGATTGCATTAGCATCACAAAGACAGAGTTAACCAATAAATAAATAAATAAATAAATAATAAACAAGAACACACACACACACACCAAAATACCCCTAACTGGTTGACCAAAGAAGCCATAGTGTAAACAAATCAAAGAAACACATAAGTGTTAGAGTTGTATCGCTCCAGGAGAAACAACCCAATTCGGGGTTTTAGTCTCCCTCAGAAACTTGAATACATCATTCTTAATGAAATGATAAATAACATGGCAGGGACTAGAAGGTCAATCTGCAGCTATGTTGATGGGAGGTAGAATGAGGCTCACTGGTGGTTGTGGTCAATAAGGAGAGATCTCCCAAGATATCTCACTTCAAGTGGCAACCCTAGCATGCTGAAAGAGGGCCCAGAGCATTTTAACGAGGCCCAGATTACAGAATGCCCCCCCACCCCATCATTTTTAGTTATGTGACCTATAAGACTCGTCAGCATATCATGTTTCTGTAGTGTCATTTTCGTCGTGATTAATTACAAATATCAAAAAAAGAAATCCATAGCAACTAGTTCACCTGTTGGCATTTAGCATGTGTTTGGCTAAAATAGACATTATTAAATAATAAGTCAATTGTTCCCCTACTATCACAAATCCTAATCTGGTTCTCATTACAGTAAGTCTATAGTAACTGTTTACACCTCCTGAAAGATAGGTGTGGAAGAGACCATATTCTATTTTTTAAAAGATTTTACTTATTTTAGAGAGAGAGAAAGAGTGCACATTGGGGGAAGGGAAGACGGAGAGAGAATCCGAAGCAGACTCACTGCTGAGCACACGGCCCAACACGGGGCTTGATCTCCAAACCCTGAGATCATGACCTAAGTTGAAACCAAGAGTTGGATGCTTAACGGACTGAGCCACCCAGGTGGCTCCCAAGACCATATCATTAAAGTGAACGTGGAGGGATAAGCATTTGTGGGAGGCTCACAGTACTGATGGGGAACAGTTACGGGTGAAAATGACAAAGCCAGTTGGGGGTCCATTTGAATGCTGCTCAGTAGGCATGAGAAGTCCCTGGTAGTCTTTGAAGGGAGAATGATACGTTCCAGCTGTTCTTGGGGAAGACAGACCAGCAGTAATAGGCATGTGGGCTGGGTCACAAGGGAAGAGAGGAAGTCAGCCTTAATAGAGATTCCTTTCATAAAGCCCTGTCATAGACCAGATAAAAGGATATGATGCCTAAACCAATTGTTGCTATTGCAATGCAGAACAGTAGAGGGGTAAAAGCCACCTGGAAGGGGTGCTTGGGGGGCTCAGTCAGTTAAGTGTCTGCCTTCAGCTCAGGTCATGATCCCAGGGTTCTGGGATCGAGCTCCATGTCAAGCTCCCTGCTCAGTGGAGTCTGCTTCTCCCTCTGCCCCTTCCCCTGCATGTGAGCCCCCCGCCCCCACGCTGCCCACTAAATAAATAAAATCTTAAAAAAAAAAAAAAACCTGGAAAAGAGAAAGAATGAGAAATGCCACTGCCCCCTCCGGTTCTGGTACATCAAAGACAAATCTAAGTTGTGAGCTTGAGTGCCCGGGAAGACTGGGATGACGTCACAAGAAGCAGGAACTGCAGGAATGTGAGGTTTAGAGGCTTATGAGAGTGAGTGCACACAAACACACACAAACACATCTTGAGAGGCAAGGAAAATATGCAGGTGGGGATGCCTTGTAGCAGGTGGGGATGAAGAACCCGAGGTCAGAAATGGAGCCAGGAAACTGCAGACATCGCAAAGAGGGGGATATTTAAAGCCACCACGTTGCAGGAAATTGTCAAGAGTGATGGAAAACAGCAGAGGAGAATAGAAATAGAAAACTGATGGGTACCTCCCATGGCAGGAAGAGAAAGAAGAGGAGATAGAGGGGGAAAATAGAAGGGGTTGCCATATATAGAAGGAGTGGGAGAAAAGGATAGTGCAGTGTCTCTGAAGGCAAAGGAGAGAGCATTTCAAAATTACCAAACGCTGCGACGGGAATGCAGAATGGTCCTGCTGCTGTGGGAAACAGTTCGGTGGCTCCGCAAGAAGTTAAACATAGGATTACCAGATGGCCCAGCAACCACTCCTAGGTATAAATACGAAAGGACTGAAAACCAGTACTTAAACAGACACTGCACACGAATGTTCAGAGCAGCGCTATCCACAACAGCTGAAAGGCGCATCAGTCCAAACACCCAACAGCCGATGGACGGATACACAACTCAGGAATGAAGAACTGTTACTCAGCTGCAGAGAAAAATAATGAAGCCCCGACACCGCTACAATGTGGACAAAGCTTGAAGACCTCACGCTAAGCAGAAGGAAGTCACCATGTTGCATGAGTCCATTTAGGTGAAATATCCAGAACAGGTAAATTCTCAGGAATGAAATGTGGATTAGTGGTTGTGAGGACTGGGGGCGGGGGTCGGTGTGAGGATCAAGTCCTTGACGACGAAGACGGTTTTTGGAGGAATGGTAAAGTATTTTGGATTTAGACGGAGCTGGTGGTTGCACAACATCATGGGGTATTAAATGTCATGACTATGTTCACTTCAAATGGTTAATTCTATGTTAAATGAATTTCCCTTCAATAAAATAAAACTTAAAAAAAATCAAAAATAAGTTGCCAAATGCTTCAGAGAATTCAGGTGGGCTTAGGGCTAAGAAAAAAGTTTAAGGAAACCCACTAGCTCAGTTTCAATGACTTTCCAAAGACAACAATTTCCCCCAGGTGTTGAGGGTGGGGGCCCCATCTTGGAGCGCGGAGGTGTGAACTTGTGATGAAGTAGAGAGGTTGAGTGAAGACTATGCTTTCAAGAAGTCGGGTGAAGGGAAGGGCAGTGATAAGAGACGCAGCGGCTTGAGAGAAATTTGTTCAGTCTGGGGAGATTTGAACGTTTGAAGAGGGGGAGGATTCAGAGAGCAGGAAACAATGGAAGGTATACGAAGAAAAGGCAGCCCATGATGGAAACAGAAGTACAAAGGAGGGGCTTCCAGAGCACAAGTGAAGATCAAAGACGCATCCTTCCTCTGCGAGAGGAGGACAAGACTGGAGGTGGGTAGAGGTGCAACAAGGACTGGGAAAGCTCAAGCTGGAGGAGAAACTTTATACAGCGAGAAACGCAAGGCCAGCCGCAGGAAGTTGTAGGCAGTGGGTTAGGGCTTACTGCTTAGGACACATGGCAAAGTCTTGGAGTTATGCTCAAGGAGATGAACCATAAATTAAATGTGAATAATAGAGAAGCGGTCAAGTCAAGAGTGTGCAGAGAAGGAGTTGCCCTGGCTCCGTAAGAGTGAATGTCTCATCAACCATGTCCTTTCCACCTCCCCTCCCCTGCCTTCTGGAACTCTGTTTGCCTACAAATGGGGCGTCACATCCATACGACTGGTATTGCCTTGCTAATTTCAGCCCATCCCTATAGATACTTGAGTTGGTTTTGAATCTCAAGTCTATCACCCAGTTAGGATCCCAGAGCTCTGAGAGTAATACCCTAAAAACCATGTCTTCACATTTTTGTTTCCATCGCTGGGGATGAACTCAATCAGCCAGCACCATTGGCCGCATGCATAGAAACCATTCTCTTGGCTGACTGGATTACCTCTCAGGACTCTGGGTTGCAGCTCTTCAACCCATCTCAATTTACCTTACTAATATTTGGAAATAATACTCAGTTCATATTTCTCTATCTTGACCCAAAAAGGCATCAGATGTTTTCTTCAATGCTTTTTTGAAGATTCTGACCACAAAGCATGGCTCCAAAATATTCTAGGTGTAGGACTATGGACAAGTCAAGGTCTTTGCTTACTCTTACTCTGTTCATCTGTAAAATGCAGATAATGGTAGCTATTTCATAGAGTTTCTGTAAGATTAAATGACTTAATATAAGAAATACACTGAGAGGGGTGGCTGGCACCCAGTTGGAGCTACATAAATGCTGGCTATGATCAGCATTATTAACATCAAGAGCCATTCCATTTCTGCCATTTGTTTACTCATTCAGTGAGAGTGTTTTCAGTGCCAGGTATTATGGTAACTGCTAGATTCATAGCAGTGAGCAAGTCAGTTACAGCTTCTATCCTTATGGAGCATATGATTTTATTTTACCCTATAAACCATCACTAAAATAGTAAGACTTGTACAGAATCTGGGGAAAAAAACATGGGGGGGATTACTATTATTATTATTTTCATTGATTTTTCTCTGATTCAGTTTCTGGATCTTTTTCGTAATTTTCCTTTTTGCTTCTTTAGAGAAAATATTATCCAAAGGTCTGAGTGAAAGAGGAAGCGATGAGAAAACAAGGCAAAAAGACTGATGGTCACACTCGTACGGCTTAGGCTTTGCTAACAAGCTCCAAATTGAATAAGAAACTTGGAGTAAAAAAGGAGTCGACCTTCAATTATGAGTGTTGACCGGGGTTTGTGAGAACGGACAGTGGAAGTAAGAAAACAATGCATCCTGATTCTCTGTCTTAAATCTCCTGGCCCCGGCTTGAAAAAGAAACAGGGGCATGCGCAGACATCTGGTGAGAGTGCTGGGCAGGGGGCAGCCTTCGGAAATAGCATGGTTAGGTTATTCAGATCATTCCGGGAGTCTCTTGGAGAACCAGCACTGTTTATAGCTTTGTGACTTCAAATGAAAGGTTGTAAAAAGTTGCTATCAACAGAAGCCCAATATTCCTGACCTATGGAGGGGTTGGTTGACAATACACACCTTTTGTCAAAAGGATTTGCTGCAAAAAAGATGGAAAATTAGAGACTACCTGATCTCCACAGAGAGCTGGGAGGCAGGAGAAACTGTGTAGACATCGGCGCAAGGAAGAGCCCCCTGTTGAATCTTAGGGCCCATTTTCCTTTACTGGTGGAGGAGACATTGAACCAAAGGGAAGATCCCATGCTGCCCCTTCTGAATTATATGAAGACAGGAGGGAAGTCACTGGGGCCAGCAGGGTCAGAGCAGTGAGCTCAGTCCAACCTCAGGCTGACTCTCATTCATGGAAGATATTTTTCCATTCATGGAAGATCTCAAATTTTTTAAGCCCTTTTGGTCTTGGGCAGTCCTGGAAGGTTTGTCTTACTCCATCCCATGGGGGAGCTCTTTCTCTGTTTAAAGGCCTCCCCAACTGGGTGTGTTCACCAGTCGAGAGACTGAGACTTGGCCAAGAGCCTTAAGATGCCATCTTTGTCAGCATGTGAATTTTCTCTGCTATGTGTGAGTCCATAGATATGTCAAATTCTGAGACTATATATGGGGTATTACTTAAAGCTCTTTTTTTTTTTTTTTTTAGAATTGATCTTTTTTTTTCGTGTAGAAAAAGAAGAGCAAGTGTTAACAAAAATCTATTTTTTTGTAAAAAATTCATTATGATATTAAAAAAACATATTTGGATGGCTACACACACACGATATTTGTTTTGTGACTGTTGCTATCTCTTGTCTTATTAAGACAGACAGAAGAAAATGTCTGGCCCTCCCGGACCCCCGGAGGATGTCGGTACTCTTGGCATTGTTGTTGTAGCACCCCCAGGGGGGACAGGCCTGGGCGGTTCTATTTCTGTTAACAGGATCCAGGTTTGTTAACAAACCCTGATGAGATTAGACTGTGGGCATAGGTGGAAAATGCTTCCTGTTTGTCTGTATGAAACCCTGACGCCACACTTGGCTTGGCCGGAAACAATCGAGTCAAAGGTCAAACAGCATCGATAGTGTGTCCCAAAGGGAGTTGCAGCCCTCCCATTTATCTGGAACTCAGCCCAGCCATAGAGATCAGCAGCCCGGAGAGGGGTGACCAAGGCCATAAGGCTCTTCTTTGCTATTTTTTTTTCCAATTGTTCAGGCTTCTGCCTTAACAGTTTGGGTGAAGACCCTCTCATCTGACAGACCCAAGTGCTGGGGATGGAATGAACAGGATGTCGTCTCCCTGTTCCTTTGCTCCCTAATTTTCAAGTACTGAGACCAGAGAACTAAATGGAGACAAGCTATGGTCCACATCGAAGGCTGCGTGGAGTTTTTTGTCTGTTTCCATCAGAAACGAGAACCAGGCTCTCACAGAGTAGCCTAGAGGCATTTACATCTGGAAACCTTGCTCTGTTTCGATTAGGTCCTGTTTCCAGAGGTTCTGTTCATGAGGAAAGTTTCAAGAACATGTCGTGACAACACGTGTCTTGTCCACCTACCTAAGATGTCCTCAAAATTCTCGTTTGCTTTTGCATTTTTATTTTTTATTTTTTAAAGGTTTTATTTATTTATTTGAGAAAGAGAGAGCCCGAGTGGGGGGAGGGGCAGAGAGAGAGGGAGAAGCAGACCCCCGACAAGCAAGGGTCCTGACATGGGGCTCAATCCCAGGCCCCTGAAATCATGACCTGAGCCGAACACGGCTGCTTAACGGACTGAGCCACCTAGACATTGCCCACTTCTGCGTTTGTAAAAAACGTTTCTAATCACTTTGGTTTTCTCTGTGCCATTTCGTCTCTGAGGAGCGCAGCCACACCGACAGAGCCGCGGTGACCAGGTATCCCCACGTGCCAGCTAAGAGGGGCTTTGAAAAGAGGTGGTCGCACCAATGTTTCCACTTAGAACACACGCGTACTTGATTCAGGGTAGTAAGACGAGACGGGAGCCCAGGACAATGTGATTCTGTCGTAGTGTCTTATTCCTTCCAGGAGGCCAGGTGAAAATTTGTCTCTGAGGATTCTCTGTTGCTTTTACTTGAAAAGGCCCGCGCAGCTGTCGGAAGGCGAGCTGCGGCTCGAACCCGGGACCCAGGGAGTCACTGCAGGTCGGAGGCCTGAGGGCACCGCTTGACCAGCTCTGGGACCCAAGACCCACCCTCCTACTGGTAAGAGTCTCAGTTTCCTGATTCATCAAACACCAGGAACACCATCTGCTTCAAGCCCTTGTCGTGAGGACCAAGTTTATAGGATGCGTGTGGAAACCTTTTAAATCATAATTTAAAAAAATAAATAAATGTAAGGCATTTTCCCCAGACTCTAGGACCCAGAAGGCAAATGAGCTAGAGTCTGAGATAAAAGGAACCTGTGCCTGGGAAGACATGTACACTTGGGACACCTCGTGCTGTTTCCCGAAGCTTCTTTCTCTGAGATTCTGTTCATGACGGAAGTTTCTGAAAAGCGTCATGACCACACAGGTCTTGTCCACCTACCTAAAATTTCTTCAGGAGTTTTGCTCAGCTCTGCAATCAGTTTTTTTTTTTTTTAAATTTCTAACCATTTTTTAATTCTTCTATATCATTTCATCGTCTTTATAGGAGACTAGAAAAGCGCCAGTTTTGTTGTAAATGTCAGTATTATCAAAACAGCAGTGACTGCAGAGAATCAGAAGGCCCAGGCCCAGGTCCAGGTCCCTGCTCTGCCGCCTGCTGCGAATGCGGACATGAGCTCAAGTGCTCCCCTGACCTGGGCTCCTTCTACATCTGCAGGGTCGGAACCGGACCGCGAGCGGCACAGGTCTGCTATGAGGATCAGAGAAACAGACGCGTGCTTGGGGGCGTCTAAGACCGTGCCCTAAAAGTGGTAGGCACTCAGCAAGGGATTCTTTCCCTCCCTCTTTCAAAATACATAAATGTCTCTGGGGAAGAAACCCTGTCCCACTGGAAGACATTTTCCACCTGTGGTGAGTAAGCACTTAAAAATCTATGTTAATCTACATTAAGATGTGCTGTAAGTGGAAAACACACTGAATTCCAAAGGTTTAGTATAAATAGGAAAATATAAAAATTGCATAAATAATGTTCATATTGCTTACTTGTTGACATGGTAACATCTTAAAGAAATTATATATTATATCTTTTGGGTTTTATATCTATGTTGGATTAAACTCTCTCTCTCTGGCACACACACACAGACACACAGAATCTATGTTTATGAAGTTTAATTCCCCATGTGTATATTGGGTGTGTGTATGTATGTGTTACCATAAGGAAACTTAAAATTAGGTATGTGGCTCACATGATTTTCCTGTTGGGCCATACTGCGGCACAACCATGAAATCTTGAGTTTTCACAAGCCAAAAGGAAACTGTTTAGTAAGGTAGACTTTCCGTGGGATCAGTTACTTTTCCCCAAGCATTTTAATTAAAATTAATCTTCAGTATACAGTTTTCTTAGTTCTGACCCACAAAGCAATCTGTTACATACTTAAATTAATGAATCAAAGGATGTCTTTTTATCTGTATTTGAATAGTATCCCGGAGCTAAGAATCATAAACAGAACAATTTAGGCATGTGTCAAAATGTACCAGCCTAATACCTTATTCTTGGATCTGTACCATAATTTTCATGCTACATATTTTCCCTAATTTGGGCGGCAGTCTAATGGACACATTCTCCTAATAGTAATGGGGAGGCTTTTGCCATGCGGCGTGATCCCACGCGGGGTTCTGAAGTTACCACACGTGTTAAATCAGAGCCTACCCACAGCTTTAACAGGGGCCTTTATGGCCACTGCAAATGGCGAGATTGGTTCTCCACTGCAATGGTCGTAAAACACATTTCATGGGAGTGAGGTCGATACCGTGGACCTGCTTGACAGACTCCAAGCCACTCCCAGTCAATGCGATAAAATCTTGCAACAAGGCAATTTCCATAAGCTGGTGGCTCGATTTCTCAGGGATGGTTTCAGCAAACCAAGTCAATTTCCCTCCATGGGGCATGATAGGGGCCCGGGAGGTTGGATGGTCTAAGGCCCCAAGCAAACGGGGACTGAAATGGGTGGCTCCGGGCTGATAAAACTGGAGTTTATCTCAGTCAGGAGTTTTGCTCAGCTCTGCATTCCGTGCATAAATATTTTAATCTAGAGCGTGTGAGATCAGGAAAGATGGGTGAGAAATGTACAGGGGTTACAGCAACTGCCTGAATAGCTCCAGTAAGAGTCAACAGCCTATGACTGAGACCCTCTGGTGGCACCAGGCTAGGCATGATATTCAAAAAATCTTTTGTGGGAGCTCCTGGGTGGCTCAGTGGGTTAAAACCTCTGCCATTGGCTCAGGTCATGATCCCAGGGTCCTGGGATCGAGCCCCGCATTGGGCTCTCTGCTCAGGAGGGAGCCTGCTTCCCCCTCTTTCTCTGCCTGCCTCTCTGCCCTACTTGTGATCTCTGTCAAATAAATAAATCTTAAAAAAAAAATCTTTCGGGTACCCCATGCTGGCATCTAAACAAGGCTGGGTATCCATACAGCACCTGCTTCACAGATGAGAAAACCACTTCAAAGTGTTTAGGTGACTTTTCAGAGTCACATGATGGACAAGTATTAAATGTGTGATTAGATCCCAATTTGGGATCTAATCTAATCTGTCATTCTGGGTCCGCTTTCATATCAAGCACAGCTCGGCTGAATGTCACAGAGCACGCACATGTGCGGGGACAGTAGGATTCCAGCCGCTGCTTTGGAGCCCCCAGACCCGCAGTCCTGCGAGGTGCGCAGCGTGTGGACCCGAGACGGCGCACAGTGGGTGCGCAGCCTGGATCCCCAGCGGGGCTGAGGTACAGGATGAGCACAGTACAGCCTCAACCGCTGGGCTGTCAGTGGCCTGTTTTATATTTTTATCTTAAACATTCAAAACAAAACAACTATTTCTCCCAAGTTGCTCCTTCTGATGGCTCCTTTTATCTTTTGGGAACTAATTCCATCCTAATTCTTGAAACTGGATCAGGAGCCAAATTTCTGTCTTTTAAATGAGGAGTTCCTGGTGACGGTGAGCCGCCAAGATAAACAAGCCCTATACATTCAGCTTCTTCATGTCTCTCATAACTTTCTCTATCTGTTTCACTTTGGGGGGAATGTTCTACATGGCAATAAAGGGGGGGGATAATTTTTTTTTCTTTTACATTTAATGAAGCAACTTCATTCAGACACCAGTTTCCCTTTACCACGTACGGACTTCTAGTGAACAGGCGTGAGTTGTGCATAATTAACTTCTAAACGCTGCCCAGTCTCTTGGTGTTTATTAAGTGGACCCGTAGAAACGAAGAGTCCGGGAAGACTAGTCCGCGTTTCACACCTGGTGGACACCTAAGAGTGAAATGGTAATGATGTAAATTCACGTGGGAGTCTACCTGCCCTCCAGGTTGTAGACCAAATAGAATTTGGTCCTGATGGGCAGGGGGAGGGCGGGCTGGGGGGTCTCGATTCGCCAGGCTCATTTGCCGAGCATTTATTATCATCTGGCTTTGGCGATACAGCGATGAGGAATGACTGGCATGGTCACGGCGCGTACTTTGTGCTGGGCCCTGTTCTAAATGCGTTGTGCATGTTTACTCATTTAATCCTCACAACGTCTCTAGGAAGTTGATAATGTTGTGAACCCGTTTTTACAGCTGAGGGGACTGGAGCAGAGGGGTAAGTATAGGCCTGGGAACCAAGGCATCATGGTCCCTGAGTTCAGGAGTTCAGAGCAGAGACGGGCACCAGCACAGATCAAATGGGCAGTTAAAATTTAGTGGTATGATCAGAGAGCCGGGAGGGGTTCTACGAGGAACATGGAGGAAAAAACACTTAATGATCTGGGGGGGAACAGTCAGAGAGGTGTCCCTAAGGGAGGGAAATCTTGGTGGTTCCAGAAGTATCAAAGGAGGTAGCCATGTCCGTTGGTGCTGGCCACGCAGAAAGGGGACCTAATCCACATAGAGAGGCAGCCAGCATGAATGGGAGAGCGAGCTTGGCCAGTTCAAGAAACCATGGTGGTTTGGTATTGGAGTGAGGGGCCCAGAGTTCAATGCAGAGAGTAGTGTGGAAGGTGTCATGCATTCTACTCGGGCATTTGTTCAAAAGACATTCAGTGAACACCTGCTATATGTCAGGCACTGTCCTGGGTACCAGGGATAGAGCCTTGGACACATCAGAAAAGAACCAAGGAAGGAAGAAAGAAAGAAAGGGAAGGAAGAAGGAAATAGGAAAGAAACAGATTATATTCCAGCTTTGGGGGGGCTTATGCAGTCTTACTGGGGAGCAGGGAATCCGAAAAAAATGCATAATTTACAAACTGAGAAGGTCATGAAGGAGCAGAACCATGGGTACCAAGGGAGATCCTCCTTCGGCACAGGGGGCAGGGAAAGCTCTTGGAGGTCAAGCACTTCAGCAGGTCAAACCCCTTACAGGTAAAAGGAAGCAGACTTGAGGGAAGGTGCAGAGACCAGCCGCGCTAGACAGGGACGGGTCTTTCCAGACATCTGTGAAGGCGGCATAATATTATCCCAGGGCCCAGGAGGGCTGATGAGCAAGGTCCCGTAAAGCAAGGAGTAAAGTGATCAGATCTGCACTTAAAACGCAGCCCCGGTGTGGGAACGGGCTCCAAGCTGGCAGCCCGCAGGGCCCTACACCTCTCCTTCCTTTAGCATCTTACATCTCCTGCTCTGTTCTTGAGGACTCGCTGTCCAGGTCCTGGGTACCGAAATTCTACAGCTGCTTAGAGAGTGGACGCCCACATTTCAAGACAATCCTGGTGGGCACAGTCTCTTTCAGTTCTCAGACTGGAATTCAAAGTCAATTTCTCCATTCCCCTGACGTTCTTACTTCCCAGCCTGGCCTCATCCAGTTCTGTAACCGATGTCAGGATTCCTTGCTATAATCTACAGTCACCGAAGCTACAATTTCCTCAGTCAGAAAGAAAAACCAAATGCAAAGATGGCTTTAAAAAAACTTCTTTATGCTAGACGTGAAGTTGGGATGGATGAGTCCCGTCTGCACAGCAGGGGAGACACCTCTGGCCCAAGATGCCTAAGGAACGAAGCAGAGCGTGCCCATATCAACCCTTGGAGGCCTCTGTCCAAAGTAGAAATAGACAAATAAAGGCGAGTACTCTGCTGTCTTCCCATTCACCGCTGTCCGGCAGAGAGGGACGCAGACTCGGTGCGGACAAGCTACCGTCTGTCCGGACATAGAGTCGTGAGTGGAACTCATCATGACCTTCCCCAGGGTAGAAACCCATCCAGGAAGCATGGTAAGCCTTGGCCCTTCTATACCCATCCCACCTCCCCTGTCAGACCACGAGGGACTGAGGCAGTCCTCTGCCCTCTCCGGTCTGCGGCGGTCTTACACTGCCCATAGAGACAGGTCCTCGCTTCTGGGCAGCCCGTTCAAAATGCAGAGGCAGCTTGGGAGTCTATAATTAAGCTATTAACGACAAGATTTCAGAGGTCGAGAATTTCCGGGTGGAAGGGGAAATAAGAGAGACACATCGTGTTATTAAAGATCTGAGCTCTAGTGCCTGCCACGGACCCGGGCCTTACTGGGGTTCCGTTCATCTCAGAGAGTCCTTCCTTCCAAAACACAGTGGTGTGAAATCAGCCACTGTGATACGGCTCCGTGGCTACCCCAGGGCCCTTGCCGAACGCACCTTCTCTTTCTTCCTTCAGTTTCACTTTCTCCTCCTGCTCTTATTCTCTGCCTCTGTCTCCCGGCCCCAGCAGGGTCACTGAACCCCCAGTACCTATTCTCTCTCGAGAGGTTCCAATATGGCACCATTGTTGGGACAAGTCACCTGGTGTTCTGGGCGGGGCCCAACCGAATGATTCTGCGATGCAGATTGTGCTTACCCCCCGTCTCACAGAGAAGGGTGTTGAGGTTTAGGGAGTTGGCCGGCTCGTCCCACGTCACGGTCATAGGTGGTGGAGTGGAAATCTGAAACCACTTGAGTTCAACACCAAAGCCAAAGCCCTACCACTATACTGTTCTCCCGCTAAGTGTTTACTTAAGATCTAGTCCCATATTTTCTATCATCTCTATCAAGACGTCCCTAGGAGCCACCAACTCAACACATCCAAGCCTGGCAAATCGAGCACCTTTCCCGACCACCCGTTTTCTGACTGGTTTCTTCCATTGCTACCGTATGGCTCTGACTTGTGCCCCCACCTCTTGACCCATGGGCAGGAAAGAGAGTGGATGTTTCAATGGAGAGGCCAGATCTCACTCTCATTTCTGCTCATTTCAAGCTCGGGGATCTTGGCCAACTTTTCACATCAGGAGGAAGGGGTGACGTCAGCAGCCCTATTGCGGCGGGGGGTGGTGGTGATTGTGAGGGTTAAAAACACGGGACATTAAAGCACCCACTTGAGAGTCCTACTAAGCAATATAATTTCTCACTCACTTCACCCAGCAGACAGTGATGGCCAGGAACGCACCGGCTGTGTTCCAGCCCAGTTTCCTCGCCCGGAAAGGCGAGGGCCTCCAAAATACCAAACAAATATCTCTTAAGGACTGTGTTCTTCTTGGAGGAATTCTCTGGCTAGCTATTTTTTTTTTTCCCTATCTTCTTTTTTCTTTTTAATTTTTTGGGACTTTTTATGACAGACACATCTGGGCAGCTTTACAAGGCCTATTTTCAAACCTCATGAAATTACTGGAGCTCGGAGGTGAGGGCCCTTCTCTGCTGGGGTCTGACAAAGTGAGTGGTCCAGCTGCCTCCACCAGGCTTTGCAAGAAACTCCTAATGGCAGCCAGGCTTTGCGGACAATGGGCTCTGACAGAGGGGCCTGGCCGCCAGGAGGGTGTCTCTCTGGGACTCAAGAGGCCAGTTCTTCAAGACCGAGTCTCTGTATTGAACCCCACACCTCAGAGCCTCTCAAGGTGGAGTCTGTCCTGGGAAGGGTCCAGAATTCCCTCTGCTCTGCTTTAAGCAGGACAGACAGTATGACACTGTGCTGGATTTAAAGACGAGTCATGGGGCGCCTGGGTGGCTCAGTGGGTTAAAGCCTCTGCCTTCAGCTCAGGTCATGATCTCAGAGTCCTGGGATTGAGCCCCACATCGGGCTCTCTGCTCAGCGGGGAGCCTGCTTCCTCCTCTCTCTCTGCCTGCCTCTCTGCCTGCTTGTGATCTCTGTCTGTCAAATAAATAAATAAAATCTTAAAAAAAAAAAAATACAAGCCGTGAATCATGATGAAGGACGTCCGTCTGAACACATCCCATATGTGAATCTCTGTGCCATTTACTTGTTTCTAAGAAGCACTTTGTGGTACACATCCCAGCAATTTTGTTACTCTACATATTTATCAAGTCATTTATATCACAAGTTAGAGAGATGCTGTGAAAATGACCATGGCTGAAGAGAAAAGAGAAAAACTTGCTTTTGGGGTGCCGGTGGGTTTCTACACTGGATGTATTCATCAATACCCTGTTTTCTTTGAAAATATTAGTGGCACTCTGTAGATTCACTTTTTAGCTTGCTATCTACCCTTAACTCTCAGACTCCCAGATATGAAGGGAAATTGTGGGGTCTGTCTGGTCCAGGCATGGCGAATACAGTCCATCCCTGAAAATATCCGTGAATGATCAATGGGTAGTAGCTTCCAGAAGCACTGTGTTGGGAGCGATACTCGGGTCAAGCTGGGGATAATTAGCCACGTCTGCCATGAATATGGTGACAGAATGGGGCAATGCACCTGCCACTTATTAGCCGTCCCAGACTGCTTCGCCCCACCAGTCTGCAGATGAAGGAGTTTGAGGATTCTTTCAAGATCACACAGACCGTCTCTATCTCTGCTCCTGGGCTGTAGAATCAGTGTTCGTGCCACTCCCACCATCCATCGCTGAACAAAATGAGCAGATAAAACAAGGTTATGGGGAGCGTGGCAGATGGAGAAGGCGGCAAGAATCAACGCTTTGAAAAATTGGCTAAGAGCCGACCATGGAGCTGGAGCAAAGGCTCCCAGCCACGCCCACTTGGGGACACACCGTTATTATTGCTATTGTTTGGTCTGGGGCTTGTAGTGTGACTTTCCTTCCATCAAGAAACCAAGAGTCCTTAAACTCCTGATGAAGGATGGGTAGGTGAGTCTACAGTAGCAAAAGTCTCTGGATGACACAATCGGGAAGTCTAAAGGGCATTCTTAAAGTGTGTCAACCTGCGCACAGGTGCAAGGATTAGCATACGTGTGCATCTGGAACGGAACAGGCACCAGCGCGTGGCAAAGGAGTGGTGCCATATGCAATGGCGGCCTTGCCATACATGTCAGTGGGCCACTGTGCCCCTGGCCTGCCAAGCACCATTCCCTATCCTCAGACAACAGCACGCTCGTTTACTTCGTGTAACTCCCTATCTTCCGCTGTCCGACTGTATGGCTTAGGTGGGGCTGACTCTACCCTGGCTTCAGGATAAGACCAGGGACTCAGACTTAGCCAACTAGAGCATCGCTACCCGGTAGACACAGTGACTGGTTCAAGGGTGGACATGTGGAGCCAGTGAGATTTGATTTCAAGCGTTTGTTGGCATCGTCAGGAAGAGGAGCTCTCCCAGGGGACCTGAGGCGGGGAACGTGAAGTAGAGCTTCTGAGGTCTGCACATTGGAAGGCAGAGAGGGATGTGACTGTCTAAGAGTGAAGCCAACAGAAGGAAAGCAGAACCACGACAGGGGCCAGGATCAAGGTGGATGGCATATCCGGACACTGGTACACAGCCACGCCGGAAGGCAGAGTTATCCTGAAATATTTGCCGCATTAGCCGATACATTTTCACATAACACTCCTGCCCCGATAGTTTTTTTGAGTTAGGTTTTTGTCATTTGCAGCAACAAAAACGTCTTGGCCAATAAGAAACCGAAGAACCATTTTCCGCATAAAACGTCCAGACCCCGGCATTCCCCTGCGGACCCAGTTTATCCCAAACCCCGGCGTTACCTGCAAGGAGCCCTGGATGTCCTTCCCCCCGACGATGACGAGTTCTGCCATGTCCTCTGCGTGGGGGCTCCGGGCATGGACGAACAGAGTCTTGCCCACCGCAGTTACATTTTTCAGGGCAACTAAGCTGCCGTCATGGTTCACCTTGAAGTATGGGCTTGAGACCTCATAGTGGACCTTGCTGTTTCCCTCGCAGTCACTGAAGGTCACTGGGGAGACAAAACAGAACAGAGCAGGTGAACAAAATCGGGAAGAGTATGAGTAGGTCGGGCCGCTTGGTGCTGGAGGAATCTCTGACTATCAGATGCGGGTGACCGCTCCCCCCCCCTCCAAGATCTAACAACGCTTCCCCGTATCCCACAGCACCCCCTTGGAGCCGTCTGGCTTTGCCTGTGCTGGGGAGCCTCCTCCATTCTAGACCTGCCCTTGATCACCTCCCGTGTTCCAGGCGGGCACTGACAGTGCGTGGAGAAACGGGATCTTTTCAGACAGCCGCTCGGGGCTCCAGAGGGCGGTCTGGGAGAGCAGAGAGGCCAAGTACACCAGTTAGTCTGGTCTCGTACCAAGGATGCCCAGCCCGGATTAGCGCAGCGGCAGGAGAGACGTGGACAGAACGCCTACAGTCAGACGGCTGGGTCAGGTCGTGTTTGGGAAGGAAAGGGCAAAAACAGCTGTTCCTGTGGGCAAGCTCAGAACTGTACTGCTTAATTTCCTCACCCCGCTTCTGCGTCCCTAGCTCTCTGCCCAACAGGCTTGCTTGTCTAGTAAACCTTTGACTGAAGCGGGACACAGACGCGGCAAAAGCACATACATCAGAACCAACAACTTGATGTACTCTCATAAGGCGGGCATGCCCGAATACCCGGGGCCGAGCTGGGACGCAGAATACCAGCCGCCCTCCCCGCTCCCTCCCGCACCAGCCCCAGCTTCCTCCTCCTTGACGGCTGCGCGACGCCCAGTTCTAACACCGCAGGTCTGTCCCCGCCCGGATCTCTGCTTCCTACGAGCGGGATGGCGCGGCGCGGGCTCGTTCCTGTCTGGATTCTCCCGCTTACTGTTACGCTCGTGTCACCCGTGTGTCTGGGACTCAGGGCAGTTAACCCTCACCACTGGGTAGGATTCCAGGACGTGGCTCTAATGAATTTATCTATTCCACTCTTGATGGCCGTCGGGGCTATTTCCAGGCCGGGGCTCTCAAATTATCACCACGAGGAACTTTCTTGCGTGTCTTTGGTGACAACGTCTACCTCGGGCTGAGCACACTGTTAAAGCCATATAAATATTTGATGAACTGAGCTGATCTTTCTGTTCTGGGAGATCATTCTTATGGTGATAATGACCATATTAGCGGATAATGATAATGGCTAATGTGAATTGAACCTTTTCCACATGCGAGGCTAAGTGTTGGGGCATTTTACGTGCATTATCTTATTTAATCTGCGCAACGCATGAGGTGTACTTTGCAGACCGCAGGTTATAGGTAAGGTAGCTGAGGCTCGGAGAGGACAAGGCAGGTGCCCCACATGACGACACCAAGATTTGAGCCCAGGTCCCTTTGCCTTTTGCAACGACATGTTTCCGTAAAGGCTCAGCCTCATATAAAGCACAGCCTTCCCGAAGCCTCATCGGAACCCAAACCCCAGGGTACGCGCACCCAGTCTGCCCTGCTGCTGGGCTCCTTCCCGGCCCTGACGCGCACCACTGGGTGCCCTCTTGAGCCTCCTCTGCGTCAGGGTCTTGGCACCTTCCCTTGCTGCCCACTCAGTTTCAGGGTCATCTGCGGATGCACAAGGAGGCCATTGGGCATCTCAGACATTGGCTCACTTCCTCTGACCATCGTGGTAGCCAGGATGAATTGGGCATGCCCGGTTTCAGTTTTTGAAGGTGAACTCTGAAGGAGAGACACGTACGTTGTTTCATCACTATCGATTAGCATTCATCCCTTGGGGACACATTGTTCACATGTCAGGGCCTGCCGGATTGCCAGGATGCTGGCTGGCTCTGGCCCTGGCCTCTGGGAGGGGTGCAAGACAGACTGAGCTGGGGAGGGCTGGGGGTGAGGGAAGGCATGCAAATTTGTGGGGTTCTACTTCAGCCTTTCTCTTCCTTTCCCTTTCTTTTCCTCTTTTCTTCCTTCCTGCCTCCACAAATTCCTTCCATAATTATTTACTAGAAACCCTAGATGCTGGGTTTATAATGTTGAGTAAAGGGACACAGTCCCTGGGTTGAAGTATAGTCAGAGAGAGAGAGACATGTGCAATAGTCTTGCAAGTAACAGGGGACCTACACCAGGCAGAAAGAGCCATAGCATGTGCAAAGGTCCAGTGGCACACACGGGATTGCAAATAAGCCAGTGAGATGGGCACGAGAGCAAGGGAAAAAGTGAGGAACAGAGAATGGAGATAAGCTGGAAAGGGGGGATCTGGAAGGCCACCTCAAGACTTACTCCTTGAAGAAAGCTTTGGACCTTCCCATCACAACTATAGAACCAACTTGCCACTACCTGAGCTTCATACAAATACAGTTTGCAAAGGATGCCGGTGGTCAAGGTCCTCCATGGCTAAGCTGTCCACCGGCCTCCCTTCTGGCCTCTCCCCTCACCCCATGCCTCACATGTGACTCATCCCTGCACCGGCCTCTGCCTTCTGTTTTTCCCACCCTCTGCCCCTACTGCTCCCTTGGCACAGAAGTTACTGCCTGCCTTCCTCAGCCTGTTAACTCTCAGCATTTCTAGAAGAGTCAGCTCCGCAGCTCGTCCAAACACCCTCCTCATGGTCCCTGAGTTTCCTGCACACAGGCTCTTCCGTATCATGCCATATCAAGATCCCCATTTTATGTATCTGTTTTCCTCATCAGAACCAAAGCGTCTGCCTTCGGCTCAGCTCATGATCCTAATTAGGGTCCTGGGATCCAAGCCCTACAATGGGCTCCCTGCTCAGCAGGGAGCCTACTTCTCCCTCTCCTTCTGCCCCTCCCCCTGCTTGTGTGTGCTTGCTCTCTCTCTCTTTCTCTCAAATAAATAAACAAATAAATCTTCTTTTGAAAAAAGAACCAAGACCAGAAATTTCATCTTATTTTTCTATCCATCCCTCTATCTGCAGCAATGAACAGAGCGCTTTTGCATACAGGAGGCCGTCCATGATGAGGACACTTAACTGCTCTCCAGGGGCAAAATGATACCTTAGTGGTGGCAGACTGGGGACATGTACCTGCTTAATGCTGGGAGCAGAAGCTGCTGCGAGCAAGGCAGGGACTGAGAAAGAAGGTCCCTCATCCACTCTTGTCTTGGATGAGCCCAGCACTGGAGATGGGTAGGAAATGAATGTCCCTGCTGTCCCCTGAGTTCCCCAGACCCTGCATGCGTCCGTTTACAAGAGCACTTGGCTTCCCATGCCTAGCTTTGACTTAGCTCATTGGTGAAGTCAAAGGTGATACCGTAACTTTCTTCCTAATCTTAGTAATGCCGTGTAGAGTCCCAAAGCTGGGATCAGTCTGCGCGTGTTGAATGAATGAATATTTTGACAAATAATAGGAACAACATCTACCATTTACTGAATGGCAGCTGCGTGCTAGGCCATGGGCCAAAGACTCTACTTTAGCCTCTCCTTTTTGTCTCAATTCTAACCAACAGCAGCATTTTAAACTTTTTTTCCCCATGATGTACCCCGCAGGATTTTAAAATTGTTTGCTTAATTGACACTGCTGTCATGAATTGCTTTGTTGGTTTTTAAAGAAATTGCAATTTTTTTTTTCCTTCCAAGAGAGAAAGAGAGAGATTGAGTGTAAGCAGGGGTAGGAGCAGAAGGAGAGGGAGAGAATCCCAAGCAGGAACCAGTGCAGACCCCTGCTTGGGGCTCGGTCTCACAACCCTAAGATCATGACCTGAACTGAAATCAGGAGTCAGGTGCTTAACCAGATGAGCCACCCGGGCACCACTACTGCCATGAAATGTCAGTGGTGCAGATAGACTCTGTGTCTGTGTACTTATGTGCCTCTGTGCTTTATACACACACATAAAGTGCAAACTTCTGTCCCTCCTTCATAACGCCGGCTTGGGGGAAATACAGCCCCAAGGAAAATGCATACTCTATCAGCACCATTTTCCACTTTACAGGAAAGCAGACTGAGTCCCTGAGATTGACCAGCTCGCTCACATATCCCCAGAGAAAGCAGGAACCTGTCCCTAGTCCACCTGTCGACCGCTACAGTTTAAGCCCTCAGCACATCCATTTCCTGGGAATTGAGGCCACTCGCTAATCCTTCTGGGCTTCTCAGAGATCCCAGATGAGGGCATATGGAGAGACCACATCCACGTTCAGGATCTGGCACATGGTAGGCACCCAGTATAGCCTAGATCTCTTCCCAGTGGCTCTATTAAATAACTAAGGATTGCAAAATTAGGTCTCTGTTTTAGGCACCTTTACCAATTCAGGAGCAGATCCTTGAGACTATGGTTTTTTCAAGGCTCTGAGAATCACCGGGAGAGCATTTTAAAACATAGCAATACCTGTTCAACTACCGACCAAGATTCTAATATAACCGGGTTGGGCTGGGTTCTGGGCACTAGTATCTCTTTCAAGTTCCCCAGATGGATCTCATGCAGCTAAGGGCCAAGAACCAGGATCTCCGACAACAGATGCCAGGTTTCCGCATTTCCCAGCCATCCTTGGCACAGAGAGGAGGCCGAGGACCCGGCGTGCCAGCAACTGCTCTTCCTGTGCCCGAAGAAAGGGCAGTTTTAATGGTGGGTTTCTAAGCCCTTTTTCCAAACCTGGCTCATGTGTAGCAGCCCTGTGACCTAGGGCGGACCACCCATCCTCTTTGAACCTCAATGTCTTCATCTGTAAAGTGGGACAAGTAATAGTCCCTCCTTCATAGGTATTTTAACTCTTATGGTGAGCATTCAACATGATCAAATAAACCTACATGCATAAAGCACGTGGGATGGCCCTCCACGAATAAGAATTATTACCTTCCTGACTTCTGTAATTGTGGGCATTAAGGAAGCTACATTTTTCTCCTTTTCCCACATAGCTTCCTGCTTCGCGCTAGTTTCCCACCTGCCTCCTGGGTCCTTCTGTCCTTTCTGGTCAGGTACCCAAGCACTGGCCTGCTGGGCACTGTGGTTACCATGGAGATGGTTACTCAAGGCACCTCTGCTGGGGCCAAGGGAGTGAGGCAGAGGATTCTGGTCCCACCTTGCCCAGTTCCGTATTTTCCTCCTCTTCTTGCCAAAGCCCTACCTGTCCCACACGAGAGGTAGTGAAGAAAAAATGACATCAAAGAAGCAAAATGACAGGGCCCCACCCATCGTAGACTCAACAACATCTCATGAAACGTTCTTTAAATGGATTGTTTGTACAGATAACTTCATACCAATCTAACGTAATGCTTTTCCTCAAAGCACAGCACTGCACGGAGAGCTTTACACTCATAATTGCACTGAATCCTCCCATGACCAATTGGAGGTAGATAATTTGTTTCCTCTCTAGAAACTGAGACTTAGCGAGGTCGAAGATGGGGAAGACCACGCAGGTCACACTAGTCTGTCTGGGCAGATACACTCCCTCCTTCAAACACTTTGCGTCCAGCCTCATATTTTCATGGTATTTTCCTCGCTGATCTATTATCTGCTTAATATTTTTCTTTTATTTGTTTCACATTATTTATTCTCACTAAATTATTTGAAGATAGCATTTATAATATATATCAGATGGCCCAGATGTCCCTTCTTTTTTTTCCCCCAATAAAGTTGAATTAAATCTAAGGAGTCAAATAAAGACACGTGTATCCTTGCAGGCACCGAAGCCCTCAGAGTGGTGTGGGTCCCGCCTTCCCGAAACGCTGGCCTGGGCTACATTCTGCTCTGCATATCTCTCATTTAGATAAAGTCCTGCCTGGCAAGAGGCACACCTTAGAAAAAGGATAACCTTGACCTCTCGGCCTGTGATAGCAGCTTTGGCCGTTATCTGAATGGCAGATCTAAAGTGTATGAGGAATTCATAATCGAAAGAGAAACAATTTACCACACTCTTACTTGACTTCTTCCTCCTAGAAAAACAGATTCTACTTCCCCACTGACGAGAACCTCCCCGAAAGTCCCCATTAAAGATCGGAATGGGTAGCATTATCCCTGCATCATTGTCTCATTTGATAACTTTGTTGACACAACCAAAATATCCGTAATTCTCCAACTTTTTAATAGAGATCAAGTCAGGGCAAGTTTGGAGGCACAGAGTTCAAAGAACACATTAAGGATGAAAACGAACAGTTTATGTGCCTATTTTTTCTTTAATGTTTCTTTCTATATAGCTTGGAATGACACTATCAGGATAACTGGAAGGAAAAATTCTAATAAACAATTAAGTTTGTGGACAAGTATTCAAAATCTCCATGTGAGGGAGAAAAGAAAGGATCTGTACTATTATGGACCTACCAAGGACTTCTGTACATAGTTTACCACTGTGACATTTAAAATAGCTTCTAGAAAGAAATAATGTATATACATATAATATACTGTACATGGGGATTTATTGGAATCAATTGCACAACATCATTCTTTGAGATAATCTTTGAACACCCCAGGAGAAGAAATGGGGAGTGAAAACTCCCCACCCGGGGGAAAAATGCAAATTAGACAAATGGCACCACTCAGCGTTTCAATTATGCTTTCAGCATGTTTCCACTCAAAATGTCCTCTGGGCTTAATGCAAATGTCACAAAAAGACAAACTTTAGCTGGGAGACAAAACCACAATTGAAATGGAAAGTTTGGCACGTGAATTAAGGGGCTTAATCTTCCTGACCTTGATTTTGGCTTTTTTTTTCTCTTTTGATTGAATGTGGTTCTTTAGGTTGAAAATCCAAAGGCATAGATTTCTTACCATCTTGAAATGTGTGAGTGAGCAAATTAAGCTGTATTATGATCCCAGGAAATAAGGGAATGCAACTGGATTTAAATTTATCCGCAAAATAGAGATCAGCCCGGCTCGTGTAGATAGGTAGGCACTAAAATAGGGAATTTGGGCTACTGATGGGTGTTTGGGGGTCAGTCTAGGATCCATACACTCTTATCAGAGATGGCCAAATGGTCCTAAAAACATACATACATACATTCATGCATACATTTGTAGAGATTCAAAAATTTGTACGTAAGTGACAAGGTCTCTTAGAGTGGTGTTCAGACCACTTGTATATTTGGGTGGGGATGCACATGAATCAGGGGGCCTATGGACTCTGAATTAGTCTTCCCAGGAGCTGCATCTCCCCCACAGGTAGATATGGTTGGGTCTATAGATAAAGTACTTCTAGCAATCTCTACTTGCACACAGAAGAAAGTAGCATTGTTTCAGCAGTATGATAGCAAAGGAAAAAGTCTTGATTCATATCATTGCCAATGTCTATGGTGTAAATATTCTAAACATAGCTGGTTTCAGCTACCAATGTGCCTTTAATAGCCTTACAGATTTTCTAGAAACTTAGCAACCAGCTCTCGGGCATCCAGTACTAGCTGATTCCAGCACACCACTGAGACTAGGCAAGGACTCTGCAGCAGAATATAAATTGTTCACTCTCCCTTAGGCTACACCAGATATCCCAGTACTCCTGGCCTACTTAGTAAAACAGAATCTAATTGTTTCATTAGCAAGAAGGGCCTGCATATTGGTTGATTTGCCAGGCCTTGCTGAGACACGGAGAGCCATGCCTTTCTGACAACAGAAGTAGCACTGAATTCAGAGGCATCAGATGGCCTCTCTCCAGGATACAGAGCAAGACTAATTGCTTTTCATATCCCTCAGCATCCCACTGGCATCCAGAGGTACCAAATTCCTTTAAAAGAACACATAAGGCTTTGTCCAGTGGCACTATGGACTTGCCCAACTGAGAGAAACAGAAAGTGTTCCCTGTGGTTTCCCCAAACCTTCATTTCCCAAATATCCGAGCCAACCAAACTTTCATTAACCTATGTTTAGTCCTACCCACATTGGGCCAGATCCCTGGATGATACAATAGGCACCTCCTCCCGGCGTCATTCATTCTACCCTGTTATTCCTGAGTGCATCGGACTGTATCCTGTACTCCATGTTTTGCCTGGAATCAGCACAGACATCTGCAGAGCTTCTGTAAGGTTATGGGTGTGGTCTGAACCGTGACTGATGAGCTCAGGAGTAGAGTTCACCTCCCAAGGATTTGTAGATTTGAGAGGTGCAGAACGCACAGTCTTCATACCATCTTATGTTTCAACTCCAACTTTGACAAAATAGAGTTTCAATTCTGTCAGGTCAGGCAAAGATATCATAATGAATGATCTTGTCAAGTGATCTTCTGCAGGAACCTATTTTTGCCATGTAAACCCTTAAGGGCTTCCTCTTGGAACAAGACAGAGCCCACATCTGCTTTCAGGGGATTTTCTCTGCCTACTATTAAAATCCGACTTGCTAGTTCTGAAACTAGTCTTGTCTGTCAGGGTGTTACATTTTCTGCTTGTTACAGATTCTTTAAAAATGGCAGATTGTTTTCTGAAAGAAGACGTGCATCCTGAATCCCATGATACTTAGAATCACTACGAATTTGTGTTTCAAACTGGAATTACTTTCCATGGCATAGCGCCTGACACAATATACACCCAACCCTGTTCATTGAATGAATAAATAGCAGAACTGCAACTTGACAGCTAAGCAAATTTGAAACTCTCCAAACAAAAGTGAGAATAATGGCCCAAACTCACATGAAGATTCGAGTAAGCCAATTGAAGTCACCAGATCAGCAAAGTATTAATCACAGATTCAGTAGCTTTGAGAAACACAAGGTCTCAGATTAATAGGGACCCCCTCTCAGTGATTTCATAGTACTAGCACATGGCTCTTACATAGCCTTTAGTTTTTGAGTTATCTAGTAATTATGTGCAAACATGCCTCCCTCCTTACTTCTCTGTATAGGTAAGTCAATGAGAAGAGAGATTTGCTCCACTACAATGTTCAAAACTTTTGGCCTTACAGTTGGAGTTCTCTGGGGGACATGTGGCAATGTGTCCTGGCTGGGCCTAAGTTGTGACTCAGATCCTGATTGTGTCTGATGCAATCAGACCTGTGATTTCCCAAGTACCTCTCAATTGCAGGGGCAGATCTACATAGGAAGGAAGGGGTCTCTTGGGAGGTCAACTTCTACGTGAGTGCTTAGAGAAATGCAGAAACAGAAGGAAGACAAACCCAATATTGATTTCTTAGTCCAGTCCCATTGGGTTGTAGTTCAGGGAAAGAATAAGCTGAATATACAAGCTTTAAGATACACAAACCACAGGCAATTTAGGTTAATCTCAAACACTGTTAGCCTAGTTCCTCACAAACTGATATGGGGAACGGTGGCTTGACCCTATTTCCAAATGGAATGCACTTGACTTTGCTCTGGAACAACGAAGACTAAAGAAGCTTGGGGTCTTCCAGCATCTTGGGGATCCATGGCTTTGGGAATCCTAGAGATGGACTTGGAAAACAGCCTTCTCACAAAAGTAGTGAGGAGACACTTCCTTTAAGAGACTTTCCGGTATGTTACCCAACAAAGAGGCTAGAAGGAGGGGTCATGGGAGAATAATTTGTGAGTTTGTGGGAGGTCTTTCAGAAATAATCCTAATGATGACCAGGGGAGGTGGGTCTGTTGAGGTTTTACAATTGTACAGCTGGGGGCTACAAGAATGTGTATGCAGATATGAGCATTTATATGAACTCATTATTGTTCAGATACAAGAAAAGCCTGAAGAAATTCAGGTTACCATTTGGAAGCTTCAGTTCTTTCTGGATGAAAAAAATTTGCTTGGTACTAGATACTCTGAAGTGTAACCTAAATGGATATGTAGCAAGAATGGTGTGGAAGGGATTCTGGTATGGAATGACGTCGTTTACAATTGGGAAATTCTACTATTCTAAATCTCATCTAGCAACCCTTTAAAAATTTAAAAATATTGCTTTAATAACCCTTTAAAAATAAAATTATTTTAAAAAAATTAAAAAAAATTTTTTTACCTACAATGTGTGGGATAGTAGGCAGTAAGGGATGGATGCCAACATAAAGATGAATAAGGTAGGTTATCTGCCGTCATGATATTCAGTGTCTAGAACAGTAGACCACACAACCATCTGGAGAGATGCCCTGTTGAAGGATGCATGTTCCATTTCTTTGGTGTATTAAAAGGCCAAACAAGCATCACAGGGTAGAAATTACAAGCAAACAAAACATAATTCAATATAACAACTTTTTTCTAACAGTGAAAGTCAACCAACGAGCATGCACATCGTTATCAGAAAGTATCCAAGAAGAGGGATTAGCAGCATATATTTCTCACTTTACTGAAGAGATGTGTTCTCTAAAAATCTCTAGGAGAGAAGATTTCTGTACAACTTTCCTATATTTTATTATAAAATTAGATGTGTTCTTTTAATCAATGTTTTGGCCTTAAGTCATAATAGAATCATATTTAAGAATTCAACAACACATTAGAAACATTTGAAGTGATGAATTATAGCTTTTCAGGTAAATATAGATAGTAATACATAACCCAAAAAGAGAAAGTATGGAAATTACACAGGCATATTTTTTAATTGGCAATGAGAGTTGGAAGATCTAATTATAACCTTGACTACCATCAGTTTAGCAAGACAGTATCATGGATCTAAAGGGCCCTTAGTTTTTAACCCAATCTCTTCCCTACAACTCTACACAGGATGTCTGACCAGCCTCTTTCTACGCTCCCATGAAGTGTTCCAGAAGGGATAAGGAGGGCTTGGAGGAGAAGGCAGGTAAGAGTGCAGGAATGGTAACCCAACACTTGCAAGTAAATTCAAATGTCCAAGATGAGGAAACAAACAAACACAAAAATCCTGCGAAATGAGCCTTCAGAGAATGTACTGAATCAGCTGCTGTTTATAACAGAATGTTTAAAAACATTGAAATAAATGTATACCATGCTATAATTAATAGAGAAGACATACTCCCGCCTCCTAAAGACCTTATAATCTATAATCTGAAGCAGTACTCAGGAAACAATGGTCTCTAATTGTTCAAGCCCAGAAGAGGAAGGTGGGTTCTGGGAGAAGTAACAGTTAAGAATTTTTTAAAAAAATTTTTATTTAAATTCCAGATAATTAACATACTGTGTAGTATTAGTTTCAGGTGTGCAATATAGTGATTCAACAGTTCCATATCATGCCCAGTGCTCTTCATGCAAACGTAGTCCTTAATCCCCAACACCTATTTACCCCAACCCCCCCTACCCACTTCTCCCTGTAACCCTCAGTTTGTTCTCTATAGTTAATACCAAGAGTCTGTTTCTTGGTTTGTCTCTCTGTTTGTCTCTCCCTTTTTTCCGCCTTTGCCCATTTGATTTGTTTCTTAAGTTCCACATATGAGTGAGATTGATACTTGTCTTTTTCTGACTGACTTATTTTGCTTGCATAACACTCTCTAGTTCTATCCATATCATTGCAATGGCAAGATTTCATTCTTTCTTATGGCTGGGAAATACTCCATTCCATTCCATTCCATACACACACACCCCACATCTTCTTTATCCATTCATCAGTCAATGGGCTATCAGGCTATCACCATGACCTGGCTATTGTAGATAATATTGCTATAAACATTGGGGCGCCTGTATTCCTTTGAATTAGCATTTTCATATTCTTTGGATGAATACCTAGTAGTGCAATTGCTAGGTCAGAAGACAGTTCTATTTTTAACTTTCTGAGAGGTCTCCATACTGTTTTCCAGTGTGGCTGCACTGGTTGGCCTTCCCACCAACAGTGCGAGAGGTTTCCCTTTTCTCCACATCCTCGCCAAAACCTCTTGTTTCTTGTGTTTTTTATTTCAACCACTCTGACTGGTGTGAGGTGATCGCTAATTGTAGTTTTGATTTGTATTTCCCTGATGATCAGTGATGTTGAGCGTCTTTTCATGTGTCTGTTGGCTATCTATATGTCTTCTTTAGAAAAATGTATGTTTGTGTCTTCTGATCCTTTTTTTAAAGATTTGAGGGAGAGAGAGAGAGCACAAGTGGGAAGGGTAGGGAGAGGGAGAAAGAATCTCCAGCAGACTCCACACTGAGTGTGGTGCCTAATTTGGTGTTCAATCTCATGACCCTAAGATCACAATCTGAGTAAAAACCAGGCGTCAGATGCTTAGCTAACTGCACCATCAAGGGGTCCCTCTTTTGCCCATTTTTTGATTGAATTATTCAGTTTTGGGGTATTGAGATTTATAAGTTCTTAATACATTTTGGATGCTAACCATTTATCAGACATGTCATTTGCAAATATCTTCCCCATTCCATAGATTGCCTTCAGTTTCATTGATTGTTTCCTTTGCTATGCCTAAGTTTTCATTTTGATTAAATCCCAATGGTTTCTTTTTCCTTTGCCTCAGGAGACATGTCTAGAAAGAAGTTGCTATGGCCCATGTTAAAGAAGTTACTGCCTGTGTTCTCTTCTAGGATTTTTATGGTTTCCTGTCTCACGTTTAGCTCTTTTTGAATTTAATTCCACTTTGAATTTATTTTTGCGCAGGGTGTAAGAAAGTGGTCCAGTTTCATTCTTTTGCCTGTTGTCGTCCAGTTTTCCCAGCACCATTTGTTGAAGAGGCTGTCTTTTTCCCATGGGATATTCTCTCCTGCTTTGTGGAAGTCAAATTGTGGAAGATAAGTTGTGGGTTCATTTATGGGTTATCTATTCTGTTCCACTGATCTTTGTGTCTATTTGCTGTTGAGCTTTTAACAAAGTTATCAGGAACATAAGGTGAGGTTCTCCCTCACCCCAATCTTCATATGGTATTTCAACAGCTTCACAGAGGGGAAATGAAGGGCATTGGAGAGGATGAGTTGTCCATGGTGCAAAGGTCAGTGACAGAACTCAGGTTACCCAAGCTCACCACACTCCTGAAGTTTCATTGCAGCACTCCAATTACTATATTTGAAGAGTTACCCAAGAAGTAGTGACTAAAGAAACAGGTTATTTTTTCACATAAAATGTAATAAGCCAACATTTTCTAGGTTAGTTTTCCAACCTACTTGATTCCCCAAAAATGGACAAATTGTAATAATATCAAATATCAATAATAATATCAAACTTTGGTTGACAAAGTAGCTGAAGATTCCAGCACAGTATCCTTCAGTCCAGTTCTGAACTAGCTCGGTGAGCATGAATGGCAGTGGTATTCAAGGTAAATGAGTGTTAGTTCATTTGAACATGCACTGGGAATTACCCAAAGCATTTCCCTAGATCTTCCAGACACTCCGTGAAACCATAACGGTTCTTGTTTTTCAGGTTTGACATCTCTCTCCCATAATAGTTTCTTATGGAACATTGTCTACTTGCCGGACTGTAGGCTAATCATTGGTAAACATTTCTTTCACCTCTCCAACAATCCTAGAAAGATAATCTTATATAGACGAGGGAACTAAAGCCCAGAGAGATGAAACACGTTTCTTAAGGTCACACACTTGTAAGTAGCAAAACTGGAACTTTGCTTTTTGCATCTATAGCAGAGTCCTATCCCAGGTCCTAGGGGAAGACATGGGCTCAATTATTCCAGGATGGTGGAACCAAAAGTAAATTTTAGAAGTTATTCTATAGCCAAGGAGCATACAGCTTAGCAGAAGTTAAACAGTCTGTCTAGAGCTGACAGAGCTGTCAAAGATGGAAATGAGCGGGATCTTGAAGTAAGTGATTAGATCCATCAGGGGAAAACCCATAGAGCAGAATCCAGAAGACTCTGTACGTCAAAGTTGAGGGAACACTTAAACTCTGAAGAAACGTTAAGTGCATGAATGGGGCCCAGCCAGATCATTATGCAGCCCCAGAACATCTACAAGTATTTAAGAGCTTCTACATGTAGGATTTTCTTAAAGGCTGGGAGAGAAGGTAAGTGTGGAATCTTCATCAGTGATCTATCTAAAACTTTTATCAAAGAACTCTTGAGATCTCAACATTCTGAAGACCAACACTTGCTATTCTACTACAAAGTTGTCACAAACTCCCAGATCACATCAAACAAAACATCATGGGGGAAGCAAAAAACAGCGCAGTAGTTTGATCCATAATCTTCAGAATGGTTTAATTTTCATAAAACTCATAAGAAATCTGTGGACAGCATGTGGATGAGTATCTTCTGTATGAAACATCCCGAGGCATTTTGAACATCCTGTCCTTTATTCCCTATGGACACCAAGAATGCTTCTATACAGAGATGGCCTTATGCCACCTGAATTCCAGACAGGGGCTAGAAACATTTCTAGAAGACGAGAGTAGTACTTGGGGACTCAAGTACATTGTCCATGGCAACCATGAGTGTCCTTCCTAAAGGGTATGTTCAAAGTATTGAAAAGGTTGGGGGCCTGGTAACAACCAGCAACTATGCCAATCAAAATGCAGTGGAGTGTGGGACACCAGCTTTACACCTTCACAATTTCCTCCTGACCTATCCTTTGGTAACCTGACAGTTCTTCCGGGACAAAGCCTCTGACAGCTTTATCTTCACCTCTCTGGCTCTGCTCAGTGCTAGTCCTGGCAAGAGCTGGCAATCAAAAATATTAGTGGACTCTGGTTGCAACCAATTAATTCCTGTAGCTCTTCCCTAATTATAGTGGGTGAGATGCTCGCCAGCTGTGATAACAAATTGGTTCTGTCTAGTTGACAAAACCTTATCAGGAAATGAAAATAAAATGATCTGGCTTACAATACATGAAGCACAATTAATTCTTGTATGCGTATATGGTTTTCTGATGTAAGCAAGAAAATGATCATCCCTGTAGGTCATGTCTACTCATCCTTCAGTTGCCAAGAGACTTGTTTTGCACCCCTTATGCCATATGGCATCACATCTAGCTGCAGCCTCGTGGGAATGGAGGAGGATGCCTGCCAGGAGTGTCTCATCCCTTGTTAAAGGTGTCCCATCTTCTCGTGATTTCTTCACTCAACAATAGCCCATGCTCGTTTCCTTAATAAGTAAAAGCCACCGCATCTGAAGGCTTTTGTGCTGCTTTCCACCCTACCTGAATTATCAAGGGATGAACATGAGCCAAATGTAAATCAGAGTTTTCCATCAAAACTGGCAACTTTTACAATTGAAGGATTCTTTTATGGGATCTCAAGTATATTACTGTGATTAGAGAAGGCCCCTCGTGTCTGGAAATGTTCTTTTTGCACATACCCACGGCAAGTCTAAAGTTCCTGAAATTTATTGCTAGTGAGATACATATATATATATATATATATATATATATACACACATACATATACTGAAGCTGAAGCATATGGTCCTACACAACTGTGATATTTACGATAATGAATCACAGATGTTTAAATGGATGTAATCTGAAAACACTTAAATGCTAAGACGCTGAAATCTTACTGCAAACATTGCAAAGTGAGGACCTTTGGATTATGTTGATTTTCAGATATGATCACTAGGAATAGGACTTTACATAGCCTGGGAAAATAGCAGGCAGGAAGAAGTGACTCCCTTTCCCCTGTGGAGAAACACAGTGTTCAGAGTAACCAAGGAACTCCAAGGGCATAGTGTTGATAACTAAATTGCAGTCCCCATGAGAATTAAGGGTGAGTATGCACAGGGAATATTTTTTCACTGTGTAACCATCTTAAAACTCATCTTGTATTAATCAATTAGTTAATTGATTAATTGATTAATTAAAAACTTAAAAATTTCACTGGAGTGAAATGGAAAACACACCTACTTACTGTTCCATCCACCCCTCACTTGTCCTGTTAACGACCACTCGACCAGATACAGAGTCTATCAGATTTAGAACTATATCTACACACATCCAATAAATAGTCTTGCTCTTATGTCTATCACATGCATTTTTGTAAATTCACATAGATCTACTTAATTCTTCTCCATGACCTCATGGTCCCACTTAGTCCGGATGTGTTAGCATCAACATAGTCCTTTACTGCTGGACACTCAGATTTTTGGTCTCAGAATTACTAACTGTGTAGTAGTCAACACTTTATACCCGACTTTTTATGAATATGTGCAAGTATTTTTCTGCAGTTGAGAGTCCTCTTGGAAACTGCTGATTCAAAAGAAATGCCCGTTTAAAATTTAGTTAGACGCTGACAAATTGTCGACCAGAAAGGTTTTATTGATTTGGACTCTAATCCAACGTGTATTCGAGTTCTCCTTCCTCACACGAAGAGTGGAAAATACAGTTTTTGTATTTTTTTTTTTTTTTTGCCAGTTGGAGAGCTGGAAGAAAGGTCCATGGCTCATTCATGTATTAATGGTGAAAAGTGAGTTTAGTAGGTGTGGTCTCAGAGCATTGGCCTGTTTGTTCCTTTTCTGTGAATTTCAGCATCTGTCAGAGTATCCAGGAATTCAGATTGGCAAATTGTCATTCAAATTACTCCTTGCTTTCTTCCTCCTCCGACTCTGAGCTTCTGGAAGGAAGGAACGGTGTCTTGTGCCACGTTCCCTCTGCTGCTTGGCCGACACCAGGCATCTGTGTGTTGTTGAGTGAGGACCTGCTTGTGAGGAAGGAGCTGTTGCTCCTCCAGCACTACGCAACTGCTTGCCAGAGTCCCGCTGTCAAAGGGGAAACTCAGCTCAACACCTCCCGCCCCCCGCCCCCAGGGCCAGACTCCCTCCCACCTTCCCTCTCATGCTGCCCCTCTCCCTTACCAGAATGAAGCCTCACTTTTGCAGGGACTGGGTCAGCGCAGTCACCCATGGGCCTCTAGCACACACACAGAGCCTGACAAATGGTGGGCACTTAGTAAATATTTTACAACTGGACCAGTCTTTGTCTTACAATGTCAACCTGTTTCTATACCACAGACCAAACTGTTACCCAACTTCGAAAGGTGAACTGGAGTTCGTGATGTCCTTTCTGCTTTTCTCTTCATGCTCTGGGCGGATGGACAGTGAGTGGTAAATTACAGCGGTCTTAATGAGATTTTAATCCCACCTTTGTGCACCAGGGACTGGGATGTATAAAGAGCTTGTGAATGCTGAGAAACAAAAAGCTTGTGGGTCCGCTTAAGACCAAATACCCCTATAAGCCAGCAGTCAGGAGTATGCAGCCTGCAGATCAAACCTGGCCCAAAACCTGCTTTTGCAAACAAAGTTGTACTGGAAGACAGACCCACACCTCGTTTACATGTTGGCTGTGGCTGGTTTTCTTCTAAGACCGCAGGACTGAACATTGCAGAAGGGACTGTCCAGCTCACAGAGCCTCAAATATTTATTATATGGACCTTTGCAGAAAAAGTTAGCTGGTCTATGCTGTCAGCCAAAGTCACATCCTACCCCCGCCCCACATTTTTCAAGATATCTACGCTCAACCACCTGAGTGCTCAGGCAGGTAAACTCATTCACAATGTATTTCGCACTCCGTTTCACGATTAGCCACAAAGACAATCAGCAGAATAGGGAAAATGACTCATATTCACTTACCTAAATGTTATCTCAGTGACTGAGTATTGCCTTTAATTTTCCCAGAAAAAATCTCCTGAGAGATACTTTCCATTCAAAATAGATCCTCAAGAGGTTTAACTTTTTAAATACACTTCTAAAATCCATTATCTACAGTCATTAAATATATGGACAAGCACTCATAGAAAAGATGAGTATATCCAGAAGGGCAAAAAGGAGTTGTGTACATCTATATTTTTTTTATGTCTCTAAAGCAATAATTTAATTTACAGCCAAGAAATTAGCTAAGAATCATGCTTTTGATCAAATCTACACATAAAACTGTTTGTCTTCAAGGTCTGTTTCCCACACTGAAAATAATCTGTCATCTTTAAAGGTGATTTGTCATTAATTTTTGTTTCTTTTCTTGTAGAGTCTGTCATTATTTTTCCCCCAAATGACTAAGAAGTCTGATTTTCTTTACTATGTAAGTGAAGCCATTTAAAAATTTAGCTTCCTGGAAAATAAAAAAGGAATTATCTAGCCCAAAGGCAGTGTGGAAACAGTTATTTTATTTTATCTTATTTTTCTGACTAAGACCCAGCTCATTAGCAAGAAGCTAAGGACCATTTCTTTGAGTAAAAGGGCAAATAGGAAGAAAGACAGAAAGCCAACCCTCAAACTGGTTTAACATCTCCATAAGGTTAAATGCTATGTTGGAACAGAACAAGGATGGTCCCCGTGTGTCGTATGTACCTAAAAATCCACTGAACTCGGAAAAGTGCCGCATTTAAGTTAGAGCACAAATTTCTTCGGTAAGTTTATAAGTTTGCTTTGGAAGGTTTCCTGCGTTCTTACTTAGGGCCTTTTAAGCCTGGGGGTCATGGATCTGAATTCCTTCAGCATCAGAGTCCTGAGGAAGAAGGACTGAGTTCTGGACTTGGAAGCATATGAAAATGAAACCTGGTGATACCACTGTGGTTAGCCTGGATAAGAAAGAAAGAAGGAAAAATCTCTCTCCAACTCTCAGACTAACAACTTTGAAAACAGTACTAATGCCTAGAATGATAAAGCGGTTGCTGTGCCCAACCCAGCCCTCTCTGAGGAAGGTGGGTGCAGCCCGGTGCAGGACTCTTGGAGCCTCTTGTTGAGTCTGGGTGTGGGAATTCCAGAGGATAAACCACAATGGTTCCCAAGAGCTCTGCATAATGAAAGGTGAACTGGAAGAATAATTTAGGCAAGAAGGCGTCAGGAGCAGAGCTGGGGTGGAGGGGAGAGAAGAAAGGGGAAAGCCAGAGGGATGGCAGAAGATCATGGATGTATCATCCTTGGAGCCTTAAATCCTCAGTAAACGCTGCCTTGCTCATATGTGTGTGAGTGTATGTGGGTGTGTTTGTTAATGGGTTTTGTGTATGTGTGTGTGTGCAATCTGGTGTGAGGGGGCGGTCTCACTGTCTATGTGTAAAAAAAAAAAAGCTTTAAGGCACAAGACCCAGAGGCAAGACAGATCATGAGGACATGAAGCCCTAGGAATTGATATAAATTAGGGAAAGGGCTTTGGATCACAACAACTTATGGGCTATGAAGTTGGGAGCTCAAGTTCAGTTGAACTAACCCTCTAGGCTTAGAGGGTGCTTGTAAAGATCTGATTTACATTTAATATTTATTTGGCTCTTTCCATGAGGCAAGCAGTGTGTTGAAACATTCCAAAACTTATCTCAGTATCTTATTAATTTTTCACAACTCTAGGAGATACTGGTATTATTTCCCCATTTCACAGATGAAGAAACTGAGCTTATAGAGAAGCTTTATCCTGTGAAGCTATACCCGTGTCACGAGTATGGAAGAATTCGGTCTTCAGGTAAGTCTGCCTGACTTCCAAGCTCATGCCCCTCATTGTTTTGCTCTGCTATCTCTCACCTGCTCAGCAAACTGAGTGTCAAGATTCGTGCTGAGTTCCATATGCATAAAACAGATGAAAGTTCAGCCCCTGTTCTTACTGATAGTCAGTCTGGTCAGCGAGTCAGCCATTTGCAGTAAGGTGGCGTGTTGCGTAATGGGGAACACAGTAGAAGTGTGGACTGAGTTCTCTGGGAAGAAAAGAAGAATGAGCAGTCTGGTTTGAGCCTGAGCCAGGGAAGGCTTCACAGAAGAAATGGCATTTGAGCTTTGCTTCAAAGGACATGGAGAACCAAACATCTGTTTCCCACAACTGACTGCAAGTAAGTTTACTACTGGTGCCAGACATCAAAAATGGATGCTGACGGATTCTGCCAAAGGATGTTTCTAGTCTCAGCTTCAGAAATAATCTCTAATTCCATAAAAAGAAAAAGTAACTCTGATTCAGTAGGAGTCTGGGTAGCTATCACGAGAGCCTTCAGCAGCCTGTTTGTAGCAGATCTGTCCATGAGATGATGTTTTTGAAAATATCCTAAGCAACTACAAAGCACAACACAAATTTCCAAAGTAGGATGGAGGAAAGAAAAGAGGCCAGGGAAATGAAATGTATGTGAGATGGGGCAGGGCTCCTCTGGATTAAATTTTGGAGAGAAGATAATAAATTAGGAGAAAATGTAAGAAGAAAAATGGCTCTATGGTTTACACTTTTGAATAAAAACAAGCAGAGAAGCCAATAAACCCCAGATTTTCACTGATGAGAGTTAGTTATGTATCTCTGTAGTTCAGGTTTTCTCTCACAGTTCATTCAAGTGGGAAGGGTTTTTATTGATGTTGAAATAGCATTAATCTCTCTGATCTTCAGTGTATTTGTTGGGAAAATAATAGGATTGGCATAGATGGGGGATTCTCAGAGATTCTGTAGCCCCAGGGCCAGCAACATGGGCATCAGCTAGGAGCTTGCTGGAAATGCAGACTCCTGGGACCCACCTGAGACCAACTAAATGAGGGACTCTGGGGGTGGAGCCCCACAATCAGTGTTTGAACCAGCAGATTCTGGTTCACGTTCAAAAGTGACAGCTCCCAGCATAAAGAATCTTCTAAACAATCGGACAGCTACATGAATCAATAATTCGATTAAAAACAACATTATCCAGTATTAAATAAGCACTGTTTGATACTACTTTTTTAAAAGTTTATCTATTAAATACAGAGAGCAATGGAGCCAGAGTGTAGACATAAACCCTCCCAGCTGTATGAGATTTTGCACACAATCTCCAATAGTCAACTTCCTGGTCTGTAAAATGGGAATAGTGATTCCTATTGCCTAGAAATGGTTTGAGGGAAAAAGAGAGAGAGAGAAAAAGAGAGAGAGAGAGAGAGAGAGAGAGAGAGAGAGAGAACGTGAAGCATCTGTAGTATAGGAAGACACCTAAAATAGTTGAATGTGTAATTCCATCTAAATAATGGAGTCAACCACTGTTCTCTTTTAATAAACATCATAACCTAAGCAAATGAAATGGAACTCTTATTGATCCACCCCACTTAATTGAGAGGGTTGTTTTTCGGAACACTGTTTCCCAAAGGAGATATGTCTCTCTCAGAAATGCAACATGATGGATGCTAACATCAAAAGGGCCAGTTAAATGTCATTTAGTCACTCATCCTCTTGAATGAGGCAGGCTTTAAGCTTCAATCTATGAAACTGAAAGGAAGGAGTGAGGAAGACCTCATCCTAGTCTGGACCACCATGGTCTTCTGCCTGGACTACTCCAATACATTGTATACTGGTATCTCCAGTTTCCTCCACCATCCATATTCACCCCAAATGGTCTCAATACAGCAAAGAAACATCCAGTTTTATGAGTTTGTAACCCCTCTACTCAAAACCATCTCATCTTGAGTCAAAGCCAAGTTCTTACACTAACCTACATACAACACCTTATGGGGCTAGCTCGTATTAGACATCTTGTCTTACTCTTGCTTTATTCTTGTCTGCTCTAGCTTCACTGACCTCCTGGCTCTTTCTTAAACTCCCAGGCATGCTCCTGACTCAAGACATTTGCATTTGCTGTACCCTTTGCCACAAGGGTCTTCTCCTATATACCCAAAGCCGTCTCCCTCATTCCCTAACTTTCTCCTGGTATCTACTCAAGTGTCATCTTTGTTAGATGCCCTTCCCGCCTAACATTTCAGCATTTCTCCACCCTGATATTTCTCCAATTGTTTTGACTTTGGCACATGTCATCATCAAAAGGTATCCCACTATAATGTCATTACTTATTGTTTTTTTCTTTTTCAAGAATGCAAGTGGAGAGTAGCCCAGGAGCCTGGAAAAGTGTCTGGCACATGATAAATCAATACATGTTGTGAACTGACCAATGAATCAATCAATGAATTAGTTTTCTTCATTTCTATTCCTCCACTCACTTACTGTCATCTACCAACCAATTAATGATGAAGGAAATTAGCAAGGTCAGTAGATACTCAACTGGTTAATTGAAGGATGACTACCACGTTTTGTAGTTGTTGTTTGGCCAGGTATAAATACAGAAAAGAAAAGAAAGGAAGAAAATGTTGAATGCGTAATAATTCAAAGGCATCTCCTCATAAGTTTTTTTTTTTTTTAAACCCTGAGGGAAAGGTTCTCAAGGAAATAATGGAATTTAGAGTGAGAACTTGGGAACCAGAGCTCAGAACTTCACAGATTATAAAATCCCGGAAAATCTAATCTGCATTCTGAACTGTGGTTTCCTCTCCCATGAAATAGATTACATATTGATGCACACATCTCATGGGACTAGAGGGAAGACTAAGTGAGAGGGTGGCAGATCTCTTTCCATGGTGTCCAGCAGAGAATAAGAGGTCAGGAACCATGGTTACAGATATCACTGGAATTTGAGTCACATGAACCTGTGTTTTCCAGAGAACATGCAATAGGTGCAGTATTTTAATGGCAAGTCAATTCAAGTGAACTTCAGGGACCAGAGTTATTCTACTCTATTTCAGCCAAATAACACATTGTGATGAAACCAGCTACTGAAGAAAAAATTGCCACCATTTTGAAAAGATTCCATCCCAACTCCCCTCAAACTCTGTTTGAGTTATGGTTCACTTCACTTATTTTCTTGTTTACATAGGCTCAGCAGCAAACCAGTGATTACAAAAATGAATAATCCTCATTCAGATCTGGGTTGTCAACAGAGACTGAGCAAATGACACCACAGAGAATGGTGTTATTAAAGGGGCACTGAGCAGTCAAACACTGGGCCAGCCTTCCCCAGTCCACCCCATCTCTGTCAGGCTTAGCCTTTGATGGGACCCAGAGAGGCGGGTTTCAGCATTTTCCACAAAAGAACTGCCATGAGGAAAGTAAGTTGTGTCAGTCAAAATCATTTATGAGACGGGGTCTAAATTTTGTTTCATAATGCACTTGGGAGAAGGTCTCATATCATGTTATTTCTCTCTCCATGTTAATGAAAGATTATATTATCACTTGGGTCTAGAAACATACACCCAACTTGGCAATAAACTCCTTCATGGTAATTAACTATTGTGTGAGGATTCTGTGTGTGTGTGTGTGCGCGCGCGCACGGGTGCGTGCACGCGCATACATGCATGCGTGCTAAAGATGTGATTGTGATTTGAAAGTACTCTCCTTGAGTAACTGAAGATGAAAATTACCATAAGATTTTGAATTAAAGGATATCCCAGGTCAGCACTGTGCACCTAAAACACCAGCCATCTTAAGCTACTGATATCAAGGCAGTGCTGGCCCTGGACAGACCACATTTCAAAATGATTTTAAATTATACCATAAATTGAAAATTAATGACTTCTGACTCCTTAGAAATAAACAAAAAACAAAACACCAATGCTAGGACCAGGATATTCTGAATAATAGAAGAGAGGTGGTACTTCCATCCAAATCTTTCAATGTCTACAATTCATTTAGAATCACTATTAGTGAGAGTGACCTTAAAACATTCTATAATTTTTGCCAGGCCTCTTAAATGCCCTTGTAGGAATTATTTTAAAGAGATTTAACCTACTGCAATCATATTTTAAGAAGGAAAAACAAAACAAAACAAGAAAAGCAAAGTACAAAGAAGCCTAGCCCTCTCATCTGAGACAGGGGACCAATGAGGGTGCTCTTGGTGGGGATGTAAGAGTGAGCTGTGATGAACGTACATTGCTTCTGGAACCCTCTGCACAATGAGACAAGTCCTAAGCATCCAGAAGGAAAAGAAGGTGGACACACCCACAACTGGAGATTCTCCTTAGTACTTATCTCTTTGGAAGACAGTGTTCAGTGCTCTCCCTGGAAACCGGACATCTGAAGGCCTAAGGCTATTGGTGGCAATGGCCTAGCCCAGTGTGGGAGGGACAGTGAGCTCTTCAGGGTCTCCTGCCTGTGGCTAAGGGACTTCACAATGGCACTTTAGGATGTGTGTGTACAGTAGAAGATAGGAACTGGAAAGAAATGAGACTTCAAAGAAGTCAAAAGAATGAAAGGGGGCCATGGTTTTTGGTTCTCCTGATTTAATCTTTAAGTGGAGACAGCACGACATTCATCCAAAATCCAACAGGCAAGTGGGTCTTCCTGAAGTAATGGAATCTGTCCTCCACCCTCTGGGTTTTCCCAGGGCACATAGATAATTGGCTAGAAACCAACCCCCTGCCTCCCTTGGAGCCAAGTGTGGTTACGTGACTCAGCTCTAGTCAATGGAGAATGGAGAGAAGTTAGAGGAAGACTTGCAGTAAATGTCTTCCAAAAAACCAACCAAACAAACAAAAAGCTTCCTCTCCTTTTCTTCCTTGTCCCATTCTAGGAGGCTGGCTATGGTGTAGGACATGGTGTAGGATATGGTGTAACACCCTAGAGGAAGTCAGAACAGGTGTGCCTAGTGACCTATCTGTCCTACTTGGGGTTGCAGAGCTACTGTATCCTGCTGAAGGTAGCATGAGAGAAGGCCATCTGTAGCCCTGATCTTTTCCAAACATGGGTCCTGAATTACATTGTTGAGTCACCTGCCTGTCTTGACTGGTTTATGAGGAAGAAGTACATTTCTATTTCATTTAAGCCTCTGCTTCTGAAGCATCTTTACTGCAGCTCCTAGCCAATCCCCTAACTGATCTGGATGCCCAGGTCTGAGCTGACATTACATGTCATTATTTCAGAGTTCTTCCCAATGCACATCCTTTTGAGCCTAAAGAGCCTTTCCTAGCCTCCCCTCTGCCTCTCTTTCTCCTTCCCCATTTATGGCCCTGCCATCTACAAGAGTGGCTGCAGGAGGACACCAGCATCCACCAGGACAGGAATGGGAGCCAGCTCATCTGTGAGCATGCTGTCTTGCTGGACTCAGTAGTCTATGGTAACATTCCTTAACCCATGCACATTTCCTCACCAAACCAGCATTTTCCCCCTCATTCACACAGACTGTGTTTCCAGACAACATTTATTGTCTACTTGAATGGGGCTCATTCAGTTGTCTTGAGTCTCCTACCCCTTCCCTTATTAGTAAGATAGAGAAGTATAGTAGTTACATGAAGCAAATCTACTCGGAATTTCCCCCAAAACAAATCAAATGAGAATATAAAAGAAGTAGTAGAGAGATATCATCAATATGTAAGTTCCTGTTTATACAGAATAATTTAGGAGATGGAGTATTCCAGTTAAGCACTGTTCACAGATCTTTAACTACCTCCATCAAACATTCAGAAGCTTCTTTGAATGGAATAGTAGAGATTGCCCAGGGGGCCTAGTAATCCCCTCTGTGCTCTAATGCGATGTCGGAGCAGGAGGTAGAGCTTGGTTTTGGTTTCTCCACAGTGTCTTTCTATGGTTTCTTCTTGTAATAATCCCAGGACATGACATGCGGTGATCAATACGAGAGGCCAATGTGATCAAGTCTGAGAGGCTTGCAACTGGGTTACACTCGCTTGCATAATAAAGAAGGTACTTCCTCTGTGTTCTCTTTTCCATGTTCAGTGTCTGCCATCAATGACAAGGTGCGACTATCCTGATTTCTTTTTAAAAGATTATTTATTTATTTATTTGACACAGTGAGAGAGGGAACACAAGCAGGGGGAGTGTGAGAGGAAGAAGCAGTCTTCCCGCCCAGCAGGGAGCCTGATGTGGGGCTCGATCCCAGGACCCCAGGATCATGACCTCAGTGGAAGGCAGATGCTTAACAACTGAACCACTCAGGCGCCCGACTATCCTGACTTTTACATGTACTATTTTCCCTACATAGCATTGCCCATTTTGTCCCTGTTTGTGAATATAGCTTTTGGGGATGTTTTTAAAAACATACACTCGAAGCAAAGACTGTGGACTCTGAGAAACAAGCAGAGTTTTAGAGGGGAGAGGGGTGGGACGATGGGTGAGCCTGGTGGTAGGTATTAAGGAGGGCATGGGTTGCCTGGAGCACCGGGTGTGGTGCGTGAACAATGAATCTTGGAAGACTGCATCAAAAACTAATGATGTATTTTATGGTGACTTACATAACACAATAAAAAATTTAAAAAATAAACAAATCAATAAATAATGAAAAAAAAGCACACTTAAGAGTTTAAAGAGATAAATTCTCAGTCTGGTGCTACCTGGAGTCACAAGAGTACTGCAGGATTCTGAGGACATTCTGGAGGTCATGATCCAAAGCCCTTGACCTGTGCTTAACTAACAGCCCCTCTCAACTCCCAAGGGCACTTCTCAGGTCCAGGCACATTTGTGGGGACCTCGGAGGCAAGCTGGGTTTATCAAGATTGTCCTATGGGATTAAACACTTGCAGATGCATTTTAAATAAGATAACAAATATTTATATTAGACATTCCTGGATTGAGGAAAGGCTTTGAATGTGGACTCCTGTTCCAGTGCCACCATATATGAGCTGAGTACTCTTGAGCAGAGCATCATTGTTTTTATCTACTGGATGGGGATTTTATACCCAGCTCTCTAGGCTGTGGTAAGAATGTCATGAAGCTATACACACAGTATATGCTCAACTAAGATATGCTGAGTAAATGGTTAAACCCAAGTAGAAGTTCTACATGTTCTGGTCTTCTCACCCTTGCTTTATAATGCCTTCAAAATGCCAGGCACCCCAGTCCCATGGCTGTGGACATCTCATATCTCTCTGTCTACAGGGCTTTTCCTCCAGAGCCCTACATGATATGTTCCCTTTCTTCCTCAAGTCCTATTTGAATGCCCCCTTCTTAGTAAGGTCTTATCAGGTGATCACTTAATTTACGACAACACCCCTTCCTCTAATCCCAGTTCCCGGGTCTCTTTCAATCTTCATTGCACCCATCAAATCAGACATCCAATATATTTTACTTATTTTGTGGGTCTTTGCCCCCAACTGTAATGAAAACATCACAAAGGCAGGTATTTTCATCTGTTTAGGTCACTGGATTAATTTCCTAGGGCTGCCATACCAAACCACCACAAACTTTGTGGTTAAACCACAGAAATATATTCTTTCACATTCTGGAGGCTTCAGAATCACAGAACACCGGCAGAGTCACACTTCCCCCAAAGGCTCGAGGAGAGATTCCATTCCTTGCCTGTTCCAGCATCTAGTGGCTCCAGATTTGTCTTGGCTCTGGGCCACATTGTTCTGATCTCTGCCTCCATCTTCATATGGGCTTCTCCTCCTTCTCTTAGTGTTGCTTCTTTGTGTGTCTCTTATTGGGACACACGACACACATACACAATCCAGGACCCTCTCATCTCAAGATCCTTAATTCAATTCCAAGTGAAAAGGCCCCTTGTCCAAGTGAGGTCAGAGTCACAGGGCCTGAGGGTTAGGACGTGGACATATGTTTTGGGGGTTCACCATGCAACCAATGATAGACACCATTGTATCTTCAGTGCCTATGAAAGACGCACATTGGGGTGTACAGTTTATTTGTTGAATACTTGTTGGGATGTGGTTGGAACTTAAGCTAAGTTTCCTTTCTTCACCTGAAGAAGTACAGCTTCGGGTGTGCCTGGAGTGCACAGCACTCCTGAGCGGAATTCACTGAGATGGCAAAGGTGGGATATTCTGCCACTCAGAATTGTCATTGCCTGTCATTGCCCTTTCCCTAGTCAGAAGCGATCTCCACTGTTGCTCGCGGGACCTCCCCAACCCCGACTAGACAGGATTTGGATTCATTACGACACATGGAGTACAAGTGTTCTCTGGTCAGATCCAATCATCCGTAGGCATAAATGACTACGCAGAGCCCCTTCTGACAGGAGAAGCAAACTGTGAGATTCATTTCTAAGAACAGCACATGCATTAACATGGTAGCCTGATAATTTCTCAGACCCGTTCTGATTTGCATAAATACCTCCCAGTCCATTTCTATTTTTCTGACATTAAAATGAAAGTGGCAGTTCCATGTCTGAGGCCCTGGCCATGGTCTGGCAGCTGCCCATTCATGTGAGCAATGACAGCTTCAGTGTGGACCCCCAGAGTCAGGAGAGATGGAAAAGTATCCATTGTCAGTGTTGGTCACTCGTTGCTTGAACATAATGCATAGCCCTCACTTGCATGGATAATAAACTCATTGAAATGGCTTATAGGAATTCAAAACAAGGCAAGGCTACTTGTGCCAAGAGATCCAAATAGAGAGCTCTAAGTGCATTCTCATGAATTTATTACTTTTTTTTTTTTATCATTGCAAGACTGGTATAAAAATATAATTTTCTGAGTAGTTCACAGGGACAAACACAAGTTCTTTGCCTCCTCTGTGGCCGTTCTATACTGAGGAGGCACTACAGGGGAATTTAAGAATGAATATAAAGTCATCTTTTCCCTCAAGGGACTTAGAGTCTTTCTAGGGGATCATGACAATGTAACCAGATTAAAAGTAGAAAGTTAGATCAGCAAGAATTTACCAAGGAGGCTATCTGGATTTTGAAGAAAGAGGTGCTACACTGGTTGGTAGTAAAATCCACGGGGCTTTGGAATGGGAAGCTGGAAATGAGAAGAATTGAGGAAACAGAATTTTAAAAAATGGGTGCAGAATGAGGAAGACATAGCTCAAGTCATGTTTTGTTCTTAAGACATAAGTTAGGGGGGGGTTGCTGGGTGGCTCAGTTGGTTGAGTGACTGCCTTTGGCTCAGGTCGTGATCCTGGAGTCCTGGGATCGAGTCCCGCATCGGGTTCCCAGCTCCATGGGGCGCCTGCTTCTCTCCCTGACTTTCTCCCCTCTCATGCTCTCTCTCACTCTCTCTCTCTCAAAAATATAAATAAAAGTCTTAAAAAAAAAAAAAGACATAAATGGTGGGGCATGAATGCTCCTAGGGACAAGAGACACATCCAGAAATGAGGGATAAGAAAAGATGTAATTATGACAAACATTCACTGAGCTCTTACTGTGTAACACATGCTTCGCAACATCCTCTATGGACCGGAGATTTCCAACAATGCTATTGGCATTTGGGGCTGGGCAATTCTCTGTTGTGGACGGATGCCTTGTGCACAGTAGGATGTTCAACAGCACCTCTGACCTTTACCCACCAGATGTCAGTAGCAATCCCCAGTTTTGAAAACCACAACTGTCCTTGGACATCGTCAAATGCCTGATCACCTCCAGGTTAGAACCACTGATAAGTAGTTTCATCCCATCTGCTTTTTATGAGAGCCCTACAAGGCAGCATCACAAGCCTCGACTCACTGATGACGAAAGAAATACACATAAAGACTGAAGTATGTGCTGGAGGACACACCGCTGGAAAGAGAGTCTTGTCCTTTGGGATGTTTGGTACAAATATCTACGTTTTTCAATACATTATTTGCCTTCATACTTGTAGAGCTTTTCTTCACAGCACAGAAGCATTAAAATTTTATGTAGCCAAGTATATCAATTTTTTAGCTTATAGTTTTGATTTTTGGTATTATGCTTAAAGTCTGCCTAACCACTAGATTATAAAAAATTTACCTCTGATTGATTTCTTCTAGTTTTTGATGGTTTCCTTGAATCTTGGTACCATCAGGGATTTATATTTGATGGAAAGATATATATATATATATATATATATGTATATATATACACACATATATATTCTATATCTGTATATAATATTTGTTCCTTCTTAAAAAAAACCAAAACAAAGAGAAAAGGGTAAGAAAATTTGGTATTATCCTAAACCCTATTATTGGATATAGCAATTCAACATTTTTGTAAACATCCTTCAAGTCGCCCTTGTGTAGTACATGCACTAAGAGTTGAGCCATAGGAGTTTTGGGACTGATGAGGGAGAAGAGAATAAAAGCCAAATCCCATCAACACTGGGGGGATATTTGCAATGAGTAAGTAGAAAGAGAGAAGGGATATAAAAAAAGTAGTTAGAAAGTATACAGTTTAAAAAAAGAAAAAAATATACAGTTAAATAAGGAGGCAAGTCCAAAGAATATAATGGGAACCAAGAAAAGAGGTACTGAGATGTTTTCATGGTAGTTATAGTCTTTAAGTGCCAAACGCAGTAGTGAACTTACTACGCCTGGAAAGAATCTCCCCAAGAGATGTCTTTGGGAGAATGAAGAGTTCCAGTGTGCAAACAGGTTGAGATAGTCATGGGAATAAGGAAAAATCTAGAGGCATGGAGTAGAGTCTTCTCATCTAAGGAAAGCACGGCATGTTTAACAAGTGCATATACATTGGGTGGTGCAGGTATCCTCAGCTGGCATCACCCTGACGAGAGCCACAGCCAGTAGTTAGTCTCTTTCTACTCTCCACCTTTCAAACGAGCCTAAAAGTTACAAGGAATATGGCAGTGATATGAAAGAAACTTATTTTAAAACCCTCATAGACTAATGAGCAAGAACTGGATGTTTTTGACAGGTCAGTTGGAACTAAAATCCCAGTTCTTATACATATTACCTGTGTTACTTGTGGATAAGCCTCTTGAGGCTCAGTATTTTCATCTGGAAAATGGGGTAAGGACAGGGCTCAGTCCTGTTTTGAGAGTTCAGGCCTGATTTGAGGATAAAATGAGATTATATAAGAGAAGAAACTGGGATGGGGTCAAGGGGAAGTGACCAGGGCAAGTTGTGCCAGTGGAAAGCCTGCCCTTATCTTTATTTAAAATGTTGATATTTTGTTTACCCTGGATTTTTGCATTAATTTTTATCTTTATAAGATATTGTATTAAAATATTATTTATTCTTATACCAAGTGCTTTGCTACCCCTTCTTGAATTTTGTGCCCAAAGAGAGTACCTCATCTGCTTCACCTTAGTCATGACCCCTAAAACCAACAATTACTGAACGATTATAATGGGTCAAGCACTGCATTAAGCCCTTTAGTGGTATACATTTAACATTTAATCAGTGAATGTTTAGCACATACCTACTCTAGAACAAGGTGTCATCATCACCACCATCATCATCATCACCATCAGCATCGCCATCATCAACACCACTGTCACCATCATCAACACCATCACCAACATCACCACCATGTTCACCACCATCACTATCACCACTGTCACCCATCATCACCATCACCGCCATCACTATCATCACCATTAGTGTCATCACCATCACCACCATCACCACCATCACCACCATCATCACCATCACCATCATCACCATCACCATCACCATCATCACCATCATCATCATCACCATCATCACCGTCAGTGTCATCAACATCACCATCATCACCACCATCATCACCATCATCATCATCACCATCACCATCATCACCATCACCATCATCACCATCATCACCGTCAATGTCATCATCACCACCATCTTCACCACCATCACTATCACCATTATCACCCATCATCACCACCATCACAATTATAATCACTTATGATACATACCTACAATTAACACTGGGTGTTACATACAACTAAGGAGCTGTTGAACACTATATCCAAAACGAATGATATGTTGGCTAACTGAACATAATAAAAAAAAATCATGTTTAACTCAAAAAACAAATGAACAAAAAAACAAACTCACACGATCTCCGAATAAGCTATAAAAATTAAACAGGATTTTTCCTGTTGCGATAATCAATGTTATTTCTGATTCCACTGTATGACTTGGCTCTCCACAGAAAAGCCAGTGAATCCTCCCTAAAACATCAAACAACTATTATGGACATGGGGACCAGTCAGGCAGAGCAATAGCGCAGGGCTGCTCTGAGTCTAGGGTTGGCTTTTGTAAAGCTTGCCTATGATTTTCACACAAAGCAGCACACACTGTTCTCGGTGCTGACACTTCCGTACTCATAAAGCTCAGTGTTGTTCCAGTTCAGGAAGTGGATGAGTCACCGGGTAGAGGCAGTGGGAAGAGAAAGGACTTCACTTTGGTGCGTGTATATGGGTGGGGGGCAGGCATGCTTACAGTTTTGATCATTTCTCAAGTAATTCTAGATATACAACAGGAAAGGAATATCATAACTTGCCAGCCGCCACCCCACCCAGAAAACCTCAAGTCGCTAACTGCCTTTTTTCTTAAAATGGAAGAGTTATCCCATCTGCCCAAAGGTTTCCTTTTCCTTTGTGGTGCGTTGCTCTGCAAGCCTTTTAATCTCGTAAGGTCTAGCCATATAAACAGACAGGGGAGAAAACGGGAAGATGAAAACTCTTCAGGTTCATCCAATTTTGAATCCCACTTAACAAACACAGCGGTACGCGGTTTTGATAAAGGCTGTAAGGATTGTGATTTGACCTTCCTCTTGCCTCCGTGGGAAATGTAAACACCGTGTGCTTTCTCATAATTAAAAGATATTGATTTCCCAGCAGTCCACCAGGGGGCTGGGTAATCTTTCTTCTGAATGGATGCAGCACGAACCCCGCTGTCATCTAGTTGTACACAACCAGAAGTAAGCCACGACAGGCTGATGTGGCGTTGCACTTCAGGACGTTGTACAACTGCGGAAGAGCATCACTTCTACTTTAAAAATAATTGTTTGGCATGATTTTAGGACTATGGGACTGTCATAAGAGGCCACGAGATTCAGTGATTCAGCAGCTTTAAGCAACAACGTGATTTCTTTCCCCCTCGCGGAGCAGTTTGGGTTGGTGGTTCGAGTGGAGAGGGGGTGGCTTGATGGTGCTAGGAATCCGTCCCCTGACCATGTCATCTCCAGCTGCTGCCCTCTGAACTGGAGACGACTCACTACAATGTCTGCATTCCAGCTGCCGGGGAAAGGAAACTATGAAAGGAGAAACATATTTCTTTCCCTTAAAGGACAAGACTTGGGGTGCACACATCCTGTCCACACACATCTCCTTGGCCGTCGCCTAGTGATATGGCCACATCTGGCAGAGGTGGCTGGGAAAAGTAATCTCTGGCTGGGTGACCATGTGTGCAGCTAAAATTGCTATTGCTACTGAAGAGAAGGTTAGTGGCAATCACTAGGAGCCCCGGTCACAGGTGACTGGGAATGAATATATGCCCAAGTAGAAAGGGGTTCCAGATGTGGGGTCCCCATTCCCAAGGCTCTTGGGTTGTGATGATTGATGGTGATGATGAAGGGATGCCCTGAAGACAGAAGCAGCTGATTCCTTGCTTTGTGTCTCTCTATGCTAAGTGCTTTGTAAATATTAAGCCATTTTATCTTCATGACTATCCTACAGCATCGCTAGTATAATTACCCCAAATTTACCCACAAAGAAACTGAGATATGTTAAGTTCAGAAACTTGCCCAAGGTCAGGCAGCTAGTGTACAGCCAAAGGGACTCTAAACCCGTGTGCTTCTTGGTCTACGGTGATTCTCTTAGCCACTTCGCTTAGCTGCTAATGGTGTTCTGAAATGCCTCAATATTTCAAAAAGCTGAATTAAACTGCAAACTTCTCCATAACCGAACATCTGAGCTAGCTAAAAGGTGTTTGTTGGGGCCTGACTATAATCAATTAAGACTGGTCCTTCCATTTATCAAAGACTAATAAGAGCTGGGGCCCATACATAGACCTCGATTAATCTTGAAATAAACAGGAAAATTAATGAATAACTGTTTATTAAATGCAATTTGTTTGGCATATAAGCTCTTTTTAGGCATGGCTTCTAGAGTGAGGAGCAAATAACCAGACGGTCATCGTTTGAGTAAAGACTGTAGACAAGGATCCGAAGACTACTCACTTCAAGGTCTCTTTGCTCGTGCTCACAGAGGGTATGAGCCAGAACACAGCAGCAAGATCCCTGACCATCCCTAAGGGAGGGACCTCGGGCACCCCAGTGGGTGAGCAACATGTAACCTGGGTCAGCCCAGTTCAAGGGCTGTGCACAGAGATAAAGGGAGAGAGAGTTAGAGATGCTGGTATATGTAGCGTCAGGCTGCCGTAACCAGGAATGGAAGAGCAACCCCAGTTCGTGCAGTGTGCAAAAGATGGGCCCTGGGATGCAGCTGCTGTTGCCTTCATGCATCAGCACATGCAAATGTTAGGAAGGGATGGGGAATAGAGCCCTCCTTCCCTCCCCACAAACAGATGGGTAATTAGACGGAGGGTGGGAACCAGATGCTGTACTTCCCCTGAGACCAGCACCGGAGGGAATGGGCTGGCTCTGCAGGAGACGTTTCTGTTCCTGAAAAGGGCTAGCGCACTGGAGAAAGAACTGGGGGCTTCAGGGTTTCTTGGAGGGAGGGGTGCCAGTGGTGGGGGAGTGCCTCTTCTCTCCATGTTCATCCTCTGCCAGTCCCTTCTGCAGGCACAAACCAGCCTGGTGCTAGGTGAGGGCTGCTCTTAGGGGAACCCAGCTCTCCACGAACCTGTCATTTCAGGCAAACGACCTTGTGAGTTCCTGCCTATGGTGTTTGTTTCGGGAACCTGTTTTTTGTGCCTTAGAGCACCACGATACTGACGTTGCCCCTGGTAGGAGAAGAAGCACTCAACCACGTCCCAGCTGAGCCACGGCACCTCTGAAGCCACAGTCTAACAGGACGTGTGTTTGACAGCGATCCAGTGGAAATTGTTTGCTGTTCGTGCAAAGATCTTGTGGGAAAACCCTCCAACACCACCCCAAAGACTGCTTGGTAATGGTGATGGATATTGGCTTGGCCACGATGATGGCAAGGAGACCGAAGGTCGACTTCTAGAGTCTGCACAGGTTTGGCTCCCACACCTCGCTCTCCCTGGCCCTTCATTATTTTGTTTTCCAGCTGAATCCAACCCCAGCGCTGCCTTAAAACCTGCAACAATTTTAATCAGCAGTGACATAGAGTCGTAAGTGTGAGCATTAGTAAGGTGTAAAGCACCCTGCAGACCCAGGGAACCGCAGGGTGGGCAGTGCCAGTACACTCCGGTGAGAGCCACTGAGGGTTCCAGAACACTGCGAAACTCTGGTCCCCTAGAGTAGGAAAACATTGCTAAGGCTCTGCGCCCTGCTCCACACTGTCCCACCAGTAGCCCTAGGACAGTCCTTCTCCAAGCACAGAATAAAATCCCACTTATCTGGGAAGCTAACCTCAACTTCCGCTTTACACACTCATATGCTTAGCCCTGGTGGCCTACATCAGACTCTCTGACGGACAGAGATGAAAGAGTTAGTATTTTTCCCAAGCGTCCCAGGCGATCCTGATGCATGGTAGGGATTGAGAACTACTGATCCCAAGCCAAGCTCCTCATTTCACAAAAAAAGGACACTGCAACTGGGACAGGGGATATATCGCCACTTGCTAGTTTGTGACCGTATGGGCAAGAATGCAGTTCTACACTCTGCAAACTCCAGCCTGATCGAATTCTGAATTTTGCCACTTCCTATGGCAACACCAAGGAGTGACGTCCTTACAGAGGCCCATCGGTGGGGCTCGACTTCCCTGAAAAGCTCTTACAAACCCCGTGTCCCTCTCCTACCACCCTTCTCAGTGAGAACGGAGTTTAACCATAGAATCTGCCAGAATGGTTTCCTCCTCGTTCTCTGCTGTTGCATAGCTCATTCACTACACTCTTTTTGATCGGTATCAAGTTCTCCAGTCAGTGGGTCCAGATTGCCACTTGCATCGTAGGTAATGATAAAAGAGGATTTGTTCCATTGGTGGGATGAAAATTTTAAGGTGTTCCTCCCTTCTTCCTCCACTGCTTTCACAGCTGAGATCAGCTGAATTCGAACTGCTGTAATTCTGCCACGCGTAGACATGATCGTGTTTATTGTCCACGTCGGCAGTCCCTTCGATCACATTGTGCCTTGTGCTATATCCTCGACAGCAGGTGACTGAGATCACCTTGCCCCCAGGTTATGCTTTGTCCCTCGATAAATTTCATATCACTTCAGCCGCCCACACACCACAGGAACGGCTTCATAAATTATAACTTGGAGCTGGCTGTGGAATGAGATATTGGAGCGCACTGGTGGTTTCAGAAGTGCTAACTGGGACTTGAGAGGGGCCAGAAAGAGAGGAAGCTGGACTGTGGGATCATCTTACGGTAGGCAGTATTGGAAGTGAAGACGTTGAAATCCGAGTTGAAGGTGAATCAACATAGCGATGCCCAATATAGACCAAAACTACACCTTCCCCTTACAAGGGCTGCATAAAGACAAAAGTCTGTTAAAACCTAGATTTTAAAAATGTTTGATATTTGCAAAATTTTGCCTTAACTTTGTCTCTCAGTAGTAAAAAATGAAATTACTGTAAACATGATCTATGCAATACCTAGCAAGAGTGTGATCCGTTTTCCAGATGAATGTGCTGTTACAATGAATTATTGACGAGTGTGCTATTCATTAAAAAAGGTTTTCAAGGCCATCACAGTTGTCACTCTTGCTTAGAGAATGGTGAAGTAGGAGAGAAGGAATAATGGTATCATGGAGATAAGTAGAACAATTAAAATTCTCAAAAAAATACATGACCTAAGTTGAAAACATATATAAAGATATAAATAGCGGTATGTTTTGAAATGGAATCCCAGTCATGACTTGGAGAGCTCCAGAAGGTCCAGATGCAAGACCGGGCGATCCCCCAGAGGAAGAATCAGGGGATACTTTGGGATTTTATCAAATCAAGGGAGGCGTGTGCATGGTAGAAATGCTGCCAGTGCTTCCTTGTGCTCTACATATAGTACGTACCACCACTGCCCATTTCTCAACGAGATCATCATGCTTCAGAATTATTCTCAAGGCAGGGCCATTGATTCCTGCTGACACAAGAAATAAAAGCTTCCTTTCATTCTTGAGCCAACAGATGGATGGGCTTTGGGGTTGAAACCTGATGGAAAGTTATATGTTAAAAAGAGACATAGGGATTTCTTGGTTTCCTTTGTTACATGGTCGTACAAGTGACTTGAAATTCTGAAAACATGCGGGAGGGACCCAGGTGAATCCTCACGTAACAGGGTTGTGCGAAGACAGAGGGAGACTGATGGGCACAGGAAAGTGGGAACAACAGACGTGAACTCCTGCTTCCTCACGGCTGACTCACTCCCGTAGAAGCATGAGGAATACGCCATCCTCCTCGAAATGAAGTTTGCATATTTCTCTAGAATCCTAGAACAAAATGCTATTCATTGCAAAGGCGAACTTGGGAAATGCTGAATTCACCAGGGATTGGCAGTGGTTTCCTTGACTTCCAGCCCCAAGGGATTGGGGAAGGCGAGAAAGAGAAATTACTTAAGGGGAGGAGGAAGTAGATGCAGAAAACAGAAGAAAAATCATAACGTGACACATACATTCACCAGGACAGAGGGCAGTGATGATATTTCACTTGGTAAGCTGAAATTAGGGCACTGCCTGACTGGGCTTCAGAACCCTGGGGTCAGGAATTGGCCACAAAGGGGAGCTGGTCAAGAAAGATGAGGGGCCTAGAAGACAACTTTGCGGAAACAGCTCTTGGATGGCAAGCAGGAGCTGGAGAGCATTTCCGTAACGGGATCCCAGGCTGTTGAACAAGGGTGGTTTCATTCTGACCCCGAGGGATGAAACAAAAAGTCTTAAACGTCAATCTCAGTACTCGGTTAAGGAGAAAACTGGCCAGCAGGGGGATGGAACCAAATCTGTTCTAGACAGATGGGTAAAGCTAGGACAACTAGGCTAAGTACAGAAGCGGGCATGACCCTGTATCCTGAATGTAATGTGAAAGCTGAGATTTTTTTCAGACGCTGCATTAATAGAGAAAATTCTCTGTAATATGACTGGATGACAGAGCCTTGTCTTTCTTGGGACCTTTCTCCTTTCTGACTGCTCAGGCTGCTGTGTTCCAAGTACAGGCACAATATTCATTCATTCACTCTTTCATTCACTCTTTCATTCATTCTTCATTTTCTTTCTCCCTCTCTCTGATCTTCATAGATTTGCGAAAGTCAATCTTTTCTGTGTGAGTGCAAAGCTCTCCCTCGATTTCAATTCCAAATTAATTAATTAATGAGGCGATTTGTTGTCTGATGCCCTCTGGGCTTGCTTGGGGGCTGCTCCGAGTCTTCAGCATGGAGATATAAAGAGGAATGAGACAGTTGACACCTCAGGGAACTTACAGTTTAACCTTTAATGCCCTCATCTGAAGTCATTTCTGTCTTCACGTCTCACCCACAGAGCACCTCCTGTCTTGTGAGTCACCGTGGTGTACTGATTGACTATCCATTTGCCATCCTGAATTTGCCCTTGATTATTTGCTCTCCTTCTACACCTTTCCAGCTTCGCTAAAAGCTCCCATGTTCTTCCAGCTCTGGCCCCCTCGTTTCAGCTTCCAATTTCTCTACCTGAGATCAGAGGTCAACACTCCAGTCCTCCCATTCTCCATGGACCAGTCAAGGAAAAACCCAATTCCTTCTACTCTCCTCACTGTGGAGACCTCTAATGTTTCTTTTTCTAAAAATGGTTCCTTACATTAAAAAGAAAATACACACACACATGCATACACACACACACACACACACACACACACACACAGCACTTGTATTTCTTCAGTTTTGGCTCAGCTGCCTTGGGTCCCCATCAATCTTCAATGATTTAAAGAATAGGACTATTGCTGTAAGATATCAAAAACATAAACAAAAACAAGATAAATGGCTCTCTTTCAGCAGACAGGGCAGGGCAACGTTCTGGCAGGGAGTGCTTTGTTGGGAGGAATGCGGTTCCAACCAGCCAGTGATGGAAAATGGTGAGATGTGGGGCTACTGGTTCATCCGATCATGATGGATACTTCAGAGGGAGAAAGACCTCCCCGTGCTGGAGAGAGGGTCTCTTTTCAAACCACAGGACAGAGGTAAGAGATATCCTCACAAAGAGAGGGATCCGACAAGTCAACACAAAGTCCTCGAGTCTGTGTGTGACAGTGGACAGTGGAAGACCCCCGCCGGGAAATGCAGCCACAGGGAATTTCTTGCATGACTGAGTCAGGGAAGGTCAACTTTAAAAGAAGCCATTATCTAGTGGCTTATTTGTGCCAATAAGGAGAAGCAAGATTGCTGCCCAGGAGATTGAAAGATGGCTAATTAATTCAACAGAATCTTTCTTCTTGGGGAATTGGAGGAGGAAAGGCAAGGCAAAAAAGAAACCAAGGAAGAACCAAGAAAGAGAAGCTGAACTGTGTATGTGGTGATGATCAGAGAGGAAAGATCAATGGAGGCAGCTTCTGGGAAAATGGCAACGGAACCAGTCAGCAGAGATGCGTCTGGGTTACTCGATTGTTCTTTCAATAAACATTTACGGAGCAGCCATTTTGTACTGGGCATTTTGTTGCTGATTCCTGAAAATCAAATCACTCTTAATTTTATCAAGATTGAGGTGGTGTCTAGTATTTCTTTACATGGTCTAGGTGATCTTCTGATAGACTTTAGTCATTTCAATTACCTGGGTCCGCCTCATATGACTTGCAAGTACGAATTACTAAAAATGTAAAAGAACTAGGGGCCTTGGAGTCCCAGCTAGGGTAGAGTGACACAGGGTCCTAATTTTTCACTGTCTTGTAGTATCTGTACATATCCATCCCCTGGCCATGGTCTTATCAGTGGGCTTAGCCTTGTGACTTGCTTTGACCAACGGTGCTATTGGATGTGATCTAAGCAGAGGCTCAAGGTGTGTTCCCAAGGTGGGGCTCGCCTATTGCATTTGTGCCATGGCCAGAAGAATGAGAGACCCATGTGAACAGACCGAAGTTCCACCCATGACCTGGAGCGAAACTTGGAAGTTTCGATCAACTAAATTCCAGATGCCCCTCAGGTGTATGAGCAAGAAAAAAGCGCTTGCTGGGATAAAGCACTCAACGGCTGAGGTATTTCTGCCTCGGAGGGCAGTGGAAGTCTGAACCGGCTGGCAAGCTGACGTCTGATAAGGGCTTTTGTGACCGTGGACTGTGTTCGTGGTGGGGATGGTAGATATTTGAAAATGAAGAGGAAAGCAAGAATGGGTGTTTTCAATAAAGCATTCCCGTTCTCACTGTATCAGATGTCACGTGTTTGCCATCAGGTGGCCTGGACGTCAATGAGAGGAGTCCCCCTCGCTCCCCAGCGTTGAGGAGGCTCAGATGTCCCGATGTGATAACTTGCGCTGTCCCGTGAACAGCATGAATGTCTACGAAACGCTTGGCTGGGTCCTAACCCGGGCGCAGACGGTACTTAAACATGTCATATTTGTCCCACAACAACTCTCAAATGTGTGTAAGGACGCCACCAACACCGCAGAAAAGAGGAGACTGAGGGTCAAGAAGGGGGAGGGTGTCCCCCATGATCCCACCCACGAAGTGGCAAAGCAGTCTTCAGCCCCCTTCTGACCACCTCTAAAACCTGCACACTCATCTCCGCAGCGCCTGGGTGAGATCTTCCCTGTAAGGGAAATGAGGGGGCGAAGCTGAGAACAAAATGTCTAATAAATAGAACAGTCATCAAACCACCATTTATAATTCTCAATGGAGCCATCAGATCCTAAATTTGATGGTACTTTTTTTTCCCTCCAAAACTACCAAGTCTTACTTATTCCAAGATCTCTGAGTTCTGCTTTTCCTACAGAATAGGATGAATCATCCCCTAATTTCTCTTTGCTATAATAGAGATGCCTTTCAACTCTCCTTCCTTTATACTCCAAAAAAGTTCCCCGAAAGTCTCAGAGATACTGACACTAGCATTCCCTAGACGCCTGCCTGTCCTACAGCAAAGAATATTGGGATTAAAGGACTCACATTTTCCTTCTGTAAAGACTCTTGAGCACTTAGGAGAAATAGAGCAAACAATACCGCTTATTCACTGTACTCAACAGGAACAGGTTTTGAATTTGATGTTCCCAGTCTCAGTAAGTCAATGCTTCAGTGTGTGCTGTGTTTTCTATCACCCAGACAGGGCTGAGCACACAAAGGGGAGGACAGAAAGACACAGGTGCCCTGGCTTCACAAGAAAATACTGGGAATATTGTTGGAGAATTGTGACACCTACACTCTAAGCCCCGGGGTAAAAGCAGTGATTAGTATATTAGCTAATAGTTATTAAGCACATAGTATGCTCCACCCCGGGGTAAAGATCTTTATACACACAGAATAGAGCAGAGCCCTTAAAAAAATATGCCAGGTATATACCTACAGGTAAATCTCATCCCTGTTCCTTATTAATTGTGCAACCTTTTGTGAGTGATTTCACCTCTTGGTTCCTCCGTTTCTTTTTCATCTGTAAAATGGAATTCATAGCTGAACCTAGAACGTAGAGAGTTTTTAGGAATGAATGGGCTAATACATGTGTACTTGAAACAGAGACTGGCACGAAGGAAGTTGAATCTGAGTGTTAGCTATTATCCAATTCAATCATTTCTGCAAACCTAGGGTGGAGATACGTTATCGTCCTTATTTATAGCTTAAAAAAGAAGCAAACAAAAAACGGAGGCTCCGAGAAGCTGAATATCTTTCTTACTCAAGATCACTCAGGAGATAAGTGGTGGAGCCCTAATTTAAATTCATCCTGTTAGACTCTGATGCACACGTTCTTGAGCATGTTAAAACAAACGGATGAACTTCTGGTAGCAGAAAGTGTTTCCAATGTAAAGAGACTGTGTGTCTAAAATCTGGGGCCATCTCCTAGTGTGGTTTCCAAATTGAGGGCCAACGGAATTGCAAGGGAAAGAATTGGTTACAACTTAACCCAGTTTCTGAGCCTCCTTCTGATTTAGAATAATGGGGATTTTTTTAAATGGTTGCCCAGGTGATTCTGATAATCTACCCTGATCGGAAATCTGCTGGAAGAGAGCACTCTGATGATTGTGGAATCCATGAAATCTCTGATATGGAAGGTCTTATGGACTGCTCAGTCCAGCTTCCCACCCACAGCCGAAAGCCCTTGTGTCTTCGGCAGATGCGCCTCCGGCTTTGAGATATATAAGGGGGAAAGCCTCTTCGCATGAACCTAGGTCTGCTTCCTGGCAGCCTCCACCCCTTGTTCACCCTGTTGGAAAAGTCAGCGAACAATCTGTTCTCCCTTAGTCAGTGCCTGGGGCTGGAGGTGGGGTGGGGGTGATGATTCACAAAGTGGACAAGGGCAGAGGGATTTCGGGAGACATGCTCTGAAGAGAGCACCTGTCTTTGTCTCCACTGCTCAGGGCACACACATTCCCTCGCTCATCCCCACACCCCTGCTGAACTGTTCCAAAATCTCTAGTCAATTAACTGCCAATTTATGTCAAGCATAACATCAGCTCACAGCAGTCCTGTCTCATGGATCCCTCTGTTGTTTCTAAAACATCTCATTTTCCTCCCGCTTTCTCTCCCTGGCACCAAGGAGTTTGGATTGTCCGAATGCTCCCTTATTGGCAATCACAAATTCTCAGTGTCTGCCTGGAACCCAAGGAATCAAGGAGGTGGGCTTCACCGTCAGGCCTTGACCCTTTAACCCTTTAGCGCATTGGTTCAGATCCATAAGAAGCAAACCCCAGATGGGACTAAAAACCAATGATTTTAGGGGGGCTTGGCCAGCTCAGTTATAAGGGTAAGTAACTCTTGATCTCAGGGTTGCAAATTTGAGCCCCACATTGGGTGTAGAGATTATTTATATAAATAAACTTCAAAAATTAAAAAAAATTACAGATAAAAACATGTGATTTTTATTAAGGAGACACCTAGTGAGAAAAAATGGGGAGGAAACTTGGAGGACCCAAGGGGGAACCGTCAGAATGAGATACGGTGTAACCTGCACTGAAGGAGAGAGGTCAGGAGAGCTAGAGAGAGGTGTCCGACCAATCTAAGGAAGGTGCGGCAAAGCTGTAGGGTGTCCTAGAGCCCTGGTGAGCTGTGACACGAGTTCCAAGACACCTCTGGGAACATGTCTGCCTTAGCATCCCTGTCTTGCTGAGTTATTGGTGAGAACAACTAGTAAGAAGTAGGGCCTCAGCCCAAATGCTGCGCTGGACCTCAGAGCTGAAGCCATTGGTCAGTGATGCTCCCTGTGGTCAGAGCTCTGGGAGGCATATTCTTATCTGCCACATTTAGCAGATGTCATAGTTCCTATTTAAAGGAGCATCCTTTCCACTCAGGTAGATGGAGATATCCACCAAACCATTTTTACTTACTTCTGCTCACCCAAAATGGACAGAAAGAGTCCTCATTCTTCAATAACTATTGAGAAATCTGGGCCCTTTGTAGAAGGAAGGTCATCAGGAGAAGGAATAGAATTGGTTATGATGAGTTTATTTGTGTTTGTGTGGAATGCGGCCAGTAGACATCTTGCATGTAGCTGAGGTATGAGACCAGTATAAAGACGAGGATAAAATCAGAAAGAGAAATCTTCTGTGGAGAGCTCATAGTTGAAACCATAAAAATTCAGATGATTGTCCAAAGAAACAATGGAAACATAAAATACATCTTATAGTAGCAAGCTAGTAGTAACAGAATAATGTTCTCTCCAAACAAGGTCTAACATAATGTCTATCCTAATCCCGGAAACCTGTGCCACTGTTGGGTTATATGGCAAGGAAATTAGAGTTACAGATAGAAATAAGGGTGATAATCAGTTGACCTTGAAAGGGAAGATTACTATAGATTCTTTGGGTTGGTCCAATGGAATCACAAGGGCTCTTCTGAAAGACAGAAGCAGGGGAATAAAAGTCAGCAAAAGATTTAAAGATCCTACGTTGCTGGTTTTGAAGATGGAGAAAGGAGACATGAGCCAAAGAATGAGAGTATCTTCTAGAAGCTAGAATAGGCAAGAAAACAGCTTTTCCCCTAGAGCCTCCAAAAGGACATGGATGATAACTTGCTGCTAGCCCAGTGAAAGCTATTCAGGATTTCTAACCTCTTGAACTGTTGGATAAAAAGGCACAAGCATTTTTTAACTTCCCTATGACCCTGCAATTGCACTCCTGGGTATTTACCCCAAAGATACAGATGTTGTGAAAAGAAGGGCCATCTGTACCCCAATGTTTATAGCAGCAATGGCCACGGTCGCCAAACTATGGAAAGAACCAAGATGTCCTTCAACGGGCGAATGGATAAGGAAGATGTGGTCCATATACACTATGGAGTATGATGCCTCCATCAGAAAGGATGAATACCCAACTTTTGTAGCAACGTGGACGGGACTGGAAGAGATTATGCTGAGTGAAATAAGTCAAGCAGAGAGAGTCTATTATCATATGGTTTCACTTATTTGTGCAGCATAACAAATAGCATGGAGGACAAGGGGTGTTAGAGAGGAGAAGGGAGTTGGGGTAAATTGGAAGGGGAGGTGAATCATGAGAGACTATGGACTCTGAAAAACAACTGAGGGGTTTGAAGTGGCGGGGGTGTGGCAGGTTGGGGTACCAGGTGGTGGGTATTATAGAGGGCACGGATTGCATGGAGCACTGGGTGTGGTGAAAAAATAATGAATACTGTTATGCTGAAAATAAATAAATTAATTTTTAAAATGTCAAAAAAAAAAAGGCACGAGCATTGTGGCAATTTGTTATATCAGCAACAGGAAACTAATACAACTCTGATGTCAGAATCTTAAAAGATTATCAACTTGATATTAATGGCATAAATTCTTATTTTCGAGGGATTGTTTTATTTTCTAATAGATTTCATTTATTTATTTATTTGTCAGAGAGAGAGAGAGACAGAACAAGCAGGGGGAAAAGCAGGCAGAGAAAGAAGGAGGCTCCCCGCTGAGCAAGGAGCCCAACTCAGCAATCAATCCCAGGGCCCTGAGATCATGACCTGAGTCAAAGGCAGACATTTAACCGGCTGAGCCACCCAGGTATCCCTGACTTTCCTAAATGTTTCAAATGAATTTTAAATTCCTCCTCTATGGAGTGGGCAGTATTACCCCCATTTTATAGATGGATAGCCAAGATCAAACATTTCAAATAACTTGCCTAAGATCACACAGCTACTAAGCACCAAGACTGGTGCCAGCTACTAAAATTCCAAGGCTGGAAGGTGGAAAGATCAAGGAAACAGGGCTTCCTTTTCCATGTCCTTAACCAGAATGCTATCCGTCCTTTCCAGAATGGAAGGACGGCAAGGAGCAGCCTCAGACAGCAAGGCAGGAGAAGTGAGTGGACACTGAGCTACAGAAGCCTTGGGAGGAGCAGGTCCAAGGCTGAGTCAAGAAGGGAGAACCACCGGGTTGAAGCTGCAGACACTGAGGGCTGTGGGCTGTGGAATGACTGCTAGGAAGCCACCAGTCACCTTGGAGAGGCTTAGAGTAGTGGAGGAAGTGGGCGGAACATTTAGAAAAGCAGGTGCAATTCTGCAGTCGGGGCTGACTGCGCGCATGCCATGTGGAGAGACATACAAGAAATGAGAGAGCCCTTGCCAGCACGGCGGAAAGTGGGATCCAGCAGAAGTGTCACTTCCTGGGTGGCATGACAGGTGGGGTGGGGTGCTCTTTGTTTGCTTTTGACAAAAAGAAGGAAACCCCCTGAGGTGATGGAGAGAAAGGATCCACAGGCCAGAACAGGCTTCCCATGGGCCAGGATGGAAAGACGAGCTAAGGGGTCAAGCCTCAAAAAGAAAAGACATTCTCTCCGCCGAGGGGAGAAGAGGAAGGGACTCAAGCAGGGGAGGAGGGCAGGCCAGGGCCACCGGCAGAGCCGATCTGGTGTATCACGCCGTTGTCCAGGCGCGGGAGCAGGGGGAGGCCCTCGAGCCTGGAGATTCCGAGTGTGGATTGTGGCACGCGAGCGGGGGCCGTGCGGGAGGAGGCGTAAAGCACTCTTGAGGGAATGCAGTCATCAGGACACAAACTTTCTTCGCCGACGCTGAGAATTAATTTAGTTTCGAGATATGCTGGTGAAAGGCAAAATGGAAGTGTATTATTTCCTTCCCTTTGAATCATTTTTAAATGACTAAGTGAGAGTCAGCAACCAGCTCAATGGAAAATATCCCCACAGAAATGGAGTCCCTTTTGAAAATTGCCTTCGGCTGCGACTTGCCTGTTTGTAAGCCAATCACCAGAGGCTGGGCCCCCCGATGATGCGGCTTCTGAGACTCTCCCGCCTCCTTTGTGCTGAAATGACAGCATTTGGGGAGGAAACAGAACCGCAGTCGTGTTTCGTCCTGAATCAGTAATCCAAAGCACCAGAAGGGTCTCCGTGCGCTCCGAGGGGAGCCGCCACTAGGAACTTCCTGACACGGAGACTCTGGCAAACTGTTGTTTCCTCTCTCTGTTCTTGAACGCCTCACCATGAAACAGACAGACGGACAGACAGAAACACATTTTCTCCACCGTTATGAAGTCATGAGCCCTGAAAGGGTGAGGACCAGAGGAAATAAGTAGGTTCTTGGAGCAAAGGTCACCCCCAAGGATATATTTTTGTCCCGTTCAGAGGGCTGTGGTTGTGCCAACGGGCTTTGTCTTGACCGAGTGTCCGCCACTCCCTTCACAGCACGTGGAAACCGTCACCTACTTGCCTAGATTCTTGGGAGCATGAAGGGATGTTTTATTGGAGTTCAGCCCAGTGCGACTGTGCAACGGGCCATCGAACATCACATTTATAGTAGATTTCAAGGACACGGCTTAGTCTTCTTAAATTTACAGTTCTGTGTCTTAGGAGTCACGTCCGATGGGCCATCCTGTGTCCGGCACTCTTCGCCATCCTGGAGAATGGCCTTTAGGGGCGCTTCTGATGGCCCCCGACTGTCAGACTTTGACCCCATGGGGAGAAATGACCGGGAGGCACATGTAGGTAATAACTTCTCTCCCTCCCGCTGTGTCACTGAAGAAGGCTGTGCCGCTCAGGTCTCCGCACCTGTCGGGTGGCCCTCTCCACATCGGCCTCGCTCTCTCCAGGAGTTCTGGAGGGCTCCCTCCCCCTGTCCGGGGCTGGTAACTGCTCCTGCCTTCCCTAGCCCCAGGGGGCTCTACCGCCCTTCCCTACCCTACGCCCACATTTCTAAGTGGTGCTGCTGCCATGCCACACTTCTGATCACGTCAACCGCCTCCGTGTTTTCTGATCCCATTGTTTTCCTCTTTCAGAGAAGTAGAGCGGGAAAGGGCTGATCACATTCTCCCTGTTGGTCTGGGTGTCACTACCGAGTGACAGCAAAACGACCAGTCAGCCCCTACTCAATAGCCTGGCTCTCTCGACCTCCCAGGGACGTGGGTCGGCTCCTTGACGCACCCGGTTTCCAGCCAACCCTGCAGCCCACAGAGGACACTGGGCCCATGGCTAGAGCTCTCAGTTTGGCAAGGGAGAGAGGGCAGGGCCAGGGAAAATTCAAAATGGAACTCTGTCTTGGGAACTTATGAACCTGATTAGTGCAGAAGCCTTTAAGAAATTCAAAGGATGGGTTTTTTTTTTAAATTTTTTATTTTTTATAAACACATATTTTTATCCCCAGGGGTACAGGTCTGTGAATCACCAGGTTTACACAGTTCACAGCACTCACCAAAGCACATACCCTCCCCAATGTCCATAACCCCACCCCCCATCTCCCAACCCCCCTCCCCCCACCAACCCTCAGTTTGTTTTGTGAGATTAAGAGTCACTTGTGGTTTGAAAGGATGGGTTTTTAAAATGTCTTCCAGCGGTAGTTTTATTTGTTCTAAAAATTCTGTTAAGAGGAGACATAAAACATCTGCTCTTCACTTCTTATCACTGTCCCTTGGAAATGCCAGACCTGCCCAGAAGAGACGTGACTGAGGCAGGTTGATGAAGGGGTTTCAGGCCCTCTTTCTAGAATAAGCCACTGGCCTGGCCTTGGCCACTGGAAGGCTTGCCCCCCTCCACGTGTGGCAGGCCTGAGGGCGGAAGTCCTGATTCCTGGGGCCATGCCAGCAGCCAGCTGAGTTTCAGGCACTGTAATTTGCTCACAAATCAAATATTTGCTGAGTGTACTCTGTGCCCTGCCTCCTCCTTGGGTTTGGTGCTAACAGAGCCCCAGCAGCCCTGCTCAGGGGCCACAACGTCTGAGTGCGGCTCCCACCAACTTCACCGTCCACTGCGTGTATGTTTGTAAAAAAGTCCCAGTCTCCACCTGCCTCAGTTTCAACAGCTGTCAAACAGGCCTCCTAGGTCATCGCGGGGCATATTCTATTTTAGTTTAGTTTTTTTAAAGATTTTATGTATTTATTTGACAGACAGAGGTCACAAGTAGGCAGAGAGAGAGGAGGAAGCAGGATCCCCGTTGAGCAGAGAGCCCGATGCGGGGCTCGATCTCAGGACCCTGAGATCATGACCTGGGCCAATGGCAGAGGCTGTAACCCACTGAGTCACCCAGGCGCCCCAAGGTGTATTTTATATACCGCGTGCAAAGCGCTTACTCATACCAGGTCCGAGCAAATGGCCAATAATTAGGACTGCAATTCACCAGGAGAACAACTAGAAAAATGTCTAGTCCTGGAACTCCAGCAGAGTGAAGAAGAGAGAGCTAGACGAATTCATGATTATAGCCGAGAGTCCTCCGGTCTCACAGAGGCAACAAGGGAGTCGTGGGACCCGAGGAACGAGCAGCTGGCCTCCACACAGACCAGTCAGAGAAGGCTCTGGAAGCGCAGGACATGGGGCCGCTGTTTGTTAGCTGATCAGAGCCCTGCCCTTCAAGAGCCAGGTCCCCACGGGCATGCTTCCTCCAGGGTCCCCCCCCACCAAAGAAGACGCTGCCTGTCTCCCGAGTCACCTCCTTTCCAGCTCTTGGCAAATCTTATCTCTCAAAACGCCTTTCTTTCGTGCCTTGTCAGTGCCTTGGCATTTCTCGTTCACTCTGGGATTGGCCTCCTGACCAGGTGCTTTCATCTCTCCGCAGCACAGAACCCTTCCAGCGCTGCTTTCTGCCGTGGGTACGATTCCTGTTATTCTCTCCTCTCGTGCATTATTTAGGCTTGAAAGCAGCTGGTGGGGGGGAGAGCTTGCGGGATGGATGTCAGGAAATGAGTTGCGTCTAATTGCATTATGCTGTCAACCACCCGAAAAGGAGACCGCTAGATTTCGAGGGATGGGGGTTGGCGGGGGGGGGGGGCCGTGGAGGAGGGGAGAGAGGTTTGCTTGAAAATGGGGTATAAAATTATTTGCATTCAAATATGTGAAAATCTATTGCGATACGTTACTCTCGGTATCTGCAGCGGATACCGCAAATTAGGAAGGACGGATGTGAGAAACGTGATTATTAGTGTAATTACCATAACGATGAAAATATTATGTTTATTAACTGGTGGCTAACTACGTGCCGTTCGTTATATCAGGGCTTTACATCTACGATCTCCCTGAACCCTCACAGCAGTCCTACGCGGCAGGCAGTACTATTATCCCGGTCCAGGACACCAAGGATCAGAGAGGCTAGGAATTTACCCACAGTCATACAGCAGCTGTAGAACTAGGAAAGACACCAAGCCCTGCCTCTGGCTGCTAAACCACACTCCCTCCCCACTGTCTGGGGCTCTCTCTCCTCCATGGGGTCTCTCACTCTTTGCCATCATGAGTACTGCTTTTGTCTGTATTGATTCTCCACGCAGGCCCCTTTGGGAGCCCCACCCTGGGCACACGGACTCCCAGACCACAATCCCACGACCATGCAGCTTCAACAGCCAAAGACTCGAGTGCAACCCTATCCTCTGCCCCCATTCTGCACTTCGGTTTGAGAATCCTGATTCTCTCAGCAATGCTCATTTATGCTTGGTACCCATACAACTAACAGAAACCAGAAAGTCAGACTGGGCCACAGGAAACCAAGGACGTGGCACCAGGGGCACCTCATACACCGTTATGGGGGTTGTGGACCACAGCAGCCATTCTGGAGAAAAATCTGGCACCACTTCGGTCAAAATGGGGCCGAGGCATAACTTCTGTGTTAATTTTCCTCTTGCTGCTCTGACAAATGACATTAACTTAGGGGCTTTGAACACCACCTGGCTACAATCAAGGTGTTGGCAGAATTGCATCCCTTTTGGAGGCCCTAGGGGGCAACAATTTCCTCACCTCCTCTGGCTTCTAGAGGACATTAGATTCCTTGGCTCATGGCCCCTTCCTCCACCTTCAAAGCCAGCAGGGTAGAACCTGCGAATCTCTCTCTGACTCAGATCCTTCTGTCTCTAACAAGGATCCTTGTGATTACATTATGCCCATTTGGATAATCCAGGATCATCTTCGCATCTCAAGATCCTTTTTTTTTTTTTTTAAGATTTATGTATTCATTTGAGAGAAAGAGAGAAAGAAAGAGAGTATGAGTGGGGAGAAAGGCAGAGGGAGATAAAGTTCAAGTAGACCTCCTGCTGAGTGTAGAGCCCAGGCTGGCCTCCATCCCACCACGCGTGAGAACATGACCTGAGCCAAAACCAGGAGTTGGGTTCTTAACCGACTGAGCCATCCAGGCACCCCCATCTCAAGGTTGTTAAGTTAACCACATACACAAATTTCCTTTAGCCACTGGAGGTCACCCATTTACAAGGTCTAGGAATTAGAAAACAGGCATCCGTGGGGACCACTATTCTGTGGGCCCTGCCTACGATCCAGCGACTGTATTCTTGGGCATATATGATCCACTAGTGTGTCACTGCACCTTAATTTGGAATGGAGGGAACCACAGAGGGTGTTCCAGATGGAGACAAGAGAAAAGTGGTGCACGGAGGACACAGAGGCCGGAGGGAGATGCCTCAATTAGAACCAAGAGCCTAGACGTTCACACCCTAGCATAAATGATCTTAGGAACAGTGCTAATTGAAGGAAGGAAAAAAAAACTGAATAAGGTAGGCCAAGATCATTTTTATCCATTTTAAAACTAGGTATACATAAAATGAAGATATGCATTTTGTTTGAACACTACCTAAGAAAAAAAAATATTTGTACCCACTTCTGGTGGCTGCCTGTGGGGTTAGAGAGGGGGAGGGGGTAGGGAGTGGAGGAATAAAGCAAACAAAGGAGAATAAAAATGAGAGACTTTTCTCAAAACCCAGCCCCTTAGTGAAGCCACCCTGACCCTCTCATCCCCCAGGCGGAGGTGCTCAGGTGGACAGCAGAGGTCCTCAACCGTCTTCTCCGGCGCTGTCTTGGACGTGTCTGTTTGCACATCTCACTCGACTAAGCACCTCTTGAGAGCCGGGGCTACAATTTTTTTCCTTTGTATCTTTGGAGCAAAGCACAAAGCCTGCCTCGCAGTGGGTACCTAATAGGTGTTTTGTTCAACTGAAGAGTGAACGGTGGGAAAACAAGACATCTGGAGTGGGTGTCTCCTACGTGCTGACACACAGCAAAATTTCTAAGGATGCCCAATTGGGCTTTAAAGCTATGTTTGGAACAGAAAGTTGAATCATGAAGCCTATTTCTTTCAGGTGAGCAAAGGAGAGGGTTGGCAAAGAGAATGGAGACCTTCTAAGCATCTGTTTTGCCTCTAACTCCTCAAGACAAAATGCCAGGAAAAATGAGCATCTGAATGAAGACACAACATGAGCACGGGTAGAGGGAAAAGATCCCCCAAGTTGGGCCGCCGGAGAGCACAGGAGCCTCTAAGGCTCTATGCACAAGAATGGCCATGTGCTCAGACAGCGGACGGAAAGATTATCGCCAAGTATTTCAGAAAGTGGGAGTAGATTCCGAGATTCTTTAATGAGACTGACATTGTTCTGGGTCAAGACTCCAGAACAGATCATTAAAGGATGGTTTTGAACACTTACGAAGAAAATAAAGGGGTGATTTTTAGAAGCCTGCAGGGGGTCATTAAAATCAAGTGGTGCCTGAGTGACCTAGTTTCCTTCATGGACATGAAATGCAAAACAACACAGGCTTGGGGCAGATCTTTCATAGGAATTTCAGCAAAGAATTTGGTAAGCTCTATTGTGGTGGTTTTAAGGTCAAGGTGGATGCTTGCCTTGGTGACTCCTTCAGTGAGCAAACCCAAAGGGCGCAGAGTCATGTAATGGCTCCCATCTGGATGGCTGTTTCTGGAATAACGCTACTGTCCCCAATATTAAAATGGCTGACACATGTCGAATGCTTTCCACATGATAGCCACTACTGCTGGCAGTTCGCATGGAATTAGTGCTTTTCTGCCCCCAGCAACTCCGTGGGGAAGGCGCCGTGTTATCCCACTTTGGCTGTGGAGGGGAGGGAGGCACAGACAGGTGGAAGAGCTTCCCGGGCCCCACGGCGAGCAGCCACTAGAGACGCAGGATCCAGCAACCCAGCCAGCCAAGCATGCTACTCCCCTAAAGAATTTTTACATCAGAACCTGGGCAGTTGCCATCTTAGAAAACGGAAGTCAGCAATGCAGCGGCCCCTGCAGAAAGGGAATGAGCATTTCCCCCGTCATGGTCTTCAACCACTCCCCGTTTCTCACCCCAACGCAGCTCTCACACTCGGATTCGGGCCTCTGGATCCACCTCTCCACAGCGGCTCTCTGTGAAGAAGTCTGCTCAGCAACTGTTTTCCGCTCTCGTACTGGTCTGTTCCCCGCAGGACTTCATACCTTGGTCTTGCCCTGTCCCTCATCAGTGCCCCCGAATGTCAGCTTCGGGATGTGACCTCACTCCCTGCTGCCCTTCGTCTAGACGGACCTTCTGCTTCGAATCCATCTGTGCCAGTCGCTGTGGAATACGGGTAAGTTTTCTGCTGGATCCGGCGATAGGGGAGCTCCTGGGCTAGAGAGTTAATGCCTTAAAACCCAGAGAGGCTTCCCTCCCAGGCTAACCTCCTCGGAGCAGAGCCATCACTGCAAACATCTAATGGCCTCACGGATATGCAGGCATGAGCCGGGGACAATTAGGGATCTCCAGAGAAAGGTGATTCAAACGTGGAGAGTAACGTGAAGTGAGAGAGATCAGGAGTCAACACACTATGGCCCTAGGGCAAAATCCAACCGACTGCCTGTTTATGTAAAAAGTGTTACTGAAACACAGCCACCTGCATTCTTTGAGGTGTGGGTAGGGGTTTCCACCCTACAGTGGCGGAAGTGAGGGGCTGCGAGAGAGACTCCATCACTCGCAACGCTTACCTGGCTCTTAGCAAACATGTTTGCTGGCCTCGGGTTCATATAATGACTTGGAAGTAGAGTCTACTTAAATGCATTTTAAGCCATTAAAATATTTATTACTACTCGACGCAGGTATGTGTAAGAATTTTCTTGGGAAGAGCTCGCAGCCTATTGAGAGGAACAAAATGGCAAAAATAACCCACAAAACTATAATGCCGTGGGATGGGTTCTGTGATAAAAGGCTATACCAAGAGTTTATTGAGCTGCCAAGAAGGGAATAATTAGTCCTGCCTAGGGAGTGGAGATGGCTTCACAGAGCCAGAGATATGTCGTGGAGTTTGAGTCCATTTCTGGATTAATGTAGGAAGTTAGAATTAGTCTGGGCAGAGCAGAGAAGATGCTCGAAAGCACAAAGAAAGGAGAAAACAAAAAGCGTCCGGGGAAGGCGTCTTCGTGCCGCCGAGCAGCTGGTGGGGCCGTGAGTGCGGCCTCCTGGGAGAAGTGCCACTTAACTCCTTTCGCTTCTACCGTGAGCTTTTTAAAAAAGTTATTTTCAAGAGTTAGTCAGCAAGAACAGACACTAACTGGATCACTGGGTCTGAGGACTTCTCAGAAAAATAACAAATTCTCCAGATAAAGGATCTGAGACAAGAAAGTAGAAGGTGGCAGATAAGCAAAAAAAAAGATGGGTTCACGTGTTAGGATCCTTGGGTATAAAAAAGCATTTTAAATTTCCCACAGGACCAACTGTGGACGGTTGACCATGAGAATAAACAATGATAGTAACACATGATAACCCCACGCGATCCGGTAAGAATCCATGAGACCATACTACAGCTCTTGAAAGTGAAAATAAGTTAACAAACGGGAGAGGAGGGAAAGCCCTTCCTTACAACTGAATGCCACTAATCAATGTCGAAGGAATCGTGTAATTAGACAACCAGCATTTGGCAATTATGACAGTAATAACTGCTTTGGGCAAAAATTATCAGGGAAGGCCAGAACTCATGGGTGAAAACCTAAAAAGAAACAGGATATTTGTGTAGTCTGAAAAGACATCCTTAGAAGATAATGATTAATTAAAAACAATATTAAGTTTCCATCGGAGAAACGTGGCAGAAGACATCCTCGCTGACAGATCAAAGTTAAGGTCACCAGGAGGGATGCAAGCCGAGCCCCGTGTGCTTACTGAAGAGATGAACCAGGACACTCTGGCGCTTCTGTGGTATTCTTGCCCTAAGTGCGCAACGTGGAGATAAATATAGGAAACGTCACACAACCCAAATGATGGGAAGGTCTACAAAATAAGTGCCCTGCAATCTTCAAACATGTCAAGATCATGAAGGACGAACAAGACTGAGGAAATTTTCTAGATGAAGGGAAGGTAAAAAGACGTGGGGTCTAAACACAGAAACCAGTGGAAGGTCCTGGTTCGGATGCTAGATCCGAGTGTTTTTTTCTCTTGTGCTCTACAGAATGTCAGTACCATAAAACTGGCTACATTTGGATGAATTTGTAGACTGGGTAACATGCTTTCAACAGCGTTAATATTCTGATCTGATCATTGTTGTGTGGTTGTAGAAGATGAAAAAAAATTTTTTTTGTTTTAGGAAATAACCCTCTGCAGATGAGAGGTACAGGGGCACAAGGGCAACAGTTTACTGTAAAATGGTTGGGGGAGGGGAAGACAAATTAAGCAAATGTGGTAAAATGTGAACATTGGAGAAATCTGGGTGACAAGCATAAAGGAATTATCTGGGTTCTTTTTGAAACTTCCCTGTAGGTCTCAGTCCTTTTCAAAATAAAAAATAAAGACAAAAGCTTTTACGTTTTGAAAGACAGACTTCTATAACAAAGGCTCTGGAGGCTCAGACCAGTCCATCCCCATGTGTTAAGTGCTCAGGACCGTTCCGGAGTCTGCCTCCCCAGGCACCCCAGGGGTTGGCCCAGACGCTTAGCCAGCTTGATGGACAGGCCAGTTCCCAGGACTTCGTTCACGCTCTGCCCACTTCTGGCTTCCCCTGTGCACTTGGCTCTGTTGGATTGTTGTGCTATGAGGTTCCATAACCCTCCATAGGCGTGCCTGGGTGGCTCAGTGGCTTAAAGCCTCTGCCTTCGGCTCAGGTCATGATCCCAGGGTCCTGGGATCGAGCCCCGCATCGGGCTCTCTGCTCAGCGGGGAGCCTGCTTCCTCCTCCTCTCTCTCTGCCTGTCTGTCTGCCTACTTGTGATCTCTCTCTGTCAAATAAATAAAATCTTTAAAAAAATAAAATAAAATAACCCTCCATAGGAAAAGTCATAAGTAATCCTAGAGTCAACCCAAAAGTTTAACCCCTTTAGCTTCCCCAACGTGGCTCCTTCTCTTCCTGCAACTAAGAAGAACATTCTCGTTGCCAACCCGATCTGCAGACCTTCGGGTCTTCGGAAGAGAACGCGGGAAGGGATTGGGGATGAGGGTGAAGAGGGCGGGGGCAGTGAGGCGCGGCAGTGGGGGAGAGCAGGTGATGGCAGCAGAAACTGCAGAGGGGACGGAGACCCGCTGCGTGTGGGACAGAGAGGGTCACCCTAGCTCTCTAAAGGACAAGGGAGTTACTTTTTATTGACTTTAATGGTTAGACCGTTACATCGCTTGGCGCTTCCACTTTCCTTTCTCGGCTCCTGGTGAGGGGTTACCCTTGGGATACAACCAAGAAGGACGCTTCCTCCCTGCCAGCCCCGCCCCGGCCCCTTCCCCTCCGTTAATGCCCTCTGAGTCCATATACCTGAATCCTATCCGATCCGGGCCGACAACAGAGAAGAAACGTCCGTTATCCGGCACTTGGGCAGGAGCGGATTAGATACAAACTGGGTGGGAAGTGATATTTTAATGGTTGGATCAACTGTAGGTTGTTATGTTTTACTTTTTTAAATGCATGGATTTAAAATTACGCTACCCCTCACCTCCATTAACCCCTCGACGCTTCACATACACTTTTTTTTTTCTCTCTCTATGAAGTGTATATGGATAATCGCCTCCTATTTCAAATGGGGAGGGTGATGTTGATAGAAGTCACTTAATTCCCATGGCAGATGGAAAAAAGCCACGGCCCTTATTAATACAGGGAGCCCACGTGACTCCTCCCCAACGCGGGCAATTATCTTCTCTCCCTCTCTTCCCCGAAGGTTTAGCAGGATAAGCCACTATCTGCTTTTTGAGATGTCTACCTGCTGTCACTGAGTCCCCCATCCTTATCGGCAAAGTACATTGGTGTGTTTCTGAGATCGCCGTAGCCTTGATATTTTCCTTTTCAGCTTAGTAAGCCCTTTGGGATCTTTCAAGATAAAGCCATTTCATAAATGTAGCTGTATTATGGACTAAAATACTTTATAGGGGACTTCAAGAAAATTACATTAGTCTAGGCCTCTTTTCTTCACGGGGCACTACCACGCAGATTGTTTTGTGAGTACAGAGCAGGCCCACTGTGGTTTCATTAGATCCCGGCCATCTCTGTTCCTTTCTCTCTTCGGTGTGCGTTTCCTCTCTCGCGTGTGCCGCATCACACCGCACAAATTGAGAGCAGAGCTCCGTGCTGCACACAAAGCCGCTCCGGCAGCCTCAAAAGCCCGCAGCTCCACCGGGCGCTGGCTGTTCCCGGGGTGAACCGCGGAGCGCGGGACTCGCACAAAGGAGCTGCGCAGCTTGTTGCTGTGTCCAGCTGTGAAAACAAGCCGTGTCTCTCTGTCCTTCCATGTGGCTTTCCCATGGGCTCGCTATACTCTCGTAAAAGCAGGCAAGGGCAAGGCAGGAACAGGCTGCTCCCGGGGGGCTTCTCACCTCGAGGGGAAACGGGTATTCTGCACATTTTGCCGACAGGTGCGGAGCTCTCGGTGACTCTATGGGCTGCTTACCGTGCCCCGCGGACTGTCCTAGGCGTCGAGGACTTGGTGGGCAAATATGAATCAGATACAGGCTTTGTCCCTGGGGAGCTCACTTTCTAATGGGGGACGTCGGGCTTTAAATCAAGCATCACCGATTGTCATCTGCTCGTCACGGTGATTAGAAATACAGGAGGGGCACCTGGGTGGCTCAGTGGGTTAAGCCGCTGCCTTCGGCTCAGGTCATGATCTCAGGGTCCTGGGATCGAGTCCCGCATCGGGCTCTCTGCTCAGTGGGGAGCCTGCTTCCTCCTCTCTCTCTCTGCCTGCTTGTGATCTCTGTGTGTCAAATAAATAAGTAAAATCTTTAAAAAAAAAAAAAAAGAGAAATACAGGAGAAGGTGGGCTACGGGAGAACGTAAGAGGGAGCACACTCGCCTGAGAGGGGAGTTAGAGGTGAGTTTGCGGGGCTGTGCAGGGGTGAAACCACACAAAGGAACAGGGCTGGAGAGCAAGCCTCCACACAGACGTTCCCTGCCAGAGGGACAGAGCGGACGGAGATGCGAAGATGAGGCGCGCTGAACCCCAGGAGTGCAGGGCCCAGGCCCGTGGGGTGGGGACCTGGCAGACACCTGCCCTGCGGAGAATGGAGGGCTCTGAGAGCAGTGCTCAGGCTGGCTCTGCTGGGGGCAAGGAATGGGGCAGATGTAGATATTATGAGAGACCAGACTGATAACTAAACGTAAGGGCAGGGTCACCTTGATTTACCTGGTGCCAGAGAAGAAGACAAGCTGGCTGGGTCTAAGAGGTTTGCGGGGCGCAGTGCTGTGGCTCCGGGATGCCCTGTGATGGGCAGCCACAGGGAGAGAGGCGACAAACACTGCACTGTCCCCGAAGGGGTATGAGGGAGGCAGGCAGAACGGGCAAGGATATTGGAGGGCCCAGCCTTTCGCTGGACCTGAAGTCAGGCTTCCCCCAGGTTTTAATACTTGAGCTGCCACAGGAATGCTGACATTCGTATTTATTTTTATATTTCTTCCTTTTGCCCATTGCATACTTTCTTTCCAGTTATTTCTCTAACATTGATGCCTCCTCATATAGGTTATCCCACAAGATATAGACCGAGGAAGTTCTATGTTTTACCAAAAAAAAAAAAATCAGTTTTTTTTTTCATGAATTAGTATTTTGCTTATATATAGTTTCGCTGCTCGAACTGTTTGGAAGTATTTTTTCCTGGATTCCAAGTCACTAGTAACCATCAGTAATTAGAATTATTAAAATATTAAAAATTATTTAAAAATTATTACATCTTGTTTTTGTATTTTATAGGAAACCAAGCTCAGCACTGTTATAAATAGGAACACGCTGATACACTTTTCAGGTAGACCTTAAGGAAACAAACCCATCTTCAGAACGGAAGCGCGGCTGGAAGGGTGATTCTCAGATGTCTGGCTGGACGTCCGGAGTTTTACACGCACAGTGTCCGTTTGAATTCTAAACCTTCCGCATCACTACGCTTCTCCTTCCCCTCTCTTGGGAATTTCGTGCATCCCTCCTCTGCTAACTTTCTTTGATTTTACAAAGTAACACAAGCCTCTGGGTGTGTTTTCTACTGTTTCCGTTAACAAATTACCACAATGGGGCGGCTTAAGACAGCAGAAACTCATTCCCTCAGGGTTCCAGAGGTCAGAAGTGTAAAATCAAGGCGTGGACAGGACTCCACTCCTCTGGAGGCTCGAGGGGACCCTCCTTCTGGGGGGCCCCCAGGGTCCTGGCCTTGTGGTGGTGTCCCTCTAGTCTCTGGCTCTGTGATCACGTTGCCCCCCTCCCCCGTGCCTCTGTGCTCCTCTCTGTCTCTTACAAAGGCATTTGTAACTGGATTTGTAACTGGTCCACTTGGATAATCCAGGCTTATCTCAAAATCTTTAGGTTAATCACATCCATAAAGACACTTCCCCCAAATAAACTGACATTCACCAGCCCCTGTGATTAGTGGATGTCTTTTGGTGGGTCATTTTTTGGCATACCACTGCTTGGATACTATGTTACCCTGGGTTTATGTCCAAGACAGGGGCGTTTCCCTGAGGGTCTGATTTAGTTCCTCTGGGAGAAGACTCAGGCACTAGGTTCTTGTTTTGTTGAGAAAGTCCCCACCCCAGGACAAAACAAACAAACAAACAAACAAACAAAAAACAAACCCTTGAAGTCACAGATGTAGACAGGGAATGGTAAGTTTGTTGAACTGCAGGGAGCTCATTTCAACTTTTTCTCATTAGGGCCTGAACCTAATATTATGTATCCAGAAGAGTTAGCCTAGAGGAAGAAACCTAAAGAAACAAGAGAATGTAACTTTCATTGTCTGTTTGTTTTCCAAGGGTGGGTGGACTGGAGAATGGTGGGTTGGGGGAGGTAGCTCATCAGGAGACCTTCTAGGCATTGCGGAGCTGTGCCTTTGCACTGCTGTGGAAAGTCACGTCTTATCTCTGGGCCTTAGTCTCCTTGTAGGAAGGTGAGCTGGGAGGAAGCTGGTTTTGCCCTGGAGGCAGAGACTCAATGATACGCTAACATCCCTATGGAACCATAGAATGGGAACATCACAACAGTCCTTGCCAAGTCTGCCCCAGAGCCTGAGAATCCAAATGGGAAGCTTCTGGCAACAAAACAACCATCTGTATGTTGTATTATCCTTTTTAACCCTCCAAAGCACAACATAAAACAGAAACACCTATACTAAAAGTGATTTGTACTGAGTTCTTCCCATAATTACAAATCACGATGGACTTGTTTGCATTAACAATTGTCATTTTAAAAAGAGAAAACACACTGCAACCTTGTTATAGACACATGAAAAAGCAAACTTTCTCGAAGGTTATAGGAACTGTTTATCCGAACCAGATCCCTAGGAGCTGTGAGAAACCGACCAGATGGAAACCTGGGTGTCCGTCCCTGTGTCTGGGATGTGCACGTTCTCGCCGTGGAGTGGCTGGCTGTGTTGCAGCTGGAGCCTGAGGTGCGATTTCCTTTGTGACGACCAGGAGATGACAACACTTCTTTTTTGAGATCCAAACTGAGTGGGCAGCTCTTGCCTGCGACTACGCCACATTTCATGTTGGCCATGTTCACGTACACATTGTTCTTTTTTTCTGTAATTCCAGCCTCCCAATCGTCCCTTGGGCTCCAGACTCCTATTTCTAAGCACCCACTCCGTGTTTCTACTTGAAATCTGACGGGCACGTTAAATGAAAGATGGGCCTCACCTCCTCCCAGGTTCACTCCTGTCCAAGTCCTCCCATCCTCAAGACAAACAGAACCACTAGTCACCAACTGGCTCAGGCCCAAAGCATAGTGGTCCTCCCTGGATCCTTTCTCTCAATTCCCATAGCAACCCCGCAGCAACTGTCAACTGCCCTTCGTATCTTCAATGTATCCCTCAAAGTGGACTTCCTCTCGCCACCTCAACCTCTTGCGTCCTGCACCGACACCCTTGAGTCTCGCCTGGACCACTGCAGGAGTCTCCTTCTGGTTCCTCTGCCTCTACCTTTGCCATCCCAGACCCAGTGGCCAGAGAATGTTTTTAAAACACACACCAGACCACATTACCCCGCTGCTCAAATCTGTTCAATAGAATGTAATGTTGGGTCCATGGTCAAAGGAATGAAACTGATACAAAGTGAACATCAAGCAAAGCTTTATTTCACGCCAAGCACCGAGAATCAAACTGACCGGCCAGGGCTGTCTCTTGCAAAGAGGCAACAACCCTCTGCCTTACAGACTAGCTTTTAAGGGCAAAGGCCATGTGGTTGGGCCTGGCCAAACAGAGGTGGCCAAAGAGATTGCAACACACGGAGAAAGCTGCACAGTCCTGCTAGGTCACACATAAGTGACCAATTGAATTATAATTTATTCTAGAGTAGATATTTGAACTAGCCTATCACCTTGGTCAGAATGGATGCCCAAAAGGCACCCAAAGGGCGGGGCCCATACTCCTTGGTAGCTAGGAGACAGTATGTGCCCCCACTGATTGAATACCTCCCCCTGGCCTGACCCACCCTTGTATTTGGGCTTTGTTACCTGGGACTAGTTTCCAGGACTTGTTTTAAGTAAGTCCTCTGGGGGAAGGGGGGGCAGGGACAGTTTACCTTTTACTGTATAAAGAACAAAGTCATTGTTTAACCGGATGGAATCACTCTGGCTGAATAGGCCCTTGCAGTAAAATGCTATGGCCACTCTAGAAAATAGTTTGGCAGTTGTTTGTTTGTTTGTTTATGTGAGACAGAGAGAGTGCAGGTGGAGGAGGGGCAGAGGAAGAGGGAGAGAGAGCATCTCAGCAGACTCCACACTGGGCTCGGAGCCCACCTGGGATCATGACTGAGCTGATATCAAGAGTCAGATGCCTAACTGACAGAGCCACCCAGCGCCCCAGCAGTTTTGTTTGGTTTTGTTTTGTTTTTAATAAAAACAAAACATGTAAAACCATATAACCCAGCCACTGCACTTGGAGGTGTTTGTCTCGGAGAATGGAAACTTCCAAGCAAACAAAAACCTGCCCACAGATGTTCATAGCTACCTTATTTATAATTGCTGAAGGAACTGTGGTACGTCCAAACCATGAAACACTGTCCAGCAACATGACACAGCATGTCAACTTACACAGGAAAAGAGACTTTGCTGGGGGAGGTAAGTTTGCTAATCAGTTGATTCTGAAGGAGAGAGATTGTCCTGGATTATTCAGGTGGGCTCCGTGGAATCACAGAGTCCTGAGAAGGAGAGAGAGAGGCAGAAGAGAATGTCAGAGCAATAGTACTGTACAAAACAATTGTCAGAGAGATGAAAACCTGCTGGCTTTGAAGACGGATGAAGGGGCCATGGGCCTCAAAAGCAAGAAAGGGGAAGAAAATAGGTTTTGTGCTAAAATCTCTAGGAAGGAAGGCAGCTCTCCAGACCTTGATTTTAGCCCATTGAGATCATGTTGGACTTGAGACCTCCAGAACAGTAACAGGGTAAGTCCAGGCTATTTTCAGCAACTAAGTTTGTGAAATTTGTGGAATTGGCAACAAGAAATTATGAGAGGGGGCCAAACACCATTGTCCCCGACCAATTGTCATTCTGACTTTAGTGAGATGAGTATCCTTTAATCATGCTGCCTCACCAATGTTTTCTTGTCTGTGTCTTCTTTTTAAACAAAACATGAATTTGAAATGTAGGAAAGATACAGGGAGATAAACATGAATTGTGAAAGAGAAGCTCTCCAAATAACAGGGAATTTTCGTGTTTTATAGATGCTGTTGCTGTGAAAGATAATTATTTATATCTGAAAGGGAAATGTCAGGTATTGGTTACAGCTGTCAGACCATGAACACTGCTGGGAGAGCCTGGCTCCTTCCCCAAACACCATACAGTGCAGATTTCAGCGACGCCACGGAAGTCTAAGCACGGTTCAGTTTGATCTTGAATCTTCTTTTTTCACACAAGGCAATTCCTGGGGTGGTTTTCATTCATTTCAAGAACTTCCATTTCAGCCCGGAAAGAAGGTCATACTCAGCGCTCAGGCTGAATACTCCTAAAATTTGCTTGCTTTCCCGGATAAAAACATCTGAAGGCCTTGGGGCAGGGCGTGTCCTTCCTTGTTGGTCCCACGGGACCCACCACTTCCTCCTACATGACCCCTGACTGCTCCTGGTCCTTGAGGACAACTGAGCATGTGACCTGGGCCTGGTGATCCCTGAGCTGAATGACCCCTCAGCGCATGTCTTCAGCTGAGACTTCCACACAGACTTGGCACCCAACTATCTGATGCCTGTTTGACATCTCTGTGCATGAATCCTTGGACCACTTAAAACCCAACATGTCTACAGCTGCTCTCATTGTCTTCCTGTCATACCTGCTTTCTCCCCTGTGTTTCCCATCTTGGTGAGCTACTCAATCAATTAATCAATTTTCTTATGATAAATTTTCAAGATTTCTTTGTCTCTGCCGTACCCTTAGCAGGAGATCATCACTGGATTCTTCCAATTCTACCTTCTAAGTCTCTCGGCCTCCTCTCCTTTTCGTCCCACTGCCTCGGCTGTACCCATGCTCAATGAGGGGACCTTGTGTCACATGATCAAGCACAAACAACATGCTGGATACTTTTGTGTGAATGACCTCAGCGAGTGCCCCCAGCATCGCTACGAGGTAGATAATTCCTATTCTCATTTTCAGAAACAGAGATTGATGTTAAGAGAACTCTGGTGTCTTTTCCAAGGCCAGACAACAAGGAAACTGGGATTCTAATTTAGGCATGTCTCACTCCAGAGTTCGAGTACTTAGTTACTAATCTGTGAATTTCCTGAGAGAGGAACAGACTGGAGGTCGCTCAATCCGTCTTTGTCATCCCTTGGACAAATGTGGGTACCCTGGGCCAGGCAGATTAGGAGAAAGGAAAGCCTGTGTTGTCATGCAGAGATGGGAACATGCAAAGGAGTGAGTTCTCATTCTCCAGCAGCAACGTCTCCCACTGTAATGGTAACTGATAACAATAACAGCAAAAGCTTGAGAGATGTTTACTGTCGTAACTAATATGAGGAACCTTTGATTAAGTGCTCATCGTCAGCTAGGATTTTCCTAAACATGCGCCATACTTTATGGCGTATTCTTGTGAAGAAATGAAGCCCAGAAAAGTTAAGAAACTTTGTCAGGATCACAATGTCAATAATGACGCATGTAGACATCTCTGAGTCCAGAGCCGATGTTCTTAACCCCTATGACATACTGGACCACACAGTCATTCAGCACAGGACATGGATTCAGAAGAGAGCAGGTGGCATGTACAAACGGTGTGAACTTGGGCAAGTACTTAACATCTCTGAGCTTGGTTTTATGGTTTCTAAAACGGGGTGCCACTGCCAACCTTCTGGTGGCCTTCATCTCGAAGTTCCAATATCTAACACAATTGGCTTGGAAACCCGTTCAGTTGGCAAGAAAAGAGTGGTAGGACTCCAGTGCTCACAACTCCACCGAGATTGTACCTTATTGGAAGAGAAATTCACTTCTATCCCCAGATTAGTTTTACACAAAAGAATGTAACCCTCGCCAAAATGCTACCTGCCTCCTAAAGAAAGACCAATATTCCCTGATCTTCCTTGTAGCAAATTATGGTTATGTGAACAATTGCCAAGGAGATATGAGCAAGAGGAGTGACACTTCTCAACTGCGTATTTTAAGAGAAGGGATATGTACTTCCTGTGCCTCCTTCCCACAGAATGAGAGGTGGTGCTAAGCCTCTTGGAATCATGAGGACAGAGATGACATTCCACAGATGCCAGAAAACAAGAGAGGATCTGAATCTTAAAGATTCAGTTTTGCACTTCTCACACCAACAGATTTTTTTCTCTCCATCTGTCTCCACAAGATCCCCAAGTGACAGAGAGGAGCCCCCACATCAGTCCGGGACTGCTTATGCCTAGACTATCACCAGAGAGAGAAATGCACATCTATCTTATTGACATCACTGCCATCTGGGACTTTGCAGTGGCATCTGAATCCATATTGTAACTAATGTGAAGAGAGGATGAAAACCCACTGAGCCGTGTGCTATTGAAAAAGTACTTTTTAAGGTTCGGCTTATGCAAAGACTCCAATGCAAAAGAAGCTGGCACACTGTAGGGGTAGTAAAAGGTTTGGTTCAGTTCTGATCAATTTGGACCATCTGGCAAGGGAGTTGGTGAAAATAAAACTGGTGCTGGGTCACGAAGAGTGTGTTTACCTGTGTTAAAAAATATGAACTTGTATATACAATGGAATATTATGCAGCCATCAAAGAAAATAAAATCCTGCTATTTGCAACAATGTAGATGGAACTAGAGTGTATTGCACTAAGTAAAATAGGTCAGTCAGAGAAAGACAATTATATGATCTCACTTATATGTGGAATTTAAGAAACAAGACAGAGGATCATAGGGGAAGAGACGAAAAAAATAAAACAAGACTAAATCGGAGAGGAAGAAACCCCATAAGAGACTCTTAATCATACGAAACAAACTGAAGGTTGCTGGAGGGTAGGAGGGTGGGGGAATGGGGTAACTGGGTGATGGACATTAAAGAGGGCACATGATATAATGAGCACTGGGTATTATATAAGACTGCTCAATCACTGACCTGTACCTCAGAAATCAATAATGCATTATATGAATTAATTGAATTTAAAATAATTGAATTTAATTAATTGAATTTAAATTTAAAAAATGAAAAAGAAAAAATAAAGGAAACAAAGTTAATTATAGGAAAGGCAAATCCAATCTATAGTGACTAGTTATCAGCGGTTGACTAAGCTGAAGGTAGGTCTTTGATTCAAAAAATGCATGAGACGTGTTCTAATGAGCACTGGGTGTTCTATGGAAGTGATGAATCACTAAATTCTCCTGAAACCAGTACTATACTACATGTTAACTAACTAGAATTTAAATAAAAATTAAAATAAATAAAGAATATGGACTTGAACCTGAAGCAATGGCTATCAAGAGGAGTTCCAAAAGGGAGTGACATGATATTTCTGAGTTTTGGAATGGTCCGCCAGCTTGGAGCAAAGGCTGTAGACTCCAGAGTTAGGGAGAAGAGTTACCAAGCAAGACATGATGGTGGCCTTGACATAGGGTGGAGACAGCATGGAGAGAAGGGGGTCTGTGTGGGAAATACGTGGGAGGCTCTATCGTTAAGTCTTGGTGACTGACTGGTAGGTGGATGGGGGGAGATACAGGCAGGAGCCTGGCCAAGTTTGTGGTTTGGGGTATAGCATGGGAAGCGGCACCCTTGAGATGCTAAGGTAGGAACCATCCACAGGAGAAAAAAATAGGTTTGGGGCTGGATTGAAGGTGGAATTTTGAGTAGATTGTGAGTTGTATTTAGAGAGTAGGACATGCTAGTGGGACATCCCAGAGTAATGTCCACTAGACAGAGTTAAAAAATAATAAACCCATGACAGTGACAGTGATGGCATCAACTGCTTATGTAAAAGCCTTGATGTAGCATTCTCAAAACTTGGTGGTAAGAACCACCGAGATTTTCTTGTTGTTGTTCCAAGTGAGATCATACTCAGAATACCGTGAGAGCCGACAGGACCTCTCTCAGCCATCACTGTCCTCACAGGTACTAACAGAGTTGGCTTATCTTGATTTTTCTAGGTGGAAGCCCTCCACAAAGCGTTCTCTCTCTTTATTTAAATTGCAAGCCCCCTGTTGGGGAAGAGGTTTTCCATTTCTTTCTTGTGTGGCTTGTGATTAACCATACAACAGCATGAACAGATGATGTGGCATTTTTGAGCGGAGCTCGCCTCAGATGGAGGAGGAATTATCAGGATGTTGGAGCGGCTTGCTATGGAGAGGACCCCAACAATGACTCAGCAGTGCATCTGTGGGTACAGTTCCTCTTAGATTTCTTTTTTCTCTAACTAAATTGCATTCATTTCTGTCCTTCCACTCCATTCCCAGCCCCTAGCACGGTGCCTGACTCACAGCAGGTGCCAAACGAAAACAACAAATGCGTGTTTAATGAACGGCCATCCATATATGCTTTAAATTCTAGCTATTTGGAAACTGCAGACCAAAAATACTCTTCATGGAAACACACATCGCTACACCCAGTGGGGTTAACCAGACAACCCATAATCATAAACTGAATGGATAGTGATGCAGTTAAAGTATTAATCTTCTACAAGTAAAAAGCAGGAAGAGCAGGCATGGAGATCCAGGACCAGCTTAAGTCAACTCTGATAATACACACAACATTTTTCTCGAATACGCCAGGGATTCTCAAAATCTATATCTGCAAAAGCATGGTAGTGATTTTTCTCCTTTGCCAAACAGTGCAAGGCAGGCAGCCTGCTCATTTGAACAGCAGATTAAAGTCATCAATAAACTCCAGGACCACTTTGGAGAAGAGTCTGGTAGTTCTGCAAAAGGTTAAAAATAGAGTTGCCATATAACCTAACAATTCCACTCCTAGGTAGATACCCAAAGGAAATGAAAACATATGTCTATATAAAGTTTATAAACAAATCTCCATAGCAACATTATTCATAGTAGCCACAAGTGGGAACAACTCGAATGTCCATCATGTGATAAATGGGAGAACAAAATATCCCTGTTACTGATATTATTTAGCCATAAAAAGAAATGAAGTACTTATACACATTGCAATAGGGATGAACCTTTAAAACATGCTAAATGAAGGAAGCTATAAAAGATCACATAATGTATGATTCCACTTATATGAAATGTGCAGAAAAAGGCAAATCCATAGAGACAGAAAATAAGCTGTTGGTTCCCAGGGGTTGGGGGTAGGATGGAGGAAAGGAGGCATGACTACTAATGCACATAGAATTCTTTTTGGGGTAATGACAACATTCTAAAATTGATTCTGATGGTAGTTGTACAACTCTGTGAATATACTAAAAACCATGGAACTGTACACTCTAAATGAGTGAATTCTATGGTATGTGACTCCTTTCTTAATCAAGCCGTTGTAAAAACAAAACAAAACGAAATCTCCAAGAATCAGAACTCATTTAATAGGCTATCGTGTATCGGTAGGCTTAGTCATAGGTACAAATAAACTTCTATGGGGAAGGCATGTCATCACAAGTGCTCTGTGACTTTAGCTCACGAGGTCCTGGCTTCCTCCTCTGCTGGACAGGAACATGGCCGACGCAGTGCCTGCAGCAACAACCCGTTGGTTCACGTATCCTGTGCTGCCTTCCCCTCCCTTCTCCATTCCCACCAGTACTTCCTGGCATCACTTCCCAAATAAACAAGTGGCACCAAACCCTTGTCTTTGAGTCTGCCTCTAAGAAAACTCAACTTAAGACCAGAGATAATTAAACTGCCTTCTTCCTGCATTAAATTATTAAACATGGAGTGTTTTCAGCACGGTGCCTGGCCACTTAATAACCATTAGATATCACTGTTATTATTACTGTGTGCTATTATTGTTGAAAACTTGAGTTTCCCATCAGATCTTCTAGAGGAAGTGTGCGTCTGGAAGGCTGCCTTGGTCTTCCTACATACACGAGAAATGCCAAGCCAGTATTGGGCTTGTTATTCTACGACCAAGCATCAGTTTATTTTCCCCTCGATTTCAAAGACTTTATCTAGAAAACTGCACAGATTAAGTAATAATTCATTTGCTCTCCTATGTTTTATTAATCAAAGGCATATATAACTGCCAATCAGAGCTTCTGATCAGCATGAGATAACGAGGGTCACCACACAAAGCGAAGATCACTTCAGTCAAAAGCAAAAAATCTTGATGTTTTTGTTAGTCTGTGAAGCTCTGTCACTTGTAAAAGTATAATTATATTAGATTTTCTGAAATATTTAAAAGAACTTGCAGACCTCCGTTGCTACCATCATGGTCTCCTAAGACCCAGGAACTCCATGTTGGCAATTTCTGACTTAATAAGCCAAAATTCATTAAGAAGTACGCTTGTTTTTATTATAAAAATTGCAGCAATAGAAACCTTTATGGCTCTATTTGGCAGTAACCTTTCCTTAAATGATGAGAAAATAAAGGATAAATGGATTTTTAGTAATGAATATTTTTATCTTGACCTTTTCACCATGAAATAGTCCTGAATCTGAGAGTGGCTGGGTTACTGTAAGAGGCTAGGCCATTTCAAGTTCCCCACCATAATATTTAGACATCAGAGTCTTCGAAGAAGACTGGTAGGAAAGATGAGGAGGGAGGAGAGAATGAGCAGTTTAGAAGAGTAGAGAAAAGTCGTGTCTCATTCTCTGTGGCTTAAGGCAAAAATCACTTACTAGGGTTGTGTTCCCAGGCAGATGAGCTGTGTGCATTTGCGTGGCCATCTGAATTCACCCTCCCCCTTCTACCCTGCTGTGTCCTGTGGTGGTGCATCGGGAGCACGAGTCCTCGGACTTCCAGCTGGGTTTAGCAAGTCAAGAGCACCAGCAAGAGGTTGGAGATGGAGGAGAGCAAGTCAGGGGGGTCAGTTCTTCTGTTTTGAAGGTCATGAAGGTCGTGAAGGTCACGAAGGTCATGAAAGTCATGAAGGTCGTGAAGGTCATGAAGGTCACGAAGGTAATGAAAGTCATGAAGGTCGTGAAGGTCATGAAGGTCATGAAGGTCGTGAAGGTCATGAAGGTCACGAAGGTAATGAAAGTCATGAAGGCTGGCTGCATCCTTCACCTGAAGACCGCAGTCGTGTCCCTGGCAGCCCTTTCCACATGTCATTCTCTGATTCAGGCTCTGGCAACTACTTTCTCCCTTTACCCCATAAGCTTCGCTGTGATGATGGTGCCCCTCCCCCGTTTCTAGGTCCAAGAGGCTGAACAAGGCCTTCTGATCCCCTACGTGTTGTCCGTCATCTTGGTCCATTCACTTCGATTTAACTACTGTAATTGTGCCCTCTGTCCTCTGCCAGGACTCTCACTGGTTTGCCCAGAGAACCTAACCAAAAACTAGAGGGAAGAAGATCCTGGTTGATGTGTTCAAAGCAGGCCAGTGTCTTGTGGCACAGAGAGAATAAAAAATGATGGCTATGGGGGTGCCTGGGAGGCTCAGGGGGCTGAAGCCTCTGCCTTTGGCCAGGTCATATCTCAAGGTCCTGGGATCGAGCCCCGCATCAGGCTCTCTGCTCAGCGGGGAGCCTGCTTCCTGCTTCCTCCTCTCTCTCTCTGTCTGTCTACTTGTGATCTGTCAAATAAATAAAAATCTTTAAAAAAAAAAAAAGATGGCTGTGTTTCTGGAGGTGCCGACAGTCTATACCTAAACTTCTAGGATCCCCAGTATGTAACATAAATGTATAATATAAAATAAATTGTGTTGGTATGATAATAATATGATTCACAGAAAACACTTATTATACCATATAACACATAGTAAGTAATTAATAGACATTAGCTACTATTATTATATTCAAACATCTGTAGAAAAATCCTGTTTCTTCCTGCTTTGAGAAAAATGAAAAATGCTTTTTTCCATATGCTTGGGGTTTGAACTCGAGTTAGAGTCATCATTACAGTAAGGGGACACATTGCCAGCTAGCCAGCACTCATTGAGAACTTACTCTTTGCCTGGGATGGTGCTAATTACTTTCCAAGTGCTGTCTCATTTAACACAACAGTACTATTAGGGAAGTAATTTAAAATCATCCTTTTACAGATGAAAAAACTAAGTAGGCTAGTAGGATTAAGAAAGCTTCCCAGGCTCACGTGGTACAAAATCGTAGAAGCGGCATTTGAACCCAGACCCACGGAGCCATGGTCAGTATCCAAGATGCCCATTTACAAGCGACAGATCCTTCAGAGCAAATCCTGAGCAACTTGAGGGGCGTGGAATCAGGCTGACTGAGTGTAGAAAAATGTCTACGCATTTATCATTGTCAAAACTCCTTTCAAGAAAATACGCTGTAATTGTACATTTAATTCAACCCAACACAACACAGTGTTCCAACGAAGCGTACAGCAAAACGACATGTGTCGAGATTGTGACCCTGTTGGGAGGGAGTCTTGTTAAAACTTGCACTGAAGAAAAATGACAAACAAACAGATGCAGTGGTTTATTGGCCTCATCTCTTTGTGGCAACTCTGTGGCTCCTGGGAAGAAAATGGAACTCTTAGGAAAACGTGCTGCGCCCCTCCCGTCTGGTGGGCATATGATAGCTGTACTAATGACAGAATTTATGTCCTTTATATTTTTGAATATTCACCAAACTACCCCCTGGGGAGACCATCATGAACACTGGAAAGAATGTGGGTCAGTGATGAATGGATCTCCTCTCTGAAGTTCTCTGGGTCTCCCTCTACTTGACCCAAGCCAGCGACTGTCCAGGGAAGCACTTGAGTCCTGGAGATGGTTTGTATGAGGGAACTGGGCATCTTGACACAATGAGGTTAGATTGCCATGGACTGGGGCTTGTGCAGTGGTCTAGTCTGAGAATCTGAATGTGGTCACTGGTGGTGCTGCTTCTCAGGGGACCCCAACACCTTCATGGTGAGCTATGCCAAGGGCTTTGGAAGAGACGAAAAGATCTGTCCTACCTCCGTCTTACCACTACAAATAACTGGATATCAGCACCTACTGCTTATGTCTATACCTTCAGCACCAGGAGGGATGCATCTTAGGAGGTCAATTTATAACTGGTGGATCAATGAAAAGTCATCCCTTCTTCAGAAGCATGGATGGCCTTTCCTCTTAAGAGATTAGGAAGGGGTAGGGGAAGTACAATATGGAGATTCCCTTTTGCCAGTACGTAGTCTCACAATGATTCCACACACTTTGGGACAAGACTCCTACACACAGTCGCCCCACCCCTCGCCCATCAAACATGGCTGTTGTGTCCTGATTCCTCACCTCCTGGCCACAAATGATTGATCCAAGGAAAGTACCTGAATCAAACTGGATCAGTTAAATTCTCTTCAGGGATTTGAAATTTAGGACACAGAAACATGGAGATGGGTGACATTCAGACATGATGTTGGTAGGAGAGTTCTAGAAGGTTCACAAATCTTAGCACTCAGACATGTATTTGTTTCTGTTCCTTTATGAGTCAGTCGTTCCTTTGCTTCCATGCATATACCACTATCCCACTCCTACAGGTTGAGTTGTGCCCTCCTCCAAAGTGTGTTGGGGGTCCTAACGCTTAGTACCTCAGAGTATGACCTTATTCAGAGACAGGGTCTTTATCAAGTTAAATGATGTTATTAGGGTAGACCTTAATTCCATATGTCTATATAAAACAAGAAAATTTGGACACATATGCAGATGCACACACAGGGAGAATGCCACATGAAGTCCGAGATAGGGGTCATATTTCTATAAGGCAAGGAATGCTGAAAATTTCCAACAAACCCCAATAGCTGAAACAAAGGCATGGATCAAATTCTCCTTCACAGTGTTCCAAAGGAAGCAACACTATCCACACTCTGCTCTTAGACTCCTAGTTCCCAGAACTGTTGAACAATAAGTGTCTGTTGTTTAAGCCGCTAGTCTGTGGTGCTGTTACAGCAGCCTTAGCAATCTAACACACTCACCGGTGACATTCTTCTTTCTTCTTTCTTTTCTGCCTAATATTAGAGTGGATTCCTGTTGCTTGCTCCTAAGGGAAACTTAACTAATATTCCAAATAAATCATACTGAAGACTGAATCTGCCTTCAAATGAAATCTTCATATAAGGGGTGTGGTTCCCATCAAGCAATGAAAGCAAAATTGAGTTAAGAAAGCAAAGTGACTCGTAATTAATAAAAGATGCTGTATCACAGAAACCGAGGAGATCCACTTAGACCAAAGAGGAAGTGATGACTCAACAGTCTTTCTCACGTGAAAGAGGAGAAAAACAATTTGCTGTAGAGAAAGCTTTATTTCTCCAACTAGTGCCGGCACAAATAGAAGAAAACAAAAAACTCTTAAGGGCAAATAAATTGCTTTTTTGCCTTAGATCTCACCTATCACAGAAAAGGCAATTATAAAAATAAATGTACGCATTAAAATATTAGCCCTATTAAAAACTGTCAGGACATTTCCTATTATGGGTTGAGTTGCACCCCCCAAAAGATATGTTGGAGACCTAATTCTCAGCACTTTTGTATATGACCTTATTTGGAAATAGAGTCTTTGGCAATGTAACCAAGTTGAGATGAGGTCATTTGGGTTGGCCTTAATCCAGTGTGACTGGTGTCCTTATAAGAAGAGGACGATGCATTGTGAATACACAGACACATAGGGAGACCATGTGACGGAAGAAGCAGAGATTGGATGGATTCAGCTACAAGCCAAGGAACATCTGGGACTATGGAAACCTAGAAGAGAGAAAGAAGAATCCGCCCCCTAGAAGATTTGATGGGAGCACGACCTTGCCCCCATACCTTAATTTCAAACTCTGGACTCCAGAACTTTGAAAGTGTACGTTTCCATCATTTTAAGTCACCCAATTTGTGATACTTTGTTATGGCAGCCCGAGGGAATATACATACCCTCTCGCCCCAAATTTTGCCCTGGGCCACAGAGGAGGGTGACTTGTGGTAATTTGATTGTGATTTTCTCACAATACAGAGTTGGAAGATATTCACATTAGCTGAATCCTTCATAATAATATTGAAGGTGATATTAATTACTTAAAAATTCTAGACAGGATATATGTAATGATAAGTAACTTCTTTTCTCCCTCTTTCTAGTACTCATCAAAATATTTTCAGTAAATTAATTTTTTTAAGAATTTATTTATTTTAGAGAGGAAGAGAGAGAACAAGTTGGGGGGGTAGCAGGAGAAGCAAACTTCCTGCTGAGCGGGGAGCCCGTCTTGGTGCTCAATCCCAGGACCCTGGGATCATGACCCAAGCTGAAGGCAGACACCCAACTGACTGAGCCATCCAGGTAAATTAATGTTAACACCCCAATAAATTGATGTTACAATAAACAGTACTTTACAATCATAGTTGAGCACTGGTTTCATTCAACACAGAAGGATTAGCTATTTGGTGACTTTTGGTAAAATTTCAGTAAAGGTTCTGCTTTTGAGTGGAGTAAATGACTGCACTGTGTCCTTTAACTCCGTTCTTAGAAGAAAAAGGAAACGACGCCATCATGGCCGGTGAGGGACTCTTTCTTTACTTTTCAGCAAAGTTCCTCGTAACTTTGAACTTTTGATTGTTCCCAAATAATGATCTGTTTGGTCTAAAAGTAGTTTTTTTTTTTTTTTTTTTTTCTGCAAGGATAAAACAGAAATTCATCTTCCAGGACCATGTTAAAGGGAGCACACTGAACTCTAACGGGGGAGAAAAGATAAATCTATGGAAGGCTTGCCTTGTGTTAAATTTATTGCTGATGTTCCAAGAAAATCTTTCTTAATATTTTTAGACTGAGATGGATGTATTTGCAGATAATTTCGGAATATAAAGGAGTCTGAACTGAACATCTGCTTTATTGTCTTGGTCCTAGAGTCGACCTCTGTCTTAAAAGTTTAGGAAGCATATTTGGGGGAGTAAATATGTAATTTTGGCTTATCCGAATAATTTACTTGGGGAATCAAAATGGTTTTCCATTTCTTTGTTTTGATAGAAGATTAACTTTAGAGGTACTGACTTTATTAAGCATTGTATGACAATGTCTTTCAATGTCCATTAAATAATGCTTAGTAGAGTAAATGTTAAATTACCATGTTATATCTTCATAAATATATGTGAAGTCCATATGAATGCCAAATGAATTCAATACGGTCATTTCTATTACAATAAATGCCAAATGAAGTCAGAGTGATGAGGCACTTAAAATGTCATACACTTCCAACTAGTCCCATTAGGAATTCATGACTGCAGTGTCACCCATCCTGGTCAGGGTTTTCATTTTAAATAGTATTTTCAGCAGTTTGTAATAAAACTCCATTTGAGGAATGGACATCCCCTGAAAATCTAAGAAGATAAACTCTAAGTCTGGGAAAGTTGTGTCAAAATAACTTTAGGTACATTGCAAAAGTCCCCACACCCCTCACCTGCACATTTAATGCTTGAATAAAATACATATAGACCATCTGATTATGGTTTTTGAAATTTGAAATGCAAGGAAATATTTCATTTGGTAGATTTCCTCTCTGAACAAAGAGTTCTTTCAAGACGCATCTTTGTAATAATTTAGTTTTGTCTTGTTCTTATGAGTCGAGGCAGATGTGTCAGAATGGCACATAAGACACAAATGGGGAAACCGAGACACCATAAAGCAACACTTTTGGTCAAGACTCAAGCATGCGTGACATCTGATTTCATGATCCAATATCTCCAGCTTTTCCAGGATTACCCAAAAGTACCAGCTCTGCGACTACTCTCGGCCGCCCTTCTGTGAGCAGGAGGCAGAAGTGGGTAGAGTGAATATAGACGAGAGGAGGACAACAGAGCCGGAGGCATGCAAAATGCAGACTGACCGGCCGCATCCAAATGGGTGGTCAGGGCGGTTGCCAGGTCTATGCGAGGAGTCACAGATCCCACAAGTTCCTAGGAAATATAAAGCTACAGTGACAGCACACCGGCATTGTCGATGTCAGCTGGGCACCCTTCAGAGTAACGGGAGTTAGGAATAATGAAGAGAAACAGCCTTAAACTTTTTTCTACACTTGGATATATTTTAACATACGTATATACTCATGACAGCTTTGGCCTAATGTTGCTAGCAAGGCTGTGGTTGTATTGATCTAATCTGCTACAGCATCCCTCGTAAGAAATGCGTCCGCAGCCTACATGTAAATTCTGCTTGAAACCGTTTGAACGTCACTCTAGTGATTGTATAAATAAATCATTTTGCCTTTCAGTAACTTTCTAGGCATATATAGTGTATGTTATTGAAATACAAATCAAGTATGTTGAGTCGAGATTTTGTTTTGTTACTGAACCAAGATTACAGTTAATTCTGTATGAGGAGATAGGTCAATTTCAGTCTGAGTGCTGACCAGTAAGATATTTTACAACACTGCTCCTTACATTTGAACTCCGATTTTGGAGAAGCTCTTGAGGTTCCCCCTTGCATTTTTCTATCAATCTACCTAATCTCTTCCTCCCTCTATCCACTCCTCCCTCTCTCCGTGCGCCCCTCCACCCATGTCCCTAACTGCTTACTCATTTGTTTGCTCAACACGTAACGATGGGTACCTACTTTGCACTCGACGTTGCAAGAAACACGGAGGGGAGAGTATAAAATCAGGAAGACACATATTCTTCCTTAAAGGAGTTCAGTTGTTTATGGGAAGAAGAATGTGCAAGATAGCAAGAAAACTGCTATAGAAGTCAGAAGCAAAAAACCCTAGGGGATGCCAAAAGAGAAGACTATTTATTTTCTTCAAGAGGCCATGGAAACCTTCACAGAGGAGGTGACAGCCAAGCAGAGGCCTTCAAACGAACAGAGCCGGTCCCTGGGAAAGGACTCCGAGGCTGAACCTGAAGATAACTATTTTAGCATGACCACTTAGCACCATGCCCTCCATCCACCTGAATCTTTTCAAATACTTTTGAGGATAACAATACTTTTGCTTTATCATAATGCCTCCCGTCCATAACTTTTAAACACTCAGGAAGATGGAAAGAGCAAAGTGACGTTTTCTTTCCTTGCAAGTGAGACTGAGTATCAGAGGGGTGCGATTTTATTACACTGGGGAATTTCCACAACAAAGAGCGGTCTGGCCCAGAGCTAAACTAAATGAAAACAAACGAAACACAAAACCCTTGGTATATATTACAGTAAAAAGTCTGGAGTGGCTTTTTGTTGCTGTTGCCAATGATGCAGAAAGTCCTGCTTTACATCCCACAGGGTTATGCTCCCAGCTTACACCCCACAGTCTAGAGAACATCATCTTAAACCGATTTCTCACTTCACTCAAGGGCTTTGCTGAAATCTACACCAAGGATCTGCAACCTACAGCCTGAGGGCCAAATCTGGCCCATAGCCTGTGCTTGTAAATAAAGCTTTATTAGAACGCAGTCGTATCATTGGTTTACCTATCATCTGTGACCACTCTTGGGCTACAGTGGCACCACTGAGTGGTCAGAACAGAAATCTTATGGTCCCAAAGGCTGACAACGGTTGCTAGGTGGCTCTTCACATAAAGACAACCGCTGCCCATGATCTATGTTAGGTCCCAATTGAGAAAAACCTTTGAACTCCTAAAAGCATTGTTGAGTCTGTTTTCTTCTCCTGGATAATATGTAATATAATAAATATGATGAATAAATTTATTAAATAAATAAATAAATAAATAAAATTTATTTGTTTTTGGCTAGCAAGAAGCACAAAGAAAACTAAAGCAAATCTATAGGTCATACTTGTCAAATGACCAGTGTCCTGTATACTGTACCGTTGAACCTACCCACGTTAATTAATATTTCCCGTGTATTTTTAAAATTTCTCCTGTTCAGATGTATTTCTTTTTAAGATTTTTATTTATTTATTTGACAGACAAAGATCACAAGTAGGCAGAGAAGCAGGCAGAGAGAGAGGAGGGGAAGCAGGCTCCCCGCTGAGCAGAGAGCCCGATGCGGGGCTCGATCCCAGGGCTCTGAGATCATGACCTGAGCTGAAAGCAAAGGCTTAACCCACTGAGCCACCCAGGCTCCCCAGATGTATTTTTTAAACTCCCTTATTGAATGTAGTTTGTGTAAACTGCTTTATGAAATGGAGTAGGGAACGGATAAATCGGCAAGTAGGCAGATCAGATAGATACAGATGATATGAAGGGCCTTAGGCCCATCCATCTCTATGTCGGTAACCAGTTAAAAACAAATAAATCCACAGGGGCATATAACATAATATAGATACTTTTAAAAGTGTGATGCAATGAGCAGGTACTCAGGGTTTCTTAAAAAATGTTGACATTCTGGGCCAGGTAATTCTGTTGGGGGTTGCCCTGTCCAACGCAGGTCATCGGCTGCCTTGGTCCCTGACTACGAGGTGCCGACTGCATACTCCTTCTCCACGGTGACAACGGTTATCATCTCTACACACTGCCAGCTGTCCCCAGGGAAGGATTTTCCCACGCCCACCCCATCGGCCTCTCGATATGCACTTTTCTGTCCACTTGCTCTGGTCTGTTAAGAGATCAGCAATCTCAGGGAGTCTGCTGAAGACACCCAAGTATTGGCAAATGCTTTGGGCAGCAAGCGTCTTTCTCTCAGCTCATCTGGCCAAAGCTTGGCACTGGTGAAGGTAATGAAATCAAATCCCATACAAGGAATTTCAAATCAGGACCCGACCACAGCCTGTTCATTGCACCGGACGAGGAGAGGTGAGGTGGCAGGTACTCCCAGCCCCGGGGAAGATGTTTTTCCTGATCTCTAATGACGGTAATGAATTAAATAATGGCTAAGTAATGAATTGCTTTATTTCCTAAGGCTGGGGATGAAGAGAAATTAAATACTCAATCTCCAGGGGTCTGAGTTGATAAAGGGCTACTTAAAGTGCCTTCACAGGAAGCAGGACCTGAATAAGATATGGAGACTGACAGTATTGTCTGAACCCTATTTGTCAATGGATCGTGGAATCATTTGATGCTAATTGCAGAGGATGCAGGAAAATAAGAGATTACTTCAATGACGCAAGAAGTCAAATCACATGACAAAGGAGACTAGGTTCATTATCAGCACATTCTGTCTCCTTTACACCAAGCATCGAGAGACGGAATTTAGAGACAATCTGTGTAATTGACCGCAGCAGTTCGAACTGTATCTCAATTGATACATCCATAAGGGTAAGGGCAGGCTTATATTTCCTAGTTCCCCAAAGTGTCTTGGATATAATAAGTGCTCAATAAATATTTGATCGACTTGATAGAAGCCGGTGGTTTTATCCACAGATAACTGTGTCAAGCATACATTGTCTGATAACAGCCAAGCCATCAATCAGAGCCTTAAATAGAAGGAAGGAGCCGCCAATCTTACCCAGAAAGGATTTACAAAGCCTTATGCTAATGACACTTTTTTTTTTTTTCTTCCATGAATTCTTCTTCCATTTAAGTCATGCAAACTTTCACTTCTGGGTAGTTTGTTTTATACGCTAAAAGACAAAATCGTTCACGGACATTTCAATCGTTACAATAAAATTATCCTTCAGGAGATCCATCCTGCAAAGAGTACGTTATGAGGACCTATCTGTTCTATACCATCATATCTGACTCACGCCGCTATGGCGATATAGTATGCATAGAGAAAGAAGAAATCATGCCTACATTTCTTTCCTAAGCATAAGGAAGGAGTCTGTACCACAGACAATTAGAATGTAAGAACTGAAGATCAGTAAGCGGGAATGGCAATAATTCTAGATGCTAAACTATCAAATCAAATATGTAATTAAATGTATATAATTCAAAAGTATAATTAGTCATGCGCCATAAGATTTTTTTGACACATATTGATAGTGTTAGAGCAGAGTTACTATATTAAAATGAGAATCAATTAGCTTATTCTTTTTGAGGCATGCAAATAATTCAGCTCTCCTAGGGAGGCAATCAAGGATGTTGGATAAAGCATAGTCTCAGAGAGAAACAGAAGTGAGTGCAAACCTAGAGATGACCACATTCCAGCCCAGGGACCTTGCGCATCCGTAACCAGAGGCAATGCAATGCCATGATCTATCGTAACCTCCTGGGAAACCTGAGTCCCAAATTGGATATCGGAACTTACCAGCTCTGTGACTTGGACAAACTAACTATTCTTTTCAACCCTCCGTGTCCCATCTTTACCGTGAAGCTCCTCCACCTCTACTGAGTCTCTTCTGTGTTTTACTGCTGTCATGATGCCAGGCCAGTGTCTATACAACGTGGTTTACAGCAAGCAAATCGGCACACCCATCAGAAAGTGAGGCAGCAGCCCAGTGGGCCTGTCCTGGAGTGCATACCTGTAAAGTGTTCCTCAGCCTAAATGACATCTACAGAGAAGGGCGTTTCTGACCACTCTAGGTTAGGTCGTCTGGCATGCGGTATAGCCTGTGTCTCCACTCAGAGTGATTATCACAGGGTATTTTAAATGTCTATGTGAAAAGGAAAATGATTAAAAATTATTTGTATTACAAGGATGTATTACATCTTTGTATTACATTCTCGTATTACAAGAATGAACAGAAAAGCCAAGGAAACAGAACAGAGTACAGAAAGAGAGCGCGCATGTGTGGTCATTCAGTTTACGACAGAGAGGTCATCGCGACTCAGCGGTGAAAGGATCGTGTTTGCAATTAACGGTTCTGGAGGAATTGGAAAAAAAGAATAATTCTTGATCCCTTGCACCATACACAAAATTAATTTGAGATGAAAATTAATGATGGAAACTCAAGAAGTCAAGTTTTTAGAAGACATAGTAGAGAATGGTTGTGACCTTGGGGCATGCAAGTATTTCTTAGCAAGACTAAGTATTATAAGATCCATCCATAAGTAAGCAGTAAGTATTATAGAAAAAATGATTAAGTGCTCTTCATTAAAATATAGAATATCTGTTTATCAAAAGACATCAATAAGAAAGTAAAAGACCAGCAGAGATTTAATACATATATTTATCAAAGACTTAAATTCAGAACATATAAAGAACTCCTTAAATTGCCCCTAAGGGAAGTTCTTTCTAAATGAAACAAGGTGTTTGATTCTGGAGAGCCTCTTGGGTCTGGATGTCAGTATTTGGGACGGGAGCTGAGCGAAGAAGCAGGAACAGAGAGTAGACTGAGAGCATGGAGGAGGCTAGCACAGAAGGTAGTAAATTGAAGGAAAGCGATGGGAAGGGAGGTGGGAGAAGAAAACTGTGAGATGTGAGAAATCAGGACCGGGTGTAGACAGCCAAAGGAAACGTGCCGGGCGCCGGAAGAACATTTAAGAAGAGTCTTGCTTAATATTCCACTGGGGATTGATACAGCCTCCAAATACAACTTTCTAGAATTTCAATGAAGTGTGCTACCCACACAAGGCTTTATGCGAATTTTTTGTGAGGGTAAAGGGAGGGGCCGTCTCCTACGTGTGGACTGTGATATATGAAGGGGCCAATACAGCAGAAACAACGAAATAAGAAGACGTATGGTTTTGGAGCCAGAGTGACCATGGCTGTGTGAGCTCCATGGAATCCCAGAAAGTTCATAGATGATAGCTGGACATTTGCAAGACCCAGACTGGAGGTTTGGGCCAGTGTTATTCAGAGTTCATAAGATGGGTGATCCTAGATGACATCAGTTACGTATTTTCATCGTCTTTCCCCCATTAAGCTTTTTGAGAGCAAAGTCTAAAAATAGTTGATGGAGAATGAATGAATGAATGAATGAATGAACAGACATGATCATGAATAAAATCTGGGCATTTGGTTCATGCTGCTCAGCTTTCAGAGGGTTGATCGCTTTTTTTTTTTTTTTTTTTTTTTTTTACCTCTTGTTGTGCTGGTGTCTTCATTTGTCCAATTCTCTATCATTTGCCAGAAGCTCCCTGTCACATGCTCGCCATATTGTCCATCTACAAAGCAACATTCCAGCCCAAATGCGCCCCTCCTCCGTTCAGGAGATGAGTTGCACTATGGCATCCAGTGATTCAAAGGCATTTGCAAAATAATTACTCCTCTTTCATACCCGAGGCTTGTTATCTGAATAAATGTTTCCCTAATAGAGCCTGCAGCTGGGTTGAGTTTGAGAACTACAACAATTAGGAGTCATGGGACAAGAGCTCAAAAAAGGGTTCCCTTTAAACACCAGCGTTTGCTTCCTACATCCCTGATTAGGAGGAACGGGGCCTGTACGTGGCTGCCAACACAGCGCTGATTGCTCATCAAGTGTCCATGGTGTGTGCGAGCAAAAGAAAATTGGAAAACAAGCGTCGATGCTGATTAGTTTTCTACAAACATCTAGAAAGATGCGAGAAGCAAGAGCCGACTGAGGTGAAGCGAGCAGGAAGGACCTGGCGGTCACTGCTCTGCCCACCTCACCTGAGTCGAATCTGGAATTTTAAAACAGAAACTACGGAACAGGGTACTAAACCGATGGCAAAGCCCATATGGATCAGTGGGGTAGAGGAGTGACAGTAACAGCCACGGACAGAGCTGTTAAGGTTTGTCCCCTGCTTTACCAATGAGCATGGACACCGATGCTCAGCGGCTCGTTCTAGTTTCAGAATTAGTCCATGAGTTGGTTGTGAAGATGACCTCCTTCGGTTTACAGGGCGGAACTGGTTCAAGGCAACATGTAGGACTAAACTAGGATTTTTGCTGAGATCTTCATTTCTAAATTTTAGGCTCAGTGGACTAGCCACGTTATCGGCGCCACCAGCAGCAAATGACTGGTGCAGGAGGTAAACCAAGCTCAGATTTCAGGGACCTGGGGCTAACCACTGTAGCTCACAGGAACCAGTGGGAAGGAGGCGCTTCTTAAAAACAGCTATTCTGGGGGCGCCTGGGTGGCTCAGTGGGTTAAGCCTCTGCCTTCAGCTCAGGTCATGGTCTCAGGGTCCTGGGATCAAGCTCCGCATCAGGCTCTCTGCTCAGCAGGACGCCTGCTTCCCCCTCTCTCTCTGCCTGCCTCTCTGCCTACTTGTGATCTCTGTCTGTCAAATAAATAAATAAAATCTTAAAAAAAAAAAAAACAGCCATTCTGGAGGAAACCAGAAGCAACAACCAGAATGGAGAAGACTACTAAAGTTTGATGTTTCCTTTCCTTTAGGGTGAACTCATCAATTCTGTCCTCAGACGTTTGTAGCCAGGATCCCACTTGAATGTTGGTTTTTTCTTTTTTTCCCAAATATTTTATTTATTTATTTGAGAGAGAGAGAGAGAGTATGTGAGGGGAGAAGGCCAGAGGGAGAAGCAGACTCCCCATGGAGCTGGGAGCCCGATGTGGGACTCGATCCTGGGACTCCAGGATCATGACCTGAGCTGAAGGCAGTCGCTTAACCAACTGAGCCAACCAGGCACCCCCCGAATGTTGGTTTAAGTTCATAAATAATTATTTCGGTTTTGTCAGCCGGCTTTCCTGTAACCTACAAATGAAATTTTTGAAATACTTGGAGGAGAATACAAGTTCTGCCCTTCATTTTCCCCATGATGTGACTCGTGAATTGGCACATGAGCCTTGCGAGACAGATCAGATTCGGATGGCCCTGGGAATGTGCTGGAACTGACCATTCCCTGCTGGTGAGAACTGACAGCGTGTCTTCAGTGGTGTCATATCAGGAGTTGTTTCTGACTTGAGTTGAAGTGGAAGAATTTTCACCCCAGAAACGGGCAAACACGACAAACTACAGTTTTTTCTTTTCCCCCGGAGAGCCAGTTTTCAAACATATACCAGTAGGCCACAACATATATTTCAAATGTCATTAATTTTTTTCTGCACACTGACTTTTCTTTTTTTACTTACATACATTCACTTCAAGAGGAAATAATGTCACTACAGTAGACGGAAAAGCAATATGGTCTCACATAAATAGAAGGTACCCTTAAGGAGAAGTCCCCATTGAAACAAGGCAGTGGTAGGCATTCCTAACGAGATAATTGTGCTTGCAAAAAAATAATGATCTGGAGTGTACTTTCTCTTCCGTAAAAAAAAGTAATTAGCAAGCGCAGAGAGGTGTTAAAAATACAGAGACGATGGTGAGTCTTTCTACTTGACGTGAAGGGGATTGATAGAGGCAAATGGCTGATTCATCTAACAGAACTGAACGACTCCGGGGATTACTCAATACTGGGCTACTGCTTTCTGAAGGCATCCGGGAAGCTGCCCGTGTCCTGCCTAGATCTCCCAGACCCCGCTCCATTTCACTGTGCACCAGACAACTTCTGACTGCAGGGTCCGCGGCTCTGTATCTCAGGGTTTTTCCCAGAAGCACAGAAGATGACAAGGCTCTCTGGCAGGAGGCGTCCTGGAACTAACCCCCTTTGCAGACCAGTAGCCCTCAACCAAGTAGGAGCCAATACAGTCAGCTAAAGAGAATTGATCAATATCTCTCTTCCCTGTTTCTTTGGCTGGGATAACTCTGAGGCACACCTTCTACATCATTTCCAGAATTTTCTTATGGGATTAATCTTTAGTTGCCTACCATGTCTTAGTACGGCGCACTACGTTGACTCTTGGCTCCTTTCTTGACTCCTATCCATTTCTGATATTCCCTGCACCTCCTTAAGAAAGTACTTGTGCTCATGACTCTGTCTGTTCCTGAGAGCCCCAATGAACACACACACAGTGTCACGTTATTCCGTGCTTCCCCATTGGCCCCGGGGACTGAGGCCCTGGGCAGCCGTCTTCAGAGAAGGCCAGCACGACGCAGGTGGTGCGATATAGTCCACGAGTTTTCCTCCCTAACCCCACAAACTTCCCATATTTGAGACACTCAATGCTCAATATTGAAATTACCACATTATCTCCTCCAAGGCTGGGGGCGATCATTGATCTTAGAGAGGCCTAATCTGAAAGAGACATTGATCATTTCATCTTCTCAGTTCACTGAGTGCTCTTCCTGAATCCAGCCCGATCACCGGGAAGCTTAGCTCTGGGTGGGAATGCATTCACCTTATCGTGATTCCTTTTCATGTCTCTACTGAGGTAAGATATACAAAGTAACCAGACAGAGAAAGTTTTTATACCTCTGGCAAAACAGCTGTTGAAAAGCTATTCCTTGGGTAAGTCAGAGCTCTTTTCAGGAAAGGCTCTGAAGATACATTCCCACCAGAAATACACGCACCACTGGGCGTGCTGATTCTCTCTCTCTCTCTTTTTCAAACAAACAACGAGAACTATTAAAGTCAACACATTTCCATTTTTCTTTCCATGGTATGTGTAAACTCAAAGTAAATTTGGTTCTAAATTTAAAAAATTATATCCCCCTATTGTTTCGCTTTATTATATGTTATGTGTCTCGGAAACATTTACCTTTGTGCAATTGTGCTTTAGGAAACTATTGAAAAACTTTTAAAACTAAATGTGGTGGATATGAGCCATGAATATACAACATTAAGCCTATAAACGCTCAAAATACTGTCTCCGCCACGAAATAGTTTTAGAAGGGAACAAGCAGATGTTAGCAAGGCTTAACGTGGGGTCTGCATTTGGTTCACGGTGAAAGGAAGGTTGTGGGTGTTCAGAGTTGACGCCTGAAGCATCGGCAAGTGACCCCCAGGACCACTGGCTTGCAAGGAAGTCTACGTTTATCCATTCAGTTAGTCACGGATTTTGTGTAGCTACGACGGGCAAGGTACTGCATCAGGGTTAGGGCTAGCTCTCTGGGAAATGGGTGTTGGCTCTGTTCTCACGGAATTTATAATTTAATTATGGTCTGAGTGTGTGTGAAGAGTCTCCATTAAAGACTGCTTCCTCTGACCTCCAATGAAAAGTAAAACAGCAACAAAGGGAAATAAGGAAACAGCTTTAGAAATATGATTGTGAATATTTATGCAAATGGGTCTTGATATCTCTGGGGCTGGCACGTTGTGTGAATCATGGCTTGTGGTAGAGCCGCTCTAGGAAAATAAAAACACACACAAAACAATGTAACAATGAGGGTGGTCACCCTATCAGCAAGGAACAGGCATTGACGGATTTAGTGGAATGACAGTTATTATTTTCATTTTCTTAACAGAACAGGACTGAGAACCCTACGGTTGTCCTCTGTTTAATGGCACGTGAGGCCTCAACAAGAAGCTGAACACCACTGTGCGGGAGCATTTTGGTTGTGGTGGCGACATCCTGAGGTCATGGCACAGAGGCCCCGATGAGGAAGCTTCTGTGTTCTTTGTCTCATGGACTTCAACGGTGACTGTCAGAGGAACTGGTGAAGATCCACATAACTTGAGAGCCAGGGTGGCCCACGGAAGGACCACGCCTTCCCGCGCCTTCTATCCTTGCCCTAAACTCTCACCAGTCTGACTCCTGGGGGGTAACACACACAAGCAGAGCCGATCCCATCTGCTCTTAGAGTGTAGGTCCCAATATGTGTCTGGTCACAGACTTTCATAGTAAGGGCAGGAAATTTTTAATGTGAACGTTACGGCTTACAGCAGTAGTTCTCCAAGTGAGCTCTGGGACCAGCGGCATCACCAGTGTCAAAAGTCTTTAGATTGAAGTTCTTGGGCCCCGTTCTTGACCTTCTGAGTCAAAAACTCTGACACTGGGAATCACTGTGTAAATGGAGCATGTACGTGATTCTGATACGACCTCACGCTTGGGAGCCCCGGCTCAAGACCCAGTGTTTTCTAAATTGTTTCACATGTAGAGCCTTTTAACTTTCTTAACCAGCCGGTGCTAGGAAAGCATGTTGGGAAGCGGTTGTGATTCATTTATCCAAATAGCACACAAGCCTCGACACCAACAGGACTTTATATAAATAGTTGTGAGCTCTTTCACTGCACATGAAAACGTGCCTCCAGAATGATGTGGTTCGGCCTCGCTAGTGGTTCACAAAATGTCCTCACTCAGAGGTCTACCACGTAAAAAGAGAGAGAGAAGAAAAGAAAACCAGTAAGTCAGCACGGGGGTCTGACAAGCAAATTTAAAGGATAATTCCTGCCTTCCTTTAGGATTCCACTAAGTCATCCATGACTTACATCCATCTTCACACGAGGATACATGACATCCACCCGCACATACGTAACTGGAGCAGCTCATCGTTTGGACACGAGCACACAATCTTACCTTTGTTCCTATTATTTTAATTGCTAATAATTCAGCCCCCCATTTCAGCCTATCAAATTATTTTTGATTCCTGGATCTGTTATCCAAAGTATCAACCAGGGATGCCTGGTTAAGCATCTGCGTTCAGCTCAGGTCCTGATTCCAGGGTCCTGGGATCCAGCCCCAAAGAGGGCTCCCTGCTCAGGGAAGCCTGCTTCTCTCTCTTCTGCCCTTCCCACACCACAACCCCCCACACCCTGCAGCCACCCCTTGTGCTCGCTGGCTCTCTCTGCCAAATAAATAAAACCTTTTAAAGAAAGTGTCAACCCAAATGACATGCCACCAAAACATCAAATACTTCTGTTCATCATCTCTTCGCTGATGTCAGTTATAAAACGTAAAGGGACAAATGCTGGGCCTCCCAACAGACACACCTTCCTCAAGCTGCCATTTTTCCATGTAAAACTACATTTCAATAAAGGCTATGCACACAATCTTGATTGTTTTCACTCTGCCGGTAGGTACGGTCTCGAGAAGCTGACCAGTCCTTAGCAACTGGATCATCCACTATTTTACTGGAGAAGATTATGGAAAAAGTTAAGATTTTCCCTTACAGATCAGCCAGAAACAGCTAAACTCACATGACTCTTGAAAAATAATCCCTTTACGTCTTTAGGAATTATTGTCTGAAAACTAAACATTATAAAAATGGGGTGAGCGGGACTGATTAGGGTGTTTTTTTTTTAAAAGGTGCTCAGTTAAATCTGAATTTCAGATAAATGAGAAATAATTTTTTATTATGTCCCAAATACTGCATGAGACATTCTCATGACAAAAAAATATACTAAAAAAGAACTTTAACATGGTTTGCCTTCTTTATATGACCTATGTTCCTGGCCGCTGATCTAGAACGCCTCCCTCCCTTCAACGGGAGGTTGAACATGGGGTGAACCCACGTGTCTGTCCTCATGCAAAGCACCTGCATCCTTTTCACAAACTGAAATGATTTTTCCCCCCCGCAAGTTAGCATTGAATGCAGCAGCAGGCTGGACCGTGGCCCATCCTTTGGTAGACATTTTCTGAACATCCACCCGTAGCCAGACTCCACACTTGACATAAAGCAGGTGGAGGAGAGCTTCTGTCCCACAGAACCCATACAACCTCCTTAACTCCCACAGCCCAAGACGCTCTCAAATACAGTCCTTGCTTCCGCGTTGCTTACGAGACTGCCTGACTTCTGCTCGCGTCCCCGAGCATCAAGGCTTCAATGGTGAAGCAATTTGCAAAAGCAGTTGTGTGGCTTTAGCCCTGGAAAGTAGAATTCTCCACACCGACCTGGGATGATCACCGTGTTTTGTTCTTGCTTGTTTGTTACCAGGCGCAGTTTCAGAATAGAAATTAGTATTATTTTCTCGTTTCCTTCAACGACTTGATGAGAAGATGCTAGAGGGGGAGTCAGATGAACGAGGGCGGGTACAGCCGCTAGCGCAGGAGGCGAGGCCACTTACACTTAGAAGTAGAAGTGAGCTTGAAACAGGTTTCCCGGGCAGAGGCCCATGTGCAATTACCTAATCACAAGAATCTCTAGGAGATTGCTCCCCAGGGGACCTTCGCTGGGAGAGGATGGAGCCTTCTTTGTTTGTAATTTGCTTCCGCAGAGCCTTCAGCCTCTTCAATAATAGAAGCGGAACAGAACTGTTTTGTGAGACCCAGCAAAACTTGTGCCTGTTGGGAAATGATAAAGCCAGAGGCTGAAGGGTACCGTCTTCAGGTAAAGGCAAGCTTTAAACCTCAGAATTTTAATCTAATTTGGGAACAGGAGTGATTTATGTCTTTCCTGATAGGTCATCATTTCCCGAAAAGGAAATGGACAGAGGGGGTGTTCAGGTCTCATTGCCCTTCTCACCTTGGGTGAACTTGGACACTGATTTATTTTGGCCTCTCCAAAGCTCCATGGCATTAATTTTAAGTGCTCAATTTAAAATGATATGTTTAATGGCATCACAGCTCAGAAGCCTACGAATATCATAACATGTTTATTAAAGGCTAATTACAAACCTCGATTGCAAGGACAGCGGTTGGGGAACTCTTTGTGAAATTAGGGCTCTGAAGAGGTTCCTAATTTTAACAAATTATTTATTAAGAGATATATACATTGGATGTGTGACAAGGAAATTTGTATCTTTAACCTCTCTGCATCAGCTATAATGTTACTTCGAAATGTAAAACACCCAACTGGGATTCATGTATTAAACACGTGTGTTTAATATAATGTATCTAACGTGCTGGGAAAAGAGCCTGGTGTGCCATGAGCGTGTGTTAAATGTGAGCTATCCATCTATTAGAGTGTTTAAAAAGATACGGTGCCAGCCAGATACAAAGGAGAGCACGCCGCATGACTGCACCGACATCAAGTACACAACAGGCCCACTGAGGCACCACCGCAAGTCAGAACACTGTGACCCTTGTGCGACAGGGGCTGGGAGGGCGCAGAGGGCTTCGCAGGGCTGGGCCGCGCTACTTCTCTGGGCCCTGGTCCCATGCCTGTGCTCAGTCTGTGAAAATGCATGAAACTGTGGATCTGTGACTTCTGTACTTTATGTACACGTCAGTGAAATGGTGAAAAACCCAGCGTCAACCTGATTCAAATGATCACATAAACATTTCTTGAAGGGGATGCAATACTTGTAAGAATACACATTAGTGGTTCTAAAAATGGATAATGAAAACATCCGTACCACCGAAACTCAAAATGTCTCAGACAGCCAGCGCCTCGCGAGTACTGGACAAGTATGATGCCGTCTATATTAGTAATATTCAATCGAGATGAGCATCGAGGAAGAACCCTTCCTATTCCAACGTCAGAGAAACAGAGGCTTGATCGATAAATAGAAGAGCGGGCGCATGAGAAGAAGGGGACAAGGGGTTTCAGTTAAGCTGAGTAACACTGTGTTCATCCCAATCGCCAACCTTTCCAGTGATTTCTCATTAAATGTCAGATATAATAAAAAGTGTAAGCTCTTTCTAAAACTTCCATTACTTGAGGATTTAAAAAACAATAAAGAAGTTCAACCATTCAAATCTGTGAATTACTAAAACCTGAGGGGTTTTTAGAGGACTTACAAGACTCTCCTCTTGGACAATTTTTATTTATGTAGGAAGACTCTAATACTCAAGAAAAGGTCTTAAGATGAATACGGATGAAAATAACAATATTCTGTGTTGGCGTATCCAGAGCTGGTGAGGTTGTGGGGTAAGAACACTTTCAAATGCTCTTGGTGGCACGACGAATTGGTTAGACCTTTGGGAAGGCAATTCAGTGGTATCTGTCAAAATCTTAAACGGGCCTATCTCCAATGCAGCGATGCCATTTCTGGAATTTCATCCTACATTCCGTAGGTCTGTGTGAAGACAAGTCATTTTTGCAAAGCTTATAAGAGTGAAAAACCAGACACAACCCGGATGCCCATCAGTTAGGGAAGTGGTCACTCAGCAAAACATCAAAAACCTTAAGTCGAGCTCTCTCTTTCTCTCTCTCTCTCTCTCTCACACACACACACACACACCACTATATATATAATTGAATGGGAAAATGGCAGAAGGGTACTAATAATTTGATGACATTTTAAAAAATATTTTTTAAAGATTTATTTATTTATTTCAGAGAGAGAGAGAGAGAGAGAGAGAGAGAGCGAGCGAGCGCACAAGCAGGGGGAGGGGGCAGAAGCAGGCCCTGCTCAAGTGGTTCCCTCCCAGGACCCCAGGGTCACAACCTGAGCCAAAGGCAAATACTTAACCGACTGAGCCACCCAGGTGCCCCTAAAATAATATTTTTGTATATAACTCAATAAACGTCCGAGAGGAAACACACTGAATTATTAACAGTCGTTACCCCTTTTATGGTACATTCGAGGTGGCAGAGTGGAAATTTTCACTTTTTAATTTTTAAACTTCCTCGCTGTTACATTTTTTCAACGAACATATACCGTGATTGTAATTACAGAGACTAAAACAGCTAGAAAGAGAAAATGAAAGAATAATTGTTGTTTGGGGGAAAAAAAGAACGAAAATCTATGTCCTTCTGGCATATACCTTTGTTGGAAAAGCACTGGACTGCCCTATCCTTATGAGGGGGGAACTAAGTAGAAAAGCAACAAGACGTTACCACGAAGGGTGTAGGCTTAGAGGCGTCTCCCTCGTCTCTGTGGGGACTAGACACAGCCTCTTGCTTTCCTCACCTTCTGCTCAGATCATCCCTTTCTTGTCCTTTGGCTTTTTTCGGAAGCGACGGCCACACCCCTAGTTATGGTCTGAGCCAACTGTGATTCCTGGGAGCACCTGAGAAGCGTTACCTCCTCCACAGCTTAACAACATGTCTGCATTTCCCCCAGGCCTCTACTCTCTTGGACTCTATCATCTTCTGGGTCCGTGCGCCCAGCCTTCTGGTGTCCCTTTGAGTTCCAAGGATGGACTAATCCAGCAGCCTGCCCCCTGCCATTCTTCCCCGTAAACCTTCTTTGGTGCATCGATGAGCTGCCTGGTGTTGTTTACGGTTTCCCATATTCCTGCCTTCTTTTCCAGAAAATTCCATGATGGCCATTCTAGCAGAGCTGGCCATTCCCTGGCCTTTTGCTCCAGAGGCTCTCTTAACCCCACCCCTCAATAAAACTACTCATTCTCTCCTTTTTACTTCCGCTCTCCTCCATGTCACCTCTGTCATGTTACCTCAAATGCTGCATTTCACTTCATGGTCTCTGGTGGGAGAAATCCATTGTCGACACGTGGGTCGAATCCCGGTTGCACCATTTACTAACTGTGGTCTCATTTCCTCATCTATAAAATGGGGTCAGTTTTAGGACTAGCCTCAAGGGACTGCTGCAAGGATTAAATTAATGATACAATAAAATCACTTAGTGCCCCTGCACGGAGTCAGGACTAATAAACATAAATGATTATTAGAACCACATGTCTCCCTAACTAGACTACGAGCTTATCAGCAATTGTATCTCACGGTCCCGGTACCTAATACAATGACCCCTATTTTGAAAAGGCTCAAACATTGTTTATGAAGAATCAATTAGTTCTCTGGATATTCCGTGACTCATTGTCGCACCAGAGACGTGAAGACCTCCATTAACACAGATCACTCGTTCGTTGCCATCCGCTGGCTGCTGGAGAGTGTGTTGTGCGGAGCACAGAATGGTCGGCGACCCAGGCACGGTCTCTTACCTACCATCACTCACAGTCCAGACAGGACCCAGAGAAACAAGCAGACAGCGGCAGTCCAGTATGCTAACGGGATAGGATGGGGAAAATATTGGGCCTAGGAGGAAAGACACCACAGAATAACTTATAAACTGAAATTTAAAATTTAAATGGGGGGGTGTGGATGCCTGAGTGACTTAGTGGGTTAAGCATCTGACTCTTGGTGTAGGCTCAGGTCATGATCTCGGGGTCTTGGGTTTGAGCCGTGTGTTGGGCTCTGCCCCCAGGGGGAAGTCAGCTTCAGGTTCTCTCTCTCCCTTGGCCTCTCCCCCCCACTTGCATGCTCTCTCTTTCTCTCTAACATAAATGAATAAGTCTTTAAAAAATAATAAAATATATCGGGGCGCCTGGGTGGCTCAGTGGGTTATGCCTCTGCCTTCGGCTCAGGTCATGATCTCGGGTCTGGGATCGAGCCCCGCGTCGGGCTCTCTGCCTCAGTGGGGAGTCTGCTTCCCTCTCTCTCTCTGCCTGCCTCTCTGCCTACTTGTGATCTCTGTCAAGTAAAGGAAATCTTTAAAAAATGAAATAAAATATAAATGGGAATTTCCAAGGGAAAGAAGAAGGAAAGGTTTTTGGAAGTGGGAACAGCCCACCTGAGACTCCTCACCTGTTTGGGGTCATGTGAATACCAGAATCTTGACTCGTAGTCAGATAGTCTCTACCTACATGAGGTGTCCTGATATAATTTCAACTCAGGGGTTTTCTGAACATGGTAGAACATCATTTGAAAATAACTCAAGTGATACTCTCTGTGGAAGACTGAATTTCCCCAAAACTGCGGTCACCACATATCACATCTCTAATGCTCTTCATGCAACGTGATAGTTACAGTGACATGCCTCTCGTCTAGTGGGGGAGTCTATGTTCCAGCTCCTCGAATCTCAGGGGAACTTTTCACTGCCTCAGCCACTAGAAAATGTGGTATTTCTAGGTACCTTGTTCCTGAGATGTGCACTCGTGGCACCAGCCGGCATACTACAGGGAAGCCCATGCAGCCCCATGTGGGTATTCTGGCCAAGAGCCAACATCAACCCCCAGACACATTAGGGGCCAAATTTTAAATGATTCTAGCTTCTAGTTGTTGAGGCTGCCACAGCTGAGATGGTGAGAAACAGAGGTAAGCAGTCCCCATCACCCCTCCCACATTGCAGATTCATGAGTAAAATAAATGCTTGGTGTCACTTTAAGCTGCTAACTTTATAATGGTTTGCTATACAGGTGTACCTAGACACTGGAATAAAGGCACGGCAGAGGGCCACGTCTTAGTCACTAATGCGCGGGTGACGACCCTTCGCCAACAAAGCTGAGGTGAGAACTCTGGTTTGCTTGGAGTCCTCCTGTCCACGACTCAGATTTCAAGAGGTTGAGTACATTGACTCTAGCTACAAATATGAAGCAAGAGTTAGGATTCCTACCCAGCTTAGTCTCAAAGCTTGTGTGCCCAAAATGCTGAGAGATTTTGCCTCCATTTAGTGATCTAGTGATCTCTGCCTTCACTAGTGACCTAGTAAAGACTTCTGGAGAAAGAGTCAAGCCCAAAGCAAGGATAAGGTTTACAGCACAGGTAAGGGAGTGGGGACATGGTTTCTAAGAATATTGTTGAAAGCCAAAGTGCAAGTCAGGACAGGCTGACAGTGGTTGGGGGCAAGTTTTATTACCCAATTTGGTGTCCTCAGGTAGGACCTCTAAAATTTCAGGAAGTAGGAAGTGGAGTATGAAAATGCTTTAATACCTTTAAACACATCCTGAGAGGGTCAGCAAACAACGACCCACTAGCCAAATCTGACCCAGAGCCTTTCTTTAAAAACTAAAGTTTTATTGGCACACGGCATCACCCATGCATTTCCATATTGTCCATGGCACTTTTTATTCCGCAATGGCATGGAGTTCGATAGTCGCCTCACAGGCCATATGGCCCTCAAAGCCTCTGTTATTTACTATCTGACCCTTTACAGAAAAAGTTAGCCATTCTATCCTAGTGGAACGTATCCATTCACACAAGATAAACTTGTATAGTCTAATTAAAATGTCTTTTTATTTTATTTACTTATTCATTTTTTCTCCCGGTTGTCTGGAATTCTACCAACTCTCCCGCTGGTTATCCTGTTGATCAGAGGCTCTGGTTGGCAGTTCTGCAAGTCTTTGTTGAAATTTTTAAAATGAGAAAACTCATTATTACCTAACAAAAGGAGTTTGAAGACAGAATGTTCCAACAGATGGATTCCAGGGAGAAAACAGGGGGGGAAAAAAAAAAGCAAGACACGTCCTTGGTGGTAAAAAGCTTAGAGCCACTGAATCAGGAAATTACAGGATTGAAGTGACAAGCAGAGAGATACCAAGGACAGACACCGGTTTGTCTCATGTAAAGGTTATAAACTCAAGGTCTGTGCGCCCTATCTGGTTCTTGGACATGTTTCGTTTCCTTTCACATAGAGCCAATATTTGAGTACAATGGGTGCATGCTGGCAGGCAGTGCCGGCTAGCTGGCCCAATACCCGTCCCTGACTCCCTTCTCCCTGGCCTGGCTGCCATTGGATGGGCTGAGTAGGTAAAGACCTTCCCGGCCTCCTGTGCAGGTGGGGTGACCACATAACCTGTCCTAGCCAATGAGATTCAGCTGGAAGTCTGTCTCGCATGCCCAGGGCAAGTGGCCTTCTTGATTAAAAAGGCTGGCACTGCCTGTTTCCTTTCTCTCTTCCTTCACTCCAGGGACCGTGCACCGCTTATCTCCAGCTTTTCCAGAGAAATGGGTGGCCTGGGAAACACTGAGTCTCCACTCGCAAGTGGGGGTGATTTGCAGGAACCATGAGCAGCTGCTCCCCTTGAAACACTGGTTGTGGGTGCTCTGGGCGGCCCCAGCGGCTCTGAGCCATGTCTTTAATTTTATGTTCACTCTTTTCTCTTGGCTCAGGAGCTCAGCAGCTCTGGGGTGTTCCCGAGAGCAAACAGAAGCAGCGGCCCGGAGGATCGGGGTCTCTGGTGAGCTCTGCCCTCTCTCTCCCTCGCAACAAGGGGAATCACACAACACTCAGTCTGCTTCATGGCGAGGAAAGCTGGGATCTCTTAAGATGATTAAAGGATGAAAAATAGAGACTGCAAAACCCACCCACTTGAGCAATCAGAGTGTTATTCTTACACGGTTCTAAAGTCTCATGGGACCTTTTTTTTTTGAGAAGAAAAGGAATATCTATTTTTTCAGACACGTATCAATGAGTGTCTCCGAAGTGCTTTAAAAACAAAAATTACCGGCTCTAACAAGGGGGTACTAACAGCACTAAGAACATCTGAGACAGTTTGTCCCTAATAAAATTCTACCTGTTAGCTGGTTCCATTACTCAAAGCTTTCACTCGACGCACATTATTTATGACATCATCTGGCATTCTGAGCCGCTCTGGCCCCGGTGCCTTAGAAGAGGCCGGGCTGCGGAATGGGAAACCTCACCTTCCATGCTGAGAGCGGTAACTCACCCGCGCTCCTAGTGCTCTCCGGGTTTGTCGTTAAAGCTCTAAAAGGAGGCAGATGGCGGCTTTCCTCAAGGTGCTGGAATCACCTTAGGACCCAGCTGACCACACAAGCTAGGGTGTAGAGGCTGCAGCTACTGAAGTGGTATTGCAGAAAGGAAAATCCCAAATGCACAGCAGCTGAGAAAAAGCCACTGCACCGCCCCAACAACCTGAGCAAATACTCTGCTTTGATTTTTTCCCCCCTGAAGCCACTCGATTTCTAGATGGGTTCTATCCTAATTCTAAGCTTGTTGTGGGGTGTGTGTGTGTGTGTCTGTGTGTGTGTGCATGCATGTGTGTGTATGTCTTTAAAGATTTTATTTTATTGGAGAGAGAGCACGTGAACGAGTGGGAGAGGCAAAGGGAGCAAGAATCTGGAGTGGACTCCGGGCTGAGCGGAGCCCTTCTGGGGGTCAGGGGAGGGCTTGATCTCATGACCCTGAGATCATGACCTGAGCTGAAACCAAGAATCTGACACTTAACTGACCGCACCACCACCCAGGACCCCTAAACTTCCTTTTGTTTTTAAATAATATTGGCGCTCATTAGCTGGGTGGAGGGTTTTACATTGTTTCTGCATGAAGGCGGCAGCTACTCTGGATTTTGTTACAAAGCAATCACAGGAGGCAAGTCTTTAACCATTATTTTCTGTTTCGTGAGAGTTTCTAAATTCTAAAATCTTACAGAAAAATGGTATATACCTAGTTTTCTTAGGAAATGGCATATTTAATCCTCTGCCAACTTTAGTTGAATGTAAGAATCTCTGATTCATGACTTGTTTGCCTATTAACAGTTCTTAGCTGTTCTGAGAAGTAAGCTGCTAGATACCTGCGTGCCTTGAGTCCAAGGAACAGGAAACACTGCCTTTGGGGTGCGGATTAAGGGACCCTGTGATCATCTGCAGAGAGGAGTGGTTGGAACTGCGCAACAATCCCAATCTCCAACCCAGGAATTTTCTTTCTCTTTAATTGTAACAAATCATTTCCAGTGCAATTTATGAAGACTGTAGTCTCTATCACAGAAGCAAGAAGCAACAAAGAAGCAAAAAAAACCCCCCAAAACTCACACATATTTATTGAGCACTTAACCCTGTCCACGCTCCAGACTTTCCCCCACAGTTTCATACATTTATCCAATGAACTGTCATAGCTAGTGTGCTAAGTAGATCTTTAAAACTGTGGAAACTGAGTCTCAAGAGTTATAAAGGAGCAAGTGACAATGTGCTTTGTGTGACGTCCCTCTTGATCACAGAGCCTCAACGGACATGCAAGGGCAGGACTCCATACCCTGACATGGCTGAGAGTTGGCCTTTGCCTGAAACCTTCCAGAAAGAGACTTCACTCTTCAAACTGTAGCTTGCAATGTTCTTGTCCAAGTTTGTTCCGTTATAAAGCCTTAATAAAAACAGCAGCACCAACTACTGTCAGGCAAGGAACCCTCGCTATAAACGAAATGGGTTTCTGAGTGTGTCACCTAGACCAGTCCTCACACCTGCCTCTAAATCCGCTGACTCATGCATTCCCATAACAAATGGGTAGGAAACTCCCACCTGGTGTCGGAAGCTGAGGAACCCAGGAGATGCTCATGGGACAGGCATCATTATCCTCTCATGTAAGGAAACAAAAGCTCAAAAAGACAAACTCCAAATTATAGAGTGTGGCACAGACGGACTAGTGATTCAGCAAGAAGATTTTCTTAATCTCTTGGCACGTGGCTGGACCAATTTTCCAGCCTCTTCTAGGTCTGGTCCATCTGCAGAAGAGTGGTGTTCACAGATACCAGGCCTGAATCCTAAAACCCTCCATGGGCAGTTCTCTTGTGAGCAAGAAATAAACTTCCAGTTGGTAAAATGCTGAATTTTGGAGGCGTATCTGTGCAGCATTACCTGATCCATACAGCTAGCAGAGACTGAGGCCAGGAATGAGATCCCACGCTGTATGACTCCGGGGCTTGTGTTCTGGGATGGGCGGTGACATTGTTCCCTTCACTTCTCTGTAATTTGTGTACATGGTCTAAGTTCTATGTCTGGAGGGTGACATACTTCCCCCATTTCCTCCTCTGGAATGAAATCCTTCAAGACCTGAATTCCGTTTCCATGAGCCTTCCTTGCCTGTTCCAGCTCCTTATATGACAGAGTTGTGTAGCCAGATAAAGTTCAGTTTACCCGTGGCCTCTTTCAAGTAAGGGGGGGAAAACAATAGGGAAAACCAATGATACTAAGAACCGGTACTTTGAGAAGATTGAGATTGACAAATTTTTAGCTAAACCAGCCAAAAAAAAAAAGAAGAGGTGTGTGGGTGGGCAGAAGACACAGATCACCAAAGTAACACACAGATGCAGAAAAAGCATTTGATAAAACCCAAACATTAATTCATGATAAAAAAAAAAAAAAACCTCAATAAACTTGAACAGAGAAGGAACTTCCTCAACACGATAAGGTACATACACACAAAAAACCCTGCTTCTAATGTCCTATTTAATGGTATGCATGCTTTCCCTCTCAGAACAGGGCAGTGACCCCCACTTTTACTATTTTTACTCACTCCTGTGTTGGAGGTTTGAAGCCAGTTGTGGGTGGAGGGAGAGAAAGAAAGAAGAGAAAAAGGGAAAACAAGAAAGGACAAAATAGAAAACAAGAGCCTAATGCTCTGAGGACTTCTGCACGGCCCAGTGCGCAGGGGCCCGCAGCAGAGACCCAGCTGTGCCTGCTCTGCATCCTTTCCTTCTGCTCCCCTGAGACTCGACTCGCAGTCCAGCTGGGTGACAAACTGACTCTCTCCCTGGTGTGGGAGGGGACGTTTGACCTTGCCCCAGGCCAGGACCATCCATTTATTTGGTCTTTTTTAGCCATGTGGCTGATTCATGGCGGTACCCGTGACCCATGCTGATAAAAGTGATCTTTATGCCAGCAGGGGTTAGACCCTCTCTCCAATGCAGTTGCTGTGAAGATAGAGCTTAAGCCTGGAGCTTCAGGAAGCTATCCTGACCTTCAGTACAAAAAAAAAAAAAATAAAACAAAGCAAAAAGCAAAAAACATAAAAAATAAACAAACAAAAAAAATCCCCCAAAAGGTAGAGAGAATGGAACTGACAAAGAAGAAAGCCCAGCAGAAAGACAGAGATAAAGTCCTAGTGATGGGTAATATCTGAACTTGTACGTCCACCCGGTCCCAAAGCCAGGATTATTCATGGAATTCTTACATACAAGGACCATGAAATACCTTTTTGCTTTGGCCAGTTTTAATTGTGTTTCTGGCATTTGCAATGGAAAAAGTTCTAACACAGGGATTGTGACCCAACCCCGCCCGTATATCCCACCTTGATTTTGACAATAGGTTTTGCAGGATCTCACCATTAGCCTCTTAGAATTCACAAATAGTCACCATCACCACCATCTGAGTTTAAGTCTTAGTAGAACCCGGATTATGTGTATTTTGTTTTCGAGCATCTCCCCAGTGCCTAGCGTGCAGTAGGTAGTCAGTCAGTATTTGCTGAATGAATACTAATTTATGGCTGCTGGATGGACAGAGGGAGGAATGGTGACCCTGGGTCGATGTGTTCAGAATTTTACTCAATGTTTAAGGTCAGCTTCATGGTCTTTAATTTCCAGAACTTACGCTCTTTATTTTTAAAATGCTGACCATGCCCACCTCCTACCAACTCACATCTCTCTCCTCCATGACGTCTCAAAACTTACAGAAACTGTGGCGGAGATTGGAATCACACTGTTCTCCGTGTCCCCTGTGAGAGATAATTCATCTGGTCCTATAGATGTGAACTCACTTAAATCAACAGGATGGGCTTTTATCATCTTTTCAACGATCTTGAACTCCAATTTTCTCCTATTTATATTTTTCAGCCCTTCAACGAGGAGATGATAACTTTCTTTGATCATAAAAATGGAGGTGACCTGAGCCTGCGTGGTTCTGCTTGTGCCGTGCCATCACGAGATGACCTGTCGTCTCCCCGTCTGCCAGAGGGCAGCTCTGGGTCCAGCGGCCTCCGCAAATACCTTTCCATGGTCTTTGGCTCGTTTGAGACTTGCTGCTCTCAAGAAGCTTTAAGCACCTGGACAGTTCTGATGGGTCACGACCCTCATACATACCTCAGTTTACTTTATATGCTTTCTTTTAAACCAACTTTGTTAAAGAAGTCCATATTCTGTCACACCGTGTTTCTTTGGATATATGTTCTGTCTCTCCTTTCTCAAATGTCTTACAGGGTTTTGTCATCATATGACCAGGATTTTCCTTTTAAGAACGTCTATTTCTTTGGTGAAGGTACTCTATGTGAGTGTATCTGGTTTTTAAAAATGTCTCCATTTTTCTCTGAATTGAGCTGAACTAGTATTTCCTCCAAGCCAGGGCACCTGTCCAGCTTCACCCAGTATGCGCTTCTGTTGGACTCGCCAACGGGAGCCCACACGGTCTTGTTCTTGCACGGCCCCGATGACCACAGGGTCTCGGCTGGCCCCTCCGTGTAGCTGATGTGGCCTGTTCCTCCCTCTCAACTGTGAGTGTCTTCCTTCCCTGTACTTTCTCTGACGACGGCAGTGACATCAGACCTAATGCATGCTCCTGCACCCACCTGAACAGGCCCTCCTAACCCTGCTCCCCATAAGTTACGATCCAGTGGTTTGGTTTGGAGACAAAGACCCCTGTGCCCCGCCTTATATTTCTTATATTTCTTGGTTTTACAGTGAGAGTGTCTATGGCGGTAGATATACGCCTTTTCCAGTTTTTAGGTCTTCCAATATTTCCACATATTCCAGTGTGCTACATATCAATCAGAACTATGGTAAACTCAATTTTCTCTTGGAAAAACCTAAATGGGTCACCTAAGAATGCAGACATAAAAACTCTATTTTGCAGCTGTCTTCCAGTGGGGGAAGATCCTCTCAGTCTCCTGCTTTCTTAATTCATAACGAAAATGAAGAAATAGGACAATCGAATATTCCAATAAATGCAAAAGTGCTGACAACATCCATCAGCACGCTCACAGCTTTCGTGCGTGCGCATCTATCGCGGCGTTTCCAGAGTCTTCCTTTCACTCGAGTCATTTATACATGAATCTCTTACCTACCACCCTGACTGAGCCCCTTGGAGCCCATGGATGACCTCATCTCTGCATTCCCCAATGCAGCCTGAAATGGGGTAACACGCACATGGATAACGATGAGTAAATACTTCTCCCGCGGAATAGAACTTTGGACTCCATATAGAATCAGTGAGGTAAGAAGAACGCGCCGTCTGGAGGCATTTAAACATTGCCATCGACACAGAAACATCTGATATATTAAATATGAATTACTTTAAACTACTAATTAAAACAGTCAAAAAGGCTTCTGCTCAGAAATGCTATGAGCATGTCCTTTAAAGCCCAGGCCGCTTCTCCCTCATGTTCTCATTCAGACGGGTCTTCCCGGTAGTTAATTGGCATTCAAGACGCCGTGATGTATCCGTTCCCCTCTGATGATCTCCTATGCTCAAAACTGAAGAGCGGTGAAACGTGCCCAATTTTTAGAGCATGTATATCAGAAGGTACCTTAAAGGGGCTCAGAAGAACTGAATGATCCAAGGGAAGAATCATCTTGACAGGGAGCTGTATCTCCATGCCATCTGGGACAGACAAGCCTCAAAACTCCCATGACCCCTTTCTGCAGAAGCGTCACCTTGAAGCAGGTGGCATCCCGGGACATAGCTGCTGCACTCACCTGAACAGGCCCTCCCGCCATCCAGGAGGGTATTTCAGATGCTGTCCACCCTCCAACCCAATCCTTAACCCGGCAGCTCTCAGATTTTTCACCACGGACTGTGCCTAGCCCCCGCCTCGGGTCCCTGTATTTCAGCGGAGAATGAAACGATCCCCGTATATCACTTTGATAAGTTTGTAAAGCACTCTGCCATCCTTGGGCAGGGAGCTGCTAAGGAAAGATACCTTCCTTACGGTTTCAAAACCATTCCCCAAATGTGCTGCTATGGACCTCGGAGTCAAGCTCAGAAATAGAAGCCTGTAAACCTTACCCAGAGAACCACCGCCCAAAAACACATTCTCCCTGTAATTGGAGGGCATGCTTTAGTCTGTTACATTAGGCGATTCCGGTATTAAATCTAGATCCTAAGTCTATCTTAATTGGCTATAAAAAGGACAACTGAAAACACAGGATTTGATCCCTGCGTATACAATGCTCATGCTATAACCACCAAATTAGGCCATTTTGCTGGAAACATGCAGGCCCGAGTCCCATTTAAGTTCCCTCAGGGTTACATTTCATCATCCAGTGTCAAGGAGGCAACAGGGTATTAAGTCAATTAGGATTCAGTGAAAGCTTAGACCGTTACACATCGTGCAGATTTAATGTTTGCTTCCGTCCACTGTTCCTGATAAGGCAGGGAGAGAAAGACATTTTACACATTTTCTGAGGATTCAAGTCAGACTTGCCCACTGCTCACGGTGACACCTCTTGGCGTCACTGGATTTAACGATGTTATAAATAATGAGTTAAACAAATTTGGAGAGTCTGATTAATGAACTAGGGGACCATTTTGTACGAGAGAACACTGATGTCTAAATGGAGCGTGTAACTTCCACATTCTCTGCTCTCACCAGTCCGGGGTTCCTGGGCCGCCGCGCACCATCCTCCTCCACACACACAGAAGGGGAATGTGCTTCTGTCCGCCCCAGTCCTGACCAAGCTGCAGGACAGGAGGCTTGCCTTTAAAAACCATGACAACTTCTGTTTCTTTGCTCCGTTACTTTTGCAAGTAAGTACTGGTTGAAGAAGTCAGACTTGTTAACTACGTGTAGGTGCCCGGGTCCTTTTAGAGAAAACAGTATTGGCAGCAATTGTGGTTAAGACATTTGCAAGTGACTGAGTTGGAAAAAAAAAAAAAAAAATGGGCCCGTTGTGCTACTGACCAGTTGTGCAACAAGGGACCATTTGTTTAAAATTGCTGAGCTCTGGACTCCGCCCCCTGCCACCGTAAAATAGGCTTAATAGTAGTATTTCCCAAAGACGTTGTGAGGGCTGCGTGGGTTAAGATGTTACATGGGGCACACAGTTCTCAATACAGCTTATGCATTGTTATTATTATTAACAAGTGGGCCGTGGTGGGGGTAGTAGTACCACCTGTACCAGGCAGAAGCCTGCTCTGGCACCTAACCTGGATTCTAGCAAGAACCTGTGAAGTCCCAGGTACAAAGGAGGCAGTCGCCAGATTCTGACTTTGGATCCTGTAGCTCCCTTTCCCGGCATTCCACTCCTATCCTTGTCCTGACCGCATCACTACTCTTTCCTTTTGTTTTCTTGTCAAAGACTTCATCCTTTTAGAGCAATTTTAGGTTCACAGCAAAATTAGGAAGAAGGCACAAGATTTCCCATATGGCCTCTGTCCCAACACAAGCCTAGTTACCCCCCCATGCCCGCTTCCCCCACCCTGAGAGACCTATGTTTGTTACAACTGACAAGCCTACTTTGATACATAAAATCACCCCGAGTCCACAGTTTACCTAAGGTTCAGTCTTGGTGTTGTATGCTGTGTGGGTTTGGACAAATATATAGTGACATATGTCCACCACTCTGTCATACAGAGTATATTATCATTGTCCTCAATGTCCTCAAAATCCCCTGTTTTCTACTCTCCCGTCTTTCTCTCCCCACCAACCCCTGGAAACCACTGATATTTTTCACTGTCTCCCTAGTTTTGCTGTTTCTGGAATGTCCTACAGTTGGGATCATACAGAATATAGCCTTTACAGATTGGCTTTTGTCAATGAGTCATGTGCATGTAGGGCACCTGGGTGGCTTAGTAGGTTGAATGTCCAACTCTTGATTTCCACTCGGGTCATGACCTTGGGGAGTGGGATTGAGCCCCACAGGGGACGCTGTGCTGGGTACGCAGCCCCGTTAAGATTCTCTCTCTCCCTCGCCCTCTATCACTCCTACCCTGCTGGTGCCCCCCCTCCACAATTAAAAACAAAAACAAAAAACAGTAATATGCATGTGAGTTTTCTCCATGTCTCTTCTTGGCTTGGTAGCTCATGTATTTTTAGTGTTAAATAACATTCCTGGGGTACCTGCGGAAGCCTCTGCCTTCAGCTCAGGTCATGATCCCAGGGTCCTCTGCTCAGTGGGGAGCCTGCTTCCCCCTCTCTCTCTGCCTGCCTCTCTGCCTACTTGTGATCTCTGTCTGTCAAATAAATAAATAAAATCTTTGGAAAAAAAAAATAACATTCCTTTGTCCCGATGGGCCACCGTTTATCCACTCACTTACTGAAGGGCGTCTTGGCTGCTTCCAAGTTTTGGCCCTTAGTAATAAATTGCTGGAAACATCCATAGTCAGACTTTGGTGTGGACCTAAGTTTCCATCTCCTCTGGGTAAACACAAAGGAGTGTCGTTGCTGGACCACAGAGGAAGGGAATGTTCAGATGAGTCACTGCTCTTCCAACGTTGCACGGCCCTTCACTGCCAGAGAGCTTCCTCTAACAAGTGCTTTGCCAGCCTTTAAACAAAGACTGACAGTAGGTGGGGTATGAATTCCCCAGGGCTCCCTTGCCCCTAGGGTAGAATAACTCATGTGTTCATGTAGTTTCTAGCCTTCCTCTTAAGGACCGGGTTCCGCTGGACCTTGTTGGTCACTCTTGTACCGACTCAAGCCTCACTAGCTAATTGCCTTCCCTTCCCTGTCTCAACCCCCTAATCCTACACTTGTGGCTCCTTTATCACCCAAAGAAATAACTTCCCTTGAACCCGTATCTCAGAATCTGCTCATGGGATGGGTGTGCCACGTGACACAATCCGCCACAGCCCTTCCTCCTCATCCACACCCCCATTCATCATACAAGGTTTTTGTTGACTCTTGTATCTCGTGCCTTAGTTTAACTGCTCTGCTGGCCTGGGCAGGACTGTCACCTTTAGACCTGTTTCACCCTGGCTACCTCCAGGACTTTGCTCACAGATGGTTCTAATCGTTAAGACCTATATTTCTACCCTGTTCCCTGGGATGGGGGTAAGGGGTTGGACAGTAGACCTACAAGCGGGGAAGGAAAACTCTAAGTGTTGTGGGTCAAGGCACGACATGTGGCCAGAAGAACATGGGCCCCTGAGAGTCTGTGGGTGCACCGGGAGAGCCAGCAGCACGCCCCTCCCCAGATACAGCAATCCCCTCTCTCTTTAGGCCTAACTGCCTGTCCTTTGGGAAAAAAGATTAAACTCTAACTCACTTTGTATCAGAGAACACTTTTAGACCATTTTAAAGTCTGAGTTCCATTTCTACTGAGGTTTATTTGTTTATTTGCATTGCTATTTGTTTTTAATTAAACCAACATAGACTCAGAGCGTCCCATTCACCAATGCTGAGGATGAAGTTCCCACCTCCAATTTCATTTTGAATCAGGATGAAATATAGATTTACAGTGTTGAGACAACAAGCATTGAAGAGACATGAATTTTAGGTACCACTCTCCCTGTATGCAATAATAGAAAACGCTAATTACAGTTGATTTCTTCCTCCCCAGGGTCGATCCAGGATATCCAGCTAAGAGTATTTTAATTAAATTGTTTTATATAGTTCCCTGTCTTTCATATTAATCATTCATCTACTTTAAGGAATGTTTTGACCTAGCAGCCGATTTTACACTAGATGTAAAGACCCCAGGTATCTCAGAAAATGTCGGCCTGTTTGCATTTGTTCGAGCATTAAATTCAGACTTGCCTGACCCCCACCTGTGTGTTGCAGGCATCCACCGAGGTGTTAGGCTTGAGTGTGATATGTTAGCTGGTGCGAATTCAGCTTCTTTGCTGTATGACACAGGGTTCCCGTAATGTCAGCCGCCCACCCTCGATGGGTTTACTAAAAAGTTAAGGAAACAAGATGAATGTGAAAAGCCACATATTAACACAGAGACAGGAATGGGCAGAGGAAGTGGGCTGGGGATCTGGGGAGAAGAGTTGAGAGGAAAAGCTGCTCCCCCACAGATAACCATGGCAACAGCACGAGGGGACCAGGAGGAGAGGGCAGTAGCGTCTGTGGAATGGGAGAGACAAGAGCGGGGGCCTCTGAGGGCCTTGCAGTGGGGGCTGGACTGGTCGAGTTATGAATCTCAAGTCCCTTAGGTTCAGGAGAAGTGTCTCCAAGCCCAGAATGGCTGCATGAGGCCAGAGCCCTGGACGGAGCTCAGGCTCCAGGACACTGGCTGGTGAGGGCAACTCGAAGGTCTTGGGGAATGGGGTGGCAAAAATCAGGATTCCAGAACAGGCGCCTGGAACATGGGTGTGAGCGGATCCAGGCCTGGCAGGCCCCGTATGGCGGTGGGGGAGGGGCGTCAGGGGAGGGCGACACCACCTGAATGCCCACGGTGGCCAGGTGCCATCTGCATCAAGGTGCCTGAGCACAACTCCCTGAAGAAGCCTCGGGACAACTGTCTGGGGTCAGCTCATCTAACCCCGATGGCCATCCTGTGGGGTAAGCCCTGGCACGAACTTGTGTCGCAGATGGAGCGGAGGAGGCATTTATCCAGGACGGTACAGCAAGCAAGAGGCAACGTCCAGGTGCTGCTGGCCATCTCTGCAGTGCCCCTCCAGGTCCCAACAGAGGTGAAGCACGATGCTTTGGACATCAGGGATCCATTGCGGATTCCTGGGGGACGGGGGGCAGCATGATGGAAAGGAGACAGTGGGCACAAGGGGTCACACCTAGCTGACGTGACAAATCTTTCTGACGCTATCATCGTCTCAGCTCTCCTCGTGTTGCACAATTGTGTTTTTCTGCACAAACGACATTCCATCTCATGCGTCAATGAGGTGTATGAGTGAGTGAGGGTTACAGAGACTCTCACTGCTCAGGGAAGCTATGGGACTCAGTTATAGAGCTCTCAAAGTTCTGCATTGGTTCTGACCTCTTTGCTTCCTGTCAACGAGGGTTTCAAGGCCCCCCGCTCCAGGGGCCACAGCTGGGAAGGCAGTGGGCTGGCTTCGTCCTAGCAGCCAGGCTGAGCTCTGAGTCTGCATCAACCTCAGCATCTTTACCCCACTGTTGACTTCTGGTGGAGCGCGTGCCAGTCTCAAAGAAACCCCCATCCCATGTGCTACCCTACTGGGGGCACAGGTCAGAGCTGAATAAACAGGGGAAGCCCGCGAGCCTGCAGCATCGCTGGCCCCTGGGGTCAGAATGAACACCCTCGCTGTGCTCTGAAGAAAAATACAGGGCTTTGGAAATCCTATTCTCTAATTTAGTACCTCCCAAACTGAAAGGTAATCCTTTTATGTGGCGTGAATCATACTGGAAATGTGCAGAAAGAAATAACAGGGTCACGTGACCACCAATAAGCACCACTAAACACCTGCATGGCCCGTTTAGTGGTTTGAGACCTGGAGCCTGGGAGCCTTCTTCGAGGACAGAACACATTTTCCAGCAGGGATTAGCCTTGAGATTAGAGTTTAATGAAACAATCGCTAACACTGGAGGCTTGGGCAGAGGAACCGGCAGACTCCAGGGAGCTCCTGGTTTGTCTGGGGAAGACATTTATCTAATAAACCATGAATAAATAATAGAAAAGAGTCTAAAGTCAAGAGATGCAGAGGAGCCAAGGGACAAAAGGTAGGGGCTTGATGTATAAGAAGATGCTTTAAAAGCAATTTACTGTTTTGACTTTGCAATAGACATTCATTCCAGGAGAAATGCTGTCACTTGTGCAGAAAGAAACATGCCCAAGGCTGCTCATTGCTGTATCAGCCAGATTAGGCTTGGCTATGCAGTGGTAACAAAGAACTCCAAAGTCTCCGTGACTTGGAACAACAGGGATTGATTTATTGCCTATGCCCCATGCCCATGGAGGTCAGCAGCAGGATCCTGATAATTGTACACACCCATGAACGCCGGCGACCAGGGCGGCAGCATCTTACAGGATGGAGAGAGGATTATAGGACTCACCAACACTTCTATGCTTTGGCCTAGAAGTGACACAAGCCACTTCCACACACACCTTGACAGTTGGATCCAGGGACGCAGGGATGGCCAACGTCAAGAAGGGAGGGCAATATAGTCCCAGTGCCGGAAAGTAGAAAAAGGCCAGATATTGATGGATATTATTACATCCACCACATGTGCAATGGCAAAAGTTGGAAAGAAAGGCCGAATTTTCTCCATGTGTGCACCTGATGTGACAATACATCCACAGAAAAGACTATAATGGGGCAGTTTAAGAGGACTTGAAAATTAAAATGCAAGTTGCAGAAAAACTGCACACGGTAGTGTCTCTCTTATGCATAGCTCACCCATGTCACAAACCTCTGTGCATCCATAGACATATATGTGTGTATCTAGATGTCCAGAGAAAGCTCTGGGAGCATGTCCGTCAAACTAAGAATGGTGGTTACCTCCAGGAGAAGTATACATTTGCAGAAAGGAAAAGGGGACTTCTGTTTGTCTGAATTCTGTAAGCTGAAAAGGAACTTACATACAGCTTCTGAATTCTTAAAGAACGTTTTTTTCCCCAACAGCATTTATCAGTTTCCTACGGCTGTTGGTTGGGTGTCCCCTGTGCTAACCTATGGTACGAAGCTCACTGCGGAAAGGCGACTGAGCGTGCGTTCGACCTCCCATGAGCTGTACCAGCCATATGGCTAGCAACCTTGTCCATATGGGAGCAATTTTCATTACTGGCTGGTCCTATTTGGTCTCACATCTGGCACTTTCTAGAGCATTCTGGAATTTTAATTCCACAGGAAAGCACCTCTTTTTTTTTTTTTTTTTTACATTCTAACTTTTCATCATCTTGGGTACCCATGGGACAAGATCCTGGGAAATGTCAAGGTTCCAGATGTTTTCTTTTTCCTTCCTCATTTCAGAATGTATTTATCTTCTTCCAGACCCTAATATTTCTTTCTTCAGGATTCTTCTCTACACCAATGTGGTCCATAGAACCATGGGCACAATGAGTCCAACGGACATCTCATTTCCCCCAAATCATGTGTTACTTTATAGTTAGCAAAATACACAACTTTCTAGAAGGGTTTTAGGCAAAAGCCCTTGTGTATCTCAGACACAAGGCAAGCCAGAGGGGCAATGGTGTGATCTGGATTGGTGGCCTGGTGCAGGAGAGACTGTATGCATGAAGGACCCTCTCATCTGACTGTAGTTCCAGATTTCAGGCACAGAGATAGTAATTTTTTAGGAGGAAATCACGAAAAGTTAACTCGGAACGTCCATACACTAGAATGTTATTCAATGGTTAAAAAGAAATGAGTAATCAGGCCAAGACAAGACTCGGAGGAAACTTAAATGCGTAGGTCTTCGTGAAAGAGTCCAGCCCGAAAAGGCTACATACTGTCTGACTCCAGCTAAATCCCCTCCGAAAAAGAGAAAACTACAGAGGCAGTAAGAAGATTGGCGGTCGCTGGGGGTTTGAGGGAAAGAGGATGAATGGGTGGTGTGTGAGGGACGTTCACGGCAGTGAAACTACCGTGTGTGATACTTTAGTGATACGTTATGACACATTTGTCCAAACCCACAGGAAGCTATGAACGGGGCAGCAAAAGCATATGGAAACTATACTATTTGCTAAATTTTCTGTGAGCCTAAAACTGCTCTAAAAAAATAAAGGTTATTGGGGCACCTGGGTGGCTCAGAGGGTTAAAGCTCTGCCTTTGGCTCAGGTCATGATCTCAGGGTCCAGGGATCGAGCCCCACATCTGGCTCCCTGCTCGGTAGGGAGCCTGTTTCCCCCTCTCTCTCTCTCTGCCTGTTTCCCTGCCTACTTGTGATCTCTGTCAAATAAATAAATAAATAAATCTTTAAAAAAATAAAAGTTATTGATTAAAATTTTTTCAAAGGAGCTACAGTTTTTTAAGAGAAGCATTTGGAAGGCTTAGACCATGGTTTGGATTAAAAGACACACTTTGTCTACTTTGAGGGAAAAAATACTCAAAACACTTGCAAAAAATGGGAACAGCACAGGGCACACCCTGGCCCACTCTGGCAGGAAACACTGAGAGCAAAGTCCTTGAGAGAAGGGGCTGGTTCCTTTCATGCTGACCCGAAGGCGGCTGCTGCAATCTCTTCCTCTACTTGGAAAGAGAAATCCCACAGAGGCACAGATGTTGCCATGGCTTTGACCTCACCATGAACCTTCTCTTATAATTTTGTAAGATAGAAGAAAATTTGGCCAGGATGTAATGTTTTGTTTTTCCTTTTCCGAAATAAAAACATACCACTGGTTCCTGCCACTCAGCCCTGTTAGTCACAGGGAGGCGATGGAGAAATTGAGTATTTGGACACTTAGTGGCTGAAGCAATGCTCAGATTTAAGTTGTCATTATGATTCTGGACAAAACCTTTGTATCTCTAAGCATCAGTCTCGATCTACACAGTAAAGGGATTATGATTAAAGAAAGACTTATAGGGCTCTGGGGGTGTTCGGGAATCCTTTTGGAGAGCCTAATGAAGGGCACAGAGCAACGGGTCACAGGTGACTCCGGGCTTCCCCTTCTCTGCAAACAAACACTGGTGCTTCGCTCTGTTCTCTCTTCTGGCCTCCACTGTGATGAAAATCCCTTTCAAAGAAAGCCAGCCATTGAATTAGGTGATCATCACATCCCATGTCTGGGTCTAAAGTCAACATTCCAAATTAAGTGGTAGATGTGGGTGGTGGACGTGACCCCCTGAACCAGAGAGACAGATCTTGGGAGGGAACTTCAGTGTGAGCTGTACTAGGGTCGAACAGTATCCCCTCCCAAAGCCACGCCCGTCCAGGAACTCAGAATGGGACTCTATCTGGAAATAAGATCTTTGCAGATGTAATTAAGTTAAGGTCATACTAGACTAGGGATCGGCCCTAAACGCAGGGACTGGTATCCTGATAGAAAGGAGAGGACCCAGGGCACGGAGAGACGCAGAAGCCCACGTGAATTTAAACAGACGCAGAGGTTGATGGGCTGTCATCTGCACGACATCGCCAAGGACCGCTGGGAACCCAGAAGCTGCGGCTACCTCCGCTGCAGAGTTCTGGCCTCCAGAACTGGGAGAGAACACACGTCTGTTGTCTTCAGCTGTGCAGGTTTGTGGTCATCGGCTGCTGCAGCTCTGGGACACCACTGTCAGCAGCCGCCCGTACTAAGCATTTGCAGGTGTGTCCTCATCCTGCATGTTCGCAGCGAGCGCCTGGTTTTATCACGTTTCTCTTTCCCCAGGTCTTTAGCAGGGGAATATCCTTTTAAGCCTCTCATTTTTTCCCCCCCTCAGGACATAGCAAATACCAGCTCTTACAATGCCAATAGGCTTGTGACTGCTTTTAAGGGATTTCCTGCACAAATGGCCAACGCTTTGATGTAGTCACAAAAACGAACTTCTCAGAGCTGATAACACACATCAGAAAAACGGGGACTAAGAACCGGTCCTGTGCCGAATGTACCCTCATCACTTCTACCTGGGGGGTCTGCTAAGCCACAAGCCCTATCATATGGAGCTTCTGAAAATGTGTAAACTTGAAATGGAAAAATGGAATCTGTGGGAACATCTCTAGCTTGTTTAAGAAAATACAACGTAGGGGATTCTTTTTCTAGAAACACTGCTATGGAAAAGTGCTTGTTCTCTCCCTCTCTCTCCCTGTGTGTGTGTGTGTGTGTGTGTGTGTGTGTGTATGTATCTGTGTATGTCTATGTGTTACGTACATATATACTCACATACATATATATATATATACACACACACATATTCATGCATTTAAAAAATCAAAGTATATTCTATCTAAATATTTTCTGAAAGAAAAATTTTGATAGAACCTGGGAAAAGAGGAAGGAGGAAGAGACAGTGCTCCATCCTGAGCCATGAGGCAGCCACAAGCCACAAGTGCTTGGTAAGCACCGGAAATGTGGCTTGTGCAAATTGAGCTATGAAGTGTAAAATGAATGAACACTAGATTTCAGAGACTTAACACAGAAAAGTAAAATATCTCAGTAATTTATCAGATGGAAATGGATATATCTATAGATATATAGAGAGATAAGTAGATAAGTAGACCCCATGCCCAGCATGGAACCCAGCAGGGGGTTTGAACTCACGACCCTGAGATCAAGAATCAGATGTTTAACTGACTGAGCCACCTGGTGGCTCACCACTGACTGGTGCCCCTTGAAAGATCATATTTTAGATGTGGCGGGTAAAAGCACATCAGCTTAATTAATTTCACAGGCTCTTTACATTTTTTTTAAAGATGGCTACTAGAAAATGTAAACTTACTTCTATGACTTCCTGTGTTGGACAGCACCGGCCTAAGAGATATATGACCTGTGATATCTTTTCTTCAGTCACATTTTGAGCACTTTTGAACATTTTGTTATTGTTGTTGTTCAGGAAGTTCTAATTTTCCTATAGAAGTGATTTTTTAAAAATCTGCTCTAAGAATTCACACTACACACACACACACACACACACACACACACACAAATACAGACAGGTTTTTTTTGTGACATTCTACATTATCTTTTTTAATGGTAACTCTTTCTTAAAAATAGCTGTCAGATCTAAGGTAAGGTTAATTAATATTCATTTTGCTCTTCTGTGTTTACGCATGGCTGTGTGACCTCGGGCAAGTTACTGAACTTTTCTAGGCCCTACATTGTCACCTGTCAGTGAAGCTCATCTAGCAATGACCCAGACGACAGTGATTCTCAACTCCTTCCTCTGTCTCAACAGATCCGATGGTTCTGGAAAAGTACCATCAGCAAGAAGAGTTGCCTGTGCTGACGGGGCTGCCTCGGCTTCCTCCCACTTCCCCTGGAGACCCATTGCCATTCCTTTCACGGACTCAGTAAGAAATTTCTAGGGAAGAGTCAAAGGGTAGTAATTACAGTCACAGCCTATAGAATGCTGGCGCCCTGGAGGAAACCTTAGTTCACCCCGTTCAAATGCTATGCTCTCCTCGGGGGACGAGATGGCCCAGAAGGAGTAATGACCTGCTAGTCTGGTCACCCTGCTGGTTAGAGGCAGAGGCCGGCTCTGGGGAACACTGACTCCTTGCTTCATGGCGTATCCCAGTCTGACAGGAAGGGACACTTGAGGGACAAAGCAAAGACCACCATACATGATTGGCCACGCGTGTACCACTCTGTTCCTCCTTGACACCACCATGTCCTATTAGAAGGTCATTTTTTCTCTGCCTCAGTTTACCACAAAGCATAGAAGGACAAAGGATTAAGAGGCATGTGAATTAATGATGGTGCCTAAGAGAACATTCAGCATCTTCTCCCAGTTTAAGTCAAGAAAATCATTATTTCAGTCTCTCTTCAGAGAGACTCGTAGAAAGCTACTTGCAATGGCTTTGAATGTCAAAATGTTCCAAAGCACCAGAATTTCCAAAAACCATTTACATGCTTCCAAGCCTGGTAAAAATGGTAGATGAACAGAATGTTCTGTTCTATTTAGACCTAAGTCATATCAGAGTTAGCTAAAGTCACAGTTGACAAAGAGTTGTATTTATTATGAAAGATGCCAAGTTATATTTAGGTGTTTTTTTTTTTTTACCTTCAAATCTTGCTCTAAATTGCTTGTCACCTTTTGAAATATCATAATTAACACCAGTTAATTTGTATGTTTAAATATTTTAATGACAGGTTATAATTTTAATAGAAAAAGCAATTTAGAAGAAAATCGTAGGATCCTATAGTTTTCAGGAGAGAAGAGAGAAGGGAGGCTTTGGAGAACCCAGAACTGGGGCCCTGCTGTGACTCGCCATTTCCTACCTACAGGGTCTTATGCGATCTACATGACCTCTCCAAACCTCGGTGTTCTTGGTTATGAACCAAAGATAATAAACCTACCTTATTAAGGTGCTCTAAGGGTTATTCCAGGCTTGTCACCTGAAGCCCCTAACACATGTGATACACTATAAATGTCCATTGTCTTTTTCTTATATGCACCACCACTAAGGAGAGAGAAAACATGGTTAGAGTCTGGGTTCTAAGTTGAAAGCTCCCAGGGCAACTGAACTGTGAGAAGCATTTTCCAAAAATTACCGGGACAAAGAAGCCAAAATCAGCACAGGGATGAGGAAGGGGCTCAAGCCCCAAGGGCGAGAGGAAGGAAATCGAAGACTGAGTAACTAGGTGACTCAGAATCAGAAGGGAATGGAGCAGGTGGAAGGGCTGAGGGCAAAAGTTCAGAGACCATGAAGTAGGGTTCCTGCTTCATGTATGGGAATTCACTGGGGATGGACAGAGCATCTGAAGACCCTTCATAGGGCCAACCACACACCAAGCCATGACTGTCCCCAAGTGGAACAGGCCGGGAGGGATGGCATGGTGTAGATCTCAGCTCTGGGAAACTCATGATTCAATCAGGTGGCCATGCAAAGTCAACCTACCCAAGGTGCTGGGTCAAATAGCACAGCACAGCATCTGTTGTCCGCAACACACAAGGGTTAGCGTCTACCATAGGTTGCCCTATTAATAATTCAGCTGACACAGGCTCAAGGGATGACTTTACCACTTACTGCTCATGTGATTTAAATTCTCTGAACCTCACTTTGTGTACAAAGTGAGGACACCATTACCTTCTTTGTAGAGTTGTGGCAAGGATTAGAAGAAATAATGAAAAATAGAGAGCCTGGACTAGAGAAAGAATTCAGTAGTTGCTAGCCATGAAGATGAAGATGTTGGTTCCACCTCTTGTAGCTCCAAGACCCTTCAATTTTGTCTAGACTTCAGACTTCTCACTAGTATATATTTCAAAACCTGATATGGATAACTCACATCAGATGAACCCTCTTCCTACTAAGCAGCCCAAGCTTCAGAAGACTATCTAGACGGAAATGAAGAAAGCTACCTAAGGTGGGCTTAGGTAGAATAGAAAATGAGTGAATGAATGAATGAATGAATGAAGACACAATGAATAAATGTCAAGATAGGATGGTACTTTCCCAGCAGGATTGGACATGGCACTGATTAATGGGCAGGTGAAGTTGGAGGGACCCAAGCAAAGAAGCGACTGAGGGAAGGTGGGGGGGACGGAGAGGTTAGGAACCTAAACACATTCTAGGTGAAATGAGTAAATACATCCCAAGGAAAGAATGAAAATGAGAATTAATCAGGAGTGTGCTGAGCCGTGGCACTGCCAGCCACAATCAGAGGGCTTCTTAATTGCTTGTCAAAGACCAATGCATCCTGGCAAAATGATCCTCAAGTAATGCTGGGACTTCTTTTTCCTAACCTGGCTCCATTTATCATGATTAGAAAACAAGTCAAAATTGATTTCTGTTTATTTTATAAAAGCAAATCCTCAAGGGAACCCTTCCCCCCAGTAGGTTTGATCATTTTAAACTTAGAAGGGGAATGCCCTCAGAACATAGAACACTGTTTGTCAGTTTGGTTTAGGAGGGTAGGATGTGTGGAGGTGTAAAGTTTATGGGTGTCATGAAAAAGTGACAGTCTCTTAAACTTATACGAATCATCTCAAATCCATCAACATGAGCTTTTTAGTTCTTTCCTACTTTAAAATGGGCAAATTAGAGGCGATTTAATAAAGGAAAACGGCCCACGCTTGAAAATCAGACATTTGTGTTTGAATTCTTAGCTCTGGCACCCAAGAGCTGTGTCACCTTGGGCAAGTCACCGGAGGAAATCTCAGGGATCTAGCTCCAAACCCTGCGATTTGAAATGCAGTTGCTAATCTCTCTCAGATTTTCCAGGAGGATTAGCGGTCATGTACATGAAAGTAGGGCTACGGAAAATCAGCTGTACGTTTGGAAGTGATGGAAGTGATGTTCCACGGGGGCAGGGAAACCACCCACTGGGTTCTAGATTCCATGGGGGTAGGACCCATGTGTGTCTGTTTTACCTCGATTCTATCCTGGCAACTGGCACAAGTCTTGGTATACAGTTGATGTCCACTTTTTCTATTCATGCTCACATCGCACCTAATCTACCCCAAATTCCGTGTTGTTTATAAGATATCATTTCACGTAACCCAATAAGTACTTGTTGGCTGCATGACTTATCCGTTTATTCATTACGTAAAGATATTTAAGTGCTATATTCCAATATGCCCCTTTGGGGAGGAAATCCTTCCAGAGCCTACAGGACAGTGGGTAGAGCCACTCATTCTTTGATCCATTCTTTCTTGTGTTCACCCATGCATTTTGCTTGTTTATATTTATTTATATTTGTACTTAGTTTTTCGCTGCAAAGTCAGTCCACAACCATCCTCTTGGATAACACACAAGGTCAGTTTGCCCTCACCCCTGCTCCCTGGCTACCCAAGAAACTCATTCCATAAACACACACACACACACACACACACACACACACACACACACGCTCAGGCAAATCCTCTGTATTCCACCAATATTTCACTGATCAGGTAAATCCTATTTCAAGGACTGCAAGGAGGTTTCCAGATTTCTGGTTTGGGGGCCTTGCATCGCTTGCAAACCTGCTGTGATAAGAACAACAAGACAATGTCAGAAGAAGGTCAAAAAACATCCTTTTCTCCTGTACAGGCATTTTGCTCCCCAAAAGAGATCATGTTCTCTTCCTGGAAGTGTAATCACAGGGAAAAAAAAAAAAAATCAATGTGCATTTCGGCCCATGTGGAACAATCTCACGAGGGGAGCATTCAAGTGATGTGCCGGCACCTAGAGATTTCTCTCAGCATTCCGGGCTGCCAGACCATTCTCAGATGTATTTTCTTGATCTGAAAAAGCCCTATTCCTGGGATTTAGTGTGTGGGGTTCCCCCACTCCTTTTGGTTTATGCTTAATCCTTACAATTAATTCCGTACCTCCTGCCTGGGGACGTTTCTGCCGTAGACTTTCTTGGCCTTTACCCAGCTCGAAAGGAAGTGATTGATGTGCTCTTCTCTCTTCTGCACGAAAGCTGGACGGCTGGGCAGAAATACCACCTGCCTCCGTGCTGGCCTCTCCCAGCCTCACCTCCTGACCCGCACCGCTGATTTCATCCCTCATGTCTCCTGGGGCCCATTGGCCCATCAATTACCTTCTCTTTTTCTCCTGTCTTCAATCATGTCCTCTGTACTGGCTACTTCCTGGCAGAGTACACACATGTTTAAGGTTTGTTTATTCTGGGAAACTGAAAAAAATAAAAATACTCTCTTCGATTCTACCTGCCTCTGAAGTCATTTCCCTATCTCTGAGTTTCCCGAGGTTTTCTGACAGAATTCATGTCCTGTCTTCTCTGTGTCATCATCCATGTGCTCCTCGAGCCTGGGAAGGCTGCCCAGTGCTCTCCTCAATTCTCTGAAACGCTCGCAGGAAAGATCATCCCCATCTGAGATTATTCTGCCTGGTCGTCTGCGGTGTTTCATTTATTCTTATTGTCATTCACTTGTTCATATTTTCTAGGCTGTGACCACTCAGCTACGCTTTGGACAAGTGTGGCTCTGCCCTCCTGGCTTTGACCGCCTGTCGGGACCTGACATTGGTGAGCTCCTGGAATGCTATGAAGAGAGGCCGTGCTGTGGGAATGGCAACCTTCAGACCTGTGAGTCGGAGAAGGCTTTTCTTGGTGGCATTTAAACAGAGGGATGGGTAGATATTTGCGACCTGAGAGGGACCCAGGAAAAGCACTCCTGGCAGAGGGAGTAGCAGGTGCAAAGGCCCCATGCCAGGAAGGAACATGGCCTGTTCGGGGAAGCGAAAGTAGGGCTGTGCTTCTGGACCACAGACAGTGAAAGTGAGCAGTGTAGGACAGGGCAGGGGAGGCAGGCCACACTGACCATATATACAGGTTTCGACCTCCCTCTTTAGGCACTGGAGAACAGTGGTGACCTTTCTGTCCTTGGAATCCCTTGTACGCACCCATCACCCAGAATGTCAGGTAGGAGGAAATAGTGGGACCAAGAAGAACAAATAAAAGGGAAGAGAAATCCGGCCACTTCCCAATTCTGGTTTTGCCCAAAACATAACAATTCCCTTTGTTTTTGTCAGAGGAAGAGATTGTGGATCCACACTCTTGTTGTCAAAGGAATGCCGTGACATAATAAGAAATATATATTTGGTCTCTGCCCTGTTCCTGATACAGAGCTCCTAAAACCCTTATAATTTCCTAAGTGAGGGAGGTGCCAGGAATATCTTTTGTTCTAATATCTGGTCTTTGGCCCCGATTGCCGACACAGAGCTTCGACTCTGGGAAACAGGAGCATCTTTTGTTCTAATGAGGTGACTCTAGGTGGGCTGGCGAATGGCTTCGGGATGAGGGCTGGTAACCAGAAAGACCGTGATCAGAAGCTTAGAAAGTACAGCCCCTCCTGGGACGAGAGAGGGACTGGACATTGAGCTAATAATAACTGATCATACCTATGGGACAGAGCCTCCGTGGAACTGTCCAAAGCACAGGGTTTAGGAAGCTTCTGGGCTGGTGAACATGTCTGAGTGTCAGGAGGGTGACACTCCAACTCCACAGGGACCGAAGAGCCTGGGCTGGAGACCCTTCCAGGGCTTACCCTATATTCCTCTTCATCTGTAGCTTTTATAATACCCTTTACAGTCAACCAGTAGACACGTAAGTCAAGTGTTTCCCTGAGTTCTGTTCTGAGCCATCTTAGCAAATTCCCAAACACGGGTCATGAGAGCCCTTCCTCCACGGATAGCCACGTGTAACGGACAGAATCGCGTGTAACCAGGGGCCCCCTGCTGGCGAACTGGCATCCGAAAGGGGGGCGGTCCAGTGGGACTGAGCCCTACCACGCGGGGTCCGCTCTAACACTCGGTAGTTAGTGTCAGGATTGAGTTAAATTATAGGACACCCGATCGGTGTCCAGAGAGTTGGGAAACTGCTTGGTGTGGAAAACCCACACACTGTGTCTCAGAGATGTTAAGAATGGAGAAACAGTATTTTTAAATGTGTTCACACCCGACGGGTCAGTTCATTTGATGTGAAAACGCTATCAGTGAACGTACAAGGTCAAACCTGCCAACTTACTCTATCTCACACACACACACACACACACACACCCCCACTTGTGCCGCCCACCTGCAGCCACCCCCTCATTTGTTCCTGAGCTCCTAAACTGGAGCTTGTACTGCATCATAAAACAGACAGGATATTCGTTATCATCAAATAAATATGAAACTGAGCTTTAGATAACACAAGGATTCCGAAAGTTAAGTGCTACTTTATGGTACCTTTCAATTTAGAAGTGCACTGCGGATAAAACACGGCTTTGGTGTAGACCATTGATGTATTGTGTTGTTAAGATCAATGAATTATTAAAAGGATAATCTTTTAAACACCAGAAATTGTCTGCTAGTGTACTCTAGGGGCCGTGGGTAAATGCATTACACATACTAATTCGCCACCGCCTTGACCGTCATTCACGTAAACTCCAGAGCGCCCACGTGCCACCACAGAGACCTGGTGATCCTCCCACCCACACAGCTAGTGTGAGGCCCTGCGCCCTGGGCATGGGGTGAGGGTGGCGTCCCTTCATGGAGCGCTCTGTCCTCTACCCTCCTAGGCAAGTGGGGGGAACGCAGTGACATACCACCTAGCCTGCCCCGCAGGGACGGTCTTGCTACCCCGGTGGACAGTCTGCATGTCGGTGGCATCAGAAGTTTCCTGCCGATCAGTGCACAGAGACGCCTTCTGCCCCTTCCCCAGGCAGCCCATATCCAGATCCTGGTTGCGGACGAGGACATGTTGTCATAAGCAAGAATGACAATAAGTAAACATGCTAAGCTTCAGCTCAGAGTCTGCTTCCCAGGGAACGGAGCCTGCCGCAGAATCCCAGCCCCGCGGCACCGATGCAACTTTGGTGTTCGGTCTTCCACATGTTTGTCTCTGCCGTGCCGTCCGCCGGCACCGCCAACCCCAGTTACCCTTGGGCAAAATCCAAGTCCTTCGTCAAGTGCCGATCCCAATGTCCTGCTGTACAGACGTGCCTGCGGGCCGTGGCTGTTTGCTCTTGCTTTCAGAGACCTCAGTGCTACTACAAGGCTGGGGTGTCCTGTTCAACAGATGAGCACTGTGACAGATAATTATGACATGAGCCATGTGTACATTTTTAATTGCCTAATAGCTACACTTAAAAAAAGTAAAAAAGAAACAGGTGGGATCCATTTTAAAAATACATTTTAACTTCATAGAACCCAAAATGATCATGTCAATAGGAAATCAATATAAGAAGTGTTCATGAGATTCTTTTTACCGCTGTTTCCCCCACTAACCCTCTGAAACTCAGTGTGTATGTTATACCCCCCAGCACACGGCGGTGTGGCCGGCAACATTTCAAGTCCTGGACCAGCCCCATGTCGCCCCCCCCGTAGTAGACAGGGCAGACAGTGAGCTCCTCAAAGTCATAACGATGACAGCTTAGTCCCTGCGAAGTCATCTGGTAAGTGTTTGCTGAGTGTATGAACAAATGCATAAACGGCCAGTGATGAGTGCAGGAAGGAAGGAGGGACCCTCACAGACGCAGGGATGGGCCCCTCGGGTCCCTGGCCTCAGCCTGGGAACCACGCCTCTGCTCCCGGGAGTTCCTTGCTTTTTTCAGGACCTTCCTCTCCCTGGCAGAGCATTCCTTTGTACCTGTATCCATTGTACATTAATAACACACAGCATTGGGACGCCTGGGTGGCTCAGTGGGTTAAGCAGCTGCCTTCGGCTCAGGTCATGATCCCAGCGTCCTGGGATGGAGTCCCGCATCGGGCTCCTTGCTCAGCAGGGAGCCTGCTTCTCCCTCTGCCTCTGCCTGCCATTCTGTCTGCCTGTGCTCTCAATCTCTCTCTCTGATAAATAAATAAAATCTTTAAAAAAAAAACACACAGCATTAACAGCAAACCTATAGACTTTAAGTATGGGAACTTTAAAAAACAGAGCTCGGCCACTTCTAACTCCTGAGCTTGGGTAAATTACGTAACCTATTTGGAGACTCCTCTTCCTCCTCTACGAAATGGAGATGGATAATAATGGTACCTAGAGTTTCTATGAGCAAATGAGGCATTACAGGTAAATTACTTTATACAAAATAGATGCTCAATAAAGATGTAGCTGACAAAGACAAAGGGAAGGGTGAAAACCTTAGGCAGGAAGGAGGCAGGTAAACACATCGAACATGAGGTCGTAATTCCTGCCTCGCCCTACCTCTCCCCCTCCCGCCCTCTCTACCTCCCCCTCTCTCCCTCCTTCCTTCCACTAATATTTTTGTATACACCTCTGCAGTAGCCACAAAGATGCATTTCTCAGATTTCTCACTAAAGGGAGTGTTTTAATCAACAACAACTGCTGTTCTCCACTGAAGTCCATTGCCACATTTCTTACCAAGGCCATGCTTTCACACCCTCCCCCCAGCCAGTTTCTAAGCACAATACGAACACCGGGGCAGCACCATTCCTGGGGGACTCCTCGGCTGGTCGGTTTCGGCTCAAGAACTCCCAGACTTGCTGAACATCCTCAGAACTACAGGACAGTCTCGGGCGCTTGCAGCGCCCGCCCTCCTGGGCGCTGGTCAGACCGCAGCCCTTCCTCATTTCCTTCCTGGGAAGGGTTACTTTCTTCTAAGGGCACTAATCCCATCCTGGAGGCTCTACCCTCGAGACCTAAGGACCTCCCAAAGGCCCCGTCTCCAAATACAATCCTACTGGGGATAAGAGTTTCTGCATACAAATTTTGGGGAGACACAAATATTCAATCCGTAGCACTTACCCATAGAGAAAAGCGGCACTTTCTTGTAAATTAGCCACATTTGTACATTATCAGTTATCAGAAGCCCGTTACCCGACTCGGTCCACACTCCAACTTTGTTGACAAGCCGCCTCCCACTTTGGAGCGAGGTTTTGGCCTGTTGTTAATATTTATTGCTACGGCTTAGGCCCCATTAAAACTGCCTGGATCTATTTTTGCATTTCTCTTATTTTTAAGCAACATCTGTGAAAACTGCTGATGCCGACACATATGTATTTATGTGGTTTGGTAACATATTAAAAAGTGGAAATTGTCCTTTGAATATCTAATTGATTGTAGTGATTATGAGGTTTATCTCTTCGGGTTGGCTGTTTGTTTTCAATCTATAATGACTACTTTACACAGAACTCAGGGGTAAGAGTTGTCCACAATTAGAATTGCGAGGACTTTGACGTCTGGATTCACCGTTCTCCGCCTCTGGTTCAGGGAGGACACATTTCTTAGACAACTGTCAAGCCAAGTATACAGTAAAGTTGCTGTTCACGGCTCGCAGATTTTACCAACTTTGTCTTGGAGGGCCAAGTGTGGAAATGTGTTTCGCAATTACTCTATTAAGTTCAATATCTGTGAAAAATAATTATCGTATTTGACACTGGTGAAAAATGCCAGCATTCTAAGTAAAAAGAGCCGAAGGGTTACTAGATCCAAATTCCCAGAACTGCCTGAATGCTTTCAGTAATTTGGAAAACTCTGTCAACATACTGTTGCGTGAAAAAAAAAAAGTAGTTGTGGTGAGCATTTCAATTAGTTGTTTTCCTGGTTATTTTAAATTAAATGCTAAATGGCAGAACAACTTGTAGTGGTTTCGTTCAACTTTCTAGACATCTCCCCCCAAATTCCCTTCTGGTGTGTAATAAAGTAAAGAGATAATAATTTGTAAATCAAAATGACTGTTTTCCTCTTCGAAGTAGATGTCTAGTGTTGTGACTCACTTACTCTAACCAGATTTATTTGCCAACATTGTTTTGGTTTCCTCCTGTGAGGACTGTGTTCAGAGGAGACAACACCAGCCCACTGGATAAGCTTTTGGAAGGGAAATCTCTGCTCACGGAAAGCGGAGGTGATTTCTAGAACAGGCTTGCTTTGAATAAGCTGAGTGAGGCCAGAGCGGGGGTGTGCGCACCACCTGTGCTGCGTACACAGGAGAAAATGCCGTATATCACCCGAACAGCTCGTTCTTATCGAGGGCTTTCTGCTCTGCCACTGTTCTGAGCACTGCATGTGTGTTAACTCCTTATTCTTCCTGACTACCTTAGCAGGAAGCAGTATCATCAACCCCATTTCACAGGTACAGAAACTGAAGCACAAAAAGGTTAGTCAGCTTGCGTAAGATCACAGAGCTCTGCATGGTGCTGACGACGAGCAGTCAAACCGAACTGAGGGACAGCAGCGCGCCCTGAGGCTCACTCTCCTCGGCGGCAGGGTAGGGAGGATGAGGTCAGAGTTTGGAGAACTCTGGAGAAGCATTCATACACACAGGGGCTCATACTCCTGCTGGCCCATGAGAGGGACCTGCTATTTCTAAACCACCTCATTCCTGAGTGGGTTGCAATTTTGCTGGATCATATGGAAACTGAAAATGTGGCCTGTTCTGCAATCAAAGCCACTGGAGTAAGTGTAAGCCGTGGTCTACTCAACGCCTTGATCACTGGTATTCACAACCACAGCACACAGTTGTCGGGAACACGGATCACTCTTGTTTCTACTAGGATGGTATTTTCTGATCCAAAATGATACTAAGCGTTAGATGAGTACACGGACAGTTAGAGCTGTGAGGGGGGGTGTCTACTTGACCTGTGGATTCATGTGGACAGTGCAGGGCATACAACCAAGAAAATTTAATATTTTCAACAATGTGCTGAGTTCCTACTAGACTAAATACAGGGGAATCTAGGACGATATCAGAACAGTCCTTGAGTCTTAGCCTTAGTGAGGGGCCCAGAGCTCTAGGGCAGAATTTTCCAAAGTATGCTCTTCATTCTCCTACTATAAAGGCCCTGTGAGATTAAAAAATAAAAGGTTTGGGGAAATGCTGAGTGCCGCAACACCTGCTTCTTTCTCGCAGGACCTGTTTGTTATCCAGGAAATTGAGAGTCTCCAAGAGAGAGGTAGAGGACCCAGATTTTCCAAATAAGCAGGAAACTAGCTTCCCTCAGAGCCTCCAGTAGAGACAGAGTTCAGTGAAAGCCACGCTAGATGCTCTGGGGGCTGAGTCTGTATGAAGCAAGTTCCAAGATGCTATAAGAATCAGGTAGTAACAACAGAAACATATAAAAAGGCTTCCTCTGTGATTTAGCATCACAGTCGCTTAAACGTTCTGGGCCCCAGTTCCTAGCTCCAAATGGAGATAAGAACCTTGGGCCTGTCGGATTTACGGTTTCTGTGCAGACAAAGTAGGGCAATGAACGCGAGCGAACCTTACCAACCCCACTTTAAAATGCCATTTACTTGACTCTATGAAGAGCATTTCTCCTATTGATGACTCCGTGGCTGGGACCTCAGTTTCCACTGAGGAGTCTGACCTCAGAGAGCCCACCTTGGTTAGATCTTCAAGTCTAGCAAAGGAGCAGTAAAGAAAAGGCCATTAAGTCCTGGGCCTCTTTCCAAGCAGCTGAAGCTGGAAGTGTCCTCTCTGGAGCTTCTTTCTGGGTCTTCCACTCCCGTGCAAATGACTGTCCCAGACATTGTCCCAGACATGTCCCCGACATGCAGCTCCGGATGGTGCTTGGTCAAGATCTCCTGCCCTGAGCATCCTTTTTGGACCAAGCTGTCAGGTCATTAATTACCCATGCTAGTCATGATCCTTTTTTGTTGATCAACCTTCATGAAGATTCTGTGAAAGGATCCCTCTGCCTAAAACCAGCAACCAGTGATCAGTGTCTCAGAATCATGAAGACTGGGGTGACTTATGGGATATGCACTGAGATGCAAATGCTCTGTGTTTGGGAGTCAGCTTAATGAGATAGAGCACTGTGCCCATGGAGCGTTAAGATATTAAAACACAAAAACAAAACAAAACAGGGCACTGGGAGGCTGTATCCAAAACTGTGCCGATATTTTAAACACATTCCCTGTGGAAATCTGGGGCCCATACCACTTCCCAAAGAAGAGTCTTCACTTTCTTGGATGACCCTCTGTGAATTCTGGAAATAGTCCTCCTGCTAGAAAAACCCTTGAATCCATCAGACCCTTCCGATACAGACCTTCTAGCTGCTCTCTGTCTTTTAATTTGGAAGAAAAAGCCTTTTAGATTGAACTATTAAAAAAAAAAAAAGACACACCAGATTTTCTGTTTGTTTTGTCTATAGCAATATTTAAAGGTAATGCAGACAGAGGCAACTCTATCAGATAGGCCTCTATGTCCGAGCCTACAGTAGAAAAGTCTGTCAGGTCTTAATACCAAAGAAATAGCAGCATGATTTGAGCAATGCTTTTAATCCATGGATACTATGAACCAAAGACCTGGAGAAATTTTCCTCTTTGCTTTGGCTGTTAATAAGCAAATTTACAGACCACGCCTAATGTCTGTACATGACAGACAGAATGGGTGCCAGACTGCCCCCGACTTTACTCTAATTTCCTGCTTGCGTTTTGTCTGCTCCACTAAAAGTGAGTTGGCTTAATTTGTTGATGAAGCCCGAAACACTGAAAGAGAGAGAGGCAGAGAGAGAGAGAGATGGATAGACAGATCAAGCACAGGTTTCCCTCATCAAGGGTACTGTGGTTAATTTCACGTATGAATCAATTCAAAATTATTTGGGATTGAAAGGATGATGGCATCTCAATACTTGAGGGGTTTTTTTTTTTTTTTTACTCAAAGAAAAGAAGATTTTCTGTAGGAATTATTTTCTGTGATTGAAAATAGGTTAAGGAGAATCACCACCTAAAGAGTGACTCTTGTTCATAGGAAGATGTTTCGCAGAAGCGGCTTATCAAAACAGCCAGCCACGGTAATGAGTACAGCCCAGGGGAGTAAGTAAGGCAAACCACTAGCTCAGGAAATCTGTTAAAGGCACAGGATCCTCCCGCATCCCTGGTGATGAAACATTCACGGACCTGGGTGGTTGGAAAGTAGCCCCCATCTCCCCAGCTTAGTCATGGCAGACATTCCATAACAGACGACGAGAGAGAAAATGAACAACTATTGTACCTAGAACACAGAGGGGGATCGCAAAAGTCTATCCATGCGGCAGAGGTTGCCTTTCAAGGGGCTTAATCACACTGAGGGGCAGATAACTGGACAAGGTGTCGGCACCACGGCCGTCCAAAGCAACAAATAATCCCGCAGAACGTGCATCAGTGCCACACGGGCTGAGAGTCACAGACGTCCATGGCACAGGGGGCTTCAGGAGCGTCCCCCGCAGGGTGGGCATGGCCAGCTAGAGCAGGCCCACGTGAGGCAGAACGCAGAGGTGGCGCCCCAGTGCCTGGGGGAGGCGCGGAGGCCAGAGCAACAGACACCCGCCCCATGCCTTCCGCTCCATTTCTCCTCCAAGACCCTCATCTGACAGGGGAGGAAACAGACGTACTGAAAAGGAGGGATTTGACCAGTCACATGGCTCCCCCAACCCCCAGTCCGCTCTCTTCCTAATAGTCCCTGCCACAGCCAGATTAAGCTTTGTGACTTTATTCTCCGCGACTGCACAAAGCTTCCGAGGAAGACAGGCTGTAATGAGGCACCGACTTGATTTCCCTTTCCATGACAGGGCCATGAGGATACCGACAGGCAGGGTCGGCGAGCACACACGCGGTTTTACAAAAGGTTGTTATGGAGCTCCAGTCTCGGAAAAAGAATGCCCTAGGTGGTTAACCAAAGAGACAAAAACAAAAACAAACAAAGCCCATCAAGATTATCCAGTGAAATACCTGACATAGAGCCCTTTCAGCTAAAATCATATTTTTTCTGGATTAATGTTGAGTCGAAACTGTTGAGATTTAGAAATGCATTTCAGGGACCAGAAGCCCACTGCTCCATGTATTTTGTCCCCTGGGAGTGGGGACTCGCCATGCTTTCAAGCCACCCTTGGCCTCAGGATGTGGCAGGTGGCTGGTCCCCCCCTCCCGTCGACACCCTCCTCCTCCCTTTGTTTTCTTCCTCTGCCCAGGTGTTTTCTACCTGGGTCCGTCCCTTCATGTTGGATTCTCTCAGGACCTGGGGTGAGGAAAGGAAGGCCTCCAGGGAATTCTCAACCTCCACAGCCCCATAGCCATGGTGGGGCTGAAGGCACTTCCCTTCTAAGAGCTACGAGCTGCAACATACGCCCCACCCACGTCATTCCCTGTGCCATTCTACTCTCTTATTTAGACCACTAGAGGCAAAGTATCACCCAGAGACTGGACTAGACCTCTGCCTGCTTTCCTACGAAAAATTTCACTGGAAGTCAGCCAGACACGTTCATGCCCTGTTGTCCGCTGCCTTTGTGCTTGGTGGCAACACAGCCCACGTGCCCTGCAAAGCTGAAAATATGTGTTCTCTGACCCTTTACGGAAGAGTCTGCCGACTTCTGCACTAGACCATTAGTGAAGATGAATCTTTGGGCACAAGATCTAAAGGGTTATTCTTTGCATATTAAAGGGAAGTCTTTTGGGAGCTTCTTCACCGTTTTTAAAGGGAGGCTTCTGGGGTGAGGAGCCTGCACAGATATCATTGCATAATGACCAGTCTAACAAGCAGCAGCTGAAAAAAGAAGTCCAAAGAAAGAGGAGAACACAGCCAAGAAGAGACATGTAGCGGGCAGAATAAAAGGAGTGGGCGCCTGGGTGGGTTAAAGCCTCTGCCTTCAGCTCTGGTCATGGTCTCAGGGTCCTGGGATCAAGACCCGCATTGGGCTCTCTGCTCAGCGGAGAGTCTGCTTCCCCTTCTCGCTCTGCTTGCCTCTCTGCCTGCTTGTGATCTGTCAAATAAATAAATTAAATTTTTTAAAAAAGGAGTGGGGAGCTACTGTTGTTAGCCAGTATTTTTCTTCAATGAGCAGAATGAACTTGAAATTTAGAAGGACCAGGAAAACATCACAGGAGTGAAATGAGACCCATGAAAAGGTGGGGCGGTAAGAAGTCCCCGGGGCACTTAGAGATGTGTTCAAGTCCAACAGCACTTGGCTGACTACAGCACTGGCTGAAGGAACACTGTAAACAGTAGGCGCTCGCAGCAAACACAGGGAAGATTCAGAACACTGTGGATAGCTGTGCTCAGTTTTCGTAAATTGGAGAAGAGTACATTCCAAAGCCTTCCCATTAGAAAGTCAAATTTTAAACTCTGGCACAGTTGTTAAGAACAAAGAAACTCAATGGGAAAATGCACAAATACTATTAAGTTGATAGTTTTAAGAAATAGAAATAAATATGGTCAAAAGACGTAGGGCAAAGTTCAACTTTGCTGGTAATTAAATAAAAATGAGTAATAAAACAGCAATGAGAGCCTATGTTTTGTCTACTGGAATGGCAAATGTTTGCAAAGATAACCCAGAAGGCTGGCAACAGTGCAGAAAATCAGGCCGTCGCATCCATATGAAATGCAGAGTGGTGCAGACTGTTTGGTGGGCACGGTGGCAATATCGTTAAGTTTTAAAATGGGTACAACATATAACCAGCGATTTCACTTCTAGGAATTTAGTATAAGGAAATAACTGAACAGGGATGTTCATGACAGCGTTACTTATAATCACAAAAATTTGATACGTTCTAAATGAATAGCTGTAATAGTTTGTTTATGAATATGCATATCATGGAATATTTGCAGTCATCAAAGTAGCATTTAGAATGAGTTTGTGGAACAGATGGATATCAATAACACAAGCAAAATACACATCTGTGTATTTATTAGTGCATTTATAATTATAAAACCTAGACCGTGAATTAAGTATTCTTTATGTGTTTTCTTATCAGAGCTCAGTAACTCTATTAAACAAGTCAGAGTAATACTAATGATAAGGATAGCTAGTAGTTATTGACAACCTCCTTATCAGGCACTTTGTCAATCATCTTCTATGGGTTATATCATTAAATCCTGACACAATGTATGAGAAGGTCCTGTTATTATTGTCATTTTAAAAGGGAGGAAAAGGAGCTGTAAAAACTTGTCCAAGGTTATTTAGAAAGTGCTTGGGACAGCCAGGGTTTGAATGCACAAAGCAAGTCCCTGCAGAGCCTGTATTTACGACCACTATACCATACTCTTAAGGTATTTTATTGGTTCCTTGGATGAGTAAAAGTGTGTGAAGTTGAGTCGATGGAAAGATGAATATATAGATACATGGAAAGGTGGGTGGATGGACAGAAGGGTTGATAGATGAATAAATGGAAATACAGATAAATAGAAAAAAAACATAAAACTAGTTATTTCTTAGTGGCTCTTTTATGGTTTTATTTCCTTCTTTGTGCTTTTCCAGGAATAGCCAAATTTTCTACAATGTTTTGACTCTGTAACCAAACTATAGAAATATATTTTATATTAAAATGAATTCCAGGGGCACCTGGGTGGCTCAGTATTTAAGTGTCTGCCTTCGACTCAGGTCAGGATCCCAGGGTCCTGGGATCAAGCCCCTCATTAGACTCCCTGCTCGACAGGAAGCCTGCCTCCCTCTCCCACTCCCCCTGCTTGTGTTCCATCTCTTGCTGTCTCTGTCTGTCAAATAAATAAATAAAATCTTTAATAAAATAAAATAAAATGAATTCTAATACAAAGCAAAAAATTCTTCTCAAAATGTTATGGTCTTTGTGCCTTGCAAAAGGGTGAGTGAGTTCTAGGTTGAGAAGGAGCTGAACGCCATCCCCCTTCTACAGCTATATATAGTCCCAGAAGAAAAATTCCAACACCCAGCCAAAACACAAGGCAGCCTCCTGAATATCACCCAAGAATCTGTGGGTAAGTCCAGCCAACCAAGAGAAAATGTACAAATGGGATTTTCTCCCTAAAAGAGAGAGCTTTAGACTAAAGCCCTAGTTGGCTAGAAAATAAAGGCGTGGAGGAACTTTGGTTTCGTTTTGTTTTGTTTTTCCCGTAGCTTCTGTTTTATGTTTTAAGTCAATGACTGGGGGGAAAACGGCATGGTCGCTGAAGTATCCAAAGGAAGGACTTTCATCCAAAAATTGGACAAGCCTGAACAATCTGAGAAAACAAAGTGGCCTAACTGTTGGCTGAGAAAAACTTGGAGATGCTTTGTAAGTGCGAGCTGTTTCCAGTTCAGTTGCCTAACAGGTGAACTGAGGCAGTCAGAGTTTAAATCTAATGCATTTATTTCAGTGACATTTCTTTTTTTATTTTAAAGATTTTATTTATTTATTTGACAGAGAGATCACAAGTAGGCAGAGAGGCAGGCGGGGGGGGCGGGGTTGGGGGGGTGGAAGCAGGCTCCCCACTGAGCAGAAGCCCAATGTAGGGCTTGATCCCAGGACTCTGGGATCATGACCTGAGCCGAAGGCAGACGCCTAATGCACTGAGCCACCCAGGCGCCCTAGTGATGACATTTCTGAGCAAACATCCAATTCGTGTTAGCTTCTGGGGAGTCAGAGCCTACAAAGGGGAACATGGGAAACAGATACCCCCTGACTTCCCTTACCTCCCTCCTCTATCCCTCTGCTTCCGCTGGGCAACATAACGCACCTCCGTGGAGCTGAGAATGACAGGCAGCAGGTTGCCGCCAGTAATGAAGTATCTTGCTCTGTCTGCTGCGTCAGACAAGCGAGGGAGCCTCATTGTGTTACTGTCAGCTCTCCCACTCAGAAGGGCTGAATCCAGCTCCCTCTTCTAATGCTGTGGCCCAGGAAGCCTCCCTTCCTCCGCTGCACGCTTCTGCCGACTGCCAAACCCATGGAATACCTACAGATTTCCTTCCCCCAGGCACAGAGGCTCTGAGAAGTGGTCTTTACGTTAGAGGTCTGTCAGCTACTAGAACACATCTGCGTTATGTTGGAAATAAAGAGGGAAGAGGAAAGCAACCAGCATGTGTACACGCATGAATTTGATCACCAACGCTAGTATTTATCTATTTAACATGTGTTTGACACTCTACGACTGGCCTGACACTGTTCTAAGTATTTTTTTTAAGACTTTATTTATTTATTTGACAGACAGAGATCACAAGTAGGCAGAGAGGTGGGCAGAGAGAGAGGAAGAAGCAGGCGCCCCACGGAGCAGAGAGCCCGACGTGGGACTCGATCCCAGGACCCTGAGATCATGACCTGAGCCAAAGGCAGAGGCTTTAACCCACTGAGCCGCCCAGGGGCCCCTGTTCTAAGAGTTTTATAGTAATTTTTAAATACCCCAAAGACCCCAAGATGTGGGGATTATCATTATGTCTATTCTACAGAAGAGTAGCTGAGGCACCAGGAGGTTAAATAATTTGCCCCAAGGTTAAACTGAAGAGTCGAGATTTAGACCCAAGCAGCTGGGCTGCAGGCAGCAAGCTCTTAGAGTGGTGTGCTGTGTGCACAGAGTGGCAACTCCGTCCCAGGCACAGAGCACCGGCTGGAGGCCTGTGTGACCTAGAGGATCGGCAAGGTGGCCACGCCTCCCCATGCCGTCTACGGACAACACGAAGAATGTTAGAGGCTGTCCTGCCCCACACGTGCCCTTACGGCGTCCTCACAGCAGCTCTGTGAGCAGAGTGCGGACTTACCATCCCCTTATACAGTTGAGGAAAGACCACATATGGTGCCCCAGAGGCGATGGAAAGATGCACGGTGTCTAAATTGAACGGGTGGCAAAGGCAAAGCACACAGAGGCTTAACATCCGTGTTTCTCAGTATACCCCTCGCTCCCCCGCCTCAGAATCAATGGAGAGGGTTGGCAAGGATGCAGAATTCCGGGCTCCACCCCAGCCCCCAGTCCATACTCAGTCTGAGCTGAGCATGAGGCCAGGCACGAAACAGGAGGCCGGGAAACCTTGATTTTGCATACACACTCCCCCTGGTCTGTGATTCCGACACACACTCAAGTCTGAGAACCTTACAGACACCATCCTGCCAGCACTTTTTCTTGCTATGGAACATAACCCAGGGATACAATGATAATGGTAATAATAATTAAGAGGAAATTAATTATTCATAGAAACAGTTCAGGTGCAGTGGCAGGGATCATGAGTGGGCATTCCGTGATTTTCTTCCTTGTAGCTGCTCCGTGGGTCATATGTGTGTCTCTATGAAACTAGCATGTCTTTTAAGCCCTCTCATTTCTTATCTTTCCTCTTCTGCTTTCTGGATTTAATGGTGTGAAAACCCATTGTCATAGCCTCAGGTGACAGTATTCTATAAAATCCTGTCTCTCTGACCCACAGAAGGTGATCATAAAACTCAGATAATTAAAATTAGTGAACTCTCTCATAGGACAGATCTCCTAGACTCCTAGACATTACAGAAAAAGTCTAGGATTTATTGAATCCTTCCATTAAAAAGCGGCAGGCTTACACATCCATCCTTCACATAATGGTTTCATTTAAACAAATCAAAACATTGCATTTCCTTCTAATATCCTACGGAAGAGAGCAGGCACTGTTCATATCAGAAAGAGTAAACAGAAAACACCATGGCTTGGTAAAAATCCTACTAAGAGTATGAACAGATTTTTAAAAATTAAATACCAGATCTGGTCTGCCCTTTGGGTTTGTGTTTTCCAAAACGGAAGAAGGAAAGGAGTGAGGAGGGAAATAAGGGAGAGAGAGCAGGAGAGGAGGAGGAGGAAGACAGAGAAAGGGCGGCTAGAAGGCAGGAAAGAAGCCAAGGAAAATAGGAATCACGCTTAGCCCCCGTGCACATTTTCTCCTGCATGATCAGGAAGTGAGAGGACACTGAGGATCCTCCAGCCACATCCTGCAGGGGTGACCGCTGGGGACAGCTCACTGGCTAAGCAGCAGCTGGACGGGTTTGCCTGACACATGTGCGCTGGTCAGAGACAGTGTGTGACCTTAGGAAGTCAGGGACCCTGTGCCTGGTCTCCACATCTGTCAGATGGGGACGATATTAGTACCCGCCCCACAGGGGGCTGAGACCACTCATGGGATGGCACCTGGACCTTGCGTGCCCCTGGTAATGTTCTACCAGGAAAGATGAGCACTTATCATACGCTGTTAATACGGTTGTAACGCTAGGGTACCTCACCTCACACCATGGCAATAACTTGTGAAAACAGAAGTGTGAAATGAATCAGAATTTACATGCTCTGGAAATCCCTGCTAATTATTTTTTTAAAGTACCTGTATGAATCTTGTGCAAGGAAAAAAAAGTCTGTGTGTGTGTGTGTGTGTGTGTGTGTATGTATGTATGTATTTGGGCTTTTCTGAATCAAGGGTGCTGAATGTAAGGTATTTCTCTAGAGCTTATTGTTAGGAGTTTTTTTTTTTAAGTCACATCATTTTTTATAAAATAAAAATAATATAGCTTCACTGTAAAAAAGGGTAGGGGGAGAAAAATCAAAGGAAAAAGTGAATATTGCCAGTAATCCAACCACCCAGAAATAACCTCTGCTCATATTTTGACACATTAATTTCCATCCTTCTATATATTTCTAACGTATATGATGTTATTTTTGTGAAGAAAATGCTAAAACATCAATCCAGAATGCGTATCTAGAAAATTCCATAGTCCAGGACAACATTCTGGAATCTGATTTTTAATCACAAACGTCCGTCGCCTCTAGGATAAACACAAGTTACATAATAGTCAAATTTAATATTGAAATCTGAATAACAAAACGTTAACCTGTTTATATTCTACAGCTCTTTCCTTTTGTCAAATGTTCCTCCCAAAACGGAGCACAGCTACCTCCCACTCTTCCCAAGTCTGCTTTTAAAGAGAGCACGGGCTAGACTAGACACCATGCAGAAATGCAACGGGGCGGGGGGAAGCAGGAGAAGGGGAGACTTGCTCTGTGACTTTGTGTTTGTAGCTGAACGATGCCCCACGTCCTGTGAGCCTCAGCTCCTCCTGGGTCTGATGCCGGCGTCGAGCAGGGAAGAGGCTAGAAATGCTTTTGGTCATTTTTTTCTTGTCTCTAGTTAATCCCTTCTTGTCTTCAAAACACATCGAGGGATGGCTAATAACAACAGCACTTACGGTGATCCCAGCCAACCCTGGTTCTGTGCTTACTCTGGGCCCCTTACTGTGCTCTGCGCTTTATACCTGGCTTCATTGAATCTACAGAAGAGGAGTAGAAACGGGTATGATTACTGTGCCCATCTGACAGATGAGAAGACTGAGGTTCAGAGAAGTTACAGGTAATTTGCCTGTGGTCACACCATCAGCAATAGAAGAGTATGGATTGGCCAAGAATTGTCAGCCCTGAGGCGCCTGGGTGGCTCAGTGGGTTAAAGCCTCTGCCTTCAGCTCGGGTCATGATCCCAGGGTCCTGGGATCGAGCCCCGCATCGGGCTCTCTGCTCGGCGGGGAGCCTGCTTCCTCCTCTCTCTCTGCCTGCCTCTCTGCCTACTTGTGATCTCTGTCTGTCAAATAAATACATAAAAATCTTTAAAAAAAAAAAAAAAAAAAAGAATGGTCAGTCCTGCCGTGCTGCCTCCCTGAGGGGGGTCCACCCTACAGGAGCCGCCAACAGGAAAGAGGACAGAACGGAGGACGCGCAGATACCCAGGCTGTGAAGCTGGTGAAGGAAACACATTTTGGTTTGCTTTTACTTTCAAAAGTAAACATTTTGTGAAGAAAATTGGTACATGGTACGCCTTCATGTACTCATGAGGCTACAAAAAAGTAAAATATTTCACTAAATAACAGACCTAATATTAATGTTGAAGAATTTACATGGGAGTCTATTCTAGCAGGCTTTTTAAAAGAGAAATACAGCATGTCCGATCTAATTGGTTTTACGTTTATATTGTGTTGCATTCCGCTTTTCTTGCTTAGCATTCGATCATGACATTTCCTCTCACCTTCAAATATTTTTCAGAAATGTATTTTCAGGGCTACATAATACTCAATCATCTGGGTGTTATCAGAATTTATGTAACTTTCATGAGTTGTTTTTGAATTTTCCCTATAATGAATTATGCTCTGAGTAACATACTTGTACGTAAAAAAAAATTGTATCTATTTATTAAATTCTGGACGTTTTAAATGCAGAGTGCATCTGTAGAACACACAATCAATCGCAGTCAAAGAAAGCAAAGCAAACCTACAGGAGAGCATGCATTGTCCTTAAGTGACTTCATAAATCAATCACCACTGACACAGACATTGATTAAATGATAGGTCTTTCTTGAGAAGTCTTTCTCAACGCGAAACATTTACTCTTTCTAGAGAGTGCAGAGTGGATACGTAACACCAGAGCAAAGGGAAGAGCACGTGAGCAGGAGTAAAGTTTGTTAGCATGGCCTAAAGCATCCGGCCCCTCGTCTCGGGAGTGCTGAGGATGGTCGGCCCAACACACCTTCAAACGCTCACTCTTCCCGCAATGCCCACAGTTAATTTCCACTTTCGGATTCCTGAGATGGATTCTGCCTTCGCTCTCAAGAGTTTGGAGGGATGGGTCAAGAGAACGGTTTTCCTGACCCCGGCATTTTCTTTATCATACTCCTTTAGAAAACTGTAGTCTGTCTTCATTCCATTTCTAAAAATCACTAAAAATGGTATGTCTGTCTTCCGCTTAGGAAAAATATTTATATTTTTACACATTAAAGTGCATCTGCTTTATAATACGATAAAGAGGGATGCCTGGGTGGCTCCGTTGGTTAAGCGGCTGCCTTCGGCTCAGGTCCTGGGATTGAGTCCCACATCGGGCTCCTTGCTCACCAGGGAGCCTGCTTCTCCCCTGCCTCTGCCTGCCATTCTGTCTGCCTGTGCTCTCTCTCTTTCTCTGTCTCTGACAAATAAATAAATAAATAAAATATTAGAATATGATAAAGACTTTTATTCAAGAAGGTGCACGGACTTGAGAACTCGCATACACCTAGTCAACGCAAACGTGGATGCCTAAGAAGACACACGCGCCTAAATAATCACACATAAAGGTTAATAAAACAGGACACCCGAAAGGTAAAACTCCTGAAGGATAGAGAGTAGATGGAATTACAGATTTTAAAAAAAAGGGAAGAAAGAAAGAAAAGCCAGAAATCGCAGTGAGTGCAGCTTCAGAAGTTGGGGGTGGGGGTATAAAGGGCAGTGCCACGCTCAGGAGGGATGGACGCTAGGAAGACGGGGTAAGGGGGCCACAAGCCGGTGAGCGGCTACACGACACGGGACAAGCAGTCAGTCCTCAGCCTCTTCCCTACCACTTGTCAGGTCAAAACAGTGAGAGGTGGGTGTCTGTCTCCAAGGGCAGCAGTAACTATCGGGAGCTAGACCAGCGGGTACCAGATGGCTTTGTTTTCTACCAAACTGGAGTGGATGCTGCAATGCACCTGTCAGATTTCTTTCCAGGACCGAAGGATTCATTTTCTCAGCCTTTGGGGACAACCTTCAGCTGTCAGTTCCTCTACAGAATCTCCTTGGCTCAGGACGGTCTTCTCCCCTAAGGTCACATTTCTTTCCTGTGGCCCACACGGTGCCAGATCACCACTGAGCTATAAAGGCCTGGCTCTCTCACCAAATTCAAGACACTCTGAAGGGCCATCGTGGCCGCGGAGTTCCCCAGAAACTAGATGAGTGTTTGGTGAGACTGCATCAGAGTCCTGTTTCTCCTCTACCCGGTCCTGCTCGCTTTCCCTCCCTTCCACACGGGACGACCCCCAAAGCACTCCCTAGAAACCTTTCCGCACACCACCCTCTATCTCTGAGTCAGCTTACGAGAGACTCCAACCCATAACACCACCCAAAATCCAGGCTTAGACCTCTGCAAGACACAGACACAGACGGAAACCTTAATAAACCCAAGCACTTCCATACTTCAGAAAGAAGCCCAGCCACTGAGTCACCGCTGGCCATTGGCCTTCTCCAAACATACTACACAAGAATAATAACAACAAAAAAACACTGGACACTGATGTTGGATATAGTAAGGCAAACCCATACTGCATGTGAGAGAGTTGACATAAACACAGGAGGGAAAACCTTCCTAAAGACAGTGATGCTTCACGTCTTTAAAAATGCTCTCAAAGACTTCATCTCATGGGATTTTCATGGTCCCCGGAGCTGGGAATTATTCAGCCTTTTCATAGACGTAGAGACTGAAGTTCGGAGTGTGGCCTTCTACACTTGAGCCCGGGAGTTGTGTCTAACTCTCCTCAAGGACATAATAAAAGTAGAGTTGACCTTGGTGTCAATGTTGGTATTGAAGGGCTGATCAGCTTGTGAAATACAGCATCATATTGATATAGAACAGAAAAGTTATTAATTTGTAGTTAGAAGATGCTTTTCGCTGCGGTGAGCATGACACGCTTGCTAATGGGCACCGATGGCCATTGATTTAGGCTATTAGAATAGCAGCTGGCCTTCTTCAATCAACCAAGCAAGTGTTCTCCATAACCAGGATGGACCTGGCAAAGGTCCAAAAACAAAGCAATTTGCTACTTTCCATTTCCCTAAATCCATCACCAAAATAACAGAGCAAACGCTCCCATTCAAATCACTTTTATATACGCTCAGGCTGAACTAGATGAAGGCCCTTGGCAGGCAAAACATTCAGTATCCACTTTAGCATTGTCAATACACGAAGCAATCAAGCCAGGCCGGTACCATGTAAATGCAACGGCAAACATTTTAATAATAAACTAAAAACATTTGGACCCCTCGACCAGACACCTGTGCCCGAGCCAGGTTTGGGAGCCCATCACTGAGCAACATTAATTGATATCAATAACCACCCTTTACCGACCAGTAGTGGATGTCAGCCTTAGATCGACCTTCCGCTCCTCATTGAATGCTTGCATTTTAGAAGAAACAGAAGCCCAGAGAAGTTAAGTTACTTCCCCTAGGTCACAGAGCTACCAAGGGTGAGAGCTGGCATTGAAATCCAAGTGCTCAGATCCCAGAGCCTGGGTGTTTGCGGGTCACAGATGCTCTGAGGACCAGAGCTGGGGTGGTGAAAACCAGGTGCCGGGCCTGTTCCGCTTCCGACAATGCTGGCTCCTCTCCCTGGAACGGTACAAAGCTGGCGGGAGCTGAGGAGGTAGAACATATATTTCGCTGCCTTTTTAAAATCCTCGGTGAAACAGACATGACCTTCTTTTAAATGTCTCCATCCCAGATACTCCAGTGAATATAGGAGGGCATAAATGCTGAAGAGGGAGTCTTGGAGCTTTGGACTGATAAAGACAAAAACATGAGGCGTCTTGTGCTCGGTTCACCAATAACTTCCCAGAGGTTTGTAAATTCCCATGTCTCTGGGCTCCCTGCCAGTGGCCAGGCTCGATGCCTCTACCTCCACTCCAAGCTACCCAATCCTTTAAAAAATTCTGACCGAGACAGGCAAGATGTCTGAAGCCACCAAACCACAGGAGGGGTTCCAGTATCAATCTCTGTTCCTAACTCCTGGGTGGTTACACTGTGGCTTCCCGCCGTCTTGTAAGCCCGGATCTGTGCCCCAAGCAAGAGGGACCGTCCTATTGAAATTTACCAGCAGCTGACTTTCTTTGCAGATTTTCCTAGTTGACCTCCCCTGCTCTTTTGCCAGAGGCATCTTTTGCCTGAGGGAGGATGAAGATGTTGAATCAGGAATGCAAAGGGAGTAAAAGATTTAATATTCAGCGTAAGGACTTAAGCAAAACAAGAGTCTTGAAAGCCAGACTTGACTGAGAGAGAGAAAGGCTTTCTACTTTGCAAACATGGTCCTGGAAGCCTTAGGTAGAGCTAAATCAGGGTTTTATGGAGGAGAGGTCTCTTCCCACCCTGAGACCTTTTAACCTGCATGAAGGAGACAGGGAAACTGCTGGAGAGGGAGGCAGATGGGAAGGTTCCCTGGGTCTCCGAGAGTCTGGCTTCTGAGCTTGACTCCACAGCCGTTACACAACAGAACTTATTTTAAATGTATGCTGATTTCCAAGCATTTTGGAAATGTTTCCTGTGAGCTCAGCAGAATGAGAAAGACCAAAAAGAGAAAAAAAAAATATTTCCTCTGTTCCCCCTCCTCTAGAAGAAAGGCAAGGTTTGGGTCTCAGAGGGGCAGGTCGTCCGTAACCGCCTGTTGAGGATGGAAAGGCAGCCTGCTTCCGGGGTGCAGGGAGGCTCTGTAGCTCAGGGAGGCCGGACCGGGAAGGGGTTAGGTTCTGAGTCTTGTCCGAGGCATGTCCACATTCACTACGCACTTTTCATACTTTCAAGTCCTGAGAGGGCCTTTAGTCACCAAATAAACAAACAAAACCCCAGCATTCCCCACTTAGCTAACTCAAAATATTTTCCCCATTGTGTATTCCTATTACAGTTCTGTAGAACTGCCTGGAAGAGACGCAAGTTTAGGAAATGCCAACTTAAGAGCACACACAAATGACCAGGACTGAGAACAGAAACCACCCACACGAACACGGCACAGCCACGCAGAACCAAGAACTAAGACCACTCTGTCTGGACATGATTGTTTGTTCCCAGAAAATTTTTCTAAAGAAGAAGGGTAAGACTGAACTAGTGAAAACCGTCACTGCTCGTTTCAAGGCGTAACAGTCCGCTCTCTAGGGCATTTATCAAAAACAACTTAGAGGACTTAATTCACGACTTACCTAAAAACCTTGTCACGTCTACCGGCACTACATCAGCACGTCGTGAACTTGATCGGATGTCAGTTTCCTACCTTAAATCCTGAGAGCCTGGACCCTCCTCGCAAACGCTGTAATATTTTCATTCTGACTTCCGCCTTCTGAAACGTTGCTAAGAGTTATTGAGGCGGTGTTCCCTATGAAAATAAGCTTTATTAAATGTACCTGTGCCTTATTAACGGAGTCACCTGGTGATATTTTAGGAGAGTGTACCTTGAGCTGTAGGACACCTGTCTGAAAAGCTTAATGTGGGAGCCCAAGTGATGTTCCAGCTCCGTGGCTCGTAGACGCCTTTTCCTTGGCCAGAAACCAGCACTGTCCCGATCCCTTGCTTGCTTGGGCAACAGCTCTCCGAACTCGGGAACTATGTGACCGCCCCTGACCTTTGTTTGCGGAGAGCCCTTTCTGTAGGGAATGGGCCTCTAATTAGCAGACCCGTCTTCCAGATCACAGAGGGGGCCCTCGACCCAATGCTGAGTCTATCTTGGGGCTTCTCTTCCCAAAATTTGAATGAAAACATCCTAAACTGGAAGGTGAATGGAGCTGTGCTAGTCCTATAGAGTATGCAAAAGTGAAAGCATGGTCCACATACCCCAAACTCTTGTAAAGGGCCTGTGACAAGATAAGCTCAGCAACTAAAAGCAATTTCACAGAGTACTATTATGCTTATTTCATCTAGTGTTAAAGTTTGCATTTTGTATGTCTTTGCTTTCTTTTCCTTTTTTTAAAAATTCGTTTATTTACTTGAGAGTGAGTGAGCCAATGAAAGAGAGCCCCAAAGGAGTGGGAGAAGCAGACACCCTGCTGAGCAGAGAGCCCAAAGCAGGACCTGATCCAGAGGACCCTGAGGTCATGACCTGAGTAGAAGGAGGACACTTAGCCGACTAAGCCACCAGGGAACCCACTTTATTTCCATTTTCAGAGCAAAAATTTTTATTATATCATTAGGAAAAATTGTTCAGAACTTGAAAGTAAAGCAAAATGTAGGGTTGGGGCCGGAGATGTTCTTTCAATGTCACATACAGGCCTTATCCAACATGTCCCTCATGGATTATCTGATTACCTAGGACAATGGAATTCATTTTCCTAATGACATTAAGAGAGAAACTGTGCTAACAGAGTCAGGGGGTTCAATAGGGGAAGCTCTTAGACCCTGCCCTTTGTGGCTAATCGCAGACCCAACAGGAAGAGCGCTGAATCAAGGACACCCTACTATGTCCTCGGGGGAAGAGAGACTCCCCACTCCCCAACAGCCCAGACAATGAGAGATGGTCAGACTCAGCCAATGAAAAGCCACCGTGATTCCGACTCCCAGCGTACACCAGTGTTTTTTGGTTTACAACAACCTTCCCAACTCTGCCCTCCCCCGCCCCCTACCCCATGAAAGAGTGGCCCTCTCCTTTGTGCTGTGGACTTGCCTAGGGTTTTCTCACAGGTCACTTGTCCTGGGTTCCAGGTCTCTGCTATTACTGGTTCCCCCCCCCCTTTTTTTTCCTGGTAAAATAACTAGTAGTTTAATTTTTAAGGTTAACATTCTTGTTGTTCACTATGTATTGAAGGTTGCAGATGTAGTGAAATTACATGTTGATTTGTAGATCTCTTTATAGTAGAGCTGCCAGGAAGGCTCCGCAGAAAGGATAACTCTGAAGGTTACAGTTACGGGACCCCATGCCCTTCCCTGAAGGCCGTTGCTCTGCCATCGTCCCTCCTGAGTCTGGCAATGGCCTCGTTCTAGCCCTCCTCTCTGTGCCCCATGACACGGGGAATGACCACTGGGCCACATCCCCATAGGGGTCCACCTGTCAACCCCAGATGTCCCCTACGTCAGCCCCCCGATTCGTTGTCTTGTCCCCTTCCTCCGTGCCTAGAACGTGATGCTGATGCCCTCTCCCAGCCTGGTTTATCCCCACTCACCCTCGCTTTCTGTTTTTAATCCGGCAAACTTCCTTCCACTGAAAAATGCAGAGCTAACCATATTCCTTGGAGGTTTTGACTCAGATTTTGAACTGTTTTTCAAGCACTAATTATTTCTTTCATGTTATTCAGAATCAATGTTCCTTATTTGGAAATTCTCCCGCTCCTGTGGATTTAATGTATACATATGAAAATTAAAACCACTTTTAGCTAAAAATAGATCCTCGGGGAGGGCTCAAGAATCAGCTGACACGCACAGTTAGGAGGAAACTGGATGGCTGACAACTGTTTTGGCTTCGAATGGGAATGAAATAGGCTGGTGCAGCGGTTGGCCACTTTTCAGGGGTGGCCTGCCAAGACATCATTTACTAAGTTGCTCACAAGTAGGAGTGGCTTGTGGGGGGTGGCTAGAACCCGGAGTCGGAGGCACGACCACACTCTGCTGCCCCCAGAAGCAGCTGGCATGTGAAGAGGCCAGCTGAATGTTTTAGCACAACTGAGGTCTGCAGCTTTTCAAGGGTTTCTTCTCCTACAGAGTGCGGTCTGCCATTCTCAAATCCAAGAGGTTCGGCATCCCCGAAGTGGAACTCATTTGGCACAACACCCAACCGGAACTGATGTGGTGATCCTTATTTATCCTACTTAGGGTAAATATCCATCTGTTTTCCCGCAAAAATATCTGTTTTATTGCACAGGGTTGCCCCATACGCCCCTGGTGGAGTCTTGTGATACGGAGCATATGCCCGTTAATAGCTCTCTCACTTGCAAAACATGCCCGGTCTTAGGCTGGGGAGACTCCCTTCTCCAATGCTTTTCAAGGAGCATCCTTTTAACATGTAGCCCAAAGAGACCCAATCATGAGTGGGGTGTGTGTGTGTGTGTGTGTGTGTGTGTGTGTGTGTTGAGGGTTGGTGGGATCGCTGGTCCCCCTAGAACACGTGAGTATCTATAAGGGAGACCTGGAGGAAGTAGGAAGAACTTGTGTTCTTTTTCAGAGGAGACAAGCTTTGCCTCTGTGCCTCCTTTGGTAGACGCCGGCACTGCCTGTTCCAATAGTATCGCTCTGCAGACATCCCCCTCCCTGGCCTTATGCTTTCTAATCACGAAATATACCGACCTTTATCTAGAGCTTGCATGTGGCTGGCAGTGTCCTAACACGTTTGCTTGTGTGATCTTGATTAACCCACGAAACATCACCACCATGTTACAGATAAGGAAACTGAGGATCTAGGGGTTGGCTGGAAATGTCACCATTGTAAGTGATGAAAGCAAGCAGTCCAACTCAGGGCGCCACACCATCAGCCCTGTGATGCCCTCAGGGACACCCCAATCTGTTCTCAGTAAGAACTGGAGCGCTTCTGTGGGAGGAAATTGGATATGGCTTTTCATATGGAGAGTACTCACAGGGTCAGGAGGTCACAGTGTGTTTTTCACCATTGGCCCTTCTTCGGAGATGTTGGATCCTTGAATCAACCTTCATGCCCTCAGCTATAAAATGGGATTTTCAATCCCATCTTAGAGCAGTTGATTTGATTAAATGGATAATATGGTAGCCCCTTTCCTGGATCAGAGAATCTCAAAATGAAAGACCCATTCTCATCTTAAGGGTCCTGCATTGTGTGGTCCCTCGGCCTTAACATTCACCAACCCAATCTTCACGGGGGGACCCCAGCTCGTAATGCAGTCCTCAGCATCTCAGAGAAAACTTCTTGATGGTTCTTTCTGTAGCAGCGCTCCAGAAATCACCATCATGTGACTCTGTCTTATTTCCTTCCTAGTATTTTTATCAGATTTTCATGTCTTGTTTTCCTGCGCTCTTAGGTGTTTATTCTTTTTTATTATTATATTATGTTAGTCACCACACAGTACATCATTAGTGTTTGATGTAGTGTCCCATGATTCATTGTTTGTGTATGATACCCAGTGCTCCATGCGATACCTGCCCTCCTTGCTACCCATCAGCAGGCTCACCCCCGCCCCTCTGAAGACCTCGGTTTGTTTCTCAGAATCCACAGTCTCTCATGGTTCATCTCCATCTTTGATTCCCCCCTCCTTCAGTTTCCCCTTCCTTCTCCTAATGTCCTCCATGCTAGTCCTTACATTCCACAAATAAGTGAAACCATATGATAATTGTCTTTCTCTGCTTGACTTATTTCACTCAGCATAATCTCCTCCAGTCCCGTCCATGTCGATGCAAATGGTAGGTATTCATCCTTTTTGATGGCTGAGTAATATTCCATTGTATATATGGACCACATCTTCTTTATCCATTTGTCTGTTGAAGAGCATCTCAGCTCCTTCCACAGTTTGGCTATTGTGAACATTGCTACATGAATATTGGGGTGTATATACCCCTTCTTTTCACTACATCTGTATCTTTGGGGTAAATATACAGTAGTGCAATGGCAGGGTCTTAGGGGAGCTCTTTTTTTAACTTTAACTTTTAACACTGTTTTCTGAAGTGGCCGCCCGAACTTGTACCACCAATAGTGCAAGAGGGTTCCCCCTTTCTCCGCATCTTCTCCAACATTTGTTGTTTCCTGCCTTGTCAATTTTTGCACGTCTAACTGGTCAGAGGTCGTATCTCAGTGTGGCTTTGATTTGAATTTCGCTGATGGCTAACGATGTTGGACATGTTTTCATGAGTCTGTTAACCATTCCCATCATGTCTGTCTCTCTCTCCACAAGAACGAAAAGTCACAACATGAGAGGCAGTTTACAGGTTGTAAGCCGTGCACTTAGTGCAGGGTGTGATGTAGGGCAGGCGACCATTCTGTATTTCTTAATTGATTAACTCAACAGATATTTGAGAATCCATGTCACTTCCTTTCCTATATCCTATTTTTGCCTCCAGAAAGAGAATGTGAGTTGGGTTGAATAAAACAATTGAGGACATTTTGATGGCAAGTATTTGCACCTCTCACCCTTTTGCTTTCAAGCCAACAAAAATTTCATGAAAATTAAGATGAAAGGGACAGACAGAGGGCACCGCAATTATAAGAATGGGTATAGATTTGGTCTGTTACAGGATAATGAGATCTTTTGCCTTCTGAGACTATTTAAAGCCATGCTTCATCTTTCCTACTTTCTGTTTTGATGCCTTACTCATTAAGCAGCTCAATTCCTGTGGTTCTAATACCTTAAATTAGGAGATGCTCCTGTAACATCTGTATGTTCCTCTATTCTTACTCTCGAAGAAAAACAGAAATAAGAGAGATTTATACCAGTTACAGAACTGTGTGAGCAACGATACACTCAACAGGTTGACGAGTGGGGCCATATGGCATCACTTTGAGTTTCACAGTCTTAATGAGGCAACCTGCTCACCGGCATCACTAGGGAGAAGCCCGGTATGATGGCTGTCCTCATCCCCTGTCACCTAAGACCCATTTCCATTTGTGTGAGTGCTGGGTTCTCAAAATCCTTATGCATGGAGCACAGGCTGCAGTCGGGGGATGTTGGAACGGAAAGAGGCCTTAGCAGCAGGGCACAACACCTGCACAGTGCTCTCCTGTTTCCGCCAGCCCGACAGCACTCCCCTCCTTCAGAGAACAGCATCTCCACATCCCCAGGCCCAGCCAACAGAAATACCACATCTTCTTGGACACTGAGATTGGTTCGGGAATAGGCACATGAGCCAGACCTGACCGAAAGGGTTAGCCATGAGAAGCTTGCCAGAACGCTTGGAAAAGAGATACTCCGGGTTGTGAAGTTGGAAGAATAAAAGTCTGGGGCCGCTGGTGGCCCTTTTGGAGGGAAGCCCTCTGAGAGCGGGGGGGGGGGGGGGGGGGGGGGGTACCAACTCTCCAGAAAGCAGAACTGAGGAATGAGAGGGGATCCTGAGGACATCATCAGAGGGTCTAGATCCTGGTCTTCCTGAAGCCAGTTCAAGCCTCAAAAACTTCAGTCATGTGAGCTGATAATTTTATATGTTTTTGTTAATGCCAGGTGGAGTTGAGTTATTTTGGATTGGATCACAAGGCAAACAGCTCTGGTATAAGGAGACTAATATACCCTTATTATACAGACTGGGAAACAGAAGTCCAGAGAGTAAACGGGGTCATACGAGTCAGTGAACTGGGAGCGACTCCTGTGATTATGCACGTCTTTTCGAAAACGTCTAGATGTCTTCCATAATCTAGACCCTTGGGTTTCCCTGGGGCTCTGCTCACACCTTTATTTCATACACAGGTGCCGCTCAGTCACACTGCCACCTTTCCTGCCACCTGTCCTCTGATCTACCCCCCAACCATCCCCATCTCCAAACTTCTCACATGACCCCATGCCCGCCCCAGCCCTCCCCACGCTTCCCTCTCATTCGTCTCCTGTCTGAACTTCTGGAAGGCTGGCGCACCAGCTAACCACGTGGCCCCTCTTCCGCACATTACATGCATTGACTATTCAAAACACTGAACACCGATTTCACAGTCTTCACTGACGGCAGCCGGCCCGTAGCCCTCCAGCTCCCAGCACCGCCCTCTGCTTCCTTGACGGCCGAGAACAGCTTCCGTCAGTAACGGCAGTGGTTTGATAGCAGCAGTACATGCGGTTGGTCTCTTGTGGCGGATCGTTCGATCCACACACCAGTGTCGGGAGCAACAGTGACTTCATGGCGTGACGTTAGATGCTTGTGAGGGGCTTGTGAGGCGGCCGGAATGAGGAAGCCGACTGCATGGGGGAAGACACTGGAAGGGCCACAGGGAAGCCCCAGCTACTATTACTGATACACTAACTTCTAGCAGCTCACTTTCTAGAGTTTTCCATGGACCAGCCACTCTTCAGAGCCCTTTCTATGGATTCACATTTAATTCTCAGAGCAACTTCATGAGGTTCCTGCCATTATAATATTCCTTTTACACACGAGGGAACTGAGCATTGAGGCAGAGTGAGGGTTTTGTGCTCCTCTAACTTTCCGAAAGTACTTAGTTGATAACGGGCAAACCTCGACTTTGAACCCAGGCAGCCTGCCCCTGGGGTCTATGTTTCGGAGGTCTAATCTTCCCAGAAGTTGTGAATTTTGGAAAGTGAAATTCTTAGTGTTGACAACAAATTTCTCTTCGTTAAAACTTTTTCATTAAATTCTTCCACAAGGAGCAGCCAGACAGGACATATCTGTGGTGCAAATTTAGCCCAAGTTCTGACAGTGTGATTTCTCTGGTCTGTTTATTTCTCCCATTCTGCTGATAAGAAAACATAGGCCACGGGAGCCCTAACTACATTCCTCACCTTCTCAGGCCCTCTTCCTCCACGACTTTATCTGCTTCCCCTCTTGGAAGCATGACAGAGCACCCGAGTCCAATGGAGGGTCTCTAAGAACCTCATCACATCCCTCTCCAATATGCATCTGTGTTCTTTTTATTCCATAGTTATATACTATATCACCTTACATTTAGGAAATAAGGTGGTTAATATCACGGATTTTTGAAGATTCTAATAATGTGAATTGACTGGATTATTAGATTGTTAAAAATATGGTGGTGGGCTGGAAGGGCAAACTTGTCAAAATACTACATTTCTGCAGGGTTCTATTTAAACATAGGAAAACGTCTCATTAATGTAAATAGGGGTCCACGTACTGAGCCAAAGTATAATAATCACCCTCATAATGTGGAGTGAATTAAGTGACATAAGAGTAATGTTCCTTGGCGTATCACAACAGTTTAAGTAAACATACCACTCGAAACTCTACCCATACTCAGATCTAGGCAGATTGCAGTACAGGTGATGTTAAATCATTTCATTAATCATTTAATCAATTTCCCAACTTGAGGGCAAATACAACTTAGTAGTGCAAAGTACAATCGGAAAATGGAAAATAAATTATTGGGTTTTTTTTAATCACTACAATGAAAAACAAAAATAAAAGGACTTGGCAAGTGTTCAAGGATAGAGAACATAGACAGACAAAAGCCCAAGTGAGCTTAAACTCAGGAAACAGGCATTTTTCCACCTGCCAGTTGGAAAGTTCATCCATTTATTACCATCCAAATGAAATCTTTTCAGTGGGGTCAAAAGGGCCTTTGTTTTGACATTTAATTCACTGGCGATGTATTTCCTACGTTAGGATGCAAAACACCTCTCACACTGCTTTCTCATTAATTGCCTTCATTTTTCAAGTTCCCTGTTTGATTTATAGTCAATTAAAAACACCCTCGAAAGCCATGACTCATGTATGTTAAGTACAAATATGATTAATGCAAAACCACGCACCCCATGGATGGCCTGACCCCTGGCCAAAGTCATGGTCAAGGTGGAGGGACCCAGCAGTGTCCTGGTGAGAGAAACCCAGGAGGAATGTGAGAAGCCAAGAGCGCAGGTCATGAGCAATCTTGCACTAACTGGATCTCTTTGAAACAAGGAAAAGGAGGTACTTTTTCTGTATTTTTTTTACCATTACAGAGGAAGAATGAAACTTGGTTGTGAAGAGAAAAAAAAAATGCATTCGAAATCCTCTATCACATCCAGGTTGATGAAAGTAGATAGGAAAATGGAGTGGCACGCCTCCTTGCTGTGTCACTGTTGCCATGACCAAAAACAAGACACTAGGCTAAAGAACTCTAGAGAAGAGCCCGGGAACTTGAATCCTGGGTTCAAATCTTGATGTTGCCAAATACGAGTGACACGACCTTGGGTAAATTGCTTTGCCTTGCCCAACCTTAGTATCCTCACCTGTAAAATGGGCGTATGAGAGAATTGTATCCCCTAAGGTCTGGTAAGAGGTTCAAAGGGGGCCCCCACACTTAGAGAGTGCCCAGTAAATGCCAGCTGTGAAGGTTGTGGATGTCACACTGCTCAACGGCTGTGGTGCATTTTATGAACCCCAACACCTATTCCCAAGGTATCATGCTTCTTCCATTTTCCAGAAATGCTCCCTCTCTTCTTGCTGTCAGCGTGGGCATATCGCCCGTCACAAGGAAATCTCTTAAGACTTGTCCCCACCTGCCTCTCTAGAAAATGAACGCACCGAAACTTGAGAAGAGCATCAGGAAAGTCAACAGCAGAAAAAGTAATTTCAGCCCTAATGCATTTGGTATGTGATTTCCCGCTAAAATGAGGTAAATAAGAACACTTGGCACATTTTTTTACAAAACAAAATCTACTCAAACGAAAGAAGTGCCTTCTCTGCTGTAATTAGTCCATATTCCTGTTTCATTTGTTTTTTGGTGCCAAACGATCTTTTACATATTTTTTTTAATTTGTATTTTTTGCCGAATGACCTCTTAAAAGAAAATTCTAACCAAGTAAAATTCTAACCAAGCAAATGGTAGTATTCTCCCTCCGTCTCATCTATTTGCTCGGGTTTTTCTGTTTTGTTTTTCATATCCAGGCTTAGAAAAATATTTAAAAAATACAATCTCATCAATCCAAGATTTAAAAAAAAAAAAAAAAATCTACTGGTCCACGAAGTTCAAATCCTAAAATTACCCATTTCTTCAGATTTTTAATGCCCATGATTTATCTTCTATAAAGCCTGGCTGAGATGGCCATTGTAGGGACATTGAGCCCATCTCAGGTCTATGGATAGCAGGACTAACAAGAACAGGAGCAGCGGCAACACTGACCGTCGTAAGAGCGGCTCTCATTCATTCGTCACTAGGCTGAGCATATTTTCCATCAATCAGCATCAACTCTAAAAGTAAGGACTGCCATTATCATTTTTAGATGAGATGAGCCAAACTCAGAGGATATGAAGAACTTGCTCACTCATGGCCACACAGCCAACATGACTGGTGAATTGAATATGTGCAGAAACTACGTATGTCGTTTTTGAGCTAACGTGGTTAAACCTCTGGGATGTCCTGGCCACACCTCTTCTTGTCCCCAGCTCAGTGACATAAGAATGACTAGAACGGCCAAGATGGCAAGACCAAGTTGGAAGTAGCCTGAGTCCTCAAGTTCCTGCATGGAGAGCCCCCACTTGGAGTCTAACTACCCAAGAGAGCAGCCTGGCCAGCATCCTCGTGACCGGAATGAGAAGTAAACTTTTACTCTGTTAGGTTACTGGGACTCTTTGATACCAAGGCTATTCTAAGTAGTCCAAGTGTGTTATTGAAAGTGTAATTCTATGGGTTGTACGAGTCAGAAAATGACAGGTGTTGGCGAAGATGTGGAGAAAGGGGAACCCTCTTACGCTGTTGGTAGGAATGTAAGCTGGTGCAGCCACTCTGGAAAACTGCATGGAGGTTCCTCAGAAAGTTGGCAATAGAGCTCTTCTATGACCAGCAATCATACTAATGGGTATTTACCCTAAAGATACAAATGTAATGATCAAAAGGGAAAACTGCACCCGAATGTTCACAGCAGCAATGTCCACAATAGCCAAACTATGCAAAGAACCTAGATGTCCATCAACAGATGAATGGATAAAGAAAATGTGGTATATATAGACAATGGAATACTATGCAGCCATCAAGAAATTAAATCTTGCCATTTGCAATAAGGTGGCTAGAACTAGAGGGTATTATGCTGAGTGAAATAAGTCAATCAGAGAAAGACAATTATCATACGATCTCACTCATATGTGAAATTTAAGAAACAAAACAGAGGATCACAGGGGAAGAGAGGAAAAAAATAAAACAAGACAAAAGCAGAGAGGGAGACAAACCATAAGAGACTCTTAATCATAGGAAACAAACTGAGGGTTGCTGGAGGGGAGGGGGTAGGGGATGGGGTAACAGGGTGATGGACATTAAGGAGGGCACGTGATGTAGTGAGCTCTGGGTATTACATAAGACTGATGAATCACTGACCTCTACCTCTGAAATTAATAATACACCATATGTTAATTAATTGAATTTAAATTTTAGAAAAGTATAGTTATACAAGCTGTATTTTAGGTGAACTCAGGTGCAGCAGTGTGTGTGTGTGTGTGTGTGTGTGTGTGTGTTTCACAAAGAGTAATTCAGGAAGGATAAACAGTAGGAGACAGAAAAGTGCTGATCTAATAATGCCTAGATGGCCAATGGGGTGTCCTTTCTGGACTCTTGAAGTTGGAGCTATTTCCCATTAATAGAATCTGGAGGGTCATGAGTATCATTCCCCTTAGCTAACTCGATCATAGATCTTGCCACAAGGCTAGGAAGATGTGTTTGAGCTGATGTGGCCAGGGCAGGAGAGTCTGTTCTATAATTTTGCCAAACATAGATAGTCAGCGCCTTATCACCCTGGTCCTTTTCCACCTTAGCTGGGTGGCTTGTCAGTTTCCCAGGCCACTTATTCTTCTGAAGCCTGGGTGTCAGCTGGGAGAGTGTAACCAGAATCCGTGTTCAAATCTCATGGGGCCAAGATGATGGGTACCAGAATCCCATGATTTTCATACTACAGATGAAGCAACAGTACTAACTCATTAAGAGAATTCTGGGTGTAGGAGGCATCTAGGGACCCCCTTCCTTGAGGAAACCCCTCAAGGATCCCTCCCTGAGTCCAAAGGCCTTGAATGGATGTTTCCTGTCTTCCACGCTGTCTTCCCCTTTCTTCTTGTACTTCTCATACAAGAAAAAAAAAAAAATGAATAAGCACATCTACCCAGTTCATTTTTCAAGACTGAGATGAAGGCAGGAAACTTTTGTCCAAGTTATCATGAGTTGGGGGCTTTGCATCACACTGTGAAAGGTACAATGAAAGAGCTCCCTGGGTTACATTAGAAGAATAGTGGGATACCATGTTTTGATCCTAGAAGCTTGTTGAAAAATGGCCTTTTAAAGACGAAAGCAAGTCTAGTTAGTGGAAAGGAGAGTAGAATAAAGAGTTATTTGGATGTGAAGAAAATAAAAGGCTTTAGAACAACTGAAGGAAAGATGTATTGGAGCGAACAGTGAATAAAATATTAGGGAAATAAAAGGAGTGGAGGTGACCATTAGTAACAGTTAAAGTAGAGAAAGATAAGTCATTGAGAATTGAGGAGAAAGATGAAAAAGGATAAAAGGAAATATTACTGTCTGAACAAAGAGAACAGGAGGCCATGGGCAGAATAAACATTTTCTATGGCCTGCTAAAAGCTGAACCCAAAATTGGTTGACTATAAGTCTGGGGGTATGGGCAGATATATTGTGTCTGTCAGGCAAAGAGACACCTCTTTCGGACAACCTCAGAGAATGGTAAAAAGTGTAGACATCAACTGATTGATTATGCTGTGTTTACACCTTCCGCAAGACAAAACTTTACAATCATTGGAAACCAGAGCTCTTAAATATTGTAAAGATAAAGCAAAACTGGAAAGTACAAACACCGTAAATGGAGTCCGAGAGATGTTACTAGCCTAGTGTCTTGTAACCTCTTTTACTACCTACAACTTCAGCTTCTATGTATGTTGCTAAAATCATCCTAACCATTTCCCACATCTTGGCATGCAACCTCAAGTATCTAAGTATTTTAAAACTTTCTGGTTCTGTTTGACTCTTTTCCATTTTCATGCAGACATTAGCTTTGTGTCCCTATGGCTTTCATCCTCTGAGCACCCACCACACAACTGGTTCTTGTTCATCACGTTTTCAGAGCTAGAAGGGTCTTGTGTTGAACCCCAGGGGAATGCATGGGAGAAACAGAGCAAGAGAGGGAAGGAGGAGAGGAAGGGACAGAGCAGGCGCGATGTTCATGGCCTGGGGGGATGGTTCATCAATTCTCAATTCTCCAGGCTTTTCCTTTTCTCTGGAATAGAGCAATACAGTGTCATTTCTTCTGGAAATCCAGACTTTCCAAAACAATATTCAATAGGCATTCTCAAGTCTATGGAAACTTTCTTCTTCATTTAGGCACAAGTAACCTCATGTGCAGGGTCTAACTCATAACAACCTATGTTCGTTGCTTTGACACGGAACTCAAAAGCACCAGACTAGATGTACTCTTGGTATTTTTTTTTTTTAACCCTAGTAATACACTTGAACCTACAGTTTCACTGAGAGGGGGCTAGTCCGATTTTGCTGATCCAACAATTTACATACAAATTCATATCTAAAACTTTAAATATCTTCAATTCCCCTATCACTGACTTTTCCTGAACGTGGTATCGTTGATAATCAAGCCAGTCCCATTTAGCATTTACTAGCTTACACAGAACCAACAACCATAACCCGCTTAATTACTTAGGGGATTAAAAAAAAAACACAGACACACACAAAACTGTGATATTGGAATGTACAGTATGGTCTAGTTTAAATTAAAAAGATCCCCCAAAGTATGATTGTTTCCAGCTTCTCAGCGGTGAATTAAAAGCTGTTTGGTGTCGTGAAAATTACAGAAGCAATCACATTTATGGGCCTGCTTTGCATACCAACTCTATTAATTTCCATACTCAGGGTGGCTTCGCATTTCCACCCATGTTAATATAGATGCCATTTGGGATAATTGCTTGCAAAAAAAAAAAAAAGGAAGAAAGAAAGAAGAGGGAAAAGGGAGAGAGAGAGAGAGAGAAGGAGAAGGAAGGAGATGAAACAAACAGATGAATGGGGAGAAGAGCCAGTGAGGGGGGGAAATGGTCTCTTAAGCAAAGTTCCCTTTGAAATACCTTGATTCTGATAAATAGAAGAATCAAAAGACAAGGGTTCCCGATGACCTGACCCAGGAGTCACACTCAGGGATCAAATTAACATGAAATCACACATTGTAATTCACTTATTGTGCCGGGCCTGAACCTTGTCATCGCCGACTCTAATTGCCGAAATGATTTCATTGGTCTAATTACATCAAGATGTTCGCGGACTTCACCTTGGGTACTTCCCACCGTGCCCGGCATTGCGTCTTCATTACTGTGCTCCTTTCAACTCTCCAAATGCGTTCCAGCCTCACAGAACCATCCAATCACAAGCAGGCTGGTTTTATTTTGGTTTGTTTTATCTTGCCTTGTTTTCCTTTTCTTTAAACGCACCAGCCACAGAGCACGGGAACGGAGGAGCCCAGTTAGCGTGGAAGGTGAGCCTGAGACCGTAAGGGCAAATGTACAAGGATCTTTCCTAAGGGACCTTGGAGCACCTGACCAAATTAGACCATTGTTTTCACATTCTACAATCCCAAATGTTAAAGAATGGTGCTCCAGAACTTAGAATTTTATCGTTATTTGTCTACCATCAATTTTAGATTCTATTGTGCTAAAACAGTGCTTGCTCTGCACTTAACAATGCACTCCATGCCCTCATAAAGATAAAACAATATGATACCGGTATTAAAAATAGAAAGAGATTATAAACCACAGACTTGAAGAGAGCATATTTTAATTGGAATTTGGGGGGATTTGAGTTTAGTCCGCAAAAGAGCCAGTAGAGGTTTTGCATGTCTCTGAAGACCCTCTTACTGGCCTTCAGAATAGGAGTTTTGAATTCCTCTGACCAAAAATTCCCAGAAGCCAACATCCTGCTCTCACCATTGTTTTGATCTAACATGAGGCATAAGAAATCCCAGTAAAACAGCACATCCTTGGGAAGGCGTTGGTTTTGCTCTCAGGAACCTACCCAGGGGAAATGGATTTAATGTCCTTTGCGTGGAGTAGCACTCCTGTTGGAGGCTGGCGGTCTCCTTTTCTGGGAGCAGTGGGGAAGTGCTCACCAGTGATAAAATACTCAAGAGATACACAACCATTTTCTTCACCTCTCAGCCGACAAGGCTCTAATTCAAGCACTGCATCAGGCAGTGACATATAAGGAAAATGATCAGAAAACACTTCGCTTAGGGAATACTGCATCCTGAGACACATTCTTAGACTCTGGTGAATTCAAGTATGAGAACAGACCCAAAGAATCACCGAGTGACATTGCTTACAGTTTAGAATCGCCTGGTCCTCGATGAACTGAGCTGGCTGGTTGATGTGGAACACTTTCTGCTGAAATCCAGGCGTGCAGTCCAAGTCTTCTGCAGATGTTAGCAGCAGCACCTGAGAAAAACCGAAGCCATCAATATTTTAACGGCGTCTTACGTGTTTGCCCCACTAACTTCTACCAAATCTGTGACTTTTAGAAATGAGCTGAGGTTTTAATTTCATTTCCCAAATAAAGAGGTAAGTTGATACTTCTCCAGTGGCTGCCAACAATTCGCTTTGGCAATGAGATTTGGAAAACATGCAAATGGGAACAGCTGCTGTAGTTTCCATCAAGTTGCTGTGAAAGAAATAACTTTGTCAGATTTTTACACCTGCTAAGAATCTCACCATGGTTTCTATGTGTGAAAGTTCATTACAAAAACAGTAGATTTCATAGGATGCCCAGGTTAAAACCAACTTCACTGTCATAGAGGCAAAGGAGCAGTGGCATCTTTATGGAGGAGGAAAGCAGAATATTCCACTGGAAATTACTTCCCGAAGGAATTCGGGGCCCAGTAGACCTTCCGGATCCAATACGGTGGCCGTGAGCCACACTCGGCTACTGAGCACGTGACGTTGTAGCGGGGCTGAAGTCGTCGGGATAAAAGAGATGTTGGATTTTGAAGACTGAGTACCAAAAAGAAAAATGGTGTAAAATACCTAATTTAAACATCTGTAGATGGATTACATGTTGAAACAATAATATTTTACAGACTGGATTACATAGATATATTATTAAAGTCAATGTCACCACTTTCTTTTTACTCCTATAAGTTTGGCTACTAGAAAAATCTAAAACTTACAATTGCTTCTAAAAGCTCAGTTTTTTTCTTTACAAATCCTTGGGGTGCTTCATCCCACGGTCAAAAATTTAGGCTGTATGTTTTGGAATATACAAGTGTGTGACACATTCTTGGACAAGGGATGATTTAGGAAGGTAAGAAATAGTTTTGGGTTTAGTAGGTCAAGATTACAAGCCCTGTGAAGATGGGAGGGACCTCATTTTCCCCAACTTTGATACCAAGCACCTACTGCATTTACTGGCCCAGAGAAGACGCTCCGTATTACTTAACACATAAGTGCTAACGTTCTCTACCGTTCCTTTATGGCGCGCGCTATGCTAAGTTTGTTATATGCATCATCTCCTTGGATCTCTACCGCAGCCTATGATGTATTTAATATTTCATAGGACAAGGGGTCTCACATTCTAGAGATGCTGACACTTTGCCAGGATGGTGCATTTAGGAGGACGGGGGCCAGGATCTGAAGCCAGGCTTACATGTCCTCTCATCTGGATGATGGTCGGAGCTCCTCCCAAGCCACCGTAGGCTTTCCATGTCTCGGGGTGGGATTTAACTTTTTTTTTTTTTTCCTCTGAGCTGTTTCTCTGAAATCTGGGGAAGGCCGTTTTAACAGAGCATGGTGCCGGCAGAGAGTTTGGAAATTCACATTCTCGGCAGAAGCCCTTGACCATAACTGATGAGAATCTGTGCACAAATACCCCAGCCATCTCACCCCCCAGGAGAGAGCTCTCAAAGGCAGTGTTCTGTCTCCCTGTCTCCACGTGCAGCCCCAGCTGCCCACGACGGCATCTGGTGAGATAACTCACCTTCCATTGGCTGCCTTTCCTCCCCTGACTTGCTTCCTCATGAAATGGGAATTTCACGATTCCCGGGGTTGTCTGACACCTCCCCCCTTCCCCCCCCCCCAAAAAAAAACACTTGCACTCAAATCTTTGATTTACTGCCTGCTTCTTAGGAAACCAAATTTTGATCCTGTGTTGCAAACTCTTAACCACTGGACACAAGCTGTTGAAGAAAACTCATTATTATTCCCACCAGCAAATTCCAAAGAGTGCACAAAAGGTTGGGATGCCATGGAACCAGGGCTTGTCTCTAAATACCAGCCCACTGAGAGGCACTGAACCCCAAGGAATGAGAGCGAGAATTAATCTTTGGAGGTTCGTGGTGTGGCTGAACCGAGGAACATCAGAGAAATTGAAATGGGTCAGTCATCACCCTGACCGACATCATCTTTCAAAAATCAAAGGGGTTAGGATTTTATAGTTCCATATTGGAGCAGTTCTGCTTGTGAAACTTTCCCTTGCCTCCAGAGCAGACTCTGGGAAGATTGCTTCCAAGGCAATCATAATGCTGACATCCCAAGTGGCACACACACAGAATGCAGATTCAGGACTCGGAATAATCTGCGGGCAATTCTGCAAGCAGAAAATCTATAACTGGCCAACGCAAATCCAGTTAAACAGCAAGCGGTCAAAGGCGGCCTCCAGGCACCTGGTGCCTACAATTAGACCTTAACCTTCTAGTCAGCTAATTCTGCCCTCAACCCCAGACCAGTAAATCAGTCATCCCCTAGAACTATGGAGATGCCATTTCTCTAGCGATCCTGAACATAAGGGTCTGGACCGGGTTGAGGGATTAGTTCAGTGGACGACCTGGATCTTGTCTCTCCGGAGCTCCATCTCTGTCCTGACATCTGGGTGGGCTCTATTCAGGATTCCTCCAGAGTCAAAAAGGAAAAATAAACCTTTTCCAACAGCTGACCCTCCGGGAGGGTGGGAGTGGTGAGAGGACTCCCAGAGGCTTAGCTTTAATCTGCACATTCTTGGGTCGTGCCACCCACCAAACTCATAAGAGAAAAGCGTGCAGCACTCTCCTGGGCAACGTGTGACTTCGTGCAGCGAGAATGAGTCCCTCCTCCCTGCTTTCATTCATTTACTTATTGCCCCAAACTTGTTCATCTCCCAGGATTCAGCAAGCACTTGGCGAGGTGCTGTTCTGAAGCTTATATAGAAGCATCATAAGGCAGGAATTAGAAGCACAAACTCCAGAGGTTCAAATCCTGGCCCTGTCCTTTACTGAATGACAGTAATGGAAATCGGGAGACTAAGATGTGCATTCAGAGGAGCTGTATGGATCCAGCGGATGGTGCATGTGAACTACAATAGGGGCGCTCATTCAGTTAGGCGTCCGACCCTCCCACTAGATCACTCTAGGGTTCTCTCTTGCTTTCCCCCCCAAAATTTAAAAAATTTGAAAAAAATATAATAACTAGAATAGTGTCCCACAGGGTAAGTGACCAGCAAGGGTTAACTGTTCACGTGGACTAGAAAAGATGACAAATCATAATTTAATTAACTAACTAGAATCTTAACTTGAGAGGAAATTGTAGGTGTCTTTGAGAGCACATAAAAGCCAGGGACAGGGAGTTTAACTTCCTCTGGGGGGACCAGGGAAAGCAAACCCATGGAAGGGACATTTCTGTTTTGATCTCAAAGATGGGCCAGAATTAGCTAGATAAACGGAAAGGAACATAGACTTATCTTTTTTGCCAGCACACTCTTTGCTTTCACGTTTAAGTTCCTTTGTGTCTGTCTGGGTTTCATGTAACACATCTCTGAAATCAGAAAATTGTATGTCAAAAAGAACCCAGACTAATTTAAGACTTCCCAAAAGCTGAATGTCTGACTGGGTAGTAGTGGTAGAAAATACTACTGATTGCTAGTGCCCTTGACTTTCTAGCAGAATTTAAGCATGAACTGGTCAGGGATACCCACTTGCCAATTTCAACCATACTGAGTTTGGTGGAAGATTATGAAGAAGCTTCCCTCAGTGGTTTAAAGGTAAGTGTTTGTACATTACTCCCCAACTAGATGAAGCCCCTTCTCCAACACCATCAGGTGTCACTCTTACATATACGCTACCTGGACATACTTTTCTCCAAACCCTCTTTGATATTTCCAGAATATATGCTACTAACATTCTGAATTTATCTTTAATGCCTTAGAAATAATGGTCTTCCTACAAGGTTTTGGGTTCATTTATGCATTAGCTTGCATCTCATAAACAAGAAGCAGCCAATACACCTTTGAAAGCTCAGCAGTGGTCAAATTTTATGATCACTGAAGGATTTCTATTATTTGAAAATTACAATCAGCTTGCTTATGAAAGCAGATTCGTGTCCAGACCAACTATAAGTACGGAACACAGCCACATCGGTTCTGTGGGAATCCTGGTTTATTAGCTGCCATTTACCAGCTGTGACCTTGGGCAAGTAACCTTCTGTGTCTCAGTTTCCTCCGATGGAAATTGGAACAATCATAGTATCTTAAAATTATTATGAGGACTAAATGAGTTAATTGTCTTTAAGAGCCTTATGTCATTCAGGGCATAGTAGTTGCTCAATAAATGTTTGCTATTATTATTACCATTGTTTCTCTATATTCTGTTAAAAACAATAGACACAATTCACTGATACCATATTCCCTAGGATAGACATTGACAGATATCATCCAAATATTACTCTTTTTGCTACTATAAAACTGGCCAGTGTATAGACTGTGCTCAGATATATTCAAAGGGAAACAGCAGAGGCCTGAGTCAGGTAGAAGGTGGTGGAGGGTTTGCATCTTGGGGTCAAGCGCACAATGGTAAACATCAGTGCCCATTGTGAGCGGAGTTGTGCTGGTTTTGTGGGACACTGGTGTACACCAAGCGTCCTTTAAAAACGGTAGCTCAGAGCTCCATCCTCTGTGTAAGCGCCACTGCCCTAACCGTACACACCGAGAGCAAAGCCTTACATCACACTCTTTATAACTGCCTCTTATTTTAGCTTCCATTTCTTTGCTGCTGTTCTGAGCTTTCTTTTTTAAAAAGAAAGGGTTTATGTTTATCCTGACAGGTAGTGATTCACGAACATAGCCAACTTTGGATTTTGCTTCCAGAAAAAATGTTGGTTTTTTTTTTTTTTTTTTCTGTCCCAGACTGCAGGTTGCCAACTGGCAGCAGACGGGACGGACGTGGCCAGCAGATCTGGTGAGTTTAGCGATAGCAGTCTATCATAAAAGTTAAATTATCCCGTTATAAAGGGTGCACCTCTCTTGGCTGTCCTTGTCTGCACCATTCCCTGTATTATCCCTCCTGCTCGCTTGACTCATTAACACACTTGTCTGGCCCCCGAGGCATTTGAGTTTGCAATCCCTCCTCTAGACTTGGGAAATAGGCTTTTCAAGCAAAGAACTCTCCTTGGTATGAGTCTCTACTTACTTGTCCTAATTGTATCCACAACTGTGTGCTCCTAGCTCTGTTGCTGTGGGTTTTGCCATGTGACTGAGTTCTGGCCAACACGAAGAGAGTAAAAGGGTTTTCGCCACTTCTCAGCCTGGCCCCTGAACTGTCTCCTCTTCCTCATCTATGAAAACAGAAAGGAAGGACTTCCAAGATGGTGGAGACTTCCGGTAGAAAGAGCCCAGTGCACAGACCCTTACGATCTAGGGTTGCGTGTGTGAGCCCGCACCTCTCCTGGCCGACGACGATATGCTAAATAAATGTGGAAGGGACAGGGACACAGAGGGGCTTCTCTACCATGGTGTCACAAATGCGTCCCAGAGGTCAGAGAAAAATATCAGGACTGAAGAAAAGCTTAACACAACTGTATCCGAAGTAGCCATAGCTCCAAAGAGAGAAACTTCCTGTCACAAATGAGCCCAGCAGGCAGTGAGCAGCCTCAGATCTCATCGTCACGTAAGCCAACTCCAAAATGGTATTTGCCAAGTGAACTCACTAGTGTCTCCTGGCCCCTCATTGTTTTCCTCTCACTGACTCACTGCTTTTTGCTATTAGCCTGGACGGACAGTTTCTTTATCCTTGCCATAAAACACCTCTGGTTTACTTGTGTCAAAGTCAGCCTACTGGAGTCTGTTTGGAGGAGCTTAGATTGGCAGGGAAGAAAGGCTGCCGCTCCGGCTTGCAGGATATAAAAATGTTACAGCAGTGAATTTTGATTGATTCTTTATCCTGCCAGAGTCCTCGAAGGGTTTATAAAGGCACCCTGCCTACAGGGAAAGCACGAAGAGAAGAGGCGCTTTAAAAACACACACAAGGGCACATCCATGTACACACAAGCACACAGGCACAGACACTTGTGCATACCCTCATGAGAGCATCAACTCGTGTCATCCACGCTACCCACGAATCTGACCTCCTGACCATCTTCCTGGGGATTGATAGCCCCAGAGACACGGAATCCCTGCCATTTTCTTGGCCTTTAATGTAACCGACACTTCGAAATGATTTTGCGATACTTGGGAAGAAAAAGAGAGAGAATACTTCTGGTTTGGTGAGTCCTTCATACCCAGTTTGAACTGCTTGCCTTCACCCATAGTTTGGAACCAACATCTTCATTGCCATCTGAATGCTACTCCGTATCTTTTCTTCAAATTGTTAAATGCAAAGCCACAGAATTACTGTTGCCCAAGGATGTCCTCAGCCCAATCCTCAGAACCTGTGGATATGTTGGATTAAATGGTCATGGGGAATTAAAGTTGAAAGCCAACTGACTTTAAAAAAGAATAATTATCCTGGATTATTCAGGTATAATCACAAGGATCCATGGAATTGGAAGAGGGAAGGGTGAAAAGCTCGAGAAAGGGATGTGACCCTAAGAACCAGGCTGCAGAAATGAGGTGTAAGAAAGCCTCAACCTGCCATTGCCAACTTTGGAAGTGGACAAAGGGATGACCAGCCAAGGAGGGCAAGAGGCCTCCAGAAGCTGGAGAAGGAAAAACCCAGATTCTCCTAAACATCTGGAAGGAATACAGCCCTGCTGATACCTTGGTTTTAGCTCAGTGAGGCCCATTTTGGACTGCTGATCTTCTAAACTACATGATAATCCATGTGTGTTGTTTTAGTTCATCTTAGTTAATTTTTTAAATTTAGCTGATTTCAGTTAATGCTAAGCACATGACAATTTGTTATAGCAGCTGGAGGAAACTCATACAGTCTGCCATGGTATGGCCCCACAGTAGACCCTCAGAAAATATTGCCTCCCTTTACTTTGTTGTTGTTTTTTTTTTTTTTTTTTTTTTAAGATAGAAGTATAATTTGGGCAAACCAACAGAGAGGGAGGAACAGAGGAAGGAGGAAAGATAGAAAAGTGGACAGAAATGGAGGGAGAGAAAAAGAGAAGGAAGATGAAAACTGACTCATGACTTTGGAGCCCTGGCCAAGCCTGTCAGGTGGTCATGACGTAGAAATTGCTGTCTGAGGGCTTCATTCCTAAACACCAACAGCACAGCTTCTTCTCTTCTGTCTTAGCAACTGTCCTGGCAAGTGGTAGGGCATTTTTGATCTGCTATCATAACAAAGTAGTAGGGTTCATTTTTTCCATTAATTTCCTTAGACAAAGTTTAAAATTTCTATTATCTGCCAGGAATTTGGTTAGATGCCAGAGATGGAGAAATGAACATAGTCCTTGATAAAATTATTATCTAGAAGAAAGGGCAGACACAGGACAAATAATAATGTAATATCATGTTATATTATATTATATTTTCTATATATTGGGAATTAGAAAGTGGCTCAAAACAAGAATCCTGAACTAAATTACCTGGGTTCAAATTCTAATTTTACCCCTTAGTTCTGTGTGACCCTGGCAAGGTACTTAACTTCTCTGTGCCTTAGTTTTCTCATTTGTACACTATAGCCAGTAAGGTTTTCTACCCTCATCAGTTTGCGAGGCCAATGAGTTAACATAAATCAAAAGGTTTAGGACAGGAACTGGCTCATAATAGGTCCTACATGCTAATCAGAATAGGGACCAGGTCACGGATAAAGCCATATTGGAAAACTGATTGACATTTCTCAAGTAGTAAAGAATAATAAAGAATGTTCCATGCAGAGGTTTGGTAAGTGCAAACACTAGGCATGCCAGCTGAAGAAACAGGAAGCAATTTGGCAGGGATAACAAGCTCTGGGTTGTTTTCAAGATTATTTGAAAGTGTTTTGTCTTAAAGTAGGATTGAGCTGACCAGGCATGTCCTCCTTTAGTCTGGCTAAAACAGAGCCAAAAATAATTCACTCAATGAAATCACAATTTCTGTCTAAATAGAATTAACTGTTTACTATTAAGATTTGAGGATGAATCAACTAGAATCAACCAGTAAATTTTGAAAGAAGAACAGTTTTTAAGAATTTTAGTTAACACGATTAGGAAGATTTGGTTCACTGGCCCTTAGTAGAAGCTAGAGGCTGTATCTGCTCTAGAGTTGGTGAGATTTATGTCTATTTATGAAATCTTAGTAATTAAATTAGGGGTTTCAGATGCCAGATAAGACCTGCTTCCCTTAAATCAAGTAAAGAAGGGAGTCCTTGTACGAAATGCTCCTGGGTGAGACCAACTGTGTGCCAGGCATTGGAAGAGCTGTCTGGTCCACACGTAAAACCCCAACCCCATGGAGACAACGGATAGAATATAACTAGATGAATAGATCTGGGGTGAAGATTCAGTCCAACAGAAGACAATGCTCCAGTCCACTACCTCAGCCAGCCTCCCATCTCAGCCACTGCTGCTGTGAACAGTTTCCTAAGAGCTCAGCCTTGTCCCATAGAATGTCCTCAGTCTCTTCACATTCTGCTGTGGGGCTTGCTCCTATGCTGCAGGAACCCGGTTAAGGTGAGGTTGAGCAGAGCTGGGAAAGATGGAGGAGCTGATGCTCCAGGGGAAGCCCTCAGGGGTGCCCTCAACACTGAGAAATGGCAGCAGGTTGCATGTCCTAACTGCCTTCCTCCAGATGCACTCTTCCGGAGTGAAGGAACATCCCATGTGCCTTTCAGAGGTCTTGTTGGTTTAGCCCTCGCTGCCCATAGCGGTGACTTCAGTGACATGTCATTATATTGGCTCTCTTTCTCCTCCCCTGCCTCACCCTCTTGCCCCTCATTCCTGCTTCCTGGGTCATCTCCTAAAGAAAACAGCCTTTATCTAGCCCATTGTCTCCAGCTCTGATTCAGGGGAACCCAAAATAAGACATGGCCCATACACTAGTTCCATACTGCTGCTGTATCAAGTTCCCTCCATTTTAGTGGCTTGAGAAGTATTTTATTATCTTACAGTTCCGGGTATCAGGAGTCTAAAATGGGCTGACAGGGCTGTGTTCCTTCAGCAAGCTTCAAGGGAAAATCTTTTTCCTTTGGCTCTCCTGCTCCCATAGACCAACTCTATCCCTCAGCATGGCATCATTCCTTTATCTATCTTCAAAGCCAGCAGCATAGCAACTCTTTGTGTCTCTCTCTGTCTCTCTTCTTCCGTCATCATGTGGCCTTCTGTTTCTGACTCCTCCTGCATCCTTTTTAGAAGGACGATTCTGATTACACCAGGCCCACCTGGATAATCAAGGTGATAGCCATGTGTTCTGGAAGTTAGGATGTGGACATGTTCAGGGAACCATTTCTAAGTCTACTATAATCCATGAATAACTTCTATAAGGGAAGGGGAAGGTTCTATAAATACAGGTTCAGTCTAAAATGCCCAAGAAGTATAGAAACAACATAAGTGTCCATCAATGGAAGCGTAGATGGAGAATATATAAGATACATATTATATATATATATATATTCCATATATAATATGTTCCATATGTCACATCATATATTTCAGTTATGGGATATTCATATATATAATCTATGTAGAAAGAGAATATTATTTAGCCATGAGAAAGGAGGACATCCTGCCATTGGTGACAACATGGACAGACTTCGTGGGCATTATAGTAGGTGAAATAAGCCAAACAGAGAAAGACAAATCCTATATAATATCACTTATATGTGGAATCTAAAAAAAAAAAAAAATCAAATTCATAGAAACAGAGAATAGGAAAGAGGTTGCCATGGGCTTGGCAGTAGAGGAGATAGGGACAGGTTGGTAAGAGGATACAAATCTTCAGCTTTAAGAAGATTCAAAGGTGAAGATGTTCTGTAAAACATAACGACTATGGTTGGTAGAGTGTGGTATGGTTGATGTTTGCTGAAAGGGTTGGTATTCAGATGTTCTCATTCATACCAAAAAAATTAAAAATTAAAAAAGGAAGGGATAGATATGTGGAGTGGTAGGGGTGCTAACTGACTAGATACCTAGACGGGGGTGGGGGGCGGTAATCCTCTCACAAGGCACATACATTATATTAAAATTTTGTCAATTATACCTCAATAAATCTGAAATTAAAAAGCAAATAAATAAACAAGCAAACAAACACAACCTCCCAAAATGTCCGAGAGGGAATCATTCCATAATTACCCACATTCCTGACAATATTTACCCGTGAAACCAGGCAGACCTAAAGGGAAGACCCCACTGACGGCCAACAGGCACCTATCCAGGCCCGATGCTGTGTCATCGGAACAACTAGACTATGACCTTTTCTTGACTAGAAATAATTATCAGATCCTGCCCGGCCTTGCCGTGAAGTGGAACATTTTTATTCTAACTGCGCAACCCTCAACGCTTTCTTCTCTTCCAGACATTAGACAAGATGTCAGATTTGTCATCACACCGGAAGGTTTTTATTAATTATCTTTCAGAGGCAAAGTCCTTTTTGTAATTTATTTTTTCACACCAGGAAAATTCTTCTATTGAACTAAACGTCTATCTTGTTAAATTGTTTTTTTTCTGCTAACGATTCTCGCTTTGAGAACTTCCAGAAGAAAAGAAATCAACCCAGCAGAAGTTGGTGTTGAAGTTGAGGAACCGATTATGTTAAGCAGAATGCCACAGAACCTCTCTTGGGATAGAGAGTGATATGCATCTTTTCTTTAAAATCTAACTGCCTAGGGTTGGGCACCTGGGTAACACAGTTGGTTAAGACTCTCGATTTCCACTCAGGTCATGATCTCCGGTCACGAGATCGATCCCCATGTTGGTCTCCACGCTCAGTGGGGAGTCCCTTGAGAACCTCTCCCTCTCCCCCTCCCTACTGAGCTCGCACACTCTCTCTCTCTAAAATTTATAAATAGGGGTTCCTGGGTAGCTCAGTGGGTTAAGCCTCTGCCTTCAGCTCAGGTCATGATCTCAGGGTCCTGGGATCGGGCCCCGCATCGGGCTCTCTGTTCGGCTAGGAGCCTGCTTCCCCCTCTCTCTCTGTCTGCTGCTCTGCCTACTTGTGATCTTTGTCTGTCAAATAAATAAAATCTTAAAAAAATAATAATAATCTACATAAATAGATCTTTGAAATCTAACTGCCTAATGTGTAGTTAAGATAAAAATTTGTCCAAATGCTTGCTTGCCCAAATCAGAAAGGAATTGCAATGACGGCTCTACTTGTCAATTAATCATATTCTTAAAGATTCATTCATCGATGTGAGTATCGTTTATTGAGTGGCTACTACCCGTTACTGCCAAGATCCACAAAAACGAGTAAGACAGGGCCCCTACCCTTTAGGAACACAAATCACAACAGGAAAGAGAGGTATGTAAATACAAACTTAAAAAACACAATTAAAAATATGGGAACGGAGTACGTAACCTTGTAGAAATAATAAAAAGGAGAACATCATTCACCCGATGTTAGAGCAGTGGGAGTGAGGTCTTGGGCACATCAATTCAGTTGATTTTGCTTGTATGCCCTTACATATTAAACAAAAGACGATGTACAGTGAGAAGAACCATGATTGATTGTGATCCCTGAATTGCCTTTTCACGCTGCTACGAGTTACTACTCAGAAGGACTCAGGTGTCTTAAGATGGAGCTACCATGCTGTTGAAAAAAAATTCCTGAAGTATTTGATAACTTTGTTTTTAAAAGTCAAGAATTCTTGAGAAGATGGAAACTAGAAAATAATTTAACTTTTCTGCTTCATATTTCTAGAGGAGGAAGCAAGATAGTAATATAAAGTCTAAGTGGAACACGAGGTGGCCCCTGGTTTCAAGTAGAAAATACCTGTGAAGAAGACCCAGGGGAGTCCTCATAAGTGTTTAACAATTGGCTCTCCAATAATGAAATGCCTTAATTTGTAACTTGTGCTAATTTCCATAGTGCAGATACTCCCATCATGGCCAATTTTGAGTTGCCAACATGGTCACTGTGTACAGAATTGGGAAGAGATACGCACAGTTGGCTCCCATGAGCTAAGCAGCCCCAACGCAGAACTGAGCGTGCCAGTTCCTAATTCGGGTTTGTGGGTAAGACCTTGCTAGCGTTTTTGCAGGCTCTTTATAAATATGAACCACCAGGACACCAAGGAGAGCTTCCTTCTTTCCCATGATGACACTTTGTAATCAAGGATGGGGTTATACGACATATGAGTTAAAACAGCCTGGAAAATCCTTCCTAATGGAGCAAAACGGCCCACCATAATTCAGTTTTTTTAGTAAGAGAAAAATGCAGTGAATCCCTGATTCATGACCATGCGTTATTTAAATATTGCTTTTGATGTTTTATCCAGAATCCTAGCTCGAATGATCAGAGATAATCCTGCCTTCTGACATAATTAGGGAGCTGCTGCTTTGCTAAGCTGGAGGATAATCAATTTGACCTTGAAAGTTCATCTGTAGTACTACTAATGTTCAGAACACAGATGGGGCAGCCACACGAGAGCCCCCATCGATAGTCAAACATCAGCTACAGACTTTGTTCCAAGGACAAACAGGCTCTATCAGAGAAGGCACAGTGTTTTGATGGCCAGCAGATCCCCTTAAGGCCACTCTATCTCTGAGATGGCCTTTCATTTATGGATTAATCGCTAACATTTAAATATCATGGATTTTCACCAAGTTCTTGGGTTTGAGGCCGTGCCGAGATTGCAGTCCGGTATTCTCCGGATGGGCCGAATCTCCTCTCCAGCTGACAAGAGTCCATGCCCCTCCCCCTTTGACCCCTAGCAGCAAGTGCCATTTGCCTTTTATTATCTCAATTGTGCTATCGCTTTCCGAAATTAACCTTAGAAGTGCTGTTTGGTTTGCCTTCATGTCTTCATGTGGATTTCTCCGATGCCAAGACCTCATTGCTCGTCTTCATCACCTTCCCGGGCTTCCCCAGCACTCGAGCTTCCGTTCTCCATGTACTAGTGCTGCTGGGAAAGGAGTCTGTCTCCCTTGACCGGGCTGCAGAGAAGTTGTCTTTTACGGTGAAACCACCAACACCATAGAAAAGTCTACAGTGTGCTCCTCTTGAAGCCGCTTTCATATTTCCTGTCTCTGGATGCTGGGGAGCTGAGTCAGCCCGCTCCATTACTCAAGTTCATTTTCTGAAAGCATCAGGCCCTTCCTCTTAGCTCATTTGCTCAAAGGCACAAACTTTTTATGGTGATAAAAAGGGCTTCTTGCTGGTCTCCAAAGACAGAGGATATCCCCTTCCTCAGCTTTACTGCAGTGTCTGATGGACGCCTGCCTCTCTAATCTCTACGGCAGTTGGGAAGCCTCTTCAACTCGCTCCTCACGAAAAACAAACAAGAAAGGCATGTGTAGATACACATACATGAACTCATGAGCCTCTCCCCTTATCACTGCTGCATTATATGTAGGTGTGGATAAACCAGTCTGTTTCCTCCATCGAGCAAATATTGGCCAGGTTTTGAGCTGAGAAGAAAGAAAGTGTCTGAGCCAAGACAGTTTGAGGAGGATATTATGTACTTTTTTCCCTCATGTCTATTCGAGTCCACAAGTTCAATTACCTGAAATTTCATGAGTCAGAACTTGGGATATTTTCATCTCAAGCTGACTTAATGTAATATTAAAAGTTTCTGCTAATCCTACTGCTCTTTCAAAGAAAGTTTGATTCTTCTTAGAAAAAAAAAAATAGTGTTATCTCCCCCGTAGTAAAATTTACAGAAGAGATTTTCTCCAAAAATTATATGGTGTGCAGTACGGTCACATGAAGGGTCTCTATGCTAGGCTAGGAGGCTACACCAGAGTCTCTCTAGGCAGATGTCAGCTGGAGACTTTGTTCTAGGGGCAAGTAAAGCAGAGAAGGGCACATTGTGAGGGCTATGAGCCCCATTGGGCCCCTGTATCTGTTATATGGCCAGAAAGGTAAGCCTCCAAGTGGGAGGTGCTGGGGTAGGACTAAGGTCACAGAAAACAGACCGGGAAGGAGGGAGAATCAGGTTCCAGCTCAAATTACCAATCACCCCAGGGTTTCTGACAATACCTGAGTTTAGCACTGAAAATCCCATATCCCAGGAAACTCAGTCCCAGGTACCCTAGCCCCCGCAGGAAATTGGACCACTGGAGCAGAAAGGGATATAGGAACTAGCAATGTATGGGCCAGGTTGGGGATAAGGGGCACAGGCATAGGACAGCACCCCAGTAACAGTGGGGCACCTTTATCTCACCTAAGCCTTAAGGTCCAGGAGGGAAGATGGTTTCCAGACCCAGCGTTCGCTGAGAGGAGCTGCGACGCCCACCCCGGAGACAGAGCAGACTGCGGAAACTTTCTCTCCTTCCATCAGAGCTCTGTCCGAGTCCACCACTGGCTCAAGCCTTCAGGCCCAGCCCCACCTACTGCCTGCTTTCGTAAATAAGATTTTATGAGAACACAGCCATGCTCCCTGATTTACATATTGTCTTTGTTTTCACACTACAGTGACAGAGTTGAGTGTTTTGTAACTGAGACCTTATGGCCTGCAAAGCCTAAAATATGTATTATCCGGCCCTTTAGGGAAAAATTTGCAGACCCCTGTGCTAGAGGGCAAGAGAGAAAAGGATAGGGAGCGGGCCGGGAAGGGCCGAAGAAGCTTCTCAGCCACTCTTTGCCCGTGATGCCAGTCAAAAAGATCGAGAACTGCTGGAAGAATCTAGGCCAACGTGTTGAAAATAGACGTGTCCCACAATTGCCGTGAGTATAAACAAAACCATGAGCTTCTTAAGCAGCCTCCCGTGAACCAGCCCTTTTTGAATTAGGCTCCTGCAGAGAAGGTGCAATTGTGGAAAGATGGAATTTAAGAAGCCCAGAGGCACTCAGCCTCCTCATGATATTTTTTTGGGTCAATTTTCTGTAAATTCAATATTGACAAAAAAATTTTTTTTTTTAACTTTCAGAGAAAATAATAAACAGGAAGGATGTGGACGTTTAGTTTTTTGGGATAAAGAAGAACTAAATGTTTCATAGTAATTAACGACACCCGTGTGACAAATACTTATTAAATGAGCACCTACTAACTGCCAGTTCTGCGTCAGACCCAGGAGATGACATAATACGCAAAACATACATTTTTCTGCCCTTAGGGAACTTAATTCCAGTAGAGGGGGTACCAATGAACAAATAAGAAATAAATACAGAGGCTCTTTTCAGAGTGATAGACGTAGAGAAATGAAAATGAATCATGGGGCAGGAGGAAGGGCATTCAACGGGGAATGGGAAAGTGTCTTTAGTGAGGAGAATGCTGAGTAGCTGGTCACTCCAGGGTCATGCAAGAGCTTTTGAGTGTGGGAGGCAAGGGAGCAGGAAGCACAAAGGCAAGGCTTCGCTGCGCGGATATGCCCAGCACTGGGAGGAGGGTGGCCGGACGGCAGCACGGTGGATGAGACCGGAGGTAGGAGAGGCCTCTGGCCTATGATGCTGCACACAAAACAGTTAACCCAGCAGACCTGGGACTACAGCCTTGCAATGGCCTGCTTGCAGTTTGGCCTTTGATGGACATCTGGGAACGTGGATTTTGCGAGGGCCTCCTCTAATCTAACTGATAAGGTTGTCTCACTGTGCCTAAAATTTTTGCACAAATATTGTGGTTTATGCTGAGCACCCTCTTCCTTCTGGGAGTCTGGATCTTTGCCCCATACCAGACGGAAGCTATGTGTGTCTGTGACCAGCCCCTAGTGGAACCCTGAGCCCTGAGTCTCTAATGAGCCTTCCTGGCTGACATCAGGTCACACATGTAGCCACAGCTCGTTACTGGAGTGATAAAGCATGTCCTCTACTAGGAGAAGAGACTTCTGCCTTGATTTCCCCAGACTTCACCCCTGCACCTTCTCCCTTTGCTGATTTTTCTCTGTATCTTCTCCCATAATAAATCTTAGCCATGATTACATCCTGAGTCTTACAGATTCTTTTAGCAAATCACTGACCCTGGAGGTGGTCTTGGGGACCTGACGCAAATAGCAGATCTGTATTTCATTTATTTTCTCGGTGCCAAAACCCAGGGGAAGCACTTTCCATGGACGTTCCCGTGTAAGCCTCGCCGCTCTGAGACTGGCAACTCCCCTTTTCATCATCATCGCCACCATTTTACCGGTGAATTCAACAAGATCCTGTTTCCGTACCTCGCTCGAGGTTACCTAGCTGAGTCTGATGGAAAATCCAAGTAGACTAACTCCCAAACCTCTGATTTGCCCTCTGGGCTCACCTACAGCAAATGCCCAGCTGCAGGAAACTCAGGGATACTTCTGCATATTTGTTCCACTGCCACCACAATGGGTTGCCCATTTTAAGGCTTTAATCTCTTTTCTCATGAGATGTTCCAGCAAAGCTCATTCAAGTTCTACCTCCTAATCTTGATAGTGAATTTGAGCCTTTGTTGTAAGAAAGACTATTAAGATTTGGCAATAAGATTTTTCAAGGGTGATAAATATCCCTTTAAAGGCATTGCACATCCATTGACTGAATAACTGTCCTAAAAATGAAAGTCACACTTGGAGAATGGAAGGGTGGGTTATGAAAATGCAAATTGGAATGACTTTATTGGCTGAGTTGAATTCAGCTCCTCTCGTCACAAAGAAATATGAGTTGGGGAGGCCCCCCCAAGTCAGCCAAGTCTGAGGCATTATGGAACGCACGGATTTGACATCAGTGCCCTCATAATAGAGTGTGATGTCTGCTTTTCAAAGTCAGCAGCAGAAAATGCTGAAATGCTATCATTTCCATTATCCTGGAACTTATTTGTGTTATTTTGAAAAAAAAAAAAAATCTCTTTAGACCTGAATTTGTTTGTCATCAATATTCCTCAAAGTGGGTTACATATACCACGGCAGTATGAGATGATTTTAGGTGGTATCCTTCGAGGACAGATAAACATTTTTTTTTTTTGTATTTGAATAATTATATCTTTCTTTTAAAGCTTACCTCCTATTGATAGTAAGCAATATTGATTTCTCCTTAGGGTAATGATAGAAAATTTCTTTTCTAAATATATCAGGGACAAACAGTAAACTGATCTAAATAAAAGTAAACACTAAAGACAATGGGGTTGCATTAAAAAATAGAATTCTGTAAAAGACTGAAGTCAGAGAAAACCCTGAACTGGGTAATTTGTCTGGGAAGGTATACAGACAGGAATTTCCACCAGAGGTGGAGGAAATAGTAGGAGGATAGACGTAGGTCAGAAACATAAGAAAATAAAGCCATACAGTCTTTCAGATGTGTGGTTCTCCATATGGTCTCTGACCTAGCACCTTTTGTGTGACCCGGGAGCTTGTTAGAAATGCAGATGCTCAGGGAAATACAAATCAAAACCACAATGAGATATCACCTCACACCAGTCAGAATGGCTAAAATCAATAAGTCAGGAAATGACAGATGCTGGCGAGGATGCGGAGAAAGGGGAACCCTCCTACACTGTTGGTGGGAATGCAAGCTGGTGCAGCCACTCTGGAAAACAGCATGGAGGTTCCTCAAAATGATGAAAATAGTACTACCCTATGACCAAGCAATTGCACTACTGGGTATTTACCCTAAAGATACAAACGTAGTGATCTAAAGGGGCATGTGCACCCAAATGTTTATAGCAGCAATGTCCACAATAGCCAAACTATGGAAAAAACCTAGATGTCCATCAACAGATGAATGGATCAAGAAGATGTGGTATATATACACAATGGAATACTATGCAGCCATCAAAAGAAATGAAATCTTGCCATTTGCGACAACATGGATGGAACTAGAGCATATCATGCTTAGCGAAATAAGTCAAGCGGAGAAAGACAACTATCATATGATCTCCCTGATATGAGGAAGTGGTGATGCAACATAGGGGCTTAAGTGGGTAGGAGAAGAATACATGAAACAAGATGGGATTGGGAGGGAGCCAAACCATAAGTGACTCTTAATCTCACAAAACAGAGGGTTGCTGGGGGGCGGGAGGTTGGGAGAAGGGGGTGGGATTATGGACATTGGGGAGGGTATGTGCTTTGGTGAGTGCTGTGAAGTGTGTAAACCTGGCGATTCACAGACCTGTACCCCTGGGGATAAAAATATATGTTTATAAAAAAAAATTAATTAAAAAAAATAGTAGAAAAAAAAAAAAAAAGAAATGCGGATGCTTGGGTCCCACCTCGGACCCTCTGCGTCGGAAGCTCTGGAGGTGGGCCCCGGCCAGCTGTGTTCCACGAACCCTCTGGGTGACGCCAAGGCCCGGTCAAGCTTGAGAACCGCAGTGTGAAATGGTTTGCCATCCCATCGCTCATTTATTCAATAAACGCAAAGGAAGCATCTTCCCCAGCCAATGCTCGTATCTGTACTCAAAGCCCCAGAAAGGCGCAAAGGAAGAAAACGTTTCCAAAATTTTATTAAAGATGCCTGACATATGCCATGAGTGAATCATGGCAGGAACAGAGGAGCGGGGCCCTGAGCGAATGAGGCTCTGCTCAGGCCTCCGAGCGCGATGTCCCGGAGTGTTTGCAGGGGACACTTCCTGGTGTGACCAAGACATATATTTATTTTATCGTCATAGACTGATAGAGCTGATGAAACTCTGGCCAAGAATTAAATGTCCCCTGTCTGCTGGAGGCAAGCATGCATATAGATTGGTCTTCACAGCAAGGCAGCTCCGGCCTCCTCCTGTGTGTGAGACCTTCCGAGCCGAGCCGGGGGGCTAGTTCTGGAGACCCGGGGTGAAGAGGCCAGCGGTCTGCTCTGCTATGGCACAGCGTTCACCCGCAATCTGGGATGCGAGGGTTATACACGGCCACAGCCCCTTGTGGGTCAGCTAAGCAGCAGCGGGAGCAGTAATGATAGAGCAAGAGAAAGGGCAGAAAGGGAATCATTTCATCTGATTGAGCGGTACAGGGCTGGATTCACCATCCCTGGAAAATCTGCGGCGGCTTTAGAAGCAGCCCCTGCATCTCAAGGTGGGGCAGCTCTGGATTTTAAATCCAGATGCCATGGGACCTTGTAAAGAGGGAAGAGACTGAAATTTACACGGTGCCGCGCTTGCTCTGCCACTGTCTGGAGGAGCACGGATTGGCTCAGACTCGCTAGAGTTCGCCGCGGTCCAACACGGAAGCCCGTGGGCCCTTGGATGTGCCGTAGGTACGCAGGGCACCCTGGATCTCAGAGACTCAGCAGGAAAAACTGAAATGTGAAATATTTTATTTGTAACTTCTATTTTGTTCACGTGTTAAAACGATACTACCGTGGATACATCGGGTGAAAGAAAACGTGTTACAACTCACGCTACCTATTGCTTTTCACTCCTACCTCGTGCGGCTACCAGAAAATATTCAAGGATGCATGGGACTCAGAGGACGTTCCCCTTGCGAGTGTGTCTCCAGGCCTGGAGTCTGTTCACTTTTTCTTTTTTTTTTTTTTTTTTAAGATTTTATTTATTTATTTGACAGAGAGAGAGATCACAAGTAGGCAGAGAGGCAGGCAGAGAGAGAGAGAGAGGGAAGCAGGCTCCCTGCTGAGCAGAGAGCTCGATGTGGGACTCGATCCCAGGACCCTGAGATCATGACCTGAGCCGAAGGCAGTGGCTTAAGCCACTGAGCCACCCAGGCGCCCTTGTTCACTTTTTCTTGAAAGACCAGGTAATAATTATTTTAGGTTCTGTGGACCAACAGCCAGAACTGAGGACATTATATAGGTACTTACAAAAGCATTTAAAACGGGCCCATTTAAAAAATGTAAAAACCATTCTCAGCCTGTGGCAGTATACAGACACCTGGCAGGCTCAATGGGACCCCTGCCCCCCCAGGTCACTGTTTGCCAAGCTCTGCTCCAGAGGACGATGGACCTCAGAACATCTAACGTTCAGCCCCGTGGCCCCAGCAGTCCACTTCTGAGGGGTTGACTGGGTGCGTGCACGTCCACTGGGTGAGCGACAGCCATGAGATCCCAGGCTGGTCAGCTGCAAAGAAGAGAGATGGGACTGGAAACCAGGGGACTCCGAAGTTCACCTTCTTAATTGCCATGCTTCGCTGATGAAAGGTGCCCTTTGGTTTTCTTTTCTCTGTGTTTTGGGGAAGATTTCTCATGTCTGTACGAGAGTGTCAGACAGCCCTGACTCCACGCATGGCCCCAAACAGGGGCTCTTTGGATGGAGAAACAAAAGGAATTGCCTGAGTGGCTCCGGCTTTGCAGTGGTTTTGAAATCTCTCTCTTGCCTCTCTCCTTCGGCACTGCAGACCCAGGACAAACCAACCGTCCATCAGGCCTCTGGGGCCAGCCTCTGCTTTTCACGCACCAGGTTCTGCCTTTAAATTCATTTGAAAGCTATGTGCAGCCTGCCGGGTTGGGGGGTGGGGGCACAAAAAAGGCCCCCAGGGGTCTAGTGGCAAGAACTGCATCCAGTTCATCAAGAGTTAAGCCTCGGATACCAAGGGTTATTAGTATCAGAAATACAAGGCTGTCATATCCTGCCTTCTGAAAGCAGACCAGCTGGCTAGCACCGAATTGAGAAAATTATTATTTATTAAAAATGAGATAGTCACAGGCCAGTGACTAATCCCCACTGGGTTCAGAGACAATCCCCCACCCACGAGGTGGGGAATATATTTCCTGAGAAAGGTGCTTCGTTAAATACAAAATGGCAATAACGTTGTCATTCATCTGCTCTAGGCTCCAGTGTTGGATCTTTCCACGTTATAATGGCACCAAGTGTGAAAAGACCCTCACCGCAGTCACACCCCATTTTATCTGCTAGGTAGCCCCTGTGTTGTTCGGTTTGCTTGTGTGGAGCTGGGCCTTCCTGGAAGCCTTGCTTCTGGATCAGGTGTCCTCTGACTGTGGGCCTGGGGTAAATGGAAGATAGGTTCTTTTTTTTTTTTTTTTTGAAGATTTTTATTTATTTGACACAGAGAGAGATCACAAGTAGGCAGAGAGAGAGGGTGAAGCAGGCTCCCCGCTGAGCAGAGAGCCTGATGTGGGGCTCGATCCCAGGACCCTGAGATCATGACCTGAGCTGAAGGCAGAGGCTTAACCCACGGAGCCACCCAGGGGCACCCCTGATAGACAGGTTCTATGAAGGAGATGCCATGGTGTTACGCTCTTCCCGGCACATGGGGAAGAAGCAGGTGGAGTCACTTCCCATCTCCCTCGACTGCAACAGCAACACAGTCCCTCGAGCGGTTAATAGAAGGCCACGATGTAACTGTTTCCTTATTTTTACTTTTATGCGATGGTAGTGGTTGAAAGAGTTTTAGATTCATATGTTTCACTGTGAATCTTGCACATAACTTACAAATCTAATTATAACCGTGAGTAGTGACAGCAGACTTCACACAGCCCATAGATATATTTAGTAGACCGCGTTTTGTGACTCTCATCTGGATTTTTGTAACCGCGTTGAGAGAGCCATGACAAGGAGGAGGGGGAGGAAGAGGAGGTGAAAATTTACACCTAAGTATCTGTTTTCTCTAAAGCACTTGAAACTATAAGAACGGCAGTGCATTAATCAGGATTGAAAATCACACTTTAGATATTACAAAACCTGTTTTCTAATTGGTTTCATGTTCATAATTAATGGCTAAAATTCTGCCATTTAGGAGGAATTAAAATAAACAGTAGTTTAATGAGATTTCTCTAGACCACTTGCAAGCACTCAATCAAATCTTATTTTCAATATGTGAAAAATGTCTCCTTGACTCTTAATGCATTTAGGGTCAACATTAACATCTTCATACATAAAAGATTCCATTTTGCTTTAAAAGAAGAGGTAATTATAAGATAAGGGTCACACGAAAGGTCTAGGTTTTGTGTAACTTCTATTCTAATTAATTTATCATATGTGGGGTTTTGCTTTGGCTTCTGAGTGTTGATCTTTTATAGGTACCACGTTCCATGTGATAATGGGTTTTATTTCTTCAAAAGGTCATCCTTGATATAATTTCACTGTTAGCAGAGAGAACCTAGGAGAACCTAGGAGCATGGGTGTTCCTATATGTCATTGCATCGTAAAAAGTCATTCAGCAGAGTTCTGGGTCTTTTTTGCCCTTAGATGTTATTTAAAAATCAAGGGTCCAAGGCATTTGAACAAAAGGTGAGAAATTCAATTAATCGTTGGAAGGTTGTCTTTGTCAGGCCAGCCCCATGGAAGCACACAGACCAACAGAAATATGTGTATGTGAGGATATGTTTCCTCTTTCTCCGTTTTGTTTCAAAAGTGAGATGACCTGGATCTGATTGTTATTTTATCTTGTATTTATTTTGTGGCTCATTTTTCTTAGGGCAGTGTGACCCACAGCGGGAGTCCTCAGCCTTTTGATCATCGGGAAACCTTTGTGTTGTTGTCTGGGCTGTTTTCCTTTTGATGCCTCTTGGTCTTTGAAAACTTTCCTCCTTCCAAGCAAACTACACTTCTTCGTAATAATCACTTCATCTCCTAGGGCCTCCCCACCTTGCCACTTTAAAAAAAACAAAACAAAGACATCCTTCATTGTCAAATAGAAGCATCTTGGATAACCAAGCAGAGATGCTAGAATTCTGACTCGAAGCAGAGAAATTTGAAGTTGACCTAGCCCAGGATAAATACGGGGTTTCAGCCGACTTCTGAACACTGACGATTTGCAAATCACAACCACTGTCCCTCACAGGGCTGCTCCAAACCACTGTACACGCAGATCACCAGGGACCTTGTTAAAATGCAGATTCTGATTCGGAGGGTCTGAGGAGGACCTAAAACTCTGCTTTTCTGATGAGCTCCCAGGTGACGCTGATGCTCCTGGTGCACAGACTTTGAGAAGAAAATACTGGGCTAAGAGCAGGGACGTGGTGCTGAAGGACGCCGACATGGTCCCTGTTCAAGGGGCTGTTGAGCTAGGAAGACGCTGACCGGGTAAGAGCACAAAGAAATGTGGCACTGTGCGAGGATGGGTGTTAGGAAAGCGAGAGCACACTCTCTCATCTCCTCTGGCCCCCGCCCCTCACCCATGTGCAAGAAACTCTGCTGCTTGCATTTGTTCCAGAACATTCACTGCGCCAGGCGCCGGGGCTGAGGCCAGCCACGCTGCTCGCTGCTCCTGGGGACGGCAGAGGACAGCAGGAGAGAAAAGAGGCTAACTTCCATAATGACCACTCGGGATTCTGGGGGACGTGCGTCCTCGCAGAGCCCAGCACAGGGTCCCGCGGAGCCGGCCTCCCAGGAAACACTTCTGAATGAACAAATGGCCGGAGAAGTCAACAAGCAGGAAGGCCAAGAGCATCCCCCCTAGTGAATCAGAGAAGGTACAGCACAGCGGCTCTGCCTAGCACCATGTGCAGACCGAGTGGGGCCTGGACTCGGCCCTGCTACCCTCCGGCTCTCAGAAAATTCCTTCTCTTCTACTGGGTTAAAAATGTTAATAATAACAATTTTCTTATGGGATTGTTGTGGGGATGAAATGGGCTTACTCAAGGGTCTGGTGAATGGTAAATATTCAGTACGTGATAATGCTGGTTTCTCCTGACGTCATCTTCATTGTTCTCCTAACGATTACTACTACGGAAGTGGCGTGTGAATGGGCCCTCGATGGAGGTGAAACATTGTGACACATGGAGAATGGTAAGAAAAGTTCTGCAGAGAAAACAAGTCTTTAAGAACCAGATCCTTGCTTTACACATTCAATAAATACGCCACTGGTTATTTGTGCTTGCCAGGGAATTAGGTGAAGATTAATTAATATTTATAAAGTATTTTGATATCCATGTAATATCTAGTAAGCAATTAGTTCTGTAACACAAAGCCAAATCCTTTTACACACCAAACAATGTAAAACAAACCGAATACAGCTCTGTAAGGAGGGACAGAATCTCATTAAGTCCTGTTGTAGGAAAGAAGCAGCCAGTTGGATTTTTTTTCCCCTTTTAGTAATTTTCTTGCTGATTTTCTCTGGCTTCCTACTGCATTTTCCTGCCTTACCCCCTGCAGCCCGAAATCAAATTATTTCCTTTCAGGTAGCGGTGGAAACAGAAGTGGGAGGCAGGCAAATGCAGCGCCGGCCCCTCCTCCCTGGGAGGTGTTCTGAGCCCAAGAGTGTAAATGGTTTAACAGGGAGGCAGACAGGGCTCCCCAAGTGCTTATTTCCATATCCATCATCCCAGTCAGGTGGTGTTAAAGGCCTTGTGTTTCCTTACAGCGGGGTGGGGGACGGATTAAGAGGAAATTTAAGTGGTAAGAAAAGGCTGGCTCCCCGGTTGAGGGGCTGGAGGCACTATCTTGGGCTGGGCCCAGGCCACAGGGGCACCTACCTCGCCATGCCCCTGGCGGACTAGACTGGATTCTTCTAACCATTTTCCACGGACAGGCCCTACTTAGGGACGACACGTTGCCAGGCATCCATAAATCTCTATCCTACCCTGCGTTCACTGTGGAAGTTTCCGATCCTGAAATTTTGTGTAAAGCCTCATCTACAAAACGCACGGGAAAGTGGTTACCGTGCAGGAAGCAGACGCCAGGGGTCTGGCTTCCTAACCCCCACCCTCTTCCAGGCACAGCTCCAGCGATGGCTAGGAGATGGCCCTGAGAGTGTGTTCCTAGTGCAAACCGTTCCGGACAGTTACAAGCGAGCCCACCTACCAGCCTACACCCATCCAGAAAACACATCCTCTCCAGCTTCTCAAGCTAGGATGACCTCTGTCTCTGGGACCGGGAAGTTCCAGGGACGCGGCACCCTCCGTGTTAGAAATGGGACAAACCAGGATGCCGGCCCTCTCCTCCCGTCCCGTCTCCAGAGGCACGGGACTCCATCTCCACCAGGGGACGACTCTGATCACGAACCAACGGGAAGTCCTGGCTACGTGTGCTGTCCACGCTGCACGTGACCCTCCCTGCCCCGTAAATTCTCAGTCATTTTCCCTTTCCCCATTATTGTGCTATTCAAATAACCCCACCGAGATCTGGCGTAGTCTCTCGAAGCTGAGGATCTTGGAAAAGCAGATTTTAGACTTAATCCTCCCCGGAAGTTCCAGTCCTACCTCAGTTTCCCTACAGCGGGCGCTGTTTTGTGAAGCTGAAGACAAGAGCTCACAAATGGCGCCGAAGGAAGCTGGCCCCGCTCTGCCTACGGACAACCCAACTCTGCAGTGCCCTGCTAGGAAGAGCGGGGTCTACTCCTCCTCCCACCCGCACTTCTAGCTCGGGACTTACGTCACCTCCTCATCATGAAAATCATCACATGGCCCCTTCCCAACCATCTGCTAAGGCTCATCACATGGAAACCCTGGCGCTGTCTCCCTCCCTCTGGCTTGCAGACCCTTGATGACCCCTTTGTATCCTTGGAGACTACAGCTGTCTCTGGAGCCAGTAACCACAGCCCTCTTGTGGCTGAACAACAAATTCTTACCCAAAACAGTAAAGATGAAGACATCCGATCAGAAAGGATTAAGGCACTAGTGATCTGCTTGGAAAATGACAACCTTTCCCTGCCCCATCCTAAAAGCCCAAAAAGCATATTTTACTAAATTAACATTATTTTTTTTTTTAAAGAAATTAGCACCAGCAGAACAAGGCTGAGGCTGTGTTGCCTGGATGAGATATGAGCCAAATGTGTCCACAGACAGAAATAACCCCTACTTTATCATCAGGCAGAGGGTAAGCAGAACATGCCAGGGGCTTGATGAATCATTCCAAAACCAGCCATGTGGCATTTTTCTGTAATTAGCTCAATTTCGCATTCTTAGTACCTTTCCCAAGTCCCCTGAGAATCAACTGTCATCGCTCTCAGCATCTCCAGCTGTTGAAACTGAAACCTGCCTCACTTTCCTGTGGTCAGTGTTTGCTAATGCCCCATTTGAACCCCATTTAGAGGTGTATGCTCAATCCGAAATGATCTAGGGTACCTGCCAAAGTGTTTCACCAGCAAATCCACCTAGTTACTTAAAAATCAAAAAAGCTTATGGAACAAATTGCCACATTCAGTAATTTACAGGCACTTTTCATTGTATGAGGCAATTTAAAATTACTGGAGCACTTCACTTTTTTTTTTTTTTTTCCCGTAAGTGTTTCAATCTGGAAGTTATTGGGATTCTATTCTTGAGTCGAGAGAGGTAATTTAACTTTTCTGGAGGACTTTTTTATACATATTACATATAATAGAAGCACCTGTTTGCAAAGAGATTGGGATTCTGATCATGTGAGGCATGGAACAATTTAAAATTACTAAAATGTTTAAAATTTTATCAATGCTTTACGTTTGGGATTGAATTTGAGATTGTATGTAGAAAATAAAAACCACATGACCATTTTATATCTTTGTCCCCATTCATTATTAAAATCAGAATTTCAGCATGAATGGTTTTAGCCTCCTGCCACACAGTAGACATTGCTGTTTTAAAGTAAGTCTGACTTTACGCAAAAGCAACCCTCTGATTTCGGGTTTTCATTTGGCTCTAGTGTGCCTATTTATAGCAAAGTAATTCAGAATCAGAATCACCTCTCCCTTAGCAGACAATGCATCTTGAAAATATTTGCTAAAATTGCTTAGATCCAGGAGAAATAGGACAAGGAGATTTTAGCTCTCACTACTCACTAAATTCAAAATTGGATCAAAAACACTTCTCAGTTAATGAGAAGTTTTTCTATCATTTTGTTTTTTGAAGCGAGAAAAAAAAAAAAAAAAACCGAGTTGCTTTGTTCCTAGAAAGTGAGACATTATTTAAGGAAGGCACAACACAAAGTATGCTCCCAGCATTTTCCTGTTAAATTCTCGTCGTGAAAACAGAATCACAGAGGGCGGGCTAGAGAGCTGGGAGCCCCTTTGCCGCTCCGCAGCCTTCGGTGAGACGCATCTGGGCTGTCTGACCATTTTCTGATATTTACACTAAAACTGTAGATGGCAACCCCTTCGGAAAGAAGAAAGTCCTTTATCCCTGACAATTTTTTTTTTTTTGCTATATTTTTATAGTGGCAATTTCAAAGAAACACCAAAGTGGAGATCCTCATGTGATGAACCTCTCTGTATCCAACACCGGCTCTTACTACCACACTCACGGCTACCCTGGCTTCAGCGGAACACCCATCCACTTCCCGGGTTGTCTTACAGAAAATTCCAAATATTAGACCACTCATCTGTAAATATTTAAAATGCACATGTAAAAGATGGAAAGTTTTTTTTTTTTCCTCTAACACAAGCATGACACATTACTGCACCTGAATAAAAGTAGCAAGAATCTCTAAAGGTCACCAAATATCCAGTCTGTGTTTATAGTTCCTTAACTACCTTATAATTTTCATGGCTCATTTTTTCATCAGGATCCAAATTAGAACAAAACATGTGAATTGCTCTCTTACATGTTGTTTTTTTTAAAAGATTTTATTTATTTGACAGAGAGAGAGAGAGAGATCACAAGTAGGCAGAGAGAGAGAGGGAAGCAGGCTCCCTGCTGAGCAGACAGCCTGATGTGGGACTCGATCCCAGGACCCCGAGATCATGACCTGGGCTGAAGGCAGAGGCTTAACCGACCTGGGCTGAAGGCAGAGGCTTAACCCACTGAGCTGCCCAGGCGGTCCTTTTACATGTTTTTTAATTCATAGAGCTCCTATTTATATAAATACATATGTAAAACATATAAGCATATATAGAAAATATGTGTGTATATATATTATGTGTGTATATACATATATGTATATATATACACATACACACACGTATGTATGTATTTGTCTTTGTAACTTTTCACTGAAGCATCTGGACTGTTTTCACAGTACAGTTTGGCTGATTGCAACACAGTGGCGTCACCACACGTTCGCCTAGGTACTGTGTTTCCTCTAAGTAGGTAGTTATGTCCTGGAGACATGATCAGAGGCAGGTTGGATATTTTTGGCTCAAAACAACTTGACAGGGGCTCGTGTGGCTTTCCTTCAGGAAATACAAATGTCTGTTGGTCTCCCTTTTTACGATAGTAGCAACCATTGATGGCCATTGCCTAGATCGGCTCATTAAGTAAGGGTTGCAAATCCTAATTCTATCATTCCTTTGTCATTTCTAACTGTAAAGAGAAACTCATTTCATCACCTATGTAACTGTCTTGACCTGGAATTCCAAAAGGCAAGATGATGTGTTTGGTTCTTTCCCTTCATTTACCAGTTTTAAAAATAAGAAGTTGGTTTCTAACATCTGTGAAAAGTGACCAGTCCGCAGTATGGCTTTCCCTGTCGTTGTGGACTTGGGAGTTTAAACCTAACTCATGTGTTTCAACCTAGTGAAATTACTGATTTTGATTTAGTGCTCAGATTATTTCATCTTTGGCCTCTAAAGGCTCATGTCTCTAAATGACGATCCAAATAGCATCCAATAACTTCCTTGTGTTTCGATATGATAAGATCTTACAGATTTATCTGGTACACTTCCTGCCCCAGACATGAAATCAGCCATTTTCCCAAGGAGGTTTGGTTGCTTTTCCAGGGAAATGGTAATTAAACACTATACCCAGTTTGCTAAGGAAGCTTGTTTTATTGGGTTGGTCACTGTTTCTAGGCCTTCTTAATGGCCCGAGGTGGAATATATGAATGTTTAAGATAAAATACATAATAAATTCATATTCATAATGCTACTTCCCATTCTGAACTATAACATATTTAATTAGCCTCACTGATCTACATCTGCATCTTCTTTCTCCCACACCTTTACATTCTGATTCTCCTCAAAACCAACATAATTACTCATTTGCTTTACCTCTCAATATACACAACCATATCAATGCTCCTTCCAACAACGGTCTTACTGAAAACAGGATTTTCCCTTTCTTTTTTTTTTTTTTTTTTAATCACAGTTAAAGTGTATCCCACTAATGGATGCCATCAAATTACTGTGTTTTAAATTCATTGGGGATCGTTCCTCTCTGGGGGTTATGCCATTTTCCAAGTACACATTTAAGTTCAATTATTTCTCTGACTTTTGAATTTTATAATCACCTTTGTACTTAGTTTCATTTTCTAACTTACGAAATAAGGTTTATTCAAAAAAAAGTCTACTTTTTTCCCTGTATTTTTTGTTCCCTTGTACTTTTTCCGTACTTCTCAGTTTGGGTAACATTTGGGCACATTACTTTTTCAATCATGGGCCAGTACAGTGTTTTCACTCTTCCCGGCCGTAGCCCGTCCTTACTGGGTGGTGAGGTCTGTTCCTCTCTCTCCTCACTTGAACCTGCGTGGGCCTCATAACTGTCTCGAAAAGCGGGACATGGCAAAGTAGCACTCTGGGACGTCTGAGACTAATCATAAAAGGTAATATAGTTTGACCTGCCTCGCTCTTCGGAAAGCCACCTTAAGGCTCTGAGTTAGGATGTAAAAAAGCCAGCTCCCTGGAAGTCTGCAGGCTGGAGAGACCGTAGAGAGAAGGGGAGATGTCCGGGGAGCCCTGGCTCTTCCTTTCCCACCCCCGGTGGCTTGAGTCTTCCCACTCCAGATCAGGACATGAGTGAGCAAGCTTTTGGGGGATCCAGATGCTTCAACTGCAAACATAAGCAAGACCCACCTACCTGAGCCTAGTCAGCCCCAGACTGTGAGAGATAATCAGAAAATAGCGTTGCTACCTAAAGCCACTAATTTTCTTAAACAGAAACAGATGACCGGAATAGGAACCTTTTTTAATAGTATGGTCCCACGTACCTTAAGCAAATAAAAGTAAATTTGTATATAAACATGTATCCCCCTCCTTCTGTAGATAGGTGGTCACACGCTATACAATTTTCTCTACCTTATTTCTTCCCCCTGAATGTTATATCTGGAGATTATTCCAAAAATAGCCTCTAAGCCATACTCCTGATTCATTTTCAGAGACACATAACACTCTTTAGTCATTCCATTGTTCATTCAACCAGTGCCCTTTTGACAGACATTGGGGGTGGGGGGCTTCAAGTTTTGTTTGTTTGTAAATATGGCTGTAATGAATAACCCAGGTTCTCTTTTGATCCTTGGCCATGTCACTTTTTCTAACCGGGTGAGGCTAACGTATCTAGAAAGTCAAATGAGTTCATTCATACAAAGCCCTTGGATCCATGCATGCTGCAGAGTAGACACTCAATACACATTAGCTATAGAATCACCAAGGAAAACCCCTTTCCTTCTGGGGGTGGGAGCCAAGTCAGTGGGCAGCAGGTTCTCACATTGGTGGAGCTGAGAACTCCAGGATCATGCAGCGCAGACAGTCTGAGGGGAGCACACACTCACCGGAAACCTTGTTCCTCCCTGCTCTGGAATCATTTCCTCCCACCTGGCTCCTTGCCTCTCCAGACCCTACTGTCCGTCCAGCATTCAGGCCCACCATTTCTTCTGTCCATGACCACCCCTAACCCCCAGGCAGGGTCAGAGCCCTCTGTCATTCAAGGCCACAGAATATTGTTCTCCCTCATTCGGGGCACTTATTTACGTTTGTAGTTCAGGTATCTAGGAATGGAATTCCTTGGTGAGGGTCTCCCTCCCCTCCTGGACAACAAGCCCTATGACCGTCTTTGCCCACTATCATGAGCTCAGGATCCAGCCCCGTTCCTGGCATATCAAGTCACTTGAGAATCAGGTACAGAAAGAAGGAATGCGGGGAAGACACGCTTTCCCCTGCACCCGGAACCAGCCTTGCAAGGCCATACAGACTACCCCAGGTCAGAGTCACAGAGGCTGCAGAGGCCAACTCCAAGCCTTGGAAATTTAGGCATCTACCTTGTGTTGCCTCCTCATTATATAAATTTTTAGAGTAGCCTTATGCCAGCACCATAAAGGTAATTTCCTCTTGGAAAGGACACTTACTCATTTGCTTTAAACAGTCATTAATGTTCCAAATTTCCCTTCAGAATTTCATGTCAATGATCCTATGGGGAATTTGAAAGTAAAACCAGATAAATAATGATGTGGGGGAAAATGTCAGATGAGAATGTGAATGCATTACAGACTTTCAACTAATATTGTTTCTGTCAAAGTTCAAGGATTAAATAGTCATCAGTGTGCAACCTTCCACAGGAGCCCATTCCTCCCTGAGTGCAGCCGATCTCCGGCTTGCCAATAATGATTGTTTCTGCCGTAATTGATGGCTTTATCTAATGAGGAGATCATAGTCTAAAAGTCACAAGGCTTGCCCCTCATCCAGAGAGGTAGGTCCCACCGACTCACTGGGAGGAACTGTGCAGGAGAAGGGCAGGCTTCTTTGTAGGAATGAAGATAATCTCTCCAGCCTGCAGCCAAACATTACTGCTTATGGTCTGATAAAGGGATGGAGTATTTCTGCTCAGAGTCACACCCAGAGAATCTGGGCCAGATGTATGTCTACCTTATTAAAGGTTGTCTTTTTAGATGAATCTCTCAGATAAAGTATGAGTCTCACATTTACTCACACATTTTTCGGAGGGGACCCCTTCTTTATTAAGGCTTATTTTTTTACTTAACTATTTTAGAGAGAAAGAGAGCGCAAGGGGCATAGGGAGAGGATCTCAAGCGGACTCTGAGCTGACCATGGAAGAGACTAGGGGCCTGATCCCAGAATCAGGAGATCATGACCTGAACCAGAATCAAGAGTTGGGTGCTTAACCAACAGAGCCACCCAGGCGCCCCAGGAGGGGACCCATTCTAAATTGTTCACCTCCATACTCTCAATGCCTATCACAGACCTGTCATCTAGTAGTTGATCAAGAAATATTTGTTGAATGAGTGAATGCATGGTTTATTTCCATATCCTGGGACGCCAGGAGTAACCTCAGTACAGTGCCACAAGTAGGATGCCTGGGTTCACATCCTGCCTCCATCATCAACTAGTTCCAAGACCCTGGAGAAATTACTTAACGTCTCTGTGCCTCAGTTTCATTATCTATAAAATGGGCATAAAACAGCTCCTACCTCATAGGGTTGTACGGATTAAGTGTACTAACAGCCAGGAAGCATTTAGAATAGTATCTTATGCATTATGACAGTGCAACACTAGAGCTCCTGTTGCTGTGCTTCTGTTATTATTATTATTATTATTATTATTTATGATTACAGGTCTGTACACGTACTAAATACCCAGCATGGACCAGATCCTGTGCGTGGGGCTTTATAGACATTCTTAACTGTTTCAAATCTGTGGTGTTATTGTTGCTATTGTCATTTTAATGAGAAGTTGTATAAACAAACCAGTGATATTTCCAACACTATCTTACGTAATCCTCCCCATGTTCCTGCACGGTAGATACATACAACTCTCCTTTAAAAATTAAGAAATAGAAGTCGGTGCTGTATTCCCATGAATGATACATATAGGGGAGAGCCAGGATGGTCCTCTGGCCCATCCGACCGCCTTCTGCTCCCTGAGCTCTTCCACAGACCACTTTTAACACTAGCCAGTCTCTCTGCCTGTCAGCCCCACATTCTGCTCTACTCTTGCTACTCCCACGGCACTTGTCAGCTTCTGAAACACTATGTGACTGACTTATCACTTGTATTATTTGCCCATCCTACGAGAACGTCAGCTACAAAGCATAGGATCTCTGCCCTTTTTATACCATGATGTGTTCCAAGCGCCTAAAATGTGCTTAGTACCTCGAGAGCGCTCCGTTAACTATGGAGGGAGGAAGAACAGAGTAAGAGGAGAAAGGAGGAGGGAGGGTACCAGACTCCTCTCCTGCCCCCTTGGGTGCTTTCTGGTCCTCGCTCAGTGGCTTCTCCTTCTGGTAACTCTGCCACCGTTAATGTCTTATTTTCCTCTGTCTCCCGGGGCCACCATCCATCCAACACAGTGTAGCTGGAGACAGGGAGATTGAAGAGGCAGCCAAAGAGGCAATAGTCTCATCCCCAGACAGGAACAACTCTGACACAGGAGAAGTGGGGGCAGGAGAAGGCAGACAGTTTGAAGGTTTTAGCAGAATGAAAGAGGTAAGACTTCATAAGACCTTAGTACCTTGCTCCTCACGTATTAACTCCAAAATATGCTGATTGAGAAGTCTCAAGCGTGTGAGACTTGAATCTGTATCACTATCCCTGGCTGGTGGCTATAAAGGTTCAATGCTTCTTTTCTGGAAAGTTACCTGAAATCTACTTTCATTCTTAGCAGGATAAAATATGTTATCCGATTAATTTAGATCAATTAATTGATTGTTTCTGTAATTATGGGATTACTCATCTAGCAATCAGAAGATTACTTTGAGGCAATAAAAACATCATACATAATGAAACCCAGCCAGTCTCTGTGCGGAAAGTACTTTCCTTCCCCCTTCCCCCACCCCATCCCCGCCATGAGAGTCAATCTTGTATTTCTTAGTATCAAATAAATAGAAGCAATCACACATGGCCAATGGTTTTGCTGAAAGAATGTCCAGTCTTCAAAAGCACCTCCTAGCAAAGCAGCTGTTTGTGACTCCCTACCCCCAGCATGTGCTCCGAGGGGACTTCTGCTCTGCTGCTGAAGATGTTTTATAAAGGTGTAACTCATGTTACCCACAACCACATTTTCTCCGTTATTCCAAGCGATGATGCCACTAACAGTGGACGTGTTTCTTCTGCGCAGACACATGAAGATGCAAATGTCACGGCAGAGGGAGAGTGCCATTTTCGGAGACTTGCCCTCACTCGCATGCAGCTTAATGGTGACCGAGGCCAGTTTGAAGGGCCACCTCTACCTTTATTTGTAAAATGCCCCCATGTCTGTGGTTGTTAATCCAAAGGAATTAAAGACCCATTCAGCACATCTAAACAGCCATTGTTGGCTATCTTATTGTGATGACACCTACAACTTTAAATGACCGACCTTTCTGGCAAACTCCTATACATCCTTCAAGAACCCACTTGAATACTGCCATTTCTTCTAGGCTCTCCTACAGCTGCCTGCCCCTCTGTCATGGTAAGTATCACATTATGTACTATTCAGTTCTCTATGTGTATTTTCTATGAGCAGATCAAGAATGAGACCAACAGTTTACTCCATTTCTCTGGTTTGTTTCTGCTCTTTCTGTTAACACCATAGAAGCCGTGGGATGGAAGGCCTTTCTTATCTTCTAGCCTGTGTGTTGAATGTCAGCTTCAGAACTTACTAGCTGTGTGAACTTGGGCAAGCATCTTAAATCTCTAGAGCCTCAAATTCCTCATCTACATAATGTGAATAGTGACAGCATGTGCATAGCACGGTTGTGGTGTACATGAAAAAGGATACCAGGTGTAAAGATGCTGTCACAATTAGGCATTCAAGAAAACACACACACAAGGCATACACTCACACCATCTATCCATGTGCATATACGTGCATTCATATATAAACATGTGTAAGCACCTATGTCTTCATGTATATTTATGTACATACATTTATGCATATGTGTGCACACATGCATTTATATGTAAGCATAGGTGTGTCATGTGTATATTCACGTATGGGTGTAACCATACATTTATAGTCAACTATGTGTGTGTGTGTTCATATATATATATGTGCTCACATGCTTCAGCATATGTGTGTATGAATATTTTGTCACTGCTGTATTCATCATCCCTTCTCCTTGGAGGTCACTGGAGCTCAGGGGGCAGATTTCACTGGGCTACCGGCACAGAGTCGTGGGTTTGGGAGAAAGACATGTCAAGATAGAGTGACTGTGCGTGGCTGAGCGGGGAAGAGCTGCTGACCAGCGTGCTGAACTGGGAGGGGCGGCCCTGCGTGCCATGGAAAGCAGCTGAGGATCCTAACTAATGAAAGGAAACCTCCTCTAGGTCTGGGGGGTGGTCAGCAAAAGGAACGGGTACCCATGATAGAGTAGGTGGAGAGTGGATAGAGCAGTTGAAAGAAGCAGGACAGGCGACAGAATGGGATTTCAGGACTCTCTTTAGCAACAAAGCCCGGCCTCATGCTGACTGCTTCCCTCGGCAGATGTCCGTGGGCCTCCCAAGGGCCCAGTGTCTCATCTTCCAAGAACTTTTCCTTCTCCTCTTTCATTTAGGCTATTTTCTGTCCACCTTAGAAATCCCTTCAAGCCTGTGCTCGCTCCATTGGTAGCGAAGATCACGTTGTCCTTTTGTTGTCTCCCTAGCAGAGTCTGGGTTTCTGGAGGGCAGGGTAGCTATGACCTGTTTCCTGCTACGTCTCAGCAGGTATGTGGTAGGGGCAGGGGTGCGGGGAACAGTGGGATGGTACTGTTGGTGAGAAAAATACAAAATACACTCTCTCCCTCCTATGATTTTGGAACCTCATCTTCTGTTATCTCCCTCTCATTCCACACGGGTCTCCCTGTGCCCCCACAGACGGCCCAGGGGCTCCCCCTCCCAGGACTTGTACCTGTGCCTGCAGCACCCCCGTTCCCCCAGCTCTCTCAGGCCGTAGCTCGCATATCAGCTTCTCGCTGAGGCCTTCCCTGACCATTTTACGTAAAACTGCAACCATCCCTCCCCAGCGGTGTCTCACCTTCACTTTTCTCCATAGGCGTCACTAACTATATGCACAAACACAAGGCCACACTTTACTGGTTTTCTCTTTCTTCTCCTCTGTAATATAAACCCCCTGAAAGTAGAGACTTTTGTTTATGGTGCCACACCTGTATGACGAGGGCCCAGAGCAGTGTCGGGCACATAGTAGGTGCTCAGTAAATATTCATTGAATGAATGGAATCAGATGGCAATGAGTAATTACTACTATAAATAGCAGAAAGAACAGGGATGTGCCTGTTTAGACAGCTGATGTGAATCTCTGCAGGGGAATGTGGGAAATGGCCTCTGGACCCCTAACTTGCAAGCCAGGCTGGTCCCATGCACCTCCTCCCCTTCACCAGAATGAAGCCTGTTCTTGGCAACAATGCCCCAGACCAAGCATCCCAATGTCAACTAACTGCCTTATTTTGTAATACATTTCTTTTTATTGTGAAACAAAACACAATAATGTATTTTATCAGTCCTAAACATGTGTCTCATGTTCAGAAAGAATAGCATTTTCCTTTTTCCCAACAGTCATCTGTGGTGTTAAACTGCATATAATTAAATTAAAAACATCCTTGAACTCTCCGGAATAGAATGCTTTGAACAAACCTCAAATTATTGTAATTAAAGCTGTTGAGACCCCACAGCATAATGGATGGTCAACAAATAGCACCATGAAGTGATATTCTACTATTAGGGACAATACTCATCACAGTAGGAGATCTGCATATGAGAGTCAGGAGTGGAAAAAGGAAAGAGAGGACTAATGGAACCACATTTGGTTCCAAATCCTGGTTTGGTGCAGGATTTCAACCAGTCACCATTCCCACCTGGTTTCCATTTGAGATTCGTGGGCAGTCATGCAAGCAGCTTGATGCTGGAAATGGAAATAATGCCTACCATTTATCCAGCACACTTTTCCAAGTTCCAGGCATTGTTCTAAGCATTTGGCATATACATCCTCGTTTAATCCCTCCAGCAACCCTCGGATGTGCACACAGTTATTGTCTCTGCTGTGTAAGAGAGGAATGGAGGCCCAGGGAAAGAGGCATGTGCATCATCTCTCTGGGCCTGTGGCTAGTCACAGTTGTGACCCTGTGGTATGATGCCCACGTTGCGTCCTCATGGGGATTTGACCTTCACCCCATTCTGCTTCCATGTTCTCTCTGTATCCCCTGCTTTTACTGCCTACAGAGCCATCTGTTAACCACACAATGTCTCACAGGATCCCACCATGCACTACATGGGGCAACAAGTAGCATTTTCAGCTGAACATGGTGCATGAAGAATAAGAAAGAAAGAAAGAAAGAAAGAAAGAAAGAAAGAAAGAAAGAAAGAAAGAAAGAAAGAAAGAAAGAGAAAGGAAAAAAAGAGAGAGAGAGAGAGAAATGAATGAGACGTTGCTCAAATGTGCTCCCTGGGCCTGGAACTTTGGCGTATCTACTCCAGCAAGGGAGGCTGCCTGATAGAGGGGACCATGCTTGTTTTGTGCAGTTTGTCCCCAGGGCCCATCCCTGTGGCCAGTATTTGAATGGAAACTCGAGGATGTGGTAAGTAGATGGTATCTACAGTGGTCCTACAAGGCAGGCAAGAGTAGCCCTATTGCACAGACGATAAAATTTCAGAGAGAGCGAGAGGCTTGTTGGGGATCCCACAGTCAATTAGGGAAGAGCTGACATTTAATTCCAAATCTGATGGAACTTCAAGGTCTGTGTTTTCCAAAATGGCACAGGTGGCAGAGGTCATAGGCAGCAGCAGGCAGTCTCAAAAGTCTTGTTCCAGGTTGTTTTTGTGGTGAAGGCTTAGAAATTCAGGGCTCACAGCATCCAAAGTGACAGAGAGAGACGTGCACAGGTTGGCCCTGGTCGTGTGGGGTCAGCGTGGCCAAAGCAGCAACATGAGTGGCCGTCCGCAGCCTCTAGGAAGCTCCTGCCTTTTTGAAGCCTTTTATCTTAACCCTCAGGTAGTCTGGCACACTATCTACAAAGAAGCACTTTCTGCACTTGAAAAGAGCCTGCCATCTAACACCATTATTGAGCCCTTTGATGCATAGAAGCGTCCACATCAGTCAATAAGGTGTTAGTATCTGTGTCTCGAGAGGCTTGCAACTCTCAGCTGGATTCAGGTGTCAAAAGCAGGGCTTGGAAGCCTCAGAGATGGCGCAGCTCCCGCGCATGAAGCTCTGAAGCCCCCAGCCCATCTGCATCACAGATCCCTTCCCCAAAGATGGCACCCTGATTCCAGCTACCCAGAGCCCTGAAGTCCAATCTTTCCTGCCCAGATAATGCCTCTCTCGATCCCAGTTTCCACACCTTACACAGGAAACATCACCAAAGCAGCTCAGTTTCCAATTCACTTTAGCACACGTTGAACTACATGTCTCGCAGGTGTATGAAGCCCTTCGGAACCGAGCGTCCCAAACCACCAGCATGTACTTTTGAGACAAAGAGGCCTGCAAGTCTCTGGAGACTTTCTGGAATCTGCACCCCACCACCTCAAGACCTAGAGCAAACGCTTTGCCTTCCGGAGCCACTGAAGTTCTCCTCCATTAGACAAGGGACAGGAAACACCTACTCAAGGCAGTTGCATCATTCATTTCTTTGTTTCTTCACTCAACTCTCTGAGAGGAAAAAGTGACCACATCCTCTAGGCCTTGTGGTCTGTCCCCTTTGACCTTCTCAGGAGCTTTCTGCCATTATTGATCCCTTTCCTCCCATGCATTTTCACCTCTGTATCAGATGGACCTTTCTTAGAGGCAAGTCTTTCCTAATGCAACGGGGGGAGGGAAAAGAGTAAGGGAGGAGGGAAGGAAGGAGGGTGTAGGAAAGGGAGGCATGCCTCATAGGTTCCATATCTACCCCCAACTAATTCATTATCTGTCTCCTTCTTAGCAGCCAAACTTCTTAAAAGACCACCTTACACCAGTTAGAATGGCAAAAAATGAGTAAGGCAGGAAACAACCAATGTTGGAGAGGATGTGGAGAAAGGGGAACCCTCTTGCACTCTTGGTGGGAAGGCAAGTTGGTGCAGCCACTTTGGAAAACAAGCATGGAGGTTCTTCAAAAAGTTAAAAATAGAGCTACCCTATGACCCAGCAAATGCACTACTGGGTATTTATCACAAAGATACAGATGTAGTGAAAAGAAGGGGCATGTGCATCCCAATGTTCATAGCAGCAATGGCCACAATAGCCAAACTGTGGAAGGAGCCAAGATGCCCTTTTCCAGATGAATGGATAAAGAAGATGTGGCCCATATATACAATGGAATATTACTCAGCCATCCAAAACGATGAATACCCACCGTGTTCATCAACATGGATGGAACTGGAGGAGATTATGCTGAGTGAAATAAGTCAAGCAGAGAAATACAATTATCATGTGGTTTCACTCACATGTGGAACATAAGGAAAAGCAGGGAGGACATTAGGGGAACAAAGGGAAAACTGAAGTGGGGGAATCAGAGAGGGAGACGAACCATGAGAGACTATGGACTCAGAACAAACTGAGGGTTTCAGAGGAGTATAGGGTGGGAGGGTGGGGTAGCCAGGGAATGGGTATTAAGGAGAGGATGTGTTGTGATGAGCACTGGGTGTTTTATGCAACTAATGAATCACTGAACGCTACATCAAAAACTGATGATGTCCTATACAGTGCTGACTGAACATAATTAAAAAAAAATTAAAGACCTGTCTTTAACTTCTATGCCCATTTCTTCTCCTCCCAGGCATCTCCCACCACCATCATTCCACCGACACAGCTCCCATAAAGTTCACACCCTGCTGTCACTAGATCCAACAAAGAACTTTCCTCAACCTTCTGTTTGTCTCCTCTCTTTTTTTTTTAACATCTTAATTTTATCTTATTTTTTTCATGTTCCAAGATTCATTGTTTACGCACCACACCCAGTACTCCATGCAATATGTGCTCCTTAAAGCCCACCACCAGGCTCCCCCATCTCCCCACCTTCTTCCCCTCCACAACCCTAAGTTTGTTTCCCAGAAACCAGTCTCTCGTCTTTCATCTCCTCCTCCGATTTCCCCCAATTCATTCTCCTTTCTTTCTCCTAATGTCCTCTGTGTTATTCCTTATGCTCCACAAGTAAGTGAAACCATATGATAATTGACTCTCTCTGCTTGACTTATTTCACTCAGCATAATCTCCTCCAGTCCCATCCATGTTGATACAAAAGTTGGGCATTCATCTTTCTGATGGAGGCGTAATATGCCATAGTATATATGGACCATATCTTTATCCATTCGTCTGTTGAAGGGCATCTTGGTTCCTTCCACAGTTTGGCTATTGTAGCCATTGCTGCTGTTACATTGGGGTACAGATGGCCCTTCTTGACACTACATCTGTATTCTTGGGGTAAATTCTCTTCTTACCGAAGCACCTTCCCTTCACAAACTCACCTGGCTTTCCTCATCTCTGCAACTGTTCCTACTTAGCCTCACTCTTAAGCTTATCTGCTTCTGCTAGCCGTTGAATCTGGAAACCCTTAAGGTTACTGCTTGATGCTCTTCTCACTCAGTCTTTTTCCTCGGGGCTGTTTCTTACAGGATGGACTTTCCAGTTATCCTAAATATCCTGATGACTCACTAGTACATATCTACTCCCCTCGACTCTCCCCTGGACTTCCAGAGCCAGCGCCATAGCTCTGTGGGAACTGGGAAAGTGCTTACTCTCTGTGGGTGAGATTCCCCCCAAATGGGGCCATCTCAGAGTTTCTAAAGGCAATCTGTTGACCCCATGATGATTAAGAGATGAAGAAGGTAGGGGATGTCATATGGAAACAGTCACTGTTTCTCTATAGCTGACTTCTCCACCAAAGAACAACTCCCCTACCCTGGTCTTACCCTAAGACTGATGGTGGGACTACGTATGCCTCTTCTCCTGATGCATATACATCCCACTGTATTTAGTATTTCCATGGGAACACTTGGGAGCCACCTCCAACCCAACAAGTTCCAAACTAACTCAGGGCCATCTTCCTGAAACCTGGCTCTTTCCATCCCATTCTCAGAGCAAGCCCAGGCCCTAGCAGTCACTCCTGACACCTCCTTCATTTCTATATCAATACATGCCTGACTTTTGTAGACTTTTTTAAACTATCTCTAATTCCATAGACACATCTATCTCCTCAGCTGAGTACAAGGCATGACTGTTCATTGGGATTATCGCCATGGCCTACTGAGTGGTCTCCTTGTTCCTCTTTTCTCTAGCTTTCTGGACACTGCAGTTCAGGGGTTCTTTGGACGGATGAAAAATGCAAATCTTTATTTGCATTAACCTCTAGCTGAAATTCAGTGCTTCCTTTCATTTTGGATGTAGGCAACAAATCACAGTAGTATTACAGTAACTATGACTCTGTCACCAATAATAGAAAGAAATATCCTAACACATTGCAATTGTTGCTGATCTTTCAAAATACAATATATACTCATAACTGCCTCAAAATTATGATAGTGATGAACCCTGTGATCAAATCCTATTATTTAAGGCATTAATAAATTTACTTATTTACATACATTACTTATATAAATAAACAATAAGCAAACATATATTTATTAATGCCTTAATTAAAGGTGTGATCATAGGGTTAATACATACTTACATGTGTTATGTAATATTTATGTGCAAATATATACACTATTTTTATACACAGACACACACACGCATATGTGTGTGTGTGTGTTTGTATGCACACACATGCACACAGTGCATTGGGGTGGTAAATGTTTTAACAAGTGGCTCTTAGAGGGAGTCCTGATTTCTAATGTTTGCCAATCTCCATGGGACAAATACTCCCAACATGGTCACATTCAAGCTACCCCACATGTCACCATTGAACACAGAGTTAGAAAGAGATGCACACAGTCAGCTATAATGAGCTTTTATACTGCTGCATAGATGTTACTCTACCACAAATATGTTCTTTCATATTTTGAAAGATGTATCAAACTATTATATAATATACACATATGCTCTATCATAATTCTAAATATTTTTATCTAAGTACAATAATCTGAGGTAGGGTACATAGGCTTCACCACACTGACAGACAGGCCATGGCACAAAAAAGGCTAAGAACCCTGTGATTCTCTGAATTACAGTTACAAAGGAGAGTCTAATTAAGGCTGTCACCCCCATGTCCCAATGGCTACACACTGTGCAGGCTGGGAATCAGATCTCGGGGTCTCAGAGTTGTGGGCTGATGCCACGCCCGGATGGCCATGCTACTTACACAGCCTAGAAAGGCACCCTTGTCACACTGGTCATCTCTCTCACCAGGCCACTCTGGAAATTTTTAATGGGCTCCCCAAACATTTTGGGATCCTCTGAATACAAGCATTATCGAGGACGTAATTAAATTTCCCATGGGCTAGAGGACACTTTCCAGGGTGTTCCCCAGAGCCGTATGCCTTCCTCACCGACAGACTCCTCTTGTTACAAATCCTTCCATCTGGCAGACATTTGTTTCCTACCTGAATCCAGCAAAGAGAAAGGACAGGTTTTGCCTAATGAGCTGCTGTCCTAGGCCCTCCACTATTCTATATCTCCACTTACCACAAGTGACTCTTTCGTTGAATCATGTGTGTTGTTGTGTACACATTCAAAGGGTTGTCTTTGGATAACATTTCATTAAAAGGAAAAAATACTGGTCCCATATTTTCAGTTTGAGGGGGAAAGGTTTTCTCTCTCAATCAATGGCGAAGGGCTGTCAGCAACTAAGTAATTCCTAATCACTGTTGGCAAACACAAGACCGTGTCAAGACATAAGGCCACGGCAAGCGTCCTCTTTGAGGCATGCTGTCCTTAATAGATGGGCTTATGGAGAATGAACTGGGGTGTCTTAAAAGCAAGTCTATGCATCAGTTAATCAAAAGCCTGTCCCTTTTTTCTTAACAGGCATCTTATATGTATCTTGAGAAAGCCGTAAATTGTGCTAATCCACTTCTTTTACTGCTGTCCAGAAAGAATTATTTTTGTTAATGGCATGGTAAATCAGGAGACTTGTTAGTGAAACTGCTCAGAAAATGGGTCTTGAAAATGAAAGCTATAATATTTGTCAGATTTCCAAATTCCCTCTTGGGAACAAAGATGGTAACCGTAACATATTTGCTCAATTCCATTACTTTAATACATTTATGTTGCTTGAGATATGGGATGCTAAGGAAGGCATACACATAAATCAGCGGTAAAAACATAAAACCAAATCCAAAGATAGATATTATGGCTGTAAATTCAACCTGATTTCAGGGTTAGTATTCTGATAGATTGAGTGTCATCACTTACACGCTTAAAGGACCTGCTCAGCCTCCTTTATGACCCCCAGGTGAATTCCTAATGAGTGTGTAATCTCACAAACCCCTCCTCTCCAGGATCTCCAAGTCAAAAGGCCCTACAGCACGCTCTTCACCAAGAAACGCACTGGCTCTGCACAGCACATGGCAGAGCTCAGTCATTCTCCCTTCATTTTTTCGGAACCTTTCTGGAGGAAAATAACTCAAGAGGTGCTCAAACTCACTCATCATCAGAGGAATGCCCTTGAAAAATGTAATGTAATAATAGCTTGGCAAATGTTTAAAGTTCGATGATCTCAAGTATTGGTTTTAGTGTGAAAAAGCAGACATTTTCACGCAGTGTTAGTGGGGGCATGGGTTGGTGATTTCACATAAATCCTTTGGAAGGGTAATTTGGCAGAATCTTTAAAGCTGCACATAGATATGAAGATATACACATATATACATATGTATATGTGCACCCATGTGTATTTATACACATACATGTGTATATTTAATTTGCGTCTGCCTAGAAAAATACTTTTATATGTGCACATGGAAACAGGTTCAAGGATGCTCACTCTAGGATCATTTTTAATAGTGAAAGCCAATCAAGAAAAGGTTAAATAACTTATGACAGACCCACACCATGAATAAGATACAGCACTTGAAATGAATAAGGTATTTTCACCTTATGTGTGCACATGGGAACATGTCTGAAGTACACTGCAGAACAAAATGATAATGTCTCAGCATCTACGAATGAGAGGAGAAGATAATTTTGGGGGGAAGCAGAAGGCTTATCTGTGATTATTTAATTTTTTCTTTGTCTTCCGGAACAAATTCCTGGCTTAAAATCTCAGCTATAGCACTCACTTACTGGGGGGTTCCGTGCGTCGCTATTCTCATCTACAAAGTGGAAAACAGATGTCTGTACCTCACCTGTGCCAGGTATACAGTAGGTGCTCACCAAGTGTTAGAAGCATTTCCGTTGTCACATTTCCAACATCATCTTACCAAAACTATACACACACACACACACAAACACAAATTGAAAAGGCTTAAATAAAAAAAAAATATATATATATATATATATATATATATATATATATATACCTTCAAAATATATACTATACCCTCAAGAATGGAGAAAGATACTTCTTCTGGTGGCTTTTCTCATGTTCTTATTTATGCCTTTTCAATCTGTGCACACAAGCTCTCCCTACCTCCCTTTCTTGTCAATCCTTCTTATTTTATCTCTGGCTTGTCTGCTGTAAGGATTCAGCTCTGATAGCACTGTAGGAAAGCATAAGGCATTCAGTGACAATTTTTGACTAAGTGTCTCCACAAAATCAAATGGCATTATTATATCTGTAATTCCCTAGAAAGTAGAGACAGAGGTATCAAGGGCATTAGATCTTGCTTAACAGATACACAGGGAGATGGAGATCCTAGAAAATGAGCTCCATTATTTCAAAGAAGAAAGTAAATCATTTAATACCTGCAATAATTTAGCAGTTCTAAGAAATTAGGAAAGCAGAGAGAAAAGGGGAGTTTTGGCAATTACTCCATCTAGCTTCATTTTGCAAACGAAGAAACATGCTAAGGTCACAAAGTTGTCCAAGGTTACTGAGCTAGTCAGCTGGAGACCAGAGTAAGATGCTGGGGATTTTTGGTGTTTTTTTTTTTTTTTTTTTTTTTTTTTGACTACACTCTTTCCTCTCCTCCTCAATTTGTGCCTTGCCTAGAGCTCAGTGAGATGTGCATTCACAGAGATACTGTAATTGGGGAATATTCTGTTTCCAGTTAATAAGTTGACCCTGGATAATAAGCAATTCCCTTTGATCGTTTTAAGGGAAAGAGAACACACAGTTTGAAAAATGACCTGAGACACAGCTGAGAACACCATTTTAAGTTTAGAGGAGCCTAAATAGAGTTTATTAAAATCCCCAAGAATCAGTGCTATGAATCTACTTGCATATATTGAGCCTTCAACAGTCTCTCCACGTACCAAATACTTCGATATGGTTGGGGGGGTGGATAAAATCTTGACATGAATTGTTTCTTTCACCCTTTATAAGAAATCAAGAGTATCCTTTCTTTTCTTGGAAAACAGAAAGCCTTAGGCTTGCGGGCTATCCTTGAACCCACAAGGCGGGTGGGGGGGGGTCTCTAAGATAAAAGGTCAGTGGTTCCATCTGGCAAGAATTCTTAGCACCAAAATGAAAACCTGGATAGGTTTACTCTTCTGTTTCTTTCTTATAGTAAAATGGTATCTCCCACTCATCCGCTCCACTGGGAATCCTGGGCTCCCAACACTGCCCTTGACCTCAGAATCCGCCACTTGACTCACTCTATCCTTCCCAGCCACCAGACCTCCCCCTATCAGTCAAGCTAACCGAACCGCTAAAGAGAATAATTGTCCAAACTCAGCCAACAAACACTCAATTTACTTTTCCCTGAAAAGCAACCCTAAAATTTTAACTCTTCTTTGTCTTCCAGGCAAAAAAATTAAAAAAGGCTGTTTGTTCCAAGAATTAAACAAATAAAAGCAATTATAGCAGATTACTTAACAATCTGGCCAATTGCTGCATTTTTACATAGCATTTGGAACGCTGGTCCTGTGGATAAATCTGGTAATGTCTGTTGTCAGTAAAAGCAATTTACGTCTTTTGTTTACCTCCTCACCGCACCCCCCTTCCAAAAAAGCATGGTCTCAAGTGCAAAGGCAAATACTTAGAAACTAGAAGTTGCTTGTCATTTGAAAACTTCATCCGTCTCGCGTCTAGAGAGATAGCTACTTTCTCTCCCGCCTCTAGTTATCTTGGATTTTACCGTCAGGACGATGACTACCCCCACATCTCCTCAGTCCTCCCTGGAATAAGAGAAGGGTTAGCATTCTTCACAAATTTCACGTTACTACCTATATGCTGCGTTTCTCGGTTACACTTTGTCCTTCTTTGCTATGCCAGTATGAAAGCCTTCGTCTCTGTGGACCTCAAATTTCCCTGCTGGAGAAACACAGCCATGTGTCACTCATCACAGCTCCATGTGAGCTCTAACACAAATATGCAAACTCTCTAGCTTTCTCTGCCCCAGAGTACTTGGGACTCATCTCTGCCCAAGGAAAAAAAAAAAAAAAAAAAAAAAAACAATTTTTCAAACTGAGGCTCCAGTCAGTCAGGCTGGAAATTTGGGCAGGAATTAAATGAAATCTTCCCCGAAGTCTCTCTCTACTCTCGACTCATGACCCCACTTCCCATCATGAATTGCCTCAGGAAAGGGATATTGTTGCTGAAAAGCAGAGAGAAGTCTAGAATAAACAAACAAAGTTTTAAACATCCACGTTTTTTTTTTTTTGTATTTTTTTTAAAACTATGATTTTAAGAGCCCATTTTGTATTTCAACGCTAAATCTGAAAGGAAGCCAGCTATACATTTGGGCTTTAAACAGGAGATAAGGAAAAATGCATTATGATCTCGGGTACTGGCATCTTTGTTTCCAGACAAAAATTCCCTTATACTGAACATTATATTAAAAACCAGTGATGTACTTACACCTTGGCTAATTGAATTTAAATATTAAAAAAAAAACACTCCCTGGGTTAGAAAGAGAAGGAGAAATGCCCAGACATGGTAAAAGGGAGAATGCTATGTCTTCTCTCTGAGCTGTAATTCCAAACCCATGTCAGCAAGGGCACAGCCGAAGGGTCCCGGCATGCTTTGGAAAGCAACTGAAACATGGGAGAGAGAGCTGAAGACTTGAGTCACCCCTGAGCTTGGAAGGAGAAGAGCAAAGACCAGACGGATATAATATCATCTCGGGGGATGCCAGACTGCTTCCCTCCCATCATGTGCCATGGCAGCAAGTAAACGCAATTGAGAGTAGACAGAAACCTTGGGGATCATGGAGGGAACGAATGGACTTAGCTTAAGCTTCCACTCACTGGTAGAAAGTAGAAGTGTATGCATAGTTTTAGAAGACAAACACAGTTCTTATTGGCACCTCAGAGTCTGTGAACAGCAGATTAGTACTATTGACAGGCACCCTCATTTCTATCTGACATAGAACATCTATGTCACGCTGGCAAAGCAATGCCTTTAGGACAGAACTCAGCCTCCCAGGACTTCCTGCAACAGAAGCGTCAGTTCAAATCGCCAGGCTATGAGAAAAGTTCCAAATCGGATTCTCACTCTCAGTCCCCAAATCAGGCTTTTATGAAGTCTTTTTGACTTTGATTTACAGAGAGACTTTCCCTCTTGTCATACTATTTGGACATCCCTTATTGCCGTTTTCAACCATCTACCATTGGCCCTGGTCCCAGCTCCATGCAGACCCCCTGAACTACATTTTGGTATGCTGCCCAAACACACTCTTCTGGCATTTTGCTACATTTTGGCCTCATACATCTGTTGCTCCACAGACAGCTTGAACCAGCAGTGCCACTCTGCATAGCTAAGATAAGCCAAGGACTGGATTTGGACAGCTGTAGGATTTAATCATCAAATGAGTAGAACGACCAGAAAATACACAAACTCACAGGTACTTTGGTCTTGAGGGTCACCAAGCAACTTTACAATCTGATCACTTCTCTCTTTTGCCCAGAGTGCCCCTTCCTTCTAGGTGACACAACCTACCTCCCCATCAAGGGCTCTCACCTTGGAGCCCTACTAGAGGGAAGAATACATGGAAATGGCAGCTGAGAGTGAAGACAGAGGTCCTCCCGAAAAGACAGACACAGTGCAAGTGAAAAAAGAGACCACATTCTTCTGGGATAGCAAACTGTTAGGAATCTTAATAATGTTTCATGCTTTATGTTGATGATTTTTCCACTAAGCCTCTGGATGAGCAAAGCCAGGTAACATGACAGTACCAACTTTGGATATATTCTAAGTAGATAACTATAACTAATTCTGTTAAAAATAAAAATGAGGGGTGGGTGCCTGGGTGACTCAGTCAGTTGAGCATCCAACTCTTGGTTTTGGCTCATGTTGGGATCTCAGGGTCCTGAGATCAAGGACCGCATAGGGTTCTGCACTCAGTAGAGGGTCTGCTTTCCTTCTCCTTCTCCCCCCGCCCCTCCCCTGCTGGCACTCCCTCTCATACTCTTCTTTTCCCTCTCTGGACCACCCTAAAATATGTAAATAAATCTTTAAAAATAGAATAAAAATATGAATTTAGTAAGGTGGGAAAAACAACTGTGAAAAACTAACATACATTCAGTGATAAACTTAGATTATTTTTTTCCAAGTTTCTTAGTATATCTTTTATTTTAGGTACATCTTTTTCTAACCCTAAACTGTGCTGATTCACGTGCCAATTCATGGCCTTTTCTTCTCCACTGCATATCTAATTTGGGGAATTGTGTTAATTCAGACAGCTTTAGCACCTGCTATGTATCTTGGAGAGAAGGAGCTGACAGGGTCCAATCAAATATTGAGTGTCTACCATGGGCTATGTCATGGACCACGTGTTTCATAAATATGGGGTCCCCAGTCCACACAGTGGCTCTATAAGGCATTTATCAAGTTTACCGTTTTTGGTATAATGGTATAAAATTACCATTTTCCACATACGGGGACAGAGGAAAAGGAGCACATAGTAGAACAGGAATCCAAACCCATGATGGTCTTGCTGATATGAATCCCAAGTATTTTTTCTTTCTCTCCTTTTTATCCTACACCACACCTAAAAGACTTAGGTTGACTTCTGGAGCATTTGAGAAGTTCTCTAAACATTAATTTAAGAAAAAATGTTGAGCAAATTACATTCTGTCTACACACTGGGGTTATTATTTTTTGATTAATTAATTGATTAATTAAATTATTTATTTTAGTCTGAGCTGCTCAGAGATCCCAAGTGAACACTGTGGTTTGGGTCCTGGGTGCTACAGAAGTCAGTGACTTGAGAAGATAATACCCTGACTCTTCCTGATTTCTTAGATGAGAAAGGTCTTAGCAAGCAATGGTAGATGGGTGTGCATGTTCAAGAAAACAAATAGTAGTCACCCTTTAAGGATAAAGAAGAATTATTCAAAATTGGGGTCAATTTAAATCTTTTAACTCTAAGTCTTCCTGGTACTTCTCCAGCAGCAGGACAGCACCCTGACAAGGACAGAGTAGATGAGCTGAGGGTGGTCGAGACCTACTCAAGGTCAATGAGAGAAACTGGGCAACAAACAGAAAAACAAACACTTCAGTACAATCTCTGCCTTTTTAGAAGGCCGCGTGTGCTTGTGCCTTCTGAACTCCATGGCTGGCAGCGTGTCTGCCTTAGAGCAACACAGTGGAGGGAAAAACCAAACGGGGATCGATAACTCTATCCCAGGGATCCAAATGGCTGTTTGAGAGTCCCTGAGACGACATAGGACCCTCGGTGGGGTTTGTCTCAAAGTGCGGAGGCTGGCAAAGATGAGGTACACGTATGGGAAAGATGGAGGCACCACCATACGTGATCGTTGGGAGACACAGTAGAAGCTTGTTCCTTGGCAACTTCCAAGTGCACTTTATGGGCAGCTGAAGGAGGGAGATGGGAATGTTGCCTGGACATTTTGGTAGTGGTTGCTGCTCACTTCTCCCAGGACACTCAGTTTTTAAATGATATCTGTCAAGTCATAGCCCCTCTGCTCTCACTTTTTTCCCTCTAGCTTATTGAGCTATAATTGGTAAGTAAAAATTGTATATAGTTAGACTGTATAGTATGATGAATTAATAGATGAATATATATGAAATGATTACCAAACTCAAGTTAATTAATATCTATTCCATATCACATAGATACCCTTTTTAAATATGTGGTGAAAACACATAAGATCTACTCTCTTAGCAACCCTCAAGTGTACAATATGATATTATTAACTCTACATAGCCTACAGTAAAATAGATCCCCAGAATTTACTTATCTTAGAACATCTTGTACCCTTTGAACAACATCTCCCCATTTCCCCCATCCTACACCCTTTAGTCTAGTTCTCTGATTTCTACTTTTTTAGGTCCCACATAGAAGTAGAATCATACAGTGTTTTTCTTTCTGCATCTGACCTATCACTTGGCATAACATCATCCAGGTTCATCCATGTTTTCATAATTGAAGGATTTCATTATTTTTATAGCTGAATAATGCTCTATTGTATATCTCTGTGTGTGTGTGTGTGTGTGTGTGTATATGTGTGTGTGTATATATACACATACATGCATACATAGAGAGGGTATATGACAGGGATAAGAAAGGAGCAGTCAGAGAGAGCACAGGGAAAGGAGATGAAGCCACAGAGCCAAGATCCTGGACTGTGGGCACACCTGCCCATCCTGCAGACATGCTGCTATCATGTGTGGGTGTTCCCATCTTTTTATTATGCTTCAAGGGGCTATCACTCTCTCATACAGTACCACAAGAGAAAAAGGTCCACTGGATTTTTCAACAGATCTCTGGGCCTCCTTTCTTAGGAAACTTTAAGATCAATGCCCTCCCCAGTTTAACCTCTGCTACCAGGTATAGACAGGAGCATTATGAAAAGCTGAAGAGTCCACTACCTTCATTAGGGTCAAATCTCAGTCATCTGTAATGTGGGTGTAGCAGACACTATTACTATCCACTTATATTCCCTTAGCGGTCAACTGTTCTCACAGTATCTACATCTTCTTTCTGTGGCCCCTGACCATGCTTGACCTGCTCCCTTGGTGGGTCAGAAGCACCAGGAAGTAATGTCCCTGGGAGAAGCCCTCAACCAATGAAAGAGTGCTGGTCGATAGAGTCCCCAGCGTCCTTGGACTGTGGGTGGCACAGTTCCGAAGTATCTCAAACAGAACCCCACAAGTCACCCATGATAATAACATATCCACCTACATCAACTTATTGCCTTCCTTTTACTCCCTGTATCACCCCCTATTCCTTTACTAGAGTGTCCTGTCACATCACAAAGAAGTGATTTTTCACTGAATCATTTCCCTGGGGTCTGCTTTAGAGACTAGAACTAAAGACACTGGGGGTTGGCATGACTATAGGTAGCAGATTTCTAATGCCGCCCTCTTCCTTTCCCAGACTTTTATAGAGTCACCAGTTCAAGAACTACTAAAAGATTTTGAATAATAATAACAAAATCACCTGGAATCATTTTTTTTAAAAAAAGATTTTATTTATTTATTTGACAGAGATCACAAGTAGGCAGAGAGGCAGGCAGAGAAAGAGGAGGAGCTCTCCGCTGAGCAGAGAGCCCAATGCGGGGCTCCATCCCAGGACCCTGGGATCATGACCTGAGCCAAACGCAGAGGCTTAACCCACTGAACCACCCAGGCACCCTCACCTGGAATCATTTTATAGCCTGTGTATATAAGCTGAATGAAGAGACTGAATGAGTGTTTCTAAGTTCCTACCCAATTTTCTCTAGTTAATTTTTACACTTTCCTTGAATACTGATTCCAGAACATCATACTGGTTCCTCTTCTTGCCTTGAGTGAACACCCTTTCTCAACAGTCAAGTATCATTGACCCAAAAGTCAACAGTAGTAACCCTGCTATTTTCAACCCTGGCTGTCCATCATGACTTCTCATCTGTGACCAAGGGCTGAATTTAGTAGTCACTGGCTTGATAGGCGTACAGGGGATAGAGCGGTTCCTGAATGATTGCCCCAAGGTAGAAGGTCTTAGAGATAGGGTGGATTAGACAAAGTTCTTCCTCAAAACTTTGGAATCTATAGGAGCTAGAGGTCTCTTGAGGAGCTTCAAGACAAGAGGTTAGATAGACTCACAAAGGAGACAACCTCATGAATTCAGCGGCCAGGTTAATTGAAAACAGGCTAGAAGCATGTTGGGAGATGGGATAAAGATTCAGAGAAAAATCACTTGGGAGATAGTGGCCATGTTTTCAGTTCTTTGTAGGGTGAGGGTGAGTTTGAGCTCAGGAAACCAAGCATGATTGGCCACTTGCTGTTTCTCACAAAAAGACCCAAACACTACCATGTTTTCTAAGCATCAAGAACTCCTGAGAGGTTGAATGCAAAAATTTTAAACACTGATCTTAATCTTTGCTCATTAAGGGTCATAAACATGTAACTTTAGGCTGCTTTGGAGCTTCCAGACCTTCTTTTCCATTCCCCCACCCCTTCTTTGAGTACAAAATATACTCAATGGAGTCACAAGATGGAAAAAGAGAATGAGATATTTGAAAATCCACACACTCAATTTCAATAAACGAATACCGATTGCAAATGAATAAGATAACCAAACTCAGCATGACTCTGGGTTTCTCATCTGAGACACCCAAATCCCAGAACAAACTTTAATTAGCATAGGATCAGTATTCCTTTGAGCTTTAGGTAAATCCTGTTATTTTTCTTTTATATAATGAGGTGTGCAGTAGTTGAATGGTATGACCAAGGACAAGCTATAAGCAAACATAATGGTAAATATGGTCCCATATCAGGTATCACTGAGTAGACCCCATTATTTAGAAGAATTACGTAAGGTTGGTGGTTCTCCTGAGCCCTTTTGTTAATGTGATGACATTCTGTGAAACAGTCCATACCCAGAGCATCTCGCATACACTGGATTGAAGAGCACCCTAGAGTCCATCTTGTGGTCTCTGTCATGTGTGTCTCAAGTTAATAAGTCTGATTTATGTTTTGGGGATTACTTGGGGATCTCTCCACTGAAGGGAAGAACTTTTACAAGTGAAGACCCACCATTTTTTCGTCAACTTGGCTTAGAAATTCACTGAACGAGGTCTTGATACAGGAGAATCACAGAGTTTTAAAAGGAGAGCAGGGCTGCGGAGGAGACCCAACTTCCTCATTTAGTAGTGAACTTTGGGCATAATCTCAAATTTAGCTAACCCAAAATAAACCAGTAAGTAAAAAAGTAGGATCTAGATAAACTTTATCTTATTAACAAGATAGACCAATATGCCTTAATCTCTTAATCACAATGGCATCAGCCATGCCCAGTAAGACAAAGCATAATTTCATCTGTGTACAGTAGGCAGGTCCTTGGTAAACATCTGTTTAGAAAATAGATGTTCTTTGCTTACAACAACATACCATGATAATGCAGCGGTTTCACTGTTCCTATTTAGGAGCCAATAAATTGTCCAATTCTGACAGCTAGAGGCCTGGTAGTGGGCTGCCCTAAAGCCCAAATCCATAACATCAGGAGATAGAGATGTATGTTGAGAATGAAAAATCTATACTCCATTCGGAAAATCATATTCAGTAGCCACTATGTTTGTGGGTTTTTTTCCCCCAAAAGCACAAACATAATATTTTTCTGTTTGAAAAATGTCTCTGTTAATTATGAAAACATAAAATCCCACACTGAGCAGGAACATGGGAAAACGAACTGAACCAACTTTCTGAGAGAAAGAAATAAATGGTCCAAGCGAATTAATACTGAACAAGAGTTTTCCATTTATTTTCCCTTTATTACAAGGTGGAATTAATAATGCTGGAAAAAAGACTAAAGTGATATGTTTACCCTGATAGCATCCCCTTAATAGGAGTCTCTTCTAGAAGCTAATGAGCTTTCATAGCAAACTGTTGATATGTCTACATATTAGGGTTAAAAACCCATCTTATGGTAAATTACTCTCGACTCTAATTTGGCAAGAGTAAATAATTTGTGGGCCAAGTGGGGATTTGGTGCCAAGCTCCTGATTTGGGTTGTATACAATATTTCAAGACCAACTTTCATTAGTATCAATTTACAAATGAATTATGTGTAAGCAACTGAATCATACAACAGAAAAGAACATGTATCAGACTTTTCTTTGATCACTGCCTAGCTTTATTCACCCACTGCTTTTTAAGATGTTGAAAGAAAGTGGGATGGGGGCAGAAATCATTGACATGTCTTTCATCTCCAAGTTCTCTCTCATGCTCTGAGTGCAGTTGCTGGGTTTGAGCAATCGTAAGAGGTGTGAAATTCAGTGGTTAAGTGAGGAGTCTGGTGGCAGACTGCCTGGGTTGGAATCCCACCTCTGCCAAGTTCTAAACAACTTGGCTTCCTTGGGCAAATGACTTCACCTCTCTGGGCCTCAGTTTCTTCATCTGCAAAATGAGAATCCAAACCATGCCCACCTCCTAGGGTTCCTGTCGTTATAAATAGGATGGTCCGCGTAAGCACTTAGCACAGTGCCTGGCACAAGGACAGTAGTCATTAAGCACTAGCCATGCTTCTAATAATGAACAGGAAGAGAAGGAGGAAGAGGGAGAAAAAGATAAATGAGGAGGGGAAAGTGAAATTTCCCGAGTATGCCTCTGTTGGAAACTGTACTTGATGCTTTCAAACACATAGATCTAAGGAATAGTACAACAACAAGATAAAGAACAACAACAAAAACCACGGAGGGAGACACATGCCAATGTGGCTCCATGCCAATGGAGGCCACAACAACAAAAACTACGGAGGGAGACACGTGCCAATGTGGCTCCACAACCCACTGGAGCTGCCAGAACGTTTCAAGATGCTGAGATGGAAGCTGCCACCATCAGACACGCAGAAGGGAAAGGACTGGCCTTTATAAGTGACCTGAGTAAACAGAGCTGTTTGGGGCACTCTGTCGACCAGTGACCTTGTTCATTTGCTTTCATCACCTTTATAAAGGTGAGACTGACAGTCAGTCACCAGGAACTCTGATAACCAATGACCCAAGAGAAAGCAGATCCAGTCAGCCTGGTTCCTTGCCTCACAGACAACTTTTCCCCTCCAACAGTAAACCATGGTTAAAAAGAAAAGAAAACCAAACATAGACACATTTTAAAATACTGAGCAATGTGTAAGTTGCTATATATATGCAGTGGTTAGAGTCTGACCCATCTTGGTGCTTTTTCTGATTTCCCTAGGCTGCACTTTCTACTGTTCCCCTAGATCTAAAATAGGGACCCCAATAGTGAACAGAAGAGAGGATAGTGACTTTGGAGGGTGCATTTCTCTGCTTGCGCCTTATAAAACAGTTAAGTTCATTAAGTTCCTTTCCTAAGGGGCGCCTGGGTGGCTCAGTGGTTAAAGCCTCTGCCTTCAGCTCAGGTCATGATCCCAGGCTCCTGGGATCAAGCCCCACATCGGGCTCTCTGCTCAGCAGGGAACCTGCTTCCTCCTCTCTCTCTGCCTGCCTCTCTGCCTACTTGTGATCTCTGTCTGTCAAATAAATTAAAATAAAATCTTAAAAAAAAAAAAAAGTTCCTTTCCAAAGACATAATTGGAGCTGGCAGTGGTCTCCCTACAGGGACTTAGCAATCATCCCAATGGAGTAAAGACCCCCACTCTAGTTTATGTGTTTTCCAGTACAGCCCAGCCCCTCAAGCCCACCGCTGACCTGCCACAGGCCAGTCTATGGCACCTATTTACAGTAACAACTGGGCCCTTGTGAACCTCTGCGCCCATAACCCCTGTCCTGTAGTGAGGAAACCGCTTCTAAAAACAGTGCTGGGTAATTCAGACATTGCCCAGCCCACATTAGAAAGGTTGACCTGCATTGACGGCTCACCCCACCATTATCTCTTCAGCCTCATGTCAAGTCCCTTTGAAATGATGGCAGGGGAGTAATAACCAGAAGTATAATCACATCATCACATTTCAAGAAACCCTGTATTGAAAGCAGAGCTACAAATTGGAGAAAAAGTCCAAGGAAAAATAAGAAAAGCTTTCATCTGGTCTATGAATATTTTAGGTAGTGTGGAAAGAGCTTTGAAATCAGACAGACCTGAGCTCTAATATTAGCTTTCTGGTTGTGCAACTCCTACCCAAATGCTTAATCACTTTGATGCTCTTGTTTTCCAGATTTGTAAAATGGGGAGGGAGATACCCACTCCACAGGGTTGTTATTCACATCAAATGAAGTGGTGCTACAAGAGTCACCTGGCACCCAGTGGATAGTTATTAAGTCGCCCTCTTTTCTTTCATGGTTCTAGTTCAAGACACTGAGTCTGCATTTGATTTCACTGCTATGTAAGCCATCAGACAATGTTTTCCCAACTCAGAGCTACCTGGGGGAGAAAGGGTTTGATTATTGTGCAAATCTTCAATTACATCTTAAATCTATACCCATGAGGTGACAGAAGTGACCACTGCATGAACATGAGCTTTGCTCTTGATAAAGCAAGCACAAACCAGCAGCAATGACATATTGCAATGTCTTCTGAGAAGACCATGGTCTCTTTCTGTTTTGTTAGGCATCAGATCTAAAAAAATCTTACCACAGGGAAGAACACACACACACACAGAGCCCTAAGGGAGCCCCTGTAAATCTTACTATTAGTCACTGGATTCTCCTCAAATGACAGATAGTATCTTGAGCATTAGGTTAAATTACTATGTGAACCTGAATCTAAATAATGTTTTCTTTTTCCTAAACAGGTAAATAATTATCAGCCTCTCTTTGGGTGGGGTAGAGGAGGTCTCCACAAACCCCCTTTCTTTTTCTAATTAAAAACAGCCCGGATATGGGATGGCATTAGGTTTAATTTCTTGAACTAATTCAGATCCTTTGGTAGTAGCTACATGAAGGGATATGCTGAGAAGTTTTCTAAGACCCTGAGGAGCTCAGTCATGAATCTGACATGTTCACCCTTGAAAAGACTAAGGGATGGAGGCATCAGGAGTGTCACCCCTTTGGTGCCTTTGGTCCATGGCTCTGGGCTGACACAGCACGGTGGTGATGCCCTTTCCGTGGACACTGCTGCCCTTGATCTAAACTTATTTTTGAACTACCCCATGAGTGCTCAAATGAACCCCAGTTGTGGACTACATAAGGCTCCAAGGTTCTGTCACACGCTGGTACCACACCGTATATGGCAGATATTACTTACCTGCAACGAAGACATCACCATTCTTTTCAACAGTAAAAGTGAGATTATAGAAAAGATCCTATGCTCTCGTATCCTATGAGATCATACGAAGAAGTCCTAGGAGATATTGTAGTATTTAAATGAGAGCCTCATCTCATCTGCACTGCTCAGCTTGGAGGTCAAATTGTGAAACAATGAGGAGTAACTTACACCAAGCAGATAGTCACGGATGAATCAGACCAAACGTGCCCTGTGCCAGGCTCCTGTGGAGGAAGGATCCTTGCCCCCCAGTGGGCATTCCATCTAGTTGGAAAGGGCAGACTCCCATGTGGGATGTGAGCGGGGTGAGATTTTGCTAGCACACACTACGACAGCCATTGTAGAAACAATGAAACACTTCTGTGCCCTGAGGTACCATGTTGCCACTCCAAGACCCACATTCCCCCATCTTAATGCTCCAGCTTCCTCCACGATCCTCCAGAACCTTACTATAACTCAGCAGCTAAAGGGTTAATGCTCATGCCCATGGGGAAGCTCCAGGGACTCAAAGCTCCTAGAACTAGTGTCCTTCAATCAACCTGGGAAACTGTGCCCTTGGAATGCAAATGTGTAAATTCCAGGAGGTCGGGACTTCCCTGTGGACATCACAGCTCCTACAGAGGGGCTGGTCCAGCACAGCAGCCCAGTGTCTGCTTATCCAGTAAATTAGTGAATGGCTGGGGTTATCTGGGGACTCGCCCTGGGGAGGTGTTGAAAGTGGCTCTAAAATGAAGAGATGAATTGAGCAGGAATTGGAGGGTTCTAGGTAAGACGGTACCTCCAGGTACCCATGAAGTCCCGCTACAGATCTATAGGGGGCAGCAGAGACTAGTGGCAAAAAAAAAAAAAAAAAAAAAAGAATAAAGTTCTAGCAAGAGTCAGAATTGAATTCACCTGGTTTGGCTACTTATTAAGTGTATTATCTTGGCCCAACCGCCCCACCTTCCAAGATTTGTGTTTCCCCTTTGTAAAATGCCTCTTACAGAAGTTGTGAGATTTAATCGGACGGCGTATGTGGGAATGTAACACCGAGGAAGCCGTCAGGAGGCTTTCAGTTCTAAGAGGTCATTAGGTTTGTCTGTTCTGCGCACTGAGTTGTGGCCCAAGGCCTGGGAGCATCCTAAAAACCATAATAGACACCATAAATGTTTGCCCAATGAAAAAATAAATAAATAAACAGTGGCAAACTGTTCCCACTGTGTTAGGTGAACAGGGACCCAATCAGTCCGGAAGCCTGCAAAGTCTATGTGAGATAGAGAGGCAGGAAGTAGGATGCTTTCCCAGAACAGGCTAAGGGACTCATTCGGAGCCAGTACAGAACCTGGAAAAGAAGGGCCAGTGCATGACCACAGCTCTTTCCCCTGGTAGGTGTCCAGTGGGAATCAGCGGCCCAGAAGTGGACCGTGGTGAGAAATGGGTCGAGAGGGTGGTGGTAAAGGGTAAAGGGTCTACAGATGACTTGCTTGGGTACAGGGTTCTGTTCCACTATCCCCTCACTACGTGACCTTGGGTGAGGTCCTGCTTAAAACCTCCAGGTCCTCATCTGTAAAGTGGGGATGCTATACCACATGAGTCCCAGGGTGGGTTCAAGCATTCAGAACACTGCAGGGCAAGGGGCTGGTACATGGGCATACGCTTCAGAGCGATAGCTGTCAGTATTAGATAGGGATGTCACTTGGAGTTTTCCTGGTCACTCCAAGCCCAGGCTGATTCCAGCTTGTCACTTGACTGGTCTCTACAGTCTCCACCCCCACCATGCTTCCCCTTAGTTTAGGGTGCACAGATGGGGAAGGCAGCCTACCTGTTCATCACCTGAGGGGGTCTGCGGAGGCTGAATCTGGCATGGACCCTCCCAGTGCCCTAGGACAACAGTTCATGAACTAGGGCTCGCAGATTGGAATCTAAAACCGCCAAGCAGAGACCTGTATTAGCTAACCATGGGTGAAAGGACTTCCCCACCCAACAGGCTGTGCTGTCTGGTGGAGGGATGTGTGAACCTGTAGGACATGAGCATTGACAGTAACACCCTAGAGGCTCTGGGAAGGAAAGTCCAGGGAGGGCCTTACCTCTGGGGAGACGAGTGTTTGTTTATGTTCATAACGGAGCAGAGAGCTAAGCAGGGGAAAGAATCAGCATAACAGTGTCTCTAGATCATCCCACAGCCATATTTTTTTTTTTAGTCCTGAATCTTGGAAACAAATTGCTTTTCTGCCAGTGCAGGAGGTTGGAGGGAGTTTACATGTTCTGCGAGGGAGGAATTAGACAGAAGAATCAACCTCGAACTAACTGAAGTAGGAAAAATTGGTTTAAATTATTCTACAACTTCAGAGATAAAATATCACAACAGCTTGAAATGAAAACTATAGTTTTTGAAATATTAAGGCTGAAGGTATTATATTTATAGGCTGTTTGGCTAAGGTATGACAACGTAACTATTCATTTCCGTCAAAGAGAAATTAAGCCTTTATGTGAGAAAGTGGGGTTGGATTCAAAGTCATCAAATATTTTCTAAATTACAAAGTGTGCAAGGCACTAAGTAGGTCAGATGTGAGACTTTTAAACAATTATTTTATGTTGTTTATCAGCCAACCCTATTAGCTGGTCTCTGAAGGGCAAGATTGAAACGATTCTTCACCTGACCCCCTAGATTTCCCTCTCAAGTTGGGGTGGGGGGACCACTTCCTGGATGTTCCAGTGATTTCGACCTGATTTACAACGTTCTCAAGAATAACAAAGAGGAGTATTTCTTAGAACTGATATGTTTGCTGGGAGGGTCTCTCTCCTAGCTCCCTTCCGGGATTCTCCCAGTAGAGGCTGCCCTCCCTGGAAAAGCTCCCAAAGACAAGTCTGCATGGGCCATTTCAACCCAGCAACAGCCTGGTGTCTCCTGATAGACTTACTTCCTTAAAGCCACTCACCACCGCCCCAGGCCATCCCCTAGATTTTTCTAACTTCAAGAGGCACTCTGAGAGGTCCAGCCCTTGCTTCAACAGCTACCCTGTGAGGCTGCCTCTCTCAGCCCGCTAACGTCTTTCCCTCTGAGGCCTTTCACAGGATTAAGGAAGTGTTTGGGGAGCTGCCCTGTTGATTCGAAGCATCCTCAGGAGCACAGAAATCTGCATAACAGACAAGAGGAAGGAGGTTGTGGAGAATAAAGTGAGTGATACCAGAGTTTGCTCTGTTACTATATTGGGCATAAAAATACGTTCAGGGTTTTGACTTTTAAATGATGCAGCCCAGTAGGGGATCACTGAGCACAGGGCAGACTGGCGGGGCGAGTAGAATAATCACTCAGGAGAATGGTCTTTGAAACTTGAGGTACCGAACTCAATTGGATAATGAAACACTGGGAACTCCACAGGGGATTTTTTTCACCTCTATAAAGAACATTCAATTAAATGCTTTTTCATTTGGACAGGAGGGGTGGAGCTATTTTTTCCCCTCTCTTTTCCACAGAAAGTATCTCCTTGGATCCTGGCTTCATTTTTTTTTTTTTTTCGGCTTTTTATTGCCTGTTTTTACTCCCTCTTGTGATCCACAATGCCTGCACATCCTGCCTTCTCACAGGTTGATGGAAATCCCCCATGTTGCCCTTGGAAATGCTCATTACCGAGGAGAGACACAATGGCTTCACTGGGTGATGCATTGGTGAGGCTTCCCCAGGCTTCTGGGGCCTCCATTTCATGGGCCACTTGCTTAGCTACTGCTGAAATGCCTTCGTGCTATGAAGGCTGCATTTAACTTAGCCATCTGTGAATAACTCCATCAGGGGCAGATTCAAATCCAAAGTCAAGACCGCTTCCTGGCCAGAATGTCATCCTGTCCCACAAGGGCCGGCAAGAGTGATTTCCTGACGTGAGTCCGACACTGTCATCCCTCCCTTGGGAGCCCTTGGGAGCCCTTGGGACTGTGCCATGCATTACAGGTCGCCTTTCTTACAAATCAATTAGTGCTTGGCACTTAATAGGCTGAAATGATGTCACACAGCCCATGTGTAGTCAGGCGTTGGGCCATGATTCCAAAATTAATGGTCATTGGGCTAGCAGAGGTATATACATTTCATTCTTAGAGCGTGACAAGATAGGAGGAATACAAGAAATGGACAGAGGGATCCTGAGGAAGGGGTCATGCAGCTCATTCAGTTCTACCCTCCCAGAATAAAGATCTGTGGGTCCCGGGCTTGGTGCTTCGTGCTTGGTACAATGGCATATAAGACATAGTTTTGTCTCATGGGTCTTACAATCTAGTAGAGGGAGCAGGGGATCGTAACCTGGAGTCAAGGATATAGAGAGAACCTTGTGAGTGAATGGTCCTTAGGGAGTGCCAAATCTTCCAAAATTTTCCATAAACTGAATTTGTACTATGAGAGTATGCCTATGTGCTTCACATTTTTCCAGATAATGGATCCATGGCTTTTATGAGATTCTAAGAGATGTAACACACACACACGCGCACACACACACACAGGGCTACCAAGGGGATGCAGGTCAGCTCCGCTGACAGGGTGTCCCATGGTCCAGGGCAGAGAGGTGGTAGAATCACCTCTTATCTGAGTTTATGAGTAGAAGCGGCCAAGTAGCCGGAAGGAAGTTCAGAGTTGTTGGCTCCTGTAACAAAACGTGAAACTGAGAAGGAAGAAACACGAGTCCTCACAGCAAGCAGCGGCCACAGAACAGGTACCAGGTGGTCGGAGAGCATGCAGATAAAGGATCAGGAGCCACAGGTCAAACCGCATAGGTAGTGAGGCAGGATGGGAGGACGGTGGGTAATACAGACCCAGGGAGGGCCTGAAGGAGACTCAAAGCACGTGGAAGAAGGCAGGCTGGAGTTCGAATCCTGCCCCGAGTCTCTGTTAACTTCTCTTCGCTTCGTTTCTCCAGCTACAAAGTGCACCTGCCGGTCTACCTTCTCCAAGGGATATTGAGAGGAACGAATGACAAACTCATACAAGGCACAAAGCTACTGCTCAGAATAGGACTTTGATTGAATTCTAGGGACGCCCTGAAAGGACTACCATTAGAGTGGACACTTGCGACCATGGTTTGATGCCACTTAAGGGTTCTAAGAATCTGTTCACATTCATCCCTTTTTCCCCTCATTCTCGCTCCTCCGATGTGGCTCTCGCAGGGTACTGTCTATTATGGAACTAAATTGACTCTTTCCTTGTATTAATCAAAACCTCCACATATGAAATTTCCCCATTTCCCTTTGAGAAGATGATTACTTTTCTGATGGAGGGTTATTAGGAAGTCTGATGAGACCCGAGAATGCTCTGCACGGCTACCAAGTCCCGTTCACTCTACCATGTGGCTTCCTGCACCTTGGCGACTCCATCTACATGCGGCTGGGCTCGCCGTGTGTCTCCGGATGATCGCAGGTGTCACACGAAGGGGCCATTCCTGAAGGGGCTACACCTTTGCACCGCGCCAGCCCGGAACACCTTCCCACCGTTGGCTACCTGCCTAAGTAAACTAGCTAGTCTTTCTGTCTGTCTGTCTCCCTCTCTCCTCTCCCCCTTCGCTAACTAGCACTCACTTACTGCATTTGGATTTTTATTAATATATAGATGATTGCGTATTTTTCTCTTCTCTCCCTGGATATTATGTCACTGAGGCAGGCACTGCATCTTATTTATTTCCATTTCTTCCCAGCACCTGGTTCAGTGTCTCCTATGAAAGGTAATCGATACATAATTGATGAATCAGTTAAGATGAGTCTCGGTCCCCTAATTGATTAATGGAGTGAGTATTCCCTAAACCAGTGGTTGTCAAAGTCTGGTCTGAGAACTCCCGTGAGACACCTTCAGCAGGTACATAAAGTCAAGACTATTTTCATGGTCCTTCTAAGGTATTATTTACCTCTTCAATCTCTCTCTCTCTCTCTCACCAGCTTTATGAGAAGTTCATTGATAGAGTTTCAGATTCCACAACGCAGCCAGCATTTAAGGAACTGGTACTTCCAAAGTATCAGAGAAGAATATGCACAGTTCCCTAAAAAGACCATGAAAAGTGCTCTTTCCCTTTTCCAACGACGTTTCTCTGTGAGCCAGGATTTTCTTCACTCTCTTCAACCAAAGCTGTATCACAACACACTGAACGCTTAAAAAGATTGAAGAACCCATTTGAGTCCTATTCAGCCATTCAGGAAAGAGACGAGAACCGGTAAAACAGCACTACTCTCCTCACTACTTTTGTTTTGTTTTGTTTTGGAATACGTAGTGCATTTGCACAAAAAAAAAAAAAAAAAAAAAAAAAAAGTTATTGGTGCTAATATGTAATGGGCTTGTCATTATTTTAAAATAGATTAGTTGGTATACATGTATTTTTTTTTCAGTTTTAGTTTCAAATATGGTCAGTATCAATAGATAAAATCCACATAAATAAAAGGTTTGAGTCCTCCATTATTTTTAAGAGTGTAAAACGGTCTTGAGCCCAAAATAGTTCAGAATCACTGTCCTACATTTTTTTCCATAGAACAGCACAACACTGTTAAGAAGTTCCTAAGTGTTTTTGTTTATATTTGGGGGGACGGGGCATGCTCTTATTGGTATGGGAAATGCCATGTTAAATAAAGTTAAACAGTGAAGTGTTTTTCTTTCTTTCATGCCCTCTCAAATCTTTTATTTTGTTAATGTTCTTTGTAAATATCTAAGGGCATGGTATTGGTCTTCTATTATTGTGTTAGCAGATTATTACAAATTAAGCTGCCTTGGGCAACATACATGTATTACCTTGTGGTTCAGGGGCCTTTCAGGGTCTCAGCAGGCTGCCAGCCCTGTGTCTGCTGGGGGAGTGGGGGGTGTTTTGATGCTCACCTAGAGAAGGAGCCACTTCCAAACTCCCTCTGTTGGCAGAATTCCTCTTCTCTGGGTGGTAGAGTGAGACCTGAGTTTTCTTGCTGGACATTGGTCAGGAGCTGTCCTTTGTGCCCAGGGGTCCCTCCCCTCTTTGCACACGCTCTCGCGACAGGACCGGACACTCCTTTAAAGCCAGCGTGGGGCAGTCTCCCCAGCCCAGTCTGGAAGACCGCACCTTACACGGCACAACGGAACTGCAGAAGGGACATGCATCTCCCTCCCCACCTTCTCCTGGCCAGAAGCAAGTCACAGATCCTTCCCACACGGCAAAGGGAGGGCTTACGCTGGGTGTGAACGCGGGGGCAGAAATCAGGGGCGCCATGCTACCTACGGGAGGTCCGGTCCACGCCGTGCTCTCATGTACTTGACCGAAAGGTTGTTTGTTTGTGTCTGTGAATAAGTAACCCTGTTTGAGAAATGTTGATCTAAAGTATTCGGTGTAACTACACTGACAACATTCTCCGAGTGTCTTGCCTCAGGGCTATATGCGTGTGTGTGTTTGTGTGTGAAACACTGTTTTAAACTCCCCTGTCTGTAAGTCAGCGTGCACCCAGAGCCTCGGGAGCGTCTAGCTGAGGAAGCAAACTTTCATGTCACCGTGAGCAGTAGTTAAAGAAGGAACATTCTCCTTCGGCAGAGACGAGGCCCATTCTGAGACAGAGGGCGTCATCTATTTAAGGCCTCATCATCCCGGTTCTCCCCGGGAGCATGCCACAATGCCTGTCCCAGGACGGAGACAGCTCTCTGTGCAGACTGGCCAGAACTGGATCTGACACTGGGGCCTCATGACTCTCAGAATCAGAAGACTGGCCTAGAGACAGTCTACAACTTTAGGACTGGAAAGACATTGTTTAGACCCAGGGGGTTTACACAGCAAAACTCTATTTTTCAAATAAAATGCTGCACGACGCTCTCTTGATTAGAACAAACAACCAAACAAAGAGTGGACTCCTCCGGTAGAAACAGTGTCCTGCCCCCTGGAGCCGCCAGTGGCTCCCCATCGTTCTGAAACCCCAAATGCCCTTTGGGCTTAGTTCTCTTGCCTGGCACCCTCATTATAAATTGAGACGAACGGAACTACCTAGGAGGCGAGGTGGTCCGTCAAAACTGCACCACCAAGTCTGGACCATCCGCTGTCAGGAAACCTTCAGGGCAATCCTCAAAGGTGACCCTCTGTCCCCTCACTGGGCACAACAGCTTCTTCACACTGTGTATCCTTGGGTGTCACTGAAGAGAACCCCTTCTCAGGGGTTCACAGTCCCTGTCATTAACTGCCGGCTTCGGGAATCAGATCCAACTTGCTCTTTGCGTAATTAACCAGAGCAGCACGGACACTTGGTGACATCTCTAATTTCTATGAAAAACCCAGCAGCAGGACACCTGAGTGATCAGTGATTGTCTCCGACCCCACAAGACACCCTGAGGGTCGGGTGGATGGGAAATCCTCAAGACACATGGGAAAAGGTGATCGGGGGTGGCGGTGGGGGGGACTCCTAAGGTCGAACCGTACCGACTTGAATCTAGCCTGAGCTGCTTGGCTCTGTGGATGTGACAAGAAACAGTGAAAACAGCAAAGGAAACCTCCTTTGGCAAGTCCAGAAAGGAAACACACGGCTGCCAGCCTGGTAAGTGATTCAGCCTGGAGGCACACCTCTACCTGTGCCCAAACCCTGCCCGTGTTCTCGCCAACATCCTCCTACAGTAGTTGATCCAAAGGCTTAATGGAGCAAAAGGCATTAAGAGGTGTGCGTGTGAATAATGCCACCAAGCCTTGTTTCTTTAATTGCTGCAAACAGCATCACCTAGGCTCCACATCCCACAATGCACTCTGCTCTCCGTCACGCAGCACTGTAATGCACCCCGTTCTGAAGAGCCTGGCAGGAGAGGAAGACATTAACTGCGCGATCTGCTGGCTTCTGCCAAATTCACAAATGCTGGCAGCTAAGCCTATAGATAGAATGAGGGGTAATTTCATGCAAATGCTCTGTGCTATTCCCTGAGCTCCAAGATTAGAGATGTCAGAAAATGTAAGTGCTCCTCTGGTTAATAACACAAAGAACTAATTCAGCATGATTCCCTAAGCTGGGAGTTAAAAAGCTGCGATTGTGAACTTATGGAGGGATGGTCCCCCTAGGGTGATGCTGGAGAGGACCAGGATGGTGCAGAGCCAGGGTGCCTAATGGGGGAAACAGAGCCATCCTACGAGGGCTGCTCTGAACCACCGTAAGGTGGTGTCCACAGGCTCACGTGGCTGTCGGGGCTTGGCCACCTTCTCAGTACCTGCTACAAGACTGGGCAGATATCCTAGGTAGCAATGAGTCTATGCTGCTGCTTGGAGAAGGCCATTCAAGACCAAGCCAAGGCTGCAGGCTTTGGGAACAAGATCTGGGAGACACGTGCAAAGGACATCTTGACTTAATTTCTTCCCCTTCTGAATGACACACTCGGTTCGTGGCTGCATCCCTCCTCGTTCCTTGGGTACACATTTCTCCGTTTTTATACACCAAATGTTATTTGGTTGTCGTCTCCAGAGGACATGGCTTATTATTGAAACAGGGCATTTCTTGGAGATGATTTTTACATCTTGCAAATGGTATGTAGCAGCGGAAAGTTTCAGGGGAAAACAGATGACACCATTCTCCTATTGACTCCACCGTAGGTGTAGCACAGGGACTACATGTCAGGCTTTGGATTTTCAGCTTTTAATTTCCACATCGGCCTGAAGTATCTATGACGGTTTTGAGATGAAGGACGCACCTCCTTCCTCTCTCCCTCCACACAGCCGCCGGAATACATCTGATTCCTAACTTTTCTAAAACAAAGAAAAGAACACCAATGCATTGGATATCAGATTTCTAGAATAGAATGCAAGATTGTAGACAAACACATCTCAAGCCAGACACTGTATGTTCATAAATCAGGAGCGTGCTTAATGGGTCATTTCTCAGAGTCTGACTTAGGATTGGGTCTTGCTTTCCTTCACTGGCTGTGAGACCCTGTGCAAGGCCCTTTATTTCTCTGGGCCACATATTTCTCTCATCAATCTAGGATAAAAATATTTCTTACTTCTTAGGCTAATGTTAATGAGGATTAAGTAAGGCTGTGCACATGGCTAGCTTATAATAAATGACCAGTAAGTAGCACCTTTCATTGACTTATGTAATTAAAGCCCAAAGCAGTTTTTTGGCGCATAGCAAGTACTCGAAGTTTCTCGATCATCATCAGGTATCTGCCCACACACAGCACCCCTCTGCAATGGCAATTTCTTCCAAATAATATAACAAGTCAAATGGAACCTGTTTTCTGTTTACCCCCTAGGACATATGTTCTGCTTTTTATTTTTTGTTTTTGTTTTCGACAGTGTACCATATACTACTAGATCGGCCATACCCAGCTCTATAAATGGGCAAGGCAAAGAAGTCAAATCAATTATTTAAAAAGTTTAGAGACTCAGTTTCCAGAAGAAGTCCACGGCAATTACCTTATCCGGCCCAAGACCAGCCCCACTGGAGAATGGACTTTTGTAACAAGACCACGGGTTTGTTTTGTCATATGAGATAAAGGAGCTCTTTACAAGTGAATTGTATTTTATTTTATGGAGCTATCTACTCCCAGTAAGTAGAGCCATGACTCACTGGAAATTATGAATCCTCACATGTTCATACCCCCGTTGATTTACAAGTCTTTGAGGCCACACACAAGTGAGCGATGTTTTACTGCTAAGTATTCATGACTCTTGTCCAACTACCCTTGAAAATAACAGTTTTCTGATTTGGAGGAGCACAGATACATTGCAAGCAAGCCCTCTGGTATAGATGTTTCCAGAAATGAGTTTACACATCTTCAAGAAGATAGTGTCAATTCTGTCCTGCACATTATCCTGAAATACTGATGATGGTTTTTGAAATACATAAAGAACACACACTCCTCCCCGCACCCCCCTTCATACAGCCCCGAGAATATGACTGATTCTTAACTTTTCTGAACGAAAAGAAAGAAATCATCATAAATTAGGAATCCATGGGTGGCTTTACTGATTATCAAATTTCTAGAATAGAATGCAAGATTATAGACAGATGAATCTTGAGCCAGACGGTATATGTTATTAAAATCAAGAGCATGATTAATTAGTCATTTACTTGGAGTGATTTATCTTGTGCCTCTCTCCACTGGCGTTGGAATTACCTGCTGTGGACGTCAGGTGTACACTCTGTTATGAATACTAATCAAAGTCCATACAAGTGTAAATTGAGGATGAATTTGAGCTCCACCAAACATCCATTTTAAAGAGCTTTTATTAAGTAGGCCTACCGTCAAGAAGCCCAGAAAGGTACAGAGGAAAGGGAATTACCAGTAATGGCTGAGTTGACTCCCTCTCAGATGAGCCAAGTGCCAGCCCCGCCCTGCACACCTGGGACCGCGGGGCTGCCTTCCTGGTGCGTGTCTACACGGGACAGCCCCATCTTTTCTCCTTCCCCACGTACTTCTCCAGCCCATGCCGTTCTCTACACTTCAACGGCCAGCCCCAAAAGTCAAGCACTGAAAGATCCCAACAGCTTCCTCAGTCGGGTACCATTAAGTAGAAGAGACTTGTGAGAAGTGTAGCTGACCGTTCAACACTCTTCTCGAAACCCTTCAGTGCCTCCCCGTGCTGTGAGAAAGAAGCCCTTGCTTCTGGCTCAGCCGGTAGAGACTCTTCAATCCTACCCCCCTCTACCGCTCCTGCTTCATTCCAAATTTCTCTCTGGCTTATTCAATGGGGAGATGGCGTTCAAACTTTCTTTCTGTCCCAGGACTTCTTACCTGTTGGCCACTCTTTCGAAAGGTGCCCTTCTGCAGTGCCTCTACCTGGTTAATTCTGTCTCCCTGTCTCTCGCTTCAGTGGCACTTCTTCCCAGACACCTCCCTTGCTGCCGCTTACCTCCCTCTGGAGATGGTGACCAGCCCTGCAGTTTTCCCTTAGAGCCCTAATGACAATCAGAATTGTCATTGATTATTTTTATAATTAGCTGTTAGCACCATCTTTTTCCTTCCCTAGACACTAACCACATGTGGGCTGGATAAGGATACAGCTCTGAGCACATGCAGGGCACAGAGCAGGCCCTCCGTAAGTGAGGGGGTCGAACAACAATGATGAAAGCTGTGGGCCGGGGGTGGTGGGGACCACTAACTTCCAAATCAGTGCCCCTTTCCTCCTAGGCTCACAGCTGGACTACATTTCCCAATCTCCCTTGCAGGTAGGTGGTCATGTGACTGGGTGGGTGTCCTACCTGCCACTCCTAGGTGCAGCCCTTTAAAGCCTCCCTGAGCAGTTCCTGATATTTCTGTGTTCTGGCTGGCTGGGATGTCGATGTCTAGGGTCACTGTGAAGGCCATGTGTTGAAACTGGCAGAGCCTGGGTTTCTAAATGACTTCATGGAACGAATGTCTTCAATTGCTGGTCCAGACTCTTGTAGGAACAGGGCATAAACTTCCGTGCTATTAAACCAATGACATTTCGGGGACAATGTGCAACTTAGCGCATCTAAATTAGTACATTAGGATGCTAATACATAGGATTCCAGGCCTTGGAAATGAGTTAAAAAAAAAAAAAAAGTGTTTCTGACACACACATACACAATCACACCTCTAATGAACACGTAAGTAGATCTTTGGAGGTAGAATAAAAAAAACTGAATCCGACAAAGTATATTATGGAAAAATTAGTGTTTAAATTTTTTTCAATTTATCTCCATTTATTTCTTTCCCCCGACTGACTCAATCTCTAATAACTACAAGAACAGTCTGATTACTGGTGTTTCTATATGGAAGAGCCACCACGGCCTCCTACATATCTCCCTGTTCTGGCATGCTGCCCTAGTCCTTCCAGTTAAGGCCCTGGGTGTGGATGAGCCCTCACAGTTAGGAGGGGAGGCCTTCCCAACACCAGAGAAAGTCGCGACGTCTTCTTGCTGAAATTAGAAGCTCACCTAGCAAGCCATTCCACTCAGTTCAATGCAGAACTTACTTTTGCCCCAGAACAGTTCAGGGAGAGGAAGAATCACAGGGCAGATTGTTTCAAACAAATAGAAAGTTCTTCTCCATGTCCCTAGGGTTCTGTCAAGTAATCTGAGGGCTGAGGCCCCGCCTCCTACAGGTTACCTCTCTCTGCCCTCACGGCCCAGTGGCTAACTCCAGCTGAGCCAAAGACAGGCTCAAGCAGCTTGGCAAGCCTCTGCCGAGCGAGTTAATCTAGCTGAGTTAATGGTGATGTGGCCACTTACCACCAACACAGAGAGCCTCATCAGTCAGCCGGTTGGAGCTCTGGGGCCCAGGAGCCTGGCCCTCCCTGCCTAGCCTTCCTCCGGCTTCCTTTGGTTTCGGAAACCTCTGTACTTATCAGGAGCACCTGCTCACAGAGTTGTGAAGCCTTTGGCCCTAAAAGGGAGGAACCGAGCACTTTCTGGCTCTGAGTATGGATCTCCCATGGTCCTGGAAGCCTGTTTCTTCCACAGAAAATGTCCCTGAGTGCCAACCCTGCAATAATGGAAAGGAACATTTTCTCACATTGAGCCACACCTGTTGTCAACAAGCATTTGCTTCCAATCTATTTAAGCTCCGTGGGGGAAGGAGACTGTGTGGGTCTCAGGCATTTTTTTGGCAATGCTGGACCCACAGCACCTGGGAAAGCTTCACAAAGTCTGTGCTATTGTTGAAGAAGTGGGGTTGCTCCTGGTAACAGCTGCTGTGTCTCAGTAGAGACCCGAGGCTTCTGGGAAAGTCACAAAAGCCTCACCCGGGCCCCTGTGTGGAGCTGAGCGCCAGCCCCTTGGAGCTGAAAAGCAGCCCACGTCTGTTAGGGTCTGTGCAAACTGACCAGGTGTGGGAGAAAAGCAGAGTGAAGACCACCTTCTGGCTTGTGATCGGGGCTGGAGCTGCTTCTGTTGTTGGTACTGGTTTGGTTTTGGTCAAAGATGTCACTAGTAACAGTTACGTGAAGGTCTATATTGATGGACCGCTAGTAACCTAAGACATCCTTAACCACCTACAGTTCATGTGCTCCTCTGTTCTGACTTGTTTTTATCTATAAATCCATTTGTTTATTCTTTTTTCCTTTCCTTCCTTCAGAAACAGAGGCCCAGCCCATATCCTAGTTCTTTTGTTCGGCTCCCTGAGACCCAAGTTCAGTTCCAGGCATCTACCTGATGCCTTAATAACCCCGTACCTTCTGCCCCTCAGTGGGGCTCTGCCCCGGAATACAGACATTCTACTCAGCAAAGCGACGCTCTTGGAGAGAACTGAGAGCGAAGCCTTCATCCGCTGCTTAACTCCCTGTTGTCATATGGCCCGCTCCCAGAGGTTATACCCATATTTTCCATGCGTAGCTTCAGGCTCCACATGTGCCCAACATTCTCTGACTCTTTCAGACACAGTGAGCCAGTCCTTCTTGAGAATTCCCTCGGCAACATGGCACAGTTCTCAACATGGCACAGGAATCAGCCCTCTGCTGTGGGATTGTGGGTTGATTTATGACCCCTATACAAGATCGTAAGCTCCTTAAGGCTTGAGATGTGTCTTATGTCTTTATTACCAATGCCCAGAGGCTTGATCTATGTCAGCCAAAGGGTTTTTTAAAGGATGGACAGTTGTATAGATGATGAGTATATTGCTGGATGAGAGGGTCGACGAGCCGGTGAATGCGTGAGAGGAAGAATGTATAAATGGATGTACAGGTGAATAAAGTGGAAGGTAGATGGTTGGACGGATGGATAGGGACAGAAAGATGGGCAGATATGCAGATGAATGGAGGGGTGCTTGGGTTAGTAAATGGATGGTTGGGTGAGTCCGTGGTTGAGTGGATGGCTGGATGATGGGTTAATCAGCGGGGGGACAGGTGCATGAACAGAGGATGAATCATCTCAATATAGACACTCTAGACACTTCTATGTTGATGAACGAATGCTTGATGAGTGAGGGTAAGGGAATGGTGGCTGGATGAGAGGACAGCTACACGAATGAGTAAACAACGACCTCAACCATCCACAGGGCCATGCTCACTTGAACCGTCCAGCTTACTTCCAGTAAGACGATCTCCAACTGCTAAACCTTTGAATAAACTCAGAAAACCAAACTGCCGGCAGGTGGAAAAGTCAGCAGGACCCTCATGGCCTGCAGGCCCTGGAGCTGAAGGGACACGCGGCGCGCTAGAATTTCAGGCTATTGGCCAAGAGACGAAATGGTTTCCCTATGGCAACCAACAGCATTGCTCTGACAATAGTCAACCTTGCTTCATTATCTTTTTATTTTATTTATTTTTTTTTCAGTATTTCAAGATTCATTGTTCACGCACCACACCCAGTGCTCCACGCGATACGTGCCCTCCTGAATACCCACCACCAGGCTTCATTATTTTTTTAAAAATCATCTCCTGCATATTAAAATCACCCCGTTTATTCTTCAGAAATGATTCCTCACGTGAACTTAGATGCAAGCTATAGAAGATGCACCTGAAAGAGAAATGGACGCCGGGGGAAATTAGGGAACAAGCCCAGAACTGCCCACCTGCCTGGGCCATCCTTAAGAAAGAGTCCCTTCCGATAAGCAAGAAAAGAGAACAACTCCCCCAAACGTGACCTTGTTTCAAAGCCACAAGGCCTTCCTCATGCCAGTCTGCGGTGGGTCGGGAACTAAGAGAATGTGTAGGGTTCAGCTACCGCCACATGCGGAACAAAGCGTCCCCCTCCCCGGGGTCCTGCGTGTTGGGTTAGCGTGCTTTTCGTTACTGCTACTGTGCTAGGGAGGGCTTTGCTTCCTCCAAGATAACAATAGAACAATGAACCAGTCTGAGAGAGAAAAAGCTGTCACTTTGGATAAAATTAGTCTGTTTTATTTTTTTTTATTTAAAAAAAATAGAAAGCTAATCATGCCAATTGTAATTTTAGTAAGTTATTTATAATGTGAGTTCATTAAAGCATGAATTTTCCCTTGGGCTGAACTAATGACCACTATTAGGTATGCTCCCCCATTTTAAACGATCAAAATATTCAATGAAATAAGATGAAAATTATAGATAGTGATAATTACAAAATGTCAGCCTCACCTGGAATCAATTTACTAATATGTCAGCTTGGGTACAGAGGAGAAGAGTCATTTTAAAATGTGCAGAAGGCACGTTGCATGGGCTGCTGTCATTTATCCTTTGGGGACTGTCACGACTGAATATTTATATGCCTTGCTCCCCTGCCGTTGTTTCTAGCCTGCTGGCTACCCCCTTTAGCAGAGAGCAAGGGAAGGACTGGCAAGGAGAGAAAGCTCCCCCACCTCCTTCAATCCCCAGGTCCTTTCCTAAATTCTTGCACGGAAGTAGAGACAGAGCTGCTGGAAGCACTGGGGGTCTATATCTGCGGTTTTCCTCTTAAATACGTAGTATTGGCCACCGCCCAGCCCCACTTCCCGCACACGAACAGGAGCGGGGTTCTTCGTAATTAGATGCATTGCAAACACCGGGGCTTGGTTTTCAGTCAAGGCTTCAGCTGTGCTTGCTTTGTTTCGGTAAATCACACGTGTACCTGAAATCATGAGCAAAATGAATTTGCTCCTGGCACACAAGGGCAGAGACCCCATCCCCCGAAGTGCACCTGTCAGGGAAAGGTGCAGTTAACGCGACGCTCGGGCACAGATGTGCGCGGCTCCTCGGGGGATGAGCCGTTCTCTGAGGCTGTCAAAGTTACCTGTGCGTCGAGACAGGATGAGAACCACAAGCTTCCTTGCCAGCGGTTGCCTCCCGCACCAATATCCTCTTGCCACCATCTTCCATGAGAAAGATACCCGAGGATATAAACATGGCTCACACAGACACATACTCGGATGCTGCCCTCCTCGGGTTAAATGACTCCCAGCCCCTGGGCTATGGTGGGAGACAGGGCCTGGGCGAACTCCCCAAGTGGAGCCGGTCGGGTGCAGGTCAGTTTTGAGTTTGGTTTAGATCTGTGTTTCCACTTCTTTCCTGCTCTGTCTTCTGCCCCCCTGCCCTGCCCCTTGAGGCCACTGATGGCTCTTCCAGGCCCACTCCCGAACTCTCTCTTCTGCGAGGTCCATTCCAGATGCCTCTGTCCCAAAGGAGCAAGAAACTCTCCTACCAGACACCAGAGAATGGCCCCTGCCATGCCAGCAGCCCCGTGTGCCCGGGGCCGTTGGGCTCTGTACAGGAATCCTGGAGCAGCCTCGGCTCTGTTCTGGGAGCACAGCTCCGGGAAGCAGCGCGCACAGTCCTGGAGAACATGGGATCTGATGCCAAAATGCTGCCTACCTACTGGGCGACTCTGAGCAAGTCCCCCGTGTCTCTGTGACTTGGTTTCCTCAGTGACAAAATTGGGGAAATTGTATCGGCTTCCTATAGATTAAATATGCCCAATGCTTAGAATGGAAGCGAGCACACAGTAAATACTTTTTTACATATTTATTAGAGAAAAAATAATTTCTAATTAATCGGTTACTCGAGCCTCCGTGTTTGATGACTCAGGCTCCACACTTCAAGGTTCCTTTTCATCTCTGTCCCGGAGTCCCGCAGCTTTCTTTGGCCTGGGATCTCAGTCTTTCTGTCCGAGGTTGACTAATGTACCCAAGGATCATCAGAGCTGATTCCTGATCACTGTCTTTTCTCAGGCCTGCACTCGTGTTTAAAACTACCACAGTATGGAAGACCAAGGAGACCTCAGTTCCTGCGGCTCAGACAACCTGGCCAATCTAAACCCACTCTTGAAATAATGAAAGGAGGTGGTAGTCTTTGCCACGTCCTAGGTTTGGAAATGATTGAATGTAGGTTTCTATTACCTTGTGTGCCTAAAGCACAAAGCCGTTGTAAATAATGAGGGCTCTGGATAGGTCTGAGTTAAAACTTACTAGTTCTTAAAAGGAGATACATGAAATAATAAATAATAAATAAGTAAGGAAGGGGATGCTTCTCTGCCAACAATATCTAATAAAAACTTGCTGGTGGAGGCACCTGGGTGGCTCAGTGGCTTAAAGCCTCTGCCCTCAGCTCAGGTCATGATCTCGGGTCCTGGGATCAAGCCCCGCATCGGGCTCTCTGCTCAGTGGGGAGCCTGCTTCCCCCTCCCTCTCTCTGCCTGCCTCTCTGCCTACTTGTGATCTCTGTCTGTCAAATAAATAAATGAAATCTTAAAAAAAAAAAAAAACTTCCTGGTGATAACATCTTAGAAGGAAAGAAGGCAGAATGTGTGTGTGTGTGTGTGAGAGAGAGAGAGAGAGAGAGTGAGTCCAAAGGCTATTTCCAAAGAGGAGCTACAACAAGGTCTTGGGCAAAGTCTGCGTCATGAATGAACATAAAGCCTTCTATTCCAGCAAGACTACTTCAAAGGCCAATACTTATTTGTGTAGAGAAGACATGGCAGCAACATGGAAACGCACCCAACCCCCAAAACTTAGCAGTAAGGTTGGCTTCCGCATCATGGATCAAACCGGTGGATACAAAGTTTTTTACGGAGACAACATTTTTCGACCAGCTAAACCCGATGGCTGTGCTAGGTTTTCGAGACTGAGGTGCCTTTATCTTATCAAGGGTACTTGACAGATGCAGGGATACATCACTCCTCAAGACATGCAAGATATTCTAGAGAGTCAGGTAAGTAATTTGAAGCACTATTTTGCACCAAAGTAATCATGGATATTGTGGGGGCTGCGCCTGGCTCTCGGGGGTCTCTGCCTCCCTGTAGGTACGCCCTTGGGTAACTTCCCCCCTTGAGTGTGCGGAGAACCTAGTCACTTGTCTCTAATGAATAGAATGTGGCAAAGGTGGCAGGTTACCTCCTCCGCGAGTAAGTTACCAAAGACTGTGACTTCCCTCTTGTTGGCATTTTGGTTCCCTCATCCTTTTCACTTGTTTGCTCTGAAGAAACATGCTGCCATGTGGGGAGCTGCCCCATGGAGAAGCCCATATGGGAAGGAACTGGGCTTCCTCCGGCCGACAGCCAGCACAGGCGTAAGGCCTGCAGTGCAATAGCTTTCGGGGATAGAATCCTACCAATAACCCCAGGAGTGAGCCTGGAAGTGAACTCAGCCCCGCCTGAGGCTTCAGACGACTGTAGCCCCAGCCCACACGGTAACAGCAGCAGCCTCCACGACAGCCAGGACGCCCGCTAAGGCAACCCACGTTCCTGACGCACAGAAACGTGCAGTAATAAATGTGACTGTGTGATGCAGCCACTGAGAACTAGTGCAGGCTCATTTGGACTGGGGCTTCAGCTCATGCACACACAAGGCCCCCGAATGGCATGCTTTAGGAGGGGCTCTGCACAGAGAATGCTGTGGAGATACATAGCATTAGAGCCCTGCCACCGTCTTTACATCTCCACTTTGAATCTTTTTCATCTTCTTTGAGCTAGCTCTCTGCCCTGATTTCCTGGATCATCAGTTTCCTATTCTGTAAAGTGGGTATAAAAATCTTGGTATCTTGTTGTTTCTCTGGGAGAGGTGAACCAGGGGTGCCTGAAAGCCCAGTATCTGGCATACAAGAGCTTTGGTTCTAGGCAAAGTGTTAGGACTCCTGGGTCTCTGTGTTTACTCCAGCTAGAAATAGGACCTTCCATCGCTTTTCTGTTAGAGGAAGGGAGGAACAAGTCACCTCAAACCAGTTGCTTTCCCAAGGCCGTTCCCCTCTGGTGTTTGATTATATCATTAAGTACCAGGTGTTTAGTTTGGAAAGAAAACCAACCACATAGTCAACACCTCTAGGTATAATGAAAACAGGACACACACACACACAGAGCATGGATTTAACCTTCTCATTCAGCTAAAGCCTGTGTTCCCCAAACCAAATAGATTCTTATTTGAAAAGAAGGTTCCTATTTGCAGGTTGTTTGCATATTATTAAATTTGCCACTATGTCCAGCCGGTCCCTCTGTGTGTCCCCATTGGCTACCGTAATGTCTACAGATTCAGAGACTTCCACTAAGCATGGCTGCTTATTAAAAATAATAAAGGGCTCCTGCCAATCGAGCACCAACTCTCTGCTGGGCATTCTGCATGCTGATTTGGGGATTTTTGCAAACACACGTGGCTCAAATAGTGCCCTTGGCTACTGCTCCTTTCACATCTCCATTCCTTCATGAAAAAATCCATCCGCATGTGCTCCAAACAGAGGCCAGCCTGGGAACAGGCCTAAGGATTTTTTTCCCAACATGGTACCCATACAAAGAAGAAAGGTTCTAGTGTTGCAAGGGTCGACTGTGTGTCTGGCCCTGTCCTGGGAGCTTTCTGCGGGGGCTCTCAGGGAGGCTGTGAAGCATATGAGTGAAAGTCATTGGGTGAGGGCCAAACTGCCTGGGTTTTAATGCTTCCTCGACTATTTACTTCCTAGAGAACCTCAGGCATTTTACTTGACCTCTCTGTGGCTCAGTTTCTTCAGCTGTGAGCTGGTGAATAGAGCACCATTTCAGAACATTGATTTAAAGATCAAATAAATCAGGGACACCTGGGTGGCTCAGTTCGTTGGGCGGCCGCCTTCGGCTCAGGTCATGATCCCAGCGTCCTGGAATCGAGTCCCACTTTGGGCTCCTTGCTCGGCAGGGAGCCTGCTTCTCCCTCTGCCTCTGCCTGCCACTCTGTCTGGCTGTGCTCACTCTCTCTGATAAATAAATAAATAAAACCTTAAAAAAAAAAAAAGATCAAATAAGTCAATAGATTTCAAATACTTATCTTACCAACGAATCAATAAATGTTATCAGTTTCACCTTTGATATACAGCTTGTGGGGTAGATGGGATTCCACAACCATTTTACTGATGAGAAAAGGGAAGTTGAGGGAAAGCCCAGTCCTTGCCCAAACTCACAGAGCCGGTAGGTGACAGAAGTGGAGCGCCCGCCCCCGCAGGACTGAGTGCCAAGCTGTGGCTACTGCAACTACTGCCTTAAGAGGCCCTGCTGATTCTCTTGTAGATACTGGTGATGACAACAGTGACCACGAAGTGGCCACTTCCTGTGTGCCAGGTACCATCCTAAGAGCTTCCCATGCATTTGTCCCGTTCACTCTCTATCACATGTATATGCAGTAGGTGCAAATGTCGCAAGGTTACACACAGGGAAACCAAGGAGCAGAAACTTCAAGGAAGGCAACTCAAAGCCACACGTAGTAGAGACTCCTAACGCTCACCACGCCCTGTCCTGCTCTCCTTCCAGGCACGTGGGAGGAGGAGGAGGAGTTCTCACACCGTGAGGCAGAGCCCTTGGCTCATTCTTGCACAAGCGCTACAGGCAGTAGTGACCCGACTCTTTTCTGAGTCAAAGCCTTCCGCTGCGGAGACTCTCCACCGCTCTCTCCCCAGATGTCCCAATCATATAGCAGCATATTCGGTTACGGAGGGACCCGCAGCCCAGGCAGCCTCACTTGCTCCAGTTTTCACCAGGGACAGCGAACCCTGTGTGTCCGGGGAGCTGTGCCTGTGTGGGATTTGGCTAACCTCCCCTACCCTGGCTGCCGTAGCTGCTGCATGGCGTTTCCAGGGTTCAAACCCTGGAAAAGGAGAAGAGTGATAACTTTAAAACAGGGTGTGGGTGAGCATGAAGTTATAGCAGATAAAATCTACATGGAAAGGCATAACACAGAGCTGAGCACATGGTAAACGCTAAGTAAAAGTTTACGGAATAAAAGAAGAGGATTCTTTTTCTGAAGGTCAAGATCAAAACCCTCTCAAGAAGACACAGCGAGAGCGCACAGCATGTCGTGCTCACTCTGCGCCAAGCCTATTTCCAAGGGCCCCGCGCATACGGACCTACACGTTTCTTACAACAACCTGTGAGAAAAGCACCGTGAGTGTCCACAGTTAATAGATGGGAAAACCAAGGCATAGCGCAATTAAGGAACAGAACTGAAGTCATAAAGCTGTAAAGGGAAAATCTGGGTCTCAAACCAAAGCCGTGTGGCCCCAGAACCTACATTCTCGACCTTGGGTCAGGGAAGCAGATTTTTCTTTCTTTTTTTTTTTTTAAAGAAAACTCCATCAAGTAACTAGTTAGGTGTAAAGGAAATAAGAATAAGAATAATAATAAATAAGGATAATATTGGCACCATAAGAAAGATCTTTCAATTTGTTTCAAAGAAGTTACTTCATCATGGTAAATGAATATACATATAAATATCCATACATAGAAGAAAGCACAATGTGTATTGGAGATTGGTGACCCTTGAAGGCAACCCCAGACTTTTATGGGGCACATGGGTGGCTCAACTGGTTCAGCATCTGACTCTTGATCTCACCTTAGAGCTTGATCTCAATGCTGAGAATTCAAGCCCTGCCCTGGACCCCATGCTGGTCATGTCACGGAGCCTCCTTACACACTTACACAAACACACACACACACACACACACACACGCTCTAAAAGTACCCAAACACAAAGTTGGGATGCACTAATGTTCAAAGGAAACTTCCAGATATATCTCCATTGAGTCATAGGAACAAATCCATTGCTTCCCCCACTGCAGACTATTTACGTCAAGGGATCCCTGGGGCCTTAGAAAGGCAGAGCATGGCAGGAATAAAGCCGGAGTGGCAGGCAGCCTTCCAGACCCTTCCACACATCCTTGCCGTTAACCACATCAATCTAGAAATGGGCAAACCAGAGAAAGGAAAGGAGGAACTTTCACAAAGTAGCAGCTCTCAAGGCAAAGGAAACCACAGAGAGTGAGAGGGACATTTCTCTCCGCCGCCGCAGGAGAATTCAGACCGCCTGACCGTAAATGTTTCTCCTGGCTCAGCCCACCTCCGGGCTTTCTCTGCCTTTCCAGCCTCCGTATCCTCTGCCTCAGGCCCCAGCCCTGAGCTGATCTGAGACAGGAAAGGAGCCCATACCGAGTTGCATCACGCGCTGGCACTGGATGTCATCCTTCCCACACTAAAAGGCCCCACCGCTAATTCTGGACTTGCGCGCACGCTCTACATTTCCTTTTCCGACAATCAGACCACGTAAGAGTGGGGCATTCCTGCATCCCGTGGACCACGTTTTCATCTTGTGCCCCCGGGATGCGGGCTCGGTCCCTGGGAAGTAAAACCAGAGAGGTGTTCTGGCTTCATTATGAAAAGCTTTGCCTTCGGGGACCCTGGCGTGGCTCCTTGGTCAGGCGTCTGACTCTTGAATTCGGCTCAGGTCACAATCTCCGTGTCGTGAGATTGAGACCCGCCTTGAGCCTGCTGAAAATTCTCTCTCTGGGAGCGCCTGGGTGGCTCAGTCGGTGAAGCGTCTGCCTTTGGCTCAGGTGATGATCCCCTGCTCATCAGGGAGCCTGCTTCTCCCTCTCCCTCTGTCTGCCACCCCCCCCTTGTGTCTGCTCTCTCTCTGGGTCAAATAAATAAATAAAATCTTTAAAAAAAATTCTCTCTCTTCCTCCATTTCCCCTAAGGGAAAAAAAAAAAGCTTTGCCTTTGGGATCTGTCTTAAAGCGTTCGAAGCTCAGCTCTTCCCCTATGATATTGGACGAGTTACTGCTCTAAACGTCTTCCATTGTTTGTAAAAAAGGGTTGACGCAGATGATGATGGCAACTCCAGAGATGACGGTGACGTCTCCTACGTCCTCGGGCGGCAGGGGAGGAGAGCGGCCGGGGTAAAGCGTCTGGCTCGGAGCCCGGCCCTGTAGATGCTGCAGTTTGTTGAGGTGTCGCCTCCGCTCTTGCTAGTTTTCTGTCCCGCACTTCTACCCGGGCTACCGCCAGCTCCAGAGACTCTGTCCTGAGACCCTGCAGGTTGGGCTCTTCGTCATCAGAAGCCCCCGTCCAGCCTGCACGGGGCCAGCTGGAGCGGGCACGTGTCGTTTGTAGAGACGAACGCTGCAGCAGACACCGTTGCCACCCCGTCCACATCCCACAGATCGCTCTGCCATTCTACTGCACACCCGCTCCCCGTGAGTTCCCGCCCTGACAGCCAGCGCTCGCAGTGGCATCCTGGCAAACGTTCAACCACCACTATGGAGACGGGAGAGCCTCACTCTGTCCCGTGAGCCGATTTCCGTAGTGTAACTACTCCCACCATGGCTGATTTCAGACTATCGGTGTGAGGTTAACTAGCTCACAAGATTCCTGACAACTTAACACCCAAACCCCATGAGCCATCGCAAGCAGAGCCTGTGCGCTGTAGGCATTTTTGTCTGTCTCTTAGAAAGGCTGCATCTTCACTGCCTGGATCTGCCTTGCCTGGACCCGAGGAGGACAAGAAGTGTCTGGGCACTGATGCCGCTGCTCACCGCCCATCCTAGGAGCCCTTAACCAAGGACAGATGGGTGTAGAGGTATAAATCCTCAAAATCCCTCACCAACGAGTGTGACGCATGGTACCTTCAGCGTCCCTGGGAATTCGTTCGAATTATCTGTGTGGCTCTCCGCTTGACACCATGACTTCGCTCACCTTCCTCCCTCCCCAGTCAGACTTCCCCACTTCCTGGTAGTGTTTCCTGAGGACCTTTCGAATATGTCACTTTCACACAACTCCTCGTGCCAGAGTCTGCTTCTAGGAACCAAACAACAGACAGTACTTAAGAGCTTACACTCTACAGCTCTGAGTTCAGATCACGACTCTGATACAAGCTGTGGGACTTTGGGACAGTTACTTAAACTTCCTGAGTCTACATTTCCTCATCTATCAATGGGCCCAGGAAATCCCTCCTGACAGAATTGTTTGTTGGGAGAATGAAAAGATAAAACCCTTAAGGGGCTTAGTGCAGTTGGCTCACAACGTATCTTCCATATATGCTGCTGTTACTAAAGAGAACATCTGAACTGGCCTCCAGGTCAGAGAGTCACTTGGAATCGTGGACGGCTGAGCCCTCCCACCAAGTAGGGCTGTGTGATGCCCTGAGCCGTACCTAAGCTTGCACTGATGTTGGCAGTCAATGTTTAGGCTCCTCGGCTCTCCTTTCCTGGATCAGGCCATTCTCCATCTTTCTCTACTGCAGAGGGAATGGGGCTCCTGGAGGGGCTCCGGTCCCCTTGACCAGCTCTGGGACCTAGAAACCCCAGCAAGCCTTGCTTCTGACTCCCCCCAAACCTGAACAGCCAGACAAGGCTCAATGGAAGGCAGCAAGCAATTAGGATAGCCAGAAGGGATGCAGCCAGCCCCTTTGTTCATGACCCAATCAACGTCTTTGCCCCACGGTCTCCAACTTCTCATGCCTGAAAATAGCAAATGTCTGCCCAAGAAAGGTGAAGTGAGCACCCATAAAGTCGAGAGGCAGAATGGACTAGTAACATCCCTTCTCAAAAGCTACCAGGTAACTTCTACGCAGACTCTTGGACATACATATCACATCAGGGTCAATGGCACCAATTTTAGACATCTTTTTTAAGTAAAGAATCCTAAACTTGGAAAAGCTCTATATGTAAGGATAGTTTACCCTGTTTAGCCTGTTACTTTGTATATAATTGATACATAATACATTTTAATTAATTAATTAGTTAAGGTATTATTTTATCATTGTAAAAATCTGGAAAGCCTATGTTGAGTGCTGTGAAGTGTGTAAACCTGGTGATTCACAGACCTGTACCCCTGGGGAAAAAAATACATTATATGTTTATAAAAAAATTTAAAAAAAAGTGGAAAACACCTTGCTCTCAATAGTTAAACACAAAACAATTAATGTTATGATACTGACTTTTGATTAAAAAATGGCTATTAAGGGGCTCATGGGCAGCTCCGTTGGTTAAGTGTCTGACTCTTGGCCTCAGCTCAGGTCATGATCTGAGGGTCGTGAAGATGGACCCCCCCCCATGTTGGGCTAGTGCTCAGCATGGAGTCTGCTTGAGATTCTCTCTCTCTCCCTCTCCATCTGCCCTTCCCCCTTCTTGTGCACATGTGTGTGCACAAGCTCTCTCTCTCAAATAAAGAAATATATCTTTTTAAAAAAAGGCCACTAAAAATTATGTTTGTAAAAAATTATAAAAAAAAGTGAAAAGGTTTATGAAGCAAAATGAAACAGATTTTAAACTCACAACTTAATTTTTTTTAATATACAAAGAAAAAGCACTGACAGTATACGAGGTTTCCTTTTCTGTCACATCTTCACCAACACTCATTGTTTCCTGTGGTTTTTATTTTAGCCATTCTGACAGGTGTGAGGTGATATGTACAGAATTGTGGAGTCACTTTACTGTATGCTAGAGCTGATGTAACGCTGTGTGTTAATGGTACTAGAAATAAAATTTTAAAAAGTTTAAAAAAAGAAAACAACACCATAAATGCTGAAAAAAAAATGTGCCACAACAGGGAAATACTTAACTAAAATATGGTCTATCTAAGCAAAGGAATAATATACAGCCACTGAAAACTGACTGTATAAAAAGTATGAAATGCTATCTGTCTATGAGATGACAATATAGCTCAAAGCGTCCTTATTGCTCATGTATATAAATCACACCTACAACTTCTTAGCAGAATATCAAATGCATGTTTTGCAAAGAGCCCAACTATGTAGAACTAAACCAACTGAAAAATGTAGGCATAAAAGAAAAAAACTCTAACTAAATTGTTAAAAATAATCCTATTGGGGCTGCAATCCTCAAGTGGCTTACTTTCTTTTCCTCCTTTATGTTCTACATTTTCTCTAATTACAGAGAATTACTTTTATAATAAACAGTGCTTTTGACTGATTGAGTTAACCATAGCAAAATGTGTACACCAACGCACATGCACACAGATGAAGTAAGGCATGGAAAGCAATGGAGAACGTGACTCTTCAGACACTTTGCTCTTTTAATGGCTTCCAAATTCGTTTCCTAATAAGGCTAAATCCCAGCCATGATCTAAGGCAGGTAACAGCCCAGCCTAACCAGAGAACTGACTCCGGTGATAACTTCTCAAGCCACGGTTACAGTTTCGCTGTCACTTCAGCTCTGGCAGCCTGAGCTGGGGACAGCAGCGGGGCAAGAAGGCATGCAACTCAAGAGCGAGAGAATTCAGAACTAGACGCTCGCTGAAAATCCTGACAATTCAGTCTTCCTTGCCTGTGCAGTCACTCCATGCATTTGTGGGTTTGCCAAAGCTCATCTTGGAAATCAGATTTCCTCTCTGTTATGTTTTATAGCATTCTGTAAGTTCAAGTCCATTGTTTCCAATATGAATTTTGCTTTTTAGTAGCCATATGTTCAGGTAAGTATGTTCTTGCTGAGGCATTAGAAAAACCAGCTCAGTGGAGGCCCATTGATTCACCACCTGGCACATGTCTTTCCATGAACAATTTACCATTGAAAGCATGAAGGAAAAGCTAGGGCATCATGGAACAAGTCAGCACCCACGCCCTCCAGCAACTCCTATCACAAGAAAAAGGTAGCATCCCTTCGGAATAATATCCATTCATCTATATTCCGGGTGGCATCATGAGACATTAATGTCAACAACCTCTAGTGTTCTTTTGAATGTTACCACTTTCCAGACAGCTTCCTCAATTGGAGGGTTCAGCCTGGCATCTGCAAAGACACAGGTATCTCCCTTTATTCTTCCTTCTTCTCTGATACAGAGGGCATGATGCCTTTTTAATACCTCACTTCCTAAAACACGAGGATACAGTATATAAAATCTGCCATCTGGCTCTTTCTTTTTCTGATGAAGCCATTTACATTTCTTAGTATAATTAGTATCGCATAGTAACTTGTCAATATTCTTCTGCCACGGCACCTGATAGCAGTTTAAGTGTACCTGCAACTTTGATGATTTATTTGGTGCAGCATGCTTTCAAGCGCTGGTGAGGGATAATTACCAGGGAGATTATTACATGGTGTTGGGTTAATTAAATATGATAAAGCCATTTGCCTGTGACATGATGGGTCTGTTTCAATCTAAACGGTATAAAGTGGTCAGACTCGTCAAAGGCAACATGGTGACCCCACAGAAGATTAGACCTAACCAAAATAGAATCCTGCTAATGATGTTTCTGAATCCGATGTTCCATCTCGAGTTCACTAGCTGTCTTTTTAATCAGAGAGATGTCATTACAATGATCACTCTTGAACATTTGTGCCCAGCCCTCGTGAGAAAGCGGGGACCTTCAAGCTACCTTGAAATGTTGGCAAAATACGAAATATTAAAAGTGTAAAAGGGAGTCTGCTGAACTGAATTGCTTCTGATCTTCAGTGTTAGACCGAATCAGAGTCGGTCTTAATTGAGGACAGCCTGCTGGGCAAGGGCGGTAAGAAACAAGAGGAGGTAAGAGACTCTGGTGTCTGATGGCTGCTGACCATCTCCTTCCTCTAGCAGAGCTATCACTGGGCTGTAAAAAGAGCTGAGCACTAGGCTGAAGGTGTGATAGACACAAGTCTGCAGACAGTGTTTTCTATTTTAATTTTAGAGCAGCAAGAACAGAGATTAGTACTCTACCATATTTTTAAAGACAAAAAGTACTGTGTACTCTGAACATGAATGGCCGGATGCTGCCGTGTTATGATAATAACGTGGCAACAAAATGGAAATTATCTCCATTGCTGAACTTCCATTTCCTCGGCACAGTGGACAGATACAACTGCTGCAAAGTCTACAGTGGCCGAAATGATCAATTCAGTCGAATACGCGTTAAGTCCGTTCCCCCAAATATCAATAAAACGAATGGCTAGAATGACTGACCAGGTGAGAGGCATCATGTGCAATCAGGAGGTATCTACCGAGGCCTCCCGGGTGCCGGTCACTGTAGGAAACAAAGTAAACAAACCCCTTATGAAACTGTTCCAGTCAGTAGTAAGAGACGACCTTGCCGCTTGATTGAGAAAATAAGACGTACGGTGCCTGACTGTGTAGCAAAGAGAAGCACTTGCAACAGCCACAAGGAAAATGGATCTAGTTATTCGGTATTTAGACAACGTCCGTGAGAAAGCCCTTCCTCCGGACGGCTTCCCACATCTCCCTCCTGCTCCCGCGGCCGCGACCCACCTCCCACCCGCCGCTGTGACCGAGAGGACCTCTGTGATTCCTCCTTCTCTCCGCACTCCCTTCCTCCTCAGACTTGTGCCGTCGTCACTCTGGTTTCCCTTCTTTCGGTTCTTCTAAGTGAGGAGGGCCCCACGCTGGGAACCTTCGCTAAACCACGAACCCTGCGGGACCGCCTCTCCATCTCCCCTTCTCCCCCGGTCCCTGATCACCAACAGAAACACCAGCAATTAGCGGCTGGAAACTCGGTGTCCAGAGGAGGAAGGGCTCAGGCAGAGACTCTGTACGGTCCACATGGGTTTCAGGGCAGGACTGGAGACCGGAGCCGAGCCCTGAAGGAGAAGCAGTGAATGAAGAGGCAGAACCCACGGCCTGGTAGGGAGAAAGAGGGTGAGCGACAGCCCTGGGCTGGGAAAGCCAAGGCCCAGGCACGAGGAGACACAAGTGCGGTTGGCACAAGAATTTTACTTTGACAGCAAAGCAAGGTGAGAGTAGAAAGACATGGGCTTGCAAGGATTCAAAAACTTTTGTTTTTAACTTATCCAGTGGGTACATTGCTGCAACAATGTGTGTGAATCTCCAAAACACACTGAGAGAAGAAAGCCTTAAATAAAAGTCCATGCTTCGTGATTCCACTCATACCAAGTTGTAGAACAGACAAAATGATTCCATGGGAGAAGACAGAGCAGTGGATACTTTTGGGGTGACAAGGGGTCATATTTGGCTGGGAGAGACTTCAGGGACTTTCTAGGGTCCTGGGAATATGCTACATCTTGACAAGGCTTTGCATTTCATATAGGTATGCGTTCGTTAAAGCTTGGAGAACGTTCGTTAAAGCTTGGAGAACACGTATTTCAGATTTATGCATTTCACTGTGTAAATTTTTACATCAAAAGAGAAAAAAAAACTATACACAAATGTTGCGCTCTAGTTAATACTATGCATACTGAAGTGGTTAGGGCTAAATTATGCCCGTTATCTGCAATTCATTTCGGAATGCATTGAGTAGAACACATAGAATGGATTAATGGATATATAGAGGAATGGATAGAGGCAGTAAGAGGAAGGAAAGCAAGTGGTAAAATGCCAGTGGTAGAACCTAGGTTGTGACTATTCGTGGGAAGAACTTAACTCATCTCTAGGCTTGAAGATTTTATTAATAAAATGTTGCTTTTTATAAAAGATTTTATTTATTTGAGAGAGAGAGAGAGAGAGTGAACACAAGCGGGGGTGGGGGGGCAGAAGGAGAGAGACAAGCAGACTTCCCGCAAGCAGGGAGCCTGTTCTGGGGCTAGATCCCAGGGCCCTGAGATTATGACCTAAGCCAAAGGCAGACACTTAACTGAGTTACCCAGGTGCCCCTAAAATGTTGCTTTTTTAAAAAAAAAATTGTATGTTGGGCACAGATGAGTCTTGAGGTTAATGTACATATTACATCTTACTATCAAAAAACATCTTGCATTTTGCATTGAGGAATGCTGGGAAAAAGCAATTTTTCAGAGATTTAGTCAGATTTCTTTTTAAAGATTTTAGTTATTTATTTTACAGAGAGACACAGCGAGAGAGGGAACACAGCAAAGGGAGTGGGAGAGGAGAAGCAGGAGGAGCAGGAGCCTGATGTGGGGCTCCATCCCAGGACCCTGGGATCACGACCTGAGCCGAAGGCAGATGCTTAACAACTGAGCCACCCAGGTGCCCTGAGTTAGGCTTATTGGAATGTATTGGACAATGATATCTAGTTAAGACAAAAATGATGGCTACTGCTATTATTGGCACATATCAGCCAGTCTCTTGTGTCAAGCATCAGGAAACGGCTTTTAAGAATCATCCCATTTAATTCTACACCAACCTCAACAAGAGGTATTAATATCCCCACTTTTCCGATGATGAAACCAAGCCTCAGTACCTTAAGTGACTTGCCCGGAGCTAATCAGGAAGAAGGCTATAGAGCCGAGGTTCAAACCTAAGCTTAGGTAGACATATACTGGGGACACAGAGGGCAACTGGCAGGATCCGGATTGGAACTCTGGTCTCTGTGATCCAGAATCCATGGAACGTCTTCAATCGTTGTTGCAACACTCTGCAGTCATCCCTGGCGGGATGGGATGGTCTCAGATGGGATCTCAATTCCTTCCAGAGTTGAGGAAACAATCACTCCTTCCAAAATGATCTGAACTTGGTGTTACACACATCAGCTTTGGGTTTACGGGCTTTGCAAATTATTCTCAGCACATTTTGACCTGAATTCTACAAATTTTCCTTGACTTAAAAAGAGGTTACACTAGACATCCTACACAGCATAGACATTTTAGCAGAAGCCTAAGGAAACGACCTGCCTGTGTTTTAAGCGTGACTTTAATGGCGGTCTTTCAGACAGTGAAGTAAGGAGGTGAGGAAAATATTTGAGGGCAGGCAGCCCTTGGGGACACCTCATTTCTTACATTTAGTAAAAGAAACAGCACTGTAGGATACAGAGGCACCACGCGTTTGCAGGAAGCTTGCTCCTGCATCCCGATTTTCCGTAACTGTAGGAAGCTGGTTTTATGACAATAATATGTGAGAATCGGTCCTCTTTTAGAAGGAGGGCAATTCCACCTAATTATCGAGTCGTTATAAAGAGCAACCCACGTCTGCGAACTCACAGGGCCCGACGGCAAGTAGACATTCAGTGACAATGGATTTCCTTCCATGTCGCTTGTCCAGTCCACAGGAAGAAATGGCACTCAGAGAGTCAGACCACGGAAAACTCCTCAGAGGCGTGTTTAACACCAGAGTCGGCAACTATGCCTCCCTTAGAATGCCTTTCCAAAGAGAATCTCATAGCATAAAAAATTACATGCTTATCAAGGTAATTTTTTCCTTTTTATGCCGCCTGGTTTTCTCCTAATAAATACTATTCCCACTATAGATTCCCCGGTGATGCTGGTATCAGGCAGGGCCAGCACTGGGAAGGAGCGACGGGGTGATGGGCAGGGAGTGGTGGTGGAGCCTATGATTTTGAGAGTTAAAATAGAAGGAGTTAAGGACTCCGTCCCCAGGCCCACTTTCACTGCTGGGCACTCAATAGAAACCCTGTTGAACTGAGCTCAAGATGACGAGGGCTTCACAAGATGCATAATGGTAGTATCTTTACAAGGAAAGCTTGATAGTTCTGGAGGGGTTTATGGTGTCAGTAATTAGGATCTCAACTTGAGGTATTTAGCTGACAGAATTCTGAAATTCACTGCAGATCAAAGGACCCCAATACTAGTCTCTTCAGAAAGTGAGAAGAAAAACGACATTCAATTTGGCTTGATACATCCACGAACTACATGGAGGAGAGGGGAATCCATGAAGAAATGACTTAGTTGAGAATTAATGAAGGGACTAGTTCAATCTCACAGGGTAAAGGGATACAAATCTGTAACCAAAATTAACTCCAAAATGATCTGTGTCTTTCATTCATTAGCCAACCCACATTTATTGAGCACCTGCTACATTCCAGGTCCCATGTTATGACCTCAAAGACATCCATGAAATAAGTGGATACAGACCATAACTTATAGTATTTAGCCCTGTAAAGGGGGGAAATTGGATTTCAAAATTCACCTCTCTACTCTCACATCTGCTTCCGCTGCACCCACAGATTTGCAGGCCCGTTTCCAGATTTGATTAGAGTTTCACCTTCCACTTTTCTTCCAAGTCTCATCTTGGAGGGTGGGGAAGGGAAGGAGCCTATATGATCAGAATCCAAACGTCTTCTAGCAGGTCAGAGGGAGAGGAGGGCCTCGTGGCAAACATTTGTTTGTTTTAAAATATGCATAATACAAACAAATGTTAACTACGACCCAGACTCCAGCTGGTATGCGCCTCACTGCTTTTTATGAGTGATCTCACCTCATCCTCACCAGAAGGTGGAAAGTAGGTGTTCTTCGTATTGTTACCATTATTGTTGCTATTACTGTTACAATAGTTATCCCTCATTTGTAAAGGAGGAAATAGGCAGCACAGGATTGCAGCTTTTGTGTTGTCATGGGCCTCAGAATTAGGGCATCTAGAAATTGAACTTGGCTGTCAACGACTTGGTTTCCAGTTCCATGGCCTTGCCACTCTACCCCTTTCATTTTAAAACCTCAGAGCACGTTTATTTATCTATTAAATGGATGGCCAACCATTCAAGTGTTCTTAGTTTTTCAGTAAATATTTATTAAATTCCAAACACACACAGACCCTGGGTATTTCCAAGATAGACATTGTCTTTTGACTTAAATTGTTGGTCCAGCAGCTTGGACAGCTGGGTGTATCTTCCCATTCTTTCATTCACCCTGCAAATAGCTGCTGAAGGCTCACTATGCCTTCCTAGTTCTCAGGCTAAAACAGGGACCAAAATGGGTAGAGAGACTGAAGGCACGAGGCAGGGATTCTAGAGGAGGAGAGGGCAGATAAACAACTTTTAAACACTCCCTAGGTCAGAATGTGGTATGATCTGTGATGAAGGAAAGCATGGGAGGAGGTCGTGTCATAGAGTGACTGGGAGACAGAAGGGGTGCTGGCTTAGACAAGATGACCGCTCTACAAAGGGGACATTTCTGCAAATACTACTTAAGAAAAGGAATGAGCCATGAAGATATGGAGTGGGTGCATTCCAAGTGGTGAGAAGAGCACATGCAAAGGCCCTGAGGTGGACTGGAGCCTGGTGAGCCCCTGCCTGGAGCAGCTGGAATCCCATATTCATGTGTTTAAATGAAATCTACAAATGCGGAGGTGCTGGTTGTTCTCACACAGTTGCACCGGGAACGTCCTGCTTTATGCATGCTATCTTAGAGCAGTTCACGTCCCCTGACAGAGCACGGGAGGCAATTACTTTTCCTTAACAAGTCAGTAAAACTGCTTTCATCGCTCCACAACCGTGGCTAGATAAGAAAGGGAGCCCCCACCCAAACCACCCAGGGCATCGCCAAGAGTGAGAGCCTACTGATCGGAAAGACATTTATAAACAGATGCAGAAAGAGAGAATGGAGTCCCCTGCCTCTTCCTCCAACCCGTACGTAACAGGTCTTTGCTTTTAGCCCCCAGGGGTTTCCAGGGAATCTCTCCCACAAGTCCAGCCAGCCCCACTGTTGGGGCAGAGGACTTTAATCTGGCCGGCGGACATGGACAAATGACCCAGCCAGGAGCACGGCCCTTGCTGAAAGCCCAAGGCAGAAGGAGCCGCGGATAGAAGTAGCGGAGAGTTTGGCTTCTAATTAGTGCAAAGTTACAGTTGGTTTGAATCATTAGAATTATTGACTTAAGGGTTTATTAAATAACATCCTCTCACATATATATTCTATTAATACTCTGGGGTAGTTTCAGTTAGCTTCAGTGCTTGAGAACTGTGTGCATTAAGAGATAATATTTTAGAAAAGTCGTGGGTAAATTTGGTGCCAAAAAGTACAAGCTTGAGTAATTCCCTTTTTATGAAATGTAGATAACAATTTAGAGGTAATCAATTCTAACGGCACAGAACTCAGAAATCCCGAGAACGTGAGTTCTTTAGAGCAGAAAGAGAAGTTTGGTGATCGTTGCTTTCGATCCCCTCATTCGGTTTGGAGAGAAAACAGAGGGACGCAGGTGAAGGCCAAGGTGCAGGTCGCTGGGGGACAGAGGGAGCATGTCCTTTCCTGCGTGTTCTTTTGTCCCGTTGCTTCCCTTCCCAGTGCTGGCTTGTGGTTTCACTTTGCAGCTTCCCTTAACACACTCTGTAAAAAATTCCCCGAGCCTGTCAAGGGCTTAAATGGCCATTTCTCTTTGTCTTTTAGCTTTTATGTCCTTAATTCATAGCTCACCTCACCTGTGAGAACTCAGTGTCAACAGAGGCATTTTTCTTGTAATGTAAAATTATTATATTTTGATATTTTCCTACCAGGATTTATTTTATCTATCTATCTATCTATCTATCTATCAGATAACCCCGGGGCGGGGGAACTTCAGGCATCACTACAAATTTCACAGCTTTGAAGGATTCTCATTTTTCCCCCTCAAAAATATGTCACATTCTGCTCCTGATAATGCAGCATGAAGATATGCTAACTTGAACAAATGGAAGTTCTTGAGACATGAAATGAGTGAAGAATAAAATATTTTTTGAAAGTTTGTGTGGCTTTTAATCATGTCTAAATCACAATCACTAACTCCGAGTTTGCTGTTACCTTCTCACAGGCTTACCCAGCAAATGTAATTCCATTACAACGCAACACCATGTGGTGAAAGCTATGAACCCAGATCATTTATCAAGGAGAAGTCTCCTGGGTGGAAAGAAGGTGACACCAGGATAAAAATACATTTTTTCCACTTAGTCTATATTGTATAAAAGCATTAAAAAATGGTGAATCTTACACTGGATTACTTGACAGTACACCAGATGATTGTGATGTGATCATTTTCTAAACCTAATGTCCCTTCTCACCTCGCAGAAGATAAGAATTCAACTCTCCCCCTTTTGAGAATTGGCTGGGCAGAGGACCAGAGCTAATTGCCAACTGCCAATCCCCCTATATCTAAATTTGTGTTACTGCCAGAGCTGTCCTGCCTTCCTTCCCTTCACCCACTTACCAATGATGAGCTGTGCACTTACATTTAACACAAATGCTCCTATGCTTAGAACAGCCCTGAAATAGGTGCCCTGGCCGGGATTTTTCTGGAAGAAAAATCCCATGCTTGGGAGGATTGTGTAATAAAAGGGTTTTTCGTAAGATAGGATTAGAGCAGACTACTCTTTGCAAATTTGTAACCACATAATCAATGCAAATGATAATAATTGTAATTGGGTTTTTTAGGATTTTATTTATTTATTTGATAGACAGAGATCACAAGTAGGCAAAGAGGCAGGCAGAGAGATAGAGGAGGAAGCAGGCTCCCCGCTGAGCAGAGAGCCTGATGTGGGGCTCGATCCCCGGACTCTGGGATCATGACCTGAGCCGAAGGCAGAGGCTTTAACCCACTGAGCCATCCAGGCACCCCTGTAATTGATTTTTTTTAACCGGCATGTTTGAAAAGACAAGATAGATTTTTTTTTCATGAAAAATTCTTAATTAAAAGAAAATTACAATAAATATAGGGCTTCACCTTTAAAAAAGTGAGTGAGCTCGATGGAAGGCTTATAAGGAATGGCTGAGACTTCAGAATTATGGAAACTCAGGCACAATGCAGTAAGGTAAAGGAAATCATGCAATAAGCATTTCTAAGGGGGTGGGTTTGGCCAAGGAACGTGAGGTGGATTGCACATAGACCGTTCTGGACTCCTCTGAGTCTCGGTGCCTTCAGTCGTGTCAGTATGCCTTCATTCAGCTGCTGCGTCTTGGTGGTGCAAGCAATCATTCTCAGAAATACTGCATGTAGACTAAAATAATTCTTATGCTACTGATATTCCCATATTTAATCAATTGCCTATGAGCTCATCTGCCTTATAAAAAACATTCAGTGCAGTGGATCAGATTTTATTTAGATAAAGACCCTAAAACATGGTCCCTGCAGTGATAACTCATGATCGTCCTTGAAATGGGTATAATATTTCATTGTCTTAGTTTGGATTCTCCCAAAAGCAGAACCTGAGACAAGGACTTTGGCACAGGTAATATATTTGGGAATTTCTCTCAAGAAGCACAAGTGAGAAAGTAGGAAAATGAGGCAGAAAAAGGAGATACATAAAGCTTCTACAGGGGTACCTGGGTGGCTCAGTCGGTTAAGCATCTGTCTTTGGCTTAGTTCATGATCCCAAGGTCCTGGGATAGAGCCCCACATTGGGCTCTCTGCTCCCCGAGGAGGAGCCTGTTTCTCCCTCTCCCCCTCTCTCTCATTCTGTCAAATAAATAAAATCTTTTTAAAAATAAATAAATAAAATAAAGCTTCTACCATGATCAGGTTCATGCGGTGGGCACCTGGGGCCCAAGCCCAAAGGGGACTCTTTGCAAAACTCTGTAGCATATGACTCAGAATTCTATCATAGGAGGATGGGGAAGCAGGGACATTTGTCACAGACTCCCATCTGTTGAGAGTGACAACAGAGAGTTAACTTTCCGTTTCTAGGACTCACCTGCTTGCTGCTTAGCAAGCTCCCAGTGTTGAGAAGGCCCTTAGACGGAGAAGAGAGACAGGGACATCTGAGGCACTACAAACTGTCTACCTCGTGTAGGGGAACTTAAATGGGGTGATGGGATACAAGGAAGAGAAGCACAGGGACGGCTGCACACATGAAGGACAGACCAGCAGGGTTTTCACAGGCTTATTCGAGGGAACGAAGAACTGAAAAGAACTGAGCTGTCCCAGCTTGAGTTACTGTCACACCCTAGGCCACCAGGCCTAAATTTCAATGATCACTTATGCTTATTGGATGAATCATGACTACCTTTTGATAAAACAGAATTATCCCAATGCCTGCCACACTCATGGTCCATTTATAAGAAAGTGTACAAGTCTACACTCACTGTTGCTGAAAGAGCCCCATGCACAGGTGGCCATGTTCTAGACCACATGACCCCTCCTCTGGACACTGCTGAGTGGCTCACAGTGGCCACATAACCTAAGAGCAGCGCTTTTGTAGGCTGCCCCAATAGTATAAAGGCTCTACCCAATCAGACTCTCCCCAGGAACTTAGGCAAAGGTGAAAAGATTGCTCTCCTGAAAGGAAACACAGAGCAAAGCAAACAACATTATCAACCACGGTCTCAGTGAAGGTGGTAACATTAAAACCCAGTCACAGCTCTAGCTGGGAACATAACTCTCCCTTCACTTCCTCAACGAACTTCCTACCTTTGGGAGGCCTGGATGTCCAATTATTCCCAATTTCCCTGAGATTCTCATCTCCCCTATATCTCAGACCCCCACTACTTCAATATAATCTGAGGATATCCCTTTTCTTCTTACAGTTCAAAGGTCTAGGTTCCCATGTGCCAGGACAATATTTTACCAACTCCCTGGTTCCGTCCAGTTCTTTTCTCATTCGGTACAAGGAAAATGTCCCTTGGGGTCTGTGCACTCAATCCCGGGGTCTCTGCACCCATCAGACCATTGTTCTGGTTATGGGTCCAGTCTTTCTTACCATTTGCCAGGCTGGAGGGTCATTGACAAAGAAGTGCATCATCTCCAATCAGCCCAAAAGGCAGAGCCATTACCTAGGCATTCGCACACCTGCCTGAGAGATTTCCAGTTCCAGAATGGATTGATAGTCATTTTAAGAAGCTAAGGCATTACCAAAGCTTGCATTTCCAGGCTACAATAGTCAAATTGCTTCCACCTGATCAATTACCTAGAAATTGAGTTTTAAACCAAAAGCTAAGTTTTTCTGGAAGCCCTCCGGGCAATGCAACTATCTCTTGCAATTAAATGTTGACATAATTCTTTCAGATCTACAGACTTGCTTTTGCTTCAAGGCTTCCTTCCAGGCATGTGAAAGCTGCCAGTCCTCGGGTAAACATTCTTTGAAAACCTCTGAGCAAATGGCAAAGGTCTTTGGGTTTGGGGGTTTGGGGGAGAACTTCAAATATCAAGAAAACTGTTCAGATACAAATGAAGGTAGTTGTGTTTATTTATTCACGTGTCAGTAAATTGTCTGCCGCAAGCCAACCTTGAGCAAAAATACAGGAGCATTGAGAGGAGTAAAAAGTGGTCCCTATCTTAGAGGACACTGAGTAGGTAGGGCAATAGACTGGAAAGTAGATGAACTACAATAGAACGTGAAAATCCTCTGACCTTGGTATGAACTAAGAACTGTATGAGAATCAAGGACGGAACGACTGAGTCCCAGAGAGTTGTCAAAGCTCCGGAGAAGGGTGGGTGGGGGGGCAATGTTCCATGGATGCTGATGGATGAGTGGGACGAGTTAGGGAAAGAAGGAAGAATTAAGGGTTGGTCCTTCAGAGAAGATCATGTGCCAAGAAATGTCATAGGTGGGGCTACAGTAGTTCGAGAAGACCAAAATCTCTGCCCTCATAAACCAAATCAGATCGAGTGTGTGGGAAGCACATTAACAGTGGCCAGGAGATGGTCACACATTGGTGAGAGTTTTGACTATCATTCTAAACATCAGATAATTTTCAGTTCTAATAGGAGCTCGCAAGAGCAGGACCTTTTGGCATTGCTGCCCTCAGGTTCTCCTCATACCAGGATGGTCCTCTTGAGGGGAAGAGAATGGTAACATTAGCTACTACTCTAACATTCCCTGCCTGACATTGTACCGAGCACATAATAAGAACTGTCTCATTTCCTGTCCCCCACATCCCTAAAATCCCCATTTGTAGAAGGGGAAACTGAAGCTAAAAGGGGGTAAGCACTTGGGGCAAGGACTCGCTATACTATCCACATCACTCAACCATCTTGGTTGCCAGGCAAGTTAAAGAAGATAGCACATGAGAAGGACCTAACACAGTGCCTGGTTTGTGGTGAGGGATCAACAAGTGGGTGGGATCATTAGTATTATTACTAGAGCAGTCCAAATCCATGTTACTGGTCCCCATCAGGAGAGTATCAGTTTTCACTTGCCCTTCTTGGGAGCATGGGCTCTCTTTCCTCTTTCCACCATTTTTTGGGGCGGGGGGGGGGGAGAAGGCTGTATCTAATTGGGAACCAGTACTTCTACACCTAAGCAATAAGTTCTTGGGCCAACTACCCTAGCAACAAAGGAAAGTACACAACCTTCATAAGCTGCCACATCAAAAACCTTTCCTCAAAAGAACTTAAATATAGAACATTTTAAACTAAATTTGTGGACATTATAAAACTTGAAAACACCACTTGAAAACTTCACTGCCTCCAAGCCTTTAGTCAAGCGGCTTCCCCCGCCAAAGAACACTTTGAGACTTTTCGTCTGCCTAAGGCAGAAGCAACCCACCTTGTAAAGTCTTTGCAGCCTCTCTCTGAGCCTCATCTGTAAAGTCTGCCCAGCCCCTCTCTGAGCTATGACTGCAATTTTGATGACTCCCCATATTTTCTTCATTGTACTCATGTCACCACCATGACTCCTACAACGATTCTAGCATGCAGGAGGTTCAACAAGGCATTTCATCAGAACCAGTGCCTAAACACCCAATAAGGCCCTAGAACGCCCACACCACCTAAAGGTCAACCTAGCCACAATGGATTCCCAGTGAGTTTTGGTTTGGGTTTGGTTTGCGTCTGCCCCTATACCTTGAAGTCAAAGATTTTTTTTTTTTTTTTCATATTATGAATCAGTAAATGTCAGGTGAATAAATGAATGAACAATGGACTGAAGAAACAAACGGAAGGTGTACGGAGTGAGAAAAGAGTAATAAGAAAATAGAAGGAAAGAAGGTAGAATCGAAGTTTTAAAAGATTTCAGAAAATTGGAGACCCCATCAGAAATCACCAACCTGAGAAAATACGGTTACAAGAAAAACTATTATTTGAACAAGATTACTTCCTTAGAGACTTCAAATTAATCCTTCCGCGCACTCCCTTCTCTAATCTTCCCAAACACAGCTTGCTTAAGCGGTTTTCTTTGTTATTCCCTGGTCTTCTCTCAATACAATCGCTGCCATCTAACTAGAGGGTCAGAAAGGAGGCTTGTAAATGCTCTTCCCCTGAGCCGTCATTTGGGGCTAAATGCAAAGGCCACATCCCATATGGGCCTTGTGGGTAAGCCTCGAGCTTCAGAAAAAGGGAGAAAGACACAGGAAGGCTGCAGCCCACGACGGGTTTTTGTTTCTCTAGTCCAGATAGGGCCAACTGGGTGTGAAACAAGAATGCTACACCCACGTCATCAAGCCTGTCCACGCCAGTGTACGTGCAGGCCTGTGTATGCATCTGTACACATCGCCCTGTACATACACACACACAGGCCACTTCGAACAAATTTGGTTTTTGTGATTATAGTAATAAGGACTTGGAAAACTGCTGCATTGGTTTGAGTTTCCCCTTAAAATACATGATTGCCCTCACAAAACATAATTTCAGTTACAGAAACCCGATAATAACCCAAAAATACCCTCCCATGCACTCTTGGCTCATGAAGTACCCACTGACTGTGACGAGCGCTGGTTGAGGTTTGGGGCTTTTTGTATTATTAATAAAAGGATGCAAGTAAAATGAGTTGGCTTTTAGAGATCGTTATCGAGAGTCTAGATAGCAAAGGTCTGGGAAAGCTGTTTTGCATTTTGCCGTATCACTGTCGCAAGAAAGCGCAGAGCTACTTAGAAACCTAAATAAATTAATAAATACAGCAAGTGATAACAATATCGATCCGGCAACCCTGAATAGAAGACAGCCTACTACCTCCCTTTGTGGAAAAGCCTGGTCTCGGCCTGACAATGCCTAGCATCAGTGAGAGTGAAATGTATGTCTCAGGGCAATTCTCAAGAGCCCTCAACAATACCATAAGAAACTCACCTCTTTTCCAGAAAGCAGGAAGGCTAGAAAGGCCAGTTCAAGAACTGGCTTCTTTAATATGGCAACAGAGATGAATTCAAAAGAATACTTTTCCTTGGTGATCTTCATCTGGTCATTCATTCAACAATCACTTGTTCGTTACTCAGCCATGATTATCAATAAGAGACCAAGTACATTTGGGAACAAAAAGCAAGAAGAAGCACAGAATGTTACAATTTATGTTCAGGACCTTGGAGCAGAAATAGACGCAAAGCATTTTTGCAGAATGCTAACTGAGAATCAAAGAAGGCATTAAAATGACTGTAACCTACATTCAGTGTTGAGGAGTGTCACAATTCCTGTTCCTGTGCAATGCACTACAGAGGACAACAGGCAGACCTGCCGTCTTGAGCCACCTTCTCACTAGCTTTAAAGCCACCGGAGGCTTAACCACTAGGATGCGGTGAAGAGTCATAGAACACTTAGACTTAAGGGGATCTAAGAGGTCATCTCATTCAGTAATTCACATTTCCTCGTTAACAGTATCATAAAAGAAATATTTCACAGAATTTCAACACATGAAAAGGACGAAAGAGGAGTGTTCCTGGTTGAAGGTCTGGTCTCCATCAGAGCCCCTGTTCTCTTGATACTTGGACAGCTTCTGAGGTGGACCCACAAAATCGAGGTCTCTATGGAGTATGGCTTAATGACCACTAATCAAAGGCAAGCCCCTTTATCAGATGGCAAAACTGAGATCACAGAGAATTGGTCTTGCCCAAGGTAACAGCACTAAGTTAGGGATATATTTGGCATTCGACTCAAAGTCTCTTTCAACCATAATATAGTGCACCATCATTTGGTAAGGAAGAACATTTTTGGAGGGAGATAAGGACTGTTTTGGATGCCTTGAGTTCAAGGTGATTGTGAAACACCCATGCACTGGTGTCTAAGAAGAAGTTAATTGCACAGGTTAATTGCACCTTAGCATGGGAATAGCACAATTTCTTAAACTCAGGTGTTGTCATCACAGAGTGGATAAATGATGTCCAAAGAGAGGGCAGAAAGCCCCTAATGAGGGGGTAGAAAGAAGAGCCAGATAAGAGATGTTCGGAGAGGTTAAAGAAAGACAAGGACAACAAAAGATCTGAATATTTTTTTATATGGAGTGATATGAACTATGTCAAAATAAAATATCTCTGAGGAGACTGAACTTGAGCTGCCAACTATCTGTTTCTTCTGCCAGTCTCTTCCGTCAACACTCAGCCCCTTCTGATTTTTGCCTTCTCACAAAACCTGCTCCCCCGGCCCCATGAGGAGGAAACAGTGATCTACAGAAGCCAAAATAAACTGTTCCCAAGAGTTCATTGTCAAACAGTCAGGAATTTTGTGAACCAATTGTTAGGAACATAGATGTTATTAAAAATAAAACATATGCATTATGGTTGAATAAGTTCTCTTAAAAGCAAAGACAAAAAATAATCAAAATTTATAATTTCCTAATTATTTTACTGTATTTTACTATAATCTATGCTCTTAAGGTTACTTACGTCTGTTCTATCTATATGGAAAAAATACTCTATAATGGGGTGCCACTACGCATTTCTTCTCAACTCTGGATTCAGCGATTCCAGGTTGGTCCTTTGGAATCAGCTATGGTAGGAGTACGTAGCATGGGAACAGGCACATGATACAGATTGGGGCTGAGACACCTCTGGAGAGAGATGACCAGTCTCCCTGGGACCCAGTACTCTGACTCCCGGTTCTGGCCCTTTGGAAGGCCTAGCTGAACTTGCCGTGTGGGTCCTCCTGGGAATTCTGTTTTTCTTAAACTTACTTGAGTAGACATTTGCTACTTTTGAATGCATCGTCAATGCCTGAGAATTGGACATCTTCAAAAGACATTTTCACATCGGATCTTTTAGGGTCAGGGCTTGCCTCCGTGTAGAGTTGCATCAACCAATCAAGAAATGTGCGAGCGTCCACAGAAGACTCTGGGCTAAGTCATTGAGAAAGTGAAGGATTGCAAGGGGTATGGTGGGTAAGGGAGGGCTGGAAGAGGGTCCTGCAGAAGGCAGCACACCAAAACAGGAACAGAGAAAGATTTCTTTTTTTCCACGCCTCTTTCTATCTAGGATCTTTGAGCAGAAGATGACAGTCCTGAGAAACCCACTATTAACCCCATTACATTTCTACTTATTATTCTAGTCATTGTTCGCTCACCTCAGGCCATCCTATTTACATAATGAGAAGAGATTTGGTGGGGAGGAGGGGCATGTATCAATTGTCATGTGTCTGCCTTGCTAGTTTATACTGTAAATAACACACTTGTTTCCCATGCTGCTGCTTTGGGGGACATTCTGTTAATTTCAGTCCTCATCTTGTTTTCGCCAAAGTTGGCAGCAGAATGTTTAGAGGAATACTCAGATGATTAGACATGGTCGTTATTTGGTGGTGCTTTAGCCGGTAGGTTTCTAGAAGACAGATACAACCACTAAGTATGCCAGCTGAGATCAGTGCTAGCCCACACAGGCCAGCTTTCTGTGCCTTTAGACTGGAGAATGTTTTCCCACACCCACTCATGGGTGGATTCACCTTTCTCATCCACTCATGCACTCTCGTGCTGATAAACATAAAGGGCTATAACCAGGGACAGCCATATGATGTGCAAGGCTGGGTACAAAATGAAAATGGGGGGGTCTCTTGTACAAAACACAAGCAAAACATTTCCCCCTCTTTTCTACAGTGTCTCTGAAGCTGCATGCTCCCGTAGGCACCAGACATCCATGCGGTGAGTATTGACCCTCCCAGGTATCCGGAGCTCTGCCCTTTGATTCTGCAAGGGAGGCACATACACCTGAATTGATCATCTGCCCCAGAGCTCACTGTGGCAGTGAGCGTGGTACCAGGGCTACAGATCGGCACTTAGGCACCTCAGGGAGCAGGGAGCCAGGGACACATCTGAGGGAGATGGGGAGGCAGTGGGAGGTGGGGCTGCAGGCGAGACAGGGCTCCAAGCCCCGGGTCCTGCTCCATTGTCCCACTGGATTTCATTTACAAAACACAGAGACAAAGAAAATAACCTATTAAGAATTCTGAGATGGTGACCACAAAGCATTAACCCCAAACGTGAGGCCCCCTTCAGAGCATGGGGCGTTCTGCAATTGTACATGCTGTATACCCATAAAGCCGTTCTTCACAGTGAACTTCTTGTATCTGTCATGGTGACACTGGTTGGTATACACCTGGGTTCGTGGTAAACAGCACATGCTGAAGGTCACATACAACCGAGCAGTGAACAGAAAAGATGGTCGGGAAGAGGGAAAGCGAGGAAAAGGCCAGTTGAGTTGGCTGATCGCAAGTCACCCATAACTGTGTCTCTTTCCATCACTGCTACGGTTTGAACCTTATGCATCTAAATGAGGAATATTTGAAGACACTTGCTTTAAATGACCAATTCTGGGATTAAAAGTACTCAACAAATATCTGCCAAAAGAATGCACTCAACCATAACAGAAAAGTGGAAATCGGAGTCTTTGCCTGTGCTTTTGGGAAAAGGAAGCAGCTTAAGCCAGTCTCACGCAATGTTCAATGTTAAAAAGCTTCAGGTGGACTTCGAGAACTTCTTCTTACTATTCTGTCCAACCCTGATCTGCTGGAAACATTCTTACAGATATTTTTCTCCTTTTATTATTTAAAAAAAAACAAAAACAACCAGAAGTGCCATTGTTTAAGGTCTTCCTTTCCCATAGGACCTTCTTAAGACAACTGCAACCAGAACCGAAGTCAGCTTCCAGACAGTCCTTGGAACCTTCTTTAGTCCCATGTCAGGTCAGCGGGCTAGGAAACACTCAGCCTAAAGGGGAGGAGCTTGGGGAGAAGAATCTTGTCCATGGCTCCGCGAGAGAATAACCCACAGGCTCCCCAGAAAGGAGTGGGCAGTAAACCACAAGATCAAGACAGAGCCTGGGTGAGACAAACCCTCGGGTCCAGCTCTTTATGGTTAACAGATTAAAAACCAGACATCCTTCCTAAATGTTCAGGAAACTTCTGCTCATTTAGATCAGCACCTGGCTTGTTTCCTTATTCAGCAACAAAGATATTCTTATTTCTGACCACACACACACTCCCCCCCCCACCCCTACCCCCCAACCATCTGCTTCCTGGTTTCTGTTTACCACTGTCCCCTGAGAGCAGCGCTGCCTCAGGAGGTAGACTCTGTTGGCCCAGCGCCATCCTCTGTCCTCCAGGCATCACACAAGGGTGTTTAGAAAGAGCGTTCCCTTTCGGTGGAACTCCACCACGGACTGTTAACAGTAACAGGGTTTTTAGGATCCTTAATCTGATCTTTGAGCCAAACCAAGGGAATCTCCTTGGAATGCCCAAAGAGTTACCTGCTAGCCTTCATTCCGTATTTCTAGGGATAGAGAGCCTTACTTCAGCACCCATTCCTTCTTTCAATCAGTCATTAGAAGATACACCGCTGATGGGTATAGCTGTATGTTAAGTGATGGGGAAAAGGAAGGAAGGAAGGAAGGAATAGAGGGAGAAGGGGGGAAAGAGGAATGAAAGGAAGAGATAGAAAGAGGGAGAGAGGGAGGGAAGAAAACATGATCTTGTAAAGTGGACCATGGAAATAGCTAGAGATATCATGTTTAAGGAGGCTCCGTCACAGAGGCATCTATTTCAACAATCGCATCACCCTGGGCTCTAGTCCTAGCTCTTCCACTGGGTGCATGACTTTAAGCAAGCTACAGACTCCTGTGGAGTTTCTGCATCTGTAACAGAGGCCGCATACCAGCTCCCACCTCAGAGCCTCGTTTGGAGGAATGAATGAGTTATCAGCATAACGTTGTCAGCCGAGATGCAGCTGTCACCATCCTCACCACCACCATGGTCCTGCAGATGCACTGGCAGACCCATTCCCACATCCACTTTGCCCCCCCCAACCTGTCCTCTACCAGTTACCAGAGTAATACAGCACGCCCAGCTCTACCACCATGGTCCTGCAGATGCACTGGCAGACTCCTTCCCACATCCACTTTGCCCCCCCCACCTGTCCTCTACCAGTTACCAGAGTAATACAGCACGCCCAGCTCTACCACCATGGTCCTGCAGATGCACTGGCAGACTCATTCCCACATCCACTTTGCCCCCCCCAACCTGTCCTCTACCAGTTACCAGAGTAATACAGCACGCCCAGCTCTACCACCATGGTCCTGCAGATGCACTGGCAGACCCATTCCCACATCCACTTTGCCCCCCCCACCTGTCCTCTACCAGTTACCAGAGTAACACAGCACGCCCAGCTCTACTTAAACCCTCCTTCGGTTTCCCATTTTCTCTTAACTGGAAACAGAGGTCCTGATGTGGCCTCCAAAGACTTGCGTGATCTGTTCCCCACCCACCTCTCCAACCCCATTTATACCAGGCTCCCCTGAGAACTCCAACCCAGACACTCTGGCCTCCTCCTATTCCTTTGCATTACAGCAACTTGGCACAGGCTATTGCCTTTGTCAGGGCATTTCCCTGGCCCTTAAACTCCTTCTGACCCTTCAGGGCTCCGCTCAAGTGTCACCTCTTTCTCCAGGTCCCCTGATTGGCCAGCTGTCCCTCCCACAGGCTGTCACAGCCCCTATCCTTCTCCTTTACCCTCATCATGGTGCCAGTTCTGCATTCCCTTGCGTGATTATGGCATTCTTTCATCATCCGGCTCACTGCCAACACCTACAGGCTCAAAGCACCACGAGGGCTTAGATTCTGTCTTCCTTGCTCTTGCCTGGGTTCCTAACACCTTTTACAGTGCTTGGCACAGGCTAGGTACTCCATAAATATTTATCCTATCATTTTTACTTGACACAGAGAGACAAAGAAGACAGGGAATATCATAACCATTTCATAAACGGGGAAATTGAGTCTTTGAAAACTCAACTGACTTGAGCAACGCTGGATGATGGCAGAATTAGAGCAGACCCCTGGGTGTCATGAGACTGAGATCTGTGTGTCTGCCCCACCCTTGCTTCCACACTTGCTCTGCCCCTGCCGTGACTGCTCTTGGTCCTGCTTCCCGGAAGGAGTGAGAACAAGGGGACGCCTTCCTCCACATTCTACACCTGGACACGTCTGAAGTGAGTTTTCCTGCTCCATCTGTCACTTTCCAGCCTCATTTCTACAAATGAAGTTGGACTCTGCCTCTAAACAATTCCTCATACAGGGGATTTCCAGGCTTCCTAATTTAAGCCTCTTGGAATGTAATGTAAACTTGAACTTATTTAAGCAAACTTGAAGCAAACAGAGAACGTATTGGCGCATGTAACCAAGAAGGCCTCAGGGTCAACTTTAGGTACAACGGTATCCAAGAGCCTGAATATTCCTCTTTTTCTTTCTCTCTCCATTTCTTGCCTCCGTTGGCTCTTTATCCAACTCATCATATCCATGTGAAGGAAAGTTGGACCCTACACTTCCAGGCTCACCTAAGCTTTGGAACTAATTATTTCTGTGGAATGAAAACAGCCAGCTCTCTGCAACATTCAAATTACCTCCCCAAAGAACTCTCAGGTGCCATATGTATGTCACAAATGTGTCTCTAGGCCAATCACCTAGCCCAGACAATTAAAGATCTAATTGGCCAGCTCGGTGAAGGTATCTGTTGGGATGACAGAAGCGCATATGTGAAAGTTCAAGGAGAATTACTTGAATGAGTCAATGGCAGGAAGGAGAAGAGGCTGGGCAAACAGAAGTAGCAGCTGAACTCTAGTACACACATCTCCCGCAATCTTGGCCCTGTAGAGAGGATCGTCTACTACAACTAGACTTGTAGAAATGCCCTAATTCTCTAGATAGATTCTGATCTGCAGCAAGCATGGTGGGACTAACATGTCTGCCTTATTTTCATACAACATACAGTTATAAACAGGGTTTAGAGAGAGCAGTAGAGAGTGTAGCCTCTCTCTCTGCAGATGAATCACCTGGCTGACTCATATTGAGGTCACAACCCGAGAAGAAGAATAAGGAGGAGGAGGAGGAAAAGGAGGAGGAGCAGGGGGGGAAAAAAACAGATCTCTGTCACATGGAATCAAAGTTCAAATCAGAGATGAATTTCCTCTCTGCTAGTGGCACTGCCAAGAGATTACTCAAAGCCCATTTTGACCGTCAAATTGCGCACACAGTTAGGGACTCAGGTGATCATCTTGTCCTGGAAGTCAGAATAGAAGCCAATACCAAGCAAAACACACTCTGCTTAGTGAATTAACTGCCACGTGCAATTGATGGGAACATGAATTCGGTAGCAGTAATGAGACCAATTTCCTGTGGGGTTTATGGATCCAAAGTCTTTTCTTAGTAGTTGTACGTCACGCCAGGGAGAAGCATCAAGGGCCTTAGCAGAACCCCCAGCTATGACACTGAAAGCCAGTGAATCATATATTATAGATGAGCTGCTCTGTCAGATGGGGGCCACAGGAACACAGAGAACAGAGGAAAACGTTCTGGACCCACAAAGGATATACAGATGGATTTTTCTGCATTTGCCAAAAAAAAAAGGGGGGGGGAGGGAACGTCAGGTGGAACTATTTCTTCACCTTGAGCCCAAACTTGTTCAGGTTTAATCAACTGTCTAAAGCCATGCTTTAGTTTTTAAAAAACAAAAGTTGCCTGGCATAAACACAGGGCTTGCCGTTGTTAATCATAGCCTTTTGCTGCTTGTAGAGGAAAAAAACAGTGGAAAAGACAGTTACAGTTTTGTCTTTGGAATACTAATATCACGCTATTCCTAAATCGTGAGAGTTGGCATAAGTCACATATGCATCATTGAGACTTTTTTTTTTGAAAAACATCTCTGGAGACACTAATTTGTAAATGATTTCAAAGCCTTTGAGGTTTCGATTTAAACTAATTTGGGTCTAGCTAGCATCAGACAGTGGTTCTCAAATGCTAAGCCTCAGAATTACCTGAAGGGCTTGTTAAATAGTAGCGCGTAACTCCAGAGTTCCCAGTTCAGGGGGTTTGGGAGAGGGCCCAAGAATCTGCATTTCTAACAAGTCCCAGGGGATGCTGATGCTGCTGGTCTGAGACCCAGTTTGTGCCCCATAATAAAAGAACTCTCTGGGCAGGGCAGTTGTCCATGGCACAACAAATTTCATTCTGATTAAACAGTTGCACTGGAAATAAACTCCTTGCATGATGGGAGCCTATTTTCTACTGTTTTGGGTCAATCATGTTCTTTCAAAAAATGCCTGGCATAGGGAAGAACTAAGCCAATTCAACAACATGTACCAAGGATCTTCTGTGTACAAACCAATTTTCACTATCAGGGATATATAAATGCAGGAGAAAGGGCTGTTCTAATTATATAACTTGTCCCTAATAATTATTTTAATAATGCAGGGAGTTAAACTGTTTTAAGCAGTCACCAAAAATAAAGCCTGTATCATACAAGACCAAAAACCCAAAACAATTCAGAGTAGCTCTGATCCTTGCGCTACTCTTGCAACTTCTATGCAAGTTGGACAATTTTTTTTTTAATTTATTTATTTGACAGAGAGAAATCACAAGTAGGGAGAGAGGCAGGCAGAGAGAGAGAGAGGAGGAAGCAGGCTCCCTGCTGAGCAGAGAGCCCGATGCGGGACTCGATCCCAGGACCCTGAGATCATGACCTGAGCCGAAGGCAGCGGCTTAACCACTGAGCCACCCAGGCGCCCTGGACAATTTTTCAAAGTAAAAATTTTTACAAAAACAGGTTTGGAATTTTTTCTGGATCTTAGGAAAATGACATTCTACACACACACACACACACACACACACACACACACACACCTTATTTAAGATGGAGATTTTTAAGTGGAAAAAATTTCTTCTAACATGTCTCTTAGCATTTTTAAGTTTGGTTTTTTTTTAAAGATTTTATTTATTTGTTTGACAGAGAGAGAGAGAGAGAGAGCAAGAGAGGTAATACAAGCAGGGAGAGTGGGAGAGGGAGAAGCAGGCTTCCCGTTGAGCAGGGAGCCCAATGCTGGGCTCAATCTCAGGACCCTGGGATCATGACTTGAGCCAAAGGCAGATGCTTGGAATGAGCCACCCAGGCACCCCTCTCTTGGCATTTTATTTTAAAGATTTTATTTATTTATTTGACAGACAGAGATCACAAGTAGGCAGAGAGGCAGGCAGACAGAGAAGGGGGAAGCAGGCTCCCCGCTGAGCAGAGAGCCTGATGCGGGGCTCGATCCCAGGACCCCGAGATCATGACCTGAGCTGAAGGCAGAGGCTTAATCCACTGAGCCACCCAGGCGCCCCTCTTGGCATTTTAAATAAAGTATTTTTTTGATGGGGTAATTTCATGCATAAATGAAATTAACAATTAGTTATAAAAGAAAAAAAAAACCCTATTTCTTCTAAAGCAATAATACTGTTCTTTTAAATGGAAAAAATATCTTAGATTAACTTCTTGGTTTTTATTGTCAATGGTTGGCCTGAAAAGAATCCTGAATTCTTTTCTCTACCAGTAACAGGGACACTCTCTACTTTAGTGATACAAGTAACTCCATATCTGCCTAGGCTTTGAAAAAAAAAATGCCAAAATACTATCCTATTTGAGAATAATTTAGAGAGTCTTTAAAATAAAAATATATTTTTGTCAGGTTAGGTTAGCAATTATGTTTAAAAGCAGTAGTGGCTAATGCTACTTTAATTAAACTTGTAAATGGATACATTTTCATAGTGTTATCAAATATTCCAATAGTTTTTGGAAAACAGTTGGCAATTTGTATGCATTAAGCCGCAGAAGTATTTGAACTTAGGGACTTAGCAGTCTTATTTCTAGAATATTATCTCTGGAAGTAAAATAACTGAAGACCAAATTTAATCCTTGCAGCCTTAGACTGGAGGGGAATAAAAGAGAAAGCTAAATATTTAGAAATATGGAAATGGACCCATAAATTATGCTTATTAATTCAATGATATATTACTATAAAAAGTCAGGTCTATGAAGAGGTATGAAAACATGGAAAAAGAAGATTTAAAATTGTATGCATCCTATGATGATGGCCATGCGAAGAAATTCTAAGACTGAAGAAGAGAAATGTACAAAAAGAGGATTATTTCAAGGTGGTAGGAAATGGAGCGTCTTGGCTCCTTTCTTCTTTTCTAGACTTTCTGTAATGTCTTTATTACTGACTTTATGGCACTTTATTAAGAGAGAAAAACCATGTTAAAAAAAATCCAGATCAGCCCTGAGTTATCCATTATATCTTTATTTAATAATGCGTTAAAGGAGGAAATGCTATGAAGCTTGAAACTCTTCCCCAAACCCCATGAACCATAGCTGTCACATTTAGAAGGGCATCCTCCCCACATGTGACTGCTGCATCTGATCAAACCACAGCTTTTTGTGTCACAGACCTCTGAAAAGTACTGTAGGTTAATTGGAGGACTATAAAGTTGGAGGACCCAAGTTAGAGTCTGAGCTCTGGCTTTTTGTTGTTTTGCCATTAGCCTGCATTTCTGCCACCAATAGAGTCTCTCAAGATTCACTGGTCTCGGCCCAGGGAAACAATGACTGTGGACACCGTCCAGGAGCCATACTGGTGTTTTTAGGTCTTGGGAGAGGCAGCCCCGCATGGCAGTCACAAGCTTCGGGATTAGACTGACACAGGTGGACATCCCTGCCAAGCTGCCATTTTATAGGCTCTGCACCATGTACAAATGATCACAATTGTCTGGGCCTCCATTTCCTATCTTAATGCAAGGATATACTAATTATATTCTTAGTATACTAAGGATATACTATGTCCATGAAATAGGTGGTGGGGCTTCCATGAGAAAATGCGTACGGAGCAGTCACTGTAGGGCCTGGCACGTGGTAAGTGCTCACAAAAATCACAGGTATGACGGTTTATCCAGGAATCATGAGCAGGGGGAGTCTCTGTTTTGACTACGTTATGGTAAAGTTAAAGCTTGAAGGGTAGGGGACAAGGAGGTTGAGGGAAGACAAGGAGGTTGAGGGTTGATATCCTGAAGCAGCTGGGGACCTATGTCCAAAAAGAGACAGGCGCAAGGCGTACATAGAGCAACTGGACTGATTACATTCACAAAATACCCTCCTGCATCTCAAGGGTCACTAGGAACCAGAGGACACTAGCCGCGATTCAAGCAACTGCTACAGCAAATAATGCACATTTCAGTTCATTCAACCCACCAAAAAATGACCATGAGAGGGAGAAAATCAGAGCCCCAGATAGGTACCATTTTTTAGGGTTTAACTATAATTTCTCACGAAACCATCATCCTCCTGCTTTACCTTCCAGGATTGTTCCAACGGCTTCTGAAGATGCAGCTGGAGATCCTTGAAAGAGACTGGGAGAGGGCACCCTCCTAACTCTGTCAGCGGAGCAGGAGGGCAGATGGGCCAGAGCCATCAATGGGGGTGAGCTAAACTGAACATTTCCTCAGCTGAAGACTTCTCCTTTCTCCCCAGTTAGAAATAGCTGGAAAAAGCTTTGTGCTTCAAACGTGGGATCCCTTATCTATCATGTTCGCTGTCTTCTCCAAAGTCTAGAACAGGATCTGGCATGTAACAGGTGCCTGAAACATGCTGGATGAAACAAGCCACCAATCATTATAACCATTTGGAATTTTTCTATAAGAATTTTTATGCCATCTAAACAGCTTGGTATTTTTCTAAGTATGTCATGTTTACAGAACCAACAAATATTTTTATTTTGAAAAAGAAATATATATGGTATGATTCTTTTATGTACAAGATGCAGAGAAGAAATCTGGAAAGCAATATGAAGATAACATTAAAGGTGCAGATAGAAGCAGTGCTGGCATCCTGTCCACAGTCACACCTGTTATGTTTACCAAGGAAAAGCACGCTGAGTCTGTGGCTTGCATTTTAAGTTGTGAAATCAAATAAAAGATTTAAAGATGTGTCCATTCTTTGGATGAAAAACCTTCATTTTTTTTTAAAGGATAATATTTATTTATTTTAGAGAGAAAGAGACAGTAGGAGCAGGAGGGGCGGGGGACAGACAGAGAATCTCAAGCAGACTTCACGCTGACCATGAAGCCCAAGGTGGGGCTTGGTCCCAGGACCCTGAGATCATAATCTGAGCCAAAACCAGGATTTGGATACTTAAATGACTGGGTCACCCAGGTGCCCCTAGATGAGACACCTTTTAGTATCCTTGCTAGGGCATTCCAAATAATGCCTTCAAAATATGTATTAGCACTAGTCGACAACTATTAAAACATTCACTCGTTCACAACCAGTTTGCCCGAAAGAAGAAGCCAACAAGTAAGAATTCAGTATTAAGTTTCAGGTTTTTAAAAATCATCCCTAAAGAGAGATGATGCCAAAAAAGAAAAAGAAAAACAGTATAGGTAATGGGTACATGGAACTTACTACACTATGTGGTTTACAGGGCTCAGGTTTCAGTATTTCCACAATAAAAAAAAAATTGTAATGGTTGCTGATTATTTTACATAATTTTTTTCTGAATGTGCAATTAGTAATTTTATGCACTTAAAAATTATATTATGTTCCTTGCATTTTATTTCAGTATGTGCTGGAATTAAACCAATCAATTTATTTTTAATGGACTCATGGAGGAATTTTCACTATATTCTCAAGACTCATGGGTTGCTAGCAGTTTTACTCTGTGCATGATGGATAGTTTCTATTTTAAAATATGGCATTTGTTGTGATATAATTTAAATTACTTTTCTGCTGGAAGTACGTATTCTTCTAAGTTACAGTTATGCAAAGGGAAAATATACATCATATTCCCACTTTATCTTCTTTTATAGTCCTTGTTGCTGTTACTTTCACTCAGGTACAATTACCCTAGTGAAAATAGGATTTTGCATTTATAGGAAGAATTTTGTTTGGATAATTCATTTCGGTTCTTAGTTAATTATGGAAGAAAAATGGAAGCCATCCTATAAATAAACAATTGTAGAGGCTAAAAACTAGCAGAACTCACATATAAAGGTAAGTGCTATATATTATCAATAATTCAGAATTCTCCCAAGCCCACTTAACAATACAAGTTGCTGTATCATAATTATGTTAAGGAAAATATTTTAGATCTTTTCATTTACTATATAGATTATGTACGCTCATTATGGAAAATTTGGGAACTTAGACAAAAGTAAAAAAATAAATTAAGATCACCCTGGGATCACTACACTGGTTGTAACCACCATTATTATTTTCCTTTATTTCCTTCAAATTCAATTTTTTGCTCAAATAGGATGCAAACATCAATAGCCTATTATTATATTTTACAAAATTGGCATAATCTATGCTCTTTATGCTGTTTTATAACCTCATTTATTTATTGGAAAATATGTAGTAAATGATTTCCCCATTTTTAACCATCCTTCTTAGTGGCTGCAGACTTTCTCACCCAGTGCTATATCTACATCTTTATTTAATCTATCCCATATTGTTAGAAATTTATAGCATTTCTATTTTTCCTATTAGAAATGATGCTACAATCAATGACTCTGTATAAAATTTTTCACATATCTATTTCCCTTTGATGAATGATTTTATTTATTTTTTATTAAGATTTTATTTATTTATATATTTGTGAGAGAGAGAGAGAAAACACAAGCAGGCAGAGTAGGAGGCAGAGACAGACAGAATAGCAGGCTCCCCAATGAGCAAGGATTCCGATGCAGGGCTCCATCCCAAGACCCTGGGATCATGACCTGAGCTGAACGCAGCGGCTTAACCATCTAGTCACCCAGACATCCCTGGTAAATCATTTAAAATCCAATTTCCAGATCAACACCTATGAATATATTCAGGTATTTTGAAATATAATGATAAAAATTACTCAAAATTATTGTCAGGACTCCCTTAAACAATTCTAGATATCCATATTCTTACAAACTATGTTTTAGCTTCTTAAAAACATAGCTGACAATTTGAAAAGTAAAAATGGCATCCCTTGCATTTTCATTTGTTTCTTATTGTTTATTGAATTATTAGGCAGATCGAACATGTCTACTTATGCCACTGCCATCTTTCATTCTTTTTAAAAGTCATTTAAAAAATCACTATCAGCCGCCTTATCTGGAGTGTACCATGTCACAGGCATAGAGATAAGTAGCAAGGATAGGAAATTAGTAAGACGTGGACCCCATCTTTAAGGATTTTACAGTCTAGTAGGAAATGAGACGTGTGAATGACTAATTCCAATCTATTATTGAAAGTGCTGTATGGAAGCGGGTATAACATGCTAGGAAACTACAGATAAGGAAGCAGAAAATGCTCCAGGGGAGAATATGTAGTGAAGGAGATGCAGAACTTAAACTTTCAGCTGGGCTCTGACCGATGAGTAAGAATTCACCAGGCAGGTGGGAGAGAAAAAGAGAGTGTCCCAGCAGAGACCGGTGGAGGAGAAAATCAACATATTATGAAGAATATTATGAAGCCAGCCAAGGGTTTGAGCAATATCAGTGGGAAATAGGGATTCATTGATGTGATTTTTGAGGAGCGAATGGGCATGATAACTTTGGGTTCTAGAAAGTGAAAGAAAAGGAAGATACAGAGTCACCTTGGGAATGGGAGAGAGAATCAGGTCAAGGACAACCAACCACAAGATACTTTCAGTTTGAGCTATTCAATACAGAGTGATACATTTACTTTAAAATATATAGGCATGAAGAAGAGGTGACCCTTGTGAATAATCATTCTTTTTTAAAAAAAATTCTAAAACACAGTGGATGTGATAGAAAGCATTATTTTTCCCAAATCACTTGCTTTAGCCCGTGGGTAGTAATGATCACGCACCAGCTGCTGTCTGTGCTCTAAGAAGTATTCTGTGTTTCTATATACCAGTCTGGGAACTTTCAATATCTACCAGCAAAAGATGTGCCCCAGGGATCCCGCTTTTCCGGAAGAATAGACACACCTGGAACACACCTGAATAAAACCTAAAGTTTGGAGCCCATGCCAGCTGAGCCCAGCCTAGATTAGCAACCTGTCAGCTGACCTCCAGTTTGTAAGGCACTGAATTTTAGCATGGTTTGTTACGTAGCATTATGATGGCAACAGAAAACTGATACACTGGCATATTCTGCTCCTTTAATTTCTAGATACAGCCCATCTCTGTTTAAAGACAGTCTAAAGCCGTGTCTGGGGTGACTCAGTCAGTTAAGCAACTGACTCTTGATCGAGCCCTGAGTTGGGCTCCACGCTCAATGGGGAGCCTGCTTGAGATTCTCTCTCTCTCTCCCTCTGCTCCTACCCCCACTTGCACTCTCTCTCTCTCTCTCTCAAATAAATAAACAAATCTTTAAAAAATAAAAGTAAATAAAGACATGTTTAAAGAATGTGGATTGAGCCAACGGCCTGTGCATTATCTGGAAAATGGGATAATACAATTGGCAGTCTGTAATAATTAAATGCAGCCCAGTCCTTCCAATTCAGAGTGTTATCGCATCAACTGGAAGTCTCTGATAAATTCCCATCCAGAATGAAAGTTAAACATAAGAAATCAATTAACTATTGATCCTGCTGGGCTGACATGCATTACAATAAAATACTAAATGGACGGACATGAGCTCAGTTCCCTGATGTAAATAAGAATTTTGGCATCTCTGTTGTCTCCTCCTAATAATGTTATATGTAAGCAGCAATCTATTGCGTAGCATGGAGGCTTTTAAATCAGGTAATAGGCCTCCTCATTCTGTTCATTAAGATAAAGAAAGGTTTGCAAGGGAAATGGTCTATTAGGTTGTAATTTGCTTTTACATGCAAATTAAGGGATAATTAGTTTTGAATATCTGAAGATACAGAATCTGTGTGTTTGACATATTTTTCATATGTAGCAAATACCAAAAAGTTCAAGTATTTTTCTAGAGAAATGAAAGGTTCTTTGAAAGTTAAAACAGATTAAACAATATTCCATTCTGAAGGCAAACTCTTCAGGTAAATATTACATGTGATATATATTTAGCTCACATTTCAGAATCAACGGGGTTTTTTTTTAACTTGTTAATATTTTGAAAAGGCTGACAAAAGTCTGAATGTCACCATGTTTTCCTCTTCTGTTACAAAGGCAAGGTGTCTTCTGAAATATGGTTAAAACAAGATTTAAATTATTTTAAATAACTAAACACACCTCTCTTCTAACATTTATTTAAATAAATAAACCAAATCTCCTTTTTTTAAAAAGAAATATTTTAGTTATTTATTTGACAGACAGAGATCACAAGTAGACAGAGAGGCAGGCAGAGAGAGAGGGGGAAGCAGGCTCCCTGCTGAGCAGAGAGCTGGATGCGGGGTTCTGTCCCAGGACCCCAGGATCATGACCTGAGCCAAAAGCAGAGGCTTTAACCCACTGAGCCACCCAGGTGCCCCCCCAAATCTCCTTTATTACTTAAACAGAAAGGATAAGTAAGCTTAACTGACTTCTTACCTTTGCAAACTGTTACTTCCTTTTCTCTTACTCTTTATATTTGGGGAAACAAAGCATGTTTCATGATGAACTTTGAAAAGTCTGAGGCCATGATATCCATTGATTGAAAAGGCCCCAAAATTTGAACTGAAATAAAAGTTCTTAGGAGGGAAGTCGTCTCCTTTAGAGGTGGGACCTGGCTCTTTGAGGCTAGGACATCTAGCGCAGTCTTGGTAGAGAACAATTTCTTTATCTGGAAGTAGGTGGGGCAGCTCGCCTAAACCCACCATGAGGGCAATTTTCTGAAAAGGACTTTTTTTTCCCGATTTATGAAATTACCAGAAGTATAATGGTAAGAGCACGTCTGGTTAGGAATAGTTAATAGTTAAATCACATCTATTGGAAAGAATACAGTGATGTGCAGGTAGGGTGACACTGTAAAATGACTGTGGGTTATGATCACAGTGCACAGTTTCTAGGAATGGGGGCTTGTGAAGCTTTGTTTCCAAAAGCTGGGATAATAAACCTATTTTTCCAACTGCTTCTTCGAATGCTTAATTCGTTTCTGCAACAAATAGGTCCACCAAAAAGCTCTGGAAGGTCTATGATGTATGAGGCACATACAAAAACTAGTACAGCGGCCACAGGCCTCTAGGGGCTGTGGGTGGATCACGGCAGATATGAGGACACATGCTCACAAATAAAAATAATCTAAGAAATAGGTGATAAATGAAACAAGAAGGCACTACTCAAATCATGGCAAATTTCAGACCATGGAGATTGGACTCTCACAGGAAGATACAGCATTTCCTCCAAATGCAGAAAATAGGTGACACTTAAACAGGGGGAGAGAGGAGAGCATTTTAGGAGAAAGAAATAGTGGATCCTGGCATGGGGTCAGGACGCGAGAGCCGTCTTCCTATTCTAGCAGGCAGTGTTGTTGGACTACAACAGTGGGAAAGTAGGGAACTAAGCTGGAACTCTACACTAAGGAAAGAGGGGGTGGAGGTGGAGCTTAACACTGGCTACCGAATTTGGAAACAGCTTGTGAGCCACTGAACGTTTTAGAGCACAAGGATGATGTGTTAGATGCATGCATTGGACAAAGGAATGAATGAGAAGGAGAAAGGTGTAAGGTGAGGACCAGGGGATTATTTGTGCATTTCCCACACCTTCGCTTTCCTGGAGGCTGATGTCACCAAAAACCGAGGGGCTGTGCGTGATGGAACTCAAGTCAGGCCAGACGTCAGACGGTGTTTTAACATAAGGCATTGGAGATGTGGGTTTGTTTCCTCAGCATTAAAGACTGATTCTCTTGTAGGTACCAGGAAACAGCCAGCAGATTCTAGAGAGAGACTACTATAGAGCCATGACGGCTCTGGAGCCATCCGTCCTGAAGGACAGACTCACGCAGACTCTAGTCATGGCACGTTAAGTCAACAGTCATACGAGGCAAACCTGCTCTCGTATATTATACACCTAAAAAACTGTCAAGAAGGTAGATCTCGTGTTCAGTGCTCTTACTCAAAAAAGCGAGGGAGAGGCAAAAGGAAATTTTGGAGATGATGGAGTTTCATTACCTTGATTGTGGTGATGGATTCATGGGTGTATGCCTATAGCCAGCACGTCCAGTTTTATCCACTAAACATGTGCGGTGTTTTGTATATCCATTATACTTCAGTCAATTTGCTTTCTTTTTTAAAGAAAGGGAAACAGAAGAATCTGCAGGATGTGGAAGAAGAGAGGGAGAAGCGTGTTGGGAAGGCGCTCTCTGTGGAACCCAGAGCAGGCCTTGTACGCAGGCTCCCTGGGGGCAGAGCTCAGCAATCAGATAGACTAGAATTGGGAAACCACCCTTAAATTCCTACTCCCTGTGGACCCTCTCTGCATTGGAATGTACTGCTTGAGAATGAGACACAATGCATACCAGGCATTCTCTGAGACTCTCTTTATACCCTTGGCTAATTAACAGTAACATATTTTGAAAAAGACATCATATCCCTAGCCCCCTTCCACAATAAGGAGACATATTTCCATGGCCATATTTCTTTTGTCCAGTGGAAGGTAACCCAAAACCTACAGTGTCACACACGATGGGGTAGGGGTAGGGATGTAGCAGAAATGGCGTGGAAAGGCAATCAAGAGAAAGAAAGAAATGGGTGAGTTGACAGGATATGGCCACTGAGTCATTATGGAGGGCAGCACAGGGGCAAGAGTGGGAAGAAACTGCGTCTTCACTCTTAGTCTTCACCCTGAATGACTCAGTAAGTGGCAATAACACTCAACCAAATTAGGAAATCAGAATGAGTTTGGTTCTTGACAGAGTGAGTTTGTATGCCTTTGGGATATCCAAATGCTCAGCACACAAGAAAAACTGTTCTAGTATTCCGGGATGAACATAGAGATTTAAGCATTATCTCCTAAATCAAACTATGACAGGAAACTTGAAACCAATGCTAACAGAAGAGACAGAAAATTAGAGAAGAATTAAAAAAAAAAAAATCACTGAGCCTCGGTGGCTCAGTAGGTTAAGCCTCTGCCTTCAGCTCAGGTCATGATCTCAGGGTCCTGGGATCCAGCCCCACATTGGGCTCTCTGCTCAGTGGGGAGCCTGCTTCTCCCTCTCTCTGCCTGCCTCTCTGCCTACTTGTGATCTCTGTCGGTCAAATAAATAAAATCTGAAAAAAAATATCACTGAAGTGTTAGAAAGAGGGAAAGGAACCAAGAGAAGGGATATTCTTAGAGGAGGAAGAAGAACCAATACTATGCTGCACTGCCAAGTAAGGGAAAAGGAACCAACAGATGACACAAGATAAAAGAGTGAGGAGAAAGAGCCTGAAAGAGGTCACTGGGGGCGCCTGGGTGGCTCAGTAGGTTAAGTGTCTGACTCTTGATTTGGGCTCAGGTCATGATCTCAGGGTCTTGAGATGAAGCCCCTCATTGGGCTCTGCCCTCTCCCTCTGGCCCTCCTCCACTAAACTCTTTTTCTCTCTCTCTTCCTCTCATCAGTCAATCAGTCTTGAAAGAGACCACTGGACCAAGCATCATGGAGGTCTGGATGAATGTCATGAGAGCCCTTCTCCTAAAGTAGTATGGGTAAATATCACATCAAATTGATTGAAGAGGCAAGTGTGACAGAAAGAGAAGGAGATAATGACCATGTGTCGTAAATTTTCTGAAAATTTACTGGTGAAAAGTAGGAGAAAAATAGTAATACTAGTAAACAATTAAGTAAAGAAGACTTGAACAGAAGACAATGAGCTAGTTGAGAGAGAGAAAAATATTATGACACATGAACTTTAGGGTTTTTTGAAAAGATTTATTTATTAGAGAGTGTGAGCAGGGGAAGCAGCAGAGAGAGAGAAAGACAGACAGAATCTTAAGCAGACTTCTGGCTGAGCATGGAGCCAGACGTGGGGCTTGATTCCACGACTCTGAGATCATGACCTGAGCTGAAATCAAGAGTTGGACACCTAGCCAGCTGAGGCACCCAGGTGCCTGACATGATGAACTTTAATTCAACAAATATTTAATGGGCTCCTACCACTCCCAGGCATTGGAATATGATGCAGAGCAAGACGTGAACTTCCACACATCGCGCTGTCTACTGCAATATTCTGTTTATTTAGACCATTAGCTCCCTGGAGCAAGAATTGTTCTCTCTCTTGCAAGAATTTGCTCTTCACCAGTGTCTCCGTGGAGCCTAGCACAGAATCTGATGCATGACAGACCAAACATTTATGGAACTAGTGAATGACAAAGTCTTAACCTTTAAGACACTCTTCCCCAATTTTGTTTGGTTAAAACTCCTTTGCCTTCTGGATCTAAACTTAGACATATGCTTCTTTTAGGAGGCTTTCTTCAACCTCTAGGATTGAGTTAGTCACCCCCAATTTCACCCTGGGTGTTCTTCCAACTATTTTTCAGTCTAGAGAGAGAGAGAGAAAAAAAAAACTCTCAACAAATGGATTTTTACCAGCCACTAAGCAAGAAACACAGACAGCAAAGGCACAGTGGGGCTCACTGACTGGTTTGGAAACTCAAGGGAATTAATTTCCTGTGCATTTGTATGTTTCTCATAAATAACTCCTACTGGTTCTCCTTTTACTTCTGCAAGCTTTCCAGGGCTGGCCTGACCAGCTCACTTGCATTCAGATGAGCGGAGTATCCTCTCACTCAGCCTAGGGAGTGTAGAATCTGGTTTTTCTCATATTGTCAATCTTGTGTAAATAGCCAAGCCATGCACAATGTAAGCAAAGCCTGCTAGTCTCCATCAGCTGGCTGGGCATCTGCGTTAAAAATGCATCTTGCTAAACAGTCCGCCCAACAGATAGCTTTCTTTGGCAGAACGGAGGGAATTTGATAAAGTGCTTTATTGGGTGGCAACATTTTAGTCTCGGCTTTCCTCAGATCACAGTGGGATAATGAAATTGGAATCCATTTAAACCTTCCATTTCACCCCACATGGTTCATAGACACCGTGTCAAACCATATCACGGGGCAATCTATGTGCTAAAATCTATGAGCTCACTCCTCCTATTACCCACAGGACCCTGTCAGATTGGAGATACATTATGGAATACAATTTGTTGATTTGCCCACTCGTGTAGCTCTAGCAGAATCTCAAATCCAAGGCAATACTCTATGCCATGAAGATGCCAAGTTTAGCAACACAATATTCTTGTTGGCCGGTCTACAAATAGTACAGTCCCTGCTGGGACAGACCTGGCCATATGACAAGGACTTGCTGCTTGCCCTGTCTCCTGTGACAAGTTCCATCCCATGGAGATCATCGGAACACTGGCGATTGTATCACATTTTGACTACACACCCCGGAAAAAAAGATGATTCCAGATTACACTGAACCCAAGACTACCCACAGACAATAATCACTGAATTCGGAGACTTTGTGAGTTGGACTCTATTCTTGGAGCCTTTCCCTTTGGCTTACTCCCCTTGACTTTGCTCCTCTGAGGTGATCTTAAGGCATAGAGACCATACGAAGGCACTGACTTCAGAAATTATTCAGAACTGATGTACTGTTCACCTGGCTCAAGTTACTTTCATCTCTCAGATTAGCGCCCAGTGTACTCATTAGGGTTGTTTTATCGCTTGCTTCCTACATCCTCGACGCCATGGACACTACAACGTGTCACCAAGATCTGACTTTAAATGGAGGTCCCATTGCGCCGGCTGCTAGTAGTACAGTCAGCAAACTGGCCTCAGCTGTCAGCCCTTCAGGGATGGCCTAGATTGTGCCCCTTCATGGTCACTGTCACCTCCATTGAGCAATTTATGTTCAACGATTGATCGACACTAAAGTACAAAGTCTGGTCAGCTCAGACTGAAAAGGGACAATTTGGAAGCTCTTGTACCAGCCACTGAGGATGTCGTTAGGTTGCGTCATAACTGGACTTCTCCTCTGGCCCACTCCTGCTTCTCACCCTTCCGCATCCTGCATGCTAACTCCGTATCTGTTGCTTCCCCAGCCTGTGACAGCCCGTGTATCACCAATAGCCTGAGTCATCCTGGCAACTCTAAGTATGATTGGGACTACCCCCACCTTCACTGTCTTCAGAGGCCTTACAGTGACCCACGAGGCCCCACAGGATCTGCCTCCCACTCTCTGGCTTCATTTCCTCCAACTCACCCCCTTGCTCACTCTGCTCTTAGCCACACCCGCCTTCTCAAACACATGGGGGCACACTCCCACCATGAGTCTTTTGCATTTGCTATTTGTTCCGTCTCCCTAGAAAATTCTTCCTCTAGATTAGAGGCAGACAATTTCTCTAAAGGGCCAAATAATAAATACTTCAGGCTTTGCAGGCCATAGAATCTGTTTTAACTACTCAACTCTACCATTTTAGCAAGAAAACAGCCATGGACCATACATAAACTAAGGGGCCTGTCTTTGTTCCAGTAAGCCTTATTTATAAAAACAGGTGGTAGGCAGGATTTGGCCTGTAGACTGTGATTTACTCACCCTAGATGGTCACATGGGTGGCTGGCTCCCTTACCTCTGTCAGGTCTTGACTCAAATGTTTCTTTCCCTGACCACTCTTGAAATTCCAACCCCCAGCAGTATTTGTCTCTTTACTGTCTTATTTTCTCCATAGTACTCATGCATTGTACCTGATACAATGCTGTTTATTTATTGCTCTGTTTGTCCTCCATCTTCCCCATTAAGAGGTAAGCTCAGTCAAAGCGGGGATTTCATCTGCTTTGAGGCCCTTAACACCAATTAGCACAAGATAACCGCTAAGTAAACATTTGATGAATGAACAAAAAAGTGAGTGAACATTCAGATAAGTCAATATTTCCTCCAGTTTTTGTTTTGCGTGTGTGTGTCTGTGTCTGTGTGTCTGTTCTCAAATTCTAAGAGATCTCTTTTACCTTTTATATCCTAGTAGAGTGAAGTGATTAAGAGTTCAAGACTTTTAGGGATGCCTGGCTGGCTTGGTCAGAAGAACATCCAACTCTTGATCTCAGAGTCATGTGTTCAAGCCCCACATGGGTGGAGAGAATATTTTAAAAATAAATAACATTTTTTTTTTTTTTTAAGTTCAAGCCTTTTAGAGGGATGCCCTGAGTTTTAAACCCCAGGTCAGTTACCTACTAACTTTGTGAACTTGTACATATATATAACCTCACTAAGCCTCCGTTTCCTTACCTGTAAGCCTCAGTTCTAAGTCATAACACTGAACATATCATATGATCATGATGATACAAAACGCTCATATCTGTCATCCAGAAATCTCTCAGTACATGGGGGCTATAATCAGCCAGACCAGAGCTCTTGCCCTTGGATATTATCCTGCCCGGATAATACAAGGATCATGTTTACAGATTGGGTCTTCATGTGCCTTTAATCAAGGCACATGTATCACACACATGACATTTTTACATATAGCTAAAAGAGATTCTAATAAGAAAAACAAAAGAATAGTTAATGACCATTCTCACTCCATGCCCGCTGATAGTCTGATAAATTTGCATGTTTGGCCTTCATATAAACACTGATACGCTGGGGAAGACCAGTGGAATGATTCTTCACATGTCCTCCCATTGGCCGAGAGGCAAACTTCACTGCCCCATTCTCAAGACTTTGTTCCAATTGATAGAAACAATTGTACGACTGATAGATACAATTGATAGAATTGTATCGTATCTATTGTATCAATTGTACAACTGATAGATACAATTGATAGAAACACTTGATAGAAACAATTGCACCACAGAATATCCCTATGGGATATACCTCGGATGCTGACATTTGCTTTGCCTGGGGAAAGCAGAAAGAAAAATGGAGATAATGCTGCTTAGGAGAGTTTCATCATCTTTCCTCCTTCTGGGGCCCTGAACTTAAATTCCTTATGGGTGCTGCCTCCAGGTTTCCAACAAGTCTTCCTCCCTAATAGGATCCCCGACCCCTAGCTCATCCTTAGACACCTGACACCATGAAACCAGAAATCTAAAACAAGAAAACAGACTCCCAGGGGATCTGAAAATATGTGCTGTCAGACAGAATATAATAAGCCTTTGGAAATCAGTACTTAGATGATTGTAGTCAGTAGAAAATGAGTGGAGAAATGCTTTCACTTTGGGATGGTTTGGTAGCCAAAGACCACTCATTTCTTGACCAAGGTGAAGGAGGAGAAATTTCTATCAAACAACCCTCATTCCATTTCATTCCATTCATCTTCCTGCTTCAAATCATTTACAACAGCTTGAGAAATAGATTTGTCCTGGCTGGTATTTAAAGAGATAGTCAATAACAATATGAGAAATAATTACTATACCTTCAGAAAGTGGGCATCGATTTTAACCATGACTAGGGCCTCAAAACTGGGTTTCAAATACGTTAGAGTAGAGTGATTGCCATTTATTACTTAACTTGCTAAATTTGTACTTAACTTGGGTGGGATGGAGTTGATGCTGAAACTCCTAAACACGGAGTCCTTTTATTCTTCCTCAGTTCAACTACAGATATATTGGGTACCTACTGCTTTCAAGAGACTGTTAGGCTCCGAAGACATCATGATGAAGAAATGGGCCATCCTTGTCCGGGGACACTAGCATTCTTTTGGTGAAAGAAGATAATAAACCACCACAAAGTTCAGCATTTAACTATCATTTAGGTAAATATTGCAAGGGAAAATGTGCATAGGGGTGAACTCACTTGGTCTTGGGAGAATCAGAAAGTGTTTTATGAAGAAGTCACATTTAAGCTGTAAACCGAAGGTTGCGTGGGAATTAAGATAGGCCAAGTGAAGGAGAACGAGAGCTATTTCCAATGGAAGGAACTAGCAAAGCCCTAGAGGCTGGCAAGAGCCTGACCTCTTCAAGCCATGGCTGGGAAAAGTTCACAGGCCCCCCACAAAAACCAATCATGTGTGTATCTATATCAAGTTTATTATACATGTTACTGACATCCGAGACAGGTAACACATGATTTACAAACAATAACAAAATATACAATATTCTCTATTGTAAATTCCACACATAGCCAACTGATCCTCATGGAAGGTTTTTATGGATTTTTGCCAAACTCGTATCTGTAGGTATCTTATGATCAGAATAGATGAGCAAGTATGGTTCCCATCTTAGTGTTGGCCAATGTTTTCATTTAAGTTAACAAGGAAGACAAAAGTGAAGGGATAAAAAGGACTTGAGTCAGAACTGCACCTGTCAATGATGTGGACAGCTTCTGCGCTGAGTCCTAGAATGGTTCTCAAATGCTGGAAGAACAGGTCTTTAGGTTTCAGGGGGCTATGCATAATGCGGCAGCTGTTAGACACAATATATTGTTAAATTTAGTTGGCATTGTTGACACTTTTCTCTATCACTTTTTCAAGTCCAGACTAGAGTTAGCAATAGATGAGCCTATTGTCCATCTTGGTGAATAAAGGTATGTTGAACCACAGTCATGTTCATTCATTGATGTCTCTTCTAAGTCTCTTTTTACTCTATGGCTGTAGAGCTGAGTAAGTGCAACAGAGGTTTTATTGCCTACAAAGCTTAAGATCCTTATTAGCTAGCCCTTTACAGCCCTTTGCTGACAGCTCTTCTGGATCCTCAACAAAACAATAAGTCAAGCCAATTTGTAGTGTTTGCCAATTCCTGCCGTGTAAATACTCCCACCGATTTCCAGCCACCACGGTGACATCACGGGATGAGGAGCTCGGGAGAGTCGTGGAGTAGCAGCACACCATCACACAGCACACACCCCTGTGCCCACACACAACAGACCTGAACAGCCCCAAAACATAAAGAACACTAAAAGGTAGTAAAATAATTTTCAGGTGACAAGCTTCCCTGTTTTTTACTATAACACGCTTTATTACAAGCTTTTGTAATTTAATTTTAATGATAGCTATATTTAACAGGTGACTTGCCAAATTCCTGAAAATCTAATGATCAGCTCTCAGGGCTGGTCTGAGCCAGCCCTAGCACAGCCGTGCTCTGCACCACACATTCTGTGTGGTTGGGGAGCAGAGGTGGGTAAGTGGAATAAGGCCAAGTGGGTGAACTAAGCAAGGCTTTGTAAGCCAGATTCAAGAGATTAGGGTTTATCCTGTAAGAAATGGGATGCCACTGAAGGTTTATAGCTGGGAAGTAGCTTAATCTCTCCCAGCTCCTATTAGTAGGGCTTTTAATCCCAGGGAACACTTCTGAAGTGATTTCTACGTGCCAAGCTCCCTTCTGTGCATTTTACAAATGTTCATTTTTGCAACAACCCCGTGAGGTAAAGTATTAATATCACTTCCCAATTTTAAAGAGAAAGAGACAGTAAACCATAAGCAACTTGCTCCAAGGACAGGATTGATGATGGTCGAAGCTGGGACATGTGGGGAGGATTCTAACTGGTCTCTCAGCCAGGGAGGGGCATTTGAACGTGCAGAGAGAAGGCTGTCTCCAAACTATGTGTGAGGGGTTCCAGGACACAGAATGATGGGTCTGTTCAGTTGCTGGAGACATGGTGGCAAAGATGGGTGTGGTGGGTCTGGGGTCCCTCAGAAGACCTTCCCATGGTGCCTGGATTCCTGAAGGCTGGAGCCATCTGTCTCCTGAGAAGAACTCTGGAAGCTGACTGCATAGGAACATGCAGAATTTGCCAGCCACCCGTCAGGCATGATTTTTGTCCCAGTAATTTAAGCCCTTCCAGAATCTACTTGGACACTTTCTCAGATCACTTATCCTTTCGTGAACTGTATGAGCAAAGAGGGAGAGGAATGAACACACCACGTTCTAACTGGGATGCATTCTTACCATGTAAATTTTGGGTAACTTCCCCAGAAGTCAACGTTGATCCTTAACAGTAAGTGGAGCTAATGCATCTCTAAATCACAATAGACCTGATTATTCTCGGGTAGAGAGGGGGTGAGGAGGAACGGCTGCCAGTTAGAAGCTGTGGTAGCTGTTAAGTGCATCAGAGACATTTGTGATTTAAGCTGAAATTTTACTTTTTAGGGAACATGAAAATCGGCCAATCTTCTAATTTGGTACATTAGGGAAGAAAGAATCATGGTATGGGAGAGGATAAATGCACATCTTACAAGTGTAACCTCCAACAATTTGCAAACCTGACAGGGTACCTCTGCTGCCTTCATGCTCCATCAGCAGAACTGAGAAGTTGAAAGAGAAACCTTATGGCCCACAAAGGTGAAAAGATTTGCAAAAAATATTTTACAGATAAAGGCTGTCGATCCCTGGTCCAAACCACTACAGGATATGGGCATCCAGTCTACTGACCCCGAGCTGCTGAGAGACCCAAGGGTAAATTAGGTCAGTCCTGCTTTGCATTTGCATGTAACTTACTACGTCCCGCTTGCACGCTCAGTGCATTTCTCCCACACGTCTGTGGACTTCTTTCCCATAAGCAAAATGGACATCTCCAGGCACCCAGGAAGGGTCCCATGATAAATGGAATCTTGCATTGGTTCCCAAAGGAGCTGAGCCTCTCATGTCAGAGGCCACTTGGCTGGTGTAGCCACCCCCTGCTTAGCTAACATTCCACACTTTCACCTGAGAGCTTCAGTAATTCTCTTATCTCAGCCAAGAAAAGCCCTGCCACATATCCTCAGAGCTTATTAAGTCTGTGCACAGAAAGGCAGCTAGAGAACTGCAATAATTATCTGGGTAACGAGTTAAAAATCACTCTTGCCTAAAATAACCTGGTAATGAGTGAGCCCTGCTATCATATTCATTAAAGAGGAACATTTCTCAGAGAGCCAAGTGGAATGGAGATCGTGTCAAAACTGGTTTACAGATCGGGAATACGCTGCCTGGGGCGCTGAGTACAATGATCTAACGTAAAAACACAGGTAAAACACAGGAGAAAAACCCTCCGAGTAGAGTTGAAGGGACCTCTCCATTTGATAGTGAGAAGAGCTGGCTTTCACGGAGTGATTACCATGTGCCGGGAACTAGGCCAGTAACCCGTGTGGATCATTTAGTTTTTCATTCCTTAAAATGCCCCAATGAGACGGTTAGTATTTTCATTTCCATTTTGCAGATGAACAAACTGAGGCTCGGAGGAGTTGAATTACTTGCCCAAGGGCACCCGGCTGACAAGGGAAGAGGAGAATGGGACTGTGGCTCCAGAGCACACCTTTCTGCACTCTGTACAGATTTAAAAAAAAAAAAAAAAAAAGTAGGCCAAGACAGGTGATTTGCTATGCCTGGGGTCGCAAAGCTGGTTGGTGGCAGAGCTGGGACAATTCAGAGCTTGGAAATCAATACTGAAAATGAGGATAGGGACACGGGCTCACTGTCTGTGAAGAAGAAAAGGAGAAGAGCCCTTACTCTGGTGATTCCAGTCCCATGTCATCACCATCATCGTCATCAAAGAAGCTATTATTTGTGGAGAAATTACTATGTGTCAGGTCCTATTTCAAGTGCATTATCTCAATGAGTCCTTGCAATGCCATCTTATTTAATCCTTAAAACCATGCTTTAGGTATGACCTATATGATCCCAGTTGTATAGATGGGGAAACTGAGTTACGGACACGAAATGACCTATCCTTAGCCCCCCCACCCTGCCCCTGGCTAGGAGGCTGAGGGTGTACGATTGGTCTGGCTCCGGAATGCACACTTCTAATCCCTGCTTCTCGTTGACTGCCTCCCTTTGTGGATGAGAGCCCCGGGGTTTCTGCTCACCTCGGATCACCAGGCTGCCTTCCCAGTTCTTCTAGGACTCCTCAATTCTCTTTTCCGAGTTTCATAGCACTTTTCTGACTATATTACCAACTTACAGGCAGTCTCCTCCAGCCGCCCCATAGTCACACAATAACGTGTGCACATGTACACACACACGTGCACACGCGCACACACATGCACACCCTGCGTCAGCTCCAGCAGGTCAACCATCAGACACCACACTGGAGAGCACCCTGATCATAAGGACAGCACAGGCATCAAGAATCTAGGCTCTGCCAAAGACATAGGTTCATACCTTCCCTCCTGACTTACCAACACCATACCTTTACCCAAGTTAATGTCTCAGGGGCTCGGTTCCACCCTTTGTTAAGTGATAACTATGGCAACTACTGTAATGTAGGACTGCCGCATCAGTATCTGAACCCAGCACCCGGCAAATGAGCATTCGACAACAGATAACTGTTATTACTGAAACTTGGTAGAAAGAACAGAGGACTTGGTAGATGAATGGATGTATGACTTGGCAGAGGATTGGATGGATGCAATTCTAGCTGTCTGGAAGGACTGATTTGGAGGGGCACCTAGGTGCCACAGTCAGTTAAGTGTCCCACTCTTGATTTCAACTTGAGTCATGATCTCGGACTCCTGCGATGGAACCCAAGGAACCCTCCAGGCTCTGTGTTTGGTGGGGAGTCTGCTTCTCTCCTTTTCCCTCTGCTCTTCCTCCCGCACTCACATGCTTTCTCTAAAATAAATAAATAAATCTTAAAGGAAAAAAAAAAAAAAAGGACTGGATCAGAAACAGAAAATGAGAGAGAAGAATCAGTAAAGTTCTTTGTAGGTTTTTTGTTTGTTTGTTTTTACTATTATAAAGAAGATCTTTAATCTGCACAGTTGAAAGACTACAGGATCACGTTGTGACCCACACATAGGCAAGATGTTCATTGCCAAAACTCAACCCGGCTGTTGGTTCTGCCTCACACTTATCAGTTCTCTCGGAGTTCCTATTCCTGACATTATTTCCAAATGTGGACAAGAAGGCACTGAGCAGATGAGAAGAGATAAAATAACAGGTAAGACAAACCCCCGATCAAGGTTAGAGCTGTAACTACTTTGCTTAATACTGACTCCCCAGCACAGAGCATGGTTTCCTGTAACTCTTTGGTCAGTCCAGGTAGGCTAGATTCTAAAAGCAAAAATACAGTAAAAATAACAATAACAACAACAACAAAACCCCACAATTTCACCATGTGAACAATATGAAGATGCAGCTATCACCTGGGATACAGTCTGTGTAGACGATTTCATCTGGGGATGGCAAGAAGGGCTCTGATGGCTCCCGGCGGTCACGTAAGCTTGCTCCCATTTTGTGGCTCCACCGCCCCCCTCCTGATCCTCTACCTCTGGCTAGCAGACAGGACAACAGAGCAAATGTGCTTGGAGGACTAACAGGAGGTTTTACAGAAGGAAGGCTTACATCCACCTGCTCTCCATTGGCCAAAAACCAGCCGGAGGGACTCTAAAATGGCACTAGTTGTGTGCCCTTGAGAAAGAAGGAAATTACTTGGTAAGTTACTAGCCAGTCTCTACTACACAGTTCACTAGGTATGTGTTGAGTGGAAAAGTAAGTGCCTACAGGAAACACAGTGGGGGATACACTGTGGTAGGGGGAAGCGGAACGTCTGCCTCCATATACATGTCTAAGGAGATTTATTGCGGTCAGTATCTGGCTGGAACTCAGGTCTCCGACTGCTCCCTGCAGGTAATAGCTCATGTGGAGCCCCATACTGTCCCCCAGGCCCACCTGTTCTATCATTATACCCGCACTGGCAGCTGCAGCCACAATTCCCAGATGTTGGGTGAGTCTGACCCAGTTCTACTGCTGCGAGTCAACTCGGTGCTACTGCTGGACATCAACCCCATAATCAGGGGAAGAAGAACACCCAGATTTAATTTCCAGTTAAGATACCAGAAACAATTTATTGACTTTTAAAATAGAAATGTGAGGAAACATGTACTGAGCCCCAGGTGCCAATTGAATAAGCAGTCGGAGCTTTATGGTGCCGGATACGCCATCAAATCAGGGCACTTATCACAGGCAGACTCATATTAAAGAGGCTTATGTATGTGTCTGCATCCCTGGTACCCTGCAAGCATCTGGAGGGCAGGGACTGAATTATTCATCTTTGACTCCCTAGCAAGATTGTCCAGCAGAGCCTTGCACGTGATGGCCAGTGCTGGCAGGAGACATCTGTCCTCCTGGTCTACCCACCACCCCTTGGCATTGTGCAGCAGTGCCTAGCTTGTCTTTGGGAAACCACCTCGCTCTCCACAGTTAGTCTATGAAATTAAGGGTGACTCTGTATCCAGCTCCAGAACTGGAAATGGGCCCTGGCTTGGTCAGTCTCAGCAGTCCATCTGGCATTGTGCCTAGATTGGGGATGTTCCCAGGACACAAGCTTGGAGAATCATGGGCAGCCCTCTGCAAAGATAGGGAACAATAGGGAACTTTCTGCTGGGTTGTGAAACTATGAGGCTACAGATCTGGGCCCATCAGCAGCCACTTGGTACAATGCAGGGAGATCCTGCAATGTAAGAGTGAAGTCAGCAAGGAGAACAGAGCCAAGAGAGAATGGAGAGAATGGAGACTGGAGAGAAACCAGTTCTGTTTCACAGTGTTCAAACCCCAGTGCTCAGCTGTTCCCAGAGCTCAACTCCCTGGACTTTTTCAGTTAAGTAGACTGACTATGTGTTCTCCATTTGAGTTGGGCATCAATCCCTTAAAACTGGCCCTGACAAAAATGGGTTTTAAAATGCTTGTTGTATCAAACTGAAATAACATTAAGAATATTTTTATTCTATATATGTTCTGTTTGATTTCAATTTAAACCGATGTCTTCCTTGAATCCATGCCCCTGCCTCATGATGGGTCCTCATGATGTGGTGTGTGTGAAGACAGAGAAGTGGAGGAGGATGGGAGTATGGAACCCAGGCACTTGGCACACGCTCACTGCACTACTATTCTATGAAAGCACATCATGAATAATGGATTTCTTTCCATCTCCAGGACCATCAGCTTAGTCTAGCCCAACTACCATTTCCCACCTGGGCAACATTCACAGCTTCCGATGTCCTTCCCCCTGCACACCTGTCCTCTCTGCTCCATCATAGTAACAAAAGTGACCCTCGGATTTAGTTCATAGAATGTCTCCTGCTTAAAATCACCAATGGCTTCCTTAGAGTAAAATCTGAACTCTTTATCTTGACCTACAAAGATGATCCATTTTATCCATCAGGCTGCATATTTTCCACACTTCCCTAAATGCACATGGTTTAGTTTTTGATTCTTCAAACTTATTAATCTATTTGTTGACTCTGGACCTTTGATCCTGTTACTTCCACCTGGAGAGCCCTTCTCCCAACCTCTAAGAACAATCCCAGAAGCTGTGGTCCTCTGTTCTAGCCTCACAGGAGAATTTACCAGTTCCATGACCTTCTATGTGCCTATGCTTATCCTAAGCCTTCTATCCCTCCCTCTTAGCTGCCTAAGAATCCCCTAAACCCCCATTCCCCAGTCACACTAAATATAATTTTCCCAGGTGGTCTAATTGGCCCCATGAAAGAATCAAGGTTTCTTTATCTATATTCCTTCAGCACATCATGTGGGTAAATATCATACCATGGCACATAATAATGCATTTATATATGTGTTTATATATGTGACTCCTCAACCATACCATGAGTTTATCAAGGGCTTGGGAAATCCCTTAATAATTTTGGAAGAACCTTAAGTACCATCAGCGCCATTGTAAGTACCCAGTGCATGTTTGTTAAATAAAAAGAAGGAATGACTGTTTGTTGAGTAAATTAACCAAGTGCTCTTGCAGTGAATCACTTAGCATCCCTGGCTACAGCTTCATCATCTATAAAGTGAATATTTTTTGCCAATAGGTCTCAGTCATGGCTGTATCCCACAATCATATGGAAAGAGCTCAAAAATGCAGGTTCTTAATCATACCTTCAGGAAACTTCATTCATTCTTCATTCATCCATTCATCCATTCATTCATTTAATGAATACTTATTGAGCATGTACTACTTGCCATACCTTGTTTCGGGCATAGGAGACCCAGTTGTGAATAAGTCAGGCCAAGGCCTTGCCCTCATGGAGCTTCTATTCCAGGAATCATATTAGCTCATATTTGTTGAGGTGCTATGACACTCTAGCATTGAAATAACGGTTTTGCCTACATTAACCTCCTAAGTTCCCACCTCAGCCCTGAGAGGTGGGACTTTTATTTATCACTGAAGGGCAGAGAGCTTTACTTGGCCAACATCTCACCTGTTGTAAGAGCTTACTCAGAAGCCTGATTACAAACTCGTTCTCCTACACTAGGTTGCTGTATTGCACACACATCTGGGAGAGCCAAGTGGGACCCAGGCATGTGCTTTAAGAACCACTGTTTAGGGCAAATCAGTGATTTGTAGTGTTTGCTACTCCCTGAAACTGACTCAAACAACAGTTCATAAAAAGCTGGCCAGTGTGAACAAAAGCCTTCACAATAAATACAGTAGGGCTTGTATTTAACCAAATGCTTAAAAACCATTAAGAGGAACCATTAGACCCTACTCATTGTCCATCATGGGATTCAAGCCTCTGGTGACCTGTGAGCTACAGATGGGGAAACTGAGGCTTAGAGAGGCTCAGGGGGCCTACCCAAGAGCACTCACAAGTCAGTGGTGAAGCTTCATCCTGAACCCAGGACTGCGTGACTCTAAGAAAAATGTGGACTTTTCACTCCCAAGGTCATAAGTTCAAGAACAGGGTCTCTGCACACCATCCGTCCCAGAAAGCCTCAGGCCAAAATTAGATTACCAGCTAACGGCAGCTACTTCAGAGTGTCCTGCTCATGGGGACCCCTGAGACCAGGAGCCAGGGCAGAAATCTTTCCATCTTACCAGGTTTCAACATGAAACCTCCAGCAGCAAACCTTCACATAGGACTTCTCAAATTGCAGACAGCTTTCCCTTGTAATATCAGATATCTAATATATAATATATAGAACATATAATCTGATATCTAATAGCTTCTTGGCCACCCAGTGAAGGAGACATTGACGTCAGCATGGAGGGTATTCAAACTACGTAAAAACCATTACAACATGGGCACCAAGCGATCCAAATAGAAACTGGCCACATCCACCCAATGTGGCCATGCCAGAGCATACCTGCTGACTCTCAGGTCTGGGTGAAACACTGTCCCACCTGAATGCCTTCCACACCAGTGACTGGACCATGTCCTGCCCCCCTCAGGGCTTTGGCACTTTCTGCCCCCTCCCTTAACACTTCCTCCCCCCTCCCCTCCCCACCGCTAGTTCCCTCCTACTGATACTTCAGGCACACTTCCGAGGTCACATGCTCAGGGAAGACTTCCAGAACAGAGCTGCCAGTGATGAATCCCTTCAGCACTCACCTCTGCCCTACCGAGGCTGCTTACTGGTGACCCCTGCAGGAGCTGCCCTCCACCAATGGCCAGTGAGGACTTGGTGACAAATATCCTAGACACCTCACTCACTGGTGGGGATAGCCGTGACAGAGACTCTCGCTGTCTCCAAGAGTCTCCAGCGGAGGCAGCTGCAGTTGCCTACCCAGGTTGCCGGCTGATAACAGTCCATTTGGTGTCTGCCTTCTCTGCCCATCGCATGTCCCTGTTCCCGCACCAGTGTTTCCTGGGATCACCTCCCAAGTAAGCAGCTGGCACACAGATCCTTGCTTCTGTAGGAACCTGACGGAAACAGCCTCCCTGGACACATGGGCTGAGTCAGGTCTCATTGGGTGACGTCCATAAGGTCCTGCTTTTCTCCTTCCAGGGAACTCCTGTTGACCTGTGGTTACATATGCATTTGGGAGGATTATCTGATGCCTAGCTGTCTCCTGCCCTTACTGGTGAGTCCCTATTGCACAGAACTGAATAACAGCCCCCAAAGATATCATCCTTGGAACCTGGAAATGTTATCTTATATGGCAACAACTCGGCAAGTGTGATTAAAATAATGCTTTTGAGATAGGAAGATTATCGTGAATTATCTGAGTGGGCACTAAATGCAATGACCAATATCCTTATAAGAAGGAGGCCATGGGAGATTTGACACAGAAGAAGAGAGGCCATGTGACCAGAGACAGAGACTGCATGATGTGGCTACAAATCAAGGAACCTGACAGCCACTGGAAGCTGGAAGAGGCAAGAAATGTATTTTCCCCTAGAACGTGCCAACACCTTGACTGTAGCCTGCTGAAGTCGGTTTTGGCCTCCGGAACTGTAAGAGAATGAACATATGCTATTTTAAGCCACTAAGTTTATGGTAATTTGTTATAGCAGCCGGAGGAAACTAATACATCCATGAAAGCGGCTCCTCTCAAGTCTTCTTACTTGGGGCTGAACCAACAACATCTGCATCCACATCTGTTAAGGGTTGAATTATGTCCCCCAAAAAGATGTGTTGAAGTCTGAAACCCCAGCACCTACAAATGTGACCTTATTTGGACACAGGTCTTTGCAGATGTAATCAAGTTAAGGTGAGGTCATTTGGTTGGGGAGAGGGGCTAACCATGTAGGACTAATGTCCTCATAGGAAGAGAAGAGACACAGAGAGGAAAATGCCATGTAATAATGGAGGCATGAGTCGCTGTGGTGTCGATAATCAAGGACAAAGCCAGAGGCTAGGAGAGAGGCATAGGACAGATTCTTCCCAAGAAGCTTCAGAGGGAATAAGGCCTAGCTGATATCCTGATTTTAGACTTTGTGATTGCCAGAACAGCAAGAGGGCCAGAACAGCAAGAGGATACATTTTTGTTATTTTAAGCCACCTAGCTCGTGATCCTTTAATCTAGCAGCCCTAAGATACTAATACAAAGTTTCAAACCCTGTCTGCAGTCTAAAATCCAAAGTCACCTAAAGGTCTGGTTCAGGCAGCACTGGAACCTTAGAGCCCTTGCCATGTGTGTTTCTGAAGAACAACAGCCCTGCTCTCTCCGTTAGGACTTGTCATTAGCCCACTCCGTTAACGCCCTGCTAGGCAGCATTACGAAGCACTTGGATCCGGGATATGGCTTTTCTGAAGGCCATCACAAGTACCACGAGAAGCTCTTCACATTACAAAAGACACTGTAATTCTGGGACCCGCAGGCTCAGTCACTTGTGGCTGCAAATGGGTTGCACTGACAACATCAGCTCCCACCTGCACTGCCTACAACAAAGTCAGGCCTTGCTTCCTACTCTGGCTTCTGCTTGCACGTTATTAACGTGTAATGAGTAGTAGGTTCTGCTTTATTGATCTTCAGACCAGAGCTACAGTGGGATGCTGCCTAAGAAAAGCCCCAAAGGATTTTATTTGATTTTTGCACAGAACAATAATCTCCCTCACCAAATTAGCTGGTGGACTGCAAGATGGGTGGAGATTTCACCTTGAAATTGCTGACAGGGTAGCAAAACTGGAATGTCTATATTTGCTAATCCTTGTTCAAATATATATCCCGCTGCTGGCACCCAGTCAAATGAGTCCCTGGAAAGTACCAGGCCATGCTGTGGAAGGGGGAAACGCAGCCCAGGAGAGATTAGAGCCACGAGAGGACATGGCCGTGCAGTGCAAAGTGGTGATGACGGGTTCCTGTCTTTGCAAAATGACAAGCTACAATCGCAGTCAGCCCGTCTCCCTTTTCCTTTTGCTCTCAAAATATTCATGGCTAGAAATCCCCAATCCAAGAACCCCAGAAATGCCCTCTCTTCCTTAGCTCCACCCGAACTTTACTGGATGCCTTTTGTGGGCTGTTTGGAGTAGCTAAACCATGTGTTGGCCGCTAGTCGGTGTTGAAAACACAAGAGTTAGCTTCTCCCCAATCTGCCATCGACTCGGTTCTTTGGCTCAGCCTCAAGTCGGTGAAGGCAATGGCCTTCCAGGGAGGGTCGGATTCAAGACCACAGGACGCAGAGCAGCAGGCCTGCCTGGGGGACTGTAAGAGCTCTCAGAGGGTGCCTGATCTCTTGCAGTAACCCGGGAGCCTGGGGCTCACATCTCGTGATCACCACTCTCTCCAGCCAGCAGTGGACCCCTGCCATCTCCAGGCACTGAAATCACATGCTGAAAACCTACTTGGGAACGACATCCTTCTCAAGCTCAGACATGTCCTTTCATTCCTACCTTTATGGGAACTGGCTTTTCCAGACCTTGGAAGAACATCTTGTAAGAAATTGAAAGTGACAGCCCATCCCAAGCCCATTTGTCAGGGGAAAGGGGATGAGACTCGGCCATGTGACCCTCACACAGAAAGGGAGAGAGTCAGAGCCAAAGGGGGGGCTAAGACAGTTCCAGGTTCTAATGGATTCATCTCTCCTAATTGCCTGTGTAGCATGTCTGTTAAATTTAGATAAGGCTTAAACAGGGCCCAAAGAAGATCCAGGAGGGAGTCACAAAAATGATTAAAAGGTTGTAAAATTGGGGCTTCTAGATGGAGGAATTGGGGGTTATTTATCCTGGAAAAGAGAGGGCTGAGGAGGGACATATAAAGACTTCATCCTAGATTAATTATGTAAATAAGCAGTCACCCAGCTGGCCTAGAGTCTCAACCATTTGGCAGGGAGAGTGGGTGCTGGGGGGTTGGGGGGCAGTGGTTATTAGTAGTTTTAAAATCATGGGTCATCTGCTTTGATTTCTGAGGGGTTCACTGCTGCTGGGCAATATGAATTATGGAGATGCCAAGTCTGTTTGAACGAACCCAGACACCAGCCACTGAAAATCATTTCCAGCTAAGCATGTGATGAAAAAAAGTTTTTCTTTGTCCCTTGCCACAAGCGGAGGGCCTGCAAGGGGTCCTTGTATGATGGCTGAGTCCAGGACTCCTCCTCATCCAATTCCCCAGCTTGGGTCAGGTGTTGGGGGGACGGTCAGGTGTCCTGTCATCCAGACAGGAAGATGCTGGACAGAATGTCCCCTCAAGCAAGACGAGCTGAAGTTGGACAGAGGCTAGAGAAGTGTTTCCTCACTCAGGAATTACCACTTGCATGCTACAGAAGTGTGCCCACGAGTTCCACCTCCTGACCACCCTGTGGTTCTTTCCATTCAAGGAGACATTCACTAATCATCAAGAACTACTGAGTCTTTCCAAGCCCTGGGCTCTGAGCTTGGACACAGAGATGAGGAATTGGTTCTAAAAATGTAAAAAAATAAAAATATGACTTGAATACTAACACTAATCATAATCATCATAGGAACATTCGATGAGCTTATTCTGCCCCCTGACCCTCTATAGCACTTCAAATATAAAGTCTCACTTCATTCTTGAAAGAACCCTATGAAGGAGAAACTATGGTTTCCCCCCGCCTTTTGCAGCTATAGATGTTTTAAAGAAGTTAACTAATTTGTCCCAAGTCACCAATCAATAAGTGTCTTGGTGAGATTTGAACCTATGCTTTCTAATACTTAACCTGTTTTTAAAATTATGTTTTTGTTTCTCTTGGCTTTTTGATGGAAACCAAGAGAAGATCACAGAATTTCACATTTAGGGGATACAGCAATCACCAGTCCATAGCAATCACTAGTCTCATTCTTGATCTTTCTGTTACTCTGCCTTCCAGAAACATTCCACCAAGTGGTGGTAGAGAGGAGGGGCAAACCAGCCCTTCGTGGAGAAGGCAAGGGAAAGGTCTCAAGAGGACACATGCCCCAGGATCTCAAGGACTCTCAAGCTTTCTTGTTCTCCTTGTGTCACAGGGACTCACTCAGACTCTTCAGATCAGCCTTGATGTTAATCCTAGTTCAGAGGGCAATGATTCTTGGACATTAGGTGTAGGTCATCTGGAGGGCATGTTAAAAATGCAGACCTTTGGCCCTCACATGCAAAAGCTCTGCTTTGATAGGCCTTGGCCAGGTTGGAGAATCTGTGTTTATTCAGCTCCCCAAGGAATTCAATGTGGGTGGTGCAGGAACCCCAAACTGAGGGAAAGTCCCTTAGAATTGCTCTTCTCTCCCCTGACTCCCTTTTCTTGCCAAGCATCCTTTGTCTACACACACATACACACACATACACACACAAATGCACACACAAACACACACACTGAGCCCTCCCCACAATCTATTCACATAGTAAGCATTAGCCGAGACCCCAGGTGGCAGGACTGTAAAGACCACTGACCTCATGAAGCTCAGAGAAGAGCAGAGGAGGTATGTGAACACTTGATCTGCGTGAAGCTGAGATGGGGGGTAGCCCCCAAGTTGGACCAACACCCTGGGGAGTTCACAAAATGTATTGATGACAGTTGAGAGCTCTATCCCAGGAAGACCTCTTGGAGGGTAAGTAGACTTGGAATAGGGAGGGCTTGTAGGGGATAACCCCAGGCAAGCCTGCGGAAACCGAATCTGAGAATCTGAGACAAGGGGCTCCATCATTCACGGGGCATATAGAGGCAGGATGGGAAAAGCTGCAGAGGAATTAAAAGTGAATGCGGGTTTAGGGCGCATCATGGTCCACGGTGTGCGTTGATGCATCAACAGCCATTAAGGAAGTTACATGGGAAGGCCATAATGGGTGGGGATCAGGGCAATGAGCCTGGAGGCCATCACAGTAGGCCTGGCAAGAGATAATAAGGCTGTTTTCATAGGTTACTGGGCAGGATTAGTCAGAATGGGGAAGAACAAGCAAGGTGCTCATATTGAGCTTTCCACTCATTTACATATAAGTAGGATCAGCGCTAATAACAATCAATGAAGTGAGTCCCAGAAGGAAGCATTCTTATATAATTTTTTGTTAAGGTATACGCTTAAAAGCAATAAAATAAAATGCATTCCATAATTTAGATTTTCTCTAAATTATACCAGCCTTCAACTAATGAGTAAAAATTAATGAAGACTGACCATTTTGCTACAGAAAGCATTATCATCTTCACCAAGGTCGTGCTACATAACAGCATACATTACAGAAGTGGCATGTTCCATAGAGGAAAGGTTGCTGGACAGTGGTATGCTGGTAAAAAATACAGTAAGTTTAGATGAAATAATCTGATAATGTCTGTCCTCCGTGAGAAGGAATATAGGAGCCAAGAGAGCCAAGTGGCTAATGCTGAGGTCTCTGGGTTCAAATTCAACATCTACTGCTTCGAAGCAGGGGGGTGTCCAGCAAATGATTAACTTCTTTGAACTTTATTTCGCCAACCATGAAACAGGATTAATAAAAACTCCTAACTCAGAGCACTGCTGTAAGGATTAAATAAGATCATATCTCTGAGGTCCTGGCCACACAGTAGGAACCTGTGAGCATTATCGATCGATCATCATGGTCACCATGGGGATTTTCTGAGAGCTCACACTTGAGAGTAGGAAGGTTCCTGTGTTTCACTAACACCAAATGGTAGGAAGAGCCATGCCCAGAAACTGTAGTGCTGGATCCCAAATCCAGCTTTCCCATGGACAAGGTGGCTGACCTAGGGAGAGCCCCTTTAATGTCTCTGAGCCTCAGTTTCCTTGTCTGTACAATGGGAAGGTAGGTTTGTTTATATTGGAATTTTATACCCTTCTTTTCAAGCCGTCCACTTTTTTATCAAACGGAATCCCCTCTTGAACCCTAATGTCTAAAATACATAAAAGCAGAACTACCCTGGTTGAAAGTTTGCTCTTAGGGCTGGAGTCCCAGCTGTTTTCTTCACCCTGTTCCTCTTGTTGCCTTCTCCATTTTAGGGCCCACGTACCCCCTCTCCATACTAGACCTCTGTAAAATGTGGTTTAAAGGCTATAGGATGAGGGACATCCAAGATCATCTGGGGTCCTAGGATTCTATCGTTATGGGAAAGAGAGGGCGGGAGCTGTCCAAACAGCAAGACAAATGAAGTCTATGATAAAGAATAAAAGATCTTGTAAACTACATGTCCTTGATGATCATAATTAGAACCTCCACACTGCAATCACTGGCACCCTGCTCTTTCACATCCATTCCTGTTAAAAGCTGCAGAACGGGAAGTGGAAATGCCGGGAGTGTTTAGACACAATGCAGTGCAGGAGGCTCACCCAGATCTTCAGGGGCAGCGCGCTCTAACACTGCAACCGGACGGGAAGAGGTGAGATGACTAGCTTCTTCCTCACCCTGGCTTATGCATCTCCACTTTGCTTTCTTTCCTTTTGTTTTTTAATGCTGGACTAAGAAAAAAAGCAGATGATAATTTATAAAATACACCAAATTGTTCTTTCATGTGCCCTTTGAATGGGATTGTTTTAACTTTGAAAGGTATTTATTTATATATGTATTAGCATTCATTTATATTTTTTATTAATATATAAACATGTATATAAATGTAAAATATCTAAATATATATTTTTAATATTTTTTTTATATATAACTTTTTTTTTTTTTTAAGGGCAGTCTTTCTCAGTCTATCCTAACCCATATGTCACCCAACTCAGAAGGCAGTGTTGACTTTGGAACAACCCTTTATAGGTTATCCAACCTCACAGCCTCATCTGAAGCCCTTTTGGTGAACAAGAACTTCTATTTCCCTGGAGCCCATTCCTTTCTTGGGCAGATCCATTTGTTATGCCTTTCTTTGTTGACCTGCAGTCTGTCTCCCTGTGATTTTTCTCCCATTAGTTCTCCCTCTTGTCTCTCAAAAACATATAGCAAGACAACCTCCCCTTGCCGTCTAGACATACTGGAGTGGGCCCCTCCCCCCAGAGCCTTGCAGACAAGACCCTGATCCAGTGTGTCTGGAAGGTGGGACCTCAACCCCAGAGGTCCTAAAGGGCAGAGCATCTAATCAAAGAGGATTATCTTAAGCCATAATGTGTAAAGGAATTTGTCTTGTTGGGTTTTGGTCTTGCTTGAGACTGGTCACTCCTTCCTTCTTTTCTAGCTCTCCCTTATGAAATGGAAATGTCTATCCTATATGTGTCCCATCATTGTATTTCAGATCATATAATTTGATTTCACAGGTTCACAGCTGGAGAGATTGGCCTCACCCATAACTGATTTGGATGACATTCAGATGAGATTTTGGGACTTTAGATTTTGAATCATGCTGGAAAAGAGTCAAAACTTTCAGGGCTATTGGGAGGGAACAAACGTGCTGCTGTCATTCCTCTGTGTTTGAAGAACACATCTTATCCCTTGCCCTCCAAGTAGCCTGGTGACACCCATATACCATCATCCACTGTGACTGGCCAGTGTCTATACTGTAAGTAATTAAATATGTCAAAATCATACCCATGCCTCTCTGCTTCTTACAACAAAGTAAGTCAGCTGGCCCTATATGCATACTTCATTAGAGATCACTTTTATTTAGTTAATGGGGGGGAAAAAAACAAGCATGGAATTGGTGTTAATTAGTTAAGCTGCATACAACTAAATCAACTCCTTGACTAAATTATTGCACCTCTGAGTCCATGCTTTAGGAAGCAAAGTAACTGCCTGTGACCAAAGATGTTTTCCTGCTGAACAGCAGATAGGGCACACTGTCGCTCTCCAGTCTGAGGTTAATGCAACTCTCTGAGTTAAGTATCTTTTCCTTTCAATAAAAGAAGCCTCACTAAACAGTGAACCAAATGCAAATTTTATAACTTTGGAATGGAGGTTGAAATTAAACAGGAAAAAAAAAGAAAAGAAAATTTGATTTGGAAAATGTGGCCAGCTTGTGTACCTAACTCACTGAAGATCAAAGATTCCTTCCAGCTATAAGTCCGGACCACCACACTGCATGATCTGACCCTGGTATCATGCTCCAGCTCCTCTGGCCCCTCCTCCTTGCTAACTGCTGGGCACCCACAAGTTCCTGTCTGCTCTAGGACTTACTGGCTGGTCCATGACCACACTGTTGCCTCCAAGTTACTCCCTGTCACGTCTCTCTGTTTATTCACAACACTTAGTGGGAGTTGATCTTATCTTGTTAACTAGTTGTTCATCACCTGTCTCCCCCGTCATGGGACCAGGACTTACATCTGCCTTGTTTACCAGTGCCACACAGAATCATAAACAAAACGAGAAGCACAATCAGGTATCTCCTCTCTCCAGAATTATGTGAGGTTGACATCAACAGAGCCTCTTAATCCTCTTAGACAATTATTGATTTTTTTAAGTCTTTAAAATCTGAAAACTTGAAGACTAAGTTGAGATGAAATGTTTGCAAGGAAGAAGCAGACGTGTGTCATGAAATAGGTCTCCACCAAACCAAAAAAAAAAAAAAAAAAAAAAAAATTAAAGGAGAGGAAAATGTATTAATTTTTTGAATGAGTTTTGGGATCACCAGACCAGGGAAATTCCCACTGCTGAAATGAGCCTGACTCTTCACGATCACAAAGTAGCTGAGGAAAGATTCAGATGGGGACAGCGGGAAGCCGATCTAATTTCCGGGAACCCACGTTGCTTCCCACATGTACTACTAGAGGCGCTTATATGGCTCTGCTAATGAGACATTGTATTAACATATTGAATTCTAATTGTAACATCTCTGAACATCCCCTTGCTGGAGAGAAGGAGGGAGAGAATCAAATCTAAAATAAAAACACACTGAGTATCTCACTTGCTCAAGGAGACCCCGGGAAGTACAGTTGCTCTGCCTGATGCTGATCCCTACCTGACAAGCCATCATGAAATAATGGCCTGGAAGAAACCTATTTGCCTGGATCCCACTGCCTTTGTGGCCAGCAAGATTGTTACTATCCCCGGCTTTATTTTTTGATAAATTGCAGGTTTTGACACAAGAATAGGATGGGTCTCACGGGTGCCCATGAGAATAGAAAGAAGAAACCATTTATTTATGTCTGGCCAGCAGTGCACTGTCATTCAACTTCCTCATGATCTGGCAAAGCATCACCTCGTCCAGCAAATCTGCCTCCCCAGTCCATACTGGGCATCTCCCGCTATCCTATGCTTGATTTCATTGTTAAAATCAATAAGCATTTGTTAAGTGGCCATTATAGGCTATAAACACTGCTAAGCACAGTTCAGGCACAATCCCATTTATTTTGCACAGTCCATGAGGTAGATACTATTCTAACCGTTTAGCAGATCAGGAAACGGAGGCTCAGTGAGGTCAAGGACATTCAGTCAACTCAGTACAGACCAGAGGCTACAGAACTGGGGCACCTGACCCACAGCCTTAGGTCTTGAAAGCTGAGCCTGCCTCCTCTAGCATACCTCTAGCTCCTTCCTGGAGCCCCTGGGCAGGATGAGGACCCCAGGTATCGGACTCTGCATTGCTTGCTCCTAAGCAATTCCACTCACTCCCTACCCTGGGACAGCACCAGCTATAAAGCACTTCGGTTACTGACTTGCTTGAACTCAGGGAGCTGAGTTCAATTTTGAGATCTTTGGGAATAAAGAACGGACCTTAGCCATTGTTGTAGTTGCTATCAGTGTGGAATGACTGAATGAATGGAGCATCTACCCCAAATGTTGAAGAATGCTTAGATAAAATTGAACAATGCTGTATGAAAATTAAAAGACAAGAGAGCCGTAGTAGTCCCGATGGATACAGCCCTAGTGTTTCATTCAGTTACATCTATAATTCAACCTTGAGCAAGACAGATGCCCCAATCTACATGTTCAAACCATGCTAGAGTCACTGTGGCCCCACAGCCTGCTGTGCCCTGAAGGCTGCTTCCAGGGGGCTGCGAGTTCCCACGCCAACCCATCGCGACCCCTTTATTTGCTGTGACTTGCAGTTTGAGAGCTTAGAATATTTAGGCCATGGTGCCCGCCTTTTCCAAAGGCTTTTTTTTTTTTTTTTACAGCTGTGGTAGTGTGATGGGTTATTTATTCGGTGCTGTTGTGAGGGAGGGGCTGGGATGAGGGAGAAAGGAGAAAAATGAAATGTCTTGAAAATAGAAATTGGAAACACATAAAAGTGAAGCGGAAAGCAGACGCATCTGTAACACAGATGCCTCCGGAGTTTCTGAAGCCACCAGTGCTGGACGATGGGATTACGTTCTGAGTCCGGGTAGCCCTAACAAGGCTCTCTCCACCTGGCTTCCCGGGTGGGAAAGTATGCCCTGCTATAAATGGGTGCCCACCCTCTCTGTACAGAGGCAGAGAAAAAGGGGAGGCAGAAGGCAAAATCTAACAGCTGGGATCAGGGAGGAGCAAAGATGATTTTTCTTACTGTTTTACCAACAGTCTTTACAGTTTTTCCTTGTCTCAGGCAGCAAACCTTCTGATGTCGTTGTCTAGGGGAAGGAGCTGGGCTTGTTCTCTAATCCCTACTGGCCCCTGGTCGAGGGCGCTCCCGGGGCGTGAGCTCTCAGTACTCCAGGTTTGTGCTGCCTGCAGGCTAAGCATGCTCCTGCGGCAGGACAAGGGCTCAGGCAGGGCGTCTCCGGCATGTGCGGGGAGAAGCTGCTCTGAGACATGTTGCGTGAGGAGTCACGTGAATGGGACACGGAGCTGATGTGCGGTGCCAGAATTACGTTATATATAACTTACGAGCTACTGTGCACACACACATAAATATAAAATACCTGTATGCACATATCTGCGTGTATAAGTGTTGATGTAAATGAAAGGAAACAAAAAAGTATAAGTAATGGTTGCCTCTGTATGCAAAAGAGCACTCATTAATTGACGCTTAGGTATTTATGGAGCACCTCCTACGTGCTAACCAGCCACTGTTGGAGGAGCAGGGATACACTGTGATGAAGCAAAATGAGGCCCGTAACCACAGAGAGCTTATATTACAGCTCAGAGAGACAGCAATACATCACTCAACACAGAGGTTACATTTTTATCAGGATGAGTGCTCTAAAGAAAACTGGGAGGCAAGGTAAGTTCTCAAGGTGAAAGGGAAGTTCTTGCAGAGACGGGACTGATCAGGAACCAAGGGTGTGAAGGTATAAGGGCTGGAGTCTTCCAGGCAGAAGAAGTGGCACATGCAAGGGCCCTAAACTAGAAAGAAGCTCGTCACCATCTTTATAATTTTATGCTGGCCAATTTTCTGCAATGCTTACATATGGCTAAAATTGGAGGGGAAATACAGTAAAATTATTCTTTTCAATATTCTTTGAGTGAGAGATAGAGAAATCCAAAGGAAGACTTCATTGGTTCTTCTAAATTTGACTGACGCAATACTGGAAAATTGGTCACCTGCTGGGAATCAGAGAACCTCCATTAACTTCTCTTAAGGGACCGCAAGTCCAGGATCAATCGGTAAGTATTCAGCACCATGTTTGGGCCCTGGAGAGCACTAAGATGAGCAAGACAGAGACCTGCTGTCCTCACGCGGTCCCTGCCTAGCAGGGGAGGAGGCGATCATAGGAAGCTGGTCCTAGAAGTAGACACTTCATGGTAAGGATCTTGACGGAGTACCAGTAATGTGTCCTGAGGCTAGCTCAGGCAGGGCCGGGTTTCAGAGGGCTTTCTCAAGTGAAAGGAATTTAAGCTGGGTTTGGAATGAGTAAGCTTGCTGCAGCCGCAGAAGATGGTGCAATCCAGAGAACTGCATGGAGGAAGCAAACAGGAGGGAGTGCAGCTGACACAGGGGAATGAGTTGTTGACAGTGACCAGAGAATCTGGTTCTTGACATTCAGAAACAGAAGACCAGGAGGGAATGGTTGCCAAAATGGGGTGACAGAACACTTCAAATACCCAGAGTGGTGACCATCTGTTGGCTACCAGCCACTCATCCATTTCCTCGCCTCTAATGTCCATGGGGAACCGGCCACCACACCAATGCAGTCAAAGTCAGGGTGATTGGGTCGGGCTGACCCCCTGACACCTCTGGTTTCAGAAGAAGGCGGAGACGAAAACCTGGTCAATCAGAGTATCCCAGACCCTTGTTCATAGCAATTGGCTAAGGAATAGGCACGTGACCTAATGAGAACCAGTGAAATTTATCTCGAAGATCTGCATGGGATGTGCTGGGAAAAGAAAACAGTCCATGGGAGCTGCTGAAGCTTGGGCTGTTGGTCCCGGGCTGCTGCTGGCAGGCCCCCAGTTCCTATGACAAGAGAGACTGCCTCTGAGTGGGCCTGACCAGGACGGAAGAATTGCTGTGACAGGAAAGACCAAGACATTCTTCTCATGACCACTGTCAGGATCCAGCCATAATGGAAACTAGGTCAATCATGGGTTTTCCACCTGTGGAAACCAATAAATCTCCTTTCCCTTCTTCCTGAGCTAGTTTGAGGTAGACTGCTGTCGCTTGCAAACAAAAGCCCGGATTCATATGGCACACTGAACACATGCCCACACAGACGCCCCTTCGGGAATGGTCAGAGCAGCTCTACCCGTGAAAGCCAAGAACTGAAAACAGCCCGGTGCCCACCAGCAGGGGAAGGGACGGACAGAATGTGGTCGGTTCATAAAAACACAACTCAGGAACAAGAGAATAAACTACTGATGCGTTCAACAACAAGATGAGTCTCAAAAACATGATGCTGAGTAAAGGGACACAAAATGCTCTGTGATCCCATTTATATGAAATTTTACAAAAATGAATCTAATCCATAGAGACAGAAGGCTAATGCGTGGTTGTCTGAGGCCACAGGCTTGTGTGTGTGTAGTCTGGAAAGGGGCACGAGGGATTTTGAGGGCGATAAAAACATTCTGTATCTTTACTATGGTGGTGGTTACATGGGTGAATAAATTCGTCAAAATTCATAGAAATGTATCTATCTATCTGGAGATATATCTATATATTTCAGAGAAGGAGAGAGGGTGGGGAGAGGGACAGAGTGGGAGGAAGGGAGACAGAGAATTCCAAGCAAGCTCCGCCCCCAGCACAGAGCCCAAGGCAGGGCTCAATCTCATAGTCCTGAGATCATGACCTGAGCTGAAATCAAGAGTCTGAAGCTAAACAGACTGAGCCACCCAGGTGCCCCTCATAGAAATACACCCTTAATGGGCATGTTTTATTGAATGTAAATCTTAATAAATTTTATTTAAAAATGGATACAAAGTAAAAACATTTTCAGGCACAATACATGCACCACTTTAAAGTCTTAATATTATTTTATAGGACAGGAAGAGTTGTTTTTCATGAGGCCCCTATGTTGTCAGAGTTCGTAATATATTGAGTAATAGCTTAGGTGTCTGGGCAGAATCCTCCACGTTCAAGCTGCAGATACATTCCTGTATTGGGTGTATGACTTTGGGTTTATTATATAACAAATCTGTGCTTCAGGTGTTTTGGGTTTTTTTCTTTTTCATTCTCAAAATGTGGATTACAGTAACACCAACCCCAGAGGGCCACTACAAAAACTGAATGACAATGCATGTAAAATACTCAGGCAGGACTAATAAAAAGCATTCAGAAATGTTAAGGGTCTTAGTAACAGTGATGGAAGTATCCATTTGATGGGGGAAAGACAGTGGCAAAGGGACCATGTGGTCTGTCTCAGAAAAATAGGACATTGAACTGGGGAAATACCCATGAGAATGAAAGGAAGGTGTGGACTTGAGAAATATTTCAGAGGTAGAGTCAACAGGATTTGGCAACCAGTAGATGGTAAGGAAGAGGAAGAAATAAAAGGTTAGTCAGAACTTTCTAACTTTAGAGGCTCAGGGGATGTTAATGCTATTAACCCGGGGCAAGGGAAAAAAAAAAAAAAAACAGGAAGAGGAACTGAGTCATGGTAAAGATGAGTGGCTCTGGGCTGAGCACAGGACAGGACGTTGATGATGTCCAGTACCTGTAGGAAGAAATACCTTCAGCTGTACTCAGAATACTCAGTGAAGGGGAGAAAATCCGCTACCTTAAAGAGAAGCAAACCATTCCACCTCTTATTGTAGTTTTAGTGACTAGATTAATGTTCTGAGTAGTAATCACTGTGGATAATCATCACATATGGAGAAAACAAGGCTTGATGTATTGGGAAGTCAGACCAGAAAGCAATTAAAATGTATCCTGTCAGCAACACCATCAGTGAAATCTTGCATGAGGGCAAAGAGGAGAGTAAGACTCAGAACAGGACGAGAGGATCTGAGGCTCCGACAGCTGCTTTCTCTAGCTGCCTGCAAAGTTCTAGGACAGGACTTAATGCCTCCGAATCTGAGAAATGATTTAGCTTAACCCACAATCTTCAATTCTTAATTCCTAGGGGTATATACATATACATTCCACAATCACTAGTTCTAATTTTTAATGATGATATCTTCCTTAAAGCACTGAAGTTTGAGTTGATTATTTGAAAGGGTAGATGAATGTCCACTTATACACTGTAACTCTTCATTGATGGGATGCTTCAGGGGTTCTTGGCATAGAGGGTCGGAGACCTTTCACTTGTGGTAGTGACTCTCAGTTTGTCTCACAGAAGAATATTCTCCCATGACATGTCCTGTGAACAAGAGGGTTCCATGATTTGGAAACTGCTGCTCGCTCTAGTCCCTTCTAGGAAATTCAGGATGTGCATTTACATATTAGAGAAGTCCTGAAGGAAAAAAAAAATAATTTCATTTTGTTTAACCTAGGTGCCTCCCCAATCTGTTCAGCCATATGTAACTTTAAAGATTCCAAAGCAGGGAAGCCTCCTGGGGGACTAATATCCATAAAGTAAACTTTGGGTGAGCCTAGGAAAGACTCCCATAGGCTGTCCTTCTAGAGTAAGCCAACTTCGAGAGTAAGCCAGTCCCAGCCAATTTGGGAAAAGGGAACAAAATGTTCTGTTTGACGACTTGCCTGCAAGTGCACAGCCAACCAGTTGGCTGATTCATTTTCTTTCCCTTTTCCAGAAGACTGCAGAGACATGGAGCTAGTAGCACCTAGAGCGGCCTGTGCAAGCCGTGTCATTCACTGCAAATGAGAACTAGACCAGACATTATTCCCCAAAAGTCAAAGGACACTTGGCATAGACAAGAGAATATTTGAATATTCTGTTATGTTTGTTCTATGAAATTGTTTAGGGCTGTGTGTAGGAGAAAGAAAAACACTAAAAGCTATAGTTCTGGATTAAGTAAAAGATACAAAACGTGCATACTGATCACATTTTGGATTTAAAAAACTGCCCCAATCACAAAGGAGCCTTGTTTAAAACACATCCCCTTCATCACCATTTGTAAGAGATTCTGAGCCTGCGGGAGGTCTCTCTGGAAGGCAGAGTTAGGAAATGCATCACAGGCGGCCACGCTGTGGAGGGGAGATTGGACAATGGGACCTGGGAATCAGGGCCTCACCTTCTGCACCCTTGAAACCAGCCTCATCTCAGCCTGTATTGGCTATAAAGTAACATGTTTGGATGGTTTTTCCCTCTATCTGCATGAGGTCGGCTCAGGAGGGTGGCAAAGACCACTTCTTCAAAAGCGTGGCCCCCACATGCAGTGGACAGGAGCAGTGGTTCCCGGCAGGGCAACCATAGATGAACATGAGTGGCTCTTCCAGTCCCCATCAAGCCCCATCCCAGTTTCTTCAAATCAGTTCACATCTTTCCCCATATGAAAAGGGAAGATACTAGTGCTACCTACCTTCAACAACCAGAGTGATATGAGGATCAAATAAAATAACACACGTGAATGGGTTTTGTAATAGAACATAATAAATTATTACTGGTATGACAATTCTTTTCCTCTTAATCCAGTAGTTGGCAAACTGTGGCCCATAGATGAAATCTATCCTGCAGCCTCCTTTTGTACAGCCTAAAGGTAGGCAATCTTTTTATATTTCTAAAGGATTATTAAAAGAAAAAGAAGAAACAGAAAGAGAGGAGGGAGGAGGAGGAGAAAGGGGTTTAGAATCTGTAACAGACCCAAGGTAACCTGAAAAACCTACAATATTTGCTATCTGTCCCTTTATAGAAAAGATTTACGGATCCATGTCTTAACAAAGAACACCTTTCTTTCCTTTCGGCAACAGATCGCAAAAATGGCCCCAATTCTTCACCACTCCCTGTGCCATGTAACTATTCAGTGCCTCCCACTCTGTCCCTGGCCCCAGGCTTGGCCAATGGAATGCTTAGCAAACAGGGTTGAAAATCACCAGTAGGATTAAGATTATTCCCTCTTGTGCCTCAGTCATTGCTCTGAGAACACGCCTGAGCTAGCCTGCTACAAGTTAGAAGTGTCGTGGGACAATGCCAGGACACCTTAGTCATCACAGCTGAGGCCAGCATAGATCAGCCAACAGGCAGCTGACTCCCAGACATGTGAGCAAGCCCAGGCAAGACCAGCAGAGTCATCTACCTGATGGCTGACCCCTAATGCGTGGGCAATAAATACGACTTATTACATGCTACTGAGCTGTGTGTATGCTTTCTTCCTTCTCCCCCGCCATGTATAAAGGATGCCCAAAGAGATAAGAGCTTCTCACTAGAGTTCTTAGTGTTCACTAAGAGCAAGTTATCCCTCCAAGTTCTTTGCTTTGGGACTCAAACAAATGCTTGAAATCCATGAACTCTCCACACCCTGCAGAGAACAGTCAGGTTGACACAGATGACATAACCTGGGAATTAGAGCTCTCTTCTTACCAGTGCCCCATTCTTCCAGGTGCTGGACATGGTATCACCAGTCCTGCATCACTGGTTAGAACCTGCCTGTCCCAGGTGAACTCCAAGGTCTCCATTCATTCATTCATTCATTCACTCAAAAGCATTTCTCTGTAGCACTTAGGGAGCAAGCACTGTGCTAACCTTGACAAACCCCGATATCAAGGAGCCTATCACATTTCTGGTCATTTGTTCCTCACCAGCACTGCCATGGTGGAGTGCCAGCAGACAGTGTAGCTTCATAACTTATTATAGTCTGTTCTCAGTTGTGCAAGTAGAGATTCTGTATATTCAAAACCATTGAGCAATGTTTAGCATGAAAAATTCAAACGCACACACACACTCACACCCCAAATGCCTTGGCCCTTTGAAGGTGATGAGGTGGTCCTGGAGGGGAATCTGGGGGGAGAGAGCCAAGCCTCATCATGTTCTCTGTAGGGAGAAGTCTCCATCTCCAGCACCCGGAACCACGGAGAGCTGTTCTTACAGTTAATGTTGCGGGAATCACCTTAGAATCGAAACATTTCAACTCTGCGATGAAATAGTGTGGTGATATGAGAATATGTCCCCAAATTCTTTGGAACTTCTCCCTCCTCAAAAAGTGGAACTTAATTTCTTTCCCCAGAAGAGTGGCATTGGACTTAGTGATTCGCTTCTAATGAGTAGAATGTGGTAAAAGTGATGGTGTGTGTGACATGCAAGATTAGGATAGAAAAGTCCTGGGTTCCCTCCTTCCTCTGGGATAGACCGTTCTGGAAAACCAACTGCCATGTTGTGTAGCTATACCAGCCGTCCTACGGAAAGGCTAGGTGGCAAGGAACTGAGGCCTCCTGCCAGTCGTCACGTGAAGGCACCACCTTGGAAGCAGAACCTCTAGCCTCGGTCGAGTCTTGGGTCTAGATGGCAGCCCCAGCTGAATTTTGATGTTAATGTCATGAAAGACTCTGAACCAGAAGCACCTAGCTTCTGAACCAGAAGCTGTTAAAAAGACAATAAATATTTTCTAAGCCACTGGGTTTGGAGGTAATTATTATGTAGCAATAGACAGTGAGTACACCTAGATAGCACTGCATGATTAAAACCGACCAGCGCTGTGGGGTATGTGGAGGGCTGAGCTGGTAAAACTTCTAACCCTTGATTTCTGCTCAGGTCATGAAATCAGGGTTGTGAAATCAAGCCCCACATTGGGCTCCCTGCTGGGGGTGGAGCCTGCTTGAGATTCTCTCCCTCTCCTTATAGGCCACCCACCAATCCCCCTCACACTCTCTCTTAAAAACAAAAACAAAAACAAAACAAAACAAAATAATTTAAAAAAAAAAAAAAACAGTCATAGCTGACCACACTGACTTGATAACAAAGAAATCACAGGACACCAGCCTACATTTCTCTGGCAAAGCTAGCCATGCGAGTTCTGATTTTTGTTGCTACCACCTGCGTGAATGGGTCTGTGTTTCCACATCTGCTGCCATTGAAACTAGAAGTGCACAAGTTGACAGGGTGTTAAAGATGACATCCATGTCGCCATGTCAAAGATCTTGTGCCTACTAAAAGTCGTCATTCTCATTCATTTTTACTTTGGACAGAATTAAGGTGTACTTTTTATTTAACGTGCATAGTATATGTAGTTCTAATATTTTTAGAAAGTAGCCCTTAATTTCCACCTGAAAAATCTAGAGTGACACTTTGTTCTTTAGAAGATGCTTTTTGGACTCTAGGGCATGAATGTGAATGGAATCGATCTATCTCAAATGCAACACCACAGACCGTACACAAAATATTTTTGTAAATGATTACATCACTTCTTTTCTGACCAGAGAGCGGGTCAAAAATTTCATCGAAATCTCCAAAGGGTCTGTGATCACCAAAGGATTAACAATCACAAATCCAGCCAGGAGTCTACTCTTGTCAATCCAATCTCTTTCACAAAGAGTAGATGTCACCTGTATTTCTGGCTTGCGGGGGGAGAAAAGTAACTCCCAGAGAAGCTGTAGAAAGGCTTAGTGTTGTGGAAAGAATTGACAAATGTGAGTAGATAAAGAATGTATTTGGCAGGCTAGTAGATTTGGGACATTTATCTGCAAGGCTGCTTTAAATGGGTTATGGTTGATTTAACTCTGTGTTTAATGTCACTCAATATCTTGTATATAATCTGTTAAAAATTAAATGTATGCTCTTATAAATCCAAAAGTTACTCAGCTATATTTTGTCAGGCTGCAGGACGTAGCATCAAGCCCTCACGTTCAGATCTCCTGATCCTGTTCCAACCCTATGGAGAGTCAATCAGTGACTTAATAATCACACTTCTTGTAAGAGTTAAGACAGAGACTTGGTGACCTTAGGTCAGCAGAACAACTTCCCATCCCTGAAGAGTGTTGCGAGGCTTGTGTGGGCCCGGACAATGGACACCTAACCCAACAGTGTTGTCAGATTTCCCTCTTGTGGACTCTAACTCCGAAGCTACTTGGGAAGCATCAACACACAAATGCCAAGGAAGGGACAAAAGTTGAAGTTCCTCTTCCTTAGCGCTGTAGCCCCATATGAACCCTGCCATGGGGAGTAGAGATAGAGAGGCAGGTTGCAGGGAGAGGAAACGTGAAAAGACAATGTATCAAGCCCCTTTCTGGACATCCAAATGCCTAGTAGAACACCAAGGATTAGAAACAGATGAATTGATCCTTGATGTCATATAATTTTTTAAGAAAATACAGAAATATCCAAAGAACAACATAGTGAAGAGAAGCTGAGGATATTGTAAATGTCCATGTGTTGATAGATTAAAGGGATGTGCTAGGAACTGAGAAAGACTACACGAGGAATCGAAATGAATGGCTCATGGGACGCTATTCTCCCCCTTAAGCTCCGGACAGACATCACCAATTAATCGCAGTAGCCTTTCTTACGGAGCCCAGCTATCGCTCCAGAATCTTCTTTCCTACACCCACCAGACAGCTACTACAACTCACTCTGATCCGGCTGGTGAGTTGAATGAAGGCTGTTTGCGTGAACTCACTGGCTCGGAGGACCCCAAAACACTAAGCTGTCACTTAAAGCGCTGAGGACGTTGGGATGTTATATAAGTTATGGGAAAGGGTAGGCTGCTAGCCCACATTTAAGGAAAAGGTAGAATTTCCATGGTGAGCAAATAGGAAGAAGATACAGCTTTAGCTTCTCCAGCAGGAATGGAGGAGAAACAGTGTATCAAAGGCCTCTGCAAAAATCTATGGGCCTATTATTCAGGCAATCATAATGACTGCAGAGATTGATGGGAAATTCCTGCTCCTTAACTGGCAGGTCTTTGGGGGAAATGCAGCAAAAATAACCCATAAAACGTAGCTCACAGAATGTAGTCCTAACCAGTTCAGCCTTGGTTTCTTAAAGTCTCACCACTCTGGGAGGCTAAAGCCCAGATACACGGGAAATCTACTCTCCCTCCCACAAGTCTGGTTTTCTTCCACTGCTTTCTAACAGCTGAGTAATGGGCTACCGCAGTCATTCAATGAGGCAAGCCTGAAAAGGAAACGCTATTCTGGATGCCCCTATCTCCTCTACCTTCTGTATTCAATCCATCACTGTATCATGTGAGTTTTATCTCCCAAGTGACTCAAAATGTTGTCTATCTCATTCCATTTCTACGGCAGCCACCCAGGTCAAGCCTCCATCACGTCTTATCTGGATATTACAACAGCCCCAACTTAGTTGTCTCCAATCCACTCCCTATGCTCCAATCCGAGAGCTCTTGGTGAAAGGCAAATCCTTTTCTGATAATGCCACTTCCCCAACTATCCTTCGTGGACTTCCTGGTTCCCTGGGGCATGGAGTCTGGAATGTGCAACATTGTCTAGAGGGCCCTTGGGTCTGGACTCTGCCTGCGAATGCCCCCTCCAGGCTCTTGCCTGCTGAGCTGCTTCCAATTCCAAGAAAACACAACACTTCCTCTAGGCACGAGGACTTTGCACATGCTGTTCCCTCTGCCTTGGGATCTTTAACTATCTTCAGTCTCCACACACCCCTTCCACATACACACATGAGCATTCATGTATTTTCCCCTCAAATCTTAGCTCAAGAGTCACCTCATCAAAGAACTCTTTCCTCCCTGACTACTCAGTTATCAACATCTATTAAGCTCACTAAGAATACCCAAGACCTCTCCCTTATAGGAGCTCCTCTTTTCTAGAATATATCGTAGCTGTGTCCCCTATGTGCTCTAGGGTAATGGCATCTTCCTCTTGTATCCCAGAGTGAGCTCACTGCAAACCCTCCAAGGATATTTTTTGAATGAGTGAGCGAGTGATTGAATAATACTACTGGTTCACTCATGCAGCAGGCCCTTATTTAAATATGAAATTCTTCCAGAACCGAAGTATTTGTGGAATGTGGGGCACGGCAGTGGGAAAATGCACAGAAGAGTGAAGTATGGAGAGGTTGGGGGAGAAGGTTGAGAACGGGGCTGGGGGGAGCAGTGGAAGGGAGATTCAGTTTAATAGTCTTAATATAATTACAGGATAAATAAAGTTGAGATAAAACAGTCTCCTTTTCATGCCTGCAAGCCATTGATTCAGCTAAAAAGGCAATTACCCAAGAAGAATATGAATATTGTCTATCACACTGACACAGAAAAAAGTGCTGAATGTTGCAATGATAGGAAAGACTCCATAAAAGAACTTGGGGCAGCGAAATACCAAAGTCTGCCTGTCACATTTTATTATAAGTAGCTCAAATAACTCTGTTCAATCTCATCTGCTTGGAGCCAAACACTATTTTTTATTGTAAGGTGGAGGGATGAGACATTTTCTATAAAAGTAGCCATAACTGGTAGTTGTCACATAACTTTTCTGCATAAATAGCTCCATGCACTGATGAATAAATTCATTGGAGGGAAGCATTACTGAGTACCTACTAAGTGCCAGGCACTGAATTTTTACAATTATACTATATAAACGTAGGGTTAATTTTATTTTTATTTTTAACCCAGATGTGGAAACGGAGACTAAGAGTTTGTCTGCATTATTTGCTCAGGGCCGTGACCTTAGTAAGGAAATGACAGCATTTTAATCCAGGTCCTCCCTGTACCTTGCCGTGTCCCACGGTGTCACAGATGAGGAGTTTAAGCCAAGAAAGTAGTAAGACGATTGGGGGATGGCACAATCCAAGAGTTCCCTGGAGCGTCACTGGGGGCTTTATGACTCTGGCAGCATCTCAGATCAATAGAACAAAACAAGTATCTTTTCCTACTCCTGCCTTTCCATGAAGCATGCCTACAATGGCAGTAATGCAAATAAATTTCAGAATGTAATTATGCCTTTTAACACAAGGCAGTGTCCAAAGCAGCCCTCATTAAGGAGTCACTGATAGCAGAGGTCTTTTCGATGCGGGCCCCCATATTGGTGTGTTTATATAATCGTCTACTTGGGGGTTTCTCACGGAGCACTCGGTGCAGGCAGACGTGTCCCCTTTGTGCTTCACGCATTAACGCTGAGGTGAGCGCCTGCGTGTTCAGAGCCTCTGCACTTCTTCTGTACCTTATCCGTCTCCCACCTCCACACTTGGTCCCTCGTATTATATTCCCATGCTGCTGTAATTTAAAACAGCACAAATTTATTCTTTCACAGTTCTGGAGGTCAGAAATCCAAAGGGAGTCTTAGACGGCTAAAACCAAGGGGGTGTCACAGCTGTTTTTTCTAGAGTCTCCAGGGGAGGATCTGTTCCTATTTCAGCTCCTAGAAACTTCCCACATCTATTGGCTTGTGGCCACATCAACTTCGATCTCTGCTTCCATCAACACATCCCCTTCCTTTACACTCCTGCCTCCCTCTTACAAGGATCCCTAGGACTATATGGGGCCTCCCGGATACCCCAGGGTGATCTCCCCGTTGGACAAAAAACCCATCTGCATGATCTCTTTTACCATATGAAGCAGTATTTACAGGGGCACCTCGATGTCTCAGCTGGTTGGGCATCTGCCTGCAGCTCAGGTCGTGATCTCTGAGTCCTGGGGTCCTGGGGCTCCTTGCTCAGAAGAGAGGCTGCTTCTCCCTCTACCTGTGCTGTGTGTGTGTGTGTGTGTGTGTGTAATGAATAAATAAGATCTTTAAAAAAAAAACCAAACCGCTAAACATAATAAATAACAAATAAATAAATAAAGTAGTAATTACAGGTTCTAGGAATTAGGACCCAGACATAGTCGGGAGTCATTATTTACCTACCGGCACTCCTACAATCCATTTTCCTCATGGCCAAGGAAACCCTTTCCAAACAATCAAATAGATGCTGTCACGTCCCTCGTCTAAACTTGCTGATGGCTTCCCATCGCACTGGAACAACCCTATCCCGTAAACCTCAGGAGCTGCCTCCTGCTGGCCAGTCCAGCCTGTCTACCATGAATGGGTCGCGCTGGTTATCCAGGAGCCCCTGGCCCTTCTCCACGCTGGGGTTTTTCATTTGTTCTTTATTCTGCATGTGCATGCATTCTTTTTTTTTTTTTTTTTTTTTGAAGATTTATTTATTTATTTATTTATTCCTCTGAGAGAGAGAGAGGGAGAGAACATGCACACACACATCGGCATGTGAGTGAGGGGAAGGGCAGAGAGAGAGGGAGAGGGAATCCCAAGCAGACCCCACACTGAGTGTGGAGCTCAACGTGGGGCTCAATCTCATGAACTCAGTCTCATGACCTAAGCCAAAGTCAAGAGTTAGACATTTAAGCAACTGAGCCACCCAGGGACCCCCGTCACAGGACCCCATCAAGATTTGGCCTGTGTCAGAATCTCAGTGAGCCATTCTAGCCAGCCTTCTCCATCATGGAAAACCAGCTCTGAGACAGAAAGCTGCCTGCAGAAGGGTTTGGAGAACGAACTGTTCCCTGGAGATCACTAACAAGGAGGTGAGATAGGCTGGGAGGGGCAAAGGGATGAGCAAACCCACGAGATGGTACCTGAGTCCTCTGTGCATCTAACAGGGAGCTCTGACCCGATGGCCCTCTAGGGTTGTCTCGAACCAAGGCATGAAGCTCGGTCATGTGCCACGAGCTGTCCCCTTGATAGGAGCTTAGCCTTAAACAAGGCAGTAACTGAGAGTGATGACCAAGAGAGGTAGCTGTGAACTATCAGCAGACAACACCCCTAGGGTTGAGGAAATGAGTGGTTAGATCCTGAAAAGGGATTTGGGCAGAGTGTGACGAAATCTACCACACCACCTGGAGCAGTGGTTCTCAAAGTGGGGTCCCAAAGGACACTGCACCAACATTGGTAGCACTGTCTGGGAACCTGTTAGAAATGCAAATTATCAGGCCCCATTCCAGACTCCTTGAACCAGAAACGCTGTGGGTACTGTCAGAAAGATACCTGGGTCTTAACAAGCCATGCAGCGATCCTGATGTATGCTGAAGTTTGAGAGCCATTGATGGAAACCATGTCCACTTTCCCTTCATTAATACTTGTCACAACCTGTGAATAGTTCTACTCCTTGCCAGCTGTGTGGCCTTGAGCAAGTAATTGAATATTTATGTGCTTCAGTTTAATCCTCTGTGAAATGGACATTTTATTATACTTTGCATTATTGTATTGGGTTTCATTTGACTTTCCATATATAGCACTGGAAGGTTTTATCTGTAAGGCACCTGATGCATAGGAAATTCTATAAGAGTGGTGCATAATAAATGCTTTACACTCCCTTCTCTGGCTCTGTGAGGATCAGGACTTCTCTGTTTGGCTGATGGTTTTACGCCCAGGACCCAATGCAGGGCCTGGTCCAACATAAGTACATAAATGGATCTAAAATCCCCATCTTTCCCCTGCATCTCCCTCACTGACTCTATCCTCTCATTCCCCATGTGTCTTTATAGAGATTATCTTCTCTGCCTTCACCTTTCCAAGTAGGTGATTAATTCTCTATCTGCCATATGCGACTAAGACATTGTCTCTCGTCCCTAACGCTGCTTCTGCCACCTGCCACACGATGGGACATGAGGGTACAGGTTTGGTGAGCATAGATGAGGCCAGCCTCAGTCAGCCGGCACTCCTAGATCTCTGGGCGGTTGTGCCATGCCCAGGCACACTGCATGTTTGGCCTAAGAACACTGACCCTCGGACAGTTCTTTTCCTTATTCGCAAGTGGTGGTGGGCACTTTGGCTTCCACAACACACTGGCTCCGGGCTATCGCTGTGGATACAACAGAGATCCATATGAAAGTCTCTTGGGATCAGACTTCCATGAGGTGACTTCTGGCTAGGAGGCTGTGTATGTTCAGTCTAGAGTATTTTAGATGGATCTATAAAGGATCTGGAAGACCAGCCCTAGTATCATTTCACAGGGAACACTATTCTTAGATGTTAAATTTTTAAAATTTGGGGGCTTTTTTTTTGTTATTCTTGTGCCTAAGCCAAATTCTCCGTCTATAACTAAATATTAAAATACCAACTAAATATAAAAAAAATAAGAACATTTTAGGGCGGACACATCTCCCAAACTTGTTGGATGTCTATGTGGTACACGCCCGCTGGTTCCTCTCTATTCCTCTGCATGTTTACTCCCCCAGCCCCACCAGGGCATGAGCAGGTCTGAGTCAGAGGAGATACTGGGACAGAAAACACATCGCCTCTCTTTCAAGAAGTGGTGTTTGCTTTGGCTGTGGCTACTCTGGCCTTTCCAACAGACAGCCCAGTCTGTCCGGAATGTAAATATGAGGCATGGTGCTCCAAGAACAAAAGCTCCATCACGGAGCTTTCTAGAAATGGGAAGAGGCTGTGCACATCACCATCCTGGTTATGCTAAAATTAAGGTATCGAACACATTTGTCATAGGGAGTACCAGCCAAGATAACAATCTTCAAGAGCAGAGCAAATGGGACAGTGACAAGAAAGTGACAGAAGTCACTTCTGTGATCCATAAGACTTCACACCAAGTGGTCTCAAGGATACATTCCAATTCCAAGATTCATTTCTGAAGAGCTTTGAAGAAAAATAAAGCAACAAATACTATGCAGAAGATTTTACTAAACCAATGATAAGACTGATTGTCATAGAAACGAACAAAACTGATGAAATCAGCTTTCGAGGAGAGAGGCTGGATGGGATAGCTAGCCAACAATTTATCCTCGAATAAATTTTTAATAGCAGTGATTCACACCTGCTGAAAAAGCCATTCTTATTGGAACCTGTGTGGGCCCATCTCTAATTCAGATATTCTCTTAAGCCTACGTGGAAATGTCAGCTGAACAGTTTGGCACACTGGTTTTGTATTAAAAAAAAAAATGCTTGCATGTGAACAAGTTAGAGGAGTAAGCCTAAATAAGTACGTTAAACCTACCAACAAGTACCCATTACTCTACACACATTATTCTCCCAAGCATTAACCTAGCAGGTAACGAACACGGCTGACCCAGTTCTTAAATCCAAGCATACAATCCTGACAAGATAAAAATTCAGGTGCCCTGGTGTTCAGTGGGGTCTACCTCTGTGTCTTCTTGGGCACTGACCATGGTCAGGGAGACTTGGCCGCAGGTTGGTGCGGATATCTCCTATCCTTTTCCTGGAAGCAACTGGCCAAGTGGTCATCCTGGCCCCTTTTCGTCCAGTTCGTCTGGTCAGCAAACCACCAACCATGGCCTATCCAGTCTTCTTACCCTCTTTTATTGTTTTTGTTTTTAATTTTAAATATTGCAAACATGTAAAAAATAAATCAAGTAACTAGGAAAGACTCACTTGTATCCCCCTTGAATCTTTACTTTCCTTTTACAGACACGGATGGAAACATCCCAGAGTGGTTTATAAGGCACTTGCCATCCAGTGAATGATGCTTTAGTTATTAGTCTTTAAACTATGTTGTCATAATTGATGTTTTATTCAATACACACTTGTGAGTCCCCATCAGGTGTCAGGTTCAGGAAATGCAATCAAGAAAATACAGACTCTTCTTTGATCAACTTCAGAGTCTGGAGTAATAATAATGACCAATGCTTGACTTGTGACAGTTGTGATTTAATTTAGTTCACAAATATCCCTGGGATCATGGCCCCCCTTTTTACAGATGAAAAGGCTGAAGTTCAGAGAGGTTTAAAAACCTAAGTTGCATGGCTCGCCTTCACTTGGGATATTTGTGTGTGTGGGTATTGGTTTTAAGTAACAGAAAGCATGTTTCCAGACAGGCAAAGAGCCCAGCAGGGCATCCAGAATACAGCCTGGAGGTAGTGGTTACTGACAGGTTGCACCAGTGCTGGACAAGGGGACCCTTGGCCTATCTACATGAAGCAAGAGCCAAGTAACAGTCTGTGGTTATGCCCTCTAAAGATTCCAGGCAGAAGCCCCAGGTATGCACAGTTCCACGTGAAGTCAGAGCCACAAACACTGCTCTAATTTCTCTGCTGGGACTGTTACTGTAATATAGGTCTGCCACCAGTGAGGGTCTGAATCCCTCCTATCAATGCTGCAGTGCTGCAATGACCAGGTAAAATCATCCTATCAACCCAGTCCCAGGCATGGCCGTATGCAGTGGTTGCCAGCCAGGAAGCCCAATGCTTAGTACCTTGACCATTTGCCCTGGCTCTGCTTCTGCCCCAGAGATGGCCCGTTTGAACAGAGGCCCCCACTGGGCCACTAATTTAAAATCCACAGTTTCGAAGGAGTAGGATCAAAATGGAGAGCCAGCCCTATTACCGATGATCCCTTTACCCTGCATAGACCAGTAAACCTGGCCTCCTGTTCATGCCACTTTTAAGTTTAGAATAAAGTACAATAAAATTTCACTGCACAGCGCCCCATAGGCTAAGGATTTAGTTATTTTTTTTTTATGCCAAATTTTGCATTCCCCTTTACACCCCTTGCTTCGTGCTGTGCAAGAACACTAACCTCTCCCTGGCATCAGCTTTCAAGCCTAACTTATCCTAAGAGGGGACCTGGCCTGCCTGCTGACCTGCACCCCTGGCACATTGCAAAACATAAAAAGCAGTTCCTTTCCTCCTTCTCCCCAGGTACACAGTCTTTGAAGCAGATCCCTACACCTGTGAACGGAAAGAAGCAATGGCCTTCCCCATACAAAATGTCTTCATCTAATTAAGCAAGAGCTTACTGATAATGAGCTCCTATTTCCAAACCTTTGATAAAAAATAGAGAGTCCCCCAGTAGTATCTTTCTGTAAGTGGGATCCAGGGAGGAGCTCTCCCCGTGTAGTCTGAGCAAGAAATTGTCTGTTCTGAATCGTCCCACATGTGGGGTATGCGTGCTACAGTCATAGATGTGGCCGGCTTGCGGAAATAATTACTAAAATAAACTCCCCTTTGTTACTGCTCTTCTCAGTCACTCGGATTTCCCTGGGCATTAGTGACATTCTGGGTCTTCCGAACAAGGAAGAAAAGCATGCTGGGTGCGGGAATCTTCCTCACAGGCCACTCCATGGAATCATAATAATCATGTGAGGAAACAAACGTTCTCATTTTTAGATCTGAAAAGCCAAAGCTCGGAGTGGTTCGATGATTGACCTCCGGTTCCTCAGCAAGTAAATGACTCGTCTGGTGGATTCCTGGACCATTCTCTGGGGAAAACAGACCAGGAGGCCGCGTTCCTCAGTCCTTCTCCCATAATCTCTGCCCACCCGCTAACCAGCGGCGTAAGTGAAGCTGACAGCCAAATATGTGCAAAGACCCTCTGTGTTTATCAATACGTCAATCCTGAGGAACCCAGTGATCTGTTCTGTTCCTCCCAGCATCCTCTGCCGGACGGGCAGTGAAAAGCTCAAAGATCTTTCCCAACTAAGGTGACTACATGTCCAGTTGCCCAGGAAGGTCCCAGCCTAGTCTAATTGCCTCAGCATATCAACATCAGCCGTCTTTGCTCTTAAGGGTATCCCGGGGTGAACCAGGTCACTCTCTCTCCAGGCCCTACATACACAAAACACATGTTCTCTGCACATGGGGAACCATCCAGGTTGATGATTAAATTGATTATGCATTACCTGAATTTCTGAGAAGGATGTGGCTAAGGGTCATCACCATCTCCTCTTGCATTTAGGAGGAAAATGCTAACTCTAATTTACTAGGGACAACACAGAAGAGAGATACACTCTTTTCCCTCTTACTACTCAGCTCTCTAGGCAAAGGCACCAGGCTTCTTTGTTATGACTTAACTCCCAGAGGGCACCGGGGTATATAAGGGAGGACCACTCCCAAGAGCTGTGCCTGAAAACCCCTCATCAAAAATGTGTTTATGTGTGAAACCAAAATGATGTTTGAAGACCTCTGAAATGGCACCTAGGCACAGTAAACATTCTAGGATCCTAGAACTGGTCCAACTTCTTCATGGAGCCCAAGGACTGAACACAGGGCTAAGGACTGACAACCAAGGCTAAGGCTTGCCTGAGCCAAGCCTGGTTAAAGGCCCACTTGCTTCCTCACAGGCTCAGCAGTCTGTTTCATGTATGAAAGCTCACACACCAGGACCCGTGCATGCACACACACATGTATACATACACAAACACAGTTTTGTCAGAAACTCATAGTTCTTCAACTAGATGTCACTCTTTACAGTGTAGACATGATCTCACAAAACAGAAGATTTTATTCCCCCTCACTGAATCATTTCTCCAAAATAGTACTTGCCTGCCCATGGCGGCACTCTGAATGACTTACAAGATTTACTGGGAAAACACACAATACACACGTATTGCTCTGTAATAGGTGATGTAACCTTTAAGTTTTGTCCAGCTCATCTAAATTTGCCAGACTCCAGAATGTTACACGATAAACAGTTGCATTTAATCATTTTCAAGCAACTTTTCCGATGTGATTTTTTTCCCTCAAAGAACACACAAGTTCTTTGTCTTCCACTCTTACCCTCCCCAACTCTGAGGAAGAGGCTGTGACCTTGAAAAGTAGAACCTAGGTCAGCAGCTGAGGTCTGGCTCTGAGTTCAGGTTCATGGTCCACCTGAAAGTCATGTTTGTAAAGGGTAATTCCCTAAATGATGTGTCTTCCGTACCTTGGCCTTTTATGGTAATGCACTCAATCATTTGGAAAAGGGATCCAGAACAATTGTAAATCGTTCTGTTCTGTATAACCAAAGTAGACTCCAGGTAGGAGTCTATCCGTGTTTTTCAAGGAAATATTTTGGAAGGAGTCTTCGTATATTGAGATGACTCCCCAGATCTTGACTTCATTGCATATAGGTTAACCTGAGATGGTGAGTGTGTGGAAGGCATCACACAACGTCTATACCTGTGCCTGTGACAGACATCATTAATCAACTGAGGCACGACTTCCTGGTGGGCTTCAGAATCTTACTAAGTATGGAGATCTAGGAGATGACAGATGACTCATAAAATGAAAACTAGTTGCTATTCCAGATAGAGACACATGATTATAGCAAAGGGACTGATGACCCAGAGACATTCCTATCTGGCCCTAATGGGACACGTGGCAGGAACACTCCCGTCAGACTCCATGGCACATTCTCATGGTCACTTTTTTGTTCTGAATCCTGGACCTGGGCTCTTTCCATCTGCTTTCTCATCCTGGACATCAAGAGATGCCTGTAGGTACCAGAACCTGGTTATTTTCCTCTTATTAGACCATTTCCTCCTCTAAATAGGCTTGGCTCCCTCACTCCCCTAAGGAATTTCTCAGTCTTACTGCATGGGTCCCAGCCACTCACTGATTTTTCATTGCTTGTTCCCACATAAATGGGAAAGGGTAGACAGAGGGAAAGACATGCCCCATCCATCTTCCTAAAAGAGAAGGCAGAAAAGTCAAGGACAAATGTGCTATGATTTTATTAGTTCTTTGAAAGAATAAAAAAATTTTTCATCGACCTAGAAAACAAAGGCCTTCCTGTATCATATCCTAATAACATGTAATGTAATGTAATGTCTGTCACCGCCAGAAAGCAAAAATAGCACCCAGGTCAAGTCTCGGCCTCTTTGGCTTGGGTGTCAGCTTCTCTCTCGTTCCATAATTACTGAGTGAGCTAGATGGGGTGCATACTGCGGTGAGAAAGACAAGTGGTTTTGCGCATATGTTGGATGCATTCTTCAACCCATGGTTGCTCATACACCTTGTCTGATTTGCCCCTTTATTCTCCTGCCCCTTGAGAGCTGCTAGTCCTTCTGGTCCAACCATATTTTTGCACTTGACCTCTTATCCTAGCCCATCCTGGTGTGGTACAATTAGGGAAGAAGGAGCTGGAGGATTTGAATGAAACCTCTTACCAGTGGGTTACCATTTCCTGTCACTGGAGTGACAAAACGTAGCGTGAGGCTGGAAGATTCAAGATGCTACTTGGGGGCACCAGGAGGAGACCAGTGATCCAGGCACATTAGGCAAGACGGAGCTAGCATTTGGAACCAGAGAGGGGCAGAAAGGGGGCTGGTAAGCAGACAAACTAGAAAGATCAGGCCAGAATGTAGGCTTGTGCAGATCAAACCTGGACAGAAAGGGTCAAACAGGTGCACCAGATGCAGGAAAATAAGACTTTTCTTCTAAAACAGAGAGAGTTTATCAGGACCACACCTGGGCAGCATCTTCTTACTTTTTTTTTTTTTTTAAGATTGTATTTATTTATTTGTGGGGAGGGGAAAGGGCAGAGGAAAAGAGGGAGAGAGAGAGAGAATCCCAAGCAGACTCCAGGCTGAACACAGAGCCTGACTTGGGGCGTGATCTCACGACCCTGAAATGACAACGTAAGCCTAAATTAAGAGTCAGACACTCAACCAACTGGGCCACCCAGGTGCCCCAGCATCTTCTGAGTTCCACCCTGTTTACCTGCAGGATGCTGCCATCCTGGAACCCATTTGTATTATTACTATTATAACTTCTGGCTTTAAGATGAGAACACTAAGCCTTGTGGAAGTTGAATGACTTGGCTGAGTTCAGAGAGCTGATAAGTAGAGGGCTGGGAACTGAACCCTGGGTAGAACCGGGTAGTGTCCTGTAGGTAGAGCCCAGATACCCTTAGAGTGGTGCTGAGCTGTTCAATCTCCGTCCTCTCAATTCCAGAGTGTGGCCAGGCCATGGCTCAGAGGAGACACCAGGCTCCCCAGGTGTCATTGACTTCTGCAAACAGCAAGAGCAGCGAGCTAGGCCTTCTGGGAGATCCTTCCAATATTTTTCTTAGAATCAAGCACAACCATATCCTCATTAATTATCTCCATTAGCTAAGCTCAATTACTTTGTGTCCACCTCCAAGAGTACAACCTTCCTCCTTAGAGACTTCCTAGTTGAATTTCCAAGGGGGCAAATATTGCCAGAAGCATGTTTTATGTAATTACATAGTGCAGACATTTCACTCTCTTTACTTAATGATCATTAAATACTGAAATTAACTCCCATGCGTGGATATGGATTCCATCAGTTTAAAAGAAAGTGCATGGGGCGCCTGGGTGGCTCAGTGGGTGGAAGCCTCTGCCTTCGGCTCAGGTCATGATCCCAGGATCCTTGAATCAAGTCCCGCATCGGGCTCTCTGCTCAGCAGAGAGCCTGCTTCCTCCTCTCTCTCTCTGCCTGCCTCTCTGCCTCCTTGTGATCTCTCTCTGTCAAATAAATAAATAAAATCTTTAAAAATAAATAAATAAAGGAAACTGCATGGATAGTGAGGCATTTCTCCCTGCAGAATTTGGGGGACTTGAGCAGGTCCTCATGGATACCTGCATTAAGCAGCCTCCCCTCTCCGTCCTCATGATATCGCTGTCCAGAGTTTCTTGGTGAAGACTGTTCCCGTTCTATTCTGCCTAGAGCAACCTGAAGACCTTGATCAATGAACATTCCAAGACCCCGCCTGCGGGCTTACTGAATGAGCATATCTGAGTCCACAGCCTAGGAATCTGCATTTTCAGCCCTCTTCCTGGGGGACTCTGATAACGCGAGTGTCTAAGAACCAGCGATAGTCCTGTGCCTGACTATCATAAAGACGTGAAGATGTACATAAAGACAGCCTTATCAAGGGAACAGGAGAGGCAGAGTGAACACAAGCCAGTCTCTTCCCATACATATTTAATAAAAAGGATTCAATACATGGTATCTATTATTATTTGATAGTTGTTATAAATGCTCAGACAGGGCTTGAGAGCGGCGGCAGATCTGAGAGGAGCAGCAGCACCAACAGGTGAGCGGGAAAGTGAGACAGGAGAGGAACGGAACATCAGGGGGGTCGCTGCCCATTAACTCCTTGAGCTCCAGCCTGTGGGGGCCTCCAGAAACAAGTGTGGGGCACATACCTCCCTGAAACCCCACCTGTAGGGGAGGAGGCTGGGGTCGACTGACTCCAGTCCGTGCTGGGTTGACTTCCTGGGAGCTGCTAACTCCCCAGTTCTCCTGCTTATGAGGACAGAGGCAGGCACTGGAGTGGGGAGTCGGGCTGGCCTAAGTGAGGGAACACCCCTGGCCACCGAGAACAAGCCTGTCCCACCAACCTTCTGGCAAGAAAACGTCCGGTGTGTTCCGGTGCCTGCTCACAGAGTGAATAAAAGACCCACGTGTGCACGGTGAGAAGGAAGTTCCCTCTCGGTGATTTATTTATGTGTTTCTCGGGTTGTCCTAAGTTGTGCATAACATAAATCCCTCCACTAGAGACGTTTACCACATTCCCAGTGCTATGCAGCCATCACCACTGTCGAGTTCCAGAACATTTCCAACAGCCCGAAAGGAAACTCTGGGCCCATCAGCGGCCACTCTCCATTCCTTCCTCCCTCAGGCCCTGCTAACCACTGATCTGTCTGCCTGGACCTGTCTGTTGCGGACATTGCGCACACGGAATCACGCAACACGTGGTCGTTCATCTGCCTTCACGATCCTGAGGTCCATCCACGCTGCAGTGCATTTCAGGGCTCCACTGGTTTTTTTCTGGTTGAAGAATGTCCCGCTCTGAGGCTAATACTCCCTCTAGTTTTTTGGACCACAGAGAGCTCCCAGGGTCTGGATTTGCAGGCTGACAACAGTGCTGCGTGGACCCTGTTCACAATACCAGGCCAACCTGTCCCTTGTCTCCGTGCTGCTCCAAGACACTGGTCTCCGGGGGCTGCTTTCTCCCCTCATTCTTCTCTGGCCTCCTCTGAGATTTGGCTAATGGAAGTGACCGGTGGGATATCAGAGAGGAGCCGGTGTGGTTAAGGCATCCTTTCCTCCAGCTCCCTCTCTGGCCATGTCCCTCCAGGAGGACGGGGCTCCTGTCTCTAAGCTTCTCTCTCCAGATGCTGCTGGGCCCTCTCTCCTGCGCTTTTGAGCCTAGAGGAGATACGGGCTTCCCGCTGCCGGCAGCTCTCAAGTGCTGCCTGGTCCTTCGTTAGCTTTCCCCAAATCTTCGCACATCTTTGTAAGTAGTCTGTTCCATTTTCTTCACGTTACTGCAGTGTGTGTGCGAGCCTCCCCTTCCTGCCGGGACCCTGACTACTAGAATAGTGACGGATGGTAGAGTAACTCGCCAATATTTTACCCCATTGCTGAAGCGCATTTCCAGTGCACGTTCGTAGCATAATGCATGTGCGATCTCCAGTTCGTAGCACAGAGCCCGAGACCCACTCTGTGCCGCTGCGTGTCATCCCCGCTTCTCAGACCAGCTGTGAACCAGACAGCCCCTGCCGGCCTGCGGTGCGACAGGACAATTACGCATGTGGATTCTGGGATCACATGTCCTGGGTTCAAGTCTCAGCTCTCTACCTCCCGGCACGGGGGCCTGGGACAAGTTACCTAATCTCTCTGAGTCTCAGATGTAAATTAGGGTGAACAGACTGTCTATGACTAAACAGATAATATGCAGAAAGTCCTCAGAGCCACGCGTTAGAAGTGCACAGTAAATGTCAGCTACGGTGTTAACCCCCATTAGTCCTGGCCTCACAGTCCCCTCTCCCGATCTGTATCAGCTTCTTGCAGCACTATCTCTGAGTCCCGTCTGCCGGCCCAGATTCTCCCCAGACTCTGAGCCAAAGATGGCTGGTATTGGCAACAGACTAACACCAGTTCTCTCCCAGTTGAGGGAGAAGGGAATGTGGGGACCAGCAAGACCCTGGACCTTCCCTCCCAAAGACCCTGGGGGGACTCCTTACCCCTGTGTTATTATGGGGGCCTTCCTTCCCCTCCTTTTCTTCTTCATCACCAGCAAAAAGACCACAATGTATTAAGGTTTACTCTGGGCTGCTAACCTTATAAGCGTACTTCATTTAATGGTCCTATGAACCCTATGAGGTATGGTTCCTTTCTCAAAACCTGTTGCAAATCTATTCCACATCCATTTTTTTAAAAGATTTTATTTATTTATTTGACAGAGATTGCAGGTAGGCAGAGAGGCAGGCCGAGAGAGAGGAGGAGGCAGGCTCCCTGCTGAGCAGAGAGCCCGATGTGGGGCTCGATCCCAGGACCCTGGGATCATGACCTGAGCCAAAGGCGGAGGCTTCAACCCACTGAGTCACCCAGGTGCCCCCCACACCCATTTTTAAAATCTATTCAAACCTAGTATTATTATATACAGTTATGCAGGTAACATATGAATGCACCCTCCTTGTAAAGATCCACGATTGAAATAGTATGAGGTTGCCATTAGTATCCCCGTTTTCCTGATTACAAACCTATGAATGAGACAGATTAAAGACAGACCGATGTTCCCAAGTTCATGCTGGGAAGCAGCAGACGCGTAATGCAAAACCAGGAATGTCTGATACGTGAGACTGGATCCGTACGTACTACATTGTGCTGACCCGTATCCCCAGGACTATCTTGTGCCTCAGTTTCTCTCCTTTGATGTCCTACCAGATCTTAACCTTTCAGGTTTATAAGCTCATTCCAGTAGGATACGGACCCTCCTAAGTGACCTTTAAATCCATATCTAAACCAGTAGGCTGTAGTCAACGCTTCTCGCACCCGTCCACACACTTCCCACACGTCACTGTGACAACCAGTTTCCCACAGCTGTGAGCAGACAGCACCTGGACCCAGACGCACCTCCCATTCCTGCATTCTGCCCTGGAGCTTTCTCAGATACCTTGAACTAGAATGCTCGAGGGAGCAAGGTCCTTCATGTTAGCACAGCCTGGGAATCAGAGGGAGTCGACATTCCATGGGCAAGCCTTGACCAGTGGGGGGATAGAACTGTTCCCTAGAGACAAGACATTTTGGAGATACTTTCTCTGGATCTTCTCAGAAGGTCCTGGGAGGAGTGTGTCTCTGATGTCCACTCTGCATCTGCTCCCTTGAAGGGGATGTCCCTCCTTCCCTGTCACACTCCCCCCATCCACCCATCCTATTTCCTGGAATCATACAATCCTTCCTACTTGGCTTTGCTTTCTGGGGTGAGTTCAGGCTAAGTCAGGAAGATTGCTTTGTCTCATAAATATTTATTGTGAATAACAGGCTCTCCTTGCCTAAGAAACAGATTCCTCAGGGTGGCCAGGATATTCAAGGAGAAGACTACACACATTGCGATTTCCTTAAGCCATGCACTCCTCAACAGCAGACCAGGCTGCCTATTGCATGGGGCAGACATGTACCCTTGACCTCACTAAGAGAGTCAAACAGTTCTCAGTGACACAAAGCAGAAACTCATTCTCCTGCCGAGGCACTCATACTTTCAATATGCTTCACTGTCACTGTGAGAAAGCCATGCTTCCTTCAAGGAAGGTTCTGAGGACCTAGGACCAGCCAGGATTATGCAAGTCTCTCGGAATAAGATGGCAAACATAACCTAGTCCTTGCTCTTAAGGAGTGAACATTCTAGATTGAAAACAGATGAGTAAATAGGAAATTCTCACACCTTGCAAAAAGTACTATAATTGAGACAATCATATAAGTGAAAATTGAGCTCTCAAAGACAAAGCTTTTCTACATACCAGGCACTGCATTTTAAGCCCACATTAATAAAAGTAATCTTTAGCTTTATCTTATTTTCTTTCTGGTTCTAGATCTGTGAATTATATTGAGACAAAAATGTATTCCCCAAACATCCACCCATCTGTTCATCCATCCATCCACGCACTGTCTATGCAATACAAGCATGTTTGGCCACAACATTCAGAGGTTTCTGATGCAGAATACCTCACAGAGGAACCTGGGAAAGCCAGTGTAAAGGGCAAAGATGACAGAAAATAAGTGATTTTCATGCAAGACTCCCATGCCCTGCTTCTTACTATTCTGATCACGACTTGTTAAAATTATGCTAGATTTGCGACTATAGATTTCCTGGATCATATTTGCAGCCACTTTTCCAACAGGGACCAAGCAGACATCAATCATTCTGAGATGGCAAACTTGTGAAAGCAAGGTCAGCAGCCAAGTTCACTTGGGTTGGTTTGATTGGACACTTAAAGAAAGGCTCAACCAGGACACCCTGAAAACATTGCAATGGTGAAAAGATGAGGCAATGCCTTTTTCCGACTAGAGTGTCTAGTTTCTGCCCTCAAAATATCCCGTGTGCGTGGAAAGAAAAGAAAGGTAGAGTGGTGCACTAAAAACAGTGTGTTACTATAGTGTGATCACAGGATCCTTTAAAAAAAAAAAAAAAACTATCAGTGCTACTATAGATATTACAGAGTCTTAGGTTTTATTACCCCAGGTCAGAATCCTGCCTCTGAAACTTCTAAGCTCTTAGAGTGAGCCTTGATTTCCTAATCTGTCAAAAGGGTCTAATACGATCTACCCAATCCATGCATTTATTAATTCAGTCATTATTTATTAACTACCTACAAGATGCCAATCACTGTACTCAACAGCGGGGATTCAATGATGAGTTTGAAAAAAAGGAAGTCCTTGTGTAGCTTGGAGTCAGGGGAGATGAATACGAATCACATGAAAAAAATGGGCACAATGGACAATGGAAAAGGATCAATGGCGTCAGGGGAAGGACGAGGAGGGGTGTCTCATCCAGACTGACGATAGAGCTGAGAACAGAAGAATGAATGAGTCTGTGTTAGGTAAAAGGCTCAGGGGCAGACTGAAGGGAGATTCTTGGTAGAGAGAGCAGCACATGCAAAGGCCCTTGTATGGGATGGTCTCAGCCAATGAACAAAGACAGGTATGGCTGGATTCAAAGAGCAGAGGTGTGTGAGACGAGATTAGAGCCGTTGGTCTTGGTAGGTGCATCCCACGCAAGGCCTTGGAGTTCATGTCAAGGGGTTGTTTTTATTTATACTCAAAACAATAGAAAACCACTGATGGATTTTAAACAAAGGAGTGATGTGATCAGATACATCCTATCAGTGCAAAGGATCCCTCTGGCTGGGGAGAAGAGAAGAGACTGGAAGAAGGGAAGATGGCTGAGGGGAGACCAGAAGGGAGGCTATCCTGACATTCAAGAGAGAAGGGTGGCAGTTCAGATTATAGGGCTGGCTTTCGGGGCGGAGAGAGGGGAGTGGATTCTCAATACAGTTAGGAGGCAGGGCTTAAATCTGGAAAGGAGGGAGGCACAAAACTGATTGGATGGTGGTGCCATGGATTAAGATAGGGAATGGTAGAGAGCAGTGACGTTTGGAAGTGAGAATCGTTGGTGTGTTGGGTTGGGAAATGTTGAGTCCCATGTGCCTACGGAGGGAAAGCATCAACTGGGCTGTTGGGTATACAGCCCTGGAGTTCAGAGATGACCAAATATGTGAGTCATTAGTGGCCACATAGATGAAATTAAAACCACGAACATGGATGAGATCATCGCGAAAATAAAATAAATTTCCACATACAAAGCACTGAGAATGCTGTAGGGGCACAGACTGGGTATTAATAAATCTTACCTTCCTCACTCCTTCCCTGTCCTTAGAACAATGCAATGATGAGTGCGTTTGGGCAAACCCCCAGGGAAGCTGGTTCATGAGGAGGGAGAGAAAAGAGCTGGTCTGCTTCTTACAGCTGCTCTGATCTCCTGAAGACATGGTCGAGGTTCACAATAGCTCTGCAGGAAAAGCAATACCCCTTTTTTCTTGGCTTTTGAACCCTGATGCCCTTCTTACCCTCTGCTTTTCAAACAAGGTGCTTGTGCTAAAGACAGAGGCCACAAAGGCTAAACCTGATATGCAGAGTAATTCCCTCTTTGACTTGAACTTTAGCTAGACCTCGGGAGTAAAGGCAGGAAGGGAACAGAGAACACTTCTTTGCCATGCTGGCCATGAGCAGGAAAGCAAACCCAATGGGTTTGCTGACCTCTGCACCAGAAATATTTTTGCATACAATTTCTGATGTACCTAGAAGAGCAACTTAAACTAAAGGAATTGTAATGAGATGAATGCAACTCTATTCAGTTTTGAAATAAAGCCTCTAACACCAAGGGGCTATAGCATTAAATTCTTCTCTTTCTATCAGGAGGAGGGGGAAGTCTTTGTTCACTGGTACCAGTGTGCTTACTGGGTTTTGGAAAAACTCTATTTTTCCAGATAAGTGACATCTCTCATTCATTCCTTCCATCAATCTGACATTTCATTGCTAGATTAGAGCATTTTCCCCAGTGAAAATGATCCTTAGTGAGTTTCAAGGAATATTCACCCAGTATACAGAAATAATTGGTGGGTCACAGGAATTGACAAAAAACCAAAACCTCAGGTTCTGTTCACATTTAAACCAAGAAAGCAATGCCGTGAGAGGCGTGTCAGCAAAATCTCAGGACAAATGATCTCCCTCTAATTGAGGAAACTGTATTTATGATCTCCCTCTAATTCACTGCGGTGTGACTTCTGCACTTTTTCAATACAGCATACTGATCCAATACCGCTTTTAAGTTGCAAAATTGTTAAGATGGCAGGGTGCCTTGGGTGGCTCAGTGGGTTAAGCCTCTGCCTTCACCTCAGGTCATGATCTCAGGGTCCTGGGATCAAGCCCCACATCAGGTTCTCTGCTCCGTGGGGAGCCTGCTTCCCCCTCACCTCTGCCTGCCTCTCCGCCTACTTATGACCTCTGCCAAATAAATAAATAAAATCTTTAATAAAAAAAATTGTTAAGACGGCTAAAATGATACTCATTCCCTACCTCTGCCAAGAATGTTTGAATTCTTTCTCCCTATTGCTATCAGAATAAAAATAAAGGTATCCAGCGGTATTCTAAATGTCATGCTTCAAAGCTCTGAGACACTCTTTCTTCTGACACCTGATTGACAGATTATGGCTTTTGGATATCCATCAAATTAATAGATTATGACTTTTTGAAGCCAGAAACTATGCAATTATTGCCATGTTCTATCTATAAAGAGATAACTTATTCTTTGTCATCCGTTCGTGTCTCAGAAGGCAGCCCCCGTCCCGCCAACACATACATATCATAATTATAAATAATTCGGTTCCTCCTGTCTTTTTTTCTTTCCAGTATTCCCCCACCTTGAACATCCACAAAATAATTCACTTTGAAAAAATGTTAGCACAGGAGATGGCTGACATGTCTCATATTTCTTGATAATGTTTTGCAAATTTAAATATCCACCATCTATGTAGTCCCTGATGAGAACTCCCCTCTGGTTTTATGTATCTTATCCAAGGACTTCTCTGAAGCAGAATTAGGAAAACAAGGATTGAGATATTTTCAAGCCCAGGTACTTGGCCCTGTTGCATTTAATTGAGGATTTCAACTCTGACATAGTAGAGACAGAGATAGAAGGAAATTTCCCTGACTACCTGGAAAATTGCTAACACTTTTCATGCCCCTTCATTTGCATATATCTCCATTCAGTTCCAATACCTTAAAACAGAGAGGTAACCAAGTGATCTAATTACAGTGTTAGTTATAGTGCAACCTCTAGTCTGGTTTAAAGAAAGATCTTCCAGGGCACCTGGGGGGCTTAGTTGGTTAAGCAACTTACTTTTGGTCTCAGCTCAGGTCTTGATCTCAAGACTGTGAGTTCAAGCCCCACATTTGGCCTCCGTATTGAGTGAAGAACCTCCTTAAAAATCAATAATAACAACAATTTAAAAAGTAAAGAAAGAGATCTTCATAAAAACAACTTAGAGTGAAATTTAATCTGTCAATCCTGCCAGTCAAGGTGGTGACTCTTCTGAACTGATACAGGATGGCCACGATGCCACCAGAAGGGGCCAGGGTTTGTTGAATTGGGGGGGGGGGGGGGAGTTTCCTGCTAATTCGTCTCCCATTGCAAGTCAAAGCCTGCTTGCAATTCTAATCCTAAAGACTTTAAGGCTGCACCTTCAAAAGTATCTTTTTAAAAAAATTATTTATTTTTTTAAATTTCTTTTCAGTGTTCCAGAATTCATTGTTTATACACCACACACAGTGCTCCATGCAACACGTGCCCTCCAGTCTTCTCAAATGAGAAGACAAACACCAATAGAAGAACCAACAGAATCCACTCCACTCTCCCTCCTGGAGCCCTGGAGTAACCTTTGGAAAATCTGAAGGAGAGAGAACACTTATTCTGCAGACTCCATTACCACCCTAACCAACTCATACACTAAAGATGCATGAAAGAGAGCGTTGCCAGACGTGGAAAGAGCTTAAAGGGTCTCTCAATTTCAGAGGATCTTGGAGTTGTTAATGCTCCCACACTGATAACTGAGCTTCTCTGCATATGTTAACAACTGATGCCAGCGCTGTCTTCTCTGCAAAACCCCCTCCATCCACGCTAATATGAACACTCCTCCTTTCGCCACCAACACACGCCATGCTCGGCTCTGTTATATTCAATTTTTCATCTTCAGGCTAAATACAGTTTCCTCAAAGAGACATTTCTCAACCAAGACAGGATAAAAACCTTTTCATTGTGCTTCTGCATTCTCTCTTTTGTAAACTTCATGGCTTCTGGCATTATTTAGCTAATACCATCTTCTCTACTAGAGTGTACCTTCCAACAGGGCTGAGTCTATCCTGTTCACCACTGAAAACCCAGAGCCTAGTGAAGTGTCTGGGTTATAGCCAGTGATCCGTAAATGTTTGTTGCACCAGAAATTTTAATTCCCAAGGCTCTTTCCTTAGAGATACTATTTTTTCCTGATGGTGAGATCCTAGAGAGAACTGTTACATTACTAAGGACCTTGAAGCCCAGTGAGTGTTTATTGAATGAGTGAATTGCTGAATGGCTAACGGGACAAAGGGACAAAAGACCATGAGTAGAAACAATGGCAAGAATAAATGAATCAACCACATATGTCTACAAAATTCCTAACTGGGGACAGGACTTCACTGGGCACAGGATTTTACTGAGGGAGGACACAAGAGGCAAAAGATATGCTTCCTTTCTTAAGTGAAACATGATCTCCCCACCTACCAAGAAAGGCACAAGGAATTCTACGTAAAACAGCAAATCAGGGAATCAAGATAATTCAATGGAAGGACTATTTCAGGGAGAATGGAACTGAGGCTTTTTAGAGTTATCCCCCAAGGCAGATAAAAGAGGAAATGATGGGAGTCAGTGGCTGATTACCCAGAGGTGTGAGTAGAAAAGTGGGTGGAACAACAGGGGACCAAAGGATATGGGACAAACTGAAGAATGAAATAGTCGAGAATGATACTGGGCATTCTAAGTCGGAGTGATTTCAAGAATATTAATATCATTGATGGAAACATGGTGGTAGGGAGGACTAAAGCTGACTTAGGAGTGACCACTGAGGTACTGGATCTACGGTGGAGGGAACTTAGGAGAAAAATCAGAGAAAATAGAAATACAGAAAATAGAAAAATAGAGAAAGAGCTATATGAGTCAGCCACATAGTAACAGCCGCTATCATTCACAAAGCGTTGAAGATGAGCATGGCACTCTGCTAAATGGCTTGCACATAATTTCAGTCACTCTTTACAACAGCCCCAGGGGTAAGTTATTGTGATTTGTCCTACTTTGCAGATGAGAAAAATAAAGCGTAGGAGGTTAAGTAATTGTCCCCAAACTCACACAACTAGAAAGTTACAGAATTAGAATTGGAACACAAATCTTCCCACTTCAAGTCTTAGTTCTTAACTTCAGCTCTGAAAAGCAAGGGAGAGAGTGCCGAGGAGAAAATAAGCATGGTTCCCTGGAAGCTTCTGGAAATGAAGCCATTCTTTCCAGAATGGGTGACTCTGACAGTGTAAAGCAGGGGCAGGAAATTCCTCCTCCTTGGGTGAGGCACAGTGTAAAGGACACTCATAGGAAAGGGCATTTCCCAGGTGTGTTAACTTTCTCTTTCCCTTACTCTTGGGCATGTCTGCCCCCTGGTGTATCTCGTCTTATATAAAGCAAAAGGTCATGAATGGATAAGAAGCCCTAAGAACACCCAGAAGGTAAACAACTAAAATCTTCAGAAACTCAAAGATGGATCTGAGAAACTGAGTTCTGGAGAAGCTTGGTGGTAAGCTAATATTTCACTGAAGTTTGTGAAGATTAGCATTTTTATCAAAGTCTCAGTAGAAGATTATGGATAGACTATGCTATGTGAGTAGGAGATAAGGGTTAGTGATTAAAAACAAAAGAAAAAAAACAACTATGAATACCTTGAAACTATTTTTATGAAGTTTGCTTTAATATTTATCTGTGTTGATATTGGGTGTATAGGTATAATTATTTTATTTAAAATTTCATTTTGCAAATTTTGATTGAAGACTTGTAAAGGCATGTTTATAAATGTGCCTTTGCCCAAGAAGTTATCATTTTGAATAGTAGGAAAAGAGCTGGGCTTGTTGATTGGCTCATGTGACCAAGGTACAATACCGCCACCTGGTGACAAGGTACACAATACAATCCAGTGTCAAAAATCGGTCTTAAATGTTCCAAAACAAAACCATTAAAAAAAAATCCTTCTGGATTCCCTTCTGTTGTCTTTGTCATTTATTACTTATACAGTCATGTTCTACTCATTTACTTCACTTAGGAGCAATTTATTGTAATGGTAAAAGAACGTTAGCTCTGGCGTCAAACAGACTTGGGTTCAACTTTCAGCACAGCCAATTTCGGGCTTAATGACTTTCTTCACTTTCTTCATTTAAATGCTTCCAAAAGGCAGATGTGGAGATGTAATGAGATCACATATGATACATGCTTTGCACTGTGTCTGGCACACAGTGAAACAACATGTGATAATCATCACTGCAATATAGACATTGTTCCTATCACTATTATCCACAATGGCGGAGACTGGGAAGCAGACTTACCTCAATGATCCTGCGCCTCCAAGAGGATAAACAGGAACAGCCATAGGAAAAACGTTTTGTTTATATCTCAGGTACTAAACAGCTGTGACTACATATTAGGACCAGATGTTCCAAAATGATATGCAACATTATGCTCAATTCCAACTCCTACTGAATTGCTCGTTGATGAAATATGACTACTAGAGGAGATGATTTATTAAAGGGAAATCCATGGATGTGTCTTTTAGTTTCATACCCGGCTACCCCAAATTACATGTCAGTCTGTATACTCTGAACACTGCGAGTGTCTGGCCCGTTCTGAGACTCTATGGGAAGCTCATCTCCCAGTTACGGCCCCATCTGTCCTCCTACCATTGGTTCTGTGTGCATCTGCCCTGCTGCGTCCAGGTACAGCAAACCTGGGCAGTACACAGTTACAAAACCTATAAGCTCATGCTTCCTTGTAGATGTGAACTTTTCATTGATTCCAAAGTCATTGTTGCTTCCAATTTCTTTCAAGTGATTTTTTTTTTTTCTTATTTCATTCTCATAGGTGCTTGAAGGAGAATCCACTGGGGAAAGTAGAGGGAAGGAAATAGAAAGAATAGCTCTAAGTTATTCCCTTTTATTAACAGGCCACAGCAGCCATTGTTCTAACCCTCCTATAAAATCTGGTTATTTCCTGATCTCTCTAGATGACGTTCAAATGTTCTGATTAGGGGAGCATTTGCAATTCAGCATAAGGTCAAATGCTTTTGTAGCAACTGCAAAATCCCTGCTTTGCTTTATTAAGCCTCCCCCATAAATTCCCAGGCACAAGGAGCGGGCAGTCCAGCCAGAAATCCTGTATGACTCAGTGACGCAAGCAACCAAGGCAGAGCCTCAAATCCCTAGACCAGCAGCAACCACCCAACAGGGTCTGATTTCTGATCTGTGTATTTATTCCTTAAGGCGGGTCAAGAAGGAGGAGCACGTAACGGCCTCCCTTTATTTTTTATAAATGGAAAATGTACAAATTGCAAGCCATTCTCCATACTGAGAAAACAGAATACATTGTTGCCAAAGGGGCCAGGAGAAATATTTAGCACTTAAGCTGCTTATAGAGACCCATTTGTCACCTCCCTAACTAGAGTTTGGGACATTTGTCTTTGCAACCCTACCAACCCAGCTGGGACATATGTCACTAGAGAGAGTGATGATAGGGGAGCCAATGGTTCAGCCCAATTATATATGCTTAATTGATCTAGATTCTAGAGGGCATACTTGTATGGAAAAGCTTTGCCAACTAATCACAAGAAAAGAAACAGCATCCTAATTGGGTGGCTTTACATTGGGCAATATTAACAATTAGTTACAATGTCTAATAAGTTATCTATAATGCTTTTAATGAGAAACATTTAAGTCCTTCTGGAATTTTTCCAGTCAAATTAATTCTGAGGACTAGAGACAGTATTACAAGTAATGTTATCAGAATTACAATTAAGCTAGTACTAGAATGTGTCACTTAAAATAAAAGGCTCAATGGGTAGGTCCTAAAAGACCCACTATTTTCTCTGTAGACTTGATTAATGTAGTCATGGATAAGATATATCTATCCATGTACCTTTCTTGGGTGCCTGATGGGGCAACATGGTCTCCTGGGCTTGATAGGAAGGGCAGGACCCATTTGCCCTATACCGGATGTCTGAAAAGGCAGTCCTCACATCTGAGACTCGGTTTTACCCAATACACTGTTCTGTGTCTGTCTGACCATGCTCCAAAGGCTACCAGAGAGCAATGGCACTGCTGAGAGGTGACAGGTACAGTGGGTTCCTGACATGCCCTTGGGAGGCACTATTCAAGCCTAAGCCTCAGGAATTCCTAAAAGCAGATCTTGGGCTTCTCTGATTTGAGGCAGCTCCATGGCCTGTGGGTCTAGCTGGTCTGGCTCCCTTGATGCCGATGGTAATGAGAGCAGTAACAAACACAGTCAGAAGGAAGCCACCGAGCTGAGCATGCCACGGGCACCGAATCATTTAATCCTCCAGTCCCTAGGGCTGTAACGGTCATGGTTCTCACCTCCACTCCACTTTCCACAGGAGGAACTTGTATTCACAGAAATTCTGGAATCTGCTAAAGGTCCATATAGCTCTGACACCAAAGCAAGGGCCCGCACCTCCTGTGTCACAGCCGTTCTTCGGCTCTCCCTGTTCCCTTCCCGATGCCGCGCTGGACCGTGATACAGCTTAGAGTGCTCCCAGAGCCCCTTTTGCTGATGACACCTAAGGCACTAGTTCCCAAACCTTTGTGTGCCCCAGACTCACTTGAGAAGCTTGTTAAAATACAGATGCCTAGCCCCCCACCCCAAGAAATTCTGAATCTGTCGGTCAGAGTCATGGTCCCAAAGTCCCTTCAGTTTTCACACTGTTCCAGATGATACTGACGTGTGTGGTCCAGACTCCTGCTTAAGGCAGAAACACAGGCCACATGGCCGTCCCCCCGCTGTAGCTTTAGGCTAAGGACCATCTCCCCTATGCCAGTACAGACCTTGAATGTTTCACTGTCAACTCTTGTATCCCCTGTGGAATGGAATCAAGTCCCTAGAACCAATAATAGGCTTGGCAAAGCATCCCAGGCACCCTTGAACAATCAGTGGGCCGGACGCCTCCCTAGGGTTATCAGTTCTTATCAACGTTCCTCTCCCAGCTTAGACAGCACCACAGGGCTCGTGAGCCACAGGGAACCACCAAAATCGCAGGGGCCGGGATTCAGCAGCGCAGCTGAACTGGAAGCCACAGCCCACGGTTTGTACGCTGCCTCTTTGAGCCTTCCGAAACTCACCAGGTAGCCTAGCGCTGTCTCCCCGGCAGGGTGAGCCATCCTACAGTGTCTGTTTGGTATTCATGGCATCGGGTGCACAGATGAGCTCTAAAGACTCAGCGCGCAGCCCTGGTAATGATGTAGCAATAGATGGACTAAAACATTCAAGTAGAGACGAGAACCTGTGTTAATATTAGGTCAGCCAGACAAATACAGGTGTTTCTGAAAAACTGTATTAGGCTTTAACTTATCTCATTTCGAGACAGCTTTGAAAGTAGAGCATAAAAAGATTGAAAAGGCTCCCTAACCACACAGTCGTGAATGCCTGCCGCGGCAGGGCAGAGGTGCAGAGAAGCCCGGGGACACGGGATGCAGGAATGAGCTGTGGGGACAAGGACGGGGGTGCAAGGGTGACTGTAATGTCATGACTGTCTCAGACACTGGGAATGCCCTGCTGCAGAGTCCCCTGCCCTCACCCTGTCCCAGCTCTGAGTGGCTCTGGTCAGCTTCAGGTAGGAGCAGTGTGACCATACCCAGCTCTGGCCTATGAGACTCTCACCTCCTGCCCTCAGGCTTCCTTCTGGACTCTGTAGGGGGGCCTCACCCATGTACACACAACCCAACGGTACAAGAGAGGGAAAGCCCCTTGAGCAAATACTTGGCCAGGGGCATAGACGAGAGCGGACACCCGTTTCCTCCTTCTTCCTACCCTACATCCCCACGAGGCAGGCTTCTCAGGGACAGGGTCCTACAAACCTGTGAGCTGCCCCGCTCGGTAGCACGCCCTCCCCTGACCCCCACCCCCCTTCTCTGAGTCACCACCCGCTCCTTCACCCTCGCTCTTTGGACTTGTCTCCCGTAATACGACGTGAACACAGGAGCCCTCTGCTCTGTGGGATATCCAGCCAAAGCAGTGAAAAGGCTGACCTCCTAAATTCAATACCTGACGCTTTCATTTCTCTGCTAGTAGGTGAGACAACATGAATAAGTTGGTATAAAATCACTTCTAAAGATACAAGTCAAACCATTCCCTTCCCAGAAGACACAGCTGAATCCTTTGTCAGTTTGGAGAGAAAGCCCAGAAAGCTTACAGTTGGCCTCGGGGCAGGAGGGGAATCCATGTTTAAAGAGGGGGACTGGGATCTGTTACTGAATTTAACTCAGCGACAGGACCCGCACAATGCATTTACCACGGGTTCTCTGTGGGAATCATCTGCCGTCTTAACAAAGACCCTGATTCTCAAGGATGTGGAATAGCATCACTGGGGTGGTCGGAAGGCAGGCTGGCTCTGGGGTGAAAGAACCCAACTTCAGTCCTGGCTTCACCGGTTTCCATCTGTGTGATCCTGGTCACACGGTTCTCCGCTCTAAGCTTCGGTTTTCTCATTGCCAAGAGGGCAGTGTTGACAGGACCATCCTCGTGGTGTCGTGATGTGCACAACAGATGCTTAAATTTACCCCACATGCCTCACTTATCACAGTGCCTGGGATCTAATAAATAGTAAAAATAATAATAATAATAATAATGAGGTTTTGTAATTATTGTCACTTCTGTGTGATGGAGCCCAGGCTCCAGCGCACGCAAGGCAAGCTTCAGCGCCTGCGCTGCCCCTCCCAGCCCACTGCCTCCCCGGCAGACCGTGGGAGGTCAGCTCGAGGCACCCACCCCGTCTGCGAGTTTAGGCCTCTTTGCAGAAGCAGTAAACACAGTGTGTGGTCATCCATCCACTGGACAGGGAGGGCTGGGTGTGGCCTTGCTGCGCGGGGATCCGGAGACCAGCTGCCTTACTGAAGTTATTTAATGTACATTATTCAATGTACACAAAAATGTTTTGCCTGTGGCATAATTGGTACCAAAAAGAGAACCCAGTGTGGCTGATCGCAGGAGCTTGAGAGGGCAGACAGACACCTAAGGACAAACCCACCCCGACTTCCCTGAGCAGGTCCCCCAGCAGCTACAGGCCTTGGCAAAACCAGGAGCGCACTGGCTGCAGACGGAGAGGGATGTGGTCACTGCGGCGCAGAGTCCAAGAACGCAAGCACCGTACTCTACTTCCCGTCACACGGCTCTGCAAGGATTTAAGGAGATTTATGCACACAATTGTTCTCACCGATGGTAATTACGTTCTATAAAGTCGCTGTGAACCATGAGTTCGCCAACAGTACACCGCTGCTCCTGGTAGGTTCCTTGCAAGCCTCTGGTCACAACATTTCTGCCACTTAATCAATACATAACCGTTTTTTATATCTGTGTTTCTTTTTAGAGACAACGTGTTTCATATACAGTGTTGACTTGTTGACGTCGAACTCACAGCATCAACACTGTAACTCTTGCCTGGGGAAGCTCCGGCAACACACCCGCTTTCCGGAGCATGGCCTCGTGCACTTGGGGACCCCAGAGGGCGCCTCCACAGGACACTCGTGGGCCATTTAAAACGGCAAAAGGGCCAACACGAAGCACAAAAATGTGGGGGGAAATGTCACCAAATATCACCGAAAGGACACTTGTTTGTACTATGAGAATGAAAACAGAAAGGCAGGGTGTTGCCTTTTGGGGGCTCAGCTTGGAACGTGCAGGTGAGACAATTCAAATTGTGCATTATTCCGCACAGATGACCACAAAGGGTTGCGAGGATTGAAATGCGGGTTATAGACACATTTTCGTGACTAGGTAAATTCACAAATACAGAACTGTCAGACAAAGAAGACAAACTTTGAATACATACATATATATATATATATATATATATATATATATATATACACACATACTTGTGCATATATGCATACATAGATGTGTATAAAATACTTTAGCCTAGTTTCTATACCATACATTATCCAAAAATGTGAGTAATGTTGTTATGGTTTCTTTTAAAAACCTGTCACTAGACAAAAATAAATCCTCCTTTTCATGGACCAAACAAGCTGGGTGCAGTTATCAGGACAGGTGATAGTTAAAGATAAACAAAATTTTCTTGTCTTTGAAAAAATTGAAGGGAAAAACAACAACAACAACAAAAACAAACCCAAAACCTCCTGTAGGGAAAGTGAGGCTGGATCCCTTCTCCCAGCTGTCAAGTTGGAAAGACGACCAGCCTCCTCTCTCAGAATCTTACATGTCAAAGTCACAACTGATTCTTCTCCCTCATCTACTGCGTTATCAGGACCCCAGGAGTGCACTGGGCTCCCTGGCTGACAGCTTCCAGGGGCATCTCTCAGGGCTCACTCTCGGGCACCAAGCACACAGCCTCAACTTACCAGTTAGCTAGAGTAGCTACTGTCACAGGCCAGGGAGATAAAGACAAAAACAAACAAACAAACAAAAAAACCGTGTAGCAGGAGCTCATCTGGGGAGGAGAGGTGTATCCACACGAAGAACAGGTGATGGCAGCTTGCTTTGCAGTGTCACTCTGCAGAAAGTCACGCTGATTTCATTAAGACGCTCACCGTCCTACCTCTGACCTTGAGCAAACACCCTATGCCATAGGGGCCAGTAACATCCCATTTTCCTCCAAATGAGACTGAATTTCAAAGGTCAAGGAACTCTGCCCAGTGACTCACAACTATAGGAGCACGCGTGGATCTAGAACTGTCCTGAGTTCAGGTGACGCACAGCCCAGAGTACTCCTGTGACACTGGGGGGCAGAGATGAATTTCTGAAGGGAGACTAAAAAAGGAAATATTTCTTTTCCACACCCATGCTTATTCTTCGAGTACATAATCCAGCAGAGAGCTAGCTTCCCCAGGATAAGGCGGGTAAGGGCATATCAGTCGCCCACATACCCACAGTTTTAATTCTTTTACATCAGCCTGACAGACATGTACTTTTCCCCTCTTACATGGCAGAGGAGCTCCCCCTTCCTCTGGCTGACACGGCCCTGTGGCTGTAGGTTCCTCCCAGGTGCTATTTGACATTGAAGCCCAGTGTTTTTCTCCTTTATCCCACAGCAGAGGCTTCTAGTGACTCTCTCAAAGATTAATAGTAAGAGCTGCTCGCACCATCGATTTCAAGGTGCTTTTGTCTCCACACCAGAATGCAACGCTCAAGACAAGGAGCGCACGCCTGTGGGTGTGTCTGGAGAGCAGCAGCGACAGATTTGCTCTGAACGGGCCCCTTTCTCCTCCCGCAGGGACCCTTCCCAATGAGCCATCTGGTTGACCCATCACTCAGGTGGCCTCCTTAGACTTCCACAACCAAGACCCCCAAAGGAAGAAAGCGCCCCCAATTGTTTCTCAGCGGTCTTCGCCAGCTCCCATCAGATTAACCACTTGTTAAGTACAGAAGTAATACGTTCTCGTTGGACTGTGTTCAGACCACATGTAAGTGGAGAAAATCAGAAGTAAAGACCTACTTCCTTCTCGAGACAACCACTGCTAACTATTTGGTGAATATCCTTCCCCATTTTCGTACAAAAAGACAAAGAGGTATGCGTGCACACCTGTGTGTGTGTGTGTGTGTGTGTGTGCACGCGCGTGCGCGCCTATTGTGTTTCTAAGCAAAATCAATAAAAAGTTTTGTAACTTGTTCACATGCAACACACAAAGGACACCTTTCTGCGACAGAATAGTGTACCTATCTTGTTCTTCAGAGAACATGCAGAGCAGTCCATTATCTGGGTACCCCATCATTCGTTTGACCCCATGCTGCCCAACAGATCCCCCCGGGGGGACAGGGACATCCTATTTCTGCCCCATATGGTGTGGTAGCCCACTAGCCACAGAAGCCTATTGCACACTTGAAATGGGCCTCAGGGGACCAAGGGGTGGAACTGTAAATTTTTAATTCTCTTTAATTTGATTAATTAAAATTTAAACGTAACTAGTCACATGTGGCTAGTAGATGTTGTATCAGACCGCGTAGATATAATGAGCCCCCTAATTGAAGGGCACACATTAGCTTTTTCCTAAATTGTTTCCATTAGATATTCTGATGGGATACACATCTGTGTGTGTGAGAATATCTGAGTGCTAGCTGATTATTCCCTAATTGAGGTTTTCCCCAACACTTTGTATTCTCTATTAATAAGAAGCCAGGTTTCTATAATTTGCATTCATTTCTAATAGAATAAAAGGCAGATGTGCCCATATATTTGCTGTGAAGTAGCCTGAAGGCACAGAGCTTCCAGAATGCACTTAGCATCCCTTTTGGGGTTGCACACTTGCCCTGCAGCAACCGGACAGGCTGGACCCTCTACAAGGTGCTACTGCTGATAGCCAGGCTGTCACCAAGGAGCAACCTGTACCAACCCCCGCTCTGGGGAAGAAAGGTCTGCTGTCTGCCTGGCGTGAACGAGCTGGCAACAACCTCTTTACTCAGTGTTTGCAATAATGCATCATTAATAGCGTTCATATTAAAGCACGACAAGCAATATTTTAGTCTGTTTTTTTTTAAGTCCCTCCATTTCCCATTCCTATCTGTTCCTGCCCATGCCCAGAAAAGCATAAATAAAGGGTTTGGCTGCATTTCACGTAATTAGGCTGTGATCAGAGCTAATCTGTTGTGATGGGCCTCAGAACTATCTCTCCGCACGACATGAGGAGGGGAGAGCTTGACGGCGGCCTCTCTGGGTCAGTGTGAACAACGAGCTGATGCTAGAGAGGGAAGAGAGGAGGCAGAGGAAATGGACAGCTGCATCCCTCTGGCATGAAATAGCACAGTGGCCCCTGGGCAATCATCCCATATTCAGTGACCCCTTCCTTCACAGAGACCAGGTCTGCTTTGAAGGAGCCACTGCCATGTTCCTGAGAGGGAAGAAGGTGGTGGGGATTTGGTTGGTCTTTATGACTTCTTCAGAGAACTTAATAGGTTTTTCTGAAACCTAATGAATATTAAATTCCAACCAGTTACATCCTTCCAAAGGCTCTTCTCAGCTTTGTTAACATCCACATATATTTTCCTTTTACTGCCGGAACAAAATTGTAGCAGCATCAACAGAACTCTAAATAAAGGAAGGGGAGAAAAATCACCCACAATGCTGAAAGCGCCACAAATCAAACTGTTTTCATTTTTCTGTGTTCTCTTTCTGTCTTTGTTCATGGGTATACATAATTTATGTCTGAGGCTGCTCTGCTGTCTTTGGTTCCAGGTATGCAGTGAATGGGATTCAGTGTAACTCAACCCTCCAGCCAGTTCTCTCCTGGGCCCTAGGTCTTATTTCTTCCATGTCATCCCTGGCCTCTGACTGTTTCTGTTTTACCAAGTCTTGATCTATGATTAACCCCCATGTCCCTGTTGGACCATGGCTGCATTGGCTGACTCTGGTCAACAGATGTTCCCTCACGGGTGGGATTTCCCCCACACCCTGGCAGGTGCAGAATGTCCTTCCCGCGTGGTTTCAGCACATGGCTGTGATGATTGGTGGCTCTTCTGCCATAATTTGTAGTGAAATATTTTCCATATCACCCCCGATAGACCCATGTTTGTCTGGCTTGGTTTAACTCACTTCTGACACCCAATTTCCATGCTCTCACTCTTAACCGTTTTATTTGTATCTGTCTGGCCTGTGTTTATCTCTGGGTTCTTAATCCTAGGCAAACCAGTACACTCAGCTCATTGAGGTTCCCTGGAGGTTCCCTGTGGTCTCTGGGCCACCACTTTTCTCTCCTTTCCTCAACAGCTTCTTCTGAAGCTAAAACCTCAGCCAAACTGTTTGCGATCTAGAGATTAAATGAAGTCATGCTTTCTGCTTTTAAAAATTAACATCATTTTTCCTAATGCTACTGTATAAGCCTCCCCATTACAGTTTTGGTCTTCTAGTGAAGCGTTCCATCACTTCTTAACTGTTTTCTTAAAGCAATGGTCTCGGTATGGAACAACGTTGGACTTCCCGCCAGAGGACACTTGGGAATATCTGAGACACTTCTTGTTGTCAGAGTTGGTATGGAGTAGGTTTAGTGGGTCAAGGCCAGGGATCCTTCTAGACGTCCTACTATGCATAGGATAGTGCCTGTCACACAGAATCATCTAGTCCACACAGAATCACAGTGCTACAGTGGAGAAACCTTGCTCTAATATTCAGATTTTCCCATTTTGTCATGACATTTTCATGAGTCCTCAAGACCTTCTTACTCATTGTTGTGTTGCCAGTGCTTCAGGCAGTACCTAGCCTATGGGGAGAGCCTGTGGACATGGTGTTTTTTCTCTTTAGGATTATTCCTTTAAGAAAATTCCCTTAGGGGAGTTCTGTTCATACATACAGTTTTGTAGTGTTAGCAACAGCCAGCATATACTCTTTCCTTATCTAAAATGTACATTTTTACATAATTTTTGTACCAATTTCTACATGGGAGTAGATATACACTACTACTTTTAATAATTTTGTACAAATGCACACAGATAGCATATAAGCTCAGCCAGTACAATGAGCTTCTATAGCCTCGCTTCTGGCATTTCCCCCTCAATGCCGAAATCATCTTTCTATTGTTTTCACCAATCTTATTCATATCTGTTTATGAATTATGTGTTTCTACCTTTGGGGTAGAGTATCCTGAGCATTCTGACTTCAATACCATAAAAGTGGAGAGGAGCAGTGGGAGCAGGGTGAAATAGAGAAGTTACACTATCTAAATCGGATGCCAAATATTTGAAGAAGTTGCATCAACCCTAGCAGCAAATACATACGGCTTTTTCTTCTGGTATAATTTGCCTAAAATAGAGATAATAAAACCTATTCGCCTCAGTGGTAGGCTGTTTGCAGCTGCTATGAACAACCCAGCATGGTGACCAGGAAGAGATGAAAGTCACCATAAGACAATGGAGAATGTTTTCAGGGCTGTGATCAGAGAAATCCAAGAAAATTCATCCCCTTGACAACCTTCTTGGGGGCTAATTTATCAAAGTACAATTACAGAATTCTTACCACACACATGCGCACACACAAGAAAAATGTACACTTTTTCCATAGTGCTTTGTTTTCGTTGAGTACCTATTTTTCTATTTTGTGATAGGCACTGGGAATGCAAAGAGAAACAAAATGCACTGAGCATACATTTAAAGGGTTAGAAATAAGCATGGCAAACCATCATGGGATCCATCATGTACTGGGTAGAGTCAGATCTTCAGGTGGAATTTAATTTTCACAACCACCCTTGGGATCAGTACTATTTCACATTATTCAATTGATGTGGAAACTGAGGCACAAAAAAGTTAAAATAAGTTGCCTAAATTCACAAGCTTAGTAAACAACAGATGTAAAATTTAAATTCAGGCAGCCTGACTCAAATCTTTAACCCTGGGCTATATTTTTATTGGGACAGATACAGAAAGAAGAAAGTATATTAAAATGCAACCAAGATGGAATTTATCTCAGGTATGCAAGTTTGGCTTAACATTTAAAAATCAATTAATGTTGGGTACCTGAGGGGCTCAGTTAAGCGTCTGCCTTGGGCTCAGGTCATGATGGCTGGGTCCTGAGATGGAGCCCTGCTTTGGGCTCTCTGCTCAGCAGGGAGCCTCCTTCTCCTTCTCCCACTTTCCCTGCTTGTGTTCCCTATCGCACTGTGTCTCTGTCAAATAAATAAATAATTTTTTTAAAAAAAATCAATTAACATAATCCATCACACAAAAAAACAGAAATCACATGATTATATAAATGGGTCTAAAAAAGCACTTGGCAAAATCCAACACTTATTCATAATAGAAACTCTCAGCATAGGAGGAATGAAGGGGAACTTGATTTGATAGCTAACATCTACAAAAATCCTACAGCTAACATTATATTTAATGGTAAGAAATTGAAAACTTTCCTGATGAAATCAAGTACAAGGGAAAAAGGTTTCTTCTCACCACTCCTTTCAACATTGCACTGGAAGTCTGAGCTAGTGTAATAAGACAAGAAAATAAAAGGCATACAGATTAAGAAGGAAATAAATAAAACTAAGTTTTCTGATGATTGCCTACGTACAAAATCTGAAGGAACCAATAAAACTCCCTAAAATAATAAGTGATTATACCAAGTTTCCAGGAGACAATATTAATATACAAAAGTCAATTACTTTCTTATATACCAGCAATGAACAAGAGAAATCTGAAATTAAAAACATAATGCCATTTATTTTAGCACCCTCCCAAAATAAAATACTTAGGTATAAATCTAGAATATGCACAATATCTATATGAGAAAAATTACAAATCTCTGTTGAGTAAAATCAAAGAACTAGATATATAGGAAGATATTTCATGTTTATGAATAGGAAGACTCAACACTGGCAACATGTCAGTTCTTGCCAATATGATCTATGGAGTCAACACAATCCCCATCAAAATCCCAGAAAGTTATCTTTCAGGTATCAACAAACTGATTCTCAAGTTTATATGGAGAGGCAAAACCTTCAGAATAGCCACCACAACACTGAAGAAGAGCAAAGTCAGAGAACTGACAAAACTCAACATCAAGACTTAGTATAAAACTATAATAATAAAGGCAGTGTGGTATTGGTAGAAGAATAAACAAAAATATGATGAGAATGGACTATAGAGCTACATAACAATAATCAACTAACCTTTGAAAAAGAAGCAAAAGCAATACAATGGAACAAAGATAATTTTTTCAGCAAAGACTATCCAGCTAGAACAACTGTATATCCACATTCAAAAAAAAAAAAAAGAAGAAGTCTAGATACAGACTTCATATTCTTCACAAAAATTAATTCAAAATGGATCAGAGACTTAAATGTAAAACACAAAAGCCTAAAACTCCTGGGAGATGACATAGGTGAAAACTTAGATGGCCTTGGGTATGGCAAAGACTTTTTAGATCCAACAATAAAGGCATGAACTAAGAAAGAAAGAACTGATAAACTAAACTTTATTTAAATTTAAAAATTCTGCTCTGCCAAGGACACTGTCAAGAGAATGTGAAAACAATTCACAGACTAGGAGAAAACAATTGTAAAAGAACATATCTGATAAAGGACTTATTTTCAAAATACACAAAAATTTTTTAAAAACTCAACAATAAGAAAACAAATAATGCTACTACAAAATTGGCCAAAGACATCAACAGACATCTCACCAAAGAAGATATACAGATGGTAGAGGAGGCTGGGCAAGATGGCAGAGGAGTGAGGGGGGTTGGGAGAAAGGGGGTGGGGTTATGGACATTGGGGAGGGTATGTGCTTTGGTGAGTGCTGTGAAGTGTGTAAACCTGGTGATTCACAGACCTGTACCCCTGGGGATAAAAATATATGTTTATAAAAAATAAAAAATTAAAAAAATTTTTTTAAAATCATTAAAAAAAAAGATGGCAGAGGAGTAGTGGACTGAAATGACATCAGTTCACAGGAGTTCAGTTAGATGGTCATCAAAGCATTCCAAACACTTACAAACTCAACAGGAGATTGAAGAGAAGAAGAACAGCATTCTAGGAAAAGAAAATCAACCACTTTGTGAAAGGTAGGATATGAGGAGAAGTGAATCCAAAGCAACAGGAAGAGAAACTCTGGGGGGAGGGACTGGCTCCAGGCAAGCAGTGGAGCAGCACAGCACAAAATTGGAAATTTTAGAAGTCTGCTCCACTGAGGATGTCACTCTAGAGGCTAAGCGGGGGTGGAGCCCTCATGGGGACCGTGTGGTCTCAGGTCCTGTGAGGTCATAGAAGTCTCAGGGGTGTCTGAGTGAGGCAGAGCTGCCAGGTATTGGGAACAGGGAAGCCAGCTACAGAGACAGAGCCAAGGAAGGGGCTCTCAGCTCCGGGTTACCTTAAGCCATGATCCAAGGCACAGTCAGGCCACTGCTCTTCGAGCAGAGACCACTTGAGTGTCAGATCTGGGGAGACTCACCTTCCACCTCTGGAGGCAGGAATCTGCTGGGTTTGGAGACACCAAATGGGACTGTGTGCCAGAGACAGAAATGCTCGGTCACAGGCCAGGTGAGCTCAGAGCATGGCCAGAGACCAGGGAGATGGAGTGATTGAGCTCTTTTCTCCGAGGACGCACTGAGGAGTGTGCCCCTGAGCTCTTGGCTCCTCCAGCTGGAGACTGGGAGGCCGCCATCTTCATTCCCATCCTCCAGAACTCTACAGAAAGTGTTCAGGGAACAAAAACTCCCCAGAGTGAACTCCAGCAAATTTCTTAGCCCAACCCTGGGCAAGGGCAGTGCAATTCTGCCTCGGGCAAAGATGTTTGAGAATCATGGCAACAGACCCTCCCCCAGAAGATCAGCAAGAATATCCAGCCAAGACCAAGCTCACAGATCAAGGAGAACAGCAGAATTCCAGAGAAGGGTAAAGCAATACATGGAACTCATGGCTTTCTTCCCATAATCTTTTAGTCTTGCAAAGTTAAATTAATTTAATTTTTTTCTTATTCTAATTTTTTAAACGTTTCCTCTTTTGTCTTTTAGTGTTTTTAACTAGTTTATCTTAACAAGACTTTTCTAAAAAAATATTTTAAGCCTTCATTATTATAGTCATATTTTATCCTTCTTACAAGGATAAATAAATCCTTGTATTTAACCTTACTTTTTGTATACATATACAGTTTTTTTTTTCCTAAAAAAATTTGGGATACAATTTCTTCTAATGCATCAAAATATACCTTAAATATAGCACAGGGCTTTGTTCTGGTCTCCAGACTGAGCACATTCTCCCCTCTCTTTTTTTTTCCTTTCTTTTTCCAACCAACTTATCTTATCAATTTCTTTTTAGAATTTTTAAAAATTTTCATCCTTACAGTCATATTCCATCCCTTCATCGTGTTTACTCTTATTTTTGCATGTGTATACACACACACACACACACACACACACACACACACACATATATATATATATATATATATATATATATATATATATATATATATTCTGATTTGGTTAGCATACATTTTTCTGGGGTCTTTGCCACCATTTTAGTATTTTATTCTCTCGTTCATATATTCTTATCTGGATAAAATGACAAGGTGGAAAAACTCACCATAAAAAAAAGAACAAGAGGCAGTACTGACAGTGAGGGACCTAATCAATATGGACATTGGTAATATATCAGATATAGAGTTCAGAATGATGATTCTCAAGGTGCTAGCTGGACTCAAAAAAGGCATGGAAGATATTAGAGAAACCCCATTTGAAGAAATAAAATCCCTTTCTGGAGAAATAAAAGTGAAAGTGAAAAAATATATTAATGAGGTACAATCAAGAATGGAGGCTCTTATGGCCAGGATAAATGAAGCAGAAGGGAGAATTAGTGATATAGAAGACAAAATGACAGGGAATAAAGAAGCTGAGCAAAAGAGAGACAAAAAACTACTGGACCATGAGGGGAGAATTCAAGAGATAAGTGATACTATAAGATGAAACACTATTAGAATAATTGGGATTCCAGAAGAAGAAGAAAGAGAGAAGGGGGCAGAAGGTATATTGGAGCAAATTATAATACAAACTTTCCCTAATATGGCAAAGGTAACAAGCATCAAAATCCAGGAGGCACAGAGAAACTCACTCAAAATTAATAAAAATAGGGCCACACCCCACTATCTAACAGTAAAACTTACAAGTCTTAGTGACAAAGAGAAAATTCTGAAAGCAGCCCGGGACAAGAAGTCTGTACATACAATCATAGAAATATTAGCTTGGCAGCAGACTTATCCACAGAGACCCAGCAGGCCAGAAAGAACTGGCATGATATATTCAGAGCACTAAATGAGAAAAATATGCAGCCACGAATACTATATCCATCTAGGCTATCATTGAAAATAGAAGGATAAATAAAAAGCTTCCAAGACAAACAAAAACTAAAAGAATTTGCAAACACCAATCCTGCCCTACAGGAAATATTGAAAGGGATCCTCTAAGCAAAGAGAGAGCCTAAAAGTAGTAGATCAGAAAGGAACAAAGGCAACAGACACTAATAGTCACCTTACAGGCAATACAATGGCACTAAATTTGTATCTTTCAATAGTTACCCTGAATGTAAATGGGCTAAATACCCCAATCAAAAGACACAGGGTATCAGAATGGATTAAAAAAAAAAAAAGACCTTTTGATATGATGTCTAAAAGAAACTCATCTTAGACCCAAAACACACCTTCAGATTTAAAGTGAGGGGGTGGAAATCCATTTATCATGCTAATGGACATCAAAAGAAAGCTGTGGTGGCAATCCTTATATCAGATCAATTAGACTTTAAGCAAAAGACTATAATAAGAGATGAGGAAGGACACAATATCATACTCAAATGATCTGTCCAACAAGAAGATCTAACAATTTTAAATATCTATGCCCCTAACATGGGAGCAGACAACTATATAAAAAAATTAATAACAAAATCAAAGAAACACATCGACAATAATACAATAATAGTAGGGGACTTTAACACCCCCCTCACTGAAATGGACACATCATCCAAGCAAAAGATCAACAAAGAAATCAAGGCCTTAAATGACACACTGGACCAGATGGACATCACAGATATATTTAGAATATTCCATCCCAAAGCAAGAGAATACATATTCTTCTCTAGTGCACATGGAACATTCTCCAGAATAGATCACATCCTAGGTCACAAATCAGGTCTCAACTGGTACCAAAAGACCGGGATCATTCCCTGCCTATTTTCAGACCACAATGCTCTGAAGCTAGAACTCAATCACAAGAAGAAAGTTGGAAAGAACTCAAATCCGTGGAGGCTAAACAGCATCCTACTAAAGAACGAATGGGTCAACCCAGGAAATTAAAGAAGAATGAAAAAAAAATCATGGAAACAAATGAAATAATGGAAATTATGGAAATACGGAAATAATGGAAAATAATGAAAACACAAACTGTTCAAAATATGTGGGACACAGCAAAGGCAGTCCTGAGAGGAAAGTGTATAGCCATATAAGCATTTCTCAAGAAACAAGAAAGGTCTCAAGTACACAACCTAACCCTACACCTAAAGGTGCTGGAGAAAGAACAGCAAAGAAAGCCTAAACCCAGCAGGAGAAGGGATATCACAAAGATCAGAGCAGAAACCAATGAAATAGAAACCAAAAGAACTGTAGAATAAATCAATGAAACTAGGAACTAGTTCTTTGAAAGAGTTAATAAGATTAATAAACTCCTGGCCAGACTTATCAAAAAGAAAAGAGAAGGACCCAAATAAATAAAATCATGAATGAAAGAGGAGAGATCACAACCAACACCAAAGAAATACAAACAGTTATAAGAACATATTATGAACAACTCTAAGCCAGCAAATTTGACAATCTGGAAGAAATGGATGCATTTCTAGAGATATATAAACTACCAAAACTGAACCAGGAAGAAATAGAAAACCTGAACAAACCCATAACCAGTAAGGAGATTGAAACAGTCATCTAAAAATCTCCCGACAAACAAAAGCCCAGGGCCAGACAGCTTCCCAGGAGAATTTCACCAAACATTTAAAGATGAATTAATACCTATTCTCCAGAAACTGTTCCAAAAATAGAAATGGAAGGAAAACTTCCAAACTCATTTTATGAGGCCAGCATTACCTTGATCACAAAACCAGAAAAAGACTCCATCAAAAAAGAGAATTACAGACCAATATACTTGATGAACACAGATGTAAAAACTCTCACCAAAATACTAGCCAATAAGATCCACTAGTCCATAAAAAGGATCATTCACCACGATCAAATGGAATTTATTCCTGGGCTGCAAGGTTGGCTCAACATCCACAAATCAATCAATGTGATACAATTCATTAATAAAAGAAAGAACAAGAACCATATGATACTCTCAATAGATGCTGGAAAAGCATTTGACAAAGTACAGCATTCTTTCTTGATCAAAACTCTTCAACATGTAGAGATAGAGAGTACATACCTTAATATCATTAAAGCCATCTATGAAAAACCCAAAGCAAATATCATCCTCAATGGGGAAAAACTGAGAGCTTTCCTCCTAAGGTTAGGAACACGAAAGGGATGTCCACTATCACCACTGCTATTCAACATAGTACTAGAAGTTCTAGCCTCAGCAGTCAGACAACAAAGAGAAATTAAAAGCATCCGAATTGACAAAGAAGAAGTCAAACTCTCACTCTTTCCAGGTGATATGATATTTTATGTTGAAAACCCAAAAAACTCCACTCCTAAACTGCTAGAACTCATACAGGAATTCAGTAAAGTGTCAAGATATAAAATCAATGTGCAGAAACCAGTTGAATTTCTATACACCAACAAGACAGAAGAAAGAGAAATTAAGGAGTCAATCCCATTTACAATTGCACCCAAAATCATAAGACACCTAGGAATAAGCCTAACCAAAGAGGCAAAGAATCTGTACTCAGAAAACCATAAAGCGCTCATGAAAGATATTGAGGAAGACACAAAGAAGTGGAAAAACATCACATGCTCATGGACTGGAAGAACAAATATTGTGAAAATGTTTACGCTACCTAAAGCAATCTACACATTTAATGCAATTCCTATCAAAATACCATCAACTTTTTTCAAAGAAATGGAACAAATCATCCTAAAATTTATATGGAACCAGAAAAGACCCCAAATAGCCAGAAGAATATTGAAAAAGTAAGCCAAAGTTGGTGGCATCACAATTCCAGACTTCAAGCTCTATTACAAAGCTGTTATCATCAAGACAGTATGGTACTGGCACAAAAACACACACATAGTCAATGCAACAGAACAGAGAGCCTAGAAATAGACCCTCAACTCTATGGTCAACTAATCTTCGACAAGGCAGGAAAGAATGTCTAATGGAAAAAAGACAATTTCTTCCACAAATGGTTTTGGGAAAATTGGACAGCCACATGCAGAAAAATGAAACTGGAACATTTCCTTCACCACATACAAAAATAGACTCAAAATGGATGAAAGACCTCAGTGTGAGATAGGAATCCATCAAAATCCTTGACGAGAACACGGACAGCAACCTCTTCAACCTAAGCCATAGCAACTTCTTCCCAGAAACATTGCCAAAGACAAGGAAAGCAAGGGTAAAAATGAACAATTGGGACTTCATCAAGATCAAAACTCTTGCACAGCAAAGTAAATAGTCAACAAAACCAAAAGACAACTGACAGAATGAGAGAAGATATTCACAAACAACATATCAGATAAAGGGCTAGTATCCAAAATCTATAAAGAACTTATCAGACCCAACACCCAAAGAACAAAGAATCCAATCAAGAAATGGGCAGAGGACATGAACAGACATTTCTGCAAAGAAGATATCCAGATGGCCAACAGACACATGAAAAAGTGCTCCATATCACTCGGCATCAGGGAAATACAAATCAAAACCACAATGAGATACCACCTCACACCAGTCAGAATGGCTAAAATTAACAAGTCAGGAAATGACAGATGTTGGCGAGGATGTAGAGAAAGGAGAACCCTCCTACTCTGTTGTGGGAATGCAAGCTGGTGCAGCCACTCTGGAAAACAGCATGGAGGTTCCTCAAAAAGTTGAAAATAGAGCTACCCTAGGACCCAGCAATCACACTACTGGGTATTTACCCTAAAGATACAAATGTAGTAATCTAAAGGGGCACGTGCACCCGAATGTTTATAGCAGCAGTGTTCCACAATAGCCAAACTATGGAAAGAACGTAGATGTCCATCGACAGATGAATGGATAAAGCAGAGGTGATATTCTATATATATATATCTATATATCACCTCTTCTTTATAGAGGTGATATATATCTATATCTATATCTATATCTATATTGCAATGACATGGATGGAACTAGAAGGTATTATGCTAGGCAAAATAAGTCGATCAGAGAAAGACAATTATCATTTGACCTCTCTGACATGAGGTAAATTGAGAGACAGAGTGGGGAGTTTGGGAAGTAGGGAAGGAAAAAATAAAACAAGATGGGATTGGGAGGGAGATAAACCATAAGAGACTCTTAATCTCACAAAACAAACTGAGGGTTGCTGGGGGGAGGGAAGAAAGGAGAGGGTGGTGGGGTTATGGACATTGGGGAGGGTATGTGCTATGGTGAGTGCTGTGAAGTGTGATTCACAGACCTGTACCCCTGGGGCAAACAATGCATTTTATGTTAATACAAATAATTAAGAAGAAAATAATAATACTAATAAAATAATTTTTTAATATAAAAAAGAAGATATACAGATGGTAAATAAGCATATGAAAAGATGCTCAACATTCCATGTCATTAGGAGACTGCAAAGTAAAACAATGGGATAGTATAACGAGCCTATTAAGATGGCCAAGATCTAAGACACCAAGAATACCAAATTCTGATGAGGATGTGGAGTAACAGGAACTCTCCATCATTGCTGGTGAGAATGCAAAATGGGGCAACCACTTTGGAAGATAGTTTGGCAGTTTCTTACAAAAGGAAACATACTGCATGATCCAGAATTGCTCTTCTTGGTATTTATTTACCCAAAGGAGTTGAAAACTTATGTCTAGACAAAAACCTGCACACAAATATTTATAACAGCTTTATTCATAACTTCCAAAACCTGAAAGCCAGCAAGACACCCATCAGTAGGTGGATGGGGAAATAAACTGTGATATATCAGAGAATGGAATATTATTTAGCGATAAAAAAGAGCTATTAAGCCACGAAAAGACACGGAGAAAACTTAAATGCATATTACTATGTATAGGAAGCCAATGTAAAAAGGTAAAATTCCAATTACATTTGACAACTGAAAGATTTGAACTGCGTAAGTCCACACGTATGTGCAGTATTTCCATAAATACAGTACAGAACTGTAAATGTATTTTATCTTCCTTGTGATTTTCTTGATAACAATTTGTTTTCTCTAGCCTACTTTATTATAAGAATACCAAATAGGATACATATAACTTACAACCTACGTGTCAATCATTTATGTCATCAGTAAGGTTTTTAGTCAAGTAGTTTATTAATACTTACATTTTTGAGGAGTCAAAAGGTTCAATGCCCCTGACCCCCCACGTTGATCAGGGGTCACCTCTACGAGACAGTCTGGAAAAGGCAAAACTGTGACACAGGATTTCGATAGAGGAGGAGGCTGTGCGTATGTGAGGGCAAGAGGTATCCATGAAATCTCTGTACCTTCCACTCAGTTTTACCTTGACCTTAAAACTGCTCTTAAAAATAAAGTCTATTTGAAAATTGAAAAAAATAAATGCAACCAGGTGCAACCCTACCTCCCTCTCCAGCCTCCTTTCTCATCACCATCACACACACACACACACACACACACACACACACTGTTTAAATGCAAGCCGGTGCATTCCTGCCTCTCTCTCTCCAGCCATGCTGAGCTGGCTCACATCCACCCTATACTTCGGAACCACTGATTCCTCTACTTAGAATCCCCCTCACACAATTCCCAGCTCTCTTTGACTATCTCCACTATGGTGCCCACTACCAGCTCAGATACAACCCTTCGGTCACCCCACCCCGACTGGGCCAGAGGCTCTTTCTCTGTACTCCTAAATCAAAATCAGAGCTCGTCCCACCAGCCCAATGCTTTCTTTTTTCTTTTTTTTTTTTTTTTAAGGTTTCATTTATTTATTTGACAGAGAGAGATCACAAGTAGGCAGAGAGGCAGGCAGAGAAAGAGGAAGGGAAGCAGGCTCCCAGCTGAGCAGAAAGCCCGATGCAGGACTCGATCCCAGGACCCTGAGACCATGACCTGAGCCGAAGGCAGCGGCTTAACCCACTGAGCCACCCAGGTGCCCCAAACCAATGTTTTCAATTGTGCACATTAACTCTCTGATTAACTCTCTGTCCCCGCCCCCACCCCACTGGCCTGGAAATGTGTCAGAGTCTAAACGGTGAACCTCATGAAGAGCCTGGCACTTAGCTGACGCCCATTAAATGCTGGCTGAAATTTAAAGACCTTGGGTAGTGAGCTGTTACCTTAAGGCATCCTGTTTCCACTGTTTCCTGTGGGTGCCCTTGCCCACGCCGGGCCTCAGTTTCCACACTGCTAAAAAGAGCATCATCATCACACTTTATCTGTCATGGTGCCTTGGTTTTTGTGCTGCACTTATGACTAGTGGACCTTCTTTACTGTTCGCTTCTAATAAAACAAAAGGTCTATGAAGCAGGGATGTGGCCGTGTCCATTACTGTTTTCTTGGTGCCTACCATGCCTGGCACTCAATAAATGTGTTAAATAAATGACTATCCGAACAGAGGAATCCTCTGGTATGATGGAGAAAGGAGGGAAATTGTCTTGGATTTCTTTCTAAATTCCCTCTCCAGTGCCTGGAACCCAGCCTACTATACTCCAGAGCCAAGAGAATGAGCACAAGCCAGAGAACTGTCAGTCCCATGGCTTATTAGTCACATGGCTATGGGCCTCAGTTACCGCATCTGCATAATGGGTACAGTCTTAGCACTCACCTCATTGCTGCTCTGGGGAGTGAAGGAGGTAATCTGAGGAAAAGACCCGCTCAAGACAAGACATGCTGGCAGTCATTACACATTTCCCATGTTTAATATTATAATATGAGAGCCTGTTCTCACCCCTTCTGTGCCCCCTGCTATTCAGCATGCAGGGGACTTGTTCTGAATGTAGAAAGAACCTATTTAAATCCTGGTTCCTTTTTTTTAAACTGTAGAGCATTCATATCCTTTCCCACAGCTTGCTCCCCTGGGGACGTCTGCCCCCAAATAAAGGTTGTCAAACATTTTAAATGTTATTAAATTGTCCAGTAAATGGGAATGCCCAAAGCAGGGAGCCAGTCAATCAGGATTATTTGAGAGCTTCAAAAAGACAGAAGGAAACCATTATTAGGTTTAAGAATATTACGTTCCCTCTCCCACACAGCCTTTATCTAAATCTTCATTTAATTGGCAGCCTTCAGCACTGTCAGAATTGCATTCTGAGAACCAGGAGAAGTTTTCAAACATTCACGCAATATTATATGCTTGGCTCAAAACTACTCAAGGGGAAAGAAAGATCCTTTCTGCAAGGGATTTGGGGAATGCCATATCATTGACGCTGCAGGGGCTAGGGAGCTGACCTTGAATCAAATAAGACACTGGCACCATCACGTAAACTTAAACACGCTGTCTGAGGTTTGAGGCAGAGAAAATCAGACCTGTTGTCCCCCTACGCTCTACAGGTGGCTCCTTGGGGCCAAGAATTGGTGTGTCTCCCATCTCTGTAGTTTCACAGCCTCCCACACTGCCTGGCACATCGTAGGCATGAAATAGATGTTTCTGGAATGACTAAGGAGGATTTTTATGGTTTTATGTAATAAGGGAAATTTACTCTCAGGCTCAAGGGTTTCTCACCAGAGGCAGGGCTGGAGAAGAAACGGACTTCCCCCATCTCTTCCCCGACCCCCACCTTCCAGCTCATTAACAAGTCTTACTGACTTCGTATCTTCTGATCTCTGATCTGCCTCCTCCTCTTCTCCCTCAGGGCCTTGAACCGGGTCCTCAGCCTTCCTCTTTAGAACGACTGCAAAAGGCACCTACATGTCTCCCATTTTTCACCCCCATGGAGGCACAAGCAGACTGATGGTTTGAAAACCCAGGCTTGACAGGGTCACTTTGCTGCTTAAAAATCCCTCCTGGCTCCCACCCCTTTGGGCCACCATGTCTGTGAAACTGTCCGTCCCCTCCCCTGCAGTAAGAGAACTGACCGTTGAACAGGCTGCTAGGAAAATGATCTTGGTCTAGAGGGAAGGTCTGACATGACCGAGAATTCAGGATGGACCTGCTCTCTCTCATTTGGGTCCTTTCGTCTTAAAGGCTACGAGTTCCAGTTTGCGCTTTGAAAGCAGGAACTTGCCGGGGTAACCTACTATTGCAGCCCCCTCACACTCCCTTAGCCCCAGCTCCCAGCTCCCTCCATGCCATGCCTTCCTTCCCTTTAAGGCCTCTGTGCAAGTACCTCCAGTCCCATTTCCTACTTCTTGTGGATCCTCAGGGGCCCAGTTCAAACAGTATCTCCATCAGAAAGCCTTCCTTAATCTCTCTCTCTCCTCCCTCTCCCAAGCAGGGCCAGTCTCCCAAAGGGCCTGAAGCTCTTAATACCTCCTTTCTTTGTTTTTCATTTAAATTAAGCCAAAGCAGAGGCTCTTGGCTGGCTCAGCTGGTTAAAGCCTCTGCCTTCCCCAGGTCATGATCCCAGGGTCCTGGGATGAAGCCCTACTTGGGCTCTCTGCTCAGCAGGGAGCCTGCTTCCCCCTCTCTCTCTCTGCCTGCCTCTCCTTCTGCTTGTGATCTCTGTCAAATAAATAAATAAAATCTTTAAAAATAAATAAATAAATAAATAAATAAATAAAGCCAAAGCACTACAGAAAGTGTGCAAAAGCCTCATTATTCAGTTTTTTCCACAAGGTGCCATGCAACCAGCACTGAGGTAAAAAAAATAAAGCACTCTCAGATTCTCAGAAGTTCCCCTTCCTGCCTTCTTGATAACCACTTTGGAAAACTATCTGGTGATATACACCAAAGCTAAAATCAAACTGTCTTCCAAAGTGGTTTTACTCCCAGCCCCTTCCATCCTGTTTTGAAAAAGTCGGCGACCTTGTCTGTTTCACCTCCAGAATTACTAGATTCTGGGATCAGAAACTAAAATTTGGTTACCTCCTTATCACCAGTTGCCATCTCAGATAGGCACTCTATGAATGTTGAATGGATGTGGGAATGAATGAATGAATGAATGAATGAATGAACAAAGGAGAAGGGTAGACCATGCACCCTCAGTTCGGACATCGGTCTTGAATTTCTTCTGACCAACGCTTTCCTAAAGCACACTTTCCTCATTTGGAACCCGCAGTAGTGCCATGATTCTGGGATTCCCACTGGAACTCACAAAAGACCAGATCTCCTCTCAAGATTGTTGAGGGGGAAAAAGGCTCGAAAGGTCATCTGTTTTAATCAGAAGAATCAGAATTCTAGGTAAAGCAGGCCAGTTCAATTAGTTTGGCAGCCAAGCTCAAGCAGCAACCGCAGCTTCCAGCATCTTCCTAGATTGGTTCATTTTCCAAGATCTGTGATTTTTAAATGAGAAGTAGGATCAAAGGTCAACTTTACCCCCTGGAGCACAAGCTAAGTATGTGCTGTAATCACATCACAGAGCAAACTTCAAAAGCTCACAGAGCAGCAGCGGCAACCACCTGTCTAACTTCAAACCAGATGAATGGCTTTCTGATGCTATCAGTCAGGGAAGAAGATGTATAAAGAGAAGCTGGTCCTTATTTAACCAAGCTTTTCTCATCTTGTCATGAATAAAAAGCACATGCACAATTCCAGCCCAGGTGAGAAATAGAACCTGCTAGAAAATGCCAGAGGGTCTGTTATTTTCCTGTAACCTTTCAGAGCCTGGAGGTGTCACACTGGTGACAGCCCAGAATGACAAACCCATAATGCTTTCCCAAAACACAAGACTCTAGAAAAATGGAGATCCGACTCGACAATGTGAGCCTCTCTTCCCAGAACCTGAGCCTTGCTTAAAACAGTGATCTCCTTAGCAGGTGCTGAGACATTAGCTTGTTCTTAGAACTTCGCTTTTATGACTGAAGGAAGGCAGCAACAGTAGGTTACCCCGGCAAGTTCCTGCTTTCAAAGCGCAAACTGGAACTCGTAGCCTTTAAGACGAAAGGGCCCAAATGAGACAGAGCAGGTCCATCCTGAATTCTCGGTCATGTCGGACCTTCCCTCTAGACCAAGATCATTTTCCTAGCAGCCTGTTCAACGGTCAGTACCCATCTCCAATCCTGAATCCTACCTCAGAGGCCAGAATTACCCTCTCACTGTCCCTGCTGGAAAATCACACAGCTCTGCCTCTCCTATTGAAGGCATAGCCATGAAGAGGTGCTAGGAGCCAAGAAAATCCACAGGATGTAATGGGAAGCTATGAGCTCCAGCTCTACTCGGTACAATTACCTGTGTGGCTTTATTCCAAACGGCGTCCCCTCTCTGAGCCTCAGTCTCCCTATCTGTAAAGTGGGAAAGCAATACCCTCCTGACTGAAGTTGGGGACACTGAACAATACACTCTCTTCTCCGCACTTGCCACACCAAAGGAAATTTCATGAATATACACCACCTCTCTCCCTCCCAATAAAATCGCAACAACATGGAATCAGAAGACCAAGATTTGAATCCTGGTTCTGCCAATTATTCGCTGAAGACGACAGGTCCCTGATGCTCAGTTGCCTTACCTGCAAAATATCATCTGTGGCCCCCAGAGGGCTAGACGGTGCCCGTGAGCGCGCCTCCCAAACCGCGGACTCCGCGGCTGTGAAATGAGTGAGTCACAGCAGCTCTGACATTCAGAGTCTTGAAGGAGACACCTTGCACGTAAGTGCCTCCCAGAGGTCCTGACACATAGATGGTGTTCGGTAAATGTTAGTTATTCTGACTTAATTATTAGAGTGGTGTTCAATTAAACAATGATTATTGGAGCCCGGAAGATGATTGTGCTTTGTCTTCCCACCCAAGCAAACTGAAGTTCTGTCCCTAGAGAGACTATGTCAAGCCAACAGTGTCACCTGGAGGCCCTCCTGCCAGCAGGGGTGTGTGTCTACTGGGAGGTGTGTTCTTTGCACCTTTTTTCTTCCCCCAAAACTACGCAACAGGGAGAGGCCAGCTGTGCCAGCTGTTAATTTCTCATTAACACAGAAGGAGAAACAGTGTTCTAGCCTGACAAAGCACACCCCTCAGTTTCATCTTTTTTTTTTCCCCCTGTCGATTTATTTATTTATTTATTTATTTATTTTTAAGTTTCTGACTTAATCTGCTTGCCGCCCTGCCCCACTGGGTTTCCAACCAGCCTGAACTAGTTCTCTCGCCAACGGGAGCCTTTGAACGTGGCGCTTCCACTGCCCAATGTGCGGATTGATTTTTACACTATGCAAAATCAATCCTGGGCATGCAATTTCTCCGGGGGCTCGGCCTCAGAACGTTTCCTTGGCAGGTTACAGGATCGCAAAGGGCAGGAGCGAACCGGCTGAGCATTGGGCAGCCTTTCGGCAGCCAGGGCTGGAGAGGTAGGGGGACTGCGGAGGAGAAATGGCCAGAGAAAGGAATGAAACTGAACCTCTTCATCCCAATGGTGGAACATTTTGGGGCTCAGCGAATCCTGAGCCAAAACAGCCAGGGTAGGGGTTGCACTCGTAAAGGCTAAGTGGCTGGGTTAATAAGGCTTTCAGGATTCCTCACGCCGAGTCTGCAGTGTGCAGACTTCTGCAAGCATCAATTATAAAAGCATAAAACTTTCTGGATTGGAGAAAGGGCACGGGGTTCACGGTGCTTGCTGGGGTCTGACGGATCTTCATCCGCCCCCCGAATCTTCCAAGTGCTTCACCACTTTCCTCTCCTAGCGAGTCTCCCATGCCTCCAAAACTCCTCTAACTTTGCTTTAATGAGCAGCCTCTGTTTAGGAACGGTTTGGTCAAAAAGAACAACTGCAATGTGCTCCTCAGTAAGCCTCATTATAAATTGCAGAAGGTTCGTTTCCAACTTAAAAAGAAGTGCATATGGCATAGGAGCTCGCAGCAAATCTATTTTCTCCTAGAGGAACGGAGAGCTGACCTCTTGCTGTCCTGGGCAGTGCAATGCTGGGGCTCCAGGTTTATTTCCTTGGAGCACATTCTTTAAGCGGATGAATCTCGATTTCTTGATCTGTAGCTTGCGGTTGTTTCCCAGGAAATGGCGTTTATCGTGACCATTAAGGCATCGGGATCCCTGCCTGGTTTGGATTTATAGTGTGCTGGACACGGTGGGAAGAATGTTACATGCTTTAGTTCATCCTCCTAAGGAGCCCATGAGATGGGGGTTACTACTATCCTCCCCCTTTTACAAAATGAGGAGACTGAAGCAAACGGAGTTATGGGGTTTGCTAAGGTCATAGGGCAGTGGGCTTGAGGGTCAAGCCCAGGTAGTCTGGTGTCCTTGTCCTTAACCAGTGATTTCTTTACTTTTACTTTTTCCATTTCTCCTTCTACTCCCCTACATTCCCATTTGTTCTCTTACATCACCCTCTTTCCTATTGTCGCATCTATTCCTTAGGCTTGCACCTGTTTTTGAGCTCCTCCCTGGTGTGTCCAGCATTTCACAGATTCCCCTCACAATGTCCTAGACCCTCAGCTCTCCCATGCAACTTGGATTACTTGACCACAATGACGCTCATAAAAAGAACTAGTGACCACACCTTCTTCTTGTAGAATCTAGTGTGTTCTCCTGGTTCCTTCCTTCCTTACCTTCTAAGGTAACTGCCACTTCCTTCTTGAAATGCTCTATCTTCTATTTTGACATTATAGTACCCTACATTTTCCCCTTCCATGGTTACCAATCCATCCATCCATCCACCCATCCATCCATCCATCCACCCACCCATCCATCCACCCATCCATCCATCCATCCATCCACCCATCCATCCATCCACCCATGCATCCACCCACCCACCCATCCATCCATCCATCCATCCACCCATGCATCCACCCATCCATCATCCATCCATCATCCATCCATATATGCATACAGACATACAGTTCACTTAACAATGATCTGAACTCAGATTCTTTGCGACCTTGGATAAGTACCTTTACTTCTCTGATCAACACTTATGCCACTTGTTAAACAGAAATACTAAGAACATAGCTAATAAGATTGTTGTGAGGTTTAGATGAGACAGTAGACAGAAGTAGATCTCAAAGAGGTGCTCAATATATGTTTGTTGTTCCATTGCTAATTTTCTTTTTCAGATGAAACTGCATTCTGTTTTGGGGCTTCCTGCTCGGCAGGGCATCTCCTACTCCGTCTCCTTCTTCCCCTCTCCCGGCTCCTTCTCTCTCTCCCTCTCACTCTTTCTTCCAAATATATAAATGACATCTTAAAAAAAAGAAATTGCTTTGTGTTTTAATAGTGAGATATACTCAAAATGATTATTATCACACACCATGCAGTGCAAGTATAAGCAGGGGAAATAATGTCAGAATAATCTCTTTATCATTCAGAATCTTTCTTAAAGCACTCTTAAAGAAAAATCTTGGGGTCGTTTCTGGCATTTCTCCCTTTCTTCCCCATCATCCCATTAACCACCAAACCTTCAACACTGGCCCTTTCCTTCCCATACTCCCTGTGACCTTTGTTTGCCCACAAGCTGAACTAATTTCTTACCTTGGGTTTTCCCTAGTCCAATCCATCTTCCACACCACCCACAGGTGAATTTTTCTGAAATATCATTTTCCATTCCCTTCCTTGAAGCCTCCGCTGGACCTCTTTTGGATTTTCCCTTCCCTTCCTGGAAAGCTATTTTTTAGAAGTTTTCTTCCCTTCTTTCACTTTTTTGTATTTTCTGTATTTTTTTTGTAAACATAATACAGGCACATCAATGGAGATTCGTTCACTAGAGGGAGAAAATCACTCACAAACCCATGACACAGACAAAACCACAGTTAGGATTTGATAAGCCCCCTTTCTCATACATAGAGACTTTTTCTGCTTGTAGGATCCTATTCCACACAGAGTCTCCTGTTCTGTATCACTTCTCAGTAGGCGATTTCTCCACGCCATTGCTGTCTTCATAAAATGCCCTCCTCACAGCCTGTGCAATATTCCACCCAGCCACTTAGCCAGTTTCCACTCGCTAGAATTTAGCTCATTTGTTGAGCACTTAGGAGAGTCGGGCGCATGGCAAATATTCCACACATGTTGATTATTGTTATCGTCCTCAATTCAGGCAATCACCTATAATGCAGGAAAGTATTTCTATGTGTCTTTTTGTATGCCTAGCTCTGTTTCTTTAACTTCTCAGAGGTAGATTCCTGGCCCAAAGGGCATCACTGTTTTTATGCCCTTGGATCCTGCCTAGAGCGGATGCTAAGAGCTTCCCACCTACCCCCCAAGCCCATATCCGTCTGGCCTTTCCGTTAAAGAGCTGGCCCCATTTCCAGCTGAAAAACTCCACACCTCTTTGCTGATGGATTTCTCTGGGGCCAGAGTCCATACCCAGAAGTCCAGTAGTGCTTAAAATCAATGCCACACGGAACAGCCCAAAACAATGCCCACCCAGATTTGTGGCATAGAGTTGGAGCTCCCATGTCCCTCAGGTGGGACAACTCTGATGTGTCCTGCACTGGCTCCCAAGGATCCCAAGGGGAATTAGGTCCAAGCAGCCACAGCAGCAACGGGCTGAGTAAAAGACACTTCACGTGGCCGCCCTCCCTTCCCAGCTTCATGTCCCCACCCCCCACAGCTTTCTCTGGATCACCTCCCAGATGAATTAACTGCACTCAAATCCTTTCAGAATCTGCTTTTGGGGGAACTAAGACAGACTGTGATACTTACAGACAAATGGCTAACAACCATCATCTGCTAAATCCTGTCTATTCACCTCCTCAAAGAACCAACTGCCATTTCCCAAGGGTTTATCATTTGCTCAGCCAGGATTTTACAGGGTCGACGGGAATCCCCCTGGCTGCTCTATCAGGTAGACATCATGACCTTCATTTCATAGATCTGAAAGCTGAGGCACAGAGATGTTAAGCCACTTGCCCATGGCCACACACACCTCCAGGGGCAGAGCTGAAGTCCAAACCAATTCCAGCTTCCCCCAAGGTCTGGGCTCCTAACCACCATGGGTTACTGCCAGGCGCTGCCCTGTAGCAGTAGTGAGATCCTTTGGCTAAAATAACACTGATACTATTAATAGCTGCCATCTCTGTAGCCCTGATCCAGTTTCACACTGTGTTCACATTTATTGTCACCCAGAACAGCCTCCTTGTTCCCTCAAATATGCTATGAGTACTTTTGCCTCAAATTGAACTCGTGCTTCCCTCCAGCGTGTCACACCCGCCCCTTCCTTCTCTATTTCTACCCCCTTTGGTCTTGATCCCACACCATTTTCACCTTACTCTGCGTGTATGTTCTACTGACATCCTGACTCTCCCTCGGACTCAGTTTCCTCATCAGTACATGTGGACAATGGTCAGTCCCATCTACTAAGATTGAATGAAAGCATGTAGTACAGCACATGCTTAATCAAGGATGGTTAGCAGACGGCGTCTACATAAACAACTGGGCCTACAGAATTCCTCCTCCCACCGCCTCCTGGACCTCAGCTGACTCTTTCATTTCTTTGCCCCGCATTTCCCAGACCATGTCAGGTCAGGCAGCACTAGTAAATTAAAAATCAGGTGTAAGGAATCAGAAAAACATTACCCAACGCTTGTAAACATGGCCAAAATGACTGATGGAAACCCTCTGGATATCACTCAGGGACAAAGGTCACCGGCAGATGTCTAGGGGCATGTGCATAGTTCATCTTGTTGTTTGAAGGCAGTCCCCAGACTTAGTGAACTTCCCAATTACTTGCCAATTTTTGTCCAGTAGAAACAAAAATAATTTGTCTAATGGAACAGATAACCCCCAAGGTTTAGGCATGTGCACATTAACTGTGTTTTGTTTCCTAACTCAGGAATCTCATCCTAATATTTCTTTGTCAAATTGCTCAGAAATACCCTTAGCTTCTTAAATGCCCTTTGAAACCATCATAGCATCTTATGAGTTTCCTCATAAGTTAATGAATTGATGTTTGTATTTACCAGAGAGTCACGGTTTTACCTTCTGAAAAATTATACACGGATAGTAACCTGCTACTCATTCTCTTCTCACAGAGCCAACTTTGGATTGTGGCTTCTAGAATGGGATGGGGTAGAGACAGTCCTTCCTGTCTGTGCTGGGTGAGCTCGAAGCTCAGCAGTGAGACCCGGTGTCCTCACACTTACTCCACTGACATTTGGTTTGGGACAATTCTTCATGTTGGGGGCTGTCCTGTGTACTGTAGGATGTTGAACAGCATCCCTGGCCTCTACCTACCAAATGCCAATAGCTCCTTCTCCCCCACTTGTGACAAGCAAACATGTCTCTAGATATTACCATATGACCCCTGAGAGGCCCAACTGCCCCCATTTGAGAACCACCAGTTTAGACTATATTTCACAAGAAAGAATCATGGGCAATATTGGCAAGATCAGCAAAGACTCATAATGGCACACAAAGAATTATTCTGGATGCACTTCAAAACCCAAGGGCTATGGAACCAGCTCTTCTCAAAGACCCAGCAAGGTCACTATTTGTCATTCTTCCCTGGGGTCAGTAGTCCCCACAGTTTCAGCAACTGCAGCCTCTGCATCTGCCTGGTTCACCCTGGAAACCTTAGTTCAAAGAATAGAGCCTAGAATTTAGTCGGTGCCAATTGCGACTAGGGCTCGGTAGGTATCATATGTATATATAGAACATACACATGTGTTTATACATATATGTTATATATGGGCATATACACATATATCTATTATAGGTGTGTGCATGTGCTATATGCATATACATCTGTGTGTATGTGCATGTGGTGTGTATGTATATGCATTGCCTGTACATATATACACATGCACACATACATATAAAATCAAAGGGGTGGCTGCTAAGTCAGATGAAATATAGCAGAATATGCCACACTAAACATGCCATTTTGTCAGAAGGATTATTTTGAGCTGAAGGCAGCTGAGAAAAAGCAGGTGCAAGAAAACATTACTGCCTCTTCCTATTTGCCTATAAACAAGACCTGAATGTATAAAGGTGTCCCTCCTCCCCTTTACCAAGAAGGAGAGATATTATTCCCTGCAGACAACATCAGATCCATACCAATGGAGAGGACACTGACTCAAACCTACATAACAAATCTCATTCATGTTTTCAATCCTGTTACACCCTCACTGGCCTCCCCATACCTTCCTTTCTCTTATCTTTAGCTTAAGACGGTATTTAAACTGGAGTTCTAAGCCACTTCTGAGAGTTTCTCATTTTTTCCCTGGATATCTACCATGTACACATGAGGTATATATAGTAATAAGCTGGTTGTTCCCTTGTTAATCTTTCTTTTCCTTAAAAAGTCTCAGATTAAAAACCCAAGATGAGGTTTGCCTCCCCTAGACAAACTTCCCAAATGCTGCTTCTCTCACCACCCCAGGTCTTCCGGTCTACCTATGTAGACCACAGCTCTCACGGAAGGCATCCTGTGAACACAGCTCAGGGTCTCCCAGAAGTAAGAGCTGTGACCATAAATGGGATAGAACAGAACCTTTTGGCCTCCACTCCTGTGTTTCTTCAGGGGAGCGTAGTTCCTGCCCCGACATATGTTTCCCTCCTTCACCCAGAACAACACCAGAAAGGTCTCTCTTTCCCCCACAGCTCAATGGAGAAGCAGGTTTCAAAGTGGAGGGAGCCTAGAAGGCAGGTGTGTGAAGACATGGATGGCTGGGTCTACCCCAGAAGCTCTGATTTGGTCGATGCTGGATGGATAACTGCCTTCCTAATAAGCTCCCAAGTGATGCGGACACTGATGGTCCTGATGGTGAAGGCCCAAATTCTGAGACGCCAGGGTCCACAGCTTATTCCGACATTTATCCTGTGCGTCTCCATCTCATGATTCCCTCCATGCAAGAGCTCCCTTAGCCCTGGGAATTTAGGAAGAGCATTGGGAATGTAGCCTTGGGGAGCCCCTCTTTGAAACTCAAATGCACAATAAAGTCTCAGAGACATTCAGTTGTGAAAAACAAAACACAACCTGCTTCATTTCTATGGGTAAGTCCAGGGTTTCCCAAAATATGAGCTAACGCAACCTATTTTTTTCCAGAACCTTTATTAACATCTCATGGAACCAGTACCCCTTCAGAATATACTTTGCAAAACGTGTTGGAAAAATCATACACTCATGTGGCTTTGTGTAATCACCTGTTGCTACCTGGGAGGGCTTTACGAATCTAGGTGGCCCAGCACTCTTTGCTACCCCGAGGCCAGCCACCTGGGGAGCCAGATCTCAGCCAGAACACTTTGAGTCCTAGCTCCTGCCCCAGCTCATGTTGCAGCTGCTCTTCCAGGCTGGAGACCCTGGAAGATATTTATAGTCCCTCAGCTTTGTCTTTATAAATCCTCACCCTCCAGTACCATAAACAGGCATCCTGGGGCCGGATCCAGGGGCAAGCCCTGCTGCCCCTTCCTGCTGTGCTGTGCTTGGCTAATGGCTTCATCACTCTGCATTTTAAACATGAAAGACAAGAACAAATCATCAACACAAGAGTGAAGGCACAGAGGAATAAATCTCATGTTTACAGAGCTTGGGAATCAAAAGATGTCTGGTGGGGGAAGCAGGTGCTGAAGGGGGAGTGTTTCTGGTGGGGGTGGGGGCCTTGATTTGGAGGTGCCAAGGGCCAAGTGTAAGAGCAAAAAGCTCCCTTCCCTGCCTTAGACCTCAGATTCCTCTTCATTGCCAGGCCATGAAGTCTTCATCTGAACCAGCCAAGGGGTGCCAAACATTCTTGTTAGTTTGGATGAATCCTTTCAGCAATCTGGTATCAATTTGAGTACAGGGACAATTAGCGTATCAAAGAGTTCTCTCCCCCTCTTCCACTTCCTTCTCTCCCAGGTCCTGAGCCACGTAAGCTTACTAGTTTTAGAAGTCAACCACACACTAACACACCTTCTAACACACACTATGACCCTGTGGTCTCTGGGCCTTGGTGCCAATACCCTAACCAGACCCATCTGGGCCAGAGGGGAATAATAACCAGTGAGCAAAGAAGGATCTTAATCCACTTTGCAAAGCTGCAAAAGAAAAGTGAAGGACCATTGCCTTATTTCTGATGAAATAGATGACTAGATGATGAAAAAACCTATAGCTCTAGTCCACTAGTGTTGCTTTTAATTAATAAAATGTATGAAATTAAAAAACAAAAAACAAAAAACGGGAGGGTAGGGGAATGAAGTGACCTGGTAGTGGGTATTAAGGAGGGCACATGATGTGATGAGCATTGGGTGTTACATGCAACTAAGGAATCATTGAAAACTACCTCAAAAACTAATGACGGTCAGGAGGGACTAGCTTTATATATAAATATCCTAATTTTAAAAAGGAAAATGTATTTATATATTATTTCATCATTAGAATTAATTTTAAAAACAAAAAAATGACATATCATATGTTGGCTAAAGGAACATAATAAAAAAAAATGGACTCATTTAATAATAATTTAAAAAAATATGTGAAAACTATTATGCTTCAGGCCCAGAACTGCCTGGGTCATTTGCCAGTCCCAAGTTCCTCCGTATACACCTGCCTCGGTTTTCTGATCACTGAAATGAGGTTGAATGATAGGGCCCTTCTGAGGAATAGTAGGGTTAGTGTAAGGCAAGAGAGTAGAAAGCCACTAGCACTTACTGAGTGCCTGTAGGAGGGCTCGGGATGGCCACAAGAGCCCTGAGGTTGGACCTTAGCAAGCTTAGGTTGGCTTGCTTTTCTGTTGAATAACAGCTCTGTTGAGACAACAGCCACAGACTATAAGGTTCACCCTGTTAAAGTATGCAATTCTGTGGTTTTTAGTATATTCACACACTGTGCCACTATCATCACTGTCTCATTCCAGAACATTTCTATCACTCCCAGAAAGAAATCCCATGCCCATTAGCAGTCACTCTCCATTCCCTACTCCTCCCACCCAGGACCCTAGCCAATCAATACTCTACTTTCTGTCACTATGGATTTGCTTGTTCTGGACAATTCTTTCCATTTCATGGAATCATACAACCTGTGGCCTTTGAGACTGCTCAAGTTTGAATCTCAGCCCCAGAGCTCAAAATCTGTGTGACCTTTATCCAGTTCTCCTGGAATTTCTCCATCTGTGAAATGGAATTAAAATCATAGTAGATACACCATAGAGTCTTCAGAAGGATTAAAAATACTAATTAGTACACTTAAAGAACTCACACAGGGCCTAGTTCATAGTAAGCACTACTTAAATGTTAATCTCCGGTACTACTATTATTACCTGTATGCTGTTCCTCTGTCCCAAAGCATGTGGCTGGTAGTGGGAACCCAAAAGATGAACAGAGCACAAAGAACACAGCTCTTGTCCTTCCCAGCACACAGCCTGGTAGGGATTATATGATTAAGAAACCCCAGCTTGAATGAATACAGTAAAGTCCTATCATATGCACATTTAACTAATGGAAATCCAGCTCTTCCAGCAAAAAGAGAAGGAAAAAGAACAATTTAAATACTGCAATTAAATTCTGCAAAATTATATCTCCCTATAGTCTTTATTATGCACTGTCCATTACAGCATGCATTATACGTTGTCACATATTGATTACAGTACAGGGATGCGTATGCAAAACCACAGACATGACAATTTAATGGGCAACTTAAGATATTTCAAGGTTAATGATAACTCTGTGTTTGTCTTCAACCTTGACTTTATAATCTAACCCCTGAGTAAAATGAAACTCTATTGTGTGTCGACAACAGTAGCAATTCAGAATGATTCCAGACTAACTGAAACAACCAACAAGTCGTTGGCTGAGGTGGGCTTCAGTGGGTTCCAGTTGGTCAACACCCATTCACCGAGCACAACAAGCTCACAGTCTCATTGTGAAAATAAGCCATAAAAGCATCATCACAAGAGGTAGGTGAGTGGCAGAATGGGGTTTAATAAACAGATGGAAATAATCTCTTGCCATATATTAGTTGACAAGACAGGCAGATAGATACCAGAAGGACTGCTTTCCACACAACTCACCACAAGACACACATTTCTGCATGTTTGTTTGTACTGTCTCTCCCCCAACCAGTCCAGAAGCTCGCCAGGTTAGGGACTTTGGGTACATTGCTTGTATCTGTATTCCCAATGCCGGGAAGAGTGTTGAGAACTCAGTGGGGGGTCAGTAAGATTTGTTGGTGAACGACTGAATGAGGGTAACTATTGAGACAACCTCCAATTTTCCCACCTCACATCCCCCAAACACCGGCAATCTGCTCCTCCAACCTCAACCGGCTCATTCCTTAATTGTTTGTAAGTAGTGGGAATACATCCATGTCAAAGATGAGGCCCAACAGTAGCATTCCAGGGCTTTGGCATACTGGTACCATCTAGTGGGAAAGAGAGTATCTGCAGGTAGGTGCTAAACCAAACTCATTGGGTTTAAAAAACAAACAAACAAAAACACAACCATAACCCTTTCCTTTAAGATAAGATCTACTGAGAAAGTTTCCAGTAACAGATAACAGAGGCAACTGGAATGTCTTCTAAACTTCTAAACTACGCAGGGCGTATACCGCCAGCCCAAGCACCTGTCACTGCTCTCCATTTTTCTGCTCAGGACTTTCCCAAATCCATGGTGATTCCTCCAGAGCTGCAAAGGTTCATCAGGGAAGCACAGAGAAATTAATGGTGCCAGGGGCCACCCTCGACCAATGGAAGATGGGCCCAGCGGACACACACCTCAGTGTCCTATCCCGCAAAGGGACTCTTCAGAAGCAAGTTTTATACCGTTAGGGGCCGGATCGGTAATAAGCCCCAGCCGCCCATGACCGTGACCAGCTCAATGACACGCTCTTTGCTGGCTTTCCTTCTTTCTTGTTACTCACTTCTGTGTCTTAGAATCGTCTCTCAGATTAGCTCCCTGCCTCCAAGCCTATATCCCCAACACTGTTTGGAGGAATATAGCCTAAGGTACAGTGTTTAACACCAATACACCTTTGGGTGGCAAGGAAGCCTTAAAAATTGTAGTACGGATAATTACTATAAAAGCTAAATTATATATTTTAGTAGTTGTCTCAGAATTATGTTCCTTAATCTTTACCTTGATCAAGGTTAACCTGGAATAATCCCATGATACTGTCTCCCTAAAGAAGTACCACATTCTCATGGTAATGGCAGCCCAAAGAAAACGTCTGGTTCCGCTCTCTGGCCTTGACCCTATCCCAATTTGAACAACTGGTGAGGTGGCTGATGGTTTTGATTGAGGCTGACAAAGTACAGCCCAAGGACCAAATCCAGCTCTGCCTGTTTTTCTAAATAAAGGTTTATTGGAACAAAACCCAACCTATTTGTTCACAAATTACGTGTGGCTGTTTTCATGCTACAGTGATAGTGTTGAGTAACTGCAAAGAGACATATATTTATCCTACAGATATATATTTATTCTCTACAGAAAAAGATTACCTACCTGCACTTTAAATCATTGGTTGCCACATTTATAGAATCCCAAAAGCAAAATTTCAAGAAAAACAAAACAGAGAATAGACAAAGTTTTGCCAACAACACTTCCCCACTCTATTTACCCTGATAAATAGAAGACAAAAATGAGATAGGCAGTTAGTTCATTAACTTCTTTTTACAAACAATAGGACATTTCATCCCTAAAAAGTATAAAGGTCATTGCGTCAGAACAGTGAATTTTCTATCCCAAGAGAGGGCTGTGGATAAACTCAGAACAACTGCCTATCACATTTTAATTGTTTTACGGCACCATCATGACCCAAAATTATTGTACTTCCTTATTTTTGCTGTTTATTGTCTTTCTCCCCCATTAAAACGTAGACTCCATGAGGACAATGATCACGGCTGCCCACCCAGTGTAAAGCACCATGCTTCAGATACATGGTCAATCAGTCACTATTTGTTCAATGAAGGACTGAGACAAGAAATGTGCATATTGGGGTGCACAGGTGCAAATGTCCTGAGAAAGGCAGACATGGGAAGCCACCATGCGGAGCGGTAAGGACTGGGTCGAAGCAGGGAGTATGCATATCCACCATAGGGGATATCCAGCACAGGGGACTCTGGGAGCGTGCCCCGCTCTGCTCTGTCGCCAGGGGTAAGATAGTGACAGGCACATGAAAGGCATTCAACAAATGTTCATGGAATCAATGGCCAGCCTGACTAAAGGCACTTAAATTGAATTAAAAAGGGGAGGAAAAAAAGAAAACTCTTTTGGTAAGACAGGCTGTGTATTTCTCATTTTCTCTGGACTAAGGAAAACGTTATTGGAGACATTAGCACTCAGGATACAGTGGAACTCCTTGGGACCTGGGGAGGAATGCCATCCAGGCTTAGAGCTTAGCGGCAGGCAGGAGACTGCCGGCAAATTTCCTCCTAGAGAACGGACCTGCGCTGGACCCTGCGGAGGAGCCACACCCTAAGTGAGTCGTGCCTGGCTGTGTTAGTAAGCTGGCCATTCTTGCTGGGGGAAGCATGTGGTATGGGTGCGTCATTTGCCCCTGGTCGAACACAAGGACTTGGTGATAATGCAAAGAACCCTGGGCTACCCCAGTTGGCAGCCATTAAGCCAGACAGGAGACCTAGGTCCCAGGCCCACATTTCGACAACAAGAATTCAAAAATGGGATTACATGAGCCATTTTGACTCCAGGAGAATCAGAAAACAAAACAATCACAGGAGAAAATCCTTACATCGTTTGGGGGGAAGCTTTTATACATGAGTGAAATATGGAGGAATATGTGCTCATGCACAGGAATCAGAAATAATGGGTTCAAGCCCTGGTCCCAGTTCTTAGTGGCTGGATGGCCTTAGGCAAATGAGTCAACCACTCTGAACTTCTTTTCATGGTGTATAAAATGAAGATAAGAACAGTTGTCCCTAAGGGTTGCAATGAAGATTGGACATGATGTATGCAAGTGGCACATAGCAATAAATTGTACAGTACATTCGCTACATGTATTTTGATATATTTTAAATCAGAATCGTAAGTGCTCATAGTACTGACATGTACACCCACACACGCACTGTCCTGATAAAGCCTCTGGGGAAACAGTTGCTGAGAAGATCCATCTAGAAGAAGAGATCCCACCTGATCAAGTGATTTTATGAGGCATGAAATCCTCAGGGGAAGGATCTTTGGGGAGCCACCAATATGAGAATTGGCAAATCCTTCCCCAGAGGGCAAGCTTTATTGTTTTTAATGTCCATGCATTTTAAATACACAAGCATTTTTTCCCTTCTGAGTTAGAAAGATGATCAAGGCCGAGGCCTTCCTGGTACCTGAGAGCTACAAGCTCCCTTGGAGCTCCGCGTGTGGAAGTGAATACCACCAGCGTTCCCTTAGCATCCAGCATTTGCCGATCATGGATGAAGTCCCAGCGTATGCTTATTTAAGCCAAACCCTGCTGGGCAGGTATAGGTGTTCTCTCTCCTCGTTTAGACACCGGAGGAAAAAGAAGAGGAAACGCAGCGTGCAAATGGCCAGGGCTCGAACTGACTTGCTAAAGCCTCAGAAGTCTCCCTAACTGTGCTAAGCCATCTGTGATGCTTGTTCCTCTGAGCCCTCGAGGACCTCAGGCCCTCATTCACCTCCCAGCGCCTTCCCTATTCAGGACCGGGTATGTATTCGTCGCTGAATTCCAGGACAGCAGCATTCTTGGCACTGGGTAGAGTGTCGCAATCATGGAAGAGAGGAGGAAAGGCGGATGGAAGGGGTGGGGGGGAGGAAGGGAAGGGGGAGGAACTCGAGGGAAGGCGGGGACGGCGCCCCCATCGGGCAGCGCTGTTTTAGTCCCTGTTGTTTCCTATGGTAACGATTTCCAAGTTCGTATCCTGTCAGCTATTTCTTTTCTTTTTTTTTTTTTTAAGATTTTATTAATTTATTTATTTGAGAGAGAGAGAAAGAGCATGGGGGGGGGGGCGGGCAGAAGGAGAGGTAGAAGCAGCTTCCCTGCTGAGCAGGGCGCCCAGTGTGGGCTCATCCCAGGCTCCTGGGTGAGGACTGCCTGAGCCACCCCGGCGCCCCACAAAATATATTTTCTTGTTTCTTAATGGCTGCCTTGGGAAGATGGCAAGCCCCACGAGAACAGGTCTCTATGCGCGTGTCGCTTACCTATAAATTCTCTACGTGCCTCAGTAAATGCAGACACCTGAGCACCCCTCGCCTTCTGAGGATCACGTGCCTGTGCCACTTCTTCTTTTTAAAGAGAAGCCGGTTGTTAAACATTTACCAGCATTCCACTTCCCGGCACCGTGGGGAAGGTTCTGCTACTCCACCTGGAAACCGAAGAGTCGCCGAGGCCATATCCGACATGCTGAATTGAGGACTTGTTAACATTTGCAAAGTGATTGCAGAAAGTAGTAGATCATTATTTGCTTCATGTAAGAAATATTTCTAGTGCTGCTGATTGAATGTTCAAGAAACGATTAAAGGGCTTGGCAATGTTTCTCCCAAATATCTTTTGCATGAAAAGCCTCAGAGATTGGTTAATTATAGAGGCTACGCATCAGTCTCTCCAGACAAGGGCATTTCCAAGCCCCCACGGTGCCCGTCCCAGATGCGAACGCGCATTGGCTCTGTGGGCAGTAGTGTCGCTGGGGCCTGGGACGCCTCTCCTGAGAGCCATTACCGCAGCCCGCTGACGCCCCCATGGAAACAGCCCTCGGGCCCTGTTTATAACGTCGAACACCTGGGTTCCTCATTCAGGCAACTGGCAGGAAGATGCCAGTTGATAGAGTCAGAACTCAAGGTTGCCCCTTAACCCCTCCCTGGCCCTTGCTCTAACGTCTCCCAGCCCTGCCAGGTTCTGCCCTAAACGTCTGTGGCATGCTCGGAGCGGAGCATCTTTCCCTCGTCGGCACTGCCACTCCCAAGATCTCGGGCCTGGACTGGCCTCTCCCCTCTGCTGGTACCCAGCATCAGTCCGTCTGCTAATCTGCAGCCAGGGTGACCTTTCCAAAATGGAAACCTGACCTTGTCACAGGACACCCTCCCCCTGTTGCTTTCAGTGGCTGCCCATTGCTCCAAGACAAACACCGAAATCCCCGTGGGGGCGGCCAAAGCCGCAGTGGCTCTGGCACCACTCAGCAGCTCCTGGGGCCATCCTCCTTCCGCTAAGCAGTATTTCTCCCCGCGCGGACACTTCCCCCAGGCTGGGCCTTCTTCCTGGAATGCTTTTCCCTGCCTACACCTTCTGCAGGTCTGTTGTCAGTAAGCCTCACTACTCCTCCAGACTGCGGCTCAAGCATCAGGCTATGAAGGAAGGCTCCCAGGACCTGCATCTGAAGCTGATGCCTTTCCATATTCATTTGTTCTTTCGTCCGCTTGTTCATTCATTCATTCATTGTTTGCTGAAGACCGACCACACACTAGCACTGTTCTAGGCCCTGGGGATGCACGAGCAAACCGATCGGACAGTAATATGTGCTTTAAGGGAGCTTATATTTCAATGGAGAAGAAAGACAAGGCACAGATGAGCAAAACACACTAGTCAGCACACCTCACACAACTGCATTTTCATAGCACTCCCCTGTTTTGAATTATTCCTGAACTGACAGTGACCTCCCCTGCCAGGGGCTCTCTCAGGATCGGAGCTCCCAAGAGAGCAGAGACTAGGTCGGCCTCACGAGTAGCTGTAACCGGAGCAGGTGGTCGGTCCTCCGCGGACATCACAGGTATTGACGGACCCCACTTAGTCCCCAGGTGAATCTCCCTGAAGTTAAGTTACTTGAGTGCTTGGGGCTTAGGAGGGACAGACCCTAATGAATGAATCTCTCTATTATCCCCCCGCCCTTAGGAAAGATTTCCTGCAGCCCCTCTGGCTGTAATTCTGAGTCCGAGTAGGAGTCAGCAAACTTTTTTCTGTAGAGGGCCAAATAGTAAATATTTTAGGCTTCGTGGGCCATATGGTGTCAACCCTATTGTTACAGCACAAGCTCAGCCACAGATAATTATATAAATGAATGGGCCTGGCTATGGTCCAATAAAACTATTTAGAAAAACAGGCTTCAGGCAAGAATTGGCCCAGAGGCCACAGTTTGCAACCCCAGATGCCCAGAGCTTATGCCATTTGAAGGCAGAGCCTGTGTGGCCTGAGACAGCTCTGGGTTCTGCTGCTAGGGTCCAGCCACTTTCTGCAGGTCCTACGTTAGTAGACAGGAAGATGACCACAGAAGCTCAAGTTTGGGCACTTGCAGGTACCATCTCGTACAGCACATGGAAAAGCCGTTCCCTGCCACCCCGAGAGGAAAGAGACTTTGGCCTGGAAGCCGCATAAGGCAAGGATGGAAGCTGCCACATTCCTTGCAGGGTCCCCAGGCTCCTCCAGAGGCTGAGCTCATTTCCTGGCCCGGCCCAGGCATGTGGCAGGGCTGCTCTCAGCTGAGCAGCTGCTGCCCTGCACCCCAGCCCGGCCTACACTCAGCTGGGAGACACAGGGGCTTTGTGCTTCTGGAACAGATTGGGTGACGCTTGCTGGGGCCTTTGAAATGAGACATGACATGTCAAAACGTGCCCATTGCTAATGCTAATTTTCAGGAATTTGACTTCTGTTGGCAAGTGACAGAGAAAAAGCAATCACTTTTTTTTTTTTTTTTTTTTTTTTCTGGTATGTGTGTGTAATTATGTTTATCCTGATCTTTGGGATCTGAGGCTATGGAAAACAAGTGATCTGAGGCTTACCTATTGGTAGGGGCTGGGTGGGCGGATTAATCTAGTATTTGTGGAAGCAGAGGACATTAATTCTAGCATTAGCCCTCTGTGAAGACCATGCTGGGTGTTAACTGTTCAGAGCAGTTAGTTGTAAGAACATCACACGAATTCCAGTTGGTGGTAGAGGTGACAATGTCCCGTGTATAAAAGTACTCCAGGCAACAAAGCTACGGAGCTAACACTACCCTGAAGTTGTAAACGCTCTGAGAGCTAACTCAGTGCTCCCGGAGTTCCCTGCAGGGCTGAGGACGAGACGTTATTGTGAGGTTCTGATGATACTCACTTTGCTGGTGAGCGACACTGAGGGAATGACAAGGCCCAGACTGTCGCTGTACTCCAAGGGTACTGACGCTCTCAGTAGAACACGTGGCACAGTGCACTGGGGCCTGCCTATTATCCAGGACTCCCAGAGCCCCACGACTGCGATGTTTGGGGTGCACCAACCCTCTGGTGTACCCACGTCGGCTGTACTCAAAGCTACAGTGTGTCACTTCTCTGGATGTAACTATTACTCATGGAACAATCATCTGGGTGTCTCAGTGCTCCGGGCACTCCTGGTCACCCAGTGGCACTCTCGGCAGTAGCAGTGTTCTCAGGACGGAGATGTGGATCCCCCGACCATGTTCTTCCAAAGCAAGTCTCAATCCAGTTCAAGCACAGTGATCAGAGAGAGGCTTGTCCCTTCCTTTTCAAGTAGCCTATCACTAAAAACTTGACTGTATCAATTTAATTAAGCCTCAAAATTTGTGAAAGCAGAAGTTCCCAGCACAAATGGCTATGGGGCAAGTGGGTAAAGATGAGTATGGCTGGTTGGGTGAGTAGTGGGGACTGGTAGGGACGGTGGCAATTTACAGAGCCATGTCCTTCCTAGAGGGGGCAGTAAGCCCTCCCTGCTCTACCGAAATGTGGCCAAGTGGGAATGAAGCCCTAGGAGTGCCCAACCTTCTGAGATTTCAGGAAATGCAAGAAACCTGTTGTTGTTGTTGTTTTTAGATTTATAATTTGCCACTTTTCAAAACATTTTACCAAATAAGATACATCCATGAGCTACATTTGGCCTGTGGCTGCTTCTTTACCACCTCTGCCCAGAAGCCAGAGTTGCAGAATTGGGATGGATGAGTTTTAGCCCCACCAAGCAGATATCTCAACGTTCAACCTGCTAAGTCAAAGGGTGACCCACTCTCTAACGTGAGCCCTGGCTCAGTCTGTGTTTCAAGTCTGAAATGTCATTTCTTCTCCTCTCTAGCCTGCCCTTCGCTGCTTCTCTCAGTAGAGAAGGAAATTGCTTTCTACCCTAACCCAGCGTAAAGTCACTACTTGGCGCCTAATGAAGGGGATCCTACGGTCCAGCCCATCATCATTTGCACTGTCTGCTCAAGGAGGCATAGTCAGGCCTGGGATGCCTAGGTAGCTACAGAGGAGACAGGCAGCAGGAGACTGTATTGGCAGCATCCTTCAAGAGGGTCAGACTCTCTTAGGCATGTGGGCACCTTGCCCACAGCTACGTGGAAACAATGCCAAAACCACTGGTCACTTGATTTGATTCTGTCCAACTGATTATTGTAATCGGATGACAGACATATTTCCCTCTCCTTTTCAACTGGTGATGGAGGGTGATGGATCTGGCTCATGACTCATTCTTTGGGGCAGTTACCTAATGGGGAAGATTATCTCCTTTCCCAGGCGAGCTGTGCCTGCCTTTTGGCTGCCTAAAGAGTAAAACCAGGTCCAAACGAAATCAAATGCCAGGAAATTTCAGAACTTCCCCCCATCTCATATGGCATTGTCTACAAAGGTCTTTCAAACGTTCCCTGCTCTATTACTCAGAGTAAAACACAGAGTAATACTCAGATACACAGTTGCAGAATAAGACAGAAAAGAACCAGCTACAATGGGGAATAAAGGAGGAAAGAAAAGACGGAAGATACTCGGAGCAAAATGGCGGGACTTCCCCCTGGGGGAGCGTGGAGCAAATACTTGGGAATGAGGGACTAAGTGGATTTTGATGGAACTACTACTACACTGAAGAGCTTTAAAATATAGAAGCTGTAGATTCAGAATTTTGTAATGCTGTGAACGGAGCCCTCTTCTGGAGAAATTTTTCAACAGGTATTGAAACAAGATCAAAACACACAGAGATGGACCTCCACGGGCCCAGAGAAATAGGAAGCACTGTGGCTATGTAGCTGATGTGACTGTCACGGAACCCAGAGTTTGCCATTTTCCTTCCCTTCCACCTCAAAGAAACTAACTGGACTCTCCAAGCAGCTGTCTTTTTGGAAGGAGGGAAGGGGAGAAGGATATTCTCGAGAACCTAGCTGCACTCTCACCCAAACAGCGACGCTCAGGCTGAGAGTGCGTGTTCCCATGCAGATGCTGATACTCGGTGCGCTGTTACTGGGGACATCGGTTTGCTGGGCAATTCCACTGTCACACATAGGAGATACTTCTAGAAGGAAATAGGTTTTATTTAATGGAAAACCCAAGGGCTAAAGATAGAAAAGGAGAGCAGGGAGGGAGGCAGAGCAGAAGAGATTAGCTAAGATGACTGTTGGGCTTTTAATATAGACTGTGGCATTACATAAACCCCAGATCACATATTCAGCCTTGCCGTTTATTAAATCTCTTTGGGGACTTGCTAAAAAAATGGTTCAGACATGTGAACTCTGCCACTTTGATTCTTTTCACAACTTATGTCTCTGTTGCCCCAGTGCTTTTGAAATCTTCCAGGCTGTCCCATGTTGAAGCCATCCCAGGGCAGGGGGTGCTCTCTGCTGCTCCTCCCATAGTATTTTCTCCTTATCAGAACCGTCTGCAAATAAACACCGCCCTTAAGATATAATACATGATGTTTCGGGGGTACTAAAAAAAAGAACACTGATTCTCATTGGAAGTCCTGAAAATCAAGATTCTGACCCCAACAAAGAACTCCCCATTTTAAATCAACATCTCAGAATTCTGTGGAACATTTTTGGTCACTCCCAAGTAACTGCTCTCTAAACCTGAACCACTCCCTAAAATCCTAATTCTTGGGGGATGACTCATTCATTGTTAGAACTTTTGGCTAGTTGTAAGCGATACCCAAAGAGGGCTGGGGGTGGGAGTCATATTTACAGTGTAATTTCTATGTTGGGACTCCTTAATCTGTTCCGCATTCATTATTTATCATAGCTAAATGCCAGAGGCCACTTCTGGGACAGCCTTTCCCAAAACACCCCAGGGGAGAAGAGAGGTGACTGTTCCTTGACTTTGCCAGCTTCCAACCATTGTTGTTTAGAGTTCTTCCTCCCTCTTCCAAAATGCCTAAAACCGCAACCAGCCAATAAACGTAGAGATTGATGGCTTCCAAAGCCGGACCCAGAGTATTACAACTGCAGTGGAAAAACACATACATGCTTGCCTGAACACCACTTAGGACCAAGTGACTAATTTGCTTTATTACATTGTTTTTCCCTTTCCTCTGTTTTCTCTCTGCCTTGAAAAAGTTTGGGTTTTGCCTGTTGACTCAAAAGCTCCAAGACTTTCTCCACTTCTCACTATGACAGACAGAGCTGTGTGCACTTAAATCTCTTGCCGATCAAGTGAACTGCGCCAAAACGATTTCTCTGCAAGGTGCTGTTGCAACCAGGATATCAATTAGTGTCCTAATGTGGACGTTTGCTCTGATTATGCATGACGATCTAAGAGAGAAATAAGCCTCAGAGAAGAGGCAATTCAGTTCCCGGTAGAACCTCTGCTCCCCCATGCTAAGGACCCGAGTGAGCTGACAGCCTTCAGACCCACCTCTGCCATCTGGGCCCGAGGAGAGAAGACACACCAGTTGCTTTACAAAAGGTATCAAGTGAGAAGTCCCGCGTGCACCGAGATTGCTGGGTGCTGCCATGCGGTCCGCCTTGCTCCAAGGGACGCGTCACTTTGGCAAGCCCTGGAATCCTAACTGAGGTCCAAGCATGCTGAGAGAGAGAAAAGGACCGTAAAGTCCCCCGGGAAGGGCTGGGGTAAGTGCTCCCAGATGCTAATGGTTCCCAGTGTGCCAAGCCTCATGATAAATGCATTATCTAGGACATCCTGTTGAATGCGATTAATCTACCTGGCAATCGCAGGAAGGTGATAAGATTATTTTACAGTGGAAAATCAGAAAGCTCAGAGATAGTCAACAACTTGCCCAGGGTGGTACGACCAGCATAGGGCAGAGAGGATCTGTCCCAATCAGAGGCGTCCTCTGAACCACCCTACTAAATGGGGATAGATATACATGCGTACAGCCTCAGGGACACTCAGACTCCAGAAGTCTGGAAAACTCATTCATGGCCAGACATAGGATTTGTGGCAGGACTTAAGGTTACAGAGACCCCCAAGACACTCAGCCAGCAAAGCCCCAGTGTTAGAGGTGTCAAACAGCGCAGTCCTGAATGGGGGCTGTGTATCCAGGCAAGACAGAAATCCTAAGTGGGGGAGGGGCTCAACAGTCCGGCACCTTACCCTGCCCCCAGGCACTGGCATCCACCCGCTAGCCCCCACTTTACTTCATTTCCATGGTCACTGTGTTCCTGGGACACTGGCCCATTTCCAAAGTCTAACCCCAGCATGGATCTAGCAGTGGCCTCCCTTAGAAGGCTGCCTCCATCTCCACATCCCAGCCAGCCCTTGCCCGGATCCTAGCTGCCTCCCCACCAGCCCCCTCTCCCCACCACACACACACTCACGCATGTGCCTGTTTCCTTGGCACTCAGGAGTCCTGGCCAGGAACTCAACACCCATTCCTAGCACCCAGAGACACTCCCTGTCTCCTTCGCTCCTCTGTCTGGCCCTGCCTGGATCTTACCCACCCACTTGTAGGCTGCCAGCCCAGCCCGAGCCCCATAGGCTTCCCGGGAGGCCTTGGGGGACTGGGTCACAGGGCTCTCAGAAACCACAGGCCCCAGAGCAGGGCTGGGCGTGCCCCTCAGCCGCCAGCACCTCGGTCTGGCCTCCTCGGAGTACTGCTTTCCTGCACACAAACTTCCCGAGATCTTCCAGATACAGAGGTGGTCGCCAGAGAACCAAGTCTCCATCGCACCCCACCCCCCACCCTCCCCCGGGTCACCGGCCCTTCCCTCCAGCCTCAGCGCTCCGAGGGTTAACAGGCAGCTGCAGCCCTGGTGGGCAAGGCTTGAACTTTTCTCTGCGCTCCGCGCCCGCCCGGGAAGACAGCAGAGGCGGCAGTCGGGGCTCGGAGCCGGAGCTACAGCTGGCTGGACAAAGGGGGCGCGGGGGGCTGGGGCCTGCGTCCCGGCGGGGGGAGTGTGGCGGGGGGACGCGCTCCGGGCCCGAGGTCGGGAGGAAAAGAGCCCCGATGCGGGCTCGGCCAGAGCCAGAGCCTTTGAGCGACAGCAGCAGCCGGGCTGCAGCGCTAGGCTGGCGGGAGGCGCCTTCCAGAGCGCCGTGGGGCTGGGCGAGGGGGCCCGGGCGCCCGGGGAAGTCGGCGATGCCAGGCCGGCCTCTCCAGCCCGGCAGCCGGCAATCCGGACCGGAGCCCTGCTTCCCCGCTCGGCGCCGCGCTGGGGGGGAACCGCGACTCCTTTGAGTCGCCTCCAACTGAGTCTTTCTCCAATGCATGAGCCTCCGGAGGAGGCGAATCAAAGTTACCCCACTTGATGTAGGCGAGAATGTCGCCCCTGATTACAAAAAAAAAAAAAAAAAAAAAAGACTCGGGAGCTCTCGCCTCCTCCTCCAAACGTACACACACACACACACACACACACACACACACACACACACACAGGCAACCCGGAGTAAGAAACAGGGGCCCCCTAGGATCCCCGGGGCTGTGAATGACCTCCCTTCAAGCCCCAGGCTTCCTTCGCTGCCGCGCCCCAGAGTCCCCCGACCCCCGAAAATCCCCTCGCCCTGCCCGCGCCAGACGATCCGAATGCAGAAACGGGGCGCGGGTTGTGCCCCGCAGCCCCTCTTCCCTACCTGGGACAGGAGAACGCACAGGAGGAGCGGAGTTCTCGGCTGCATTTTGCCCGACTAGAAGCGCCCGGCGGCGTTTTCATTCATGCACTTGGCTGCACTGAGCATATTTTCCGTGGGAGCCAGGCTTTGAGGAGAGGCTCTGCCTCACCAGCCAGCCAACTTCCCAAATAGATCAGCGGCAGCATCACGAAAGCATTGGGTAGAGGCTGATGACCAGGACCAATGGCTTTACAAGACGGATTCCTTCATAAAGCTCCCTCGTTTTGCATGGCAGATACAGGGCGAGCACCTCGCACAGAGCGAGCCCCTCGGAGGAGGCAGCCCGTTTGCTTTTTTGGACTGTTGGGGCCCAGCCTCACAAATCACGCTGGGCAACGCCAGCCGATTCCACTTTTGCAGAGAATGGAATTGCACCGGGGACTGGCGAGCACTTCCAGCCCAGTGCAAAAAGATTCTCTTTATTAAAATGTTAATAAGATCCACTTTAATTCCAATAAATCAAATAAAATGACCCTAGCAGTTCCAGCCCTTTCCACGCCTGGAAAGACTTGGCGGTGGATTTTTTTTTCTTTCTTTCTTTCTTCCTTTTTTTTTTTTTTTTCTTTTCCTCTCCTAATGTGGCCCAAGTCATGATGGTGTTTGGTGTTTCCTAGCCATCTCACAAATCACAAAGACGACAGATCAATTCTTGCTTGTAGAAAAAAATCCATCAAGGGGCAATAGATTTTATTAACTGCTCAGGTGAGAGTCTGACTGGCTGCCTATTCCACAAATGTGCATCTGGCACCAGATTTGGAGCCATGATTTAAGGAAACTTTTTTTTTTTTCTATATGGATGTGATTTTTCAGAAACTCCTACTAATCCCAAGGGACTGAGAATAGTCATGGCCTTTGCTCAAGGGATTTTGTAAGTGGGGGAGCTATAGGAATGAGGGTAAGAGGGATATATAGGTCTACCTTTCCCAGTAGGAATCTAAGAATACACAGTAAAGATCTCACTTTGTCATTTCCATACAGCCTCCTTCTAAAAAGGATTTAAGGTATTTTAAAATAAAGGCATTTGTGCAACAGAATTGATGAAAACAAAACAAAAAAATCCAGTCTGGGAGGAAAAATTCAGAAAACCAAAATGCTAAACAGAAACTCTTATTATATTTGCTCTGATTTGGATCTGAGCTTCCTGGTGGTCAAAGCAATAAGAGAAACATGTAAGTTATATAGTTCTAATTATAGAAAAATGTACATAAATATCTACTGGTGAAATTTATCCCTGGGGCTGAACAGTAGAATACATGTATTGTAGGACATCTCATAGAGCAGGACACTGAACAATGGACCATGCTGAGATCTAGTGGATTGGGCTATATTCCCAGCACCTGGCACAGGGCCTAGAACATGGAGACAGTCATCAATGTGTGTTAAATAGATGTCTAGACCTAATCAAAGTGGCAGGGGGTGGGTGACAGAGAGTCTGGAGCCATACTGCCTAAGCTTAACCCCCAGTTCTGTCGCAGATAAGTAAATTACTTGCACTTTCTGTGCCTATGTTTGTTCACTAGCTAAATGAGAATATAAATCATACTGAACTTACAAGGTCGTCCTGAGGATTAAGTGACAAAATGACCACTCAATAAAGGTAAACTGATGCACTTTTAAAAATTCCTTCATTGCCAGCTATTTAGTCCCAAGGTCACCTCGCGTGTTCCCAAGGTCACAGACAAAGCTGCGGTGCTATCTGACCTCCTTGCTGCGTTAACTAGCGCTGGCCCAACAGACGGCACTGGTCGCCCAATGGCCTCCAGAAAAGCCCAGGAAAGGTGGACGTTGCTGCTTCTTCCAGTTCCTTTAACTTTCCATCCTCTTTACTAAGTAGGAACTGGCCCTGAACCTTTGAAAGGGGCAGTCACAGTGTTTGATATAGATGGCTGTCCCTGCTTGGAACTCGTGTGTGGGGACCTAGAACCATGTTGCCTACCATTAAGAGTAAAATGGGGTATTTTGGAATTGGGCAGGCTTCAAATCAAGGCATCCTGAAACACCTTGTTTTTTCTCCATTGCACAGCAGGAGCCGTCTTGTCCGTCAGGGGCCAGCTGAGCTAAACCCACGGATTCAGCAGGCGCCAAGGCAGACAGGGAGCAGAGGACAGCTTGGGAGACGATAAACCACTAGAAGGGATAAAGATGGCAGAAATCATCCAGCCACACTTCCACAAGCAGCCACCTGGTTGGGACAGCAGTCCTTAGGGCAGGTTGTGCAAGGCTGCACTTGCCCCAAGTGTGAAACCGTATTTTTGATTTTGTAGTTCGGCCGGCCCTTTCTGTGGAGACTCCGTCCCTTCAGCCTCGCTGCTGCTCACCCTGTAGGTCTAATATTCTCCTTTCCTGGCCGGTGCAGGGTTGCACTTGCCAGCCCCCTTGTGGTCAGCATGGGGCTGTGTGACCACTTAGAGCCAATAAGCTGTGAGCAAAAGTGTCAGGTGTCACTTCACCGCTGGAGCATTTAATCGCTGGTGAGAGACCAGCTGGTTCCCTAGACCAGGGACCGGGATGGAAATGTGTGCCGGTGGGGTCAGTCAGGGTGTTCCCGGGAGCAACAGCTGCCAGAGGAAAGGAAATGAGATGGACAGTGTCAGTGGAGGCCTCCGCCAACCCCAGGGCAGCTCTGCGGCAAGAGAGGCCTTCCATTCGGAGATGACCCTAAGTCGGGGGCTGTGCCTTTGTGCCCTAAGAGGCCAGCTGTTGGATGTGCCCCCAAGGAGGCGAGTCATCTATTGTGAGGTTTGGCTTGGCCAAGAGCAACATTCCAATCTGACTTCAGCTTCATCGTCTACATACAAAATGAATGCACTGACCCACAACAGATAGCAGGATGCTGTGAGTCCCAGACTGCCAATGACTACACGCCCTGGTGGTACCAGTGAAGACAAGGGCACATCTGCAAAAACTCCACCGACTAGGTCTCCGCACGGTACCTGTGCAGGCATTCACCAGGTCCTGGGCTTTTCTCCTGAGTTACTGTCCCAGCAGGCAGACTGGCTCCAGCCACCACATCTGACTCCAAGCAAGCATGCCCTAGACCCTCTCCCATACCCCCCCTACTTCCATCCCCACGGCTTAGATTTTAAGGGCCAGGGGGAGTTAACTTGAAGAGTCTTCTTAGGCTTTAAGGCTCATCTTTAGAAACCCATGAAGTCTAGGAAGGCAGAAAAGATTTGTCTGCAAAAATGAGACTTAGTTTAGGATCTCCAGACTCTGCTTACATGGGGCAAGTTGCTTTTACTCCCCAAAGCTCAGTTTATTCATCAAGAAAATGGGAATGATAATACGAGAGTGCTACAAGAGTTGCTGTAAAAATGGATGCTACTTTTCCCCCTCAATCCCCTACTCCCATCCGTTCTCAGAGAACATGCATTTCACCAAACACAGGATATCATATTTTGTTCAATAAAGACAGAAGAAAAATCATTTCACTGCAGTGATAAAAGGCCCCTGAAGAAGAAATCCATTTGGTTTTTTTTGCATTTTCCCTTCAACTCCCTAATGGGAATCTTTTGGCTGCTGGACAGATCGATGGTGGCAAGTGAGCGCTGAACCTGGGAACCACCCCCTAATGGCCCCTGCTTTACCACCCTGCACTCCAGCCCCCCACCAAGCCCCCGGGTGCTTTTGCCCAGAACCAAGGTCTGCCTCTGGACACGTACCATGTTCACACCGCTTTCTCAGGCACATCAGGCTGGCTCTGGGGCTGTCGAAATCAGCCAACATTAAGTAGCTGTATCCTGAAGGCCCAGGTGGGGAGACTGCTGCCTCTCAATGACATGGGTGAAGACATCATTTCTGGCTGCGTGGAGGTTACCATGCACGTGCGTGCCGTGGCTGGGTGTTACGTGTACAAGCACACGGCTGTGTGTGCGTAGCGAGGTGCATGCCGTACCTTCTGGCAGAGATAACTTACTCAAATTTTGGTGCCCTTCGAATGTGCTTCTGTGATGAGGCATTTGTACAGAACAGTGGTAAACCAGAGATGCCCTTATGAGACACAAGAGTTAGGAGTTCTGCCAGGAGCCCTTGATAATGGGGAGATGCTAGGACCGCCAGGAGGGAAGCCCACATTGAACAGCCTTATGGACAGAGCACAGTGCTGAAGCTGCACCCCTCCCAGTAGGACAGTCTGCTCAAAAACACCTGTGACTATAGCGCTACGCCATCCCACAACACCCAGCCACCCAAAAGTAGCATCTTTGATTGTTCCCGAGCCACAAACCTGTTTTGTTTCCCCAGAGACCTTTATGTCACTTCATCTTCTAAGGGGTCACTTGCTTTCCTGCTCCATGACTCACCCCAGGCCGCACCTCCAGCTTTTACTCCTTGACTTCGGGTTTGGCCCCATGAACTTGATGTGGCCGGTGGAATGAAGCAGAAGTGATGAGGAGGCGGTTATAACCCCAGGCCCCAAGAGGCCCTGTGCATTTCAGCTTGCTCTCGCCAGGGCCTCTACAAATGCCTTCATGGGCGAGCTCATTGGTTGCAGGAGGAGAGGCAAGCACCCCATGAGCCCAGAGGTGCTTAGGTAAGCCCAGCAGAGCCCCACCCCGATCATCTGACCTATAGGCATGTGAAGTAAAATTAAATAATTGCTATAAATTTGGAGGTGGTTTGTTATATACCAAAAGCTAACCAATCCTTGCATTTGTTCACTTGTTATTTGTCTACCTCTCTAGAAATGTAAGTCCTGTGTCTTTCTGCTTCTGTGGGCTCAGCTTCTGGGACACTGGCATATAGTATGTGCCCAAATGATTTTTGCTGAGAATATAGGTTAAGTGGGTTCTATACTGAAAACTGTGTGATGCTGGTGTGAAAACTGCCCCCCTACCTATACTGGCCTACCAGAGAGGCTTCCTAATGGTGACAGTTCAGTCCTGCCACATGGAAAGGATGCTATGACCTTAATAGTCTCCAATCCCATGTGGCCATCTAATTCATCCTACAGCAAGGCAAGGTCTTCTGACGATAGTCTAGGCCAGAATCAGACAAAGTAAGGAACATTCCAGAGGCTACTGCGAGAATGTTGGTGCTCAGAGATATTTGGTGAGGAATACTTGGGGTCTGACAGCCTTCTGAATTTAGGCAATGTATAAAGAGCCCAGACATCTAAGACTAAGACAGGAAATGCTCCTTTGGCTTTGGGGATACTGCATTAAGACGGTGCCTTCACTGAATGCAATCAATACCATCGTGCCTTCCACACTTGCAAGGAGATAAAATCGGGAGTGACTTTTAGGCCATCTCAGTTCAATGGCCTCACTGTCTTTAGCATTTCAATCCCTCCTTAGTAGCAAAATTGGGCTTTCAGACACCAATTTTATCCTGTGAACTAGTAGCCGTTAAAACCCCCCTCTAGGTGTCTCCCTTACCCAAAATTAGTGACTGGGGTTATTTCTACACAGAGAATCCTCTCAGCATTAATTTTGGTAGAGCAGTGGTTTTCAAAGTGTGCCCCTGGACCAGTAGCATCAGCACCCTTGGGAATAGGCTAAAAAAAATGAAAATTCTCAGGTCTCCCCCAAGATCTACTGATTCAGAAACTCAGGGATGAGGTTTAACTGTGTATTACATGCTCTGTGTCTGCCCAGTTTAAGGATCATTACTGAAGAGAATTCTCTAATACTCACATATATTCATTCATTCATTCATTCATTCAAGAAACATTCGTCAAGTGCCTATTGCATATTAGCCACTGAGCAAGGCAGCAGAGAAAGAAAGGCAAAGGCATGGTTGTATACTTGAGAAAATGTGACTCCCAGAAAGCCATCATTCTGTAACAGTCGGCTACAGGAGGTGCTGAGAGTCAAGGTAGCCAGAGCTATGAGGGATCGGGGACTGTTTACAAAGAGGTAAGGGTCCCCTGTAGTTGGTTTCCATTGTATTGTCAGAAGCGTCACGGATCGTTACTTGATCGACGTTGTACTTTTTGTATCTGTCGATAAGAAATTAAATATAAATAGTAACAAAAACCTCCTGAAATTCAACACCTCCTTGTAACTGAACTTGAAGTTTATTCTTTACAATCCCATCTAGGCCTAGCTGCAAATGGCTGTGCTTGTGCGTGTGTGTGTGCCCGTGTGCGTGTGCGTGCACACACGCATGCGTGCACGGCAGGGGGTGGGGCATTATTTAGTGTTGACAGATAATTCTTAGCGTGCTTTCAGTAAGATCTCTTAACAGTGACAACAGGGCCACTAACCCCCGGCCCCTGCCTATCTACTGTCCCTGACAAGGGAAACCTGGAGCTATGGCAAAGGGGAAATGAGGAAGGGAAGGCATCCAGAGGAGGGCTAATGACCAGACAGAAGGCAGAAGACAGTTCTGGGCTGTTTGGGGTCTAGATCAGGATCAGCTTAAATGTCAACATCTACAGGTCGAGCTTTATCCCACGCACAAAGCAGAATCATCCAAACTATTTAAACAGGGAAGGTTCGATATCTCATTTGTGTTTTAGGAAGATCACTCTGTCTGCTTTGGAGCGTGGATTACACTGAAGGCCATCACGGAGGAAGAGAGACATCTTGGAAGACTATTGTGAAAAATAGAACCAGAGCAAGAAACTCTTTTTCTTTGATTTCTAACCAGTAAGCAATGAGGTATATTGCATGGCAATCTCTCCTGTTGCCTAGCAGTGTCTGGTACATAATAGTACACATAACATGAAGGAAACGTGCTTATTAGGTTACAGGAGATTAACTTTGCGCTCTAATGATCCGCCTCTCCCTGCATCTAATCCTGCTTCACTAATGGCGGAGTGAACTTCCTCACCTTTGACCTTGGGCTTTGCCACGTGGCTCGTTTCGGCTAGCAGAATGAGGTGGTATCGACAGGGCGCAGTCTTGAGCCAGCGTCTTACAGGGTCTCACCTGTCTGTGTTCTCTTACACCTCTGCCATCCTCGTAAAAGAACATGGCCTCCCTATCTATGAGGAACGTGAGGCTGAGGCCCCCCCACCTCCCGGGCCATCCACGAATCCACAGTGAGAAACAAAGTCTAGCCTATCCCCAGCCAACCTGATCTAGAAACAAAGTCTAGATCAGCCAATCCCCAGCCAACCTCTGGCTCAATATGAGTTAATGCTTACTGTTGTGCCACAGATATTGTTGTGATGGTTTGTATCCAGAAACAGCTGACTGATACGTAAATGCACCCCCTTCTTAGGATTACATAGAACTCAGGGAATCGGCTGAAACCTAAATACGTAAATCGAGCAGAGACGTTGACATGGGCGTGGCCAATGTTTAAGGTTTATCACAAATCCAAGCCTTTAATAATTACTCAACTCACCAAAGATTCCTCTCTTACACCTACCTAATCCAAGTTGGCTGTCTCCTTGCAAATCCCTAGGTTCTCTTTAGAATATTTATTGCAAAGCTGCTGAATCTGTCTCTGGTTGTTTTTCTTATGCTAGCATAATTGTGAGGCCATCACTTAACAATTACTTGGGAAAATTTATTTACAATGCAAGGCAGATCCATGAATGTTTGTAGTGGATAAATTTATTTACAATGTAATCCAAATTTGCCAATGCCTCGAGTAGATAAAATTGTCCTGCTCCTCTAAAAAGCAACCCACCCAGTTAATAGTTTCTATGGTCTTTTATGAATAGTCCAAGGTCAGGCCACCATAATGAGTTTGGGAAACTTAATCTATGGAAGCAAGTTAAGCACAGAAAACTACATTTTAATGATTCTGAATGTGTGACAGCTGCCAGAGTTTAACCAAATGAGAGCCAGAAAAGGCAAATCCAAGTCCCTTTTGTTTCTTAAGCTCAGCTTTTACAGAATTAAAACAGCAAGTATGCATTTCCATGACATCAGGAAGGACATCTGCCTTTTCTCCCCCTGGGATACCCTTTCCCACACATTGCCTGGCACAAAGTAGATATTCAATAGACATGGATGGGATGTATCAGGGAAAGAGCCCAGGTGCATGGGAGAGGTCCTGCTTGGCCCTGCACAGATGGCATCTGCCGTACGTAGGTTTACTGAAGCAAAACAAATAGCATACCTCTAGTATCAGCATCCATCTCTTGGAGGAGTGGTTCTCAAAGTGTTATCCTGCTGAGTGTCCCAGCTCAGTCCCAACAGTCTACATCAAAATGTTAATTGTCTACACTGCCCGTGCTTCTATTGTATAAAACTCAGTCCCAACACTCTACATCAAAATGTTAATTGTCTACACTGCCCGTGCTTCTATTGTATAAAACTCAAAAGGAAATATGTCTGAAATCATAGAAGTCTGTCCTGGTACATGACAGAAAGGGGAAACTCGCCACAGCCCACGACCTATCTCCTGGCTGCCTCCCCAGCTTCATCCCATTTCTACTCTCCCTTGCTCACAGTGCCCTGCTTTTCTCTCAGGCACCAAACATACCAAGCTCTTCCCTGCCCTGGGTCTTTACACGTTCAGTCACTCTGTGTGGAATGTTCTTTCCTCCACTTTCTGATCATCCTCAACCCCCGGAATCTGTTCATATGTCACCTCTCCAGAAAAGCCATCCCTCACTAGCTCATCCTTCAGGAGATCATTTCCTTGTTTCCCTCATGGTATTTTCTATCATTGTCACTATTGTATTTACTGTTTGTTTCTTTCTACGTTCATTTTTCTCACTAGAATAGGAGTTTCGTGATGGTGACGAAATAGCTGTTTATTGGCCATTGACCTCCAGGACCTAGAACCGTGCCCAATCCATGACAGGCACTCAATATTCTTTTTTTTTTTAAAGAAATGAATGAACAGATGGTCTCATGGCCAATGAGAGGAGACAGACTGTGGCTCTCCAGACGTATTAATTTCGTGAGCAATACCGTAGTGATCTGATGGTTAATGATGAAAAGACATCGACAGGGAACCACTATGCAAAATACGGCCAAGATTAAGTGTGCTCACTTAACATCTTGTGTTGTATAAAACAAGACGGAGGGTCCATGGGCCATGCGGGTCAACCAGGTGTCCCGCAGTATATCCTTTCTCCCAAGACCAAGCTCATATAGCCTGTGGGCTGTGCTATGGTTGAACTGAGGACACAGTTTTCCCAAGGTGAATTGGGAGAGGCAGAGGTGAGCCGGGGCGCACCTGAGCAAGACCTGGTAGAGTATTTTCAACCTACTTTCTCTTACTTGACACGTCAGGAATTCATCTAGAGCCTTTTCAAAGTGCCAGGTTCTTGTCCATGTAATGAATCTATTGATTCACTTTTCGTCCCCAGGAGACTCTGAAGACCACAGAATGTCAAGAGAGAAGACAAAGAACTCTTGTTGCTTGTCATGGACACTTACCGGTGAAGAGACAGGTCTCTGCGTATTCCCAGAAGATATTCATGACCCAGTTCTGATGTTTTTTGGGGAGCTAAACGGTTATTTATTTCTGGACTTACCTATTTTATCGCTCTCAGCTAACATGACTTCCACATCCACAAGCTGTTCCTCTTTTACAAAGAGAGTAGGACAACTATTTCTTCATTCATTCATTTAGCCACTGTTTTGATAATAAGCAGCAAGATATAGTAAAAACAAAAACTATTTTTCTGGTATTGAGCTAAGTACTTGATCTCTACACTGCCAGTCTCTTCCAACTCCCCAGTCTGATATCCATATTATTGCCAGAACAATTTTTAAGTATCGAGTATCTATGAGGAAGTAGGCATTGTTACTCAGCAGTTAATAACAGCAACTTTGTGTATTGCCTTCGTTCTGTCACACAGGCTTCGATGGCTCCCCATTGCCTCTAAGCTAAAGTCCAAATCCCTAATTTGTCATTCAATGCCACACGCAAAGATTCTACACAAGCATTCTGCTTTATCTTCACCAACATAGCTCAGACACTAACCATACAGAACATTCTACCATTCATTCCACAGGAGCTATGCACATGCTGCTTTTCTAAATTTCTCTCATGAAGGCCTAGTCCACTTAGTGATCCACAGCTCATCATTAAGGACCAACCACCTCAAATTTCACTTCCTCCAGGAAGTTGCCCCAATCCAGGCTAGGGGAATTGCACTTAGAACTTTCATTATTCACTTATTGGAGTCCCTCACTGAACAATCATCTACTTGAGGTAAGGAACCAAGTCTTATTCTCATCCATATCCTCAACAATCCCAGTGCCAAGCACACATGGGACTTCAAGAGAACATCTATGCGTGGATATGTACATGCATGAAAAATAATCATGAGAACTGCGGTGTGGATTAAGTGTCAGCAATTTTTCCAAGTTCTTCTCATTGAATCACAACCAGCTCCATGTGAAATCTGATCATCCCCGTTTACTGGTGACCTGCCCTGGGGTGGAAAAGAAGAAAGCTGCCCCAGGAGTCCAAGTACCTAAGTCCTAGGCCATCTCCACACCCTATCCATGCCATTATGGAGAACAGATCAGCATTCTCCAAGCCTCCATTTCCTTTCTTGTTAATGAGCACAACCTTTGGAGTGAGAAAGCCTAGGCTTCAGTTCCACTCTATCACTTACTGGAACAGTCTTAGGCAAGCTCCTCAACACATTCCCATCGAGCACTTGCCATCTGCCAAGCTCTGAGCGGCATGAAGGGAATAATTACAGAAATGATAACTACCATTAATTGAGAATTGTCTTATTATTTTAAAATTTGCTATTTATTGTCATTTTATTAAAATATTGCATTATTTAAATATTTTTTATAATTAGAATTAAATAATAGCCAAATTTCATTGATAATAGTAATAACTGCTTTATGTACTTTTACGTGTCCCATTCTTTAATATTTGTGACAATTTTTTATTTTTTTAATTTCTTTTCAGTGTAACATAATTCATAGTTTATGCACCACACCCAGTGCTCCATGCAACACGTGCCCTCCATAATACCCACCACCAGGCTCAGCCAGCTTCCCACCCCCCACCCCTTCAAAACCCTCAGATTGTTTTTCAGAGTCCATAGGCTCTCATGGTTCATCTCCCCCTCCAATTTCCCTCGACTCTTTTCTCCTCTGCATCTCCCCTGTCCTCCGTGTTATTTCTTATGGTCTACAAAGAAGTGAAACCATACTTGTGACAATTTTAACAGGGTTCTATTTTTAGTCCCACTTTAAAATGAGTCATCTAAGGAGTACACATGGAGAAAGGGCTTGAATCCAGACCTCCAAACTATATATCAGAGACTCTTGACCTGGGGCACCTGGATGGCACAGTCTGTTTAAGCATCTGCCTTTGGCTCAGGTCATGATCTCGGGGTCCTGGGATCGAGTCCTGCATGGGGCTCTCTGCTCAGAAGTAAGTCCACTTCTCCCTCTGCCCCTCCCATCCCACTCATGCTCACTCCCTCTCTCTCTCACTCTCTCTCAAATAAATAAACAAATAAAATCTTTGAAAAAAACCTCTTGACCAACTTGCCGTACTGTCTCTCCTTGTATGTTAACAGACAGACCCTGTCCCTAACCTTTTAAAAGTGCTCACCCCTCTCTGAGTCTGAAGATGCCCCTTTAGTCAAGTGTTGCTGATCGTTTCTGTAGCATAGATTGCTGTGCAAATTAAATTATTTGACTCATGCAGAATACACCCTGGCCTCTATGATGAGTGAATAAGACTAATCACCCATGGATCCCTTCTAGTCCTCGTGTTCTGTGGAATCAGCCCAAACTCAAGGGCCCCCACATACCACCCACACGGCAGTTTAAGAAGAGAACGATCATCAGGGGTTTGGAACCAGCCTCTGGGTGACAGAACTGGGCACCTGTGTGGTTTGGGGGCTGTTAATTGAATTAATGTTTCCCAATATTTTGGTCTCAGCCAGTTCTGTCCCATCTAAGATTGAGAGTATATAAACAGTGGTGACCTGTCCTAAGATGGTAAAATTCTCATTGACCCCAGACAGCCAACACCAGGGAGTGATGGCCCTAGGGCATGGCCACGTGACTTCATGGCCTTCAAGATAGATTCGAAAACTAGATCATATAGACTTGGTTGGACCCCCCATCTCTCAGTTACGTCAGTCATGGGTTCTTCATCATGGGCAGAAACTTTGGTGGGCTTGTGTCTTGGAGGGGGGTTACAGCATAAAAAACAATGATGTCACTGACGGGTAACATAATAGGGTACTTACCCTAGTTACCTTATAGATATTATACTCCTCAATCCTCGGAAAGTGGTTATCATTCCTATTGTCACAAAACACCACCACAATGCTCACAGTATCGGAGAGGTTGGGCGGCCAGCCCATTCTCACTCAGAGCTAATCTAGAAGACAATTAGAGCCCACAGGATAATAACTCATTCATTCTTTCATTTTTCCATTCACTCACTCGATCATTAAAGAAGTATTGATTGTGTCCCTTTTCTGTGCCAAGCACAGTTCCAGAAAATAGAGCTGGGAACGCGGCAGTGAACAAAACAGACAAAAATCCTTGTTTTAGTGGGGCAGGGAGGAGGGGGCAATGAAAAGCAAATATAAAATGTGATTAAGGTGGTGGCAAGGATTCTGGTGAAACACAGGCAGGAATGGAAGCAGGAATGCACAGGAAGAGATCTAGAATTCCACAATTGCTAACGCTTATTTTATGATTATTCTGTGCTGGTCATCACTCCAAGCATTCTGCCTGTACGCCCTCATTAAATCCTCCCAGCCACCCTAGGAGGCAAGTCCTATGCTTAGAATCTTACCTTAGATGAGACGATGAGGCACCGAGGGGTCAGTGCCTTGCCTGAAATTCCGTCGCTAACAAGAGGCAGAGGCAGAGCCAGGACTTGACTCCAAGCGTTCTGGTCTCTGAAATTACTCCCTTACCCAACCAAGTTGCACAGTAGCCCCAGTATAGGCTAGCTTAGCTGGTCAAAACTCTTAGGTGCATGTTTGGAACCCCCTTGTCTTGCTTCTGCTTCCTTCCTCCTTTGTCCTCCCCCTATTTTTTCCTCCCAAGCTTCCACCTTCTTCCGGTTACTAACGGTCCGCCCTCCTCCTCCTCCCTGCCCCACGTCCACAAGAGCTGCCCTGCCATTAGATCTCCACCTCCAGAGTGGGACACCTGAAAACTAACCCAGGTCCTCTCACAGCGCTTGACCCCTGTCACTCCGTCGTAACGGAATGAGGTGCTGGGCTAAAAGTCCCCTCCTCGCTAGGGCTGAGCTCAAGGATGCATGAAGAGGGTTAAAAGGACTAAAAGACCCATCCTGCTACCGTCCCTGTTTTGCAGATAAAAAAAATTGACTGTAAAAATAACCAGAGGACCTGAGCTGGGATTTGACTTCAGGACTGTTTGACCGTAAGCTCTTAACCACTGGACTTTGCCAGGCAGTTTCAAATAGGTGCTTCATTCCATAATGGCTTGAAGAATGAAGGGACAGGTGGATTAGTGAACAAAAGGCTCAAAGAAACGGGCAGATGTGCACAGGCATGAAAGCCGAAGAAAACAATAAAGGTGGTATGTGCATGACAGGGCACTAAGGACCAGCCCGGGCTGCTTGATAAGCAGCTTTGGAAATTCGCAAGACCAAACACTCTTCCCAAGTATTGCTGTAAATCCAAGCTTGCAATCTCGTAGGCAAGCCGACTTCGCCTTGTTTTTCAACTGCTGTTTTGGAATGGTCTCTTGCAGGTTTTTATTTTCTTTTATAGACAAAAACAAGTGTGTTTAGGGGACATAATTGGGGGGAGGCACCTGGTCAAACTAAGACCAGTACCTGGGGAGGGAAGCAGCAGTCTTGGGAGAAACAGAAATGCAGAGGTGCTGGGAAAGGGGCTTGTGCCGCTAATCCCTCACACTGTGACTTTACCAGCTTCTAATCGCCTAATAGCAGGGCACATAATTGGCAGAAAAGATTGCCCTGCCCTTTACACATATGTCTGCAATTACTTTTCAGACTGGGGCGATAAGTGGCATGATTGGTTTCCCCGTGCAGGCGCGGCCGCTCCTTGGAGACAGGGGGCCTTTCTCCCGGAGCCGGCTGGCGCTGTGGGTCACAAGAGGAACAGCCCCCTGCCGGCAGATGACTTCCATCACTGAGGGGCAAATCCCCAGCTCCTTGCAAGGGTCTGACCTACCCTCCTGCTCCCTCCTCCGCACACTGCGTCTCACGCCAGCCTCCCTCCCGAGCTCCAACAGCCCCAGCTTGCTCTAGTCCCAGCGTTCATGCTTACGGCACCTTCTGCCCCTAACCTCTTGGGCGTTCTTTAGGTCTCAGCTCACGTGTCACCTCCTCAGAGAAGACTTCCATGAACATCCTCTTAAAACCTCTCTTTACTTCCTAGCCCCAAGTCACACCTGTCACTTCTTTGATTCTTTATCTTTTTACCACATCCCATGGTACAGTGCCTTGTGTCCTTATCTCTGTTTCCCAACTGGGATGGGAACTCTACGAGGGACGCCCTCTCAATGACACTTCCTCCTCGGAGCTCAGAAGGAAACCTGTGACCGTGTGAACACACACGTATAACGGAAGTGAGTGCTTTGCCACGTCAACCATGCTCAGACGGAGGGCAGCTCCCGCTCTGCAAATGCTCTCTGTGCCACCCGATGGGACGCGTGCTCTATGCATACAATGAAAGGATCCGAGTGGAAGCTGAAAGCATGCACTCTTGAGACCTACAGACCTGGGTGACATCTCAGTTCTCTCATTTGAAGATTGTGTCCCTGGACCACTCTTGGACCAGCCTGAGGCCCGGTTTCATCCTCGGTAAATCGGGACTGAAAATAGCGCTCTCACCTGATTGTTGCTTGAATTAAATGGGATGACGCTTGTATAACACATTATCCCACCAGAGCTGGCACATAAACAATGCACAGCTATTCAATACATAATAACAGACACTGGCATTTCCGTTCGCACGATGAGGAGGAAGAGGGAAGGCAGCATACATAACAGCTGAGCACAAGCTACGTGGCTGGTAATCTGCTAACTTGACCTTCATGAACTTATTTCCCCATAGCAGTGTTCTGAAATAGGCAAGACTATCCAAGGTTTCTAGATGAGGAAACCAAGGCATCTGGGAATCAGGGACCTGTCCAGCACCACCCCATTCCTAAGGGACAGATTTGGACCTCAAAGCCAGATGCTCTGCTTTTTACATCACGCCTGGTTCCCTCTCCTGAAAAAGGAAACAGATCACAGAGAAGAAACAGAACACGGACACAGGCAGCCTTGGGGCATGGAAAATTTAGTTTGAGACTCAGTTTAGATCCTCCTAAGTCCTTCTCCATGACCGCTCCAATAGAGAAAGACAAACTTTGGGTAGGGTTGCCAGAAAGGACACAGGATACTCAGTTAAATTTGTATTTCAAAAGAACAACAAATAATTTTTTAGTGTATCGCAATTACTGAACACTTCTGATAATCTTCTTTTTCTCTCCCTCCCTCCCTTTCTTCTTTCCTTCCTTTGGTTTTGTTTCTTTTTTAAACCTTGTATTTCATAGCCTTGTATTTCTTATAACTACACAATATGTACATGGTTATGAGCCAACAAGTGCTCCCCAATAGGAATAAACGTTTGTGTTACACAGTTGGGAATGTCGGTTCAGTTCACTGTTTTCCTCTCTGATAATGACCCTAACCTACCCACAAAGGTGTTGGTCCTACCACCAAGCTATCCTACCCTACCTGACGGGGAAGGATCCTGAACTACTCTTGCCACCCTGATTCTGAACCAAGAAACATGGAGATTGGAAGAGGAGCACTCAGTCCAGTTAATGTCCCATGGAAACATTTGACCAATCTCTCTTTTCTTTCTTTTGCTTTTGTTTGGGTTTTCTTGTTTTGTTTCAAGTGGGATTTTGGCTCTTGCAATCGAATCTCTCTTGACGAGGCCATACCTCTTCTGTGGTCAAATTATTTGTCAATGAGAGATATAAAATGACCTATATTTTTGAGTTATTGGATGAAGGCTTTATTTCCTTTTAAAAATTCTCCAATTTCCTCAATTGGTTGCATTTTATTTTAGATTAATATATATATGTGTATATATATATGTATATATATACATATTATCAACAAGTCCATCTTATGGAAAATATAACATGACTTAATGTCTTGAAAATAACAGGAATTCTCAGTGCCATCAGCTGTGATGGGTACCCTCCAGCCAGTCCTCCCATGCCATCTGGATGGCAGAGGTATATCCATGCATGCCTTCTCTGAAGGAAAGTGAGAACCCATCCCAGGCTGCCTGTGTGGTGAGGGTCTCTCAGGGCAAAGACCAGCCTCTTCACTGCCTGACATCTGTGGCCTCAACCTGGCCCAGTCAATGGATTTCTCTATATTCCCCGGTGGTAGGGAAACACAAACAGAGCCCTATTATTCCCAGAACTTTGAAAGATAAGTTCTAAGAATTCCAGATGGAGGAGGGAATTGCTCATCCCAGTTACAGAGACTTAGTAGTCCCTCTAAAAATATCTGAGCAGCCGTGTTTGTAACAACTGTCATGTTCTCACTTGGTCCCCAGCCCTGGCCCTGGCCCTGACCACCAGAGCTCTGCCCAGCTCCTGATCCTTATGGTCTGCCTTTTATTTCTGTCCTCACGCTGTTGACAATCCGCAGTCAACTGAACGTCACAGCACATATTCCAAAACTGAAAAATCTCAACTCACAAGAAAACCAGAGTGTTTTACTCCACTCAACCCACTCCATGACCCCTTTATAGATCTTCAAAACTTTACTCTCTTGGAAAAGTGCTAGCACCCATTTAGCCAACTGCATGTTTCACTGGACAAATTTAGTGACTTCTTTAAAAGAAACGTTATCTATATGCTGTTCAAAAAGCCTTTCTGATGTTCGCTAACTTATGGCAAGGACCACCATTCTCTCTGCTAAGCATCATGAGGCCTCGTCTTCCCCCACAAATGTCACAAGAACCCTTCTCCCCTGAAAGCCTCAAGGCAGGGCCCCCAGGGGTCGTCGGTGGTATATGTGGATTTTTAAGCTTATAACTTGATGTACTAAGGATCTGGGCTGTGACAGTCCCGGGTCTCTGAGTGGTGAGTACTCTCCCCTCCTCCCTGCAATGCAGTTCTCATAAACTACAAAGTTTTGCTTAAAAAAAAAAAAAAATCAGTCTTTATTTTTTTGCAAAAAGTTTTATTTCCCAGATTAAAAACAAAAACTGCCTTCTCTAGCTTTGACCTTCCACTCTCTCTGGCATCAAGCTTTTACCCCCTGTACTATTTACCTGTTGCTGCCCCAAAACTCAGTGGAGTCAAACAACAGCAAACATTTATTATCACTCATAGGAATTCAAGAGCAGCTTAGCTGGGCAACTCTGACTTTCGGATCTCTACTAGGGGTCAGAGATGGATCAGGACTTTCATCCTCTGAAGGCTTGACTGGGATTGGAGAATCTTCTTTCAAAGTGGTTCTTGCCTGCAGCTGGGAAATTAGTGCTGACTGTCGGCAGGGGGCCCAGGTCTTACACACAGGGAACACTCCACAGGGCTGCTTGAGCTTCCTCATGTCATGGTGACTGTCTTCTCCAGAATGAGAGATCCAAGAGGTCAGGGTGGAAACTGCAATGCCTTTTATGACCTGGCCTCTGAAGGTCACAAACTCTAACGACCACCTACTTGAGTGGCCCTCGGAGTCACCATGGCACGAGATTACATAGGGTGTAAATACCAGGCACCCAGGTTTCCTGGAGGACATCAAGGAGGCTGGCTCCCACACTTACCATCTGACCTTTTCCTTCCCCCTCTACCTCTGGTCACCACTCCGCCATTCCCATTTTAAGTCCCCGGACCCCCTACAATGATTGGTCCACCTGGCTGGATGGACCTTTACCCATCACGTCTGCCTAAGCTGCAACCTTTTAAATTATTAAAAATGCCATTATTTACTAGAGCAAAACTCTTCTCTTAAAACTATATATTTATAATGGAGAATCAGTGAAAGCCACCTTGTCATCTGCTTAGGAGAGAAAAGATGTGGCTGCTCTGGCTGACCGTAAGCTCAGATGGTCTGAAGTTAAACACAACTGACACAAACAGACCAAAGAACATTTGCAGCAATCTTAGGCTATATTAGTAAATGTGGAATGTGTTTATCAAGGAAAGTGGTGATCTTACTGATGATTGAAATAGAGCAGACTCTGAGGTTCAGAGATGAGGGGACAGGGGTGAAATCCAAATGGAAACCCTAAGAAGAATGCCAGGCATTTTATACTCATTGCTATCATTAGAATATTTATGACCTATCCAAAGGGCACAGGTTGAATCTCTCTGCCTATCATATTAGGAGGTGGGAGGTGGTCAGGTCATGGTCATTGTGGGGTGGAGCCTCACAAGTAGGACTGGTACCCTCGTGAAAGAGACTCTCCAAGGCGCTCTTACCCCTTCTAGCACATGAGGACACTGTGAGCAGTGTGCAGCTGAAAGACAGCCCTCACCCAACCATGCTGCGACCCTGATTTCAGACTTCTAGAGCTGCAAGGAATACATTTGTGGTGTTTCCAAGCCACTCAGTCTGTGATGTTTCATTACAGCAGCCCAAACGGACTAAGACACTCATTGTCTCCAACACACCGTCTGCCCGATTTTCTTACCACTTCCCTCAGTCTTCCCCGGCCATAGCATCCCCTTTTTCCCCCACATTGGATTCCCGCATCAATAGCTTCTCAGCAGACCCACAGAGAACCCTTCACAGCTCCCTTCTCCTTTCCCCCCTTAACACCCCACGACAGCCCTGCTACTGCCCCGGCAGACCCAAGGATAACGGCATTGACAAATGGGCACAGTGCTTCACAGTTTACCAAGTGCGCGTATGTCAGCCTATTATCCCATCAAATCAGGGTAGCCCTGTTCCTTGAGGCCCCACGGGAAAGCAATCACGGTGAGCACCATGCAGTCAACGAGGGGAGTGAGACATTTCTTGCTTTAGCCAAGGAAGAAGATCTTCACACGCGTGGCTGTGCAGTTAGAAACTGGGAAGCACAAGTTTATAGGTTCACTCCACACAGAAGGAGACCATAGTCCAGACAGCTTAGTCGCATGGCCATGGTTTCATATCATGTCGGTGGCAGAGCCAGAACCTGTGACCCAAGTATGAGGACTCCAAGTGCTTGCTTACTGGAACTGCTCGGCCCTATAACAAAGCAGCCTCCCTCTGGATGGGGTGGAGGACGTGGAAGGGCAGCAAAGCAGTGCTTTTTCTTGTCCCAGCACAGGATCCCAGGGGGTGGCACCCCTTGCAAGCTCCCAAGAGCTAAATGCAATAATGGTGTGCACTTATCAGTCCCCATTGATCTTCCCATCTCCCTGTGACATTCATTATGGAAAACAGAGGCACGAGGGAAAGCAGGCGCTAGAATCAGAAGCAAGCACAGGAGCCCTTTGCTGCCGTTAGCGGCTTTCTTTTCCATTTCTAATAAACCCTGTTAAAAGCCTGTGCTGGGGAGTGTAAAAAAGTAGAGCACAAGGAACAAAGGCAAACATCTATTTTATTTGTGTGACAAAGACTCATGGGAGAAGCTGGCTCTGGCATAACAACACAGCTCTTCTCCTCGATGTTACATGAGCAAGAGAATTCAAAAGAGCTTATGGGAAAAACACAGGGGATCATTTGGAGCCTGGGAAGGCTGAGGGAGCAGAATGTCTGACAGGCACTACCAGACTGGGGGCCAAGACGGGGAGCAAGGGGGTTCCAAATCTGAGCAAAGCCTAGTCCCCTTCCCCTCAGAGACTCAGGACAGAGGGGAAAAGGGCAAGGGGAGTTTGCCAGAGGAAGCAGCTTACTGAAAAATGACTCTAAGTTCTTCTCCCCCACCAGTAAAAAATTAGAAGGTGGCTTATCCTTCCTTACCCCCACAATACCACGTGGCAATTTCCCACCTTTTTTTTTTTTTTAAAGAATTTATTTATCTATTTGACAGAGAGAAATCACAAGTAGGCAGAGCGGCAGGCAGAGAGAGGAGGGAAGCAGGCTCCCTACTGAGCAGAGAGCCCAATGCGGGGCTCGATCCCAGGACCCTGAGATCATGACCCGAGCCGAAGGCAGAGGCTTTAACCCACTGAGCCACCCAGGCGCCCCGATTTCCCACCTTTTAATACACAATTACAGAGGGCTGGCGATTGGAGGCCAACAGTAAAAAAGTCCTCTTCTACCAACTTGGAGAAAAAAAAGAGTGGGAAGGTCAGAGAGGTTTGCCTTCTAGGGCATCCCCCAGAAGAGGCCTCTTGCAGATAGAGGTATCTACTTCTGGTCACCTCATTCCCTCATCTTGAACCTGCAGAGAAGACCTCAGATTGACAGAGACACAGAGAGGGCCAAGCCTCAGTTAGGATGAAAAAGTTAGCTTTTTTAAAAAGTTATTTTAAGATTTATTTATTTATTTGAGGGTGAGCAAGGGGAGGGGCAGCGGGAAAGGGAGAGAGCGTCTCAAGCAGACTCCCCTTGATGTGTGCAGCCCCATGGGCGGCTCGATCCCATGACTCTGAGATTATGACTTGAGCCGAAATCAAGAGTCAGATGCTTAACCAACCAGACCACCCAGATGTCCCAAATCAGCACTTCTCAAAGTGAGCCACCTGGGAACTGGGTCAAAGTGTAGTTTCGGTGGGTCTTGGGACTGGGGGTGTGGTGGGAGGAGGGAGGAGCCAGGGCAGCCGTGCTGAGAGTCTGCATTCCTAACAAGCTCCTAACAAGGTGATGTTGTTGCTATTGGTCTACAGAACACACCTAAGTAGCAAGACCACAAGCTTCAGTTTCCTCTGCTATAAAATGGATTTTGTTGATAATGATTAATAACTAATAATAGCTGATGGTTTAAAATGGCTAATGTGATTATAATATCATCGTTATCTCTCATCATAAAAAGTAACTGAGGGGCGCCTGGGTGGCTCAGTGGGTTAAGCCGCTGCCTTCGGCTCAGGTCATGATCTCGGGGTCCTGGGATCGAGTCCCGCATCGGGCTCTCTGCTCAGCAGGGAGCCTGCTTCCCTCTCTCTCTCTGCCTGCCTCTCTGTCTACCTGTGATCTCTCGTTGTCAAATAAATAAATAAATTCTTAAAAAAAAAAAAAAAAAAAGAAGAAGTAACTGAAACACGTATTCTAAAACTGAGTTGTAACCTGTAAGGCACCCTATAAAGGTAATTAATATTCCTGGATGTCTTCAGTTCATCACCCAAACACACCTGGAACCCAGAGAAACATTCTCCAGAGGAGCAACGGCAGGGGAGGGAGTGTGTCACCAGAAAGCCCAGATGTTCTCTCCTATAATTAGGATGGCAGAAAGGAAATTTATTTCCTCAATCCTATGTCCAAGTCCATTTATTTTTGCCTCCTACTCTAATTGTGATTGCACCAAAAGGATTCACCTGTAGGAATTGACCAACTTTCCCCTTTCCCAACCCAGACAGCACTTAGAGGTATCCAAGATAACAGAACAGGTACACTTGAGTGAGGAAGTCCTGAGCTAAGAGAGTGAGAGACTGCTGGCGACTTGAGAGTTTCAGATGCTAGGAAAGAAAAGCAGAGTTTAATCATAGCTGACTTGTATTACGTACATAAGTAGGGTCCATTGTGACCTCCAAGACCAATTGCTATCCTCAGCCCTCACCATTGCAAAGCTACTGGAAAATGTTTACTAGAGCGAACACAACAGCTACTCTATCCGGTGGTGTTCTCTGGTAGAGAGCTGACGGGGGTTCCAGGGAGTTGATGTCCCCAAGAGTAGCCAGCAGTCTACTGGTGTTCTCTGGTTCCTGAGCTGACGGGGGTTCCAGGGAGTTGATGTCCCCAAGAGTAGCCACCAAATACTGACTGAAGACTTCATAACCAGATACTCCGGTTTCCATGCCCTGAGGTGGGGCCACTGAGAGGTATGGCCTCATAGCTCCAAGAGAGCTCCAGCGGGATGAGGCCCCAGCTGCCCCCAGAGAAAACCAGTTTATTAACATACACCCTGAATAATGTCCTCCCTTCCCCGTTGAATGAGTTTCCTGTCTGCTGTAACAAATTAGCATAAACTTGGTAGGTTAAAACAACAGAAATTAATTCTCTCACTGTTCTGGAGCCTGGAAGTCCAAGAAGAAGGTGTTAGCTGGGCCACGGTCCTCCCGGAAGCTCTAGGAGAGACTCCTTCCAGCTTCTGCTGCCTGCTAAGATTCCTTGACTTGTGGTCACACTGCCTTCTCTGTTCGCATCAAACCGCCCTCTGCCTCCTTATAAAGACCCATGTGATTGCATTTAAGGCCCACCCAGATGACCCAGGATCATGGGCCCACCTCGAGACCTTCAGCGATCATGTCCTCAATGACTCTGCCACAGAACTTACCATCCACAGGCTTCAGGGATTAGGACACGGAAACCTGTTGCCTATTTTTCTCTTTACCACACCTGTATCTCTTCCCTACCCCCCACCACTGGAATCCCTAGGATCATTTCCACCCCCCCCCCAAATTCTTGCTCTAAAATCCTAGTCTTAGGGTCTGCTTCTGTGGAAAGACGGACTAAAGCCCTCTTATTTGTTTGAGTACATTGAAAAAAATGGGACTTTCTCTCTGCACTTTAGAATATTTTTTAAACACATTATTGTCATGAGATGAGATCACCTGGGCCAGAGCTTCAGAAGATGGACGAGGAGTCCCTCCTCATTACAAAGGTCAGTGCCTCAGACTCCACTGCAGATTCCAGCCTCCTCGCTTTAGAAGATGGACGAGGAGTCCCTCCTCATTACAAAGGTCAGTGCCTCAGACTCCACTGCAGATTCCAGCCCCCTCCGCCTTCTCAGGATCTACAGCATCACCAGCAGGTGATCTCCCCACTTCCTCTGTCGTCAGCCTCCCCCTCCTCATTGCCTCTCTTCCTTCTACAGCAATACACTCTCCAGCCTTTCCCATCTCAGAAAGATGCCACCGCAGGAGGGGAAGTACGGATGCAGGCCACTGTGGTTGAAAGGGACAGTTAATCCTTCGTGTGGGAAACACACAGCAGTCCCCCACTCCTTCACCCTTCAGCTCCAGCCTCCCAAGCACAGACAAATAAGGGCGACAGCTCCCAGACTCACTCTTGCCTCTCCATCTGAATCCTAGCCCCAAAGTAGGAGGACCACAGGAACACCCCTGACCTTCTCCATCGTGTCATTCCAGGGCCCCAGGGCCCTAATATTTTCTCGAATAGTATCATCGACCAAACTATGCTTAGTAGTTACCTCTGTAGGGTGCTTTACGCCTGGATGGACGTCACAAAGGCTGATACTTTGCCAAGCACTCTCTGTCTATAGACATTGGTCCACACCGTCCAGGGTGGAATTATTTCCAAGATCTGAAAGCTGAGTCTTGCAGAGATGAAAACTTTAATTTATGGTCCAGCAAGTAGGAAGTAGGAAGTGATGGAGCAAACACTCTGGGCAAGGCTGATGGACTCCTGACCACTACTCCTCACACCCCCTCAATTATAAGTATAGGATCAGCTCCAGGCTCAGACCATGGCCACCCTGGGGAGTGCTGGCAAGTCCAGGCTCAGCTGGCCGGGAGTCCTGTTCTGTGTTCACCACCACCCCACCCTCTCACCCTCTTGCCTCCCAGGGCCTCACTGCTGCCCTTAGCTACCTTTGACTATTTCCTGGAAATTGACAACAAAGTTGAGTGACAGTGACAGGAGCTCAGATCCCTGCCTGAGGAAGAAAAAGGAGGCCTGATTCCAGCAGGGGAGTATCTATGCCCCTCTTGGCGGGAGTCTGCGAGCCAGCACCTTGTTATGCTGCGAGAGTACACGCAGGCTTCTTCAAGCCCATTCATCATTGTTCCAGAAAGTCCATGCTTTGATGTGGTAGCCTTGATGGCCTTCCTCCTGCTGTGCGGGCTCCAGCAATCTGGAAAGCAGTGCAATTGGTAATCAGTCCCTCCATCATTAGGGAGAATAGGAGAGATTCTCCTGTGGCCGTGGCCTCCCAGTGTGGGTGAGCAAAAGGGCAGGCTGTGGTTTTTTTTAATGAAAAGGCTGGCTCATGGAGGCCTGTCTTCAAACAGAGGTGATCTGAAGAGGAACAGCACTGCAGCAGGAAGCACGAGGAGTGTCTTTCTGTTTGACTCTCAAGAAAGTCAAGGAGGGGCCCAGGCTGAGCTGTGCATAGAGAGCTTTGTCACTCAGGAGTGAAAATGGCAACTGGTTTCCAGAGATGGCCCTCAGATAATGGGAGCCTACGGCTGCCTGGAAAAAGATCTGCCAGCAGGGACAATGATCTGCCCAGTTGGGAACTCCACACAGCTATTAGGATGGCACATGAGCTCGGGAGTCCCCTAAGCTGGGCTCTATTTCTGACTTCCCTAGTTCTTCCCCAGGTTTAAGTGTACTCTTGACACATGACTTATCTGCTCTGAGTCCTGATTTCCTCAAAAGTGAAACGAACAGGATAAATGTCACTAGATTGTTGAGGTTAAAATGGGATAAAGTATATAAAATTCCTGGCACATAGTAAGTCCTCAGTAAATGTTAGCTGTCATCAGCCTCATCGTTGACAAAATGTAAGGCTCGATAATGGGGCTACTCATTCGGCCTTAGAGATGGGAAGGGCATGTTCGGGGCCTCAAATGGTCCATCATGTCCAAGCAAGGCCTTGGAGGCATGGGAAAGTTATTCTATTATAACTTATTAGAAGACTTATTAGAAAACTAAAAATATTAATGAGCCTGACACTAATCATCTAACAAGCCCCAAAATAGCAACAGCTTAACAAAATGGAAGTTTATTTTTTGCTCATATAGCAGGTCACAGTAGGTGTTCTGGTTAGAGGGCAGCTCTGCATCTTTAACCTGCTGCCCAGAGTGAGGACATCCAGCTGGTAAAAAGGAAGTGAGCACAGGAAGTGCACGAGAGGTTTGTATCCAGCAGGCCCGAGGTGATGCAGATCACAGCAGCCCACATTCCACTGCCTAGAACTCAGTCAGGTGACCCCATCGAGCTACAGGGAAGCCTGGGAAATATCCGTGTGCTCAGGAAAAAAAGGAAATGAGCTTTGTTGAACACATTCAATGAATAGAAACAAACAATTAAAATGCCTCTTCTCAAGAGGCCAGGCCCATTCTTGAAGGCTTGTCCTCAGGGCTCAGGAGGAATTCTGTGTGGAAAGGCACGGCTGAGATCCTGTGTTCTGGAACTCATCAAAGTCATGTGACTGCTGGTCAATTCCTTCTTCCCTTTTGGCCTGTCTTTAGATTCCAAGTCCATGCAGATGGCAGGAAAAATAAGGTGGGACAGGTCCTTTCCCAAGAAAGAGTAGCACAGCCAACACATGACGTTAAAGAAAAGTGGGCAACACTGACCTTGACTTTTCTTAAAGGTGAAGAAGGAAAGAGGGGGCCAGTGTCAAAGACAGGGCTTTGAGTAACTCTCAAAGGCACAAAGGGTCTTCAGTCTTCACTGTGAGGCTGTGAGGTAACATATGCCCTTATTATTCTGGGCAAGTCAGCCAACCAGACTGGCTTTGACACCATGCTGGACTCGCAGTTCATCAAGACAGCTGGGAAAATCTGAATTGATCTTTGAACAATGAATTATGTTTTCTATGTTTGCATAGTTTCATTCCATAATGTGGTTATGGTTTGACCTCCCAGGAGCAAGGGTTTTAACCCTCTCATTTTGCAAAGACAAAATATTCAAAGTTGTGCCATGTGATCTAATCATAAGCCATCATCCAAATGATTTGAGGGTCATTCTGATCAACCCCACGTGGTCAGTGCCATCCAGGCATTTCATAGATAGTAGGAGAGTCACTCTGGTCCCTTCTAGAAATAACTAGGTGACCATAGGCATAGAGATGCAAAAAATAGCTTAGTGAATGACAATTTTGGTAATCAGTACAAAATGCTTTCTCTAAGTTCAGCTGAGAACTATCACACAGACATTGCACCAGTCTCATTGGGTTTCAGGTTTCTGATCCAAGAAACCAGAAATTCTGGTATCCCTTCTTATGCAGATTAGCTTATCACTTAATAAATACTCATTATTTATGGGTAATAAATAGTGGGAGCCTTCATGTGAGGAATAGATTTCTCTGACCCACTGACACTGAACTTGGTCTTATGACTCACTTTGGCCAATGAAATGCAGTTGGAAACTATAGTGTACCACTTTTGGACCCAGGCCTTAAGAGACATTGTGTCATTCTGCTCATTTCTCTAAGAGCTTCCAGCCTCTGTCATGAGAAGACCTCCTCCCAGAGAGATGATACCCCTTTGTCCTGGGCCCAAGAATGAAACTATGTGGAGCAGAATCACCTGAGCCAACACCAACCCCAGATGCCTCACAGATATATGGCCAAGAAATAAATACTTAATGTCATTCGCCACTGGGTTTGGGGATGCTTGCTATAAGGCATTATGGTGACAACAGCTAAAGGGGACACTCTCCATATGGCAGGAGTATAGCAGAATGGATAGCAATTATCATGAGTTTCCTAGAGGACCTAATATTGGACCACGCCTTTGAAGTAGAGCTCTTGTTGGAGCATGTCTATGGGCCAAGTACCGAGAAACGATCTCCTTCCTCCAGAAAGTTTTCCATGTGACTCCATTTTCCTATACCCAGTAACTGGAGTGGAACTTTGAGTTCATTCTGTTCTTCATTTGGAAAGTTTATCATTTAATATCTCTGAAGTCAGGTTGGACACACAAATCCTGGTTTTGATAGTGCAAATTTCCTCCTTTCCAAGGAAGGCAGAGATAACGACTCCAGCACAGATGGAGGAGATTTCTTCGGGGAAGGAAAGCAGCATTTAGGTTAGTTAATGCTTTCCCTGGTGAGCCATTGTATTCTTGTTTGGGGTTTCTGGGCCCTCGTTTTGGATACAGCAAGACTCTTCAACTGAGATTTATAGCATAAAAATAGTCAACATGAGCAAATGAATCAATCTGGGAAGCCATCTTGCCTTCCACATAGTACACTTCTTTCTGCTTCCCCCAAGTATTTACCCTTTCCTTACAATCATTATTTATCTGATGAACCCATATTAAAGCACTTTCATGGGTATACTCATCCAAAGGCTATCACAGTACACATGTTGATATGATTGCCGCCTTTGTTTAAGTATGTGGTTTTGCCTATCGATTTAAGAAAGCATTGTATCTTTCCATTATGAATAAATGCTAGGGAATATCCATTTGGGTCTGGTTGTGTTCCACACTGTGGAGGGCAATGGGTAACTAGGAAACCTCCCTAGTTGTTCATTCCCAACCCCAGTGCTCTGGCAGTGCTCTCTTTCCTAGCCTGAGTTCCAGACAAAAGGGAATATTGCAAACATTAGGAAGTTCTATGTGGAATGCTGCCACTTTCCCTCCCCAATGATGCTCTCCCAATCTTCACTTTTTCCTAGGCAATCTCATCCATTCCCATGGCTTTAAACATCTTTTCACTGATAACTCTCACATTTAGACCTCTAGCCCAGAAGGCTCCCCTGAGCTCCAAATTCATAAAAACATAACTGTCTATTTGACACCTACACTTTGATGGTTTATAGACATTTCCAAGATAATATGTCCAAATGGAATTCTTGATCCACTCTCCCCCCACCCCACATATAGACATCAAACCTCCAAAACTCATTTTCCTCCGACCATTGTCAATATATACCACTTCCATTTTTTCAGGGACATAAGTCAAGAGTCTGGGGGTCATCCATGATTCTCTAGCTCCCTCAGCACCTTCAACCAATCTCTTACAAATGGAGTCCTGTGCTGTCCATTTCCAAAACACATGGAGGTGCTATCACTTCTCTCCACCACTGCCACCATTATCTCTTCTCTGGACTCTTGCGAACTCTTCTACTTGGCCTTCCTCATTCCAGTCTCTGTATAACCAGCCAGTGATTTTTTTTTTTTAATGTAAGTGAAGCCATATAGTTCTCATCAAAACCCTCTAGTGACTTCCTGCCGTAAAAAATTACCACAGACTTAGTGGCTTAAAGCAACACAAATGAACTGACTTACAGTTCTGGAGGTCAGGGTTTTGAAGTGTCTTATAGGTTAAACACAAGGTGTAATCAGAGCTGGTTCCTTTCTGAAGGCTCCCAGGAAGAATCTGTTCCTTGCCCTCTCTAGCTTCTAGAGGTCCCCTCATTGTTTGACTCATGGCCCTGCATCACCTCGGCCACCGTTTCTGTTGTCCTTCTCTGACTCTGACCCTTTTACTTTCCTCTTATAAGGACCTTTGTGATTACACTCTGCCCACCCTGGTAATCCAGGATAATCTCCCTATCTCAAAATTCTTAGCTTAATCACATCTATGAAGTCTCTTTTGCCATGTAAAGTAACATACTCACAGGTTCTGGAGACTAGGGTATGTTTATCTTTGGGGGCCATTATTCTGTCTACCACACCTATTATCCCACTTAGAAGAAAATCAGAAATTGTTTTCCTAGCCTACAAGGCCTGACAAAATTTGTAGTCCTCCTATCTCTCTGATCTCACGCCCCACCGCTCTCTCTCTGCTCAATCAAACCCCACTGGCTTTCTTGCTATTCTTCAAAAAGGCCAAGCCTGCTCCATATGATGTCCCGTCTCCCTAGGAATCCCTCCCCTAAATGTCCATGTAGCCATTCCTTCATGTAGTTCACTCTCTGTTCAAATGCAACTTATAGAAAGGGCTTCTCTGACCAACTATCTAACACAGATCTCAAAGACACACACACACACACACACACACACACACACACACACACACACACCATCATTGTCTTAGCCAAAGATGGCTTACCCATCTTAACCAATCTTGTTTTTATTATTAGCATCTTTTTATTTCATTACTTATTCATTATGGAATGCTCCCTTCCAAATGTAAGCTCCCTGAGAGTGGGGGCCTTGCCTTTGTTTAAAGGTCTTTACTTAGTGCCTATGATGTGTCTGGCACCTAGAAGGCATTCAATACATATTTGGTGAAGAGATGAATGAAAGAAGAATAAAAAGTCTATTCCACAAGTACAATGGGACACACACAAGGGATTTGGCTAATTGAAGATTAAATAGAAAAGAGAACAGTTAGGTGAAATTTTGAGGGATAAATAGACATTGAGCAAGTGAAAAAAATACCAACCAGGGCTTTCCAGATCTAATAGTCCCTGAGAGAATGAATAAATTGAATTTGTGGATCAAGAAGCCAAACACTCTCTCACCTTGATGAAGATAACCAAAGGGCTCCTTGGCTTGAGTCATGTCTACTGCTCAGCTGCTTGTTGGTTAACAATCCCGTTTTCTCACAGCTGGTTGTCAAGCAAGGCAGGCCAAAGAACTCAGGGGTGACTGAGGCCAATATCCACACTCAGGGAGGAGCAAGGGTCTTTCTGGTAGGCGACTTGTGGCAAAGATGAAATTGAGTTTCACTCAGTTGTACCTTGGGAATGCAGAAGTTGTGTCTTTCCATGCATTATTTGAGTCCCCGCCATGTTCCAGGCATGGCGGATGCAGTTTTGGCCTATTCCCCTAAGGTTCTGGTGGTTTCATGACCCTATTCATGTCAATAACAAAGGATAGGATCTCATTGCTGCAGGAAAGGGAGGGAAGCAGAGCAATGTCAATTACTTTGACTCAGGCCATTTGGACCTCGGTTAGGGTAACTGAATATGGTCAGTGGACAGTCTGTAGACATGGAGGTCGTGCCTATATTGACTGCACTGAGACCCTAATTTTCCATGCCTCCTAAAGATCTAAGTCTTTATCAGAACCTCTCATTCTCTTGTGACTTGCTCTGGCCAGTGGAGACAGAGGCCTGATAAAACACTTGAGCAATTCCTTTCCCTCTTAAACCCATGCCAACATCATGAGAACATGCCCGGGTTTACCTATAGGAGAGATGAGAGAGATGTTTGGGAAAATAAACTGATCCCAACAAAGATAATCCAGACTCAATGGCCTCAAGAAAAACTGTTAACTTAGCACAGAATAGTGAGCCCAAACCAGATCAGCTACACCTGACCCGAATCAGCAGACTGAACCAGTTACCAGTTATTAATAAGAAGTAGGATACAGGGGCGCCTGGGTGGCTCAGTTGGTTGGACGACTGCCTTCGGCTCAGGTCATGATCCTGGAGTCCTGGGATCGAGTCCCACATCGGGCTCCCAGCTCCATGGGGAGTCTGCTAGGATACGGTTGTTGTTTAAGCCACCGAATTTTGAGATGCTTTGTTTCATGGCAATAGCTAAGTGATACAGGATCAAGACAGGGGCTTATCCCCTGAAGGGCATCAACACAGAGAGATAAGAAATGCTGTGTGTCAGAGGATCCGCGACCATATTGGCCACTGCTAGGCCACCCACTGAGTTCACTGGCCACGGATTCACATCTGACAACTTCAAAATGTAGTAGGTACGGCCTGCCTGAGTCTAATCAGCTCAGGTACTGAGACAGTTCTACCCCCAGTGTGACGTCTGAACTGATCACTAATATTACATAGCCATCTCGAAAAATAAGTCTGGGCTGGTGCTAAATGGCTCAGGGAAAGAGAAGAGGTTCTCCCTTCACTCACATCCGAATATGCTTCTTGGTAATCAAGGAGTAGAGGTCAGCCTCCATAGGACACCTCCCCCGGTAGCCTCAGCAGCCACCCAGAGACCTTGAAGGAGCAGCATGGACAAAAAACAAGCACAATTTCAAACCACTCCCTCTAAAGTTTTACCAGAACTTGACGGACACAGATAGATGCTCCTCAGACAGCAAAGACTGCTCTCAGATTCACCCTCTCCTTGGAATAAAATCAGCTGGACAGAATTTTTCTTTCCAACTATAAAACGTTGTTTCCAAACAAAGGAAGTGAGATGTTTTCTATAGCTGCTCCACATCCATTATGCTTTGCAAAAGCATTGTTCGAGAGGTTTTTATGATGCAAAAAAAAATAATTAAGATGAGAGGCACTTCTTGTCTTTGAATCTTTTTTGTTTAAACATGTTTTGCAAATGGCCAATATCTCCTGTTACTTAGGTTAGCATCCAGAAAATGTTAGCACTTGATTATAAAATCAGCAGCTAATATGCTTAATGACTTTCCATTATACCCAATAATAGCTGCACTGTGCTTTAAAAATGCATTTGCATTCATACTCCTTTGACCTGTCTACCAGAACCTTGAGGCAGCCATGCTCTAACCATTTACTAATAATTGCCCTGGTTAACCTAGGGGTCCTCGATGTGGTGTAGTTTACTAAAAGAGGGAAGGAAATGCCTTCTGGAGGAAAGAACAGAGTCTTAGCTCATAAGTTGCTTTGTTTTTTAAGAGTTCAGAGTCCATAGGTTTAGTATTCAGTTGGGTGCTTCATTCCCCCAAGAGCTAGCGAACCTCAGTGGGGAGGAGGGGCATAGAGGAAAAGACCCAAAATTGGTGGCTAAGGGAGCCCAGTGGAGATGATTGGGAGACCTTGATGTTGAAGGGTACCTGGGAGCAAGGATCAGTGGGCTGTTTGTTTCATGGCAATAGCTAACTGATACAGGTTAAAGACAGAAGCTTATCCCCTGAAGGGTATCAACACAGAGACAAGAAATGCTGTGTCTCAGAGGATCCATGATAACATTGGCCACAGCTAAGCCCACTGAGTTAGTGGCCATGGATTCAGATCTGAAAACTTCTTAAGATGTATTGCCTGCCTGAGTATGATCAGCTCAGGTACTGGGGTGGTTCTGTTCCCAGTGTGGTGTTAGGACAGATCAGTAATACTATTTTAGCCCTCTAGAAAAATAAAATTGTGTCCCCTAGCCCAAATTCATATACTGAAGTCCTAACTCCCAGTACTTCAGAATATGACTATATTTGGAGATGGGGTCTTTAAAGAGGTAATTAAGTTAAAACAAGGTCCAATGGATGAACCCTAATCCAATATAACTGGTATCCTTATAAGAAAAGGGCATTAGGACACAGACAAATGACAAGGGAAAACCATGTGAAGACTCGGGGAGAAGATTGCCATCTCCAAGCCTAGGAGAGAGGCCTCAGAAGAATCCAACCCCACTGACATCTGTTTGTTTTTTTTTTTTAAAGATATTATTTATTTATTTGACAAAGACACAGTGAGAGAGGGAACACAAGCAGGAGGAGTGTGAAAGGGAGAAGCAGGCTTCCCGCTAGGCAGGGAGCCCGATGTGGGGCTCGATCCCAAAACCATAGGATCATGACCTGAGCCGAAGGCAGGAGCTTAATGACTGAGCCACCCAGGTGCCCCAACCCCACTGACATCTTGATCTCGAACTTCTAGCCTATCGAAAGATGAGAAGGTAAATTTCTACTGTTTATACCCCAGTCTTGGTACTTGTTATGGCAGCCAAGCAAACTAATACAGGCAAACTCAAGTAGCATCCACATTCAGAGTCCAGTTTACACAAACTTGACACAGAGTGGTCTCTAATGGTCTCAAATAGATGTGTTCACCGTCACAATTCCTTTAGAAGCATCCCTACTCACGTCACACCACCAGCTACACGCAATGGGGATTCTAGCTCTCCCTCGGCCTTCGTGATCTGAGGAACAACTGGTCCCATCCCACTGCTCACATTATAGTCCCTCCTGCCCCCCAACCCGCCTGGGGAATCTCCCCTACTTCTTCTCCTGCCATGCCTTTTAGATGTGTTGTTCTGTACTAAGCTAGTTTTCAGGTTTTCTTCCCTTAGTCATACTTTCCCTATTTGATCCAAACTTGGGAACTTCCACTCCAAAGGGCAGCACTGCAATCAGAATCTTTGTAGACACCCATAAACCAGATAAGTTTTGCTCTGGCCCAGTGCTTCTCAAACTTCAGCGTGGGTATGAGTCACTAGGGTATATTGTCAAAAGTCCAATTATGACTCACACAGGTCTGGATGTAGCCTGAGGTTCTGCATTTCCGAGAAGTTCCTGGATGTTTCTGAGGCTGCTGGTGAAAGGGTCGTCTTTAAGTGGCTGGACCTCTAGCCCAGGGGCACTGTTCACATTTGGGGCCAGATAATTCTTTATGGTGGGGATTGTTCTGAACATTATAACATGTTTAGCAGCAACTCTGGCCTCAACCTCTCAGTTGTGATAACTGAAAATGTCTCCAGATGTTGCCAAATATCTCTGGGCAGGGTGGCAGGATACAAAATCACCCCAGTTGAGAACCATTTATTTATTTATTTATTTAGGATTTTATTTATTTACTTATTTGAGAGCACAAGAGACAGAGAAAGAGAGAGAGCGCTCGAGGATAGGCAAGTGTGGGGGGTGTGCAGGGAGAAGCAGGCTCCCCACCGAGCACAGAGTCAGATGCAGGGCTTGATCCCAGGACTTAGAGATCATGACCTGAGCTGAAGGTAGCTGCTTAACCAACTGAGCCACCCAGGCACCCCTGAGAACCACTTCTTGATACTCTATGCTAAACTTAGAGTGTTGCTTATTGAAGTCTTTCCGGTCACAGCATAGAGCAAAATATAAAGCCAACAGTAGGCCAGAGATGTGCTGGATAATGGAGGAGGTAGTTTGCCATAGGAGGGACTTCAGCTGTCCCAGACCTGTGATAGCCACCAGGACTACCTACATAATTTACAGCTCCCAGTGCAAAATGAAAATGTGCGACCCCCTTATTCAGAGATCAGTAGCAGTTTCAAGACAGCATCAGCAGAGCCCTGAACTGAGCATATGTTGCCCCCAATAGTGGTACCTCCAGGAAGCCGGCACTGCCAGCCACCTGAGAATGCTCACTGAAGGAAGACCCACCTTGAAGGACTCTCTGCCTGCCTGTCATCTCCCCCAGTGGGGTTAGGACTGCTAATGGCCCCTACAGGTTTGATGAGCTGAACATTGGAAGAACAACTATTCTCAACCATTCTGTTTTGTTCAGTTTGTCGTCCAATATATTTCCCACCAAGAAGATAAAGGACTTGAATCCTTTTTTTAAAGTACTGATTGGTAACTAAGGACCAAAGAAGGTAAAGATGCTGAAGACGGTTGCTCTCAGTAAAACTATTTGGTACAATGACAGAGGGGCCAAGGCGGATGAACTAAGAACTGAATGAGTTGACACACAGTGATAAGAGTTTCCCGAGTAAATTCCCCCTAACTAGAGGAGCTTGTGTGGGAGGACTCAGGCCATCAGCAAACAGAGAGAGCCTTTGCTAGCCCCCCACTCTGCTTTAGCCAAAAGGAAGAGCTTGAGCTGGAAGTTAGACTGACTGGCAACCAACACAAGGATGCAGGAAAGTCAGACCCGCCTGGAAAAGCTGGTGAGCAGCGGAGGGCTGAGCTAAGTCCTGTTTGTGAGAGCCCAGCTTGCCTCCCGGAACGGCACCGGCTGCAGGAAGCCATCAGCAGGACGGGGCCATGAATAAACCCCAGTAAAGTGCTCTTCAGTGAAAGAAAATGATAAATGGGTCATGAGAAACAACTACGGCTCTCAAGAGTGATAGGAAACAGCTGAGTGTAGAGCAAAGGCAACCAGACTTAACTAGATACTCTACCTTGGACCAGACTACGACTTCCTTACTGCATTCTTATGGTAAATGTATTACTTTCCTAGGGCTGCTGTCACAAATAACCACAAACCGGATGGCCTAAAACAACAGAAATTCATTCTCTCACAGTTCTGGAGGCCAGAAGCCGGAAATCAAGGTGTCAGCAAGGCCGTGCTCCCTCTAAATGCTCTGGGAGGGACTCCTGGCTCCCCTCTTCCAGCCTCTGGGGCTCCAGAGGTCCCTTAGCTTGGGGCAGCTTCTCTCCCACCTCCGCCCGCAGTCTCCTATGGCCTTCTCGTTTGTGTCCTCTATCTCCTTATAAAAGCACTTGTCGTTGGATTCAAGACCCACCTTGCTAATCCAGAATTTAACTCTATTTGCAAAGACTTTTTTTTTTTCCAAATAAGATAACATTCACAGGGAATGACTATTAGGATATGGTTCTAACTCTTTGGAAGCCACTATTCAATCCCATAAATTTTTATTTATGATAGTAAACAAAAATTAATATCAATATTTTTTGGGAAAATCTGTTATTTTATGGAAGATGCCCAGAGGGGCAGATCATGTCCCCTCCTTGCATGCTTCCAGAGGGAGAGAGAGGGACTGGAGTTCTTCTTGCCCTCCGTTTACACTACCTCTCTCATTCATTCTTATGGGAGGGTCATTTTTCTGTGGAAACTAGGGAAGGTACAACATCCTCTAAGCCATTTAGTGAAGGTAGAGAAGCAGGCAGCATACCTCCTACGCCAGCCAATGGTGGGTCACACCATTGGTCCAACTAATGTTGAACATGGTCCATGTTCAACAGCCATGTTGAACCAACACAATTGGTCCAACCAGTATTGAACATGGTCCATGTTCAACAGCCATGTTGAACCAACACAATTGGTCCAACCAATGTTGAACATGGTCCATGTTCAACAGCCATGTTCTCCAGCACAGTTCATCAAAGACCCTCAGTTTGAAGGGTTTGGCACTGGCCTTGCTGATTAACACATCTGAGGTTTCACCTGATAATCACTTGCTTCTTCATGTCTGTTTTCAGTTGGGTATGGGTTCACAGGGAGGGAGTGGGGAGGGTTAGATTTCTCCAATCTCTAATATGCCCCTTCTCTATTTTCCCCTCTTTATGCATCCCTAACCATCACTTGACTATCCGAGGCTGGGTCATCGCTATCGTTTACTGGCACTTAGCTACGGAAACTAAAGATGTATGGTCTAGAAAAGACAATCAACATTTATAGTTGTGGCCTTGTAAACGAAAACTTGGAAAGTGAGAATACACATTATATAATGCAAGAGGTGAATGGCATAATAAAAGTTCTGAACTTGACAGCAAAATGTCAACATAAAATCTTAAATATTTACTTAGCCATATGTTGACTGTAAAATAGCAAGCATTCCCTGGAATGAAAGAATAAACAATTGCCTTCATAACTGTGAAAAACAAGAAACCCCTAAATGTCTGTCAGAAGAAGGTGCCTGAATGCATTTTGGTACCTTCCTATCCTGAGGTAGTTCATAGCTATCAAGAAGAACGGAACGCACAAGTTGCAGAATGATACATGGTAGACATAATATAGGGCTCCATTCTTAATACAAGAAAGAAAAAAAAAAAGCTACAGGGGCGCCTGGGTGGCTCAGTGGGTTAAGCCGCTGCCTTCGGCTCAGGTCATGATCCCTTGGGATCGAGCCCCGCATCGGGCTCTCTGCTCAGCAGGGAGCCTGCTTCCTCCTCTCTCTCTGCCTGCCTCTCTGCCTGCTTGTCATCTCTCTCTGTCAAATAAATAAATTAAAAATCTTAAAAAAAAAAAAAAGCTACAAAAATTTACCCTGGGCTGATGACAGTGGTCACCTCTGGAAAGGGGAAATGGCTTGGAAGCAGCGGGGGACAGTGAATGGAGAGGTCCACAATTGGGGAATTGTCTTAATTTCTGATGATTGGAATGTGTTCTCTTGTTACTTGAACAGTTTTTTTGAAGGTTTTAAAAAATTATTTATTAGAGAGAGAGAGAGAGTACATGCACATGTGCTCCGGGGGAGGAGCAGAGGGAGAGGGAGAGAGAGAGAACCTTAAGCAGACTCTGGCTGAGTGCAGAGCCCAACATGGGGTTCGATCCCATGGCCTGAAATCATGAGCTGAAATCAAGAGTCGGAATCTTAGTCAACTGAGTCACCTAGGCACCCCATTACTTGAATAATTTAAATCATCATGTCAATTATTTTATTTTTTAAAAGGCAGGGGGGAATTACATGGATTTTTCAGAGGCTATAAAGGGACAGTTATAGTTTATAAAAAATAACAAACACACTGAAAAGATTTAAGAAACCACTTATTTATCCAACTGTGTACACATATATGTATGTGTGTGTATGGTATATACACATGAAGTCATATATATATACATATATAGCATGAATTTATCGACAACTAGTTAATTTCATTTTGTAGAATATAAAGAATCACTTGTGAGTCTTTTTGAGAATCTTTTTTCTTTTTTCTGTTTCTTTTCTTTCTTTTTCTTTCTTATTATTGTTACTATCTTCCAAACAAGTACAAGTTGCATTTACCCAAAGAGCAGACCCTACTCCCCACCTTCCTCTCTGACTTCTCAGGGATGTGGGTTGAACTGAGTCAGTCCTGTGCTCTGAGAGGTCATGGCAGCAAGACCCTTTTCATGCGATTAGCGTAGGTAGAGCAATCTCTGGTCGTGACCATGGGATTGAAAGGAAAGGCCACATGGTGTGGTAGAATCAGCAAGACTCAGAGTCAGATCGACCTAGTTTAGAATTCTGGCTCCGCCAACTTATAATTAAATGGCCTGGCAGAATAATTCCATCTCACCTATAAAATAAGGGATACAAATAAATACTTTAGAGGTTTAAGAGTGAGGATTTAAGGAGGTACCACGTAGTAAACATCCCGCGAGGACCGGGCCTGGCATGAAATATGACGGAGGGAATGCTCACCCTTGCCACCTGCTTATGGTCTCTGGAGGATGGGAGGAGGTTGTCCTGGTCTTTCGCGAGTTGACAATAAGCAGGGGAGAGGGGCAGGAACGGCTTGCCTACCAGCTCTGGACCCTGTATCCCTTGAACAGGGACAGGGTTGGGTATAAATCCTGTAACTGGAAGTTTCCAAACCCCTGGTAAATGCAGGCTACCTTCACATCTCTCTTATTCCAAGGTTTTTGTGTTAATGCAAGTGCCTCACAGCCCACTTAAGCTTGGTCTTTATTTAGTGCAATTAAAGTACACAGTGTTTCCTCTTCTTTTTGGGGTAAGGCCAGTTGTGCAAAATAGTTTCTAGAATTTCTTAAGGAAAAATATCAGTCTTCCATTCCTATTGGCATTTGACTGGTTTAGAATTAGGAGCCTTGTTAGTGAGTCTCCATCCTATTTCTGTGTCCTTCCCTGCCCTCACTGATGTCTTCAACAACTGGTCATACCTTCCTTAGTATGCCCCGTTTCTGAGTGCTGGGGACGGTGCTCCAAATTTCCACTGGTGAATCAGATGCTAAAAATAGAGCCTCCATTCCTCCTATAAAACCCAAACCCTGTCCACCCTCTCCTCTCTACAGTGTGCTCATTCCCTACCAGACGCGCCAGTACCTTTCTTTGCCAACTTGAGCTTCCTGTCCACCCAACAGGCCACAGGCAAGGTCCATAAAGTGAAAGTGAGCTCTTGAGTGTCCGGCAGACTTTGCTACACTTACAGCAGCAAAAATGAGAGACTGAAAGTGTGGGTGAACATTGGCCAGGCTTGCTGTGAGCATTAAATTTCATAATGTACTTAAAGTGCCCAAGATAGTACCTGGCACCTGATGGTGGTGGTGACGATGGCTACATGACCCCTTTCTCTCCCCCTACCCCGCCTCCTCCTTTTTCTTACCATTTTAACATTAATAGCAGCTATCGTTTCTGGAGCTCTTAGTAAGTATTGGGCCCTAAACTAAGGGCTTACCCACACCATTACATTTAATCCTTGAAATGATTGCAAGATAGATGTTATTGAGCATCCCTGGCTGCGGGAAATGCAGTAATTAACAGTAAGACCCTGGGCTACTGAATCCAAATATCTGGGTTCAAATCACCACCTGGCACTTGTTAACTGTTGGTCTCTGAGCAAATCATTACTTCTCTGGGACCCTCAGCTGAAAAATGGTAGAACAAACACAGTATCAGCTATACTGGGCTTCATAGAGGTTTAGGGTCAGGGTGTAACATTGACACATGGTAAGACTCTCCTTGCAGTTACCGTCTCTCCCCACCGTTGTTCCTGATTCTGGGGAATAAAGCTGTCAAACAGAACAACAGAGACCTTGAATCTTATATGCAAACCATAGAGGGCAATAAATGTTCTAGTGGCCAAATTTTTAAGAAAGGTAGAAAGAGGGGCACCTGGGTGGCTCAGTGGGTTAAGCCACTGCCTTCGGCTCAGGTCATGATCTCAGGGTCCTGGGATCAAGTCCCGCATCGGGCTCTCTGCTCAGCAGGGAGCCTGCTTCCTCCTCTCTCTGACTGCCTCTCTGCCTACTTGTGATCTCTGTCTGTCAAATAAATAAATAAATAAATCTTTAAAAAAAAAAAAAAGGTAGAAAGAAGCAGGTGAAATTAAGTCTAACAATAAATTTTATCTGACCCTATGTAACCCAACTATTATCATTTCAACATGTCAGCATGTAATCAACGTAAAAATCCTTAATGAAATGTTTGCATTATCATTATTATTTTTTAATACTGAGTGTTTGTCATCCAGTGGGGACTTCATACCTGTAGCATATCTTGGGTAGCACCAGCCAGATTTCAAGGGCTCAATACCTACATGTGGCTGTTGGCTATGGTGCGGAAGAGGGCCGTGACAAAGAAGATGGAGATGGATCAGGGAGGCTATGTCAGCTGTCCCAGCCCACATAGCTTGGAAGTGGTACAACCAGGATTCAAACTGTGTCTTATTCCAAAGCCTGCCACGATTTTTGAAAGTCACAAACAGAGAGTGGCTCAGGGGCCTAGTTTTATTTCTTCTAGGTCTCCATGCAAAAGGATTAGCATGCTCTAAAGTCACTGGAGACCCAGCTCTTCATAAAGCTTGCAGGTTGCCCCCCCATCTCTTCTAGCCAACTGCTCTCCTACTAATATACACACACCTTTTTGGGGGCAAGGGGACCTCTGTCTCTTGTTCTGTTAAACAATGAATGACAGCTGACCTCCTCAGCATCCTTCCCTCCCAAATAAAAGCATGAAGATAAACTCTTTTCAGAGGCTCATGTGTCCTTTCTACCTAAGACCAGACTTTGGCAAGTCTAGGGTGTCCTCAGGGAATGAAATGACTAATTGGTGCTGGTCTCTGGGGACATTACACCACTTGCTTATTCACCACAGCAAAGGACACATAAACCTTAGTAATCTCTCCAAATCACCTTCAATTGCTTGGCTCAAGTCCACACACCTCCATCCCACCCCTACTGCTCCTCCACCCTTGAGCCATTTTTGAAAGCACGTCTGCCGGAGGTGACCTTCAGAAGAGCAGCTGGTGGCCTCTCTTTATTCCCCTGTTCCACCCCGTTTGAGGAGGTCACGGGGGAGCCCTGAGTTGTACTGAAAGGTGAGGGCCTGCTGCCCTCTATCCCAACAATTCCCTAAGAGCTGGTTAAAGATCAAATATTCACCCATTCTCAACAAATGAATGATGTTTTCAGTTTTGCCATCACGCTAAATTTATTCAATCAAGAAGGTGGCCTTTTTGATGCTCTAGCCACACTCTCCATAAACACTGCAACCAATATCAGTTAGGAGTAAATGCCCCAGTGACTACAGCCCATGTTGTTTGGGTGAAAACTATAACTTCTACCATATCAGAAGAGGGGATCTGGAGTCACAGAACCACATGTCTCAAACACTGGAGCTAACCATCCATATTCAAGAGAAATGAAAACTCTCCAACACTATATAATTTTCCTTTCCCCTATGAAATGATGGTGAGAGGAGCTGGTAGTGTGCATGTGTCTTTGAATGTCCTTACTTGGCCTGAGAAGAAGTTGATAATCCTATCTAAGTTCCCTAGAGTTATACAAATGTGCCTACACATAATAGTATATTTAGACCTTAAAACTATTTTACCATGTAGGTATTTTATAGATTTAAAAGATCTCCATGTCTGGGAACTACAGATCTGATACTCGCCTAATGGCATGAGACCTGGAAACCCCTAAAAACCAAAAAGAAATGTACAGATGAACAAGCTGTTTGAGGGGCAGCAAGTGAGGGCAGTAATTCAGTTCTGTCACTTCCTTGGGCTCATTGAGTGGTTCCTTCTGAAAGGAATGGGCCAGCTTCCTTCCACCACGACACCATCATTGAAAGAGCAGCTAGCATTAATCGTGCAAAGTGTCTGCACACACTACAATGTTTATTCTCACTGTAACTCTGATAGATGGGGATAAGTATTCCTGCAGTGGGGATAAGAAAATCAAGAGGCAACTTATCCAGTTACAGAGCTAGTAAGTGGCGGGTCTGGAATCCAAACCCAGGTCAGTCTGATTCCAAAGGTGTGTTCATAACGGCTGTGCTCTAGCATATGGTACGGCCATGCGGAAGCAAATGGAACACTGTAGGTGTGAAAATTACACACAGTGTTGCAGATTTGTCTTTCACTTGGGTGGTTAGGTCTGGTGTTTGGGATATATGATTCAGGAGTGCCAATATCTCCAGGTCTGATGTGGTGGAAGTTAACTAGAGCTTTCACCCAGAGGACCCATGCTGTGCCATGCCCCTAGCTGACATGGCTAGAATGGGAGCACACAGTGTGGCTGGTGCAGGGCAAATCCTTCTCAACCTCTTGTCTCGTTACTCAAAGAACACAGCCCACTGCGAAAGGCAATTCACCGTCTCACATTTCCTCAATCTCCCTGTAGGTAGCCTGCACTCTGCTATGCGTGAATACAAGGGTATTCCATGTACCAATCATTTCCTCATCAATGTCTTCACAACTCATTCCCATGAGAGCAGTTGTAATTACACCAAAAGGTCTAAATGGGTGGCAGTCAAACGGAGCCCAAATTTATCAGAAGCCCATACTCCTGCTTCCTTCTAACCTCTACACATCCCCGCACCACCACAAAAAGACAAAGGGAGCAGATTTTGAGACCATCCCATGGAAGCTCCGACTGCACTTGGCTGTGAACTCAGTCGATAAACATGGTGAGGCACATTGCACACGGCTCCGATTTAGATAATCACTCAGCCAGCTCTGGGCATAACTTGAGTCCTGCATTGTAACACAAGAAAATAGACTTGGCTTCTGCCACCCTGGAACCAATCTTGGCCTGCTGTGGATCAAAAGCAAGAGAACCGTATATTCTCATCTGCACAACCTTTATGGGTATCTATCTATGGTTTGGTTCAGGTCCAGGCACAAACTTGAATTAAAGGTTAAAATTGATGACTCAGAGCTTAGCTGGAAACGCAGCCCAGAAAATGGAGCTATGAACTAGGAGGAAAACGCGTCTGAGGATGAGAGGGAGATGTGGAAGCGCTGGGGGCTCAGACTCGTATCCCACCCGCCTGCCCCAGGAGCTCCCATTAAGCTGCCACGCTGTGGGCAGCAGAGGGCACTATTAATACTCGGAAGTGAGCAGCACACTGGAAGAAACAGGAGGTTTAGAGTAAGTTTGAGTATGGCATTTGGACAGGAGAAGGTCATAAGATTGTAGTTACCACATTTACTCTTTCCTGTCATCAAACTCAGATTACTAAAATTTTAAATCGGCTACAGGATGAAATGGGCTTCTGCATGGAACTTCAAGTTCTTAGGATCTAACACACACACACACACACACACACACACACACACACACATCCATGCTAGGTGATTACTATAGTTCTGCTTCATAGGTGCTAAACGCTGCCCATGCGTTATCTTACTTAATCATCAACTCTACCTGGGTAGGTTCTGTTGTTATCTCCATTGACAAATAAGGAAACTGAGGTCAAATAGGTCAAGTGACTTGCTCAAGTAACCGGCTGGTAAGTGACCGACTTGAGATCTGAGCCAGCTTCACATGCCAAAGCCCGCATTTGCATGGCAGACCGCTCTTCCGTAATGTGAGAAGAAAACACCAACTCCTTATCTACTGATAGGAATTGGAAGTGTTGTGAATTCTGTGTTGCCACATCTAATGCTTTAACAGTTGTGAAAAGTAAGGCTACTTAAACCCTGCCGCAGCCTCTCTTCCTCCACCAGCCCGTTCCTGACCGTGTTCCAACAAAAATCCAGGGTTAAAACCAATGGCTCTGTTAGAAGTTAAATCCCCAAAATCTGCATATAGCCCAAGGGTTTCAATGCCAACCCTCTGGTAACCCAACTTCTCAGGAAGCCATAAAGTTAAGAATTGTTCATCCTTTGATCCTTCTCTATCTAGAAGATCTATGACAGAGCATGGTATGAAGTCAATGCCCAGTAAATGATCACAAATACATATGTTAAATAGCCAACATACACTAGTAATTCAATGACAAAGCAATAGAATCAAGAAAACCACCGGCCCTACAAGTGGCTGACTTTCTGGAAATAATACCATTGCAAATTTATAACCTCATCATCTCTAAAATAGTCCACTTTGAAACGCTTATGACATTTAACTCCAGTGTTCTGGATCCTTCCAGAAGCACTGCCCTAATATTGTTCATCGTGTTCCCCTAAAATTAATCTGATAGGGATACAGAAGCTATTCCTCTTAAAATTTTTAGTGTTCGAAGTGCGTTAACAGATTTTCTAGCTCCATTTCTTTTCTTGGAATGACATATGCATGGTGTGTGTGCCTCTGTCCTCCCTACTCTCCGTGCCTAGGACATACCTTGTTAATGGATCATGACACCCTTCCCATTGAGCCCAGATGTCTAGGAAATATCCATCAGATTGAGTCCCTAAGGTAGAATCTACTTATTTTTCTGACTCAAAACGTTTGGAATCACCCACTGCAGCATCACAGCCAAGTGATGACCCAGCTCTTGTCTGAAGAGCTCCATAAACCAGAAATACATTCTCATAAAGATAGTATATTTATTCTTCAGAACTATCAGAAAATTTTTTTAGGGACACTTCTGGGGGAACACAGTGATGGATCACTTGTGCCTACTATGCTTACCTCTTTCCAAATTTTTATTAAAATTGCTTGAAGGTATGAACAACAGACTGCAGATGGTCCTTGCAGGAAGCAAACAAACAAACAAAAGCAAAAACAAACAAACAAACAAAAACCCCATGACAAAAATCCAAGGGGAATTTTTTCTAACTGCATTAACGATGGGGATTAATGGAAAATGCACATTCTTGGAATACACACCATAAGTCCTAACCTTTAATTCAGAGTAGCATAGCTCCCAAAGAAAGTAGGAAACACATCAACCACTTAGTCCATTAAGTTTCACTTTGTGCCCTTTTTTCTACAGTGGAAAGAAACAGAAGGCAAAACCCAGGAGCATCCTTCAGAGATCATAACTGGGGTCATCTGAGGTCCTTTCTTCTGTCTACGTCAATGGCTCCTTTTTATGTCCATTCATTGTGAGACAATAACATTGACATGCTTTGGCAAGAATTAGTTTTGATTCTGAGATGCTTGGTTACCTACAGGAAAAACCTTGTTCCTAGCAACGTGGTCTCTCCTGTACACATTGTACAAAGAAGAAATTACAAACAGTGTCTGAGGAACCAGGTCAGGTAAGAAAGTCCCCTCCCTCCAATGGGCCTGCACTGAAGAGTTACCTGCCTGCTAAGTGTGAAACATGAGTTTGTGCCATGAAACAGCCCTGAGATCTGATCGGAGACAGAAAAGCAACCCCACGTGGGCCCTGAAGTCAGTCTGTTGACAAAGCAGCCCTCACTCTCAAGGAAGAGCTCACGGGATTACAGCAGCACCACAGTCGGACCAAAGAGGCCACTAAGGAAACAATATGTGGGGCAGGTGAATAAAAGAATGATGAAATGAACGAGGGATAAAATGAACAAACTTGAAGAGACAAGAGGCATAGGGAAAAAGAAGAACATGGCTCTAGAAATTATGTTCTTTAAGAAATGGGCAAAGCTTGGGTTTTTGCAGAGCCAGGCCAGGAGCCACACGAAAGACCCGATGGGGAGGTTGAGAAACACAGCATGCGGAGAGCTCTCTACGGAGGCTCACTGGGAATCTGGACACTCAGTAACAGAACCTAGGTCCTCCTCAGGGACAGTCAAAAGCAAAGGAATGACATGGAAATTAAGTCAGGGACGTGCCTGTGAGTGCCTAGAATCTCCGGAGGGATGAGGAAGCTGGCACTGATTCCAGAGGATTCTCTGCTTCTCATCACTCAGGTCATTTTCTTGGTGATGCCTTATCTGCTGAGACATAACTGAGCCCCCCCTTTGCTATTTACAAATACTTGTGCTTTTCTTCATATTTATGTGCATATAAGTTTATTGTCTCCCAGACTGGAAACCTCATGGGGACGGAGTCCTTTTTTGCCCACTGCTGGGCCCTTACCCTCTAAAGGAGTGCTGGGCATGTAGGAGACAGTTAATGAGTACTTATGACATGAGAGCTTCCATAAGTCAAGGGAAGAAAAATCTGTTACAACCAAACATAGTTTACTCTTTTGAAGCAAGGATAGTTTAACAATAGGAAATCTGTAATATAATACATCATATCAATAGGTACATTTTAAAAATAAATTGAAAAATAAATCCACAAAATGTAACCTAGTCATAATTGAAAACAACAACAAAAAAATATTTAGCACGTTAGGAGTAAAAGAAAATTGACTTAACAGGACAGAGAAACAAAGTTAAATCAATCGTCATTTTATTTAGTGGTAAAATATTTCTCCCCAAATCAGAAATTAAGTAAAAGTACATAACATCCAAAATCATTTTAAATATTTTTCTGGGGGTTCTAGTCCATTGAATAAGTCCCAGATGGAATAAAGAGTTAAACGTATACATAGGACACATTTTTAAGTTTTTAAAAAGTGAAGAGGGGAAAAATATATTTTTCCTTTAAAAAGGAAAAACATATTTGTCTCCACAAAAATTAAAGTTCTTTTTAATTTTTAAAAGCAATGAAATACAGGGAAAATGTTTTAGAGCCCACACAAAGCATATGAATGCATGTATTTGTGTATATATTAATTTTATTTCACTGAGTTTCAAAAGTAAACAAATTGACAAAGCCTCGATACATTGAGAGCACTTATAAATCTTTAATAAAAACTCCTCAGGCAATTTTTTCAAATTCCAAGTCACAAAAAGCCAAATTACAAAAGAAATGCAAATGTCCAAATAAACAAAAATGACTTGATTTCTCCAGTAAAAAAAAATGCAAAATAAAACAATATATATGATCATGTTCTGGGCTTTTGGGGCAGAGCGAAGCAGGGCCTTTCATTTACTGGTAGTAGGAGAGTAACTATTCAAAGTCAAATGTTGAAATCTACTTTTCTTCACTTCTGATCCACTCTCGACACTATAGCCGGAGTAATGTTCTCAAAGGCAAATATGGCCAGGCAACTTCCTGATCCAAAACCCTTCAAGGGCTTCCTACTGCTTCTAGAATAAAGATGTAAATCCTACACAGTCTACATGACCCTCCATGATCTGGCCCCTGTTTCCCCTTCAACCCTACGTCCCAATATGTATCCTCCATCAGCAAGAGGCGTCCTCTCTGCACTGAGTGTTCCTCGTTCCCTCTCATCCCACTCTTTACAAGCATGATCCTCTCCCCTGGGACACTTTTCTCTTTCTCCCAACTCACCTTTATTCCTGCTGGGTATAAGCTCAATCTTCAATCCCAGGGAAACGTACCCTGGTCTCCCTGCATAGAAGGGAGGTTTTCCCAGTAGAGTGTTTTGAACACCATGGACTGCTGCTTCCTGACACCTATCATAGTTTTAATTTTATATTTATTTTGGATGGCTGCTTGGTATCTTTCTCCTTCCCTAGACTATGAGCTCTGAGAGATCAATGGTCCATCTCTGTAGCATGAGTACCTAGACCCCAGGAGATGCTCAATAAATATTTACTGAAAGAAGCAAATTACTCTAGTTCATCTTGACCTCCGCTAAAACAGCAAGACCTAAAGCTTCACACATACATAGTCTGCCAGGACAAACAGGGGAAGGACATGCACATTTCTGAATATCACCCTGTTATAGGGTTGAACAAAAATGAAATTACTATCTTTCGACATGGTGCCATCAGACCATGTAATCTCCAATTTTATTCTTATCTATTCCCATTCGTGGACTCCAAAGTGAGATGTTATGTTTATCCCTTCTAGTTTTCCTTTTGTAAACTAAGCCCATAATTTCAACCTCTTTAAGATCCTTCTCTATTTTCATGTCTTCTCCGGTTAGTCTTCTTCTAAATTACTGATGAAGCTTACATGGTTACAATGACAAAGACGAGTGTATCTGTCGTTTCTTAACCCCTTACTTCAAAGCGGCAGATCCATGGGATCCTACCTGCATGCTGACTCCTGTCACCTTCACAACATTATGAGGTGAGTGTTTCTTCTCAGGGGTTGATAAATCTGTGGCTCTGAGGATCAGTTAACTTATCTTAGATCTCGAAGCTCATAAATGGAAAGACAAGGATTTGAACTAGGCATCTTTGCCTCATGCCTCTTTACATGACTCTGATGGTGTAAAAGCTTTCTCAGCCATGAAGTCTACTGTTTCAGCTCAATCTAATGCAGATGCCTGCAATATAGCTAAAATAAGAATAGACCGCTGCCTAACATGGCTTCAAAATCATTGCAGCTCATCAGGCTAATTTTCACCAGCAGAGGCCTAAGTCAGAGGCTTGAGTGAACCCTTAGAAGCCTGTTAGACTCGCAGTAATCAGCCACTTGTTCTAGAATAGAACAGGATGTTCTGGAACATGTTCGAATATCTAGGAAAGTCTACAATGACGGAAATACTCTATTCTAGGCTGTCCGATAAGATGGTCACTAGCCATATGTGCTACTAAACATTAAAAATGTGGCTAGTGTAATGAAAAAAACTGAGCTTTTAATTTAATTTACACTTAAATTTAAATAGCCATACAAACTATGAGTTGGTCTTATTATATCAGCCTCTATCTCAGACTTCCTCATTGTCTTCAAAACACAATAGACTCTTAAAAAGATATAAAGAACCTTAAATGTATATTATTAAGTGGAAGAAGCCAATTTGAAAAGGCCGCATATTGTAGGATTCCAACTCTCTGGCATTCTGGAAAAGGCAAAACCATGGAGACAGTAAAGATTAGTGGTTGCCAAGAGTTGATGTGGGAGAGGGATGAATAGGCTGAGCATAGAAGAACTTCAAAGTCGTGAAAATACTGGGTATGATGCCATCATGATGTATATGTCATTACACGATTGTCCAAACCCACAGAATATGGTTTATGACACCAAGAGAAAAACCGCAATGTAAACTATGGACCTTGGGTAATTATGATATGTCAGCACAGGCCCATTAATTGTAACAACTGTATCACTCTGGTGGGGGGATATGGATAATGGGGAAAGCTATGCATGTCAGGGGGCAGAGGACACATGGGCAAGGGACACCTGTACATTCCTCTCAATTTTACTTCAAACCTAAAAATGCTCTAAAAAACAAAAGTCTTCAAAAATCACACAACAGATTACAGGTTAGAAACCAAAATGTGACAAGGAAAGAACGCTTGCCAAGGAGCCATGTGCTCCTTTACATGTCCCACCTTCCTCTGCAGGTAGGTTGGAGCCACATGACTAGACGTGGCCAAAGATTTCTGAAGTGCCACATGGCTCTAAGGTTGAGGCAATTAAGGCTCAGCATACCTCAATATCCCTCTCTCCCCTAAGAGGCCGTGTGTTCCAAATGACACAACTGGCACGTTATGAGAAGGCGAGTCACAAGAGAGAACTAAGTCTTCATTCCTCCAAGCCTTTGAGATTGCAGGATTTTTTTTCAAATATTTTATTTATTTATTTGTCAGAGAGAAAGAGAGAGAGAGAGAGCACAAGCAGGGGGAGCAGCAGGTAAAGGGAGAAGGAGAAGCAGGCTTCCCACCGAGCAGGGAGCCTGATGTGGAGCTCGATCCCAGGACCCCAAGATCATGACCTGAGCCAAAGGCAGACGCTTAACTGACTGAGCCACCCAGGTGCCCCTGAGATTGCAGGATTAACTGTTACAGCGACATCACGTTGCTGAGGCTGACCCACGAAAATAACAATGAGCGTGCTCAGAATTCTCGGCAGAGTTAGAGCAACAAAGAAGCAGCAGAAGCAGCAGGATCCAAAGAGACGAGAAACTAGACAGTACATTCCATTAACACTGATTTCTGTGTCAGTAGCATTGACAGGATAGCACTGACTTTTATGTGTTACCTTGGTGGAGTGAGGAGCCATTTTTACAATAAGTGTCCTCCAGGTTCATAATAGCAGATGATTAGGATGGTAATCTCCATTCTGTTATCCTACAGTTTGCTTCTAAAGGCAAGTTTTCCCCCACACTAAACACCATCTTGCTTTTTTCCTTTAGCCACAGTCTTAAGCCAATTACATTACATAAGTGGAGATTATAAAACCCGCATTAGCGGTGATTCCTCTGGCAGCCCCACGTCCCTGGAGCTGTCACTTGGCAATTGTTTAATGGGACAGATGTGAACCTTTGGTATTGGGGGTAATGTGAGAAATAGACATTTATGGCCACAGCTTATCAAACTGTACTCCCTTTTGCTAAAGGCAATTCCTGACTATGATTATTGCTAAGTCCCACCAGCCCTCCGTCCCTCCCCAGCTTAAAGAGTCAGTGGCCAGTTAGACATCATTAGCTAAGATCCACTACATCTTTTGCTAAAAAAGGTGCATTTGTTCAATAAATATTTAAGAACACCTGTCCCCCCAGATATGTGAGGCATTCAGAGATTTCTGTGCAGGAACAACTCAGGTCTCCAGGACATAGTTCAGATGCCTACTGCTATCTCTTTGCCCCTCAAGGGTGCAGGAAATCATCAAATGTATTTCTCAATTTCATGACCTGGTGAAAGTACCAAAGCCTTCAAGACATTGAAGACTTCAACAGTACAGAGTAGTGTTGGGGAGCCATCCCAGGCCCAACAGTGCAGGCATGAATCCTGGTCATGCTGTCTGCTAGCACTGGGACTAGACTGCTACTTATTCTTGCTGGGCTCCTGCACAGTGGACACTGAAAGAGTACTATTCCCTTAGCTAATGTGGCGTGTCCATCTCCCCACTTTGATCTGCTTTGTTCCTTTCATCCCATGCCCTTCAGAAAACCTCCATGGACTTCTGGAGCCACTTCACCTAAAGGAACCGAGAGAGTCAGAAGTGCCTGGGAGCTCACGATGCCTTGGGCAGCTGCAGTCCATGACTGTTGCAGGAGTCTCAAAGTCCAATGACGGACTCTGTGCAGGACAGTGCTGCCTGATTTGCCTCCAGAGCTGCCTCAAGGGATCAGGCTGAGGCTAAAATTTAACCCTCGAGTGGCTGCTTCATGGCTCCATCCTGTTTCTCCCACTCTTCTACCCATTTTCCCAGGGAACACTGTCTTTTTTTCTTATAATAAACTTTTTATCTTAAAATAGCTTTTATTGTCTTATTGCTGACGCTGGGACTTCTAGTATGATGCCAAACAATAGTCGTGAGAGTGGGCATCCTATCGTGTTCCTGACCTAAAGGGGAAAGCTCCCAGCTTTTCTCCATTGATAATGATATGCGCTGTGGACTTTTCATAGATGGCTTTTATGATATTGAGGCATGTTCCCTGTATCTCTATACTCTGAAGAGTTTTAATCAGGAAAGGATGCTGTATTTTGTCACATGCGTCTTCTGCATCAATTGAGAGGATCATATGGTTCTTATCTTTTATTTTATTAATGTGCTCTATCATGTTGATTGATTTGCAAATGTTGAACCACCCTTGCATCCCAGGAGTAAATCCCACCCTCTTACGCTGTTGGTGGGAACGGAAGCTGGTGCAGCCACTCTAGAAAACAACATCCTCAACACGCTAAAAATAGAGCTACCCTATGACCCAGAAGTTGCATTACTGGGTATTTACCCCAAAGATACAGATGTAGTGAAAAGAAGGGACACATGCACCCTGATGTTCATAGAGCAATGTCCACAATAGCCAAACTGTGGAAGGAGCCAAGATGCCCTTCAGCAGATGAATGGATAAAGAAGATATGGTCTATATAGGCAATGGAATATTACTCAGTCATCAGAAAGGATGAATATCCACCATTTACATCGACATGGATGGAACTGTGTGCTCGCTTCGGCAGCACATATACTAAAATTGGAACGACATGGATGGAACTGGAGGGGATTATGCTGAGTGAAATAAGTCCAGAAGAGAAAGACAATTACCATATGGTTTCACTCATTTGTGGAACATGAGGAATAGTAGGGAAGACCATAGAGAAAGGGAGGGAACACCGAAGGGGGAGAAATCAGAGAGGGAGATGAACCATGAGAGATCGTGGATTCCAGGGGAAAAAATGAAGGTCTCATAGGGGAAAGGGGTAGGGGTATGGGGAAGCCGGTTGATGAGTATTGAGGAAGGCATGTGTTGTGATGAGCACTGGGTGTTATATGCAACTAATGAATCATTAAACACCACTCAAAAACTAATATGTCCTATATAGTGGCTAACAGAACATGCTTAAAAAAAAAAACCAATAAAGCAATTTATGATTTACAGAAAATCTACAAGATAGTATAATATGCCATACTTCCCATAGGTGGGGTTCCCATATACCTTACACCAAGTTTAGCCTATCGTTAACACCGTCCACTTGTCATAACCGAACCAATATTGATACATAGTTATTAACTAATGTCTATCCTTTTTATTCACATTTTCTTAGTTTTACCTAATTTGCCTTCTCTTTCAGAATCCTATTCAGGATCCCACATTACATTTGGTCCTCAAGTCTCCTTAAGCTCCACTTGCTGTAACAGTTCCTCAGACTTTCTTTGTTTTTGATGATCTTGACAGTTTTGAGGAGTACTGTCAAGTGTTTTGTAGAATGACCCTCAATTAAGATTTGTCTGATGTTTGCCCCCTCAGATCGCACCAAGCCTCGAGTTTACCTAGGACTGAATCCTTGATCAGTCTTCTCCCCTTCCCTATCCTGCTGCCTCTTACTCCTTCACAGGCTTAGTAAATCACATATACATGAACCCTGGTCAGACTTGACTTCCAGAAAAGCAAACCTAAGGCAACTGACAAACAGGGGTGGTCCCGAGAAAATGAGAGTTTGATGATGAACCATTTGCTGGCTGGTAGGCAATAAAGATTCCCTTCATTAGAGCTCTAGGGAACACCAACTGTCCCTGATGTAGAAACATAATTCAAATGCAAAGACTTCTCCTGGGATGAACCAGAACAGGCTAGAGGTGGAAGGGTATCTGTTACCTCATGCAGTATTTCTGGTGTTTGAAAGGTAAGGGGGTGGGGAGAAGGTATTATTATGAGGACCGTAGAATTGAGTGTTGCTACTGAAAACAACACTCACGGATGCTTTGAGGAGAAAAACAGACAGTGAAAATGAATTTTCAAATTCCAGGAAAAGATAACCTGGAATGGTAAAGCAGGCATCCCTGAGATTCCCATTCTATCCCTTGATGGTGCAGGGATACTACTTTGATAAGCCACCGAACAGGGTTTCCCACTAATACCTACTCTGGCCTTTCTAAGTATGATATCAAAATTTCTAGCTACTCAGCCGATCACATTAAAACAGAAAATCAGTCAAACTGGTTATGGACCTATGCAAAGAGGAGACGGTACTCTTAGGCTTTACAGCATGTGGGTTTTGTCAAAGAGATAGTTCGTCTGTCACAAGGCTTGCAGCTTTTCCCAATTCAATTAATTGGAATCTCACAGAAAAGGAAATGCTGTAAAATAAAAGATTCAAACATCTGGGACCCCAAGCACAATCCAGTGGAAAGTACTAATATGATGCATTCACAGCTTGTGGATGGGAATTTTAAGAGCTTTTATTTCTAAGAACCACTGCTCAGAAAGAGTATGGCTCCTTTTTGCAACTAGTGCACAAGGTAGGTTTAGATGGTGGTTTTTCTAAGAATGCAGTTAAGTGGGGGAATATCCAATGTATTCATTCAATCAAAATATATTATTTGAATGTCTCTCCGGGGCCAGCAATGCTGTTAAGGTATAACAGTGAACAAAGTAGATGCAGGTCTTGTCTGTCCTTACAGAGTTTAGGGGCTAATTCCATTTCAATAGCTCCAGGTCCAATGTGGTAGGGGGGAATCGTGGAGAAAAGGTGGCCCCTACAAAACACGTGAACTTCAGTCAAGGGACACAGTCATACTGAGGCACCTTCACCCTTTTTACTCCCTCTTAAGGCTTTCCATCGGCTAATCCAAACAGAAGCCACAAGGCCAAGGAGCCCTACTGATGGGCTGCCACTGAGGGCACTGAGCAGGAGAAGAAAGAAGCAGAGTGGACCTGGAGGGACAGTGGAAGACACTCAGCACATGGTCATGACCCAGGGATGACGATGAGTAAGTACTATCTCCACAAACTACTCCAGGATACTCTCACTCACTCCATACTACAGAAGAAAAGATTCAGGCATCTGGGACCCCAAGCATAATCTGGTGAAAAGCACTAAAATATGGTGCATTCACAGCTTGTGGATGGGATGCTCTCACAGTGTCCCTGGTCACCTGTGCATAATACTTTGTCCCATTTAATTCTGAATGAAAGAACCTGCTCTAATCTATATGATGGGTTCTTGCCATCCCACATAAGATGTTTTTATCTTCCTATATATCTTCTTTTTTTTTTTCTTTAAGTGGCATATATTTATTTTTTAATTTTTATTTATTTTTAAAATTTCTTTTCTGTGTTCCAGAATTCATTGTTTCTGTGCCACACCCAGTGCTCCATGCAACACGTGCCCTCCATAATAGCCACCACCAGGCTCACCCAACCTCCCACCCCCTGCCCCTTCAAAACCCTCAGTTTGTTTCTCAGAGTCCATAGTCTCTCATGGTTCATCTCCCCCTCCAATTTCCTCCAACTCCCTTCTCCTCTCCATCCTATATATCTTCTTGATATGCTCACCCCCCCTTTCCTTCCATGTGACCTATTTCTTTGGAGCAAATTATTCCCTTTGAGAATGCTGGAATTCCTCAAGCATCATATTTAGCCTTCTGATATGAAAATACTGATGGGGATAAAGACTGTAAAATCCCAATCTGACTGCCAATTTGTGGTCAGAGCCACTTTCAAATGAGAGCTCATGAGGAAGTTGAAGAAAAGGCAATCTGAAAATAGTAAATAAATGCCTAGGGGATAATGATGTATGAGCAGAATTGTTACTATTAAACACTCACTTGGTACCGCCAAGAAGAAGAGTTTTACAGCGAAGGACGACCTTGAGAGCAATGCAGTCTACCACTGAGGAGGATGTGGATGGCAAGAAAATGCCAGTGACACGCACAACGACAGCACCATTGGCAGAGATCCACTTTCAAACGCCTACTGAGTGCCTGACGCTACACTCGGCCCTTTATCTGTATTAATCTCATTAATATGCTATTGATCTGATTAATAGTAATTTATACACATCTCATTTAATACTCGAATTGATATTATTACGATCACAGGATTTTTATTTTATATATTTTATCTTACTCAATACTTAAAAGTGATAGTGTTGCTCCAATATTTTACGCTATCCCTGTTCACATGTCATACATTTAATCTCATTTAATACTTAGCACGTCAGCATTTTTATACATATAATTTTATGCATTCTAATACCTTTTATCTCATTGAATACTGAAACTGATATTCCCCTTTTGGCTTTACAGCATGGGGTACTGACGCCCAGGGAGGGTCAGCGCTCAGAATCACGAGGTTGGTGAGTGAGGCTGAAGGGCAGGCCTGTGCGTGGCCCGACGCCCTTGCTCTCTCCACTACAGACGGAGTGCCTCCCCCAGCAGTAAGAGCTGACATGCCGAATCGTCGCCGCACACCAGGCTCTGCGCTATTTTTGTATGCACTTTCTGCATTTGATCTTCACGACAACCTCATGAGGTGGGTTCTATTTTCAATGTCTGTTTTGCAGAGCTCAAAAATGGCAAGCAGACAAGTTATAGTAATTAAGGGAAACTTGTACTCTCCAGACATTTGTTGGGAATCTGGCTAAAAATAGAGGGTCTGGCAAGTCACTGCACTGGGCACTGCTTCATCCTTTCAGTGTCAAGGAAGCCATGAGGTGACCTGTGACTGAGGGGTTAGCCTGTGTTAAAGAAGAAAGATGAGTTAGTGATGTGGGAGCAGAAGCCTCAGCAAAGTAACTCTGTCTTCAGAGGTTCTTCATCATGTAAGAAAAGAAGGACTAGCACTGGCAGATACAAATTCTGAAGGCTTGAAAATAGATTTTTTTTTTTTTGAAAATAGATTTTTCTTTTTTTTCTTTCTTTTTTTTTTTTTTTTTTTGCATAGAAGAGTTTTGTGGTGGTAAGTGGCAGTGGGTGACTCTGGCTCCTTCAGCAAAGAACAATGACTACTACAATGAAAATAGAAGTATGGCTGTCCACTCTACACAGAGAAACATGGGCACAGCGTTTTAGAGGCCAAATAGTTACAGGACTTAAAACAGATGAAAGATTCTAAAGAAAGGTTGTAAAGATGAAATGTCAAAATGCTCCAGTGAGAAAAAAAAAAAAAGGGGGAAGCCAGCAAAGTGGCCCTGTAGCACTCTGGAGACATTGGGTCTTAAAAGGCCCAGTGACAAAGACAGAGCATGTGATCGGAGAGGGACGAGATGTGACACCCACATCGACCAGGACGAATGCTTTAGGGAAGGGTAAAGCCCCAAATTAATGTAGGCAACAGCCAAAGAAAGGCCAGGCATGCACACAGCACTCATTCCATGACCCCTGATGAGGGAACCAACATGCCCTGACCCCATTTGGGGCTCTGGAGTCTGATGGAGCTGCGCGGGAATCCTGGTTGTGCCGTAAACTAACCTAGAGACCTTGGGCATGCCCTTCTTCCAGAAAGGCACAAAGCTAATGTCCTTGTTTCCTGCAAGGCTTGGTTCAAGCTGTCACCTTCTAAATGAGGCCACCCTGACCACCCTATTAATTCGCACCCCCTTGCGTCCCGACCGCCACGCTAGCGCTTTCAAACTCCCTTTTCCTGTAGCCTTTCAGTGACCTCGTGGCGCAACGGTAGCGCGTCTGACTCCTGGTCCAGCCTTTCTTTTATCACATGACTTACCATCTTCTGTTATCCCGAACGTACTTATGATGAAGCTCAGTGTGTTGTTTATTGTGCGTCTCAACCCCCCGCCTACACCAGGGCAAGAGTGTGTGTTGGTTTTGTCCAAAGATGTCTTCGAAGTGCCTAGAATAGTACTGGCACACTGTAGTGCTTAATGAATAACACGAATGAATGAGTGAATGAATGGTATTCTTTAATTACTCTGACTTGTCTGTAAAATGGGACCGCATTCACCGGGTTGTACGAGAATTAAGTGAGATAATGTATATAAAACCCTCAGCACCATGCCTGGTAAAAAGTACTCAACAGATGAAGCCAATGGTAGGGTTTTTCATATCCATCAATTTTCTCCTTTGGTCATCTATTAACTCTGAAAAATAATATCTTGCAGATGAGGAAAATGCGATCTATAGAGATAAAGCCAGTTGTTAACTTGATCTAACATCTCAGAGGTTTCATTTGTAAGAATGGTATAAAGAGAATTAGGCCAGAGGATAGGCAAAGAGATTTGCTCCCCGCTTTTTTCAAGCCTTTTCTAGCTAAGGATGGTTAGCCCCAAACTCACTACCATAGAGACAGAATTCCCGAAACACTGACTAGGTGTATGCTCAGTGAACATTTTATTTCCTAATGTGGCAACCACTAAAAATTATGTTGGTTCACCAGGAGGAATGGGTACTACATAATTGCATTTCCTTCCTTAAAAATGTTCCTGAGACAACAGAAGAAAACTGTAAGCAACGCAAAATATACCTTGATTTTAACAGGGCACATAACAAGGCCCCCTTTAGATGTTACCCATAAGATAGTGAAATGTGGTTTCACTTGTTGGATTTAATCACCAGGACCAAAGATCAGTAAACTTTCACCGTAAACAACCAGGATGTAAATATTTTAAACTGCGCAACCATATAGGTTCTGTCAAACTACTCAATTTCACCATTGCTGTGTGAAAGCAGCCATAGACAATATGAAATGGATAAGTGTGGTTGTGTTCCAGTAAAACTTTATTTATAAAAACAAGGTGCAAGCTGGATTTGGCCCAGGGGCCATAGTTTGCTAACCCCCAGCCCTGATAGCGGAATGACTATAGCCTAAGAGTGCCATGGACTGAACTGCCAGAGAGTCTCTACTGCGGCAACATGAGAACAGGATGACTCCATTCATAAGCGATACAAAGCTAGTAAAAATATCCACCAGGAATGACAAGTTCAAGATTTAAAATTGGGCTGAGAAGCTAAAACTAGCAGCCCAAATAATGCGATATAAGTTCATAAAAGTATATTGTTCTTTGATTAACAAAACATCATAAACATCAAAACAAGCTACAATCTACCAACAAAGTGACGGAAAAACTGGGTCTGGCAGTCGCTCAGAAATAATCTGTGGTTGGCCATATGCTGCCCTCATTATTTATTCACTCCTTCGCTCATCCATTTACTAGTTTTTAGCTATTAATCCCCAACTGGCTTATGCACAGTGCTAGAGTTTTTAACGATAAACGAAATAGTCTCAATCCTTAAGGACACATAGCAATCTATTGGACAAGAAAGATACCCCTTGGGGCGCCTGGGTGGCTCAGTGGGTTAGAGCCTCTGCCTTCGGCTCAGGTCATGATCTCAGGGTCCTGGGATCGAGCCCCACATCTGGCTCTCTGCTCAGCAGCGAGCCTGCTTCCTCCCTCTCTCTGCCTGCCTCTCTGCCTGCTTGTGATCTCTGTCTGTCAAATAAATAAATAAAATATTAAAAAAAGAAAGAAAGAAAGAAAGATATCCCTTTATTTGTTCATTCATTTGTTTTTTCAACACCCAAATACTGTAGTCAGTGATATGGCTGGGCCGGATGAGGGTGAGGGGATGAAAAAGGCAAATGAGATTTAGTCTTTGTCTTTGAGGAACTCTGAATATAATCTTTGAGACACATATTATGTAAACAAATCAATTACAATACAGCATGGTATATGCTGTTTCAGAAATACGACTCAAATGCTGTGAGAGCACAGAGAACGGAATAGCTAATTCACCCTAGAGGATTCCATGAAACCCTAGCATGTGCACTGTTTCTAGAAAATGGATTAAGAGTTTTACTATCAGACGCTGATCTACTCTTTAATGTCTGAGGGATTTTGCTGTCTGGTTACAAACAACCACAAATACTTGTGTTTTGCTTAATATTCCATTTACTAAAATCGTCTATTAGAATACAGGCAAATTTTTAAAAACAAACACTTTGGATAATGTAAATGTCACTTACGAATTTGACTAAACTCCTTTAAGGAAATTAAACTGCACTTACAGCTGTAGTTCTATAGTTGGGTTTCCTGCAGAAGCCTTCCCTGATCAAGGTTTGAGTGTGCACAAGATGTTTGAGAACTCCAGGGACACCGGGGAGGAAGTAGGGGATTAATCCACCATAAGCTTTTTACCCCCCCCCCATTTGGTTAAAATGTACTCGGATATTTGGGAGGCAGCCTTGCACACACTGACTCAGGAATCAGACTTCTCCCATTTAGTGGTTCTGGGGCTCGTTATCCTTCTCTGGATCTGCTGCATTGACCAGTAGCCGAGGAAGAGAGAGAATGAAGGGTTATGCCTGGAGAGTTTTAATGGGCTAGCCCTAGTGGTAGTGTTCATCATGTCGACCCATTCTGATGTGGCTGGAACCATAGGGTCTTCTTGCGTTTTTGTGACTGGCTTATTTCATTCAGCCATGTCCTCAAGGTCCTTCCATGCTGTAGCATGTGACAGAATTTCCTTCCTTTTGAAGGCTGAATAGTATTCCATCGTATGTATAGACAGCATTTTGTTTACCCGTTAATTCACCGTTGGACATCTGGATTGCTTCCACTTCTTGAAATATACTTAACACTACTGAACTACGCACTTAAAGATAGTTAAGATGGTTTTTACAAAATGATGTAGCTGGCCAGCCTCCAGCATTCGGCCCCATGGTGATATGAACCTGAGATGGAATGACCTCCTCAACTAATGGTGGATAGAGATCTAACCCACCCAGACTCCTTCTTTCTTGCCCCTCTCTTATGGACAATAATCATTTTAAAAGGCTGCTTCCAAAATGTCCAACATCCTTATGCCTCTGATGGTCCCCTCCCGCAGAGAGGTCTGCAGTACAGGATAACATGCCCCCTAGATCCAGAATATAAGTGCCCCAAAATACTAGCATTCCCAGTCTCCCAGCATTTCCAAGGCTTCAATTTCCAAAGCCCCATGTCCTTTCTCTGGGACACTTCCCACTTGTGAATACAGAATACAACTTGTGAGTATAAGTTCTGGCATTGGGATCAAACAGATCTGGGTTTGCAGATTGGCTTCTGCACTTGCAATCTGCGTTGTGTTTCAGGAAGTTAATTAGTTTGCTTGAGCCTCAGTTTCCTTGGCAGTGAAGTTAGACTAAAGTAAGTTCTCTCTTGGATATTTTCTCCAGATCCACTCTCTACACATCTACCTCCTTCTCTCCGCCTGGGAGACCAACCTATATGGACTACTACAGTGGCTCTCAGCTGGCACAATCCTGTCCCCTCCAGGGACATTTGGAAACATAGAAACATTTTTGGTATCACAGCTAAGGAAGCTGCTATTGGCATCCAGTGAGTGGAAACCACAGATGTTGTTAAACTTCCTAGTGCACAGGAGGATTCCCTAACAAAAAATTATCCAACCCTAAATATCAACATTGCAGAGGTTGAGTAACCCTGGACTATACCAATAGGTTTCTGTCCCTCCGGTTTCTAGTTGGTGTTGGCCAATAGGGAACTCTAGCAGGAATCAAGAGAGGAAAGATTAAGTCAGGCTGTCCATTCCCTTTAATCCCACTCAAAGAGGTTACCTGAGGTTGGCTGTGTCTGTCCCAGTAGACCCCTGCTCCACTCAAGGTAGGCTTTTCTCTTTCTAGAATCTGGTAGCTACTGCCTGAATTCATCAGGATCCCCTGATCCTGGCCCCAGGAAGACCACACTTCCTCTTGAGGTTCCTTTGTACTTTGCTGCACCTTTGTAAACCTGTAGACTTTGTAAACGTTGTAGAACCTGTTTCAAATAAGCTCTCTTCAAATAATCCTAACTAGGTGATCTGTTTCCTCTTGGGATTCTGTGTGGTATCAGTAACAATCTCGTAAGGCTGCTAGAAGGTTTCAATGAGATCATAGAGACACTCGGCGCAGTGTAAGGCACGTTGTGAATGTTCAGGGAATCACAGCCTTCTCATGAGGCCTCTTTGGGAATTGCTGTTTCACTGGATCTTCTGAACAGATGACCCTTCCTTCAAATGAGCCACCTGAAAATTTTCTCCCTTCTTAATTTGGAGCATACACGGATCTTAAGAGTAGATCAAGCCTCTTTCCCCCCCCCCCCAACAGCTACACTTTCCCCCCAACAGCTACACTCCAATATCTAGAGATAACTGTTCTGCCACAGAGCTCAAATATGGTGTTAAAATATGTTCTGAGTTTGAAAGAAATTCCAGGTCTGTTTCTGCTCTGGGAATGCAAGACATTATTTGTGTCCCTGTCATATAAATTTGGAAGCAATGTCCATGCTGGCCCTTTTCTCTCCAAGTTTCCTGACTCAGTAGAAAGAATGCATGAGCCCGATTTTTATTCCTGGTGACAGGAGGAGAAAGGTTGGGCTACATCCTCTGCAGACGTGGTTGGAAAAGATTCAGACTCAGCAATGGAAATCACCATACCACCCCGCTCAAGAGAGCATGGGAGCCTCTGGCGGCTTCCCCACAGGTGACATGCAAGACCAGAGTCCAGGCATAGAATGTGTTTGAGGATATGTTGGAAACACTGGGGAAAGTCCATTCATTCATTCATTCATTCATTCATCCATTCATTCATTCAAATATATATTGATATTTGAGAGTAACTCTGACTCTTTCACTTAAGTCTATTCTATGTCATTACCTCCAGCCCATAGAACAATAATAATTATAGATAATATCATGTTTTCATCCACTGTCTCATCCAGATCTTTCAAAAGCTCTAAGAAGTGGTTGTTCCTATTGGCCCATTTTAAGGATGAGGAAACTGAAACTTGGAGAGAGGAAGTCATTTGCCCAAGCCGCATGGCACTGAACTATGATTCATAGACAGACTGATGAACTCTAGAGTCAGAGAGACCAGCCTGAGTACAGTACCTTGCTTTGCTGATCCTCTTGTCCTCTATAACAGCAAGACCATGGCCAAGGTTAAGGACTAGCAGCTAACACTATGATTAAGAAGCCAAAAAAAAAAAAAAAAAAGTAAGGAATTTTGAGCCTGGCAACCCTGAGCTCCAGTTTTGTTCTGTCTCTCAAGAGCTATGTCCTTCAGTCAAGTCATTTAACCTGTCTGGGCTCAGTTTCCTCATCTGCAAAGTGGAGGATAATAATGTCTGCCTTGTAGGGTGAGAACTCCCAACAAACGCAGAGGTCTCCAAAGTGGGGTGTGGGAAGAAAACTATCAGCATGTTGATTTCTAACTTATTTAATTCATCTCCAAACAACAAAGGAATTCAGGCTCCACTAATAATATTTAATGTATGCATAGACATGGGACCCCCATATTTGACATGTATGTTAGCTCTTTTCTTTCCTCTACAATGCCGAATGGCTGGTAACACCCCCGCATTCATCCATTTGCTTTTAGCAAATTGCCTTATGTGGGAATTTATACGTGTCTGGCAAATGGATTTAGGCTTTGTAATAACCAGTGTTTAAGCAACAAACTCACAAAATGGACAAGCGACTTAAAAACATTCCTGCTAAGGATCTATTTAGAAAAAAACACTAACGAGGTAAGTATGAGTAAACACACTCATCAGGGCTTTTCATGGACCACTCCACAAGGCAAACAAGATGATGACATAACCCAAGGTGACAAAGTGCTGACCTCTACCCACCCAAATGAAACCACCATCAGAAGGTTTGGAATATGGATTTGCAACACTGTAATTAATGACAATCTTTTCTCTACGTGCAACTTGGAGATACTAGCTAATGATAGTACAAAGCCACCACATTAGCGAGACATTAAATTTGTTTATTTTGAGGTAATTTCATCCTTCTAAAATTTGTTTTGTGTATGTTTTATAAGGTACTCAAAAAGCACCACTTGGCAGTGTAAAAGTAACTAATCAAATGTAATAATGTTAGTGATATGTACTTAAAATCATTTTTATTGGTGGGTATGCCATTTAAAAAGCATGGAGACCCCTGAGCTAATATACATAATAAAGCAATTGATTCACAAACTACCATGCAGTAGTTGCTCAATAAAAGGCAACTGTTGGAATCAAGAAATGGGCAGAGGACATGAACAGACATTTCTGCAAAGAAGACATCCAGATGGCCAGCAGACACATGAAAAAGTGCTCCATATCACTCGGCATCAGGGAAATACAAATCAAAACCACAATGAGATATCACCTCACACCAGTCAGAATGGCTAAAATCAACAAGTCAGGAAATGACAGATGCTGGCGAGGATGAGGAGAAAGGGGAACCCTCCTACACTGTTGGTGGGAATGCAAGCTGGTGCAGCCACTCTGGAAAACAGCATGGAGGTTCCTCAAAATGTTGAAAATAGAACTGCCCTATGACCCAGAAATTGCACTACCGGGTATTTACCCTAAAGATACAAACGTAGTGATCCAAAGGGGCATGTGCACCCGAATGTTTATAGCAGCAATGTCCACAGTAGCCAAACTATGGAAAGAACCTAGATGTCCATCCACAGATGAATGGATCAAGAAGAGGTGGTATATATACACAATGGAATACTATGCAGCCATCAAAAGAAATGAAATCTTGGGGCGCCTGGGTGGCTCAGTGGATTAAGCCGCTGCCTTCGGCTCAGGTCATGATCTCAGTGTCCTGGGATCGAGCCCCGCATCGGGCTCTTTGCTCAGCAGGAGCCTGCTTCTCTCTCTCTCTCTGCCTGACTCTCTGCCTACTTGTGATTTCTCTCTCTGTCAAATAAATAAATAAAATCTTTAAAAAAAAAAAAAAAAAAAAAGAAATGAAATCTTGCCATTTGCGACAACATGGATGAAACTACAGCGTATCATGCTTAGCGAAATAAGTCAAGCAGAGAAAGACAACTATCATATGATCTCCCTGATATGAGGAAGTGGTGATGCAACATGGGGGTTTAAGTGGGTAGAAGAAGAATCAATGAAACAAGATGGAATTGGGAGGGAGACAAACCATAAGTGACTCTTAATCTCACAAAACAAACTGAGGGTTGCTGTGGGGAGGGGGGTTGGGAGAAGGGGATGGGATTATGGACATTGGGGAGGGTATGTGCTATGGTGAGTGCTGTGAAGTGTGTAAATCTGGCTATTCACAGACCTGTACCCCTGGGGATAATAATATATGTTTATAAAAAATAAAAAATTTAAAAAAAATATGAAAAGAGGAAAAAAAAGTCACTTATAAAGAATATACTTGAAGTGATTAAAAAAAAAAAAAAAGGCAACTGTTGCCCAAGTGTCTCGGTCAGTTAACCACCTGACTCTTGATTTCAGCTCAGGTCATGATCTCGGGGTTGTAAAATCAAGCCCCACCCAGGGCTCTGTGCTGGGTATGGAGCAGCACAGAAGCTACTTAAGCTTCTCCCGCTCCCTCTCCCTCTACCTCTCACCCATCCTCTAAAACAAAACAAAACCCCGTTGTTAATATCAATTCCTCATTTATTGAGCACTTTCTAACTACACGTTTTTGTACAAGTCTTAAAACATTTTTTTATGAAAAATTTCAAACCCCCCAAATGTAGAAAGAATAGTTTGATGCACCCATATATAACTTTATCCAGCTTCAACAATTATCATTTTGCCAACCTTGTTTAATCTCTTCCCTAACTTATTTTTCTGGACCATATGAAAGCAAATTCATATCATTTCACCTGAAAATAATTTGGTGTGGACCTCTAACTGAAAAGAACAATTTGTTTAACTCCCTTGCCATTTTCACACTCAAAACAATTATCAGTAATTCTTTTAACATTATCCATCACGCTACTATTATTACCATCATTATTACTATCCTTAATGAAATGAAAGTATGATTGGGTCCCTCCAACATCATTCCATCTTCATGACCATGTCTGAACTCCTCACAAAGCCCTAATCTACCCCCACCTCCTTGTCCATCCCTGTCTTCTCTTCCAGTGTTGGCTCTTCCTGCTCCTTCAACCTGCAAGACTCCCTCCTCACTCTGGAGCTGCCCCCCTGTCCTTTCGTACCACATCCTACCCATGTGGCCTCCCTGGGAAGCCCTGACTGCTTCCGTACTTGCTGCCTGTTCTGACTTCCATCTCCGAGTTCATTGTATCATCCGTGCATCCTGCCCTCAACATTCTGTGCTCCTTGAGAACTAGGATGGTTAAATTGTGTGTCAGCTGGGCTAAAGGATGGTGGTAAAGCATGACTTCTGGATGTGTCTGTAGGAGCGTTTCCAGAAGAGACAGGCATCAGAATTTGTACACGGAGTAAAGAAGATCAGCCCTCACCAAAGCAGGGTAGGCATCATCCAATCTATTGTGGGCCTAAATAGAACGAAAAGAGGAATGGCAAATTTGTTCCTGCTTCTTGAGCCAGAACATCCTTCTTCTCCTGCCGTAGGACAATGGCTCTTCTGGTTCTCAGGCCTTTGGGTTTCAACTGGTGCTACACCACCTGCGTTCAGATGGCAGACCATGGGACTTCTAAGCCTTCACAACTGTGAGAGTCAATCCTTCATGATAAATCTCTTTGCATATGTTCAAATGTGTCCTATTGATTCCTTTCCTCTGGACAACTCTAACTAATACAAGAATCAAGACCATGTCCTGTTCATCAGTGTAGTTCTGCACAGTGCCTGGGGCTTGGTGCCTAGCACATCCCTGTAAGGGTTGCAGGACTGGAAAAAGGAATCGTTCAGGAGTGGGAAGGTACAGTCAACCCTGACGGGCCAAGAAAGGGGAGCAAATAACATAATGGGGTCCATCGGGACAAGGACACAATGAAATGTCACACCAGGAAGGTTTGGATCAATAGATGAGCTCTAAAACCCTAAACAAATGAAACAGTCCTGGCTTTCCATTTTAAAAGGTGCCACATGGGACCTGCAATTGATGGCAGCCCTTTAAGTATATCTAGAATAATCAGATAGAAGTTCCACTTTTCCCTAGTGGCAGAAATTTTCTCTAGGGCAGAAATTTTTATTTGTATCATTCACTGCTGTACCTACATTGCCCGTACACAGTAGGTGCTCAGTGAAGATTTCTTGGGTGAATCAATGAATGGATAAATTAACGTAGGTCTGGTTGAAGAAAGATGTAAACTGGATACAAGTAGAGACAGAAAAGTAACTGTTTCCTCACTACCCCTCAGAATCACCTACGGGGAATCACCTAACCTGCTGACCCTGTGACAATCAATATCATGCCTACCTCATTTAATCTTGTCTTTCCAGTGTCCTGCAGAATCTGGCATGTAGCAGTGCTCAATAAATCACTGTGGAACAAATGATTCTTTCTGTGAAATGGAAGCTAATATTACTTAGCTTGAGATGAATTAGGATTTTCAACACTCTTCACGTCTTCTGTGGAAGTTCTATATTAGTTCAATCTCTAAGTGTTTTTAGCCTTGTTTTTTAAGAGTCTTGAATCAATTCCAACTTATCAATCAAGGTCATATTTGTCATTGGAACATCTGCTTGCTAACATGAGTGTGCTTGCATTTTGTTAAGCTTTCTATTTTTATTAGCCTGGCATAACAGAACATGCCAGACCATTTCCAGATCATGATACTGTCATAAATGGGGTACCAGTGTCTTGGGAGCTACCAGTAGGTGCCTCTGGGGGAAAAAGAGAAGTTCTGAAGACACAGATTTTGCAAATTCTACATTAAACAGAAAGTTCTTCAATGCAGGATTGCTCAGAACATTTGTTATACTAATATGAAACTAAAAAGAAGGTGTCGAAAGATGGTAATCTCCAAATTCTTTATTGCTTAAAACCCTATACGTTTTAGATATTTGATGGAACACATTTTAACAACCTAGAGATTGCCTGTTCCAAGAACACAGTTTTAGAAATGCCGTTATCAAAAATACCAAATCATGAGGATCCTTGCACTTTCTAAACTATTCAGCTTGCTCAAATTAAAATGCCTGGTCTACCATAGTAGTGAAAGGCCCAAGCTTATTCAGACACCCTCTTCTGCTCCTCATAATCGCAGACACACCAGAGTCAAGAGATTGGGCTTTCCTGTGAGCCTGACTTAGTACAAGTCTCAGCTCTGAACCTTCCTATATGTGTAACATTTGCAGGTCAATTATCTCTCGACCTCAGTCTTCTCATCCATAAAAATAAGAACAATGACATTGTAGATGGGCTAGATGGACTACTTAACCATGACAGTAGGGATTGACTTTGAAGCGTCATGACAAGGTCACGTGGGAAGTGATAGGTCATTCATGGAGTGTCAGGCACTGATGAGGAATCTGCAGACGGAGCTGTAAACACAGCAAACAGAAGTCCTTGCCCTTGGGAGATACCAGCCCAGCAGAGGAATATAGAGACTTCAATGGAACCCACTTCTCATGTGGTTCCCAGGGGCAGCCAGCGTGGGCACCAGAACTCTAGGGCAAGAGCAGGTGCTCTTGGTACAAAGTCCGTTGCCATGTTCCTGATGAATGATGGGGAAGCTGTGAGTTCTCCTGTTACGGGGAGCTACCTGAACACTGCCTCTGTACCGTGGCTGCAGCATGCCTAACAGGGGACAATGTCCTGACTCCTCCTCCTTCCCATGATGGAAGCGCATAGCAGCAGAACAACCGTGCAGCCTGGACTGCCTCGGGGCCCATGTGCCCGGAAGCCCCGTGGTAAGGGCCTAAGACAAAATGAGACCAGTCAGGTCAAAGCCTCTCCTCACCTGAATTGTAAGATGAGCTCTCCATGTTTGATGTTGGAGACTAGAGTCACAGATACCTGTGGGTGACAGCCACTGGCCACCTAGAGCCTAGAGCCCTATTCATGCAAAAGACTCATACAACTTATTTATACTGGGGGGCACACACCTGGATGGGTAGCTGTTCAGTGCCCTGTTTTGTACTTCTGTTTCCCAGTGATAGGGAGCAGCCTGCGCCTTCTCCATCACCTGCCTCCCTGGGAGATGGAGAAGGTGGTCCCTAAATGTGCTTGCTTTCCTCCCTCCGCCTGCATCCCTCCCACCGCCGCTCTCTCGGAGGCACTAGGCATTTAATCGTGCATGCCACAATTCATTATGCCTGAAGCTTAAGAAGGGGCTGCGGGCTCTGCGTACTTCCCTCTGCAAACTGGGTGCACACCAACTCCTGTCCTGCCTGCTTCGTGAATCATAGTCCAACACGTTCTCATAATTACCTCGGTTTCAGGCTTGAGATCCTAATGAACTTAAGAAGGCGACAAAATAGTAAGTTTGTACCAAATAGAATAAAACTGTGCATACCTCCTTTGTGTAACACTTAGCGGCATATGGTGAGAGCCAAGCACACTAATAAAGTTACAAAGCAATCTAAGGGTTAGGGAGACTGTCGCTCCTTCTTGGGCTCTGGCAGGAGCGCACGTTGCTAACATTGCAATTTCCCAGATTGTCTGAACACCTGCAGGCATTCAAGGACCCTCCTCCTCTCAAGCACTCTCCTTGATGTCTCATTCAACAAGACCATCTTAATTCCGGGAGAGGTACAGTGTTTGGGTTGGAGAGACTAGGTCACAAACAAACCTTATCTCATATGCCAACCCAGATTGTCTGGGGATGCCTGGAATGCTGTGTTGAGAAGGATTCTGAGGCTGCACTTGGGCTCATTGGGAATGACGACCGCTTAGTGACAATATTTGCCGGGAGGAGGACATGGGTCTAGGAAGATGTCTGTACACACATTGACATTTCTTTTGGTGAAAAGAGACTTAACCGAGGAATTGAAGGCCCTGTGTTCTTGGGAAAGTCATTCACTGTCTCCAGCCTCAGCTTCCGGTCTATCCAATCAAGAGGATGATAACATCTCCCTTGTAGGATCCTGGTGAAGATCAAATTCAGTGTGTAAAACTGCTTGGGGAACCATAATATGTGAGATTATGTAATTTCAAAAATATCTACATTCAAATAACTGTGTGTAGATTTTCTTTTCTTTTTAAAATTGTATTTATTTGAGAGCAAGAGAGAGAGCACAGGTAGGGGTAAGGGGCAGAAGCAGACTCTACACTGAGCAGAGAGCCTCACGTGCGGCTAGATCCCAGGACCCTGGGTTAGGATGCCTAACCCACTGAGCCATACAGGTGCCCTTCGATTTGCTTTTCTAACGCTCTAGCGAAGGCTTTTTCAACCTCAGCACTCCTGACATTTTGCCATGGATTGTTCTTCGTGGTGGGGCTGTTCTAGGCATTACAGGGCATTTAACATCATTCCTGGCCTCAACCCACTAGATGCCCATAACAGATGCCCCTAACAATCAAAATATCAATCAAAAATGCCTCCAGATGGGGCACATAGGTGGTCCAGTCAGTGAAGTGTCTGACTCTTGATTTCAGTTCAGGTCGTGGTCTTGGGGTCATGGGATCAGCCCACATCTGTCTCCACACATCAGTGGGAAGTCAGCTTCTCTCCCTTACTCCTTCCCTCTCCCTTTGCCCCTCCCTCTCTAAAAGAGCACTTGTGCTCTCTCTCTCTCTAAAATAAAATAAATTAATGTAAAAAAACTATAGCAATCGCAAGCCCCAACAAAGAGATTTTTACTTAATTATTCAAGTGTCGTTGGGGCACCAGAGTCTATCCCCCAGGTGACTCTTAGACACATTCCGGAGTTGAAAGCCTTTCACAAAGCTGTAAGGAATCCTTTCTGAGCGGACACACATTCCCCTCTCCTGCAAGCTACAGCCCCATGGACTCCCTGGGCCTTGGCCATGTGCTCTTTTGGGGAAAGGCCACAGGTCCTCCCAAGGGGAAATGAGGCAGAAGGTTCCCCACACTCCAACCCAATATGTAACTTCCTTCCTCTCTCAATCACAAAAATGCCAATTTCTCATGACTATATGAAGCAATTTATCCTTTAACAGATGACTGAGGGAACGGGACGGAGGAGACGGTTCAACGTGATGGATATCCACGCATGTGCCCCTTAAAGCAACTTTCCAAAGACAACAAAAGCCCTAAGATCCCTTCGATAAAATGGAGCTAGACAGAAACCGTGCAAGTAGCATATGACGAGATACCGATGGTAAAATTAAAGGCAAACATTGTTGATGAGCTCACTAGAGCCTAAAGTGCTAAAGCACAATATTAGCCTTGGTGGAAATAACTCCACTGAAGTATGTCCTTCCTGCTACACAGCTTTCCTAAGGCTCTGAAAGCCTTCTGCCTCTCGCAGCGTCTCACTCTCGGTCACCAGGCATTTTCAATACAATGAACAGAGAAGAGAGTTTGGGAATGAAAGTGAAGGGTAATTGAAGTGTTGCCTTGATCCATTGTTACAAGTGAATAGGCAGAGAGACAAATACTCAGTCCCCGCGCAGACCCTCACAGAAGCCCTTCAGCGAGTGGGACTAGCGCAGCAGCCAGTCCATCAGCATGTACTTACCGAACACACACCACAAATAAGTCACGCGCTAAACTCTGGGGGATACCAAGATGGATAAGACACAGATCCTGCCCTCTAGGTGTTTGTAGTCTAGTCAAGGACTTAGAAAAACATAATCAATAATACTGAATGGTCTGAGTTTAACTTCAAATGAATAGTTCCAAAGAGAGATACTGAGCTGGGGGTTTTAGGCAAAACTAAGTGAAAATTGCACGTGGAGGCTGGGCATTTCGGTCAGTCCCCAGGCATCAGTTCTTCTGTACTGACTTGCAGGAGGGCTGTTAGCCTCCTGAGTGAAGGAGGGATGCACCTGTTGGACAGCCAGGGGAGACTGAGAAAGGCATGGCACTATGCCCACCTCCTCCTGGGACCCAGCAATCCACTGTGCTGCACAAGACAGAAGTAAAGGAAAGAAGCATGGGCTGGAGGGAAGAGGCATCTCCCAGCTCTCCAGGGGGAACAGCGGCTGGATCAGCAGGAACGTGGGGGCTGAGCAGAGAAGGGGAAGTTCTTGCCCTCTGCCCTGCGACAGAAGCAGCCTCCAGGGCAGAGCTCTATTTTCCAGCAGAAGAAAACAGGCTCTCATTATGGGACAAGGGTGTGACAAGGACACCGAGCTCCTGGCAGAGCAACACAACCCCAGGCATGTGGGGTGCCATATGGGACACCCTCAGGGACTCCAAGACACACTTGAGGTATCTTCATTCTGAGCTTGAGGGTTGGAGAGCCCTATGATACCTGTGGCAGAGCAAAAGGAATGGCAACTAAGCAAAAAACATGCAGACTTGAACTTCAGAAGAAAAGCCTGCTTTGACTCTGATTCTACAACTATGTGTGAGGTCAACAGAGCTATAAATAATCAGCGCCGCACGGGCTGACACCAACATGTCACAGCACCCAAGAGCCTAAAATCTCTCTTGGCCAAGAAAGCTGTTCTTGAAGTGACATTTAGCCCTCAGAGCCCTAAAGATTCCAATCCAGCAGCTTGGGTCCCCAGTGAGGGCTTGCCTGGGCACATGAGACAGAGGACGGGACATTAGGATTGATGCTGTCAGTACGTGCCTTGGTCCAAGCCCCTCTCTCCACTACCTCCTGACAACTGGTCTCCTTGTCTCTAGAATACATGCTCCATATAGCAGCAGTGTAAGCTTTTCAAAGCTCCAAATGAACCATGACACTGTCCTGCTCAAAAGTCTTCCAATGTCTTCCCCTCTCGATTATGATAAAAGCCAAACTTCTGGGACGCCTGGGTGGCTCAGTTGGTTAAGCAGCTGCCTTCGGCTCAGGTCATGATCCCAGCGTCCTGGGATCGAGTCCCACATCGGGGTCCTTGCTCAGCAGGGAGCCTGCTTCTCCCTCTGCCTCTGCCTGCCATTCTGTCTGCCTGTGCTCGCTTTCTCCCTCTCTCTCTCTGATAAATAAATAAAAAAACTTAAAAAAAAAAAAGCCAAACTTCCTCCATGCCCACTGGGCTCACGGACCCATCCTGCGCACTCCCCAGACTCATTCCCCAATTTTGTCTTGCTCACTTCACTTCAGTGACAAAGCCTTTGTCATAGACCCAGAATACCCCTAACTCATTCCATGCCTCAGGGCCTTTGCACTTACTGCCAAGATACTACTCTCCATATATTCTCACCGTTGTTTCATCTCTTCATTCAGGTGTCTACTCAAGTGTTATGTTTCCACAGAGCTCTCTCCCCTATTCCATAGTCCCTAAAAGAGCCTCCATCATCTTCTACCTCCTTAACTTATTTAATATTTCTTCATAGTACTTAACTCCCAATATCACATATAAATTTGCTCGAGTGTTTGTGTATTGTCTCTATCTCACATTAGAATATAAATGCCAGGACGGCAATCTATCACCAGTGCTTAGAAGTATGCCTGCCATTTAGTGTACAATAAATATGCATTAAAAGACTCCTTCTCAAGCTACTAGGAAAACTGCTAAGCCCTCTAGCCCCTCCTTTGAAGACCCGGCTTTGGAAGCCGCTAACGTGCACTGAGCTTCTCGATGACAAATGTCCCCATCTCATCACTTGTCCCCATCCCAGCACGCATCAACACCAGCGACTTACTATGTATTCTTATTTGTTTTGCTCCTAGCTGCCCATATGAATATCATCCCGAGGCAAGCATCATACCTCACATTTTACCGCACCCCAGGATCAGATCTTACATTTATTAGATTTAAATATCACTGTGCTGGATTCAACTTCTCTTTCCAGTCCACTGAGATCTTTGGGATCCTGATTCTTTCCTTTGGCATGACACTGCCCCGGCCCGCCACCACCCCCTCTGCCTTGCAGGGGGTTGGTGGTGGCAGGCAAGCCCTTCCCTCTTCTGGTCCTGCTTGTACTGCCAACCAAGTTGGGAGAATCAAGGTACGGCCTTGGCTCCCTTTTGTACGTGCCCAGCCTTGCCTACCTCTCTGTCCCCAAAGGAGGAGATACAGAGAAGGCAACAGACCTGAGTACCGGCCAGCTCTGAACCCCGCGGTTTGAACCCCAGCTTCTCCACTTCCTTGCTTTGTAAGTTTTGGCCGTGGGATTATCTTCTCCTTCCTGCAGCTGAGTTTGTTTTTCCTGATACATAGAAACAACAGTTCCTATCTCCAGAGTTGTTGTGAGGACTGGACACGGTGACAGAGCACCCAGTACGATGCCAGGCATTTGATGAATACATCATCTATGTGCGTTTAAAACCAAACCAACAGCTCCGACAGGCCACATTGGGAAACAAGAGAGGAGACTGAAACCCAGCTACTTCACAGAGTCTTTTTTAAGGAATGGGGAAAAAAATCAGGGCCTCCACAAATGAATTCCCAGTCAGAGGTCACGTGGACAGTTATGCTCATTGGTTCCATGTTCACCTCATAGTCCCCAGGCATCCGTAAGTCTGAAGATGCGGGGCTTGCACCGGGGGCAGCAGGGATCCGTGCAGGGGCGCAGGGATGGCTGTAGAGGCCGCTGGCAGCCCGGCAGGCCCGGGGCCCTCACTACCTTCCTTCCCCACAGCACTGATAACAACGTGCTCATCCAGCTGGCGTTTCTGCATCTACCTCACGCTCATTTAAATAATGGCACAAACCGTAAAGATGGGGAGATAATCATAAAAAGCTCAGGGAAAGTATGCAAATAGAAAACTCTCCAAACTCCAAGAAGGCTGGGAGAACAAAGATAATCAAGCACGTTATCAACACGCCCCAGGTGTGCAGGCGCTGGCAGCCCGAGGGGAGCCCACGCCAGCAGGGGAACAGGGCAGCCCTCACCCGTCCTGGTCTGGTACCTGCTTTCATTTATGAACTTGATCTCCCTCCCCCTCCCCCTCCCTCCCTCCCTCGCAAACTCCAGAGAATCTTACCAGACGGAGCTTGAGCACATTAAAGGGTGGAGGAAAGTGGAAGTTAGGTGTTTCCCATAATGTGTATTCTCGACCCTGCTCCCTTAAGATGTTCACCCCGATGGGGCAGCCACAGCAAGCACTCAGAACGGTGCCAGGGTCATCACCCCCTGCTCAAAACCTAGGTGGCTTTCACCATGCTCAGAGTAAAAGGCAAAGCCTCCCTTTTCCGGGGCTTCTAAGGCTGTCCCCACCCCTCTAACTTCAACCCCATCTCCCTCCCTGGCTCCACCCAGCCACACTCTGCTCCTTTGCCCACCACCCCATCTCCCTCCCTGGCTCCACCCAGCCACACTCTGCTCCTTTGCCCACCACCACCCAGCCACACTCTGCTCCTTTACCCACCACCACCTAGGTGGCTTTCACCATGCTCAGAGTAAAAGGCAAAGCCTCCCTTTTCCGGGGCTTCTAAGGCTGTCCCCACCCCTCTAACTTCAACCCCATCTCCCTCCCTGGCTCCACCCAGCCACACTCTGCTCCTTTGCCCACCACACACGCTCTGTGTGTCCGTGCAAACTGCAAGCCCTCCTCCCTGACTCTCCCTCTCCCGGCTTTGCCTTTGCTGGCACTTAACACCATTTGAAATAGCTTCTCTTCTGATTCATTCTTTGATTTTTTTATCTTTCTCCTAACTAGAATGCAAGCCCAATGACAACAGGGCTTCTTGTCTAGTATCTGTCCAGGGCTGTCAACTTACCTGGCACATGGAGGAGGCTCTATACATATTTGCTCAATTAACCTTTTGTCGTTGACTAAAGCTATACACATGTTTATTTTGATTTTTCCATTTTCTTCCCCTTTTACTATTTCATAGCATTGGTGGGAAGACTGAAAGAACTAATTCCTGATGAAAAGTTTACTGCGTTGCACCTGGTACATGATACATACTTAATGAAGGTTGAATGCCCTTATTATTGAGCAAAATTCAGCTCTGTGTAGAGTGAGCCCTGGTAACAGACCTTCTTCTTTGTGGCATTCAAGAAGGGATTGTGTAAAGACAGCCCTACATTTGGCTCTTTTGCATAAGAAGGAAGTAAGGGGGAGCAGGGCTCACCTGCGGGCAAGGCCCTCAGGGTCAGGCAGCAAGAGCTGGGAGGGCAGAGCTGGAGAACTCACAGGGGGGCTTCCTCACCCCTGTCCAATAGCCCCTCAATGAACAGTGCTCACCCCATCCTCAGGGCTCCCAGTCTCCAGCTCCTTGAGGGCCTTCTAGTGGACCCATCGCAGGTTCTGTGTGAGTGCGTGCAATAGTTTCAAGTCATTAATGAGAATCTCCCTCTCATCAGAATCCCTGTACATCTGAGTCTGACCGAGACACAGCTTCGCGCTCCTTGTCCTTCTGTCTGGTGAGCGCCCCTACCTCCAGCTCACCTTCGGAGCACCCCCGCTTGCGTCTCCCACGGTCCCCGAGCACGTGAGCACATCACTTCCAGAACCAAAAAACCACCTTCTCTTAGCACCACTGTCCTCACTCATGTGTTCAGGCCCTCGGCCAAAGGACAACAGCAGGTGACACCAGTCACACCCAAGACTCTGGGAGTTTGCAGGGCTGATTTCTGGCCCAGCTGAGTAGCCAATGGCTCCTTCAGAACTCCACTCAAAAGCATCTCTCCAGAGAAGCCTCTGCTAACTATCCAGTCTGTAAACTGTCTCCCCTCACTTGTCACTCTCTATCTGTATCCTCCTAATCTTGCCAATCCTCAGTCTGATTCCCCCAGATTAGGAACAACAGCATCACTTGGGAACTTGTTAGAAATGCAGAATCTTGGCTTCACCCCAACCTGCCAAATCAAAATTTCCATTTTTTTTTAAAGATTTTATTTATTTATCAGAAAGAGAGGGGGAGAGAGCGAGCACAGGCAGACAGAATGGCAGGCAGAGGTAGAGGGAGAAGCAGGCTCCCTGCTGAGCAAGGAGCCCGATGTGGGACTCCATCCCAGGACGCTGGGATCATGACCTGAGCCGAAGGCAGCTGCTTATTAACCAACTGAGCCACCCAGGCATCCCTCAAAATTTCCATTTTAATAGGGTTCCTCAGGCCACCCATATGGACATGCAAGTTTGAGAAGCACTGCTTTAGAGCTCTTCTCACAGCCTCTAATTGTCTCATTTGCTTACTTAGTAATTATTTATCTCACTCTCAACTAAAAAGAAAGATTCATGAAGGCCGGGACCTTCATGTCCTACTTATCATTGCATTTCCAGTGCCTAGCTACTGGCACATGGTAGGTTGTCAAATAAATATGAAATACTAAGTAAATGAATGAAGAAATAAGTTTCCAAAGTTTCTTCAAACTCTAATGTTTTAGGATCAATGGTCTTCTTTCTAGTTCATTTCCTTCTCCCTATCATCCAAGCTGCGTTCACCTGCCTTCATCAAGCATTCACTCACCAACTTCTGTGTAGGATGTTCTATGTTGAGCCCTGAAGAGAGTTCAAAGGCAGTGTCTGCCCATAAAGACTTCGTGGTTGAAAAGATTCACCTGTAAGAAACAACTTCTGTTTTATCTGATTAGATCTGTGGTTTCTAACCCACCTCCCTGATACTAGCATGAGCTATGTTTTTCTGTCCTTAGTAGCCAAAGAACTGGCTTTCTCTACCCATAGGCTTATATTTTTCTGACTTGATACCTGAATGTTTTGTTCACACCTGTCATTGGAGCATTTCCTGCTTCTCCATTATTAGTGATCTTTTATCACTTTTGTCACAAGTTCTGGACTTGTAGCATGTTGCTCTGCCTCCAGCAGAAAACATTCCAGTGACCACAACCCTGGTATATGCAATGGCCACCTTGGGTCCTGGGAAATTCCCCCTTTACAGCTTGAATGTCCTCATGTGCTTACTTTGCTGGGCAGGTGGCCTGCCTCTCAGATTGTGGGGAGCTTTGTTTTATGTCTAGCTTTAACCCTAACTTCCTTGCTTTCCCTTAACTAATAGTTTCTTGCCCATCCTTTGCTGTTAGTCTCTTCTCCTTCTCACCAAAGGGACTCTTCATCCCTAGACACTCAACTAACAGTACAAAATAACTTGTTCCCACATGCCCTGCATCAACAATAAAAGGAGAAAACTCTATGATCATATTAACACCGGCCAAAAAAGAATTTGATAAACTTGTGTAGCCATTCTTAACACATACTCTAAGTAAAACAGAAATAAAAAGGAAACATTTAAATACGGTGATTACTTTTTAACAGAAATTAATGATACATTTTAAAAGAAAAAATTTCCATAAAAATGAGAAACTGGGTAGAAATGCCAACCATTACTAATAAATTGGTTCGCATGACCTAAATGGGTCTAGCCAGTGCAATAAGGTAAGGATATTAAATAATAGAGCTAAAACCAGAGAAGAAGAGGTTAAACTCCTCTTCTTGGCTGATGGTTTGATTGCATATCTAGAATTACTACATATGCTAATTTTTTTAATTATATAATTCATAAGAGTATTTAAGAAGTTTCAAAGATATAAGAATTTGAGGGGAAAATACATTCTCTATATGTTAACAATAAGTACTTAAAATTGGAAATAATAAAAAAAAATTACAACAGTGAAAAAAAGTTTAACAAGAAAGCCATAGGACCTATATGAATTAAACTGTAAAATCTTATTCAATGACATAAAATAGATTTTGAACAAATGTAAAGAGAAACTGGGTTCTTCATTAGGAGATCTAATATCATAAAAGTGTCAAAATTTTACATATAAATATATAAAATTTAATGATATTCCCATTAAAATATGAATAGCATTTTCTTTCCTTTTCCCTGAAGGTAAAATAATATTCAGTTCATATAAATGAAAAATGCTCAAGAATACTAAAATTTATATACATACATATAAAAGCTAACAATGGGAGATTTGCCTTATCTGACACCAAAATAGACTACAAAGCCACTCTTAACAAATCAATACAAAATTAGCATAAGAATAGGGAAGTTAATCAGGAGGAAAGAATAAAAGATCTAGAAATGGATCCCACTGAATATAAGATCTTAAAATACGGTGAAAGAGGTATCTCCAGTCAATAAGAAAAGGATTGTTTATTTAATAAACGACCCTGCATGAATGGCTATTGAATTTAAAGAATGAGGAGTTGGACTATTACCTGCTACCATATAAAAAATAAATCTACATGGGTTAAAGAAAGGTGTAGATATAAAATGTTATACAAAAAAAAAGAAAGAAAGAGGAAAAAACTGCACGGTGCTTGGGTGGCTCAATTGGTTAAGCCTCCAACTCTTGATTTAGGCTCAAGTCATGATCTGGGTGGGGTTGTGAGATCGAGCCCCACATGGGGCTCTGCACTGGGTGTGGAGCCTACTTAAGATTCTCTCCTTCCGCCCCTTAAAAAAAAAAAAAAGCAAGAATGTGTATATTTATAGCCTAGGGGTAGGACTTCGTACCCAAAAGAAGAACCCTATGTTCCTAAAAATAAAATTAAAAAATTGCTAGACTATGTATATTTATAGCCTAGGGGTAGAACTTCACATGCAAAAGAGGAACCTTATGTTTTAAAGGAAACACACAGGGGATGTTTTTATTCTATATGAACATTAGCTACAAAGCATATATAATGTAACTGTAAACCACAGACTATTTAAACAAAACTAAAGGTAACAGTTTACAACAGAGAACCGGAGACCTGAAAAGATATTTTCAATACGGACGATGTAAAGGCTAATAGCCATGCTATACGGAGAGCTCTGAAACTCTGACAAACAGAAACCATCCCACAGGAAAAACTAACAAAGGGTACAAATAGGCAGTTCTCTGAAGAGCCGCCCCAAATTGCTAATAAACATACAAAAAGATATTCAAGGTCAGTGATAGAGAAATGTATATTACAGTAACCCTAAGTTTTTACTTTACAGTCATGTCCCAGGCAAAAATTAGAAAGAGAGTGAAGACTGATTGCTGGTAGGTATGATGGAGAAGTTCTCTCACTTATTGCCAGTAGAAATGTGAAGTGTTTCTGGAAAGCCATCTGGATATATCTATTAAAATTAAAAATACACACACCCTTCAACCCAGAAACCCCATTCCTATGATTCTTCCCTGCAAAAATAAAATCTTCAGTATCTAAAGATAGATGTTCAAGGACATTTATTATAGCATTCTTCAAAGAAGAAGAAAGTACTGAAAATACTAAATGCCCATCAGAAAGACATACTTATTACATTATAATCCATTCACATTATGAAACATTATACTATGCAAATAAGTGAAGAATGGTATTTCGTGTACTTGTCGAGATTAGAACTATTGAAGAGTGCAGACTGCAAGGTAGCATGCATGTTGTAATGTCATGCTTTAATAAACAAGACATTTTTAAATAATCCCCATGTGTTAGGTGTGTGCACAGATGTCTTGCATATGTTATTCATGTGCTTGCATTTGTTTTCGTTGGTGTGAAGAGAAGGGTATGGAAACCGGCACACACCTTACATGGGGTACGATGGGCAGACAAAGGGAAAGAAATATTTGTTGGGGAGAGGGGGATGATTATACTTTATGGATGGACCTGTTCATGTGGCCCTCCTGAATTGTTTTTTTGTTTTGTTTGTTTTTAATTTAGTTTTATTTTTTCGGTGTCCCAAGATTCATTGTTCACGCACCATACCTAGTGCTCCAAGCAATCTGTGCCCTCCTTAATACCCGCCACCAGGCTTACCCATCTCCCACCCCCCCTCCTCTCCAAAACCCTCAGTTTGTTTCTCTGAGTCCACAGTCTCTCATGGTTTGTCTCCCCCTCTGATTTCCCCCAATTCCCTTTTATTCAGGAATTTTGCAAAACAATTGTTAAACCTAGCCATTATTAAAAATTAAATTATATAAACTTATAGTGAAATAAATTATATTTTAGAAGTTAATTAATAGACAATATTCATCACTCCTTATTTTATTATTTTTACTATTATCTATGCTCTTGAAGCTATTTTACACCTATAGTATCTATATGGTAGAAATACTATATAATTGGGTACAATAGCACATCTCTTCCCAAGACCATGTTCAGTGATATCACATTGACAGTTTGAAATCAGCCATGGTGGGCATATGTGCACTATAGAAATTGGCAAACTTGACTTATGGTTTCACTAATTGTCCAGATTTAAGAAAATGATGGAGAAAAATGTTATCATGCAGACAAACTGAAAAGTAGACATGTCTGTGGTTTGTGAATAGCACAAAACAATGAGAAAATATTCTTCAAGTTATCAAAAATGATTACCCTATTTAGCAACATATGCCTAATATCAACGATGAAGGAGGGAAGTTCTAACATGTTTTCATTGTTTCATGTTGGTATTCTATAACGTTGTAACATTACCTTGTTTCTTTGTTAACATAAGTGAAATTATTAACCAGCACACATGTCAGAAGTGTATTTGTTTAACAATTTGTTTGTTAACAATTGTTAGTTAACCACATGTTGGCGAAGGATAAAAGAGTTTTGCCAAAATCAATGAAAACATTCCATGAAAAATCAGCTGGCCACATACATGGAATTTATAGTAACGAACATTATATATTATACTGTTCCTCGTAAATTGTATGCTATATGTCCTTTTATATCACAGCACTTATAATAAGTGTGTGTATGTATGTGCGTATGTTTTTCCCAGAGAACTGCTTGTCAAGGATTTACCAGCCCATTGGCTCCATCACTTTTAATAATAGGCACGTGCATTTTGAAAAAATGAGCAAAAGAAAAATATTAAATAATTCAATGGCCTCTCTTCTGGTAAGCCTTCTCTGGTTCTCCCAGTGTGTCTCTCTGCTTAGTGTTGCCACAATGTCCTTCAGGTACCCTTCTGTCAGTGGTAGCTGTCACCCTGTGCTACAAGGCCTCTGCTTCCTGTTGCTCCCCACCCCCTTCTGTAAGTTCCCTGCTGCGGGCACCGCGTGGAACCCTTCCTCTCACACGGCCCCCTTGCCCCGAGTAGCTGCTCAACACACAAACGAATTAATCAGCTGGAGAATCCGAGCACAGGAAAAAGGCTCAGACTGTATTTACATGGGGAAATGTGGGCTGGCCTTCCTCAAAATGCTTGCTTGGAAGCCCTCGAGAGCGGCAACAATCAAACCTCTGAAGACTTGAGCCATAATTCTGTAGCTGAGCTTTCTTTATGGATTAATTTCATCCACAAATTTCCCAGGTCTTAGATTGGGAGCATGTCTGAAGGTGTTTGCATTCTCTTTGTTTCTTCTATCTGCTTTCTTTTTTTAACTCTCATTTTCAGGGTCCAAAAGTTACTCCATAAATGAAGATACAATCTCCCGTTCTTGACAGGAAAAGGTTCTGGCCTCTGGTAGGATTTTCTTATCTCTGGTTGATAGGTAAACTAAAAAACTCAGTAGGAATGCTCATCTTGCCCTCTGAGAGTCTGGACGCAGCGGCCAATCTGGACAACCATGACAGGGAGTGGAGATAGGCTGAGAAATATATGCTTATAGCCAAAAAATAAATGTCTTTGTTTTTCCAAGTGAAGGCATTTCTCTCAGGGTGGGGGTACAGCATTGCACGGAGACTCTGTGCATGGGGTTGTCAGGCAGATCTGGCCTCAAATGTTAGCCCTGCTGCCACTTAGCCCCTGGCCTTGGGCAAGGTCATTGACCTTGGTGGACCTCAGCTTCTCATCTGCAAAATGGGGACCGTATCAGTACTAGTCATTTATCTGATGTGAGGATTAAACATGGGGTATGGATTCAAAGCATGTGTGTACACCAAGACTTGTACACAGATGTTCACAATAGCTTTATGTGTAATAGTCAAATACTAGAGACAAGCCAGAAATCCACCAATATATGAAGGAATAAACAAATTGTGTTATGTTCATATAATGGACTACTACTCAGCAACAAAAAGGATTAAACTCTCGATATATATCACAGCTTGGATGAATCTTAATATAGTAAGTGGGAAAATCCAAGCCACAAAACAAAATGAAACTACATACTGTTTGATTTCTTTTGTGTAACATTCTGGAAAATGCGAATTTAGTGACAGAAAGCATGTCTGTGGGTTGCCTGGGGACAGCAGTGGAGGCTAGGGAAGGAAGGAATGAAGGAAAGATTAGAAAGGAATGTATAGAAACCTTTTGGGATTCTGGATATGTTCATTATCTTCACTGCCGTGATGATTTCATGGGTGTATTGATGTCAAAACTTATCAAAATTATGCACTTTAAATACACTTAGTTTATAGAATGACAATTATACCTCAGCAAAATCATTAAAAACTAAACAGGATAACAGGTAAAGGGCTTGGAGCAGTCTGGTATAGAGTAAAAAGTCAATATATTCACGGTGGCTTTACAAGGAGGAGGGAGAAGCTGACAATGACGATACTGACAGCGTTCCGGCTGCTGTTGCTCCTGGGAGGGAATACTGCTCCTTGCTTATGTCCCTGGAATGCTCACACTCCTGTCTTATCATCCATTAGCTACTCTGACCACCTAATGGCCCCACAGTTCTCACCTCCTGCGCGCCCCTGGGAGTTGTTCCCTTCTCTGACTGCCAATATCCTCCACAGCTCAAAACCTCTCTCTTCACTGTATATGGACTGAGCGTTCTGACTCGGGACTCAAGCAGCCTTGGGATGAAAATGTGCTTTCTTACTTCCCAACTGGATCGGGCCTCAGTTTTCTCATCTGTAAACTGGGGGAGGTAATAACAGAGGTGTTGGCACACGGAGAGGAGATAGTGTAACACGCTGAGACCTAGACAACAAACATCTCACACATGGGACCTCAATGTCCTGTCGTCCATCTCCTACTGCTTGGGCTGACCGGGGCCTAATCAGTAGCGCCACCCTCTTTTCCTGAGGGCCAAACTAATTGAGACCTGAGACGAAGGAGTGTCATAGGGAAGCCGCCAGAGCCCCTTTGTTCCCAAACAAGCCTGAATCGAAGATGTCACTTAAGGTGAGAGCAAACACGATCCTAAGTACTAAACCTCAAGGTCCGACAGATTTATCTACTCGGTAATGGCAGCCTCCCGACATGAGGGCACGGACTGGGTGTTCTGCGCCCAGAACAGAATGGAGAAATCACACTTTTCATGGGCAGCTCACTCTCCAAAGATATAAGGAGAATCCCCTGAGCTGAGAAAGTCAAATTTATTATTTTTAAATCATATGATGCGCAAGCCTCTCCTCTCTCACCCCTCAAAGGGGCAGAGGGAGCAAAGGAGCAGAAACAGCTGAGGGGTGTCACAGAAATGAAGGCAAACATCAGGAGTCGGGGACGAACATTCCTCCTGTAAATCGCTATTTTCACTCATCCTTTCATAAGCAGACGTACCAATCTCCTAACTGTATGGGTCGCATCATAATGGCTGAGCACACAGGTGAGTACTTCTGGCCGTGAGCACTGAAACCATCGTTGTGGAAGTCAACACAGGGACGGGGAGCTGCTCGGGTAGTGGCCGGCTGTGAGGCATTTCTGACCCCTTCCGGGTCAGTATTCAGTAAGGCTGGGCCATCTTCCCTATGGAATCCCCTCAAGTGGCTGAAGAAAGTTACGCCGACCCCCCCCCCCCCCCCGAGTCCTCCTGCTCCTGGGTTACGCACACTCCCTTTTTAACCTTCTCTCACGTATTGGGGGAATTCTCCCACAGTGGACACACTCCAAACTGCCAATGACGTTCTTAAAATGTGCCACAGGAACACAAATCTGCAGATCCAATTAGTCAACCCATCAGTCTAATAATCGCTGCTGAATAACACCAGGTGCCCCAAAGGGCACAGCCCACGGGCAGACGCTCATACACCCCGCAGAGGAAGGGAGACTCAACTCACGTGTGTGTTCTCGGCCGCACCCTCACTCTGTCGACTCCTACTGAATGTGGGGTCCACGGAAGCTCTGAGATAGTCATTCACAGCAACTGCTGGCAATCCTGGGGGTCCCCATCTCCTACTTGCCATGCTGGAGTTAGGGGCTGGAATTCTATTTATTCTCATCCTGTCACAACTTATCTTTTTTCAGAGATAGCAGCGTGAGGAGATCAAGAGTGCAGGTGGTCACTAGGCAGATCTGGGTGCGAGCTTCAGGCCCAGCTCTCTGAGCTTGGTTCTGTTTTTGTCATCTGTGCACTGGTGATAACAACACCTGTATCACGAGACTGCGGTGAGCATGAAATGCAGCCTCACACATAAATGGCCTAGCACAGTGCCTGACACAAAAAAAGCAAATAAATAAGCATTAGCTTCCATTATTACTATATTGAATACATAAATACTATTATGAGAGCATATAAGTAAGAAGTATGTGATCCTAGGTACAACCACGATTTGAGAGAAATTAATTTTAATTACTTTAACCCTGTGTACGTAACACGATACACATCAATATTATTCTGCACTTTTAGTTATTCTAGCTGTATTTTAGGAAGGCATTGCATGGTCCAGTGTACTTGTCAACTGAGAAATTTGCAGATGTCTTTGGAGGTGTTTCTTTCAAATGTGAAGGGTCAACCATTTGAAACCAAATGCCTTCTTTGCAAGCCTCCACCATGCGATGCCCCAGTCACTGTCAGAAGTCCTGTGGCTTCATCTTCCAATGGCCTGGGATGGAATCCCCATGGATGGCAAACTTGGACTCTATAAAGAGCTAGCTGCTTCCCCATCTACTTTGGTCCTGAATTAATTCATTCATATTTGTGTTACCCTTTCCCGTCCAGCGTGAAGAAACTCTTCCCAGCTAGAGAAAATAGAGCCCAAGTAGGACTGGTAGCTGGGGTATTCCCAAGCCATGAATCTTCCACTTCCCTCCTCATGTCTCTCTGAACATTTTTTTAAAGATTTTATTTATTTATTTGATAGACAGAGATCACAAGTAGACAGAGAGGCAGGCAGAGAGGCAGTGGTGGGGTTGGGGGGGGAGAAGCAGGTTCCCTGCTCAATCCCAGGACCCCGGGATCATGACCCGAGACGAAGGCAGAGGCTTTAACCCACTGAACCACCCAGGCACTCCTCTCTGAACATTTCTATAAAGATCTTTTTATAAGGATCTTTCAATCAGATTTAGCTTGATTGTGAAGCCCAAGTACCTGCTGGAGGTTAGCCTTTATAACACATTGATGCATTAATCAATTATAATTAGACATGCCTCTTGATATCCACACCCTTGACCATGCATGTAACTTTACAGGGTCTTACTACTCTGGGAAAAGCATTCTGCCTGACTTCTTAACTCTGGACTCAGCCACATGATGCCCTTGGTTAACAGGATATTACCAGGCACAGTACAAGCGCTTCCCACTGCCACAAGCATATTTTCCGGCGAGCCCCCTGGAGGATGCAAGTCATCTCACTCATGCCACCCAAGACCACTCAATCAACCAACAGCCATCTAACCTCTAGACAGAAGGGCAAGCCCAGCTAAGATCAGCAGAGCTCATTAGCCAACCTACAGCCAACCCCATTTGCACATGATCCCCCAAACCAGCTGAGTCCAGCAAAGATCAGCTAAATACTACAGATTTCTAAGCTAAACAAATACTATTGCCATATACCAAGAGTGTTTTATGGCTGTCCGTTACGTGGCATTATTGTGGAAACAGATAATGATCCAGCCTCCCCCACGTCAATCTACAAGGATTGTATCTGCAAGACTTGAGAATGATAGAATCCGGAGAGCCTTTCTCCATTCCTATCAGCTATCCTTCATTTAAGCCTTAGAAAGTAAAGAAAACTTGGTAAACCACACTCATGTCTCCCTCCGAATGGCTGACACCATGGTCAAGAGCCCCGTAGCCGAAGCCCCGCAAGTGGAAACCTGATGACTTCCTTGAATGTAAAAAAATTATCCAATTCCACCAATAGACATGATCACCAGCCACAGAGTCAACACTCAGTTTGACACTAATACACTCAAAATGGATGGCTTGTCTAGTCTCTGTCACCCAGAACAATTTCACCATCACAAGCCTGCTTTTGAAGTAGGAAATCTTGGGAGAGTTACAACTTTCTCTGAAGCTTGAATTTTTTTTTTCTTTTGCAGAGAGCTATTTTCAATGCCCCCAAACTTGTGTGGGAGTGCCAATCGGCCACATTTAATTGGGCAGACTGTGAGCCTCAGCGATGCAACACTCTTTGGAAAATTAAACATAGACATGATTGTTACTTTGCTCTGTTATTGTGGCTACAGAAAGGCAAACCAATCTGTTGAAACTGAAAAATCCAGCCGCTCAGTTATCTGTCAGGCCTACACAGCTACACACCCCATAAGTAGATTTTCTTTTTTCCCTACTTAGCTGAAGCATATTTTGATTGAATACATTGCTTGCTTAGCATTGTGTATGGCCAAGACTTAAGGTTCTCCTAACAGCTTGTCAGCAACTTAGGAAAGGTTGGTCTTACAAATATATACTATTCATTCATTCAATCACTCACTCACTTAACCTGCAAACACATATCATGCATCTATTCTGTGCCAGAAACTGTGTTCAATATGGGGAATAAAAAAAATTTTCTATAATAATTAGTTAAAAAAAAAAACTAGTAAAAGGGGTAAGGCAAGAATAGAAGTTAGGATCTGGCTCTAAAGCAATGCTCCTCAACTGGGAACAGTTTTGCCCTTCTCAATCAGGATATATTCACCAACATCTAGAGATATTTTTGGTAACCGTAACTGGAGGGGCAGGTGCTACTGGAATCTAGTGGGTAGAGGCCAGGCACACTGATAAGCATCTTGTAATGCACACAATAACCCTTACAATAAAGGATTGTCCAACCCAAAATGTTAATGCAGAGCTGGAGAAGCTCTGTGTTAAGGCCATGCCCTGCACTAATTTATTTGAAAGTAAACTTTCCATCTAATCCATCATTGCATCATATGCCTCAGCACAGGGCAAGCATATAGGCAGGTGCCATACCAATGCAGGAAGGATGGATGGATGGATGGATGGATGGATGGATGGATGGATGGATTAGATAAATCTGACACCTATAAATGGTAGTTGTTTGGCCATTATAAAGTTAACAAATGGTTAATTTTCCAACCTGGAATTTAGGTGGCTACAAGAAGGGAATCAATCTGGTAATTTTGACACAAGTTTCACAGGACACGAGTTTCACAGGTAGGCTGTGCTAAGTGATGAATCTGGTGCTCCAGAAAACCCTGCAGTTCTGATCACAGCCTCTTTCCCAGTTCTTCTGTTAACAGATAAGACATGCTGGCTGTTCCCCTAAACCTTCCTGGCTTGAAATGAAGATAATCTGTCTCATTTCTTAACCACTGGAAATGAGAGTGAATTTGTCATATCCAACATTCTGTGGATTCATTTGGCCAATTATTCTACTTTGGGTCTGAACTCATCCCTAGTAATGTACAATCTGTTTTACATGTTAATTTTTAATGGTGTGATTTTGGCTTGTCCTTCAAACAAGTTGAGTAGAAACACTGATTTATTTTTATCCCTTTCATCAATGCCAGGGAACAAAATAAATTACTCAAGAACACGTTCTCTTGCTTTTGCTTCTTCCCCATAAGAGATTATAAGTGTTCAAGGGTTGATCTTCCTTTCACTAGACTGGCTATGCATCCCAGCCATGAATGAGGTAGAGGGTTAGTGGAGTGGAATGAGACATTCCAAGGTCAGCAGAACCCTGTCCTTGCCTTTTGGGAGGCCACAATAAGGAAGGGCTTTTTGGTAAAGATGAGATGCTGGTAGTTGCACCTTCTGTCCAGGATGGAAGCTTGGATAAGAACCTGAAAATTGTTGACATGTGTATGTCTCCCACTGGATTACATGATCCTTGGGACAGAGGCTAAAACTTTGGTGAGTGAGCTTCCTTCCGCACCTTAAATTTGGCTTCTCTTCAATATCATCCAAGGAGAACCATATAGTGTAGCAAGTATTGGGGAAACCCTCCCTCTTAAAGATTCAGATGACATGTAGGGACGCCCAGGTGGCTCAGTGGGTTAAAGCCTCTGCCTTCTGCTCAGGTCATGATCCCAGGGTCCTGGGATCAAGTTCCACTTCGGGCTCTCTGCTGGAGAGCCTGCTTCCTCCTCTCTCTCTGCCTGCCTCTCTGCCTACTTGTGATCTCTGTCTGTCAAATAAATAAATAAAATATTAATAAATAAATAAATAAATAAAGATTCAGATGAAATGTGTAAGTTGTGTTAACAGAAGTCTGACCACTTGGGTTCAGCCATCCAATTGCCTGCCTGGCCCCCTAAGACCCTGTGCTGTACTTAAATAGTACACTGTCTGGAAACCTACCAATCAACTGTCATCACAACCGCTCTGATGATCCAGACAGACGTGGCCAAAGTTAAAAGGGATGGGAAGGTTCCCTTGTCTCTTCAACAACACCTGCTGTGCCAGGCACCATCCGGGTACACGTGACAACAAACGCCAAGCAGCCACATTCACTGATTTCAGGTTTTTTCCAGTTCACTGCAGGAGATCAGTATGGGTTTGTTTATTTTGTGCTCCTCCTCCGTTTCTATAATTCTTAAAAATCTGAAGGAAGATACTGAACTCTTGGACCATTTTTTTCCTTTCTTCTCATTTTTGGCTCCTTTCACTTTTCCCATCCCTTTCTCTTTCTCCAAATTTCTGGTACCATCCTTGAGAAGACACAAATATCTACATAAATAAAGTCTAGAGGCAGAAGGTGGCCAGTGTTGGTTCCTGGGTCACTATCAATCAAGGACAGGATTTTGTGAGATTCTCTTATTCTTTTTTCTTATGGTCAGTGCCTCGTGTTATAAAACGGCTGCAGGAACTCCGGGCATCTTCTCCTCAGGACACAGGAGGAAAGGAGAGAGATGAATGTTGACGGTCCAATCCGCCTGAATCTGACTCAGTAAAGAATGGAAACGCCCTTCTGTCACAGAGGTTTCCGTCTCTATCTAATTATCCGGAACACTGGCACATAGCTACTTCTAGCTAGAAGGTGGCATAAAGGAAAGGGTTATGGATGGGATCAATCAGTTAAGCAGTCCGTATGGAGAATACTACTGAAGAAACAGATATTCATGAGATCGTTATGAAATTTAGGGGCTATGGATTTATAAGAAGTGCTTGAAGTCAGGAGCTGGGGAAACTACAAATGAGTTATATTGCCTTGAATACTTCCTATATATCATTAGAACTAATCATCTCATCAACCCTTTGGGATGAATTTAATTATTAGCACTATTTCACAGACACAGAAACTTGAGTAGAAAGAAGTAAAGTGACTAATCCAAGGTCATTAGCCAGGAAGGGCAGAATCAGGTCTTTATCCTAGATCTTAAAAAAACATTTATTTACCTACTTCTCTTTTTTGACTCCACTCTTGAGTACAAATATGTGATAAAATTCAATACACACAGCAAGCATTTGTGGGAAACCATAGTAGGCACATTTCCAGAGCAAGTAAGCTTTAAAACAAGAATTCTGGGAAAGTTGAAAGGACAATTCACCCATTCATTCATTCAAGGATCCATGGACTTACTGGATCCATCTCTGGGCTGAGGATATCGATGAGAAAGACCCAGCTACGTTTTTGTATGTGGCTCCTTGTCCAGACATAGAAATGGACAAGTGGCCATGCAGTGGGTGACATTCTGCAAAAGAAGGATGTGCAAGGCACCATGTGAGTCTGCTGAGGCTTCCTCCACCCTTGTCCTTCTGAAAGCAGAGCCTGGAGTAAGGATCAAAGAAAAGATTCTTTGGGATGTGTAAGCTGAGGGGTAAGTGTGAGGAAGAAAAGGGAAGTGAAATTAGAAAAACAGTAATATGAAGCATTGCAGGCCTATGCTGGCCACTGCTCCACCATGAGCTGCAAACAGCCATTGCCAGCTGTGCTCAGCTGAGTAATGGTCCCCATCCTAATCCCCAGAATCTGTGAATGGGTTATCTGACACAACAAAAGTGATTTTACAAATATGATTAAGTTAAAGATCTTGTGGTGGGGAGAATGTCATGGATTATCTAAGTGAGTCCAATGGAATCCCAAGAGTCCTTATGAGAGAGGGAATGGGGGTCTGAGCCAGAGAAGGAGATGAAGCAATGGAAATGCAGAAATCAGAGTGAGGTGGGGCCGTGAGACAGGAAATGCAGGCAGCCTCAAGAAGCTGAAAAGGGAAAGGAATGGATTCTCCTCAGGGGAGAAGAGGAGGAATCCAGAAGGAATGCAGCCCTGTCAACTCATTTTATACTTTTGACCTTGGGAATATATTTGTGTTGCTTTAAGGAACTACATGGTAATTTGTTACAGCAGCCATAGGAATCGGATACACAGGTCTCTTAGCACATGTGTTCACTTGGGACCCAAGAGTTTTCTAGAAGAATTTTATGGAAAGGAGCTCATGGAGTTCGGGAACATATCTGTCCAGTTGCTTCCAAATGTTTTTCAATCGTACTCCTCAAAGTTCACATCCTGGGTTGCTAACTCCCCACCCTTCCAGTTTTCACCTTCCAGCCCCTTGGCAGCTGCTAGGAATACATATCTCATACCCCAAAGCAGATCGTGCTCATCAGTATAGGCAAGGAGTTGACTAAGAAGGCAAAGACCCTAAAAAGTAGCCCAAGAAATCTAGAAAGTACCACGCTTATGTCCAGTACTGACGGTGACTAACCGCTTGCGGAGAAAATCATCCAAATACTTATCCAGCTCCTTCTATAGACTGGTGTCATTTCTTGGGAGCACGTTTTACTTCTGCCTGCCTAGCATCGAATCTCAGTTCTCTGAGTAACTGTACCCTATTTCCTCAACAAATTACCCTTTCTAATTCCAACTATGTCCCACATTTATTCCAGAAGGAGGCATGACCCAGACTTGGCCAACCAGAGCACAGAAATTCCTCACCACAGTAGCTGGCTCTGGAAGAGGCATGGCCCCAAGCCTGGCCAGTTTACTGCATCTCACTGACCACAGCAATTGGTTCAGGGAAGTACCCATGGCCCACTCAGTTCAGTGGGCCTCAGTTCTGAAACATGGTAGAGCCATGTTTCATGTAAATACATCATTTGATGTATTTACCCCACTGATCCTGGAATTGAGAGCATGTCACCTGGAACTTCTAAGGACCCACAGTGTGGGCAAGAAGCCATCATGAAGTGAAGGAAAGGGTCACTCTAAGACATAGTTGGCTTTCTTGATCCAACCATACCTGAAGCTGGATGGAGTTCATATGTATGTAATCCAATGCATTTCCCTTCTTTTTTTTTAAGATTTTATTTATTTATTTGACAGACAGAGATCATAAGCAGGCAGAGTGGTAGACAAGAGAGAGAGGAGGAAGCAGGCTCTCCGCTGAGCAGAGAGCCCGATGCGGGGCTTGATCCCAGGACCCTGGGATCATGACCTGAGCTGAAGGCAGAGGATTTAACCCACTGAGCCACCCAAGTGCCCCAATGCATTTTCCTTTTTAACTTAAGTCAGCTTTGGCGGGTGGGGTGTCTTTTGAAAGTTTCCCAATACAAAACTTCCTCAGGGACATGTTTCACTTGCTGTCAGCAAGAAGCCCTCTTGTGGACTTAGAGGCTTCCAGAGACTGGAGCAGTTAGGAAATCTGGAGGCATGTCAGAGAAAGGCAGCAGCCCAGAGCTTCTTGAGAACTTGTAAGTCCTAAAGGAAAATCCCAGCTGTGCCTTAACACAGTATCTGCTGTGCCTGGACCCTATGGTGCCAAGTGCCTCCTGTACCATGGCTCCGGCCATAGCCACCTCAACAAATACCCTTGGGAAGTTGTTCTTTATTCAGTCAGACCCCTCTTACAGAACAGGGAAGTAGCAGAATATCCATCTCTTGGGATGTCAACAGCTCAGCTGCAGATGGGAAGGATGTCTGACCTGCTTGCATGATCCAGCTCCCTGTGCGATGATTCTAGTGATTAGACGTGGCCAATTCCAGCCTCTGTGAAACAGGAAATTGCTGCAATTGCTAACAATAGGTCTGGTCGAGCCTGGGCCCAACATGCCTACAGTTCCAAGCGTGAAGGCATCTTCTAGCTCCATGGCCTCTGTTCCAAAACCAGGACACACCTCTCAGAAATGAAGAAAAGGCTATTTTCAAGGCAGTAATTGCATAATATAAGGAATGTGACAAAAGGGAGACCCTCGAGCTCCATTACTTTGAAGGGTCTGTCAGTGTTTTCATTATAGTCCATTTTCTGCAGTCATTTGTCTTCGGCTGTGAAGTTGGGCTGACAGCTGGGGCTTAGCACCCACGGGCCAGCCCAGGGGAATGGTGTAGAGTTTAATTTAGTTGGAGTTGTGTGGCCAGCTCCATGCTGAGGACTTGGAAATTATGAATTAAGTCCAAGTTTGGGTCTTCTGGCACTTTTGTGGCAGTTCTTGTTTGGAGAACCCTCACTACGCCACCTGCAAATTGTGTTTTCCTGACGGGCTGAACTCCAAGGCCACAATCAAAAGCAGGAGAGTCATTTTTTTTTTAATTTTATTTATTTATTTGACAGAGAGAGATCACAAGTAGGCGGAGAGGCTGGCAGAGAGAGAGGAGGAAGCAGGCTCCCCAGCAGAGAGCCCGAAGCGGAGCTTGATCCCAGGACCCTGGGATCATGACCTGAGCAGAAGGCAGAGGCTTTAACCCACTGAGCCACCCAGGTGCCCCCACGGAGAGTCATTTTTTATACTCTTCTAACAGTTATTTTGGGGAGGGGGTGTAGAGTTGAAATCTATAAATATAGTTTATGTTTCTTTTCATGAAAAAAAAAAAAGTGTCACTTAAACTCAGATAACCATTTCAAAGTTTCCTATCTTCTCTCTTTATATGATCCTCACACGACCTCTGTTTCCAGGGTAGGTAGGCCATGATCTGTAATGCCCCAGCCTCAACACAGTCCCCAGTCTCTCTTAGGACACACAGGCCCAGAACCTGGGCCCTGGAACAGTAAAGCCGAGTCCTAGAAACTAAGGCCAGAATGAACTCCAGGAATAGCTTCCAGACTAACGAATGCCCAGCCTGGAACCTGGTTCTCATTGTGAATTCGGATCCTAGCACAGCATCTAGAATCCAACCCAGAACTCTAGAGTCAGACAAAGTATGGGCAGATATGGAAAATCAGCCTGTAAATGTCCTTTCTCCTTACTTTTCTCCCCGACCTTCCCGAGCACTAATAGCTGAACAACCCATGAACTTCCAACACAGATTGTCTTGTATGAGCCATAGACCTGTCCACAAGTCACTGTCTTGACCCTCAACATCATTTCCACCACCGCCAACATCTACCAGTGTCCATTCCACCATTATCAATCTCATCAAGAATAGTGTTAAGAGACCTTACCTCAAGCTAGGTTCTGTACCACATGGTCTACATGGGGGCTTTCAGTTAATCCCCACTATAAGTCTCTGTGTAGGACTTTTTACCCTCATTTTACAGTCAAGGAGACTGACTCTAGAAGGGGCGAGGCAACATACCCATGGTTACCAAACTGGGAAGCAAGACAGACCCAGCGCTCAGGTTCTAGATCAGTATGGAACACTAACTATCAGCACAGCATAAGCTCCCCAGGAAACTGACTTGCTGACAGGGTTTAGAGGTCAGCTTGTCTATGAGGGAGTGTCCTTGGGATCAACACCTGTGAAAGGGAGAAGCAGAAAGCAGGACTGAGCAGAAGGGAAGCCAGTCATAGCCCTGGCTGTCCCTACAAGGCACATTGGAGATAGAACATTCTGCCTGTGACAGTACCCTGTCTTGGGCCAGGAAGGCTGCTTCCATATGCCCTGAATGAGTTTCCTGTAGGTCTTATGGGGCTATAATGAACGTGTTGGCACAGTTGCCTTCCTTCTGGAGGCACTGGGGGAAAATCTGTGTCCTTACCTCTTCCAGCTTCTAGAGATACCTGCATTCCTTCGCTTGTAGCCCTTCCTCCATCTTCAAAAGGCGACCCTCCAGCCTCTGCTCCCAGTATCACACCTCTTCTCTCTCTCTCTGCCCCCATCACCATCACTCTCTCTGACTCTGACACCCCTGCCTCCCTCTTACAAGACCCTGATGGTTACATTTAGGATCCATCCAGATCGTCCAGGGTAATCTCTCCATCTAAATTCCTTAATCAATTAATTATCTGCAAAGTCACTTTTGTCATGTCAGGCAACAGATTTGCAGACACTGAACATGGATGTCTTTGGGGGCCATTACTCAGCCTGCCCCAGATCCCCTCAATTACCCACTGTTTGTGGGTATTCCAGCTGAAGCGACCCCTGAAGGGGGATAAGAGCTGAAGGCCATCTGCTGACCATACAGCCCAGGCCACAAGTCCTTCCTGAAAAGGGATTTGGGGGGAATCTTCATGTCCCCTCACACATCCCAGAGATTTCAAGTTCATCCCAGCCCAGCCCGGCCCAGCTCCCCTTTTTTTCCTTTAAAGATTACATTTCCCCAGCTTTGAATCCCTGCTAGAAACGCGATCTCAGACTCTGTTACCAGGATCTACTTTCATCGTCCTCTCCTGTGAATCATAATACTCTGCTTTTATATTTATGACCAACTGCTTAAAGTACCTCTTGAGCGTCTGACCACAGCTCAATTGTCCATTATTGCAATAATCATCTGTCTCTTTGTATTCAGAGAGCAACACAGATTAGGAAATGTGAGGACTGCTTTTGGCATTGAGCAGTTGTGTTTTGGGGGGGGCGTTTCTCCCCCTGCTGTAAATGTGTTACACAGAAGCATATTTCTATCCATCTGCAGCCCTGCCATATTGCAGGTAACTGTGAACAAAACAAGCAATAAAACTGCAAAGGGGCTGCTGCTTTTTCCTACACATTGACTCAGTTACCTGTGGCATAAGCTCCTCTTTCGAAGTCCATTCCTTACTCCCCTAGAAGCACCTGCGACCTGGAGACCCATGAGAAAGCCAAGAAGGGACTTAAGAAACAGCTGGGAAGTGCTTTTTAAAAAGTCATAAACTCAGACCATCTCCTTTGATCCTGTCTTCTGAATGATCTACTTTCTAGGATGTGCTTCTTGCAGAATAGATGTTAATCACCAATCTGCTCATTATAGTGGATGCTGAGGTGCTAACCCATCACTCTGTGTGACTCTGGAGGGGCTGTCGGTAGACAGACCGTCACCTCCCCACCTCACTAGGGGATATTGACTGCCAGAGGCCTGGGAGTCTGGGAGTTGCTGATAGAGCCAGCAAAGCATTCTCTCTCTCTCTCTCTCCCCCTCTCCCTCCTCTTCCTCTTCCTTCTCTCACCCTCAGTTTGCTAAGCTGCCAGGATAAAAGTCTGGGGCATATGGTGGCCATGATACCTGTCTGCTTAGGAGATGGAAAGGAGTGGAGCCCTGACGCCTTCATTGAGTCCCTGGATCCATTCATGCCTGAAGGCAGCACCTAATCCTTTCCAGTTACATAAGCCAATATATGCTTCATTAAACCTAAGTTATTTTAATGGATTTTGACCTATTTGTTATTAAACATCACTTATTACCCTTTTTGCATCTTCCTTTAGATGTTCCTTAGTAGCCTCAAACTCAGCATACTCTAAAAGAAATTCAGCATTGCTTGCTGTTCCTACACCCACATCTCCTAACTTGGCTATTTCTCCCCCAAATACTTTCATTTTCTGCATTCCCTAGCCCCCAGGTCCATGCATATCCTTGAAACTTCTCTTTCCTTCGAGCCACTCACCCTTCTCATTGCCTTCCCTTTGTTCTGGTCTAGATGACTCTCCCCATAATATGCGCTAACCTCCTGCATCTACCCCTATTCCCTGATGCCTCTTCCCAAATGTTGATCTCATTAGGCTCCTCTCTTATGCAGAAGCTCTCTATGGCCCCAAGAAGTACAAAATAGGCCTCAAATGTCCTTGTTTGGTATCCAAAGTGAGGATGTAGCACATGTAAGCTTAGATTTTAGCACCAAGTCAAAACTCAAGTCAGCTTTGTCATTCCATAGCTGTGTGAATTTGTTCAAGTTACTAAACCTCTCTGACCCAACATCCCCAGCTATAAAATGGAAAGAACTGCACCCACCTCTTGTGGTCATGGTGATATTTAAATTAGTTACTATATGTTAAATGCTAAGTACAGACACTAAGGCAGCCACAAAATCCAACCACTAATTCAGTAAGTATTTACTGAATACCTACTATGTGCCAGTTACTGTAATTGTGACTCAGCACCCACAGACACACACACACACACACACACACACACACACACACAGAAACAAAGTTTTAGCTTCAACACCCATCTAATCAATGCCTTCATCCCTTCACTCAACAAACCTAGTCTGGGGCCTCCTGCACACAGCATAATGCTGGACACTGAGACAGAGTAGTGAACAAAATGTGTTCCCTGACTTCAAGGAACTCTTGTCCAATAGGGGAGACAGATGACAGATACATAAGCAGACAATTTCAAAGACCATCAGACTTCTGGCACAACCTATAACTGGAGCTTCTAAGAACCTATTTCTAGAATTATAATATTCTAAAAAGTAAGTTTCTTCTCTAGAAATAGAAACAAGAAACCCTATAAAATAGAGTCATAAGGGTAACTAAGTTCCCCTTCCATGATGCAAGTCCCATTTCAGACAATACCCTTGCAGCATCTTTCCCAATGAGTTTCTCATAAACTCAATGCCCTGGGGTTGATGCGTGTGGTCACAGTGGCAATGACTCCACTGGGAGAGAAGCAGGACCTGCAAGACAACTTTCAGGAGAGCAGCTTGTCCTTACAGTCCCCTCACTGTTCCCTCCACCAGTACCTGTTCCTTCAAGCCTCCAGGGCATTAGTGAAACTCCCCAGCAAAGTATGGTCAAGACCCTGGCAAGGCATCCCAGCCACTTTCAGCACAGATTTGCCTTTTAGGCCGACATGGGCTGGGAAGTTCTATGGAAAGGTGACTAGAGAGAAGGATCTAGGAAGTGGGGCTCTGGGAGAAGAAGAAAGAAAAAATAAGGCAACTCATAGGAAGCTTCCAGAAATATGAGGGGCAAAGAGTAAAACTCTAAAGCAGAGTTTCTTGACTTGGGCATAAGACATGTGAAGGGGCATCACTGCATCATTCTTTGCTGTGGGGGCTGCCCCGTGCACTGTAGGATGCTGAACAGCACCCATGACCTTGACCCACCAGATGCCACTAGTCTCTCCTGCAATTGTGATCAAGAAAAATGTGCCCAGTCATTGCCCTGGGGCAAAGGTACCCTAAGTCTCAAGTTACCCCTGATTGAGAACCACTGGTCTAGAACCAATGTCTCCTGAAGGGGAAGTAGACTGAACTACAGAAAAGTCTCAATACAGAGAGACTTGGGAGCAAAGTGTGTTCTAATACAACCAGTAATGTGAGAAGAATAGAGACAGATGCAAAGGTCAGCTCTACGTCAAAAGATCTTCGAAACATGGACTTCCCTGAATGGATGGTATGTTCTCTTCCATGACTCAGTGGGAATCCACAGACAGAGAAGGAATCTCATGCATATGGGAAGCAGACCTGAAACACCACCTATCTGATGCCAGAGACGGTATGTGGCTTTGAGGCACTCCTTTCCTCTCTCTAGGCTGTTGGACAGGTTCTTTGCCAAATGAAGGAGTTGTACTGCTTCAGGGATGGAACACAGTTGGTACATATTACTCCCCTCCCCACGACTATGCCTGTGACAGACATCACTAACCAATTACTACTCTTTCCCCTTGAGGCTAAGCAAAGCCTCTGAATCCTCCCCCACACAGGCCTTCCTAAAGCTGCTTCTCCTCCACTAATTGTTGCTGCCAAGATGTGTCAGCATTGTTTACTATTCTTAGAAGAGCCAGTGATTTGCAAACTATATTCTGGGGGCTTGTAGAGAACCCCTCCAGCGCTACCCTAGGGAAAAGAGAACACAGCAAATAAGTCTCCAGTTTTCCAAACCCCACTTCAACCAGAGATTTTGTCTGCTTTACATAATGGACTTCTCATCAAATTTTATTTGAACAAAATAATCCTTCAGCTAACACAGCAAAATTTGCTAGAGCTGCCATAACAAAGTACCACAGACTGCGTGGCTTAAACAACGTAACTGTGTTGTTTCAGGCTGGAAGTCCAAGACCAAGGTGTTGTCGGGGTGGGTTCCCTCTGAAGCTGTGGCGAGAAACTCGTCCCAGCCCTCCCTCAGCGTCTGATGATTGGTTGGCGATCTCTGGAATTTCTTGGCTGGTAGAAGCATCACACCAATCTTTACCTTTTCTTTACCTGGCGCTCTCCTTGTCTACAGGTTTTCTGCGTTCAAATTTCCCCCTTTAAAAAAAAAAAAAGATTTTATTTACAGAGATTTTATTTAGAGAGAAATACAGGGAGAGCAGGGGAAGGAACAGAGGGAGACAGGGAGAGGGAGAATCCCAAACAGGCTCACACCCAATATGGGGCCCAACACAGGGCTGGAGCTCACAACCCTGAGATCAGGGTTTGGCTCACACACCTGAGCCAAAATCAAATGTGAGACACTCAACTGACTGAGGCATCTAGATGCCGACCAATTTTCTTCTTTTTAAAGAAGGTCAGTCATACTAGATTAGGGCCCATAGGGTCATAGGGCCCACACTGAGACCTCGCTTTAATTTGATTATGTCCAAAAAGACCTTGTCTTCAAACAAGGTCCTACTGTGAGGTATAAGGGTTAGGCCTGCAAGATGTAAATTTAGAGGTAGATACAAACTAACCCATAATACTCTATCTTCTGATTCCCTGAATTCTCTGAATTCTGGTATGAAAGAAAACATTCACCCCAACCCAGTATCCCCCAAATTCTAGATTCATTCCAAGATGAACTCTTTGTCCAGAATCTCATCTAAATCAGGTACGGGTAAGACTCTGGGTAGGATTCATCCTAGAGCAAAATTCCTCTCCCTCCATGAACCTGTGAAATCAGATAATGAGCTATTTTAAGCTTCTAAAACATAATGGTGGGACAGGCATAGGATAGACAGTGTCCTGGGCAGGGTAGAGTTTTCTCCCGGGAGTCTGGATATCCTGACATCTGCCTTTATCAAGGTCTTCTTGTGAGTGGTTTCCTAGTGGGACCACACCCTCGTTTGGTGCTCTTTCAAACACCACTCTTCCAGGAAATTCAGGTTTGTAGTCTGTTTCCCACAAGCAAGATTAAAGGTCAGGAATTCCCAATGCTCTGATAATGTAAGAAATTTCGAAAAGCAAGCACATGGCCCGTGATGAAGCTCAGAGCATCATTCTTGATATGCTAGAAACTGGCTCCTCACTCTCTCCTTGCTTTGAAGTTTCTGTCTAGGAAAAAGTAGCAGAAGAAACAAATTCTAAATGTTGTTTTTTTCTTCCTTACTTGCTCTGTGAAGATCAACTATATGACGCATTCCTGTTCCATATGAAGTGACATGGAGATGTCCCCATAAGTTCTTGTGTTCATGCTGGCTTCCCCATGGATCCAATGGTCCCATGATTCATTGTCTTGGAGCACAGTATGAGGACAAAAGTCCTTGAAGATCAATGACTTTCAACGATCAGAGACTCAAGTGCCTTTTGCTCCAGTTGGATAATGCACTTAGGATTTTAATCAACCTTAACGTGTGGGTTTTATACATTATTCAAGACCTCCGCGAGCCCCACATAGATCCTCCTGTTGACAAACACCCCATTAGAAGCCGGGGTTGTCTCGGCGCAGTGCCGGGACCCTGTTGGTATGCACAGCAGCGGCTCCCAGAAGGACTGAAGTCAACGCTTATTTGTGCGCCAGCCAGATCTTTGGAAATTGGACATTTTCTGTTCTAAAGAAAATTCCCCTAGTTGCTCCCTGTGCTTCGGCATTAATATCAGTCTCCATGTAAATGTTGACTTTTATGGTGATCAGGAAGGGCGCGCAGGAGGAGAAACAGCCGTGGGCAGGTGCGAGAAAATGCTCCAGGGGTCCCACTGCTCCCACGGCTCTGTGGGAAGGGAGCCCGGTGAGACGGGCCTGGGTCCCAAGTACTGATGTCTGCCTGAGACAGCGGCATCGGAATGAGCGCTCACTGACAGCTGGCTCTCAGCCTCCCTGGGCTCTTTCAGGCCTCCAAGCTGCAGGGTGCGTTTACCGTCAGAGACGAGAGAGGCCAGCGCAGCCTGTGATGCCCACCAGGGACCAAGTCGGCAAGGCAGAGGGCATAGGATTAGGAGGCCAGGCACTGGCAGACCCAGGGGGTTCTGATTTTAACCATCAGCATGGGTATTATGAAGGACAAACCATGTCAATTCCCCCAGCCTCATTTTCTTGGTACGTAAAGCGAGGGCAGTACTTGAACATACCTCTTGGCTTTGGTTTGGGGATCAAGTGTGATAGTGCACGCAGGCACCCTGCCCTGTGCTGTGCTGTATAGGATATGCCCAACCAGTAAGACCTTCCAGGTTTCAGGGAATCACCTCTGTGCACGCTCCCAGTCTGTACCAATAAAAACAGCAACTCAGTAGTTTTATTATAATGACTTTCAGCAAGCACGGAAATGCATCTCTTGGTAACAGTGCTCGCCCTCGCGGTAACGATAATTATGAGGCAACAGCTAACGTGCCTTGATCCAGGCTCTACACTGAGCATTTACAAGCCCTTCCTCATCTAACACTCACACCTAAGTACTCACAGATGCAGAACCCAAGGCTCAGAGGGGAAGTAGCATGCGCAAAGTAACAAAGTCCAACCTGAATTCTAACCCAGATCCATCTGGCACCGGCATCCATGCACCATATTACACAAGACAGAGGCAGCACATTATCTAGTTTCTCTGCACCTTAGCTTTAACTGGAGGTGATACTCCTGTTTTAGAGGTGATTGTAGCGATCAAATTGGTATTGCATTTAAGGAAGAAGCTTTGGACACAGAGATATCTGCCTAGCAAGTTGGGTGTTTGTTGCCAGACTCAACACCACAAGCCTTCTGTGTATCCCATGGAGACACTGTGATCCTGCAGCCAAGAAACTCACGGAAGCTATTAGGAGTAGTCCACACTGGAGAGAGGAAGAAAAGAAGCCAGAGGATCTATCTCCTAGACAAGCAAAGAAGTGTCAGCCCCAAGCAATCCGGGTTTTTGTACTAACCCAGAAAGACATTGTGGCAGGCGCCATGGCTAGCCAAAGGTATCCATGTCCTAACCTCCTGTGGTCATGTTATCTTACATGGCAAAGGTGACTGTAAAGATATGATTCAATTAAGGACCTCAAGATAGGGAGATTACTTTGGATTATTTGAGCAGATGCAATGTCATCACAAGATCCTTCTAAGAGGGAGGGTCCGAGTCAGAGGAGATGAGACAACAGAAGCTGAAGTCAGACAGAGAAGACGCTGGCTTTGAAGACGGAGAAAGGGGCTGTGAGCCAAAGAATGCAGGTCACTTTTAGAAGCCGGAAAGAGAAGGAAAAAGATTTTACTTTAGAATCTCCAGAAGGAACACAGTCCTGCTGACCCCTTTTAGACTTCTGACTTCTGGAACAATAAGAGGATGAATTTGTGTTTTTTCTAAGCCACCAAGTCCATGGTAATTTGTTACAGCAGCCTTAGGAAATTAATGCACTGTGTATCTCCTAGAGAGCTGAACATACTTCAAACAAGTCTCCAACCAGCACATGGAGAGAGTAGGACAAGTCTCCTTCTACATTGTGCCATTGTGAGAAATCGTTGTACAGCTGGGCTTTAAAACAGATTCTGTTTTGTTCATATCTTGTCGTTAAATATTCAGAAGGAAAAGAAACATGGCCCGATACGGAAAAGAATGTTAGCATTTTGCATTTGCAGAAAAGCCAGACTGTAAAACAGAATGATATGAAGTCTCTTTGTAAAATTTGAAGTGATAGACACATGTACTGAATTATTATTATCAATATGAATTTTAAAAATTCAGAAGCAAGTTCCCAAAGTGGCACTCCGCAGGCTGTCCCACCACCCGCCCACCGTCGGGAGTGGGAAAGCAAGAGAAAGCTGGCAACCAGAGCAGGGAGGAGACCCAGGCTTTCCGAGAACCGGTAATAGTTGGGATTGTCTTGAAACCGGTCACATCGGACGATGAAGTGTGAATCACTGAACAAATGTGCAATAGAGAAAAACCGCAAAATAAGCCTAGAGACAGAATGCTAATAGTCAGGCAAATAAGGGGAGGCAAGAATTTGAATATTCATGAGCCTCTAATCAGGAGCTTTGGATGAATACGGAAGTGGTCCCATTGGTGATAACAGGCTCCACGGGAAGGAGAATCCTGCCTGAGGACGCGCAAAGCAGGAGTGTGGACCAGACCTGTCCCGCTGCCTGGGCTCCCAGGCATTGACCTCAGTATCCACATCCTGGTCCCACAATCAGTTGTCTTTCCTCACCTGTCACTCACACTGCATTGCACTTGGTCTTTTCTTGCTGTAGATTTCTACTTTTCAGGCTGGAAAGCGGAAGCTGGGGAGAATACTAATATGTTGGAGCATCTTCCAAGTTCCAGGACTGAACTACAGATCTGCTCTGCGGATAGCCCAGATGCCCCTCGCAACCACCCTTTCATGGGAACATAAATGTCTTACTTGACAGATGAGGAAACTGAGGCTCAGGGAAATGTCTTACTGCTGATGTCAGAGAGCTAGCCAAAGCAGGGCTCAGATTTGAAGAACATATCTGTATCACAGCAGAGCCTAATCTGTTCCTCTCCATCACTCAAGGACCCAGGATTCACTCTAGACTTATATCCTCTTGAAATGCATATAAGTATCTGAATGTGTTTAGGCTATATCATAGTATCTGGAGAGAGGAGAGGTTGGAGTCTGGGGAACAGGACTCAGCTACACAAAGAAGGCTTGGACAGGAACTGACATGAAGAATGCCCCTTGCAGTGTGGATGACGAAGCCAGCTGCCTGGATACAGGCCAAACCCACAGGAAGTCTCTTTAGAACGAACTGGGGTGTCCAGAGCGGTGAGGACAGGGGCCTCAGGCAATCCGACAAGGGCTGGAGGTCAGTATGGGCTGGGCGTGGCGGTGCTCCTCACAGACACCCCTGTACACATACGCTTTGGACATATGTGTGGACTGGGCCCCTGCTCGTGCTGCACACCGTGCTGGTTCTAGGATCAGCAGTGAATCAAACTAACATCCATCTGGTCTCACAGACCCAAGAGGCCACCAGAGCAAAATGGACCAACAACCAGACAGAACTGAGGAAGTGCAGTGGAGGAAATGAACAGGGACTCCAAGAATGGTGAGGGAGGAGAAAGAGCTCAGCTGAATGGTCAGGAAAGGCTCTTAAGGCGTGGTGGCATTTGAGCTGAGACCTGAAAGATGAGCCAGCTTATAAGAACAGATGGAAAGATACTTCCAGCAAAAACGCAGGGTGGGAGACACGGACGACGCAGACAGTGGTCCACATTTAGGCTGCCCAAGAGCAGGGGTGGGCATCAAGACATGAGTCACACCCGAGAGGATAGTGGGAGCTCGGCAGGACCCCAGCTAACAGGCTGCGGTTTGAAGCAAGAATATGTTCCTGATGGGGGAGGGAGGACTGGACTACACTGGGGAGATGATCGGAAACCCACACGTACTGCCACCAAGTACTTCCTGTGCGGCTACCTTGAAGGCCCCATACAAAGCATGGCATTTATTTCTCATCACCTTTGAGGCAGATGTTATCTCTGGGCTCATTTTCTATTATTTTTATTATTACAAATTTAGAGGCTTAGCATGACACACATTTCTTACTTCACAGTGTCTGTGGGTCAGGAGCTGGGCATGTTCTGACTGGGTCCTCTGATCAGGGTTCTACAGAACTGAAATCAAGATGTCAGCTTGGCTGTGTTCTCATCTGATGGCAGGACAAGGGAAAGATTGATTCTGAGCTTTCTCAGTCTATGATCAGAAATCATTTCCTCGTGGATGTACAACCGAGTCGCCAGTGTCTCGCTGGCCATTGGCTGTGGACCACTCTTGGCAACTAGAGGTAGTTGTCATATCCTTACCGTGTGGCCCCTTTCATTTACTCTCTCCCATTTCTAGCCTCTCTAGTTTCAGGAAAGGTCAATTTCCATTTAAGAACTTGCCCAATTAATTCAGGCCTGCCTAGATAATTTCCTTCTGGATTAACTCAAAATCATAAGATACCCTCATATTTACCTCTTCTGCCCTTGCTCAAGAAGAGGTGATTATAGTAGGTATGCCCATCGGGGTGTAAGGGGGTGGGCAGTGTGGGCAGTCATCACAGGGCATCATAGAATTCATCCTGGTAATATTAACAGCCATCATCCTTCTAGTACCTTCTGTGGGCCAGGCACTGTTCAAGTGACGTGATATGCAACTGACAGTCACCTTGGCTAGGGAAAGACTCTGTTTTAAAGATGATGTTACAAAATTCAAGGAGGTTAATAATAACTTGGCAAAGGACATGTGATCATGGTGAGGAAAAGTCCAGTTTGAACACAAATCTGTGCTACTTCGAAGACCAGGCTGCCCCTAGTGGCCCCTGTGGCGTAAGAAGGTGGCCTCTCTGTCACCAGGGTCTTGTTTCTCCAAAGAGGTACATCCCAGAAGTCCCCAGAGGAATCCTCTCTTACTTACTGTGAGCCTTGAAGGGAAAGCCCAGAACTGCACCAGAAAAGCTGCTTGGGGGCACCAGGAAGTATCTGTTATCCTGGGCCTCATGGACGTCATAGGGATCCTGGCCGTGGCAGCACACCCAGTCAATCCCCAGTCAGGGGGAAGCAGGCACTGGGGTCTAGGCCATCTCTACTAGGACCTGAGCACTCCACAGGACCAGAGTGCACACAGCAGTGTTGGGAAGCCTTCTCCAGCCTCTGAGGGATACTAGTGACACGGACACCTACCCACAGCCCCATGGAGCCGACGCTGCACTTCCCAGACTGGCTGCCGTGTGGCCTGGCCCCCCACCTCCCCCTGCAGCAGAGCCCGAGCAGATGGTTCAGAGTCACTCCAGTGGAAATTAATGGAGTCAGACTGTCCACACACTTCTTTTCAACCGTAGAGAAATATTTTCCATGAGTCAAACACCAGATGTATTTTGTTTATGGGGTAATTTAGCACTTGCAAGGGGTAAGACACTAAAACTAGAGAAGAGTCGTGCTTGCATTTCAGGCAGAGCCCAAGCATACTCCAGCCACAGGCAGTAAAACTTTGGGGCATCATTTCTGAGACGGAGCCTGGATCTTGAACTCAACCCCTCAGGACTTCCCAGAGAAAGCACCAGCACTTCTTGAAGCAACTCGTGTCTGTCTGCTGGGGCTCAGTTTGTGACCCTGCTGTCTGAGTCAGCGAGAGCCTGGAGGTGGGGAAGGGTGAAGGAGAAGGAGAGGCAGCACCCCTAAGGGACTGAAAACCTTCTTGGGGGGTTCGAGAAGAGCCATAAATTAAGTAAATTGGCCTTCCCTGGGAGCACCTTAAAAAAAAAAGTCACAAAATTCTCTTAACCGGCAGTTACTGAAGGAAACCAGTATCAGTATTCAAGGGGAACTTGTTAGAAATGCAGGTTCTTGGGCCTTTCCCAGACCCACTGAGTCAAAACCTCTAGGAGTGAAGCCCAGCAGTCTGTGTTTTAACACACCCGCCGGGGGGTCTGATGCTGGCTGGAGTTTGAGAGCCGCTGCCCTCAACACTAGAGGCACACGTTCACTTTACATCTAGCTGCAGAGTTTCACATAAATTAATCTTTCTGTGACTCGGTGCTCTCATCTGTAAAATGGAATAAAGGCAGTACTCATTGTGCACTCCCTGATGCACCATAAAAATCAAACTAGGGGATTCATGTAAAGTCCTTGGGACGGGAGCTTGTAGCGCATACGCCATCAGCACACAGCTGTCGCTCTCATAGTTACTGTCAGGGCGTCTGAAGCCCACCGTGGTAATAGCTGACGGCATCAGCAGCCACCACACCTGGTGCGGTTGTTACGTGAGAGGGGCTATCCACGTGACTTGATATGTAAATGTGTAACTGTCCCCGGGATGGTAAAAACTCACTTTGCAGGATTCATCAGCTCCATTCATTCATTCATCCAACAAACGTTAACCAGGCCCCCTTATGCCCAGGCACTGACGGAGGCACGGAGGTCCAGAGGCAACAAAGCAGATGAATGAATCAAAGCTCTTATTCAAATCCTATGTGCCCGTGACACATTAAACCCAAGTCCCCTTCTAACATCTTCTCAAGTCTAGCTTCTCCCGGCAACCTACCCGGCTCCACTCAGCTCCTCCTGCCCAGGCTGCCACTCTCGGCTCAGAGCTGCTGCTTCCTGCCTCAGCCGGCCCCCCCACTTACCCTCCACACCCTCTGCGACCTTCACCCCGGAGCACCAGGACTGTTGATTTCATGCTTGGCCGACAGCACTTACCGTCCCTCCTTCCGCGGTGCAGTGCGTCCCTTAGCCCTGAATTCCCTTCCTGAGCGGTTTTGTTTGATAGCCGGGAGGAGCAGGCTGTTCTTCCAATTCCTAAACGATAGTTGGAGCCCCGTGCATGCCATAAGGGTGGCCAGTGCAGGGCAAGTCCAATTAGTTAATGTGTATTCAGAGTAAGGAGACGTTATATTAACAAGAGGGTAAGGTACGAATGCGACGGGGACGACTTTAGAGGTCCCAGCTTCAGTCACTCTCTGGGAGACACGGTCCTAAAGCCGAGCATCTTGAATGTCCAAGGGCCTTTATTCATTTCTTCAGGAATAGCGCATATTAACACCCGTAACCGTGTTTCAGGTATGTAAGACTTAGGCCATTGGAATCAGCAAATTGAGGTACTGATCTTGTCTCCAGACACCCACGCATGCCCAGTGTAGAACGAGGTTTTGAAAACCACAACCCATGGCCAAATACAGCTCCCCGACTTTTTTTTTTTACATAAAACTGTATTGGGACACAGCCATACCCATTTATTTAAATGTTTTGGTTGCTTCGGCGGTACAGTGGCAAAGCTGAGAAGTTCTGAGAGAGACAATCGGGCCCACAACACGTAAAATAATTACTACCTGGCCCTTTAAGAGACACGTTCGCCAACTCTTGCTCTAAGAGGCCAGGCTCACAGCCTGCCTCAGAAGAAATTCAGTTTAACCTCTCTAACCGACCGGGTGAATCAGGTTATGAGAAAATCATCAGTTGGGGCGCCTGGGTGGCTCAGTGGGTTAAAGCCTCTGCCTTCAGCTCAGGTCATGATCTCAGGGTCCTGGGATCGAGTCCCGCATCAGGCTCTCTGCTCAGTGGGGAGACTGCTTCCCTTCCTCTCTCTCTGCCTGTCTTTCTGCCTGCTTGTGATCTCTGTCTGTCAAATAAATAAATAAAATCTTAAAAAAAAAAAAAAGAAAGAAAACCATCAATCATCCCATGTCCTACCCCCAAGGCTATCTGAGCTACGACTCCGTTCAAGTGTTTCAACAAATTACACAGATATAATTATGACCAATTAATCTAACAGTTTAATAATTAGCCAATAAGAAAGTCACTTAATAAAAGCACAACACCACCTTGTTCAATGTTAAAGGAATGCAAATCAAAATCAACAAGATTCCATTTTTCACTCGTTTGATTAACGGATATCAACAAGTTTGTTAATACACAGAGGAAATGATGAGGGTCTTTCCACACTATGGGTGGAGAACATACTTGCACTTTGCGAGTATCTGTGAGAGCATGAAATACACCGGCCTTCCAAGGAGGAGGGAATTTCCACGGCGTCATCCTACGGCTGTGTCCTCAAATGTGTTCAATGCCACGTGTCTAACTACGTTGACTGTAGAATAGTCTCTAATAGCAAAAAGTGAGGTGAGGGTAGATGTCACTCAATAATAGAGTAAATAAATGGTAAATAATTTAGTGTGTACATAGAGTGTGACATGACAGAACCATGAAAAAAGAATTCATGTAATGAAATGAATAAGGAAGGCGCTAGATCGAACGGAGTTAATATAGAATATTCTCTAAGATAATAATCGAGAGGCACAAAAGGGCATGGTGTGTGTGTGTGTGTGTTATAGTTAAGAACCCAGTGGTATGAATGAAGGGTAGGTACACACACACACACACGTACACATAAAGGTACAAATATTTGCAAATGGGTAAAAAATCTGAAAATTTTCAAAAAATCTGAAAATTTAAAGGTTCCTGCCACAACTTCCGTGGTTGCCCCTGGTAGAGGAACCTGGGAGTCTGAACTGAATGAGATCCTCCCTTTTGACTTTGTAGCCTTTTATTCTGCTTGGCTTTTTTTTTTTTTTTTTAAACATGCTCAGAATTTGTTAGTCTAATTTGAAAACATGATTTTATAAGACAAAAGTATCACTCTGTGTCTGACAACAGTGTTCCCCAGGACCCGAGTCCTGGTGGGGAGAGGCCCTGCTGTTAGTGTGAAAGACCGTCCCCAAAACCCAAGAAGGTAATGACAGGGCCCACAAGCGACACAGCCTGCCGCGGCCAACTCCCTAACTTGCAAACTCTCAGGCCACTCTATACAACAAACCAGTGTTATTAAACGAGAAGAAAAATCAATAATCCATCACGGAGAGGGCTTTGGAGTCAGATGAGAAGGCTTTGGATTCCGGCCCTCCCCAGCAGCTGTGAGGACCCCCACCCCCCACCTCACAGAAATGCAGTGAATATCAGAGGCCCCTGCACCTCCGTTTCCTCACTAGCCAGAGTGGGGATCACCCTGCTGCCTCTTAGGGTGGGCCGACGCAGGCCTAGCCCGTACACGGCGCACACCCTGGGCCTGACTCTGTGCTCAGCGTGTCCCAGGCCCTGCTGAATTGCGTTAACTGCCGAACCACTGTCCTCATTCTTCAGAGGAGGAAACTCGTTTTAGGGAGCCATAAATCAATTCCCCCAAAGTCACAGAGTTACTAAGTGGTCATCAGGGTACAAACCCAGGTTGGCCTGCCCGGGCTTGCGACAACTATTTGATTTTGCCTTTTGATTAAATGATGTAAGCTGAGATCATCCGCCTGAAATTGCCTCTTAGACAGGAGTCACGTGGCACGTGTCCGTTATTCCAGTGCACAGCCCTTGAGAGTGCCAAAATAGAAGTGTGCAAGGGTCTGTGCTCAGCCCAGTTTCCACACGCCCCCATGCACTGCCCCCTGCAGGTGCGGCTGGCGATAGCGGCTCAGGCCCTCCCGGCAAAACTGAGCGTCCTCGGCTGAGGAACTCGGGCATTTGCTGAGCGAACAGTTGTTCCTAGCGTTTTTTTCCAGCAAGTGGAGGCCTCTGCGTTAGCAACCAAAAAGCTCAGGAAGTACTTCCGCTGGGACCTTTCCTCTCTGTGTCCAGCTCTGCACTCTGTGTCCCTCTGTATCTCTCTGTCCACCTCTGTCCCTTTGTGTCTCTTTGTCCCTCTTTTTCTGTCTCTCACTGTCTCTTTGGGTGTCTTTCTCTGTCTCTGTTTTTTTCTGTGTTTCTCTCTGCTTCCCTCTCTCTCTCTCTCCCACAAACACACACACACACACACATACACACACACACTCACCAGAATCAGAAGAGAGCTCACCCACTTCATTGAACTATACCGTCCCCGCCCCTCCATCGGAGAAGTCCAGGCTTGCTCCAGCCACGCGAGAGGCCACAGCACTGATTCTGTTCACGAGGGTCTTGGAGGCCTCTTTTCACCAGGGTCCTTTCTGTTTTATTCCCTCATATATCCAAGTGTTCACACTGCCCTGAGTCACAGCTGCCTTTCTTTAAGACAGGGATAATAACACCGATTTCAGAGTACAGCTGGAAGGAAAAAGAGGGCATGACCCAAGGCAGAAACGAGCAAGGGAAAGCTCCTGGTGTTGGCTAAATCATGAGGGTAGGTTTGACATCTGCCTTGTCCCTGCATCAACTGTACCTAAGGCAGATCACAGCAGAGAGCACATGTTCAACAGAAATCATGGAGCCCAGAAAGGAAGGAACTCAGCTATATATTAAGCACCTGTCATTGGTTAGGTACTGTACTAAGGGAAAAAAAAAAGTGATTTCCTGGACAGTGTTGGGCCCAGGGACAGACATCCAACGCAAAGAAAGCAGAGAGAGATTGGAAGAGCGGCAGTGCCTTGATCAAGCCCATCCTGTCTGCCAGGAGCCCCACACAACACTGACATGCTTTTTCTTATCTAACAATTTTAAAAACCTTACCATACATGACTTCTCACTCCCATTTTACCAACCAAGAGAGAAAATGAGTTGAAGAGACACTGGGGGACATGCCCCCAGCTGCACAGTGAGTGGTTGGAGGCAGGACTGGGCTTCCATCAGGCCGCCAGCCGTCAAGGTTCGTGCTCCCTCCTGCTCTCCTCTGGAAGGGCAGTGGAGCCCATAGTCAGCTTTTGTCTCTCCTACTGCACTCCTCCAAGGAGACTCCGTCTTCCCTGGCATAGGAGTCCTTTCTGTCATTCACAAAAAAGCTTCAGTGACCTGTCAGGGCCCCTCTCCATCTCACATCTCGCTGTAGTCTTCCCCACTGGATCCGTAGCAGAAAGGGCCCTCTCTCCAAGCTATCAGACCCTTGGGCTTGGTGCCACCCCAAGGGAGGCCCTGTTTTCAGCTATGCATTGTAGGGACACTTTCTTTCTCTGAAAGTGAAATTCAGAAGGTGAAAACCAGGGCCTCAGTGGAGGGTTAGTACTGCTGGACTTTCCATGCATAGAGCCCAGGTTAAGGGCTACACAACAGAAACTGTCAAATGCACCAAAGTCTTGGAAACACTGAAAAGGAAATGGGACTTGACAAAGAAAAGATGCCAGAGTCGTCTCCTATGGGGAAGACATACAGCTTCTGTTTTACCTGCAGGAAGCGGGGAGACACGTCAGCCATCCGTTCCCCCTTTCCCGCCTCCACACCCTGGAAGACTGCACGGTTCTTCTCGGATCTCCCCGAGAGTTCAGCCCCAGGCCCACAGACTCCCCACGTCTTCCTGCACCTCCGGCTCAGCCTCAACACAGTCTCAGAAACCAATGATGTCAGTTAGGCCAGAAACGTCTGTCGTTTCTTCTGCCCTTTATGCCCCTACACTTCCCAAAAGAAGATTCTCTCACGTTCCTGCTGAGCATAGATGGAACAGGCCACACGACTCGGACCTTCAGATCACAGCTGCTAGGCCGAGGAGATAGATGCCTTAGAGAACACGGGCATACGTCACGACCAACTCAGCTCCGCGTAAACTCCTTCCTGGAAGGCATTTGCCGTTAGGAAGCTCCAGCTGAGGAAGTACTGTATGGAGACTAATGTAAAACAATCAAATAAATAAATACATAAATAAATAAAGCTTCTAGAAGACGACATAGGAGAATATTTTCATGACCTTTCAGTAGACAAAGATATCTTAAATCAGATACAAAAAGCTACTTGGCCATAAAAATGTAAAAAGGTAAATAATTGAGCTACTTTAAATTAAGAACTGCTCCTCATTCAGAAGAAACCACCGAGAGAGTGAAGGGGCAGAATGCAATTGAAGAAGTAGGCAAAAGGTTTGAATAGGAACTTGATAAAGAGAAAATCTGAAGGGTTATTGAAGCTGAGATAATCATAGCTTCTATCTCAGCAATTCTAATTCTCTAGGTAGACACCCAGAAGATGTACATACACATATTCACCGAAAACATGCACAATAATTTCTATTAATAAAAGAGTTTACACATTTTTTTTTAAAAAAGGATGCTCTAACTGAAAGTAACAAACTCAGCTCAAATTTATTTTTTAAATTTTTTCTGAGTGGGGCACCTGGGTGACTCAGTCATGTAAGCACCTGACTTTGGCTGAGGTCATGATCTCGGGGTCCTGGAACTGAGCCCTGTGTCGGGCTCTGCACTCAGCTGGGAGTCTGCTTGCCCCTCTCCTTTTGCACCTCCCCTGGCTCATGCTCTCCTTCTCAAGTAAAAAAATGAAATCTTTTAAAAATATATTCTTGGTAACATTATTTGAACAAAATAAAACCTACTCTACCAGTTCTCTCTAGTAGGAAGTTGGCAGAAATGTCCCCAGAGCTCTCAGAAACTAGGCTGAGCCCCCATTCTTCTCAAGGAATCTCTGTTCTCAGCTGCCTTTCTATCAGGAATTCAGGATGAAAAAGTTGGGGATTTAGAACAGGGGCATTCAGTCTGCTGGGCTTACTAAAAAGAAAAAAAAAAAAACTTGGGAAAAGAGGGCTGAATGCTTTGGCTCATGCAATAGAGAAGTGCAGAGGCAACTGCTTCCGGTAAGACCAGACCCAAGGGCTCAAAAAATCTCATCAAGATCACCAGGACTTGCTTTCTCTCTGCTTTCTGCATATGCTTTCTTCTGTGTCAACTTCATCCTTGTATAGCAAAACAGATGCCAGGAGTCCTGGAAACACAGACTCATAGCACAGCGACCCTTTTCCTAACCCTTCCAGCAAAAGTTAGAATTAAATCTCACTGGGTCACTGTGGATCCCAAGCACAACCCTAGACTGGCTCTTGTGACTAGAAGACGGGGTGTGCTGACTAGCCGGGCCTGGGGCCACAGGAAAATGGGGGATAGGGTAGGGGGTTATTGCTAGAAAAACGTGCTAGGAACACTGGCTGGGTCAAAATGGAAGATGATCACAAGAGTCACGCAGGGTGTGGGTCTGAGGCTGCTGTAGGTCCGTTCACTCATCTAACAGATACTAATTTAGCAGCTCCTGCGTACCAGGCGCCATTGGAGGCTCCGTGGCTGAGCAAAGCAGACAGACATACCACCTACTCTTATGAAGTGCAGGTCCAGCAAACACACAGCTAAATGAGGTGGGTATGGAGAGTGGAACTTCTGGGAAGGAAAAAATGGATGACAACAGGGAATAATGGTGTCAGAGGAGGTCAAGCCAAATGGCCATTTGGGCACCCATGTGCACCAAGAAAGTGAAAAGATCCAGCTTAAAGTGAAGGATTGGAACAGTCAGATGGTTGGGGTAGATTGCAAAACCACGAGACCACATTTTCCCGGAGAGAAGGGGAAAGTAGGAGGAATGGGGGAAAACAGGCAGACAGGGACGGACTTACAGCCGCTTTCCCCTTCAGTCTCACGCTCCCAGTTTCTAATCATGAGTCCCCTTCACTCAAGTTTGGTCAAAGGGTCCCTTTGTCTTGAGTAAATCACCCTTTTCTGTGGAACTAACTAAAAAATTCAAGACTCCTAACCTCATTAGTTGCCCATAAGACATCACTTTGTGGGCTCACCCATTCTTAAATGATGTAAGATACACCCAAAATTTTTTGGTTGTGACTAAAATGTACCCACACTTATAAAAAATACCATTTATGTGTGCACGCACACGTGCACACACGCACGCACATGCACACACACACACATTTAAGTATATATAGTATATTTTAATGTTTTTAAGGATACATGGAAACTGAGGGAGCCAGTTCAGTTGCTCATTTGAAAACCAAACCACCATTTCTTAAGCTCTCCTCAGTGGATCTGCCGCTGACAAGGGCACAAGAATAATTCAGCTCCTAAAAGGTGCCTCATTCCTCGAAGGTGCCCAAACCAAAGTACACACACACACACACACACACGTATGCACACACACTACTACACAGACAGTGCACGCACACACACATATAAAGAACACAAGGCAAGTGCAAACATAGATACAAAACACACATACACAAAGCGTAATATACACACACGCACACAAAGTACACACATATGCACAAAGCACACACGGTAAACATACACACTGGCTATTAGAAGTGCTCAGATTCGTTTTACCAGGCCCTTCTCAGCGCCAGGCACCGTAGCTGAAGGTGTTTTCGCCCCCATGACAGCAATAATGGCACGACTCTTATCAATCTTCCAGAGCCCTGGGAAGGCACAGTTTTATCAACGTTTCCCCTTTTGAAAGGAAAGGACTTGCCCTGAGTCACAACCCCGGGGTGCAGTGGAGCCAGATGTGATCTGTTTGTCGGAGGGTGCCCCTCTTTGGTGAACCCGGTGCTGCCCTATAAATGCACATGTGTGGGCTTCCAGGTCCCACCGCATCCACCGTGTGTCTACATAAACGTGCTCCCTGTGAGGCAGATCTCAGCACATTACACATCTCAGGGTATAAAACGGTGCTCTCTGTGTTGTAGACCACTAACGCCACCCCAGATTTATTACATTTATTTAAAAACAACAAACATTCTCAATTATTTCCATACCATTCAGGACCATAATTTACTCCGAGGTATGAGCTATCAAGTTTCTCAGGGATTGCTTCAAAATGTCAGATCTAAAAGATGATTCCTGTGTTAGCGAATATGAAACACCCATTTGTATTTTTCATTTTTACTTTGATTTAATTTTCAGACAATTCAACTTTCTCCCCATGCCTGAGTGCCTAAATTCATTTCACTTGTCAAAAGAGACAAATTTTCATAATTACAAAATAAAACATGGTGGCCCTTCTTTGGTGACCGCATATTTCACATCTTTTTTTTTTTTTTTTTAAATTCTGTACGAAAATGCGTTTCCTAGTCTAGTTGGCTTACTTCTGACATATTTTCATTCCGTCTCTGCTTAGAACAGACAAGAGGACAGGCTAAACATTCACTAATGTTTTGTTATGTTAATGAACATCTGTAAAAGGAGAGATGAAATTTCCCAACTGGGCCTGGGATGCTCACATCTTTTTTTCTGTAATCTGTGCTGAAAAACGTCAGTGCTCTGAAATTACAAGCTTGAGGGTGAAGCATGCCCTGTCCTCTACTGGTTCCTTCTGCCTTGACCAAAAAGCCCTCCAGTCCTACCATCAGGTTTCTGATGTTCACTTCGGAGAGGTCGGAAGCATGTAGGGCTTTCCTACCATTCCCACCAGTGGCATACACAGGATATAATAAGGGCTTTTTCTTAAAAATATAGAGAGAAGTGCCAGGGTGGCTCCGTGAAGCGGCTGACTCTCGATTCCTGTTCAGGTCATGATCTCTCCGTCTGGGGTCAAGCCCTGTCTGTGCCGGTCTCCGCACTCAGTAGGAAATCTACTTGAGAGTGTCTCCCCCCTTTTCCCTCTGCCCCTTCCCTTGCTCCTTCTCTCCTTCCTTCTCTCTTTCTCTTTCACGTGATCTCTAAAATAAATAAATAAATCTTTAAATACGTATACTTGTTTTCATTTATGAAAGTAATACATGGTTCTTGTTTGAAATTGGGTGGAGGGGGACAGAAGCAGTAACGATCAGAAAAAGATGAACTACCACTCCATCATCCAAAGCAAAACACTGCCAACATGCTGGTGTAACTTCAGCCTGTTCTTTTAAAAATAAAACTCACAAAAAAAAAAAAATTAAAATTCGCTTTGACTTCTTGGTTGGGCGTTTGGATATTTGAAAACAGTGGATCATGAGAAACCTGCTCTATTTAGTTGCAAAGGGGTTAAAGATGGAAATGGGAAGAGAACATTTAATTCTTTGAAACTATCTATCTGAATTCCTAAATTCTGACTCGAAGACTGGAAATGCCCAGTGTAGTCACCAGCTCCACTCCCGTGCCTTCACTCCTGCCCCAGGACACACAGATGGCGCCTGAAAGAAGGTGATACAACTTAAAATTCAGTGGCCCGTAAGTCCAGACAAGGATAAGAATAAAGAGAAGCCGTGGAAGGAAGAGAAGGTGTGGGGTAAGGCGGACAGGTCAGAGGGGATGGTCGTTTTCAGGAGCAGACCTAAAAGAGCAAGGAAAACATGCTTTTTTTTTTTTTAAGATTTCATTTATTTATTTGACACAGAGAGAGAGAGATCACAAGTAGGCAGAGAGGCAGGCAGAGAGAGAGGAGGAAGCAGGCTCCCTGCTGAGCAGAGAGCCCGATGCGGGGCTTGATCCCAGGACCCTGAGACCATGACCCGAGCCGAAGGCAGACAGATGCTGACCCGACTGAGGCCGCCAGGTGCCCCAAGGAAAACATTCTTGACGCACATCCATATACACACTCTTCCGTATAAATATCATGAGTGTCATGGACTGAGGTCTCTGGGAAACAGAATCTGAGGAGGACGCGCGCATATAGGAGGCTTCTTAGGCAGTGTTCATGGAATTGTCACCTGTGCCAGGGACAGGATGGAAGTAGGACTGGGTATGGGAGGGAACTGAGCTGAAATGTTCAACAAAGACCTCAGTTGGCCCCGTGGGGGGCTGTGAAGCCAGGACGGCTCTTCACATGTTCCAAGATGGCATGAGAGGCGAGGCCTGTAGACCTCCTACATCAGCCAGTCACTGGACGTGGGCTGCACCGGGCGAGGTGATGCTTCAGAGGAGAGAGCCCCTGCAGCCGGCTGATGGCAGGGCTGTGTGGGAGCAGAGCCCCAGCAGTCCTCCAGGGGATCTGGGTGGCAGGTGCCCCCTACACTAGGGTCTCAGCATTGCAGTGCCCCCTTCCCTGAATGAAAAGACATACAGATAACCAGATCCCTCAAGACCTTGCTGTGGCGATGTATTCCAATCAGAGGCAGAAATCGGAGGCAAAAGTCCATAATGCTGGAGAAACCCCAAAAAGAGAAATTCACAGGCAGTTCTGAACACTGCCTAATACGCTCATCCTCAGGGCAGTGTGGATAAGGGGGACAGCTTCACCTTGAAGTACCATAGGATTAATCTATCAGAAATTCCCATTTTAGTTGCCACCGGAGCTACATGCCCAGGCTATGGCTGATAACATCCAGTATTTCTAAAAAAGCAGACCTCTCAACCCCTTCATTTCAGCAGAGGTGTGAATGCCCTGGGCAGGTTCACAGCTCCACGTGGCGGTCACGGTACTGTCGACCGAGGCTTAGAGGGGCCAGGCCAAGGAAGCACTCTCAGTGGCAGGCCCCACAGGGTCCCATGGAATGTCCTACAGAATGCCTCGCTCTGACTCTGCCTCTCAGTGCCTTCCCTCCTGACAAGGTAGGCAATATCATTCCCATTTTACAAATGAGGTAACAGAGGCCCAACACCTTGTCCAAGATCACCTAGAGAACATGCAGCACCAGAATTTGCACCCCTCTTGGGGGGTCCTGGCTTTGGGTTCATTCTATTATGCATGGTGGCCCATGTCTGTTGGTCTGACCATTGTTGAGGTTACGTCTACACCTCCATTGCCACTAGTGATACTTCTCTGCTGTCTGAACTGCAGTCTTATCTCATTATAATCATTGCTGCCGATTGCAGAGGGGCGTGACTCTCCCTGCTAGTGGTGAATTGGAAGTCTGTGGCTCCCTACCAGGGACGACCGTCAATCTTTACAGGATGACAATGCACAGCAAGACGCAACGTCTGACTTCAGCTTCGGCAAGACAAAGCTGAGCATCTTCTCTTTGAGAAAACGATTCCGCTCATTATTTGTCTAGTGCCCTAATTATGGCGAGAGAAAAGTTGTTTTAAAACCCCAACTCTTTTTTCTTTTTCAAGCCGAATGTGTCCCATCAAACCTAAAGAATTCATCATTTGACAGAATTTTGCGGCAAAGATATTCACAATAATAAATAATAAATCCATAATAAAATCCCACAAGAATTCCATTGACCTAGATGCCACTCACCTTCCACGGCCAGATAGAGACTATGATAGGGCGTGATATAATTCAGATTTGAGTAAGGTCAGGAAACATAAATCAAATACAAGTTCTTCGTCAGGTTACTTCACTACCCTAAGCCTCTTCCCATCTGCAGAAAATAAAGGTAGGGCTAGGGGATCTTTAAGATTCCTTCCAGTTCTACCATTTCCTAGTCAGGGTCCATAGATACCTATCTTGTTCTGCTTGCCATGGAAAAAAAGTGGAAAAGATGTAAAACTACCACAAGATCACTCCCTAAAACAACAACAAGCTTCCCTGCAGGGCACCCCCCACCACAGGACACAGAAAATACTTACATTGTAGGTTCTAAAAAAAAAAAAAAATGTTCTTGCTCTGCTATGGGTACAGTGAAAGGAACAGTAGCAGACAAAGACCCAAAGCAAGCCGCAATGCCCCTCCAAAGCTCATTGCGATGTTTAGGCCATACATTGAAATTAGAATTACAGAAATGACACTCTGGAAATTATTTTTAAATCTAAAAACATCCTTAAAAAAATTGAAATGGCATTCCAACTCAGTGGTTCCTCAGGCACCCCCCAAGTGAGAACGTCTCAATTATAGCAACATCACTGTTACCCTCTCAACTGAAATTGCATGTGAAAGCTGTATGATTTACATTTGCAGTTTATGAAATAAATTAGGCAGAAAAGAATCTCATAATCTCAAACACGTTTAGTTTACCAGATCCCAAGAAGTTAAATGGACAAAGCACATAATCCTTGGAGCAGCGAACAAAGACACTAATGATTGCATTAATAAATTCATTAGGAGAAACTTGATAAATGTATAGCGAATCTCTTTGAGACAACTCAAGGAAATGGATCAGCAAAACTGCCCAGGACACACTTCCACCCAAACTCTGAGTCCCATCACCAACTCCATGGCCTTTGATAGGAGGGCTAAGACAGACTGACAGTCACATTGCTAGGGTTGCTGGACTGCTGTTTCCAATGCTGTGCATGCCGGCTGCATGACTAAGCCCATGCAGTATGTTTAAGACCACAGAAAACAGGTCCATGTGGACCACTGCTCCACCTTGACCCAGTGGCCATCATCCCCTGCCTCAGTTACAGTAGTGGCTTCTCGACTGGTCTCCCTGCTGCTACCCTTGACTGCCTTCATCTTTATCTTCTGCAGAGCAGCCAAAGAGATGCCTTCAAACTGTAAGTCACTTGCTACAAATTCTCAGCTCTATTCCCCTTGGAGAGAGGAGTAAAGCCTTCGAGGTCCTACATGACGGGGACCCATCTTCTCTTTCTGACCGCATCTCCTATATTGTCCTTCCTCACTCATTCTGCTACAGCTATACAGGCCTCTTCGCGTCTCTTGGAACTTTCCAGGAAAATGCATACTTCAAGGCTTTTGTGGTGGTGATTCTTCCTGCTCTCCCTTCATATATCTGCTGGGCGACCTCCCTCTCCTCTTTGAAAGTTTGGCTCACAGTTACCTGCACTAAACCTTCCCCTAATGTCATCACCTACCCCTTGCCCCCAGGTGCTATCACACCCCATTACCCATTACCCTGGTTGGCTTTTCCTTTATCCACTAAAATTAAAAGAAACTAACATACTATTTAATTTACTTATTTTTATGTCTTTTATTAAATATTTATAAGCTCCAGGAGGGCAGAAATCTTTGTTTTGTGATGCTGTATCCCCAGGACCTAAAAGAGTACCTGGGAAGAGAAGACACAAAATAAATACGGGAAGGAAGGGAGGGAGGGAGGGAGGCGGGCCAGGGATAAAGAGAGGGAATGAGGGGGAGAGGGTCAGGGAGGGGGCAAGGGGCGGAAGGTCAGGGAGGTGGAGGGATGACGGGGGAGGGATGGAGAGAGGAAGGAGGGCGGGCAAGGGCTCAAGGAGGGGGGTTAGGGTTCCTAACCCTGTTTTGCAGATCCACTGCTTATTAAGTGTTGCTTAGGCCTTTTTGAGTATTTCTGGACTCTACAGTCTCATTTCCAGGGTCTACATCCTAGAGTCGATTCATGTAAACTGATATATATGAGTTTGACCATGGGGGACTAGAGAGAGGGGGCAAAGTGTGGTGGGAGAGAGAGAGAGAGACCCAAGGGAAACACTGCGTACGGATGACTTGTGGGAAACATCAGGTGAGCCCCCAGTGTGTTCGAAGAAGCTGATATGTGTAGAACCTTATGAGCAGTTCGAAGGTCATTGTCAGGGGTCATGTAAACTCCACGTGAAGTATGTTTTGTTTCATGCTCTGATTTTGGACTCTGAGCCTCGAGTTTGGTTTGGCCCCATTATCTGTTTTGTTTCCCGAAGCCATTCTTACCTTGAATTTGCATTTCAACCCTTACAGGAAACCCACCACCTCACGTCAGTGCCCTACACCCAGTCATTGGTACCGAGGACCCAGCCCACTCCACACACACATACCAGCTCGCCGCTGGTCTAAAATGGTGAGCTGTCATGTATGTTACAGGTGGTAAGGAAGGAAGAAGTTTGTGGGGAGATGCCAGCTGCACAGCAGTTGGTCAAGGAACCCTGAGTGGACTTAAAGTAGAAATATGTAAATAGAAATTATTCAGCGAATAATCCTGAAGAAGCACCAACTCAGGGCCAAAGCTGTTGAGTGAGTAGAACTAAGGAGTGACAAATAATAAATGAGCAGTCAGTGAAGACTGAACGAAATGTGCTGAACTCTACAGCACAGTTCACGATGAACTCTACAGCTTTCAAACCTATTCTAGTGCATTCAGATGAGTTCTGGAATCTCCAGGCTACCACAGTGACTTTGGAGACCCAACAGCCTCTACCAGGTTCCTTGGAAAAGCTGCCAAGGAAAGCAGCTGCGGTCTCCTTGACACTCTGAAAAGATAATAGCTCACATATTCCTTTACCTACTTATTCTTGTATGTATTATATTCAGAAAAAAAAATTATAATTTAAACTCTGACCCATTCAAATCCATTTTGATAATCTGATTTACTCATCAAGTATCAATAGTGCAGAACTTTGATGTCGAGAACTTGTGCCAGAACTTTTCTGTGTGAAATCCAGCAGTTTCTTCTATAGAGCTCAACATTCCGGTGGTGGGCACATCAAAAGATGTGAGAATAACCCCAAATTCCACTGCCCATTTTTGCGTTTCTGTATTACGTCCTTTTTCCTCCTTAAAAAGGGGGAAACATCTTCTTTAGAACAGAAGCATCAAGGGGATACTATCTAAATACATAAATCCTATTGTCTCACTATTTATCTTTTTGTCCTCATGTATTTTTGGCTTCCACTTGTAAGAACACAAATTAAAATTTCAAGGTCAAAATGATATCTGACAGAGACATGGAAATTCTTAGCTAGTTATGTGGAGACGGTACTTACGAAATACCCAAAGGACATGTTGTGTATTTTTAACTTGCTCTTAAGACCTCTGAATTCAAATGTGAGGGATTGCATACAGAGGATGAAGACAAATTATGTTATATGAAAGAAGAAAAGTTTTTTTTTTTTTTTTCTTTTGCAATAGATGAAAGATGCTTCCCTCCTCTAATGAGTCATGAATGACTCATCTACTCTTGGGAAAATCTGAAGTGGCCAGTGATTTGATTGCTTTTTCTGCTGCAAACACATCTAAGAAGTGGAGCATAAGAAGTAAACAATAAAGGACCCTGTGAAATTCAAATAATTTTGTGTTTCTTTCCCAAATGACACCACCCTGAAAACAACTTTTAATGCAAAATATGAGTTCTCTTTCATATTGGTAGTATTTAAGTGTGGCCACTGAACCAACTGATTTTGGCTGAGTGCAATTTGGGTGTTGCGGGGGGAGTTCCTTTTTATCCTTTAATGGGATTCACAATAATATTGACCCAATTCAATCATTTTATAAATGAAAGCCACAGGATGACTTTCATCTTTTCTTATGTCTTGTCAATAAGATACCATCTATCTTCATTTCTGTTTCTTTCTCTCTCCAGACCCTTGAACTATTTTGATAACTTACAAAGCTAAGAAATGTTCAATGTTGAGGAAAAACACCAGAGAACTTTTTGAAATTCATTGTACCCCAAAGGCTGACAGCAAGAATATACTTCCTGGTACATAAGAAAGAAAAATGTATTTGGTATGACTGGCTGTTAATATGTCATCAGGATAAATCATAAGTCTTATTCTTGAGAATCTTAATAAAAGAAGTCACTTGAGACATAGAAAGTACAAAAATAATCACCAATAGGCTCTATCTATGACTAGAACCTGGGGAAATTTTGAAAGTGTTCATTCATAGAGACACTTAAAAAGACATTGCCCGAATTTATCATTGTCATAAATTCTTGCTGACTAAAAGTTTCCTTAAAGTAATTTACAATACCTATCATAAAATACTTCATCAAAAGGAAATACTTTCATTTAATACAAAACCGTAAACTCCCAAGGACTCAGGGACAATGGTCTCATCCTGTCCCCAGAGAGGATGGTGTGATCTATGACTTCTATATGCCTCAAGACTTAGTCTGGCTTCATCTGATGTTCCTACCTTGGGGTTGTCACACAACTCTGATGAGTCTCTTTCCCTCTAGGACTTCAGGAAGAGAGGTGCTTTGAAATAACACTCTGACTCTTCATCATCTTTCCTGGGCAGGAGGACAGAAAGGATGCTGCCATACACTAATTGGGTGATCAGAGGAAGTGGTATCTGATTGGTAAAGTAAACACCGTGTGTCCATGTTCTAGCCTCATGGTGGAGGGAGCTATTCCACACTGGATGCTTCTGGACGCCTCAGTCACTCTATCTAGGCAATTGCTTTCACTTTGTCTTTAGGCCAGGAAAGCTGTTAGTTAGCTAAGGGGACCCTTGAAAGATAAAAGAAGTTTACACATCAAAGAACAGAACCATCAGCTTTCCATCTTTCTGATGTTCTTCCCTACAGACTGTTAAAGAAATTAATCCAAACTCTGGCACCAGCTCTGAAGGTGCCCCTGTGCTCTAGCCCAGTTTCCACTGTAGCTGGAACCCTCCATTTGAATGCTCTTGCTGACACTTCTAATTTCTTTCTCTAAAGTAAAACTCAATGTCTTTCTCCAAAACTGGCTGCTCTGTCAGTCTTACCACCTTCCTGTTTACTTGCCTTCAAAAGCTCCTTCAATCTCAGCATCTAAGTTGTATGCATCTGGCTTCTTGAACACCCTCATACCCATCTCTCCTACAGAGCTGAATGCCAGCAGTTTGGGCCAGCCAGACATCTCACTTTCTGCCTGAGAATCTTCAGTCTACTTCTGCTATCTCCCTAAAATACATTTTGCACAACATTGCCAAATAAATCTGCCTGAAGCACGGCTCCACTGATGTCACCCTGACATCAGAACCTTTCAACAGTTCCATGTCTCCTACCACAAGGAGTCTACACTTCTTAGGTAGCTTTCCCCTTCATTGTGATAACAAGCCATCTAGCCTCACTTCCCACTTCTTCCTTCAAGCTGCACGTGGATGCTTGATTGTCCCCATGTTATTCTTGTGCCATTGCTCTTGCTCCTTGTTCATGACATCGTCGCGGCTACCCGTTGACAACTTATCCTTCCTTCTAGGTCAAGCTGAAGTACCATATTCTGTACCAAATATCCCTTTCCTCATGACTCCCAACAGAAAAGCTATTTTGTACTGATTGAATTTTGCTTCACTCTACAATTTTTGTACATATACTTATCTCCTATGTTCAGTTCATTGAAGTCAGGGAGCCACCTTTGTCTTGACTCGGGTTTGTATCACTCAATTAACATTTTATTGTTGGATGGATGGATAGAATTTATATCCTATAAATATAAAGTTGATACACAAAACCATGGAGTACAGAGGTCTATTATCCAACCGTCAGGCACAGGGAAATAGTACCCTCTTTCCTCTTCAGACCCATGAGTCCTGGATAACCCCTGTCTAACTTGTAGTGTTGGCAGTTAAAAGAGATGCTTTAAAAAAGTAGCAGGACCAAGAATAAAGAGACTGAATGGAGCATGATGAGATAAGTCTATTTTCCATAGGAATCTGAAGACTTGGCAGTCTTGGAGAAGGGTGTTAAGCAAGGGAAGACCTGAACTGTGGGGTGGATGTAGAAACAAGCCAAGAGAAGACAGGGGGAGGAAAAGAGAAGATTCACAGTCAGTGGAAAACAGCCTGTGCATATGCAGAGAGGTTTTGAGCACGGAATATTAGGGGAATGGGATAGTTGAAGCATGGAGTTCAAGGAACTTGGTGATGAGAAATAAGGCTGAAGAGGCCTAGAGGGCCATTCATTAAATATTGGCAATCTTCTAGGAACTATTCCTTGATAATTTCACACCTTCGCTTGAGTCTGCATCGTTCCCCTCAAAGATTAGTTATTTGGGGGACTCAGAAGGTGCAGAGCTGATGGTTGGTAGCATCAGCAAGAAGTAAGAACAACCAAACCGAACCAAGGACTCAGAGACCTCATTGAAGCATTTCAGTTGGTGTTGGAATTAAAATGGTTGCAAGGCCGAACTACAATGTCACGACTAGAGGTGGGGAGGAGGGGTGATGCTAACTCAGGCCTGGTGAAGGACTAGGTGGGCAGAATCTCTTGTCAGCCAGTCAGAATGACGGATTGCAATCTGAGCTGCACTTTTCTCAAACGAATGAACAGAACTCGCAATAATGGCAATTACACAACAGACACTGCTCAGATATCGGGCATGGTGCTAAATGAGGAGTATGAGACTCTGTCTTCACCCTAACTCCGTTCAGTAGGCATTGTTGATCCACAGTTTACAGATAAGGAAAGTGAGGTGTATAGGGACTAAGAAACCGGCCCAAGGGGCACCTGGGTGTCTATGTCAGTTAAGCGGCTGCCTTCGGCTCCAGTCATGATCTCAGGTCCTGGGATCAAGTTCTGCATTGCACTGGGCTCCCTGTTCAGTGGGGAGTCTGCTTCTCCCTCTCCCTTTACTCCTCCCCTTGCTTATCTGCTCTCTTTCTCTCTCTTTCATACAAATAAATAAAATTAAAAAGAAAAATCAGCTTTTCCAAGTTCATACATGCAGTACACATCTGAGCTGGGTTTCAAACCAAAGTAGAGGCATGCCCCAGGGCCCTATACCATGTATTCCCTCCTTTCTTTCTTCATCAGGACTTTACTCCTGAGTTTACACAAGGCTGGTCTGGGCCATCACAAGAACTGAAAAATCAGGCTCACTGGGAAAAGAGAAATTAAAAGGCTACTGCTGCCCGGGCCCTAATGACATACAACCAGGGAAAAGAATCAGCGTGGAAAGCCAGCAAGTTACCTGCAGCCCCAGAGTACTGTCTGAACTAACAATCAGGAGAGACAGAACTGTAAATAAGCCCTTGCAATAACTATAGTCATTGCCCTGTTCTTTAATTGTAATAAGAAATCAATACATTACAGCAAGACAACACAGTTCTCTATAACCCTGCAACTCAGAGAGCCCAGGGAGAGACTTCTGGGGCTGCAGCTCCCATGCGGCAGGGCCAGAAGTCTTGGGTCAGGGAGATGTTGAGAGTTAGACATCAAGGACCCTTGGAAGAAGAGACTTTTGATAAGGTTCTTCAAGGAAGAGGCAAATGGAGCGTGGTATTAGGGCGTCGGGGCATTGCACAAAAGGTGTGAAGAACACGGATGGAGTGACAGCAATCTCTCTACGTTAGTGGTGACAACAGAAACGGCAGAGAACTCAGAGTCGGAGCCGCAGCCCATCCCTCACGCATGCAGAGACCCTCTGTATAGTGATGGACGTGAGACCTGATGCCCAGGTCTTCCCGCAAGGAGGATTCATTGTTCCAGCTACGGAGAGAACTGTCACCAGGCAGCCTTCCGCTGTCAGCCCTCTCGGGAAACGCCTCACCCAAAGTCACACATCAATGTCAGATAGAGGCTGAGGGTGTGGTTAAAGGCCGAGCCAATTTGGTCAAAGAAGGACAAGCCTGATAAGCCCGTTAGGCTCCAGAGCCCCATGTCAGAGAGAGGCTTTCCCTCTACACATCCTGCTTCCGCCCGCTCCCTCCCACAGGTGCTGATCCCAAGTTTGCTCCCTAATAAACATGTCACATGTCAGCTTTGTCTCAGAGAGAAAATCCCAGGACACAATCCACAAGCGCACGGCCTGTGTTTTTACCGTATCCCTGGATTCCACCTATTTCCCTAACTTAATTTTACGTAAGACCTACACATCCCTCTGTATTAGGCAACCGGATTTAGGGATCTTCTGTGATAAAAGGGAGACTACAGGGGAGCTGGGGAAGGCGAAGAAAGAAGCCAAACGTCCTATATTATAAAGGGCTGGGAGGGAAGGGCAAATTCTGCACAGGCTGGGAGTTGGGGGACGTTTCTGAGGGGTGATAGATGGGAGTATCTAGGCAAGGAAGGATTGTATTGGTGATCAAACAGATTTTGAGAAGAGTGACTAAAATTATGAATGGTATCCCCACTGGTGTTTTTCAGGAGACACAAGTAAATATTAGAATTGCTTTTTAATTACTCTGAGTGCTGGATCGTGGATTTAATATGTGACTCCACACAGAATTGGAGGCCCAGACTTTTATTAGGTGCATTGGTCAGGTTAATTAACAGTAGCTGCTTTAACAAACAAGCCCAAATCACAGTGGCTTAACATAATAAAGGTTTCTTCCTCACTCCCATCATAGTTAATTGAGGGTTGGATGTCTCCTTTTGGCAACTCCCCTCCAAGTCGTCTATCTTGTGATACTGCCATTTTATACACTGTCACCCAAGCCCTGGGTCCCTCTACCACCCAGAGAGCTTCCCATTTACTCCTACCTCAAAAAAAAAAAAAAAAAATCCTTGATCTAATTTTCTTAACCTTGCTTTTAGCCAGTGGAGGTAGTTCCTCTCTCCTCTGGAGAGCCTCTGGCTTCCAGCTGAGTTTGGTCAATGGGTTTTCAGGCAGGAGATTAAGAGAGGGGGAAAGGGAAGGAGGTTTATTTTCTCCAGCTTCCTCCCCTGTTGGGTTACCTTGAGAATGCTGAGTCGCCTGACCAAAGGTCACAGCTCTGACCAGGTAATTCTCTCTACACCCCTCACCCTCCCCAAGCTCTTTAACTATGTTTGCCCTGGGCCCTTCAGGCCTCAGATGAGTAACAGCCCTATTGTCCTTTAAGGCAGGGCACTGCAATATCCCTTGTGGTTTTCCCAAAGTCCACCCTCCCCTTACCAATAGCCCCTTAAATTAAATTTCTTTGGATGATGCTAACTTGAATGTATCTTCTATTTCATGCAACCAGGGCTAATTCCTCAGGAAAGAGAGCTGGGAGGCAGAGTGTCCTGTGTGCCCAGGGAAGAGGGTCAAGACCCGGTATCTGGAGTACTGACATTTTCTGTCCCCTTCTTCCAGTGATGTTTGCTATTGTTTTTGCTTGGTTTGGAGAAGCAAATGCTGTTTACATATCCTGATGGATTTCTCAGTCTTTTCTTTATATTTTACACTGCAATTATACATGAAATTTTTATCGTGCTTTACTTATTTTCGTTCAGTTCAAAATATAATTTTATTTTCCTTGAGACTTCCTTTTTGACCCATGGATTATTTAGAACTGCCTGGTTTCATTTTCACATTTGGAGGCTTTCCCATTACCGCTCTGTTACAGATTTCAGTTTTGATTTCGTGTGGTCGGAGGATACCCTCTGTATGACGTCAATCCTTTTAAATTTCCTGAGGTTTCTTTCGTGTTCCTGGATGGTCTGTCTCGGTGACTTGTCCCCTGGGTACTTGAAAAACATGTGGATTCTGCTGTCATTGGGCAGTGTTCTAAGCTGACTAGACCCTGCTGACTGATGGTGCTGCATTCTTCTGTATCCTGGCTGATTTTCTAATTGTTCTATCAGTCATTAAAGAGAGAAATGCTGAACTCTCCAGCTATAATTGTGGATTTGTCTGTTTCTCCTTTTAGCATTATCAAGTTTTGTTTTATGTGCTTTGCAGCTCTGTTGTTAGGTATATACACATTTAGGATCCCGACGTCTTCCTGGTGGACCAACTCTTCCATCATTATATAAGGTCTCTCTCTCTCCCTGGTAATGTTCTTTGCTCTGAAGCCTCCTTGATCTGATGTCAATGTAGCCACTCCTACTCTGCTTTCTTTTGATTTACTGATAAATTATTTTTTCATCCTTTAGTTTCATCCTTTAGTTTTCCTGCCTGTAGTGTTACACTCCAAGTAACTTCTTATGGATGGCATGCAGTTGTGTCATGTTTGGGTTTTTTTCCCTACTATCAATCTGTATGTTTTAATTAATGCATTTAGACCATGAAATCCAATGTATTTATTAATATGTTAGGGCTTAAATCTGCCATTTTATTTTCTGTTTTCTATTTGTTCCTTTTGTTTTTCATTTGTTTTCTTTTTCTTGCCCTCATCTGGGTTATCTGAACATTTTTGTACACAATTCCTTCTTTCATCTTTTCTTCTCTGTTTAGGGAATTCCTTCTAACCATTCCTATAAGGAAGGTTCTGCTGGTGACACAAGGTCTCTGAGTTTTCCTTCTTCTTAGACTGTCTTGATTACACACCTTTACCCCTGAGGGATATTTTTACTAGTTATGTATTTCTGGGTTGACAGATCTTTTCTTTCGGCATTTAAAAAATATCATGTTGTTTCTTTCTGGCCTCTCTGCTTTCTGATAAGAAATCTCCTGTCATCCAAACTGCTTTAGCCCTCTGGACATAGTCTGGTTTCTTTTCCTGGCTATGATCAATACTGTTTCTTCATCTTCAGAAGTTTTCAGAAGACGATGATGTGTCTTCACGTGAATTTCTTGGGATTATCTTACTTGGGATTTGCTCAGCTTCTTGAATCTGGGGAATTTCTGGCCATTATTTTTTTCAAATACGTTTTCAGCTCCACTCTTTCTCCTGGCCTTCTGTGACTAAAATGATCTTTTTCACAATCTCTGGGACTCTGTACATTTTTTTAAGGTCTACTTTCACTTTGTGGTTCAGACTGAGTAATTTCTGTTGTTTTGTCTTTGAGTTTGAGTTCACAGAATCTTTACTCTGTTCCTTCCATTCTGTCTGGAGGGTTTTTTTTTTAAATTTAATTATTATATATTTCAGTTCCAATATTTCAAATTGATTCTCCTTTATAAATTCTTTTCTTTCTGAAACATTCTATTTCTTTTCTGTTTTTTTTTCTTCATTTGCTTCAAGGATATTCATAATTCCTCACTGAAGCATTTTCATGTTAACTGCTTTAAAACCCTTGTCAGATGTTTTCAACATCTAGATGATTCATCATCTAGATGTAGGCATCTGTCAATTGTCTTTTCTCATTCACATTGAGATTTTCCTACTTCTTGGTATGATGGGTGATTTTCACTTGTATCTTGAACAGTCATCTACTATATTATGAGACTCTGGTTCTTCTTTAAGTCTTCTTTTTCAGCAGTCCTCCTCTGACTGTGCCACCTCATTACTGCCAGGTGATGATGAATGTCTAGTTCACCACTCAACCTCCATTTGGCGGGGAGGGGTGTCTCATTACTACTGAAGGGTAGGACCCCAGGCTCCCCATTAGGCCTCTACTGACACCATCTTGGCTGGTCAGGGAGGGGTACCTCATCTCATTACTGTTTCCCCTTTGGTGAATGTGGACATCTAGGCTGTCTGCTGGGCCTTTGCTGATGGGCTGGGGGTAGGGATCACAGATTTTTCTCATGGTGTTTGGGTGGTCTGTCTTGCTACACTGCCCTTTTCCTGGCACTTGGAGAGAAAAGACTTTTCTTAGGGATTTGTTATTTGTCTGAACCTCTGCCCAGCAGGATACCCAAGAAGGGATAGATGAGCTGGCTGTGTTCAGGCTTAATGTACCCCCTAGGAGTCAAGTCAAGTACATTGGTAAACAAGACCCTGAAAGGGACACAAATCAATCAGAGACGACTTTATGTAATGACTCTTTCTACATGGTTAGGTGTAGTATAAAGCACTCAGGGAGGAAGGAAGGAAGGAAGGGAGGGAGGAAAGAAGGTAAGTCAGAAAATCCATTCCTAAGCTTGAATCTTGCTGATTCTCTGTGGCCTCCAGCAGCTCAGCTGGTTCTTCAAGGCTGGTGCTGACGAAAGCTGCGACATTTCACATCCTTCAATGGCCTTGAGCATGGGAGGCTATCACCCATCAGGCAGGATTTCAAGTCAAACTGGAAGACTCCTTGGTCTCAGACTGCTGCCCTAGTTGTCTTCTGGGGCCTGAAAAACTTGTCCTTTCTTCCCTCCAATTCCCTCCACATTCACTGGCGTAGAAGTATGTACCTGCATTTAGCAACTGTTTACTGAACTCCTACTCTATATTAGGTAACAAGCTAAGCATGGCATTGAGAGAGATCACCAAAGCAGACCTGATCCTATCCTCCTCTAATGAGAGGGAGATTCTTCTGCTGCAACCTTACTGCTTTAACTTAGAGAGGGTAAATTATTATACACATGCTACCAACTCCTCACCCACAGTGAACATAACTAATTAATTATGTCATGATACATCACCAAGCCTGGATTTAGCTTCAGTTTTCTTCTCAACCAATCAATAACAGCTGGCCCAAAAGATGAGCATATTTGCCATCTTCAGATGAAGTCTTTGTTCTCTACTCCAGTTCTGTTCTCATTTGGATCTTTTCCATGGTTCATGGAGAATAAAAGGCATCCATATTTCTGAGATTTGATGTTTATTATCTAGAAATGCTCTGATTGGTGGAAGACTTGGCGTGCAGTTGATTATGCTTGGTGTGAATCCCTCTTATAAACGGATATAGAACATCTGTAATGCAGTGTTACTCCTTCTTCCTTCAAGATATTATCATGAAGTAAACTACAAACTTAAGAATGAAGTTAACATTCAATGAAGTTTTTTTTATAAAAGTGTAACTGTAGGGTACCTGGGTGGCTCAGATGGTTAAGCATCTGCTTTCAGCTCAGCTCATGATACCTGGGTCCTAGGATCAAGTCCTGCATTGGGCTCCCTGCTCCGTGGGGAACCTGTTTCTCCCTCTCTTTCTCTTTGTCACTCCCCCTGCTTGTGTTCTCTCTCTTTCTCTCAAATAAATAAATAAAATCTTTTAAAAAATAAAAATGAAAAAATAAAGTCTAACTACAGAGCTTCAGGCTTCCTTGGGAAAGCCTTACTTTTGTCCCATTTCTCAGATCTCATGGATAACTCAGTGAGTGAAAAACAGGCAATCCCACATCTCACACATAAGCTCTCCCCATGTCCTGAGCTGGCTTGCTGTGTCTCACAGTTGGGCTATAGAATGTCACCAAAGAAAGTACGTTTTTGTGGTCTGCTATATGGAATGAAACTGTAGAAAACACAAATTTGAAGCAAAAATATGAAATGCATTTCTTTAACTTTTTTTAGAAGTACAATTGATTCTCATCATCCATGGTACTTGTGTTCAATAGCAACACAACAAACACTGGACTGGCTAATATGGAGTCACTGCTCCTGGGAAAATACAAAGTTAGGTTCCTCTAAGCCCTGGCCGTGACATTTTCACCAACCAATTAACTCAGAACCTCATTTTATGTGCATTTCTATTTAAAGGCACCGTATTTAACATATATTATTGATTCATTAACATTGAATGCATGGCCAACAGCAGGAAGCTTATCGAACACACATATTTTCTGCATATGGCACATCGCAGCTTCCTTGCACTTAGGAACAGTAGATAATAATTTAGCACTTGTGGGCCATTTTAAATAACAAGATCACCCAAAAACAACAAAAAAATGCACTAAAACATGGTACCAAATAGACTGCAAAAAGGACAGTTGTTTGCAGCATGAGAGCTGAAATAAGAACACACAGTCCCTCTGTTCGACCCAAGCTGGAAACGTATGTATCCGACAACTTAAATTTTCTACTGCCTTGGCCATGTATGCAGATAAGCAAAAACGTCTCACAAGTATTGATTTGGGGATTAGAAATAAATTTTAGTAAGTAGGCAGATTCGCAAATACAGAATCCACAAATAATGAGGATCGACTGTATGATGTTACTGCCATGACTCATTTTACGCTGTGTACTGTCTGTCATGATAGGAGGTCAAGAGAATCTCGAAGGACTCTAGCGTATGAAACTGTTTTCAAATATTTGCTGCAAATCTAGAAGAAATGTAGAGTTCTGCTAACTTATCCTGTTGTGGATTTTCGTGTCTCCATAAAACACTGTACTCCCTGCTCCCAGTGTATTTCTAAGTTTATAGTGTATTCGTAGCAAATGCCTACTTAGGACTTTTTTTTCCTCCTATTTAGGAATTCTTCATGGATTCCTTAAACTTTTCCTTCTTTCTTTCTTTCACTGCCATTTTAAGCCTTTCTGTGGCACCCATCACCATTTTCATTTGTTTGCTTACTTGGAATAGTTTTGCTAATTCTAAGTAGGTAAGCAGAGGTCAACCTGCACCCATCAGAGCATCTAAGCCTGTGTGATCTAAGTTTTGCAGCCTCTGCGAGAAGCCTTGTTTCATCTTGCTCGTTTCTCTGTAGGAAGAACCTGGAGCTCACCCGCCAACACAGATGATGTAGCAGTCCCTAGGAGCAGTAGACAGGGACACCTCTGTCCTTGAGCTTCTCAGGCGTCTGTGCCTGGGGAAGGGACCATATGATATTGCACCTGGGGACCACTTCTTAGGATGGGAGCAGATGAGAGACTGGTAGGAAGAGAATCTGAAACTGGATTGGGTACTGCAGAAGTCCTGGCCAATACCCCCATCCCCTTCTTCTGTGGAGTATGTTCAGCCAAGAGAAGTGAGCTCCTAGAAGATGGAGCAATATTATGCCAAGGTATCTTCTAGATACACTCTTCAAGAAGGCATCTCAACTTGGAGGCTTTGTACTAGCTGCAAATCCTGCAGGTGATACCCAAGAATGACTTTCCTATTGAGATGTGGGAATGACCGTGCTGTCTCTCACTAGGAATGTGCCAGGTTTGGCTTGCTAGCACTTCAAGATCCACTCCTTGGAAGCTAAGGACTGTGGGAATGGAGCAGATTTCATAAAACAGAAACTCAAAAGGGAAAATTAGATTGAAATACTGTGAGTCTGACAGAAAGCTAGGCACATTGTGAGCACTGAATCAGTATCTGTTTAATCCATTGAAAATATCCCCTGGGGAGGGAAGGAGGGAATGAAGGAATGCACGATGGAATGAAGGAAGAAAGGAAGGAAGTCGAGCGAGCCCCAGCAGCTGGCTAGAGATTCATTCCCATTGTAGGCAAACTGGTGGTGGGGTCAAGACAGTGGCCTCAGGCCTTCAAACGACGCGGGTGTGCGTGGGCAGCTGTTTGGGAAGAAACCCAAGCACGCAGATTCTCTTCCTTGTTTCTTCCTCAGCCTCCTTTACCCCTCTTCCTCTCACACAGCCTGGACTTCACACACCACATTGATACACAACTCCAACATGAAGTATTCGGGCAGGAGAGGGAGCAGGAGCTTTGTGCCAAGTGCCCACTGGAACTGCACCGTGGAGTAGTTTTCTGTGTGAGAAACATTTATACACACTTTCCCCCCATTTCCCATATTGAACTCCTCTGGTTAGCAGCCTCTGCTTCCAGCTTTGCGTGATTCCCTCTGCCAGCGGCACAAAGCACTTTTTCCAAAGTCTAATGAACAAATTCGCCAGGCGAGGCCAGTGAGTGTTTTGTTTTTACTTTCTCACTCTATCTTTCGGCAACGTGGTGCCATATTTATGGTTTTGAAAAGGAAAGGAATCCTAATACATCACAAAAGTCCCTTCATGCATGAGGGTGCTCCAGGAATGGGACTTAACGAGCGTCTGTGAATTAGAGGCTCCAGTCCGCATTCTACTTGCGCTGGTCGCTTTCCTTTCATCCTATCAGGCACCCAGAGTCGGGTGCCACAGGATCGCTCTGAGCGCTGTGAGGAGAGATTTCCTGTGCCATTGACTTGCTGCCGTTACAGCCCACACATGAAATGTCTAAAAGTTACTAGTTGGGAATTATGGCAGAAGGAACTTCAGAACATAAACCAAGGAAATGGCCACACATGGGCAGCCCAGCAGCACCAGGTGGGAGTTGACCTGGACAGACCGTACGGGGAGATGGATGGACCGTCCTTGTATGTGGTCTACTCACATTTTCATCGCCTAACAACTGTCTTCAAAAACAGCGATTAATTTGTAAACACTGCCAGAATTATTTTCTAGCTGGCTTGTGGTTTTGGAGAGTATATTTTGTTTTCATGTTTTGCTGTGATTCTTGTTTTTGTTTCTGTGTTAAGAGTAGATCTGTACAGGGGTGCCCAGGTGGCTCAGTCACCTTTGGTGCAGGTCACGATCCTAGGGTCCTGGGACGGAGCCCTGCATCTAGCTGATGAGGGAGCCTGCTTCCCCTTCTCCTCCCTGCTTGTGCCGTCTACCTCTTTTTCTCTCTCTCAAATAAATAAATAAAAATCTTTTTCTAAAAAAAGAGGAGATCTGTACATAAAGTTGCAGTAGTTAAAGCTTTGCCTTTTTGGAAAAACAAAGTAAGAACTAAGCGTGTGCATGGTAACTGGTATTTATGAGAGGAGAAAAATGAGAGAAGATGCTTTAAGGGAGAAGTCAGGGGACAGCTGTCAGGCTGTGAGAATTTTTTTTTTTTTCTTATCAGGTACAGGATTTTGAATTAGGAAATACTTCTCCCAAAATTGGGAGAAGACAAAGGAATAAGTTTACCTTTGTATTGTATGATCCTTTAAAAAGGAAAGGACATACTATAATACAAAAGAGAAAAAAGCTTTTATGATTTTTATAAATGGGTTTCTTACAGGATGGCTTGTTCTGTAGCTGTTATCTTATCACTTCAAATAGATATAATTTGAATAAATCATATATGGGAAAGAATCAACAAAAATGATATTTTAAGGAAAAACAAAAGAAGCCTGAAATCAGGCAGTCTGGAGTTGGTACTGGGGCTCCCAGGTTTACCAGGGATCCAGCCTCATTCTATCTTGATGCTCCACCAAGCTACAGCTTCACCTCATGGTCTAATAGTGGCTGCTCAAGTTCCAGCCATCACATCCACATCTCAAGCAATGGGAATACCAAAGGGTCTTCTCCTATGGGGTCGTATTCCATCTGATAGCCTTCCCACACGTTTCATTCAATACTTTAACATTATAACTTTCTCTCACCTGGCCCCATCTCAGTTAAGAGAGGTTGAAAAATGTGTCTTTCGACTGGGCACGTTGTTGCTCTGAGAGAATTCAAGGCTCAGTTATTAGGGCAAGACAGATGGATAAATATTGGGAAATAGCTCAAAGTCTAAAATTCTCCTCTAGGAGGGAGGAAAAATAAGACAAAAGCTCCTGGCTCTTACTGCGCTCACAAGAGACACAGATATTAATGAAAGAACCACACTAATACAGGTGAAATCACAGCTGGGGTAAATTAGCTGAGAGCCTATAGCAAGGGGATTCAGGAACTAAGCGAAGAGCCAGCTGCGGAGTAGGAAGAGCGGATGATGGGCTGAAGAAAGGCGAAGAAGGTGCTTCCCAGCAGCAGAGGGAGGTGTAAGTCAGACCAGACCGCAGCTGAGGGTGCTGACTTCCTTTCACCTTCTAGGAGCCTTGGGAAGACTTACCAGAGTGGAGACAGGGATCCCACACCTAGATTCCCACTTTGGAAACATCTGGCTGCTAATGGGATATGGGGAGAAGGCTTTTGGGTGGGGATTACTGCAAAAACCCATACAAGTGGGTGGTTTCCAGAAAGAGTCAGCCTGCCCTGAAACACTCAGGATACAAAGCAAGAGTTTTCTCTGAGAAAAACCACACTGTGGGATGTTTCCTTGGGAGAAGAGAAACAACCGTTTTCTGATCTGTATAGTTCCACCTACCTAATCCCGGGTGGCCAGGCACACTTCTGAGGAAATTGGGCAGCATTTAAAGACATAGGCTCCCTGTGGGCCAAAGCTTCCTCTAATAATGGGTCTGAAGTGGGTCTTGGGAGGGAAATCGGCATGAGTCTACCTGCAGCTTTTGATTTCTTCCTTAGTGCATTTTCCTGGCCCCTAGCTGAGTTTCTGATGTGGAACAGGGGGTCCGGCCAGGTGAGCACACAGAGACTGGCAGGCGGATGCTTGGGGCTCTGTGCCCGTGGCGTCTGCAGCTGGGCGAAGGAGAGGGGGTAGTGAGGACTGAAATGAGAGGGTACTCACTGCTTTACCCCTAGCAACTGCCTGGCCCCAAGAAGACCCTCGACTGATTTAGTATTTACTGAATGGAAGGATGAATACATTGACTGTTCTGTCATCATACTGGAGAAGTAGTGGGGGAGAAATGAAGGGAGATCACGGGGGACCATCGGATTGGAGAGAATAAGCAAGGAAGAAAGGTGAAACTTCTCAGGGCAGGTTTTATGTCAGCGCTGCTCAGGGCATCCCCACCTGGGGATGTAGAGTAGCTCCTGCCGCCTCCTCTTCTGGCTCTTGCGTACTTCCACCCGGGTGGGCACCATCACGGATGCCTGCAATGTCCTCTCCGGCTTCTGCGCTTGCTTGAAGTTCGCTCCCAACACCTTCTACGAGAAGTCCGCCCACGTCCATCCCAGCTTCTCACATCCTTCCCCCAGCTCAGTCCCCCAAGTCCAAGAAATACATTTACCTCCACCTGATGGATCAGGCTCCAGCTAAAACATCTCACCGTGGGTTCTGAAGCCAAGCAGACTGATTCTGGTTCATATGTCTACAAAATTGGAGACAAACGTAGTGCCTAGTTTATCTGGTTGTGAAAAGTTAATGGGAAACTCCATGGCAAACACTTAGCACCACACCTGCTTCCTAGTGGTTCCCCAGTAAATTAACCATTACAGTCACTCTCCACAGCTCTGGTGCCTCTGCCTCTCTCCCCTACATTCCTTCTTAACTTTGGGGCTGGTGGCTCTTTTAGCACAATCCACAACCCGTAAGTGAGGCTATAAAACAGTACATTCCTTTCACAGAAACAGCCTTGTGAGAAAAATTCCATTATTAATATCCTCATTTTACCTGTGAAGAAAATCAAGCACAGACAGGTGAGGTAGATTGCCCAAGGGCACAGAACTTGGAGGAGGCAGAGCCAAAATTTAAAGCCAGGCAGTTTGGGTCAAGCCCACACAATTAACCCCTACACCCGGACTAGAAGGAACAGTCATCCTCAGCTCCTGAGGAAAGCATGTGGTTTTGTCAATTCTCCACTGAAGGATTTGGAAAAACTAAGCTTCAGCCCTGGCCTGCCTCCCCTGAGAAATATAAAGCATAAAGCTCCATGGTCCCCCTCAACCCAAGATGTGGCTCCAAATGTCAATGTCCAAGCCTCCAAGTCCACAGAGCAATGGCGGGTGGGCCCCAGGCTGAGAGTCAGGAAGAAAAGCAAGAAGGAAGGACAATGGAAAGAGGAGCTCAGGCAGCATCCAAAGCAAATCTGAGCATATCCTGGAAGGCAGTCGGCCAAGGAAAGAAAAGAGTCATCCGCCCTGTTGGTTCGTGTGTCCAGTACCTGCTGCATTACTCACCACAAACCCGCGGGCAAGAGAACGCTTGTGTTCTCACCAAGCTTACACTATGGTGCAGAAAGACAGCAAGTGTTTAAATCCGGAAAGTGGAACACGTACATATTAAGAGGGTAAGAGCCTTGCAGAGAATTCAAATAGGGTGGTGTGATAGGTCTGGGATTCTCGACCTTAACGGCACATTACAATCCCCAGGGTTGAGTCTGAAAATCCAGATGACCCAGCGGATCACCAGATCCTTTAAACCAGAATCCATGGTGGGTGGTATCTGGGCATTAGTATTCTTTTTTAAGATTTTGTTTTAATATTTTATTTATTTATTTGACACAGAGAGGTCACAAGTAGGCAGAGAGGCAGCCAGAGAGAGAGAGGAGGAAGCAGGCTCCCCGCTGAGCAGAGAACCCGACGTGGGGCTCGATCCCAGGACCCTGAGATCATGACCTGAGCTGAAGGCAGTGGCTTAACCCACTGAGCCACCCAAGCGCCCTTCTTTTTTAAGATTTTATTTATTTATTTATTTGAGAGACAGAGAGCGAGAGGGGGTCCGGGAGAGGAGCAGAGGGAGAGGGACAAGCAGGCTCTGTGCTCTAACACCTTGCGGTGCACACGGAATGATTATGCCGGTATTAGTTCAGTGAAAGCAAACGTATCCCCTTCAGTTTCTTTGTCTTATAATATTCTTGCCTCTTACTGATTGCATAATATTTCTCCTCGCAAACTGCACATCCCAAGTAAATATTTGCTGAATGAATAAGATGGTTTCCATCGGTCATCTTGCAGAGACATTCATAGAAAAAATGAAAACGGAAGCATAGGTCGCTTTGTGATTGCCTTCCGTCCTTTCCCTTCCCCTGTTCACATTCCCGCTTTATCTTTCTCACGGTTTCAGCCAACTACAGCCCTGACGCCCCTTCTTGCAGCACCACCCGGTCAGCTTTCGCTCACAGGCTTGGAGGGAAGGTCACAGGATGAAAAGACTCTCCCTCCCGTTTTCTTCCCAGGTCCAAGATGCAACTGCGCCACCCAGCAATGCGTCCTCCTTGTGCACAAGGCCTGAATAACTTGCCTTTTGAATGGTTCTGATTATAGGATGGAAAAATTGCATTCTAAAATTTGCAAATTCATAATATTCTCCAAAAAAAAAAAAAATGAGCCTTGTAGAGTTAACGTTCCATTTAAAAATATACTCTGAAAGACCTGCAAGTTACAAGGCCGACTTTGACAGACAGCTTCTACTGCCTTTGGCATTTCAGTAATGACCCCAGAACTGCTATTGACCTGCCAGCATGCTTGGTAAAGTGACAGTCTGCTCGATTTCTTTCCCTATTAAAATGTGGTGGGAGCAAGTGGGAGGGACGGGGGAGAGAGAGCAAGAAGGCAGGAAGGAAAAAGGAAGGGGAAGGAAGAAAAAGAAGACATACCAGCTGGGACGGTGGCCCCCTGTGATGTCCACATTGGAACCCTCAGAACCTTGCATCCATGTTGTGTTACATTCCAAAGGAGAAGTAAGTTTGTGGATAGAATTAAGATTGTTAATCAGCTGACCTTAAAATAAGAGATTATCCTGGATTGTCCAGATGGGCCCAATGTAATCAAAAGGAGAGTCAGCAATGTGACAACAGAAGGAGATTCTGAGAAATGGAACATTGCTGGCTTTGAATACGGAGGTCGGGGCTGAGAATCAAGGCACGGGAGTAACTTCCAGAAGGTGGAAAAAGAAAAAGAAAAAAAAAAAGGATTCTCTCCTCTAGTTGCTAGTTTGCTTAGCAACTGAGCTTTGGGCAAGAGAAAGAATGAGAAATTGGGGTATATGTTTGTTTGCTGGTGCAAAATCAGCAAAGGGCAAGGTGTTCACACCTTGATTTTAGCCCATTGAGAACTTTCCTGGACTTCCGAACTATATACTCGAAGGAAAATTTTGTGTTGTTTTGTTTTTAAAGATTTTATTTATTTATTTATTCATTCATTTTATTTATCTATTTATTTATTTATTTGACAGAGAGAGAGATCACAAGTAGGCAGAGAGGCAGGCAGAGAGAAAGGTGGAAGCAGGCTCCCTCTCAAGCAGATAGCCTGATGCAGAGTTTGATCCCAGAACCCTGAGACCATGACCTGAGCCGAAGGCAGAAGCCCCACCCCACTGAGCCAGCCAGGCACCCTGATTTGTGTTGTTTTAAGCCACCAGGTTTGTGGTGATTTTTGACAGCAGCAATAAAGAACTACTACGTAAGGCAAGGAGCAGGGAAGAAGCATGTCTTGGAAGGAAGCTCCTCTGTGCCACATACTGGACTAATGTCAGCAAGTTTATGGGCATTTCTGGTGCATTCTGGACACTGGAAGTAGATTCTCTCTACTTGTGTGAACTTGTGTGAACTTCAAGAAAAAAAAATGGCCATCCCTAGGCAGAAATGCAAATAAATGCAGAGGTGAGGGTGGGTATTCCGATGGTAAAAGGAGATCATGGAAAAGAATGTGGAATGTCTTGTTCGTGAAGCAGGAGATGAAATGGAGTTTCATTATGAAGAGCAAATACGGAAAACACACATGGTGCCTGAGAACTTACCATGAGCTAGACACATGGCAAGACGCAGGGAGATGGTGCCAGAGGAGACATGGACACTGCCCACATGGAAAATCAAACTTCAGCAGATGCTTGTCTCCAAATAGGCACAATGACATACCATTCTCCACCCACCAAGATGACTATAACTGAAAAGACAGACAACACAGAGTGTTGACAAGGATGTGGATGAACTTGAACCCTCCTACATTGCTGAGGGGATTGCAAAATGATGCAGCCACTTTGGGAAATGGTTTTTCAGTTCCACCAGAAATGGGAACGTAAGAGTTACCATACGACCCAGCACTTCCACTCCCAGAGAAAGGGAAACGACATCCACACAAAAATGCAGGCATAAATATTCACAGCGGTATTATCCATAACAACTTAAAGGTAAAAACAACCCAAGTAGCCATCAACCAATAAACGGATCGATCGAATCTGGTATATCCACAAAATGGAATATTATGGAGCCATAAAAAGGAGTGAAGTTCCGATAAATGCTGTAATACGGATGAACCTTAAGAACATGATGCCAAGGGGCGCCTGGGTGGCTCAGTGGGTTAAGCCGCTGCCTTCGGCTCAGGTCATGATCTCAGGGTCCTGGGATCGAGTCCCGCATCGGGCTCTCTGCTCAGCAGGGAGCCTGCTTCCTCCTCTCTCTCTCTCTGCCTGCCTCTCTGCCTACTTGTGATCTCTCTCTGTCAAATAAATAAATAAAATCTTTAAAAAAAAAAAATGATGCCAAGAGAAAGAAGTCTATAGGAAAGGCCATATATTGTAGGATTCCATGTATAGGAAACATCGAAATGGGCAAGTCTATAGAGACAGGAAGTAGATTAGTTGTTCCCTAGTGGCGGAGGGAGGAGGAAGAGGATTAACAGAGTGGTAGCTAAGGGCAGGGGATTCCTTCTGAGCAAGATGAAAAGTGTTCTAAAATTAATTGTGGGGATGGTTGTACCATTTTGAGGGTAGGTTGTGGGAAAAAGATTATTGAATTGTATACTTTAAATTGGCAAATTAGATAGTATGTGAGCTATATCTCAGTAAAGCAATTACAAAAAAGAAAAAATGCAAGAAGGATCAGCATAAAACACCTGAGCCAGGAACAAGCCAGAGCAAAGGTAACCAGAGGGTGGTAGCGGATGCCACAAAGGTTTGTCCGGGGCAACTCATGCTGCCAGGGCTTGGCAACTTGGAGATCGTCATCAAGGCTATTAGCCAAACCCAGCAGGTCAACTTGCTTCTTCTGTGATCTGAGGCACCTGACAAAACTGAGTGGCTCAAAGGTGCTCATCTGTATGGTCTCCTTAGGGCTCTGGGAGTCTGTCGGTTCTGGGACCACAGGAGGTCATTTCCTGTCGTGACTCCGAACGGAACTGCCCACGTGCATTCTGTGGCACGGTCGCCTCATACCTCCCTTGCCTGCAGGAAGCATCTCAGTCTCTGTTCTTCAGGAGTCGGAGCTGTGGGGCCTCCTTCAGATGGGTTTGGGCTGATGGTGCCAGTAGAAAAAGACATTCTAGGGCCCCTTTCTGAAAACTCCAGTGTTTTTGGACTACAAAAGAAAAGGGAAAAGGAAGAAGGGGAAAGGAGGGGAAGAGGGATGGAGAGCGGTCACTCGTGGTCACAATGCATCTGAGGGGTCATTTTGTCACTGTCGGAGGTCACGTGGGGCTGGAAGCCCCGGGAGGGCAAGCTGTGCCCACGTGCTCTCTATGCTGTGCCAGCTGTTCCAGCACCAAGGACAGAGTACGTGCTCAAAATGACTGACTGATTAATGCAAAGGAGTAAAGAGGAGGCAGTAATGTAAAATACCAGTTTTTCTTCTCCTGCTGCTTCTAGTCTTTGTGTAGAAATTTATTTGTCAACCATACAAATTATGACCCTCCTACAAAGGCAGAAGAGGCAATAGATAGGGGAGTTTAAGAGGACATGTGTTATTTTTACTTGGGTGTCCTTGTGAGCACTCTGTCCCAGGAAGGGCAGCTGGGAATGAGATGCATTGAGGGTCCCTAGGTTGGGGTATAACCCGCTACACCCAGAGAGAGAGAAGAAAGCCCAGTGCAAGACTTCAGTTTGCTTAACTGAGCTTTGGGGAAGAGAAAGAATGAGAAATTGGGGTATATGTTTGCTTGCTGGTGCCAAGATGTCTTGGTTGGAGTTGCTGTAATTACTGGTTGTAAAATATGTCTACAGATCTCCCTTCCAAAAAAAGGGCCCTAATTCCCCTCTGTTGAGTGGGTGCTGGCCCTAGCGCTCATTTCTAACTAAAGTGGAGATGACAGGGGACGCCTGAGGGAAGTTGTGGGTCAGCTGAATGGGGACCACATCCTAATCCCTAACACCTTTGGGTGACAAAAGGGACTTTACAGATGTGATTAAGGATCTCAAGATGGGGAGATTATCCTGAATTATTCTGGCAGGTCCTAAGTAATCACCAGATCCTTACAAGAGGAGGGCAGAGAGGACTTAACCACCAAAGAGGAAGAAGCTGATATGATGAGGAATGAGGTTGATCTCAAGAAGCTGGAAAAGTCAGAGCTAAAAAATTTCCCCTGGAGCTTCTAGAGGGAACATGGCCAAACTGACACCTTCCTTATAGCCCAGTGAAACTGATTTTGGAGTTCTGACCTAGAGAACTGTAAGAGAATAAGCTTGTGTTGTTTAAGCACCAGGTTTTTGGCCATTTGCTACAGTGGCTGTGGGAAATACATAGGTCGTAGAAGACCTTGCTGCTTCTATCTTGCTCTCTTCAATCATCGGAAAGCCAGCTGCCATGTCAGAAAGACACTCGAGAAGCGATAAAGGGAATGTTTTCAAGCCGGCTATCCCTGCAGGCAGCTGAAGCTATTCCCATCAGGGAACTCTGGCATTCATTACAGAACATGTGCCTCACCCCACTGAGAGCTAAGGAAGCTGAAGTGTGTACACCAACTCCCATCCACCACGGGGGAGGACTGTCCCTGGCATGGGAGATGGGGAGGGCGTTAATTTCTCGAGATTGCTAGTCTGGTGGACTAGGGCCTGGTGGCCAGGGAAATCCAAGGGAAAAAAATGCAGTTTTTCAGGGTTGGAAGTCCAAAGGGCAAGGGGATGTGGGCAGAATTCTGGGAGCTTCTGCTACACCAGGCAATCAAAAGTAGTGGGTGTGGCGGAAGAGATCACCCAAATCAGAGTTTCTACAGAAGGATGAGCAGATGTCAAAAAACCCAAATAGGGACTTTTTCTACAATCCTGAAACTCCAACTGCGTGCCAGCAGTTAATATGCAGAATTCCTAATTCTTCAACAGGGGCAGTGGGGTGTCACATCGCTCCGATCTTACAGATGGAAATGTTGAGGCTCAGAGAGTTTGGGGGGGCTCACCCAAGATTACGCCAGGCCAGTGGGCACAAACAGGAGAGCGACTCTTCTCAGATGGCTCTCTCTGGCCACTTTGGCAGCTGCAAGGGAACTGTCTTTAAAGCAGTAACAGCACAAATCTGTCTCCAGACAGCCAGTGCCCTTTGGACTTCATGCCCCGCACATGGCAGTGTCATGCTACGTTACTTCCAAATGTCATGTGTCACTCCACTTGCCTCTCACCGTGTGTGTGCATGTGGGCACCCACGCCAGTGTGCGAAAACACACACAGTTTGCTGTGTCGCTGACATCCCAGAGAGGCCATTGCACACCGTGGGCCACACATGGTGCTCCCCTTCCGACGTTTAACCGGCTTATACAGAAGCAAATATTTGAAGTTTACCAAACATAAACTAAGTAAAACCTAAGTCAATCAAAAGTGACTAAACACTGCTTTCGCCCAAATACATGTTTCTAAAAGGTCACAGCTGGTGTAATTATCCATGCTAGACTTCGCACGCATTCAGCTGTGTGCTTAAGACTGCCAAGAACTGGGATACATTCAGAATCCTTAAATAAGAGTCACCTTGTTTTCAGAAAACGCTTGGTTAAGTCAGGCTCGGGAGGGGGGGAGGTACTGAAGGAAGCCTATTAGAGTTTAATGACACTTTGAGAAAATGTATAAGGAAACTTCTCGGGAAAAAGGAATGGAAATACATGTCAGAGCCAATTTCTCATAATATGTGGGTTGAGCCCTTTTTCTTCAAAGTAAATAAGTCCTGACAAGTATAACAACAACAACAAAAGAACACAATGACAAAACGCGCGGTCCGGGATGTCGGTCAGCAGGAGGAAAAATCAATTAAAGGCAGGCTGAGACAGTGGCCTTGGGAAAAGGGACCAGGGTCGCGGGGGTGGGCGTGGGGCGGGATGCCTAAAGTGCCAGCTTCCTTGGGCATGTGGCTTGTGCAGGCGTGGCTGTTACCCTGTGTCCCGTGACACCCTGCGGTACCATGCCAGAGCCTTGGGAATCGCCACAACAGATGAGGAGCCTGGCGGGGGTGGGGAGCTCCCGGCTTACACCCGAGCAGCTCCTCTCTTGTATACCCACCAGCTCGGACTTCCACGTGTGACTTTGCTTCAAGACAAGGTTGTCCTACCAAGTAGACACCAAATTTGAAAACCTCAGTTTCTATAGTATCTGAAGCCCGTGACTACCCTCTCGCTCAGAGAGGGATTTATACCCTGAGCAACTTCCCGGAGCAGTGAAGGCAGGATAAGACAACTAGGGCTGCATTCAGGAGGACAACAGGCTGGTGTTTAGACCGCAGAGCACAGAGCTCGGACAAATCTGGTAAACAGCAGGGGAGAGAGAACCAAGGGGGAGTAGGAGTCGAGGCACTCAAGAGAGGCAGGGATTTGCTCGGCCTGTCACTCACTGCTGCGTCCCAGGGGCCTCGCGGAAGAGCCGGCCCAGAGCGGGTGCTCACTAGGTGTTTTGTTGGTCAAGGAGTGAGCGAGGCGCCCGGTGCAGGAGACCAGGGAAGAGGCAGAATCCGAGCTTGAACGGACGGGGCCAGCACGCTACAACCGGGACTGTGAAACGGAGCCAGCTAGTGGGGAGGAGAACATGGCACCAGCTGGGGCTTGGAGAGACCACCCGAGGCACGGCACAGAGGGTTGGGGAGGGAGACCACCACATTCTCTAGGATGCCAGAAAGTGTCTCTGTGGCTGAGAAAAGTACTGTCAAAGGCTGAGAACCCAAGTCTACCCAATTTCTCTATGGCCAGAGGGAAAAAAAACCAAATTGGCAGACACCAGCAAGGCAATTCCACAATTAGAGGACCCAAATGAGGCTCTGAAAGCATTCTCCCTAGAATTCAGCCAACTCCAGGAAAGTCAATACTTGCCTAACTAGAAATGAGGTCAGGGACAGGGTACAGACAGGACCTTGACTGAATCTGTAATGTTTCATCTTTTAAAAAAAATCAGAGAGAAAGCTCTAAAATCTCGGAGGGCAGCCTATTGTGTGGCAAAGGGCTCAGATTCCCTCAAAACAGGCAATCTGAGCTCAAATCTAGGATCCTGCTCACTAGCTGTGGGTCCTTGGACCAGAGATTTTACGTCTCTGTGGGCTTTAATCTCCTCCTCTGCCACAGGGACAATCAGAGCACCTCTCTCATGCAGTTGTGTTATAAGTAAGTCATGCCATGGAAACCCCCTGCATAAGCGGCAGCTACTGTCATCGGTATAGAAACCTGCTAACATTTGTTAAAAGGGGAGTTGGCACACTAGTGTTCATGACAGTTTTCTTAGGTTTTAAATAATTATAGTTAGTAAAAATAAAACTTCCCCCAACCAAAGGCATACCCTTCTGGTTATAACCCCAACTCACAAGGAAATTAACCTTTATGAAGCCACCAAAGAAATAAGTAAGAGGATAGCAGAGTCCATTCCAGCAACTCTCAACGTGTGGTCTTGGGGCCAGGCAGCACCAGCAAAACCTTGGAATTTGTTAGGAATGCAAACTCTCAAGCCATGGCCCAGACCCAACAAATTAGAAACTGTGGGGCTGAGGCCAGGCAGTCGGTGTTCTGACACGCCCTACAGGGGATTCTGATGCGTGCTGGAGGCCGTCACTCAGAACCAAATGAAGGACTCTGTGGCTTGAGAGGTCCCAAGAAACCCATGCAGCAGAATGTCTGCGATAATGATGCTGCCACTGGTGGGGACACCTTCCTCAGCCTCATTGGGGAAGCCGCCTTCCGTATTAACCCAATAAACTACTCACAGGGGGAACTGGGAGGACTAGTTTAGCAGGAAAAACTACAATCTCACTTTTCCCAACCCTACCTGGTGGGGTGGATTGGACTCAACTAAGGCAAAGGGGTATCTCTTGTGAATTTCTCTTTGCAGGACAGTATGTGACCGTAACTCCAAAATATATCATTGTTCATTCACAGAGATCTTAATCTCTCCAAGTCTCTCAGTGCCTCTGCACCCCCAAATCCACCACCACCGCCACCGCCAGGGTAGGCTACACAGATGCCAGCAATACCCCTTGAGCCCTAAATGTCTCTTACGGCAGGAATATTTGTCCTACCTGCCCCCATCCTGGCATTCTCAGGCAGGGAATTTCCAACAGTGGTTGCTGGAAACATGAGAGAATTATCAGAATGCATTAAAGGCATCTTTGTAAATTGTAAAGTAGATAAAATAAAAATGATAGGGTTTGTTCTACAATAGTACATACACTGCAAATTTATCATGAAGACGGAAGTTAAAAACAAAGACAGACTGTGAGCTTATTCTCCTAGGAAAGGTTGTACAGGGTTAGGAGTAGCCAGAAATGATGATTTGGGATGATTTAGTGCCTTTATCAACAAATACTGAGAAGATATCCAATAAATATTTGTTGAATGAATCAATAAAATGAACTATTCACAGGACACACCTGTGTCTCATCTTTCTCTCTTTCTCCCTCTCTCTCTCTCTCTCTCTCTCTCACACACACACACACACACACACACACACACTTAAGTCTCTGCCAATGTATCTATACCTAAGCATGAAGTCACACCCTTACCTATGAAAGCAGACATTCTTAGGTGCCAGTCTTAGCCTTTCCAACTGTTACAAAAGTTGTAGAAAGAGGAGTTCCCCGCCCCCCCAAAAAAATTATGCCAAGAGAGAAGAGTCAACCTCCAAAAAAAGTAGAGGGGGAAAAGGAGCATAAAAATAAAGCTGTGCTCATTGACTAATGATGAAATTGACTTCCCTGTGATAAAATTCATGATAATAAACTTCTGATCTGGAAAACCCGGCTGCTTGTGCCCAGTGAAAAGACTCAAGCGGCGGAATCTCAAAGGTCGGCAAAGTTAGCTACAAAGAAGGACCTTAAGTGGATCAATCGTGGTTGAACTACTGGATAGAAGGATTAAGTGGCTAATAAAAGGGATGTTCTCCTGACCTCTAACACAGGAGGGAGGAGATAATGAGATAAGTAAAGCTGGTGAGGATAATAAGACTATAATTATGGCCAAGCTCACACTACTGAATGTACATTGGAGAACCCTCTAGACAGTGCGGAGAGAGGGAAACTGGGCATCCGGACAGGAATGCCGTCCCCAGCGCTTGCTGTGTTCCCAGCTGCATGTCCCCCAGACCCCCATGAAAATGAACCCGTCGCAATGCACGTTTCAAACACATTACAGCGGTGTTTGTGGTTCAACATGCTGAAGGGGAAAGGTAGAAAGAAGTGACGTCTCACCACCAGGAGAAACCAACTGTGCTCAGAAGCTGCGCCATCGCAGTTCTTTTAAACGGCGGCTATTATGGCGGTTGTTCACGAGCACTTAGTGAGCTTCTGCTATGCATATGGTGGTGAGGCCGCCATCGTGCTTTCTGGGATATTTACAAAACACAGACACACACACACACACACACACACACACACACACACACACACACACACACACACGGAGTTCCCTGGCCAGAAGATAAAATGCAGCAAATTTATAAGTCGATTCTTTTTTTTTTTTTTTAAGTTTTATTTGTTTGTTTTAGAGGAGACAGTGGGCATGCAGGCATAAGCACATGCAGGCATAAGCAGTGGGGAGGGGCAGAGGGAGAGAGAGAATCTGAAGCAGACTCCCCACTGAGCATGACCCCCCGCCCCCCGCAGCTCAATGATGGGCTTGAACTCAGGACTCTGAGCTCACCACCCAAGCGGAAACCAAGAGTCGGGCTCTCAACCAACTGAGCTACCCAGGTGCCCCTTGGTTGATTGCTCCTGAGTATGAGATTTCAGGGTCTGATAATAAAGCAGCAAAATAGAAATGTATTACAGGGAGAACATCCAAGGCAAGCACGCAGTCTCTCTCTGCATCTGGGGTGTTTGGTTTTTTCCTGCAGGACGCTTTACATAATTGTTCCCTTCATCTCTTGGGTGAAATAAATGTATGGCAGCTTTACTACACTATTGATTCAAATTATTGCTATAATGACAGAGCTACCCAGGGAGCTGTCACTGAGTTTCTTGAAATGTCCTGATGGCTGTCATGTGTATTATTAAGGAGCACTACAAAAGAAAGCCCCTCCCTGCATGTCCTGAGCCAGAAGCACTGATGCCACCGCAGGCCTAAGGCTCAGGACCCAGGGCTCGGGCCCATTTGTCATGAATCAAAAGAGAAGTCTCTGATGGGTTTGCAACTGTGGGATCAGTGTGCCCAGCGGGGTGGCCCTAAGGTACTCGGCTTCCATGGTTTAGATCTGCAGTCCTGAAGATATGACTGGACACTCACAAAGACAGAAACGAACACAGTCTATAGGCCAAGGTTCCTCAGGAAACAGAAAACACACTCAGGTCCTGAAAAGAATTTAAGAAAGGACCTGTTCACAGGTGAGGATGGGGTTCAGGGGACTGGCAAGGGACATCAGGTACTTGAGAACAACACCACCAGCAGGAACCCTTTACCAGCTCTAGGACTGAAGGGCCATAGAAAGGAAATCATGCTACAAGAGCCCACTGGATGGGTGCAGGTGAAGAAACACCCTGCTCTCTCTCCTTCCCTCTGACCCCTGCCCCTGCCCCGTGTGGCTGACCCCCAGTGGAAGCCAGAGAAAGCACACAGAGTCAGACTCCTGGGACTAGGAGTCTGTGAAAGAGGGCAGAGAATGGCTCTGGGGCTGGAGTAAGGGTTCATGATCTCCAGCCCCCACTGCTCGGAGAGCTTCGAGTGTAGGAAGAGTGGGTGAGGGAAGGCGTGAAAAGCTGACAGAGGAACGTGCATGCTACAAGGTCAATCATGACATCACGCTGATGTCCCACTGATGTCCTGAAGCCAAGCCGAAAGACAGTGGTGACTCTTCTCATTGTGGGGGAGAGAAGCAGTCAGGAGTCTGGGATTTACAGCTATACAGACCTGGGAAAGAGTCCCAGTGTAGCCTTGTTCCTGCTGTGTCACCTTGGCAAGCTCCTCACCCTTCCCAGGGGCCAGTTTGCACTGCTGACAAAGAAGCGTCAGAGGGAATTGTTTGAGATCAGAAAACACTTATGAAGAACTTAGCGCATTTCCTAGCTCAGAGTAAATGCTCCAAGATGGTAGTTATTTATATAAATTAGGAAATCAGAATCCCGCGGAAGCTGCTTAGGCCAAAGGGGGCAGTTATGATAAGGATGAGGGATATCTGGTAGAACTCAAGGGCCGGGGAGAACACTATCTTCGGAAAGAAGCCGCGGCAGGACCCCGGGTGGATCTGCTCTCCACCTCTGGGCTGTGCTTCTCTCTGAGCTTCTCCATCTTCCTTTCGACTCTGAGCCTTGGCTGTCTCCGTTTTATCGTCCGGGCAGTCAACCATGGACTGACCACTCAATACAGTTCCTGAAGACACTACGATCATGGTAACTTGTAGTTACCCAACCTCACTCTCTGGCTGATGCTCCGCCCCGGCCTTTAAATTCCTGGCAGAGAGACGTGATCGGGCTGATTCGGGTGAGAAGTCCACCCCGGCCCAGTCACCTACAGCGTGCTGGCTCTTGTCCTTGGCCCCTGCAGATGCTACTGTAGACCGCTGGCTGCCCGCCCTCCGCTCTGTGAGGACTGCATTCCTGTCCTTCATTGCCTTTGCCTTCTGCTTGGGGGTGATGGGGGTAGGTGGGAACCACAGCAGGACACTAGGGGGAAAGAGTGGATGAGGCCAAGACTCCGTCCCGGCACAGTCAGCTCCGGCTGGCTTTATGCCTCCACCCAAAGCCACAGCATCATTCCAAGAGACCCTCTCTGCAGCAGGCTCAGGTTTCAGTAACCATTCCCTCTCCTTGTCCCTTCCAGACCAAGGGTTTTAACAGTCTGACTGCTGCCAACCCTTGAGTACTGGCACGATCCCTCTGGTCTCCCCATATCCCACCCACATATTTGTAAATTCTCCCCTTGCTAAATACTCCTCTGATTAATTTGAATGTGCTATCTGTATCCTGGTGGGATCCTGACCAACACACATGGCCAGGGAATGGAGACTCTTAATAAATAAGGCTCCTTGTTCCCATACCCTCTGGGGGCCTCTGTGGAGGTAAAGGGACTTCTGAAAGATGGGAAGCTCAAGGTATTTTCTAGGTTATTATTGCCACTACTGTTTTCATTAGTACTAGTATTAGGAACATCATTAACTGATTAGAACATCTAGCCATTCTCAAAGGTTGGATATTGGTTTGGGGTCAGCCTCCATTTCCCACACAATTTAAATGCAAAAGACCTCCAAGAATGTGACCACAGCTCTCCTTCTGGTCTTTCACATTGTGCTTCCCTGGCTTCCTACAGGAACCTCCACAGACCTTAACCTAGATTCTTTGTCTTTGAAAGGAAACGATACTTTGAAAAGCCTTGGTGATCCCCAGTTTCTTTAGGCCAGGTGGTAATACTGGCAGAACTCCAGGGGACCCAGAACTGATGCAGCTTCCCCCCAAAACATCTATTTGTTTACAGGCAAGAGAATGCCTCTGATCACTGGCAAGGAAGGGCATGTGGCTCTCTCCTTGAAAGCATGACTTTCAGGATCATTGTCAAACCATGTAAAAGCCCAGGACTTCAATCCTCTGCCATTCTAGCTGATCACACATCCCTCTCTGTTCTCTTCTCCACCTAGATAATATACTCTTTTGTCAGTGATTAAATAAACCCATTAACCTGCTTCCAAGATTAGGAAGAGGTTACTTCTGTTTAACTGTTTACAATGCACCAGAAATTGCTGAGGGCACCGAGTACAAAATGCAATCCCAGCTCCCCGTTCTCTCTTTCCACTCTGAGATAACATGCCTGCTGTAAGAAGTAGCATGACCCCTGCTACTGGGGTTAAACATGCACATTCTTGATGACAGAATACATCCTTCCACATAGCAGAGGTCATTTTTGTAAAATTAAAAGCAAACATCAAGTAGAATCATTTTTCCCGACCAGGAGGAGGCTTATAGGATGAAAATGAAAAGTAGAGAAAATAAGGATTAATTGACTAAGCCGGTTGTCTGATTTTTTTTCTAGCTTGTTTAAATATTTGTGATTCCAGCATGGGGTCCCACTCTCTAAGCTCAGTGTTTCCACCCAGTTGATCTTCAACAGTTATCTGCATGATCCGTTTCCATGGAAACAATGGTGAGGTCACATACCCAATAGAGTGACTTTTTGGTGACTTTAGGAGACGTAGATCTAGTTGAAAAATTGAAATCTGTCATTTAACAGCTGTGTGACCTTGGGCACATTAGTATACCTCCCTGAGCCTCAGTTTCCTCTTCTGAAAATGGGGAATAGTAATAATAGCTCTCTCTAAGGGTTTTCATAAGAATCAAATGAGGTTATTTGGGTAAAGCATGTGGTATGTTTTCTGGCACTACATGTGCTCAATAAATGTTAGGTGCTTCTGTTTCTACCATATATTAGAAAGTTATTCCCTCATTCATTTATTTCCCAATTATTAAGCTTCACTGTTACAAATACTGTTCTAGAGGCCGAAGATAAAACAGTGAATAAAACTGACCAAGTTCTGTCCTCATGGAGCTCACATCCTAACTCTAGTGATGGAGACAGACAGACAGATGAGGTACAGTACCCCAGACATGTATCTCAGTTCTCTCTGGAGTGAGAATTGCTAGGAAGAAGTTGGGTAAGAGAAGAAGGGGGTCAATTTGCAGAGGCAAGGGGGGATATTTCAAATAGCGCCCTCCCCAGGGAGGAGACACTTGAGGAGAAACCAGAAAGGCGCACGACAGGATGTGCCTTGCGGATGTGCGGGGAGGAGTGAGGACAGGAGGTGAGCAGAACCAAGTGTGCTAGCGAGGCGGGGGTGGGCAGAGAGAAAGGGAGAACATACATGGGTCTCCCCGTGCATCCCAGACTTGCAAAAGAGAGAAAGGAGGTTGTCGGAACTGTAGCAGGAAACAACAGAGCATGGTGACAGATAGAACAAGCCCCAGAGTCCGGCTGCCCACAAGACAATCTCAGCTCCACCATTTAGCAGCTTTCAGGGCTGCCCTCAGACCAGCCGCCTCAGCATCAACTGGGAGCTTATTAGAAATGCAGAATCTCTGGCGCAGTCCCAGCCCTACAAGATCAGAATCTGCATTTCAGGTGATTCAAAAACCTACTATATTCTGAGAAGCACCACTTAGGACTTGTTACTTAACCCCTCCCTGGGTCTCAGAAACCCCATCTGCAAAACTGGTATCATAAAAGTGACTCTTTCATAAGTTTATTATGAATTTTAAACAAGCTTTTGGTGAGAAAGTGCTCAGCCCAGTGCTTGAGACATTGTAATTGTTTGATAAACATTTTTTTTTTCTTTTGCATTTAATCCCTGGTGGGTTAACATGCCAGAGGGCTAGGTCTTGAAGGTTTGAGTTTAAGAGGGTGAAATCCCTGCATCCTTCATGAAGTCCCATAAGAAACCAGGATGCTAAGGGAATATTCCCCTGGGACTCCCAGGAACTGTCACTGTTGCTTTTTGACTGCTTTGAGCCCCACTTGGAACCTATACAGGAGGAATGGTACCCAATTCTGCTGTTTCTGTTCTTGAGACTGCTGATTCCAGAAAGACCATTCTCTTGGTTATGCAGTGAAGGTCGCCTTCCCATGTGAGACAGTGCTGGAGGCATCCCGGGGTGGCTCAGTCAGTTGAATGTCTGATTCTTGGTTTCAGCTCAAGTCATGATCTCGTGGGTCATGGGATCAAGCCATGTGTTGGGCTCTGTGTTCAGTGAGAAGTCTTCTTGAGATTCTCTCCCTCTGTCCCTACCCTCTCTCTCTCAAATATATAAATAAATCTTTAGAAAAAAGAGAGAGAGCACTGGGGCCCTATTATCAACAGTGCCTACAGTAGGACTCCGGTCTCTGATGGTGGAGATAGTTTTCAGGGACCAACCCACACTCTGTGACCCGGTTCCCCTGTGATTCATTACTCTCACCGATGGTTTTCCTCCATTGGAAACTAGTGCACCCTGGAGAGGCTCAAGCCTGAATATTGGCCTGGATACCATTGCATTTTCAAGTGCAAGAGACTTTCTCTACCCAAGATGGCAGCTTTTAAAACTACCTCATTCGCAGCTGCGTTACGGTAAATCTCCAAACCATCACTGTGTAGAAAAGCAAAATCTGTGTATTGAATATGAGTTTGTAACTGTCTACTAAATGCCACTGGCAACTCTACTAGCGTGGCTAAGCAGTCAACTCTGCAGATAGACTCTTGTCTGGTTGCCAACTGCAGCCCAACCCCACCGTGCTCACACTCCAACTACCTAACCTCCTTAGAGTTCAGTTTCCCCATCTGAAACTTGGGGGGAGGTACAGAAGGACCCACTTCACAGGGGCACTGTATGAAGTACATCAGAAAGACACTAGCCATTCTAAAAATGTTAGCGGTCCCCATCACTGGCCTTATTGTCTGTGATTCCAGGTATAATGCACACTAAGTCGAAGAGGAAACTCCCAGATGGACGGGGCCCATTCTTCAGCTAAGACAAAACGAAGAGCAGTTTTCTGCTAGTAGGGCCAAAAAAAAAAAAAAAAAAAATTGATACTGGGCCGAGATGATCACAATGAGAATGATGAGGAGCAAACAATTCAGGAGATATTTTTGAAATAGGATTTTATGACCTCTTGTGGACAGGGGTGAGCAGAAATAGAATCAAGGTTTGCGGTCTATATTCTTACGTGGATGGTGATGGCATCACATTCCGGGGGGTGGGGGGACACAGAGAAAGGTTCGTGCGAAAGGGCAAAGAGTGTAGAGGCAGTTTGTGAGCTCTGGGGGAAGACATTTCTGGACAAGAGATACGTAGTTGTTCAGAGTGCAGGGTTAAGAAAGCATAATCAAATACGCCAAAATCATTCCTCATGAAGGAAATGTCAGGTGTACTCAGAGTGAGACTGGAATGATTAAATTCCAAAGGACTGACAATACCAAGTGGTGGTGAAGACGTGCAGGAAGCAGAACTCTGAATCCCTGTGGACGCCGGGGTAAACGGATGCAACCACTTCAGGGAAAATGTTTGGTGGTATTTATTAAAGCTGAAATACGTTAGCAGTTCCACTCCTGGGCATATACACAGTCTAAGTGAATGCTGAGTCCATGAAAATATGTGTATGAAAATGTTCTGAGTGGTATTATTCATAATTGACAAAAACTGAAAGCAAGCTAAACGTCCTAAATGTAGAACGGGTAAATAAACTGCAATGTGTTCACACCACGTAGTAGTGAACGGCAATGAAGGAAAATAAACCGCTGAATGCCGTAGTCAAAATATTGACTGGAAATATCCAACTATTTTTAAAATAGCACTGAATAGTGATAGTTACATAAAATGGAAGAAAAGGCAACACTAATCTATGAAATTACGAGAGTGGAGATGGCGGCGACATGGGAGGGGGGTATTATCTGTGAGAGAGTACAGTCAAGCCAGCCCCCAGGGGTGCTGGGAACGAACATATCTTGATCAGAGTGGTGGCTCCCTAGATGGACATATATGCCAAAAAATAAAAAATAAAAAATCACTGAGCTGTACATTTTAAATGTATGCAGTCTATTTTGAGAAGGTTATATCTCAATAAAAGAGTAAATTAAAAAAGGAATACAGGGCTAAAATATTTGAGCAGCTCTTGGAATAACACACATAAGACAGTCGGAATACGCCAGAAATATAGGCGGAGGTGATTTAGTATTCAAAATTGGGTTTTGGCTCTAAAAGGACTATTAAATACTGTTTGTGGTCATTTTTGGAACTAAGATTGGTTTTGGTGTTTGTCGACCATGGCCCCAGTGCAATCTGTCCTAAGACCTCAGAGGGAGCCAAGTGGGTAAGCCTGAAGGAGAAGAGGGTGTCTCCCAGACTCTGTCCTCACGAACCTCCAAGGAGCTCGCAACAGCCGAGTGCACATCACAGAGCTGCCACTAGAGGACACCGCTGGGAGCCTCTGCCAGGACCAGCCCCTGAGCTGTGGCTCCTAAAGGCTTCCTACAGACAACCCTTGCCTGCAGCCTTCTCAGTAGGGACCCACAAGCTTGTAGCTTAGGCTGAGTGTGTCAGCCTGATGTGGCTGTGGATTCTTCTTTGGGGGAAGTTTCAGTCAAGCTGCTTCCTTTCCTGGGCCTCACCTTCGTCGGGAGGAAAAACGAAAACAAAAACAAAAACACCAAATGTGTATTGGTTCCTTCTAGTCCTATAAATTCCAAGATGTCACGCTGCTTAGTCCAAGGGTCCCTCTATTAGTTATCTGTCCATGCAGTATTATTAAGCACCTACCATGTGTACAGGGGACGTAACTGTACACGGGACAGAAGTGGCTCCTGTCCATACAGAACTTCGCTCTCCCAGGAGGAAGACAGACAGGAAACAGGAGACAGGAGGTGCCCAAACTGTAGTTAGTGATACGAAGAAAATACCTAGGATGATAGGGAAGATGACAGTTTTAGATACGGTGGTCAGAACTGCCTTTCCGAGGAGGTGGCATTTAAATTGAAGCTTGAATAATGGGAAGAGAGTGACTAGGGGGAGGGCCTGGGGCAGGGAAGAACGCGTGTCGGGATCAGAGCAGGCAGTTCTAAGCTGGCTTCCCTGCCAGCCTAGCGTGAATCACCTGTCGCGGAATCGCACTTGGAGGTACCGAGCTCATCTCTCTGCTCCTTCCACTAGGTATCAAGAGGCAGCTGGGCTCTCTGGTTTTTCATCTCCTTATCACAGAGAGGAAGCAGCAATTTTCCACCAGCAAACACCAGTATTTGCAGACTAAATAACCCAGGAGTTACAACTCAACATAGGAGCAGAGAATCCTATTGGATTTAGAATGCATTTGCTCAGAATAGAGGCACGGACACCTAGAGACAGTTCCAACAGGAAATAAACAATGAAATGGTAAGTGTGTGCTGGGACTCCAGGTGGAACCATATGTAGAGAAAGAGGAAGGACTCTCAGCCCTGGTTGCCCCCCGCCCCCATTTCCCAGGCTCCCTTAGCATCCTGGTTTTACACCATCTCTTGGGAATTATCACATTGCATTGCTATTTCTGGCTTGCATGCCACTCTCTCCTCAACAGGGTACGGACTACAGGGCGCAGAGACACGTCAAGCTTGCGTTGCTCACCGCAGTTCCTAGTTCATTGGCTGGCGCTCTGTACACACTCAGTACATGTTACGGAAAGGAATGTGTGCACAGGTTCATGAGTTAATGCACCAACTCAAGGCAACAGACAGTTACTGAGTAGCGACTATGTGTAGGTCATTTCTGCAGATGCTAATGATAGGGCAGTAAGCAGAACGGCGGGGCGGGGGGAGCACCCTGACCTTCTGAAGCTTGCCTGCTAGTGGAGGACACGGTAGACCCAATAAAATCACCAAGTGAGGAGGCCGGGTGGCTGCTGTGGAATGAGTAGGGGTGAGAGAGTAGAAAGTAAGAAAGCCAGAGAGTTAAAAGGGGAACCCAGGGTGTAAGCCTGTTAGGACGTGGCCTTGACTTTGAGAAAGATAAAAGGCCATCAGATGGCTACACACAAAGAATGATATGATCCAACTTAAATTTTTAAAGGATCAGGAAAAACTCAACTTGGCATTAGGGCTGAGGGTTGCAGTGTCCATCCTGTCCACTTTTTTAAACACCAAAAGAATGCCCCTTTACCCGGGGCAAGAATAAAAGAAACAGATGTCTGAGGCTCTCCCTGGGAGTCACATAGAGAAAAAGCAGTGTGAACGGTACTCTAAAATAACTGGCTTCTGAGTTGAGCTACCACGGCACCAATGATATCTTCTGACTCCTTGCTCATTTTTCCCCCAGTTTTACCAGGACACACTTGACCTACAACTCTGTATTAGTTTAAAGTAGACAACATAATGATTTGATATGTGTATATATTGCAAAATGATTACCACGATGAAGTTTAGTTAACATCCATCACCTCACCGACCCAGTGTAGCTAGGATTTTTTTTCTCTTGTGATGGGAACTACTCTTTTAACAACTATTAAATATGCAATACATGGGGTGCCTGGGTGGCTCAGTGGGTTAAGCCTCTGCCTTTGGCTCAGGTCATGATCTCCGTGTCTCAGGATCAAGTCCTACATCTGGCTCTCTGCTCAGTGGGGAGCCTGTTTACCCCCCCCCCCACCTCTGCCTGCCTCTCTAGTCAGAGATCTTGTGATCTCTCTCTGTCAAATAAACAAACAAAATCTTTTTAAAAAAAAATAAAAAATTAAAATAAATAAATTTACAATACAGTATTTTTTAAGGTTTTATTTACTTATTTGAGAGAGAGAGAGACAAGGCGAGAGAGGGAACACAAGCAGGGGGAGTGGGAGAGGGAGAAGCAGGCTCTCCACTGAGCAGGGAGCCCAATGTGGGGCTCGATCCCAGGACCCTGAGATCGTGACCTGAGCCAAAGGCAGACACTTAAGGACTGAGCCACCCATGGAGCCCCTACAATACAGGACCCCAGGAGCCCAGGAGCCCAGGAGCCCCTACAATACAGATTGTTAACTGTAGTCACTGTCATTTGCAAAGATAAATGCCAAAGGTGAGGAGTGGCAGCCTTGAAGGTGAGCCATTGTCTAATTTAGCCCCAATCTGAGGGTCATTTTAGAGGCCAGAGCTCTCTGTCAGGGTTTCCAGGAGTGTATAAAGACTTAACAGTGCAAACAGAGCTTGTCTGAGGTGTGAAGATTGCTCTGAAAAATCCCTTTTCAGCAGGCAGGACCCAACCATACAGGGGATAGGGACAAGTAGGTGCCATAAGGTAGGATGTATCCAAAGGGGTCACTCTCGTGACCATCTTTCTCCTGTCCAACAGCAAGTGGTCCTCTGTCTTTGGGACCACATACTGAATTAGAAATCCTATGACCCCTTATACCCCTTGGTTAGAGATCTCTCGACCTCTTCATCTTGTCCTACCTCCCTATCATCAGCCTCATTTAAGTCCCTGGAGTCACCCCATGACTGCCACCTGTAATTACTTCCTCTAGGAACTCTGTGGTTTTGAATGATCTGTGCTGGTCAGAGAGAAACCTCCATTTCTGTCTCTCTGGGTTTTCCTTAAAACCAACAAGAGTCCATATCATGTGTCTCACATCCTGTCCTAGACACTTACAGTTTTTACCTGCCTTCCTGAATTTCACTTTGGGAAGTGTCTTCCTCCTGGCGAGTCCCTGGGGTAGATTCCCCTGCTCCTTGAGGGAGGGTCAGTGACCCAGGCCAGTCAAAATCAGGGTGTTGGATTCAGATGCAAGCCAGGTCATGCATGTCACCCTTCGTACCTCTGCTGATATTATTTGGAAAAGGGTGCTCTTTGCCCTACCAGGATTGCTAAAATGACCAAATGGAAGTCTCTGGCCATTGATCAGCAACAACTCAGGGAAAGTCAGCCTATGAACAAGATCTTCACAGAAGTAAACAGAGTTAAAGTACGAAGAGGGACAGCTTCACGGCCACCCCGTTAGAGCATCTGGACTCAGCCATGCCTGAAGCCAGTGCTTCCCTAGAATTTTTAGGTCCAGGAGTTGTGCTAGTTTCCTATGGCTGCTGTCACAGATTACCACAAACTTGGCGACTGAAAACAACACATACTTATTTATTCGTTTACACTTCTGAAAGTCACAAGTCTAAAATCAAGGTGTCGGCGCGGCTATGCTCTTTCTGGAGGCTTCGGGGAAAATCTATTTTCTTGCCATTTCTAGCTTCTGGAGGCCACCTGAATTCCTTGACTCTGGCTGCCTCCTCCTATCTCCTTTTGCGTCCACCCTCATATCTCCTACTTCTGCAGATAAACCTCCATCCTTCCCTTAAAAAGACCCTTGGGATGACATTGCTCCCCCAGCTCCAGATGATCCAAAATAATCTCCTCATCTCAAAATCCTTTATTTAATCAGGACTACACAGTTCTTTTTGCCTTTTAAGGTGACACGTTCACGGGTTTTGGAGATTCACATGTGGGCACTTTGGGGTGCCACAATACAGCTTACCACGGGAGTCGATATATTCCTTTTTTTGTTTGATCCAGTCTAGGCTGGAATCTGTCCCTTCTAATGGAAAGAGTCCATATACATATTCCTAAATCCACAACATCATTTTATTCTGGGGAGCACACAAACCCTTGTACTCAGTTAATTCAATCAGAGTTCTGATTCCTTTGTATCACTTCAGTATTTTTTATTTCAGCTGGCAGTACAGAGTAGAGGTTAGGCATGCAGATTTTGGATTCAGACAGTTTGTATCTACATCCTGACCTTTCCACTCACCAGTCAAGCCTTTCTAAACTACAGTTCCTTTGATCTGTCAAATGGAGATAATAAAAGCACCTGCTTCGGATGGTGATTGCAAAAATTAAATGAGATAATGAATGTACTGTGCTCACAGTACAATATCAATGCTCCCTGTACAATATTCTTTCCACGAGGATTGTAGACGTGACTCCTTCCATCTGGCATTACACTAATTTTACATACAATGTGTCTCAATTAATTGCTACATTTTATTTAGCTCCTTCAGAAATGGCTCCAGCCTGAGAGAATGAACCTCAGCAGATCTCCACACCAACACCTTCATTTTAAACGTGTTGTTGTCAAGCACTCTCACAGAACAGACAACTGAACCAAATTTTTGCAAGTTGGCCATGCCTCAGTCCTCAATCCTCTCCCTTTACTGTTAACATCACTCTGCCTCCAGAGTAACCCTATCCCACCTATGAGATCTGTATTTTTCAGCCACTCTAGGGAAATGCTCTTCTTCATACTTATGCAATTTTGTTCTTTTTCCCAGCTTATCTGATGCCTTTTCCATGATTTTTCCGCGTTCTTCCAGAAAACGTGATTACTGCTCCCTTCTGTCAGACTCCGCTCAACACCCAATGTCCTAGTTTAACTTGACGGGAGTGATTTCAGCCTGGAGTTCCCTGGGTATCACATTTGTTTGCAGGACACCTCCCTGAATGGAGTCAGGGGTTTCTGGAAGTTGATGGCCCATGCTTCAATAACATAGCAGGGGACGACAGGTGATAGCCTTACTGAGTGGTTTAGCTTTGGTGGACGGCAAGTCAGCAAGGAGCAGTCATCTGTGACAAGTGAACGTTACACTGTGTGACTCATGGAGGCTGAAGTTTCCAAGTGTCTTATACCACAGATGCAGGCTAACTGGAGGAAAGGCAGGAATTTCCTAGAGACAGGGCAGTTGATGTGGAACTTTTACCTGCTTACCTACCTATCCCAGCATTCCACGCACCCACTCTCTCCTTTTCTCCCCTCCCCTGGGAAAAATCTTTGACATTTATCTCTGCACATTTGAGAATAATTGTTTTAATTTGTTCATATAATTAATCAAAATATACTTACAGAGGAAATTTTCATCTCCACCCACTCAGCTAGTAAACCCTATATTATTAAAGAGAGCAGAAATTTCATCTCATGGAAGGCATTAGGTCACTTCTGAGCTTCGGGTTGGTCTAAACTACCATGGTAATTCCTTCCTCTTTGCCAGCAGTTAGCCTGCCTGTGGGCACATAACCACATTCTGTATAATGAGACATCAGGAGACATCTGCTAGAAAGCTTTTCTTTGCTGATGAGGCAATAGAGCCTCAGTAGTAAAAAGTCTTCTTGTTTCCCTTCCTTTCTGCTCAGAATGTAGAGACTGATGCTTGGAGCAATGGCAACCATTTCCCCCCAATGGAGTAAAAGCCAAAAAATAGTCTTAGAGGGCAACAGGGTGGCTCAGTTGGTTAAGCAACAGCCTTTGGCTCAGGTCATGATTCCCTGAGTCCAGGATTGAGTCCCGCATCAGGGTCCCAGCTCCGGGGGGAGTCCGCTTCTCCCTCTGACCTTCTCCCCTCTCATGCTCTCTCTCATTGTCTCTCTCAAATAAATAAATAAAATCTTTTAAAAAATAGTCTTAGAAACACAGACTCCCACTCTTAACTCACTGAGCTGTTAAACCCACTTACTATGTGATACATGTAGATCCCTTGATTATTTAAGCCACAATTCATTGGGTATTTTGTCACTCGCAGCTGAATACACTTTAAATGATACACCAACTAACCCTCTGTCTTGTAGGTGGACTGTTAAATAAAACTTAGCTCTCCCTATGCCTGCCTTAAAAATTTCGTGTGTAGAGATGGCAGCAGCACCTTTTTACTGAACAACTTTTAAAGTGAAGTCAAGTGTTAAAAAGTCTCCAAATGGTAGGTATGTATCTTGGGATGCTCAGTTCCCCCACTGAGTGTATTGAGGTCTTTACCTCCCCTAAGCAGTCAAATGAGTGCATATCTGGCTTCTTAACACCCAAATACTGCAGTGCCTTGTGGTTCTGGACATGCAAATCCAAATACTGTACCTTTTTCCCTGTCTGGGCCATTCAGCAAGGTATCAAGACCAGTACTTTTTATGCTGAAATACAAAGATGGCAAGAGAAAGAATCCTAGAATTCCCAGCTGTGAAGTAAGAGGAAAGCCCCAATCTAGAGCTGATTTCAAGAAAAAGTGAGAGGAATAGAATCAGAAGCCATATTTCCCATGGGCATTGCTAATTAAAAATGGCAGCTTAATCACATAGTTTCTTATTTAGGCTATAACTAAGATGACTTTTTTTTTTTACTATAGCTTTTCATCTTATAAGGAAATTAGAAATCTAAACACAAAGTTGTCAAGAGACAAATTAAAAATATTACATAGAGGTCACAAGTCAGAGGAAGTAGTTTACCTAAGGCCTATACATCTGGGAGCTCCTCTGGGCACCTCAATGGCTCAATTTGGTGCCCAGCTCTTGATTTCAGCTCAGGTCATGATCTCAGGGTCCTGGGATTGAACCCCATTGTGATTTCCATGCTGACTGTAGAGTCTGCTTGGGATCTCTCTCCTGCTTTCCATCTGCCCCTCCCCATGCTTGCTCATGCTCTCTCTCTTTGCCTAAAATGAATGAATCTTACACACACAGAAAGGTTTTAATTCAAAAATAAACATCTTAGGGCTTTCCAAAGATACAACCACAAAAAGTGTCAATTGTCTGATGATACATAAGACTAAGACCTTAAACACTTAAATGAGCATTAACTCACAAGTAAGGGAGTCCAGTAGGACTGCAGATGGAAATCAGACATTCCACACAGAAGAAACTTCTAGAAACATTACCACAGGCTCCTAAATGCAGATGAAGTTCAATCACTAAAACACAGGCCAGTAGTTTATGTCTCAAAAGGCCTCACATAGTAGAATTCACTCCCTTGGCAAATTGACTAGCCTCCAAGGGCTGACCCCTCAGTCGTAGGGACTCAGAAAGCTGACTTTTCCAGCACGAAAAGATCAGTTCCTTCCTCAGATATGGAATCATATTACTAAAGCTCATGAGACTTGTTATAAAACTGAAATGTCAACTTATTAATGCAAAATGATAAATGACTGGCATAGGAACTTTTAAAAGCTCTCCCAATTAATCCAGTCTCTTCCTAGAGCCCAGTGTATGAGGAGAAAGCACTTCTATTGTATCTTAAAGTTTAACGGAATCAAAGGCTCTGGGTTTGTAGGAGTATCACATGAGATAACCTGATACGGCCTATGCACTCTGAAGATGGCCTTGTCAAAGGACCACCACAGGCTACTTCCTTCAACCATCTCTATAGGGATGCCCTTGCCGATGGGCCTAGGATGATCCAAGCTGGTTGGCAACTCCCTTTTCCCCTGGGAAGAGTCTGGATGTCCATTATCAAATATTGCCTCCAAGATTATCCTTTCTCTCTGCTTTTGTGAACACATTAAAATCCCTTTTGAGCAACATGGGTTTTATTTTTTGTTGTTGTTGTTGTTGTTGTTCTTGTTCTGTTTTGTTTTGTTTTACAGATTTTAGTTATTTATTTGACAGACAGAAATCCCAAGTAGGCAGAGAGGCAGGTGGGGGCGGGGAGGGAAGCAGGCTCCCAGCTGAGCAGAGAGCCTGATGTGGGGCTTGATCCCAGGACCCTGAGATCATGACCTGAGCCGAAGGCCACCCAGGCGAACCCCACACACACAGTTTTTATTAAATGTGTTCATTCATTCAATCAGATTGCTGAGATGTCTTGTAGCGTAGAAGACATCTCCTCTTTCCCAGTTGTGCAGAACCACTATGCATTGATATTATGGCTTAAATCTCAGAATACAATCAAGAGCTTCCAAGTGGTGTCTGTAAACTCCACATTGGACCTTGAATTCCACATTAGGTCAGTAACACATGACCAGCGTGGTTCCATTCTTATCTATTCATTCACTCCTTCCTTCTTTCTTTTAATCAATAGCTATTCACTGGGTAGCCGGTATATAGCAGGCAACAAAATAAACAGAAACTCCTGTCTTCGTGGAGTTCATGTCCTACCAGGAGGAGACAGACAGTCCACAAATACATATATTATGTCAGATGGTAAAAGGGGGAATGAAAAGAAGGGAAGACGGGTAGGGGTTTTGGACGGTGGAGTATGCAGTTTCTAAAATATGGCATTGGGAGTCCTCATTGAAAAGATAACATTTAAGGAAAGACCAGGGAGCTGTGCATGCCACGACGATATCTAAGGATGGATAATTCCAGGAAAACGAGGCAGTGTGTGCAGCTAGAGCCTGGGGTGGATCAGGGGAAAGAAACAGGAGATGAGGTCAGGGAGTCAACGGAGACCTGGATCAGGGAGGACCTATGCTTGTGTCTCCCCGATACCAGATTCACAGACAAAGCTGAAACCACTGACGAAAACGTTCTCGTTCCGCTGGCCCATGTGAACAAGTGGGCATTCGGGTTCTTCAAATATTGCATTAAACATACTTAAAGCACTGTCTTCACATTCATTCAACCAATATTACTGAGCTCCTGCCTTGGACTAGGCCTGGATGATACCATAATGGAGGAGAGATTATAGTCTAACGGGGGCAGACAGACCTCAAGCAAACAGCCACTTGATCTCTCCGGAGATAAGGACTCTGCTAAGAAGAAGACAACTGGATGCCTCCAGGGATGCCATCTAGTCTGGGAAGTCAAGAGAAGATTTTTAAGGAGAACAGGTATTTAAGCAAAGGCTCAAAGATGAGAAAATTAGGGAAAGGAAGAAAAGCAGCAAGGAAAGGGAACTATTCCAAAAAGATGCAAGTAAGGAAGGCAAGACTTGATGCAGTCAATGAGGCAGAAAGAACAGGATGGACGGAGGGAGGTGAGCCGACAGTGGGCTGGGGTACATGAGTCAGTGGGAGGCAGATACGCAGGTAAGGGCAGAACACGGAGTACGGATTTCACGTCAGCATAATGGAAAGGCAAGAAAAGTCTGGGATCATCTGTCCATTCCTTCAACAGATTTTCTTTAAGGTCCACTGGGTGCCAGATGTTGCCTCAGCTTCCAAATGTTGCACTGTGTTGCTCACAGACCAGCAAGGAAGCAGAAGCAGAAGTAGCGTAGACCAAGCAACTATGAAGATCCACAGCCTTGCAGCTCTAGAGACTCTCAAACGCCCATAGGTCAGGGACGTTGTACTACTTATACTACCTACCATATTTACCAGAAAGTCCTTTAAGAAGTGTTTCCCCGCCCCCCCATCTTATTTATAGTTCGTAAAAGTAAGATACAGAGAGGCTTAAAGAATTTCCAAAAACACATAGACAATATTTGATGGATTTAGGATTTGTAGCAGATTGTTTTCCAAACCTGACCATGAAAATTCATCCTATCCTATAAACTCCTTTTGCTAAATGACCTTGACATCCCTCCCACTGAGTGGCAGAGACTAAATCCCCTTCCCTTGAACATGGGTGGGTCTGTGACTGGGTGGTAGGGATGGTAGGTGATCACAGCTTTGTCAAAAAAAACCACACCTGTGTGTTTCTCCTTTACTACTCACACAATACTTCACTTTTGACACTTCTGGTCACCGAATGTGTGTTGTTTTCCCCACCAAACAATTCTCTGGTAAATCAGCTGGGTGTCCTATAATTCAATTCAATTCTGACATTATCTATCTGGACTTGGCGTCAGACTCCACAGGTTAAGGGCTCAGCCCCACAAGACTGCACCTCCCCCCCAATAAACACACACTTCAGATGGCAATCTCAAGTGCCAGTTGGTCACCTACACTTTTGACTTGGTATAAATCAAGGTTCCCACAACCCTCTCTTTAGGTTCCATAATTGACTAGAATGGCTCACAGAATTCAGGGAAATATGTTCACCAGTTTATTATAAAAGATTATGATAAAGGCTACAGATGAACATCCAGATGGAAGAGGTACATAGGGCAAAGTATGTGGGAAGGGGTGCCAAGCTTACAGCTCTCTCCAAGAGCACCACTCTCCAAGCATCTCCACCTGTTCAATAATCCAGAAGCTTCCCAAATCCCCAGGCTTTTGGAATTTAATGGAGACCTTATCACATAAGCATGATTGATCATTAGTTCAATTTCTAGCCCTTCTCCCCTTCCTTAAGAGTAAAGGCTGAAATTTTCAAGTTTCTAATTATGGTTTGGTCTTTCTACTGACAGCCCCAATCTAGGACCCCATCAAACAATGCCTCATTAGTACAAAAGACACTTGTATCACCCAGGAAATTCCAAGAAATTTAGGAGTTCTATGTTAGGAACCTGTATGAAAGACCAAACATTAGAAGAAAAAATATTCCTAGTGTTCTTATCACCTAGGAAATCACTTGGGCTTTGGAAGTTCTGTGCCAGGAACCAGAACAGAGACCTACATGTGTACTCTCTTATTTCCTTAAGGAGTGGTCACAAGGGTGAAATAGCTTCCATCGGCTTCTAAGAAGTTTGGTTCTGCAACCAGCCATCATGCCGCAAGGAAGCCTCCCCGGATCATGCAGATTGACCACATGGAGAGGTCATGCAAAGTGCCCCAACTGATTGCTGCAGGCCTAGCCAGAAGCCAGCATCAATTCCCAGCCATGTGTGTGACCAAGCCATCAGAGAATCCTAGCTGTGCAGTCTCCTCCGGTTTTTAAGCCTTCCCTGATGAGGCCCCATCAGTGGAGGCAGATACAGTGGGGCAGAGAACAACTAGCTGTGCCGAGGCTATTCCATGTGTGGAGCATGTGTGAGCATAATAAACCAGTGGTGCTTTCACACCCCTTAGTTTGGGGAGGTCTCCTGTACAGCCATGGTAACCAGAACAGGATCCAAGTTCCTATTTCCTCACTCCTGAAACAGGACACTGACCGCCTCCATTTTGACCTTAAACTTGCTAGCTGGGTTCTTCCTCCCAGCTTGCCTCTTGGCCCAGGGGGAAGGCCCTGTGGGCAAAGTCTCCTCCAATGGGAACTGAAATTACTTCCTTGAGCAAAAAGGACCTCCCTGAGCCAGCAATCACCTGGTGGTGATTGACTCTAAGACGATAATCAGTTTGACTTCCACTGCCTACCTGCAAATACCCACCCACCCTTGCCCCGTGTTTTCCTTATATAAACCTGGAAGTATTTCTGGCACTTTGAAGACAGTCTTTGAGACACTAATTGGCTGCCTACGCAGTAATGGCCTCATTTAAACATATCTTTTTCTTGTTTCACCACCACTAGTCTCCCTGCCTTTGGTTTTGTCAGTGGCGAGTGGCTAGACAAGGTTTGGGACCCCTGAAGCCAGGTGCTTTTATACCCTGACTCTAATACTTGTTTTCTGTTATACTCCACAATCCTCATGGTGTGTCTTCTCCCCTGTTGCAACAAATCAATGAATGTGACTTTGTCTGACTACACATGTGTTCCTGGTTATCTCTCCTCGCAGGGCATCGACAATATGAATTGGTACAAATGCTTTGAAAACTATTTGGCAGTATCTGCCAAAGCTGAAAATATGTATGCTCGGTGACCCCAAAACTTTAATCGTAGGTATAAACCCAGCATAAATGAGTACCCATGTGCACAAAAAGTAAATGTACAAAAATATTCACAGTGGCATTATTCATAATAGGAAAAAAACTAGAAACCATCCAAAGTCGATCAATTATAGAACAAATAAGTGAATGATGGTATATTCCTACAATAGAATTTTATATAATAAAAGGGAATGAATTATTGCTACACTGAACTATATAGATAAATTTCCCAAAATATGATATGGAGTAAAAAAATGCCAGACATGAAAAAATATATCGTATGATTTCAATCATATTAGGCTCAAGAACAGGCGACATTGATTTATGAAGTAGAAGTCAAAATAGTTGTCATTTGGAGGAGATAAGGTGGGGGCCAATATGAAACTAATAATGAGTTCTTTATTGTTGTTGTTGTTGTTTTATCTCAGTGGTGGTTATAAAAGTGTGTTTAATTTGTGATAATCCATCAAGCTGCCTATTTATAAATAATAAAATTACCTGGATATACATTAACTTCAATTAATAAAGGCAGTTTAAAACTTATTCATCCCTGGGGCACCTGGGTGGCTCAGTGGGTTAAAGCCTCTGCCTTCGGCTCAGGTCATGATCCCAGGGTCCTGGGATGGAGCCCCGTATCGGGCTCTCTGCTCAACAGGGAGCCTGCTTCCCCCTCTCTCTCTGCCTGCCTCTCTGCCTGCTTGTGATCTCTGTCTGTCAAATAAATAAATTAAATATTTTTAAAAAAACCTTATTCATACCCTGTTTGGTACTCCTTATAACTTGAAATAAACTGAATTATTACATAACATGTTCACTTAACTGACTTAATTGAGCTCCTTCTATGTGCCAGACACCACAGAGATACCAGAGCTGATGTGCAGTGCATGGCCACCCCTTCAAGGGCCTTTCCTTTACAGTCAAAGGGGGGAGAGTCTGTAAAAATAAGTGCAGAGTAAATGAAACATGAAATATAGGGGAGAATAAAGGAAAACAAAAGGAAAGGAGAGAAATAATAGAAATTCTTAGAGACAGCTCCACATCCTGTGGGTTCATGTATATTGCATGTGAAAAGAAATATTAAGATGATATATTTGACTATCACAAACAGATATGCTGAAACACATTGCACTGATAACAAATAAATTGCAATGTGCTTCATAAAATGTTGATGTGGTTATATGTAATATATTCTCATTTCAAAATTTATTGCTAAATTATTTAACAATTCAAAACTGTGTGTATAGATCACCATTTTGTCAAAGTTGCAAAGTATGGTTTCTATTTTTAAAAAATTAATTTCTTTGGATAATTTTTTCCTTCTTGGTTTTTGGAATAAAATAGAACAACCTGAGTGAGAGGGGTTAGAGCATGGGGGAGGATGCTATCTTCCACGCTTTTATTTTAACCCTATCACTCATCCACTTAGAGACCCTTCCGTCCGTCCCTCTCGTGCAGCTCAACTGTTCCTGCACGGGAGTCCAGCCGACCTAGAGTCAGGTTACAACTCCACTACGGTTTCGGGCTAAGCTAGGCAAAGATTTAGGAAAGAAAAATTGCCCAGAAAATTTTTGTTCAACAGTCAAGCGCTCAAGCTGTAGAGACCAAGAGCCTGATTTCAAACTTCAACGCTGCCACCTGTTGTATGACTTCAGGCCAGTCCTTAACTGGTCCTCCAGTTTCCTCTTCTGCAAAATGGGGATAATAAAAAAGCACCATCCTCATAATGTTATGAGAGCAAATGAAAAAATGAAAAGCATAACATAGCATAGTGCTTGGCACATTGTGAGTTCTTTCCTTCTTCCACACAACCCTCTGCTGTCTGAAATCACACCTCCTCTTCTCACTCCCAAGCCTCAGCCCATGCCATTTGGAGGCAAGCAAATCCTTCCATCCAAAATCATGATGGAAACATTGAACATGTTAGTCAAGTATCATATGGTTGCAATTAACAGAATCCTAACTCAAGACAGTTAATTAAGTAAAAAGATTATTTATGTCTCTTGTAACTATAAAGTCAAGGGAGAAAGGATCAAGGGAGTCCACAGACCCAGAGGGTACTCTCTCTCTATTTCTGTGTGTTTCTGTCCTTCTGTCTCTGCATTTGTTTTCTACCTCTGGTCAGCATTATTTTCTTACAAGCTATCTCCGTGTTATATCTCCATGTTACATCAAAGATGGCATTATCAACTCCAGGCTTATCTGGGGTTTTTTTTTGGTGCCAGAGAAAAGGGAGTATCTCTTTTCTAATTATCCCATCAAAATTTCCAGGAGTCTCTCTCATTGGATCATGGTAGGTTACATGCTTATGCTTCAACCAAGCGCTATAGTAAGAGGTATGGAATAAACCTTGCAACTGCCACCCAGTAACATGAATAAAAATCAGATCAGGAATGCTCCCCAGGAAAAACTGAAATGACCCCACTGCCCACAAGCAAGTGAGTTTTCCCAAGAAACAGTTAACATTCTCTGGTCCATTCCCCAAAGTGATTCCCGTAATACGAAGGTTCTGAGGAGTAGTTAGCACTAATTAAACAGAGTCACAGAATATAGAATGCTAGAGCTGGGAAGTCATCATGTGCAACCCCCTCTTCTTACAGATGACAAAACTGTATCTCAGAAAGAAAAAAGGGCTCCCCAGAGACATCATGGTAGATTAGTAACTAAGGCAGGTGAAACCCCCAAATCTCTGGGTACCTGACCCAGTGGATTGTTTTCCAAGTTTTATTTTTCCCCCATTCAAATGTATGTGACTAATATTTGCTGGCATCACCCCGTTTAAAAGAGTCTATCCTGATATGAGCAGAAGCAGCATAGGTGATACTCAGCAGCGACATACAGCTGAATAACCCTTGTACACCCTCTACCAAGGATGAAGAACATCCCATAGAGAAGCCTTATACATGCTCCTCAATGCCTAGTGTAGACCACTCACAGATTTCACTGAAGACTGTGACAAGGGAACAAGGAGGTTCCAATGAAGGTCCCAATGGAGGAGCAAAAAATCTGCTTTTGTGAGCATCGTGAGGGTAGCAGAAGGTGGTTCTTTGAACTTTTTACTCTCTGCCCTGTCTGGCCAATGGTGTGGAAGTCCCTGAAATAGGAAGGGACTTCAGGAGCCCCTGGGTGGCTCACTCGGTTAAGCATCTACCTTTGGCTTGGGTCATGATCTTAGGGTCCTGGGATTGAGTCCTGCCTGGGGATCCCTGCTCAGCAGGGAGTTGGCGTCTCTCTCTCCAGCTGCCCCTTCCCCCCCACCCTCCAGTCCTGCTTGTGCCTGTTCTCTCTCTCAAAAATGAACAAATATAAAGCTTAAAAAAAAAGGGGGGTGGAGACTTCAGTTTTTTTTTTTCTGGCTATGGTTAGGATAGGATGGACTTCAGGCAACCTTGGAATTAGAGCTTATTTGTGTTTAACTTATATGAATTCAACCGTATATACTCAATATGGAGAGAGAGAGCAAAAATGAATCAGTGTGGATTCTCCTGCAGTTTTTCACTAAATGAATGCCTGCTCAGACTGACTGCGGGAGAGAAAGGGAAAGTACAAGTCTGTAAGAGACATCTTTATCCGGAGGTCAACCCAAAACAACACGATTGGATTTAGTGCTGGCAGGAAAACCAGTTGGGTTGACTTATCAAGAAATATGATGGCCAGTCTCCAGAGGAACTCAGAGGTCATTTGGGCTGTACAAGGTATTTACCTTAAGTGCTGACTTTGAAACTTCCAAATAAAATATGAGGGGCCTGTATAAAGTGGACAGCACAGAAAATGTCACAAGCAGCATAATTAGCTGATAGTAACAACAGCTAATACTAACAGCTAACATTTTATTCTTTTTTAAGATTTTATTTACTTAACAGAGACAGAGACAGAAAGAGAGGGGAACACAAGCAGGGGGAGTGGGAGAGGGAGAAGCAGGCTTCCGCCAAGCAGAGAGCCCAACGTGGGGCTCCATCCCCGGACCCTGGGATCATGACCCGAGCTGAAGGCAGACACTTAAACAGCTAACACTTCATAGCACTCTTACAAGCATTTTTACATCTATTAATTCATTTAATTCTCAAAACAACCCTAAGAAGTAAGAAGGCAGGTTTTTCATAATCCCTAGTTTACAGATGAAGACAATGAGACCTGCCCAAAGTCACACAGCTAACGAGTGACAGAAACCAGAATATAAAGATATAAATGTGTGTTTTGTCCTCCGCGCTGCAGATTCGTTTTCTTTGCAAGCTCAGAAAGGTAGCCCTTTCTTGGTATAATACTGCCTTGGGTGTGCTTTTGTAGGCCAGAGCCAAAAAAAAATTTAAAAATCAGGCCTACCAGGCAGAGAAGATTATGTTCTTCCTAGCTAATTTTTTCAAAAGCCTTGCCTCTCTGAGAAATGTTGTGATGGGTTATACTACACAGACAGAAGAAGAAAAAGTTGTTTGGACTTTTTCAGGCAACTTGAAGAGAGGTAAATATTTATTCAAAAAGACAACAAGGGGGGCGCCTGGGTGGCTCAGTGGGTTAAGCCGCTGCCTTCGGCTCAGGTCATGATCTCAGGGTCCTGGGATCGAGTCCCGCATTGGGCTCTCTGCTCAGCAGGGAGCCTGCTTCCCTCTCTCTCTCTATCTACCTCTCCATCTACTTGTGATTCCTCTCTGTCAAATAAATAAATAAAACCTTTAAAAAAAAAAAAAAAAAGACAACAAGGAAAAGTCCTTTGCAGTTCCCACACAGGCTGGTCCCTGAGTGCTGACTGTCAGTGACTGTCCATGGCTGGGGTGGTGACTAAACTTTGAAAAGAGCCTTCATCCCAAGAACGGCAGTGCCATGCCCAACCTTGGCACAGAAGCCTCAGGAGTTTCCCTTCAAGTAAACATCAAGGTTGGAAAAATGACCCTCTAAGTGGTAACCCATGTAGGGTCAAGGCAGGTGACCCTTCCCCAGACATGCTGCCCTGCAAGGACTTCCTGAGCCTTTGTTGGACTACGTGGGGTCAGGTTGGAAACAGAAGAATCTCGGGTTAGGACAAACACTGAAATTTTGCTACTGCAGATTAAACTGGATTTCGAGAACTACAAGAATGTGACCTGTCTTGCCCCACGGTGTTGTGGAATAAAATGCATCCCTGCTACATAGATAAGGAGCAAATTCCTGAGAGGCGGAACTGGAGTTGACCTTGGTAAGAAAGCGATAGACTGAAGGTCTTGGGGAGGTGAAGGAGGTGATGAAACAAATTAGGCCTCCACACAGATAACATTCCTGAGCAAGGCGAGATAAGGGAACAAAGGCATATCCTTGGCTGACTAGAGATAGGGAAACAAAGAAGAGACCACTGTGGGTGGCCTCTGGAGAGAGTGATGGACAGGAAGGGAGGAGGGAGGCTGCATGCTGGGCCTGAGGGGGGTGGGGAGGGGCAGAACTTGGAGGAAAAGTGCTCGTATGATGAGTGTGCCACTTTCAATCGGCCTGCCTGGTGTGGCTTTCCCTCCAGCTGGTGGACTGAGAGAAGAGACTGCTCTAAACGCAAACAGAGTTCAGTTCCATGAGTCCGCTCAACACTTAGGTCGTCTTACCTCTCTGTGCACTACTCTAGGTGGCAAGACAGTGAGATACAATTGGTGTCATAAGAGGTATGATGCATCCTGGGACAGGGGGACAACAGAGAGAACAGTAGAGAAGGTGAGTGAGGCCGAGCAGGCTGGCCAGGGAGCCAGCGGGTTCAACGGAACAAGCATCCCAAAGACAGACCCAAAACCCAATGAGCACAGCATGTCTTGTTGTGGTTTAATGACGACTCAACAGGGAATGACAATTCTGAGGTCAGAGAAGAGGAGCATGGAGACTTGAGGTTGAGTCCCAGTCAATCCTCAGGTGAACTGGCAGGAGAAATGGGATATAAGAGGTACAGGGGGAATAGAGCTCAGAATTTCCATGAAATCCATAAAGGAAATAGAAAAGGACCCTCCTAGTACCCACAGATGATGTGGGGTCTACTGGAAACTGGATCTGGTCTAAGCCTCACAAGGTGTATATTGACAATAGTGATAGTGACAAGTGCCAATAGTCCTGGGCTCAGGAGCAGTGCTCCTGAGTTCAAACCCTTCCTCCACCACTTACAGCTTGCCTGTGAAATCTTAGCTAACTTCCACCTCCCCCATGTATCTCATGTGTGAGTGAAGCTAACATCACCTACCCAAAGAGTTACTGTTTAAACTAATTGAACTAATTTAGGCTAGGCCCTTAATACAGACTAACCATACATCCCAGTTTGTCTGAGATAGCCCAGTTTGGGTTTACCACCAGATATAACTGTTAGTAGAGTTTCCTTTTACTGAACACTGTCCTGGTTTGGCTTCTGCTTCTGACCAAGATGGAGTAACATGAAGTTACCCTCCTGCCGGAAACAACATTAAAAAATGAACAATACTCTTATGGTGAGTGTAGCATAACATAGTGACTTGTCAAATTATTATGTTATACATATGAAACTAACATAACACTGTATGTCAACTATACTTAGATTTTTTAAAATAAACAATATACATAACAATGATTCTTAAGCAATGAGACATCAGAGAACAAAACAATGGTCCCTGAGAGATGAGTCCACTGATTTCCCTAGCTCACTGCCTGGAGAAAGTTTCCAGGTCACAGAGGGAGGAAGGGAGATGGGGCTGAGAGTCCAAGAAGGTCAACAAAGTTAAAGTTCTCAGAGCCAAGAGTCAGAGAAAAGGATGCACACAGAGCTCAGGGGGCCTACAGAGGATCCACTTCAAGTACTGATGAACAAATGTGTGAGAAAACTTCTCCAAGTGCAGGGGGAAAAAAAACACTGCCCCAAAGTAGAACAATATCCTCTATTAGTGTTTTTTCCCAACAACCAGAATGAAAATCCCATAATTCATAGGGCACTTGTTAGATTGCTAAAAAGGATCTGACTTCGGTTGTAGAGAAAAATTCATCCTAGATTAAACACTTCTCTGGCCCCACCTAACGAAGATTAAAAGCAAGATCTACATGAATTTAACTGTTTCCTAGTAATTTACCACACTCCAAAAAAACTCTCAAGAATGTTTATAGGAATACAAAATATTGTCAATCTAGACTACTTTACCCAGCAAAAATATCTTTCAAAAACAAAAGCTACTTAGGCTGTTGCTTCCATATCTTGAATAATAACATAAATGATGCTGCAATAAACACGGGAGTGCGTATACTGTTTCAAATTAGTGCTTTCATTTCTTTGGGAGAAACACCCAGTAGTGGAATTACTATATCATATGGTATTTCTCTTTTGAAATTATTTTTATTGACATAGAATGTATTATTTGCCCCAGGGGTACAGTCTGAAAATCATCAGGCCCACACATTTCACAGCACTCACCATAGCCCATACCTTCCCCAGTGTCCATTACCCAGATACCCTCTCCCTACCCCTCCACCCCCCAGCAACCCTTAGTTCATTTTGTGAGATTAAGAGTCTCTTATGGTTTGTCTCCCTCCTGATCCCATCTTATTTCATTGTTTCCTTCCTCACCCCTACAACCCCCTGCCCTGTCTCTCAAATTCTGATATCAGAGAGATCATATGACAATGGTCTTTCTCTGATTGACTTATTTCACTCAGGATAATACCCTATGGTTCCATCCATGTCATTTTAAGATTTTGTTTCTTTTGATGGCTGCATAGTATTCCTGTGTGTGTGTGTGTGTGTGTGTGTGTGTGTGTGTGTAGCACATCTTCTTGATCCATTTATCTGTTAATGGACATCTAGCCTCTTACCCTAGTTTGGCTATTGTGGCCATTGTTGCTATAAACATTTGGGTTAACATGCCCCTTTGGATCACTACATTTGTATCTTCAGGGTAAATACCCAGTAGTGTGATTGCTAAGTCATAGGGTAGCTCTATTCTCAACTTTTTGAGGAACCTCCATGCTGTTTTCCAGAGTGGCTGCACCAGCTTGCATTCCCACCAACAGTGTAGGAGGGTTCCCCTTTCTCCGCATCCTAACCAACATCTATCATTTCCTGACTTGTTAATTTTAGCCATTCTGGCTGGTGTGAGGTGATATCTCATTGTGGTTTTGATTTGTATTTCCCTGATGCCGAGTGATGTGGAGGATTTTTTCATGTGTCTGTTGGCCATCTGATGTCTTCTTTGCAGAAATGTCTGTTCATGTCTTCTGCCCATTTCTTGATTAGGTCATTTGTTCTTCAGGTGTTGAGTTTGAGAAGTTCTTTAGAGATTTTGGATACTAGCCCTTTATCTGATAGGTCATTTGTGAATATCTTCTCTCATTCTGTCAGTTGTCTTTTGATTTTGTTGACTATTTACTTTGTTGTGCAAAAGCTTTTGATCTTGATGAAGTCCCAATTGTTCATTTTTGCTCTTGCTTCCCTTGCCTTTGGTGATGTTTCTAGGGAGAAGTTACTATGGCTGAGGTAGAAGAGGTTGCTGCCTGTGTTCTCCTCAGGGACTTTGATGGATTCCTATCTCACACTGAGGTCTTTCATCCATTTTGAGTCTACTTTTGTGTGTGGTATGAGGAAATGGTCCAGTTTCATTCTTCTGCATGTGGCTGTCCCATTTTCCCAACATCATTTGTTGAAGATACTGTCTTTTTTCCACTGGACATTCTTTCCTGCCTTGTCTAAGATAAGTTGACCATAGAGTTAAAGGTCTGTTTCTGGGCTCTCTATTCATTCCATTGATCTATGTGTCTATTTTTGTGCCACTACTATACTGTCTTGATGATTATAGCTTTGTAATAGATCTTGAAGTCTGGAATTGTGATGCCACCAATGCTGGCTTTCTTTTTCAACATTCCTTGGCTATTCGGGGTCTTTTCAGGTTCCATATAAATTTTAGGATTATTCATTCCATTTCTTTGAAAAAATTGATGGTATTTTGATAGGGATTTCATTAAATGTGTAGATTGCTTTAGGTAGCATAGACATTTTCACAATGTTTGTTCTTCCAGTCCGAGCATGGGACATTTTTCCATTTTTTTGTGTCTTCCTCAATTTCTTTCATGAGTATTTTATAGTTTCCTGAGTACAGATTCTTTGCCTCTTTGGTTAGGTTTATTCCTAGGTATCTTATGGTTTTGGGTGTAATTGTAATGGAATTGACTCCTTAATTTCTCTTTCTTCATTCTTGCTATTGGTGTACAGAAATGCAACTGTTTCTGTGCATTGATTTTATATTCCAACACTTTACCAAATTCCTGTATGAGTTCTAGGAGTTTTAGAGGAGAGTCTTTTGGGTTTTCCACATAAAGTATCATATCATCTGCAAAGAGTGAGAGTTTGACTTTTTCTTTGCCGATTCAGATGCCTTTAATTTCTTTTTGTTGTCTGATTGCTGAAGCTAGAACTTCCAGTACTATGTTGAATAGCAGTGGTAATTGTGGACATCCCTGCAGTGTTCCTGATCTTAGGGAACAAGCTCTCAGTTTTTCCCCATTGAGAATGATATTCGCTGTGGGTTTTTCATAGATGGTTTTGATGATATTAAGGTACGTACTCTCTATCCCTATACTCTCTTTTGAAATTTCTGAGGAATGCTCATAGGGTTTCTACAGTGGCTGTGGCAATTTACATTCCCACCAACAGAATACAAGTCTTCCTTTTTCTCTATATCCTCACTAACACTTGCTATTTCTTGTCTTTTTTACTGTAGCCATTCTGACAGGTATAAGGTGACATTTTATTATGGTTTTGATTTGCATTTCCTTGATGATTAAGGATCTTTTCATGTGTCTGTTAGCCATCTGTATGTCTTCTTTGGAAAAATGTGTATTCACTTCCTCTTCCCATTTTTTAACTGGATTGTTTGGTTTTTAGGTGTTGAATTGTATACATTCTTTATATATTTTGCATATTAACCTCTTATCAGATATATCCTTTGCAAGTATCTTCTTCCATTCACTAGGTTGTCTTTTGGCTTTGTTAATGGTTTCCTTTACTATGCAAAAACTCTAAATTTGATGTAGTCCCATTAGTTAATTTTTTATTTTTTTCCCTTAGCTTAGGAGACATAGCTAAAAAAATTATTGCTACAGCCAATGTCAGAGAAATTACTGCCTGTGTTCTCTTTGAGGATTATTATGGATGCAGTCTAAGTGTCCACCATTAAAGAAATGGTAAGGAAGATGTGGTACAAACATATGATAGAATAGTATGCAGCCATAAAAAATAGGATTATACCACTTGAAACAACATAGACAGGTCTAGAGGGTATTATGCTAAATGAAATGAGTCAGAGTAGGAAAGACAAATACTATATTATTTCACTTATATGATGATTCTAAAAAATGGATAAACAAATAAAAAGCAGAATCAGATCTATAAATACAGAAAACAAACTAATGGTTGCCAGAGGGAAGGGAGAATAGAAAGATGGACAAAACAGGAGAAGAGGAGCAGGAAAAACAGGCTTTCAGTTATGGAATGAATAAGTCACAGAAATAAAAGGCACAGCATAAGGAATATAGTCAGTAATATTGTGATGGCACTCTGTGGTGACATAGGTGGTGAGCATAGCATAATGTATAAATCTGTTGAATCACACTCTGTTGTACACCTGAAACTAATGTAACATTGTGTCAACTACAATCAAATAAAAAAATTAAGTTGAATGCTTTTCCAGACACACATAATCTCAAAGAAGTCATTACCAGCAGACTTATAAGTCAAGAAATATTAAAGAAAGTCCTTTAAGCAGAAGAAAAATTATTCCACATATAAACTCGAATTCAGAAATTTTAACTGCCTGGGTAAACACAATAATTTCTTCTTTTTTTTTTTAAGATTTTATCCATTTATTTGAGAGGGAAAGGGAGCATGTGAGAGAGTACAAGTAGGGAGGAGGGTCAAAGGAAGAGGGAGAAGCAGACTCCCAACTGAGTAGGGAGCCCAATAGAGGGCTTGATCCCAGGACCCTGGGATCATGAACTGAGCTGAAAGCAGACACTTAACCGATTGAGCCACCCAGGTGTCCCTCTTCTTCTTCTTCTTTTTTTTTTTTAAGGTTTATTTATTTATTTTAGAAAGTAAGCATACAAGGGAGGAGGGGCAGAGGGAGAGGAAAAAGAAAATCTCAGGCAGACTCCACGCTGAGCTTGAAGCCTCACAGGGCTCGATCTCAAAACCCTGAGACCAGGACCTGAGCCAAAATCAAGAGTCAGTCACTCAACCATCTTAGCCATCCATGCTCCCCAATAATTCTTTTTTTCTTTATCACTTAATTTTATGACTTAAATCTTTATAAAAAAAATCAACAGTGGGGGCCTGGGTGGCTCAGTCATTTAAGGGTCTGACTCTTGATTTTTGGCTCAGGTCATGATCTCAGGGTCCTGGGATTGAGTCCCATGTCAGGCTCTGTACTTGGCAGGGAGTCTGCTTGAGATTCTCTCTCTCTCCCTCTCCCTGTCCCCCTCCCTGGCTTATACTCTCCTCTCTCTCTCTCTAAAATAAAAAATAAATCTTAAAAAAAAGGAAAAAGAAAACCTCAACTGCTCAAAGCATATACACATGCACATATATAACCATATATATGTAAAATTATAAACTGATAAAATTATAAAACCTAAAGCAACCACTAAAATAACACAATGAAGAGTTATAGATAACAGACCAACAAAGGAGAAAAGCAGAATCAGGAAAATTACTCAATCCAAAAACAAAGTAGAAAAAATAGTAAAAGGAATTTAAAAGGAGATGAAAAAAATGAATAAAAGGATATAGTCCACACATATGTATAAAAGCCCAAGAATAATACTCAAATTAAATGTAAATAGCTTAAATACCTCTTAATTTAAAAAGCAAATTGTCAAACTGGATTTTTTAAAAAGTTATACCTAATTACATGCTACCTATAAGAAACTCATATTAAATATAAAAATTAAAGGTATATACCAGACAAACACTAACCAAAATTAAAATGAAGAGGGATATTAATATCAAAGTTAGATTTCAGAGAAAAAAAAAACTTTAACAAAAGTTAAAGATAGCCATCTCATAATGATAGAGTTCAACTCACTGGGAATAAATACCAATTCTAAATATTTATATACCTAAACAAAGTAAATCTCAAAGTGATGGAATTGCAATGAGAAATAGAAAAGATTTCATTTTTGTCAAAGCTTTCAATGCTCTTCTCTCAATAATGGATACGGCATGTAGTTAGAAAATCAGTAAAAAGGAAGAAAATTTGAACAACATTCTCAATGAACTTAACCTAAGTGACATTATTATAACATTTATTAACAATAAACATTCTTTTCAAGTGTATATAAAATATATATCAAATTAGGTCATATTATAGACCATAAAACAAGTTTCAAAAAATTGATAAGGATTCAAGTCATACCAAGTATGTTCTCTGACCATAGTGGGATTAAATTACAAATCAATAACAGAAAAATATCTCAAAAATAGTCTAAATATTTGGAAACTAAATAACACATTTCTAAGCAACACATGAGTTAAAGAAGAAATCAAGAGTATTTTCAATTCAATGAAACACAATTTCTTCAAAATTTGCCAAATGCATCTAGAGCAGTTCTTACAGGGAAATTTATAGTACTAAAACGCTTATATGAGAAAAATTGAAATGTCTCAAATCAGTGACCTCAACTTCCACATAAGAAACGAGAAAAAGAAGAGCAAATAAAACCCAAAGCAAGCAAGAGGAAGAAAATAAACATCAGCATAGAAATCAGTGAATTAGAAAACAGAAAACACACGGTAAACAATAAAACCAAAACGTGGTTCCTTTAGAGAAGCTCAATAACATTGAAAACATCCGGCCATCAGGGGGGGAAAAAAAAGACATAAATTTCTAATATTAGAAACAAAACAGATGACATCACTAAAGATTCTACATGTAGTCAAAAGATAATAATGAAATAGTGTGAACAATTTTATGCCAATAAATTTGGCAACCTAGATGACATGGACCAATGACTCAAAGGGCAAAAACTTTTCTAAGGTTACTCAAGAAGATTTAGATTACCTGAATAGCAATACAACAAAATAATTAGTTGTTTAAAACTCCCACAAAGAAAATCCCAGGCTTAGGTAGCTTCAAGGGAACTCTATCAAACATTTAGGAGTATAATAATACCAATTTTAGTCAAACTTTCCCAGAGAATTAAAGAGAAGGGAATACTTCTGAACTCATTCTATGAGGCCCTTTACTTTGCTTTTAAAAAGAAGAAGCATTACCAAAAAGAAAAGAGAAAACCACAGACCAATGTTTCTCACGAACATAGATGAAAGAAAATTAACAAAATGTGAGCACACTGACTCCAACAATCTACAAAAGAATAATACATCATAACCAAGTGAGGATTATCCAAAGAACAAAAGCTTGATTTAACATTTGAAAATCAAAGTAATTAATGATAGAAAATTTTAAAAGAAAATCATGTGAGATATCACCTTACACCAGTTAGAATGGCCAAAATTAGCAAGACAGGAAACAACATGTGTTGGAGAGGATGTGGAGAAAGGGGAACCCTCTTACACTGTTGGTGGGAATGCAAGTTGGTATAGCCTCTTTGGAGAACAGTGTGGAGATTCCTCAAGAAATTAAAAATAGAACTTCCCTATGACCCTGCCATTGCACTCCTGGGTATTTACCCCAAAGATACAGATGTAGTGAAAAGAAGGGCCATCTGTACCCCAATGTTTATAGCAGCAATGGCCACGGTCGCCAGACTGTGGAAAGAACCAAGATGCCCTTCAACGGATGAATGGATAAGGAAGATGTGGTCCATGTACACTATGGAGTATTATGCCTCCATCAGAAAGGATGAATACCCAACTTTTGTAGCAACATGGACGGGACTGGAAGAGATTATGCTGAGTGAAATAAGTCAAGCAGAGAGAGTCAATTATCATATGGTTTCCCTTATTTGTGGAGCATAACAAAAAGCAGGGAGGACATGGGGAGTTAGAGAGGAGAAGGGAGTTGGGGGAAATTGGAAGGGGAGGTGAATCATGAAAGACTATGGACTCTGAAAAACAATCTGAGGGGTTTGAAGTGGCGGGGGGGTGGGAGGTCGGGGTACCAGGTGGTGGGTATTGTAGAGAGCACGGATTGCATGGAGCACTGGGTGTGGTGAAAAAATAATGATACTCTTATGCTGAAAATAAATAAATTAAAAAAAAAAGAAAACCATGTAATCATTTCAATTGATGCAAAAAAAGAGTTCAACAAAATCCACCATTTATATCTGATTTTTTAAAAATCTCTGCAAACTAATAGGACTTCTCAACCAGATAATCATATCTATAAAAATAATATAGCTAACATAATTATTAATGGTGAAAGTCTAAGTACTTCACCCCCAAAATCAGGAAGAAGCAAAAATATGCAGCCTCACCATTTCTATTAAACATTATTCTGGAGTTCCAGTCAGTGAAAAAAGTCTAAATAAATAAATAAATTCAAAATGAAGTAATGTTATCTTTATTCACCATTGACATGATCATCTATGTAAGAAGAAAAATTCCCATACTACAAAAAAAGGTTCTGAAACTAATGCAAGAGTTCAGGAATGATGCACAATATAAGATCAATATATTTAATAATTATATTTTTAAATAGCAACAAATAATAAGAACTTAAAATTAAACACTAATACCATTTACAAAACCATCAAAAATTATGAAATACACAGAGACAAACTTAACAAAATGTGTAGGACTTGTATGCTTGAAAACTACAAAACATTCCTGAGAAATACTAGTGTCTAGGTACACAGAGAGATAGATCATGTTCATGAATCAGAAGACCCAAAATACTATTAATACATATAATCTTCTCAAATTGACATGCAGATTCAACCCATTCCTAATAAAAATCCCAGCAGACATTTTTTTTTAGAAATTGACTATATGGGTCTAAAATTCATTTAGAAATGCAAAAGGCTCAGAATAGCCAAAATGGCTTTGACTGGGAAGAAAAATTGGAGGATTTACACTACCTAACTGTAAAACAACTTGTAGAAAAAAATTAAGACAGTATCAGTGAATAGGTAGACAAAAAGATTGATGGAAGAGAATAGAGGGCCGAGAAATACACACATATGGACAACTAACTTTTTACAAAGATTCAAAGGTGATTTAATTGAGAAAAAATAGTCTCTTTTTTTGAGAAAGAATAGTCTTTTCAATAAATAAATGTGGAGTAATCATACACATATACATATATTCATATATACATGTAAATATGCATACATATACACCCATGCACACACACACATATGTGTGTGTATGTATGTATATGTATGTATATATATGGATATATATATACATATACCTCAACCCACACCTAGCTCCAAACACAAAAATTAAAGTAAAATGAAAAGAAAGCATCAAGCCCAAATGGGCTTCCTGGTGAATTCTACCAAACATTTAAAGAAAAATTATACAAAGTGCCTACAATCTCTTTCAGAAGACAGAAGCAGAAGGAATATCTCCTAACACATTCTATGAGGCCAGCATTATCCTAATACCAAAACCAGACAAAGGAATAAATTATAGGAAAAGATAAAGAGACCAATATCTCTCATAAACATAGATGCAAAAATCCTTAACAAAATATTAGCTAATCAAATTCAATGATGTATAAAAACAATAATACACATGATCAAGTGGAATTTATCCCAGGTATGCAAGGCTGGTTCAACACTTGAATGTCAATTAATGTAATCCATCACATCAAGAGACTAAAAATGAAAAATTACATCATCATATCAATACATGCAAAAAGCATTTAACAAAATCTAACACCCCTCCATGATAAACACTCAGCAAACTAGAGGGGAGCTTTTCAACTTGAGAGAGAAGAGCTACAAAAATCCTACAACTAATGTCATATCTAATGGTGAGAAACTCAAAGTTTTCCCACTAAGATCAGGTACAAGGTAAGTCCTCTCTTGGAACTCCTTTTCAAAAGTATTCTGGAAGTTCTACCTAATGCAGTAAGTCAAGAAAAAGAAATTAAAAGTATATGGATTAAGAAGGAAAAAGTAAAACCATCTTTGTTCTCAGATGACATGATAGCCTTTACAGAAAATCCAAAATTTAAAAAAAAATCCAAACTAATTCACAAAGAATCCTGGAACTAATTAGTGATTACAGAGAGGTTGTGGGGACAAGGTTAATAAACACAGGTCAATTCCTTTCCTATATACCAACAATGAGCAAATAGAATCTAAAATTAAAGACAGTATCATCTATATTAGTACCCAAAAAATGAAATATGTAGGCATAAATTGAACAAAATATGCATAAGGTCTGTATGAGGAAATGATAAAACTACGATGAAAGAAATTAAATAAAAACTAAATAAATGGAAAGATAGCCTATGTTCATAAATAGGAAGCATCAAAATTGTCAAAATGTCAATTCTTCCCAATCTGATCCACAGCTTCAATGCAATTTTTGCATTGTAGCTCTTCTCTATCAAGTTGAAAAGTTCCCCTCTAGTTTGCTGAGTGTTTTTTCTAGTTTGCTGAGATTTTCCCAATAAAAATCCTGGAAAGAATTTTGTAGATGTTGACAAACTGATTCGAAAGTTTATTTGAAGGCAAAAGACTGAGAATGGCCAAGACAATATTGAGAAAGAAGAACAAAGTGGCAAGACTGACATCATCAGACTTCAAGGCTTACTCTAAAGCTAGAGTCGTCAAGACAGCATGGTATTGGATAGAGGAGCAAAGGAGCAGAAGCACTTCAACGGAGCGAGAATAGTCTCTTCAGCACTGGCACAACTGGGCATCCACCTGTGGAAGAATGAATCTAGACACAGACCTTATGCCCTTCACAAACATTAACCTAAAACTGATCACAGATAACATAGAGAAAATCGACAGGACCTTGGGGAAAGTGTTGACTTTTTATACACAACACCAAGTGCTCAACCCATGAAATAATCCATAAGCTGGACTTCACAAATATTAAAAACTTCTGCTCCATAAGACAGTGTCAAGAGAATAAGAAAACAAGATACAGACTGAAGGAAAATATTTGATAAACACACGTCTGGTAAATGACTCCTCCAAAATATACAAAGAGCTCTTAAAACTCTATGGTTAAAAAAAAAAAAATTAAAATGGGCCAAGGACCTTAACAGATATCACTCCAAAGAAAATATGTAGATGCCAATAAGCATATGAAAAGATGTTTCACATTATACGTCATCAGGGAGATGTAAATTAAAACAACAATCAGATATCGCCATATACCCGTTAGAATGGCCCAAGTCCAGAACACTGACAACATGAAATGCTGGCAAGAATGTGGTGTAACGGGACTTCTCATTCATTGCTGGTGAGAATGCATGATGGCATAGCCACTTTGGAAGACAGTTTGGTGGTTTCTTACAAAACTAAACATACTCTCACCGTGCAATCCAGCAATTCTTATTGAGTGAAAGAAGCCAGTCTATATGAGGCTACGTACCTATGATTCCAACTATATTACATTCTGGAAAAGACAAAACTGTGGAGACAGTAAAAAGATCAGTGGTTGCCAGAGATTAGGGGAGAGGGAGGGATGATTAGGGCAGTAAAACTACTCTGTATGCTATCATAATGATAGATACATGTCATTATAAAATCTGTCCAGACCCATAGAATGTACAACACCAAGAGTGAACTATAATGTAAACTGTACACTTTGGGGGATTATGATGGGTCAATGTAGGGTCATCAGTTTTAACCAGCCCAATCTGCTGGAAGGTATTGATGATGGGATGTTTGGGGGCAGGGAGTATAAAAAAAAAAATCTCTGTACTTTCCCTTCTATTTTGTTGTGAATATAAAACTCTGAAAAAAAAAATGAAGTACTGATGAAAAAGAAGAAGAAAAAAAAATTAGTATTAGTACAATCTTACCTTCCATAGTCATAAAGGCCCAAGAATGAAGCTAGGTCTGATCTGAAAACAGGCCCAGAGAGTAGATCTAGGAGTAGGGAACTGGAGGAGAACAAACTAAGAGCTTGAATTCTGGGGGTGGGGGGTGGAGAGAACTAGGTTAAAACCTTAACTCTGCCATTTACTGGCCGTGTGACCTTGAGCAAGAGCCTAGCCTTCTCTGAGTTCTCCGGTGTCTCCTTGACAAACAGTGGTACAAAGCAGCAGATGCAAGACAGCAGTAGCATGAACAGCGGTAGCCTCGAAGGGTGGCTGGGGTAGGTACCAAGTAAGAGGACGCGGAGAAAGAGAGAAGAATCACATCCTGTATATAGTAACCACAAAACAGCTTCTTAAAAAGAAAAAAAAATATACAGCAAAGCTCTGAGCAAGAAGGGGATGCTGAGCAGAGATGCTTGGTCACTGGAGGTGAACGTGAACCCCTAAGGCAGTGTGTACTGCAAGGTGACCCTGGAGTACCAGGCTCTCTGCCAAGGCCTGAGAGTATTAACAGGCTTGGTTTTGTTTTCAGGATGAAATCATAACAGGAAAAAGTGTAAAGACTTTTTTTTTTTTAATAATCTAGTTGAATGTGTTACTCTTCCTAAGTGAGTTGCTAATGGAACTATTCTACTGGCCACAGCATGTACTTAGCGGAACTGTCACAAATGTTCAGAAGCAAGACTATCTATCAATGAGGATGCCCTGTCCACAAAAAGTGGAGCTTCTTAGGGACAAAAGGTGAGGCTTACAGGGACAGTCAGTTACCTGGTCACATGGCAAGGGAGAGACAAACAGAAAGCCGGATAGGATAGATCTGTGGCAGAAGGCAGCAGACGCGAGCCTGAGCTGACCTTTGAAGGTCATGGTCACTGCAAATCTTTTTTCTTAAGGGTTGTCGGGCTGTCAAAGTATAATTTTCAAAAATCATGTTAAAAACATGCAAACAATGAACATATGCCAAAGTTTTATTTAACTTAACAGTGAGAGAACCAGCAGGGTGAAAAATCTGGGTACAGAAACTAATACATACAGGAGGGGGATGGCTGCATGAAGTTTGCTAAATCAGATTCTAAACTAAGTAGTGTCCTACAAGGCAGTAAAAGCATAACCACTGGGGTTATTTTTCTATTGCACATAAATCATTTGCATCTCTATCAGACAAAAACAATGTGTTCCTTGTCATTATTAGTAAATAGTAAGTCAAACAAAATTACATTCCCCTAGAGCAGGGGGTCAGCAAACTAAGGCTTAAGGGCCATTGTGGTCTGCCTCATGTTTTTGTAAATGAAGTTTTATTGGGATATAGTCACACACATTTGTTTACCTACTGTCTCTGGCTGCTTCCAATACAATAGCAAAGTTGATTAATTGTGACAGAGCACATATGGCTTAAAGAGCCTAAAATATTTATCTGGCTTTCTATAGAAAATGTTTGCCAATCCTTGCCCTCAATTGTCAAATAACCCTTAGGTGGGCTTATTACTCAGTACTCTAGCATGACACAGAAAGGATATGCAAGTATCGAATCATCACAATGTACACTTCAAGTATCTTACAATGTTTGGTCAATTAAATCTCAATAAAGCTGAAAAATGTAAAATAAAATTCTGCCATGGGGGGTGGGGCAGAAAGGACATGCTAGGATCTTTTGGCTTTATTTCCAAATTTCAGCTAGGCAGATATATAGACCAGTCGATAGATAAATAGATGATAGATAGATAGATAGATAGATAGATAGGAAGGGAGGTAGGTAGATAACATAGATAGATGAATAATTTTGTTTTGTTTTGTTTAAACAGGGCTAACTGCCCTTCTGGCTAAATGCAATTTCCACTCCAATAACTATGGCTGAGAAAGTCTACCACTTTCCTAGGGATAGGATTATATAGATGGCCACCATTATTTTTTTCTTTAAGATTTCATTTATTTACTTGAGAAAGAGAGAGTGAACAAGAGAGAAAGAACACAAGCTGGGGGAGAGGCAGAGGGAGAAGCAATCTCCTTGCTGATCAGGGAGACCGATATAAGACTGTATCCCAGGATCCTGGGATTATGACCTAAGCCAAAGGCAGACACTTAATGGACTGAGCCACCCAGGAGCCCCTGGCCACCATTATAAATATGGAATTAACAGAAGGCAAAGATACTCAGCAGAAAGAGTACAATTTCCTGAACACTCTCCTTGGCCAGAGCTCATCTTTTTGGTTCACATTTTCCTGTGGTCAGACCCTGCCCACACAGCACGAAGAATTAGATTTGACCCCATCTCTGTCCGGAATGGCAGGCTTTCCCTGAAAGACCTGGAGGACACTTGGAGGCCCTGTTTGAGAGCATCTTAAATGAAGGCAAAGAGGGGTGTGGTTAGAACTATAATGATGTCCACTGCAGAATTCTTTAATGGCAACAAAGTAGAAATTACCTGAATTTTCAATGATAACGGCATGCTTAAATAAAAACAGCTTAAATTAAGCCACACAATAAATTCTCTGAAATCATTAGAAACAGATATTAAGCTGCATATTAGGGAAGACATCCATCATATGTTGTTGAAAGAAAAAACCTGGTCCCAAAGAGTATGTACAATGTGACTTACTGTTTCAAAAAATATACAAATGCATGAAAAAATCTGGAAAGACAACACATCAACTTGATAATAGTTATCACCACTGGATAGTGAACTTTTTTTTTCTTCTTGGTGATCATTTCGTTTTCCTTATTCTGACTATTCTGTGATGGGTATGAAATGACCTGTATCATAACTAAACATTAAGGAATATTTTAAAAGACCTTCCCCATAGGGAGCTGGGTTCTATTAGTTATCGAGAGAGGGTAACATGACTTTATCTCGCAATATATGCCTCTAAGTCAATTTAAGATTTTTTATTTTAAGAATGCAGTATAATTACTTACCCCAAATAATCTAATGCATTCATGTCATTATAAACCATTTTATGAAAAGTAACTTTCCCAAAGAGGACAGATTATCACAGAGGAGCCAGGGAGAGAAAAGAAAGAACAGGAGTGGATGTGTATTCTATGATAAATACTGACAAGTCAAATTAGCTCTCTTTTTCAGAACAACGTTAATCTAATTAAGCTTCTAACCATTTGATACAAATACAACTAATATAAAACCAGAATTTCACATGACAGTATGTAAAACTAACCCGTATGACCCCCTACCTAAAGAATCTGCTATATAAAATGGTAACTTTTTAGGACAAACAAATATTAAGAATGTAATAACATTCTCTCTCCCTTTCTTATTCTCCAAGTGACATCCCTGGCCAGCTCCTGGCATTGTGTATATTGCAATATGCTAGGCACTCTCTGGGTAAAAAGATCATGGACATCAATCCAACACCCGCATTCCAATCTGTTTGGATCTGTTGGCCACATGCAGTCTGTTCCTGAGGTCAAACTGTTACACTAAAATCTGAACAACTATTTTGCTCAGAGTTTCCTGTTTTTACAAAACAACAAAATATAAAATGACATGACTACCACAAGATATGTGTCTAACACATTTGTTCAACAACATGAACTGTAAATTTTACATATGGTACATTAGTGTCTAGGTTCTACGTGGTGGTACTTCAAATCCCCTTCTTCGTCTAGAATAATAAAGAAGTATAGAGTGACAGTGTCCACTCTGTCTTTTTTCTTCTCAGGGCAAAAGTATGTACAATAAAGAAGGATTACAGAGAGAAGAGATATGGAAGAAGCCTTAAATAAATTTCATTAAGAAATGAATACAGACACCTTTCTCATTTTTCATATGAGAAGTGGCACTGGATTGAGCACACAGAACAAAAAACAAATAGGGTTAGGTTGGACAAAAGTTCATAGGGAAGAATTTTACTCGGTTCTGATACCTTAGATAAATTTGTAGGGAGATATACCTAAATCAAGAGGTTGTACAGTATTTAGATAGACTAAGAAGAAAGAGCTAAATGCATGCACAATTAAAGGAATTTTAGATAATTTATATTTTTAAATGCTAGTTGATTTATTCATGTTGCTATGTTAATGTATTTAAAACGAGCCTTGACAAGGCAATTGGGAATGTGCCCTAAGGAATCATTCCACAGTAGAAATCTGTGACCAAAGAGGCCTTTTTTCCAAACTGACATTAGTTTTTCAATGAATTAATTGCAAATTTTAAGAATTATGAGATTTCCTAAGTTATTTGTATTAGGAAATGAACAGGAAAATGTAATTATTTTTCCCCTCAAATAATATTTGAGGTCTGAAAAGAAGCTGTGAACTATGTCATATTTCTTGTATCTTTCTGACAGTTTGTAATTACTTTTAATGCTGCTGTTCTCTAAATTATTAATGCTAATCTGTCATGACAGGGGCTGAAGAGAACCAGTGATTATATGCCTTTTTACTAGCAAGGCTGGTTTTAAATAAATGTCTTAATCACAAGAAAATAGAAGAGTAGTTACTTTAAAGGAAATAGAATTGTACCTTCTTTAGGGTTCCTCCTATTCCGTAATGTAAAGTAAACGCACACAGACAACAGAATGACAATCTATGCAGTAATTTCTGAAAGTGACATCGTGTGATGACACCCAGTGATTCACAGACTCACAAAGTTGTAAGGTGTCTTAAAAGCTCATTGACTGCACAACCTGCCTTCCGATACCCGAACTATCTCTATTAATCATGGCCAATGGCCACCTGTCCTCCACCTGTATCTCCAGAATGACAGGGAACGCCCTCCCTCCAAAGGCACCCATTTTGCCCTTGAGTCAAGATCTTGCGTCCCATAAATTCTACCTACTGGTCTTAGATCTGTGGTTTAACGACATGTAGGACAGGCAGGTCTTCTCAATACTTGCTTGGTAACTCTTCAAATAGTTGGACATATCTCTGGTATTCTTTCTGGGTCTTTTCATGTCCAGGCTATACACACCAGCTCCCTTTAACAACCTCCATGGGATCAGGTGCCCTCTCTTTTTGTTTTCTGGGTTTTTTTTTTTTAAGATTTTATTTATTTATTTGTCAGAGAGAAAGCAAGAGCGAGCACAGGCAGACAGAGTGGCAGGCAGAGTCAGAGGGAGAAGCAGGCTCCCTGTGGAGCAAGGAGCCCAATGCGGGACTCGATCCCAGGACGTTGGGATCATGACCCAAGCCGAAGGCAGCTGCTTAACCAACTGAGCCACCCAGGCATCCCAGGGGCCCTCTGTTTTATTCACGCCTGTATCTCTGGTTCCCAGCATAACATAAATAATAAATAATAGTTGGAAGAACAAATATAAGACTCTATCAATCATCTCTAGTTTCCCACGTTTTTTTCATTTCCGATGACGAACAAACTTGACTGCTCTTTTCCGATCCTTGGCTAATCACATCCAAACTCTCACCTCAATTCACCAAAGGATGGAAGATCCATTCCCCAATTTCCTCTTTCTATACATTTACACCATCCTGACTTTCTTTACCTTTGTTTAGAGGAAAAGAAGCCTCTTACTTCTCTCCAAGGCTAACACCGTCATCTGACTTGTTCTCCCTTCCTTGCCTCCTTCAACTGTATTTCTTACATTCCGTCAAGTATCCATATGCTTGAGCGGGTGCCTTCCCACAACCTGAGCTTTCCCTCTGTCTTGCCTTCTCAAAAACTGCCACCTTTTACATCACTGCCAACATCTGTAATCACTTCTTACAGACACGTTTTAGTCTCTGTTATAAAATTATCAATATTTCATTGTTACTATAAAAACACACGCAGGTGAGAAATGGGAAATGCCACCAAAAGGCTTTTTTTTTTTTTTTTAAGATTCTGCATGTGGTGAAAATGATTAGTGCTAATAATGAGGTGTCAATCAACTGAATTCAGAGACAAAATGAAGGACAGGACCAAGTTCGATTTTCTAATAAACAAATGTTAGCCCTTTGTGGAAACCTTCTATTGTTCAACCACAACTCATATTTATGCAGACATTGGAATAAAGCTTATCTGTCCATAAATATACTTTTCACAAAGCACCCACAGGCAGAATTTTGATGGCCTAAACTCTGTTGCAAAAATAATTTGAAAGTATGCTTTTAAGGGTCTCCCCATTTTAAAATTCACTGCCCAAATTAAATAATGTCATACCCATATCTAACTTTAACTCTCAACTTGGGTTAATAAGATCAGAAGTGAAACCTCTAAAATACATCCTTAGGTTTGCTTATTATGAACTGATCTTAACATCTCTATCCTTCACATGTCTCTGTGGCTCACCATTTCTTCATGGTCAATAAATCAAGATCACAATTTTTTTTTAAGCAAGTGGTTGTATTAGGGAATCAGAACCACATAAAACATTTGACAAAAATTAAAACTGTAAGGGTTTTAGTAACCATTAGCTAATTACTTGATGTGCATTGTTTCTCTTAGTGCTGAAAGGTGTAATACTGCCTCCATTTTATAAATGAGGAAACTAAGGTTCAGTAGGTTATGTAACATGTCTGAGGTGACACAATTGGTAGGGGGCAAAGCTGTGATTGAAACACTACAAAACCAATGCTCTCGACCAGAACAACATTCCGTGCCAATATATTATTTAAACTCTCTCCCTTGAGTTAAGAATTAGGACATGCAAGGACACCTGGGTGGCTCAGTCGGTTGAGCATCTGACCCTTGATTTCAGCTCAGGTCATGATCTCAGTATCCTGGAATCAAGCCCCAAGTTGGGCTCCACACTCAGTGTGGAGTCTGCCTGAGATTCTCTCTCTCCCTCTGCCTCCCCTTCTGCTCCTCCCCTCACTTGTGCTCTCCCTCACTCTCTCAAATAAATAAATAAATAAATAAATAGATAGATAGATAGATATAAATAAAAAGAATTAGGACATGGAGGTGCAGAGAGGTGAGTGGCTTATGCAAATTCACACACTGTTAATTCCAAAAACCTGTATCACCCATCAGGTCAGAGAGCATCTGGGGAAAAGATGATTTCCAATTATTCTTGCTCCTTTCTCAGAATCCACTCTCCCTTGGACACCAGAGGAGCTCTGACTGGGGAGCTGTGGTCAGGTGGGAAATGATCAGTTAACGAGCATTTAATGGACAGGAGAGAGAAGGGGTGAGAGCTCAAGTCAAGCTCTTTGTTTGCTAACACTTTAGCTCTGCCCCCAACAGTGCAACCTCATATTGGGGAGCAGATAAGAACTAAACAAAAACCTCTGTTGCCTCAGCATTTTTTTCTACAAGCAGAGCTTTAACAACAGCCTCTATACTTGGGGAATACAGCAACGACAGAGCCCAAACCCTCTTGGTAATGGAGGGGAATCATCCAGGCAGCCCTAGTCTGACAAACACTGAATCCTTGCCCTACTTAAAGCAAAAAATCAAATTAAATTAAAAATAAAATCTACAAAGCCCACACGACCACCAAAGTCACAGAGAACTTTTGCTGAGTTGTATAAGCAGAGGACATTTTTTCAGAACACATTTGCATTTGAAAGTACCAACACATCCTAAATGTGCAGTGTATGCACAGATCTGTGCAGTAGCAATTAGGAACAGAAATAACCAGCGCAACTGAATTAGAGTTGATGAGATTCTGGTGTTCAAGGCAGCCGCTTCCTTTATATGACTAATCCCTACACATTCTTGGAGTTTCAGATTAGATGTTGCTTTTTCTACAGTTTCCCAGATTCCCAAAGTCTAGGCTATGTGCCCATCTGATGAGTTTCACCTTGTATTTCTCCTTCTCACAGCACTTGTTGCCTGAGATCAGTATTGCCAGTTTACTTCTTGATTTCTTCCACTAGATGTAAACTTTGGGAGAGCTGCCTTATACAGTGTATCACCACTAGTATGTCTCACAATGCCTGGCCCAAAATAGTTGCTCAAGAAATGTTTTGAAGTGGCTTAAGAATAAATAACCAGAGGTGGAAAATGAGACAATTACTTACAAAAAGTAAAAAATCTCTCCAGTTCAGATATAGGTCCAATTATAAAATGTCACAAGACCAGCATATGATGTGGTAAAGGGCGGCCATACAACTGAGTCAGAAATACAGAACCATGGAAAAGGCAACCAACAGGTCCAGACCTTGATGGCGTCATCATGCTCACTCACTCCTGAGTAAGAACCCAAACTCTATTCATAGCAATTATATGATACCCGTGAGCTTGTATATTCTTAAGTTACCACCTTATCCAAGGTTCTCTCTTCCGTCTGCTCCTCCCCCTGCTCCTCTCTCTCTCTCTCTCTCTCCCTCTCTAAAAAGAAACCCATGTCGTTTTAAGCCACTAAGTTTGTGGTAACCTGCTATAGCAACAACAGAACACTAATACACCATCCTTTTCTCGATTAAGACTGTTTAGCTACTCTCTATTACCACCTACCACCCATCTATCCCTCTACCACAGGCTGTCTCTTACCTGTCACTTATCTCTTATCACTTATTGTATTATCTTTTACTTACCCATTTTCTGTCTCAATACTCTATATTTGGTATCTATATATGCAACTATTCCTCTATCATTGTTGTCTGAACTGTCTCTGTTCCCGTAGCAGCAGCCTTCTCTCTCTGACTTCTCACATCTACCCCCAAACACACATTCTTTCCTCCTAGGAAAGTCTGGCAACAATCACCAGAAGGTGACAACTTGGACAGTGATCCCCTAGGCCATGGGAAGCCTCTGATGGGCACCTTTCCTTGTATCCTTTCTCTCCCCTCAGTCTCACATTGTCCTCTGCTTGACCTTCACTCAAACAGCTTGCTCAACTCTGATTTCTGACTCCGTCCTTGGATGCTTAGCTCCTTCCAAGAGGTAAGTACCCAACTACCCCCTCCTTAACCAGCCCAGGTTCAGTCACTCCAACCAGTGATCAATAGGGCCATGACAACCCAAGACGGACCCCAGAAAGTCATCAAGACATAGTTCATTTTCTTCTCTGAGTAGTATCTGTTTTGTTCTAAATGAATTTTTCTTTTCTCTTTATAAAAACCTGTCTTCAGACAACTTCGAACTATTCTTAAGATACCCAAATCAGGAAACTGTCATTTACATTTGTCATTCTGGTACCAAGAAGCATTATGCCTTAGAGAATGGTGCCAGCACAGGGCCAAGGAGCCTGTTGGGAGGTGTTACCTCTCACAGCAACACTTAGGCAATATTTCCTTATAAAAGACACAGACAGTGCTGTCCTTCTAAGATCACATGCCAGAATTGAAATGGCCATATAAATCCAACCTCATAAAATAACAGTCAATTTTAACTATTGAAGCCCTTAGAAATATAGGTCCTATGACATATTACTTGCCATAATATTAGATATGAGGGGTTTATATAAAAATATAAATGTATATACATGTGATGTTAAAATATATATAAATTTGGAGTCCTTGCTTTATGCCAGGCATCAGACATATGTACTTCTACCTGCATTTTTTCCTATAATCCTTACAACTCTATAAAATATGTCCTGCTCTTCTTGGCACCTTATAGATGAAAGGTTAAGAAACCTGCCCAAGGTCACATAGCTATAACACAACAGAGTCAAGATATAAAGCCAAAGCTAACTCTCTCAACTACTGCCCTATATTTTGTTCTTGGTGAAAGTAGCCAGGATGTGAAGGAGCATCCTTGCTTCTCAGATGAATCACATCATACCCCTAACCCTCACTGCTGAAATGAAGGAGGTGGGCGATGTGCTCCCTTAGGCTCCTTCAAAACCCAGTGGTCTGCAGTTGCCTGCAGTGGCCCCTCTGGTTGGGTTCCTTCCTAGCCAGGACACAGGGGACGAACGGATCATCATCACCTTTCTCTCATCTACATTAACCCTCTGATGTCATGTACATCATTGTCCTTCCCTTTTTCTAAAGATCATTTAACACCCCATTTATTCACCTTTGATAATGCTCTTCTTTCAAAGTACAGTGAGAGGAATAGCTTTCAAGGTGATTTTTCTGCACTGAGGGCCCTTCCGAGTCCGATGGGAAGTATCTTCCAGTATCTTGGCTCTGGAGCAGACAGATGCAATGGGGCCAACATCAGCAGTAGAAATAGTAATCTAAGCTAGTGAGAGATAGACAGGTTGACCAGTTCTTTACTGGAGAACCAGAATGTAGCTGGTATTATTTGCTCTAGCAACACCATTTAGGAACTGTCCATCCTACCCCTGAACCACAGGAGGGGTAGTTCGTGATGTCAGAAGAGTAAATGCATTTTGTCTAAGTCACCAACTCCAATCATTTATGAGTGGGCTTCTGGAGCGCTGGGGTGAAACACACTTGGAGATGCATCTCAGCCCCACAGGAAATAGCACTGATGGATTAATGACGCCGCAAAGGACTAGAAAAGAGGACCAGGCTCACTGCCTTCTTACAGACCGTGCACCATCAGTGGAAGGCACAGGCTATGCCATCAAATCAGCCGAGGTTCAAATCAGCTCCCACACTTACTAGCTGTATAATACTGGGAAAAATTCTTAAACTTTCTGAGTGTCAGCTAAAATGGAATAGTTGTGGTAATAAAGACTGAAGTGTTTGGGAAGTGCTTAGTTAGGACCCACTAACTCCTTAGCAATTACCCGTAAAGTTCCTCAGATAAAAGGCAGTTTCAAGAACGCTACTAAGTACAGCCAGGTAAAAATGCTCTCCTGCTCTCCATCCCCTGAATTGGGGCAGAAGTTACAAACTGGCAGTCATAGGCTCAGTTTTGCTTTTAGACCTATTTCATCTGGCCCATGCTGTTGGACTTACATGGTGTCTAAATAATCTTAGAATTAGTTACAAGTTTATTTCACATTTTTTAAAAAATCCATATATCATACTTCTTTGAAAAGTTTGATCTCACATGATTGGCCCCATTCTCATATGGCAAGAGTCCACTGGAGCTAACTAGTGGCTGCTGCCTTTGGAGGGGTCCTAGACTCTTTTTCTTTCCTTTTTCCATTGTGGTATATGTCATATATTCAGGAAAATGCATAAAATACATCACAGTTTAAAGAGTAATTATAAAGCAAACATCTATGTGACCGAGTCCCAGGTCAAGGAAAGTAACATGGCTCCCCCAATCTGTCCTTCCAATCACAGCCTCAGCACCCCTTCAGAGTCTCCATCAAGCTGACCTTTGTGATAACCATTTTCTTGTTTTTCATTTTATTTTTACAGTGTATGTATATATCCCTACATAGTTTAGAGCGCTGTATAGACATGAACTCTTACTGAATGCCTTCTTTGGGGTTGACTTCATTTTACTCAACGTGGAGGCTGGGAGATTTACTGAGACGGACAAATTACATTTATTTTCATTGCTGTGTGGGATGACCCAGCATTCTTTCTGTCGTCACCTGGCCCTATTATAGACCTTTGGATTTGTGCTTTTATAACTGGCTCCCCTGATGCAGAGAAATAATCATCATTATAATCATGGTCCACTCTCTGACCACTCCAGCCAAGTTTCCCAGCTTCTTCTCCACCCCACGGTGAGCTCACCTGGCTGATATCCCCCATGAGGTTTCAACCTAAGTAGGCATAGTCTCTGCAATTCCCGCTCCACGTCACTCTTCAGTTCCTAGTGACCCGCCCGGCTCATCTGGTAAGTGACCCAGCCGGCTGTGTAGGCGGGTCTCTTCCTCTCAGTAAGGAAGTAAGAGACTCAGTGGAGCCAGAAGCCGATCACCCTCCAGGAGCACGTCAGGCAGCTCACAGCTCCTCCGTGGCTGCTTGTCATTACCGTGGCTTTCCGAGTCCTTGTCCAGCTCTCAATCTGTGCAGACAGCTCCTCCGCCAGCCCAATTTGAATTAATTTGTCAAGCAAAATTTTGTGGAATAATGTATCAGCTGCATTACTGAAGTAAGATCTATGACTTCTACCGCGATCCTTTCATCTTCTAATTTAGCCATTCTATCAATAAAACCAATCAAGTTTTCTTGGCAAATTTTTCTTTATAAATCAGCTTTATGGGTCATGGATCCATATTCTTCTTGATGTTTATGGATTTTCATTCCTCATACCAGTCCCATTGTTTTACTACAGTGGAAGTGAGACATCTAAGACAATGTGAATAGGGGTGCTTTCCAATACCCTTCTGGCTAGAAAAGTCAAACTCAGCGTTTCAGGGATGCTGGAGGGCTTTACTCTACCAACCCGTGGTGGACAGAGAGCAAAGTTCCAATCTGCCAGGCTGGCATATAAGGCCCTTTGACCACCTGACCCCAGCCAGCCTCCCAGTCTCCTTTCTCCCATGCATGAATGGCGTGACAAGGCTCTGGTGTGTCTGAATCATTAATCCTTTGTACTCTGCAATGCCCCTTGCGTCAGTTAGAACCCTGAAGGGGGTGAGTGACAGAAAGCCAGTAACAACATAAGTTAGCTTGAGATAAAAAGAAATACATTGGCTCATGTAATTTAAAAGCTAGGGATATCCCTGACTACTGATGTCCAGTATTCAGGTGCCACTTTCAGGACTTTAGCAAACAGAACTCTTATCTTTCTCTATCTCTGGCTCTGGCTCTGGCTCTTTCTCTCTCACACATTCTACCTTAGAATCACATAAATGCTTATGGATTTTCCAATATTTACATTTCTCACTCCCAGTCCTAAAAGATAGAAAGTCTCCATGGGATCTTAGAGGGATTTTCTAAATTCTTTATTCCTTCTATGTTATGATATTTATATGTCTATGGCTATTCTCAAGTGAGAGTTATCTTGCCCCTGATGGGATATTTGACCATGTCTGGAAGCATTTTTGCTTGTCACAATTTAGGGGGAATGGTACTGAGGCCACAGGTGTTGCTAACATCCTACGATGCACAGGAGAGCCCCTACCACAAAGAATTTTCTGACTCCCAGTGTCAGTGGTGCTGAGGTAAGAAACCCTTCTCCATGCCCTTTGCCCTTTGCTGTGTGAACTGACAGTGAATGGATTTCTCTGTCCTATTAGAGCAACAAAACACTGTGTCTACTGCGCAGACACAAACTGGCCCAGTACCGCTTGCACTGGAATGTAGTCTACAGAGGCACACTACACACGACTGTGCACAAGGTGCCCTGCTGAGGGTTAAGTGGGGCTGAACTGGGTCTGATGGAAAACTGACCAGCCAGTGCCCACAAAACTGTATCCAACTAGATGACATCTTTTCCCAGTTGTCATGGATTCCCTGCAGTGGCAAAATAGGAAGTCAGGTTCTTCCCTGCATCTTTAGCTAAATTTATATATTCACTTATTAAGATTTCTAGATAGTTCATTTTGTTCTTTGAGGTCTTAAGAAGGACATGATGAACTACTTGCTGCGTTAGTAAGGAGGCCTGGCAGATGGCACATGTGGTTTCTAGGTAATCCCCCTTGAAGCATCATTCCTGTGTCCCTCTCCTTCCAACAAACCCACCAGAAGCTCTGTCTTCTAAAAGGCAATGCCTGTTGTTGTAAAGTGAGGATCCTGACAAGCACCGTGGTGGCAGGCAGAGCCTAACATGCCCCTCAAGCTTCCCGTCCCCTGGCATACGTGGCCTATAGAATCTCTGGGACTGTGAACATGAGGAGCTATCACCGCTATGATTTTTTATATTATACAGAGATTTTACAGATGTAATTACATCCCAAACCCGTTAACTTTAAGTCAGGGAGACTCTCTGGGGTGGGCTTGACCTAATCCCAGGAGCCACTTAAATCCAGGTCTAGAGACCAGCAACAGAAGAGGTCAAAACTTCAACGCACAAGAAGAATTTGACTTGTTGACAAGCCACTGCTGACTTGAAGACAGAGGGGCCCAGGTGGCCAGGAGTGTGACAGCCTGAGAGCAGCCGGATGACAATCAGCAACGAAATGGGAACCTCCGTCCTGCAGCCACAAGGAACTGAATTCTGCCACCAGCAACAAGAATGAGAGACTGGAAGTGGATTCCTCCCTAAAGCCTCCAGGTGAGAACTCAGTCCAGCCAACACCTTGGTTTCAGGCTGGGGTGGTCCTAAGCAGAGAGCTTAGGCATGCTGCACTAGACGTCTAACCTAGAGAACTGTGGGCTAATGAATGGGAGTTGTTTAAGCTGATAGATTCATGGTCACTTGTTACATAGACATAGAAGAGTAAGACAACCAAGAACAGACCTCTAGTCACACAGATACCTCAAGTCCTTGGCTAGCCTCACAACATTCACTTTCTACTTATTCCCACTTTCTTTCCACACCACTGTAAAATGTGGGTGATTTATCTGAGGTCTTGCAAGCTCAGTCACACCTAGGTAAATTTCTTTCAGCCTAAGACCAATGGAATTTACCTTTCACAGAGTTAAACCATAGTTTCTTTTAACACGCCATTCATACTCGAGGTTGCTCCTGACCTTGATCACCCAGTAATCCTCATTTTAAGAGCCTAAAGCACATTATTTCTGAAACAAAATGCAAACATACTATTTTTCTTTTTAAAGCAGTCCCCCTAAAGCTGAGTTTCACCCAAGAGCTGCAGGATTTCATGGCAGGCCCTTTGGATTATTTAATATTCCCTTCGTCTCCACCGGAGGCTGTGAGGCTGAATAGAGATGATGTCTCGGGATTGTTAAACATAACTCCAGAGTGCGTGCCTGAAACACATTCTGGTTGCTAGAAGATGGAAGATACAAGACGCAGAGCTGGTCTGCGCTGAACTAACTCTTCCTACCGAATCCCCAAGCTTAGCCACAGTAAGAATTTTAAAGTACTTGGACCAAATGTTCATCTACTTGCAATTTAAGGGATATTTAAAAAGTTATCCACCAGGTCCCACTGTAATTTGAAAGATATATTGGAAAGAAGTGCTGGGACTTGGGGGAAAATTTCTTGATCATGAATTAAAATTTCATAACACCACTACAGCATTTTTGATGGTACTTTTGTCTTCCTGTGAAGCATTTCCCTTGAGTTCAGCTGTTCCATTTGCATTTTTAATATTCAGTTGTTTCTAACTCATGCCCAGAGTTTTTGACCATGTTTATATTAGAATCTAAGGAAGAGTACCAGCAATTCCCAATTGTTTGGACAGAATGCTCCCGTAGGTTGTTTTTAAGCAAGATCATTGCACAAAAACACCCTTTTTCTCTTGGAAACACTTTTGGAAAGGGTAAGGTTTCCCGACCAATGATGAGCATGAAAAAAGTTATAGCTATAACAAATACGTTGTAAAAGAAAAAGGTCAACCATAAACTCTTCTGGATAATTAAAAACTTAGACAAATTACACTTAGTCTATAAAATGAACATAAATATATCAAATATAAAGATTATTGTTGCATCCGGTATGAATCAATACACTGCCCTTAGTTAACAATGGGGCTTGTTTCTTTAGATTTAGAAAGACTTTTAAAGAACGTTGAGAATGGTCTTATTTTGTTTTTAAAGTCACTTGGGAATTGCTGACCAAATGATAGTTTATCCCCCTTATAAGTTTCCTGGAGCAAGGGTTGGTGTTCAGAATCATATCAATTGCCATAAAACTATCCTCCTCTTCAGAATTGTTTTTTTTTTTTTTAACAAAATATTGATCAGCTAAAGCATGTGCATGTGTTTGTCTGTGCAGGTGCCTGCCTGCACACCGGAGAACCAGCCGGCCTTCTCTGCTTCTGACCTCTCTGCCCACTCTTTCGCACACAACCCCATCCCACCGGCCCACCTCCTCCCTCCTTTCTGTCTTGGTCCCACTAGTTCAAGTCCTGCACATTGAGATGTGAATAGTTGAGCAGGAGAGGGATGCAAGGTGATACTTACTTTGCCTTGGGGATGGCCTGTGGAGCTAACGATAAAGAAAGGGGGCTGGTATGGGCTGATTATATGGATAGAACTATTTCTCCATCAGGTAACCATAGTATTTTCCCTACCTCCTGCTTCCTTTCTATTAGAAAGAGACTCAATAGATAAACCGGTCTGGTAGGCAATGAAGTAGTCACACTAAATAAAATCAAATAGGCTAAACAATAAAGCTCAAAATTTGAAAAGTGAGAATAATCCCCATCCATATTGCCTTTTCATCCATCTCGGAGGCTTTAGCTTGGAGGTCTACTCACGTCACTGGGTGGTGGGGTGAAGTGGGGAATAGAGTGTGATAGATAATCTAGTTTGCTTGTTTTTCCTGCCCTGCATATTCCTCTTTTTTCCCTTCTCCTCTGGTCACAGGGAAGATGCCTGACATGAACTTACCCACCTAAAACAGGATACCTATAAGGATCCTGTTTTACGCCAGTGACTGAGGGCATGGGATTCAGGAAAGGCCAGTTGCATTTCCTCACTGGACTAGACATGCAGATGATGGACAAGAGAAAGTTCCTTTATGTTGGTCTGAATAATCTAGGACTACCAACAGCCTTTGTCCCCGGCCACATGGAAAGAACTTGTGTGCTGAACAAGAAGAAGCACACACGGAGAGAACAGAAAAGTAGCTGGGTGGGTAAAGCCATCGAAGGATAAATACATGAGCTCTCGGGGCGCCTGGGTGGCTCAGTGGGTTAAGCTGCTGCCTTCGGCTCAGGTCATGATCTCAGGGTCCTGGGATCGAGTCCCGCATCGGGCTCTCTGCTCAGCAGGGAGTCTGCTTCCTTCTCTCTCTCTCTGCCTGCCTCTCAGTGTACTTGTAATTTCTCTCTGTCAAATAAATAAATAAAATCTTTAAAAAAAAATACATGAGCTCTCCCTTATCTTCCTTCAACAGAAACAGAGATGCTAATATAATCAGACACTCCACGCATAGACCATGGACTTTAATCAAATTCATCAGCTACTTTGCCTTGGTTTCCCAGTGCTAGCAACTTGAATTCTCAAAGTCCGAGGGAGATTTTAGGGAACCCCTGACCCTGAGTAAGGAAAGGACCTAACAGGCACTGTCCTTCACCATCGTTTAAACCCAGAGCCATCATACTGCATGCTTCCAGAATGTGAACTGGGTCACACTGTATGCTTCCAGGAGGTAAGTGGGATCTATTGGTATTGGGCCAGATGGTAGCCGACCCCACCCTGTGACCTATTCTTTGGAGCAACCCTTTCACCCTTCCTATCAAGCAGACTCCATGGTAGCCTTTCCGCATCAGTGCCAAAAGCACGCCCAGATTTTAGGATGAGCACAGCTTAGGCTCAGGCTAGGATCCTGGCAACCTGCGCTCATCCCATGTTCTACCACCTGCCCCTCTGGCTTCTGCTGCCAGAATTTGGCAGATGATGTGCTTGCTGGGCCAGTCACTGGGCTATGGAGGGATGACATGATGGCCTTGGACCCACAGCATTTATTTAGGACTTCTGAGCCCAAATAGAAGACAAATCATGTTAAATATGAGAAATGATTTCGAGTCACCTTCGTAGAACATATCAACCAAGTGTAACACATAGAATAGTTTGGATCCTGATTCAAACAAACCCAGGAATAAAAACACCACTTACAATACAATCAGGGAAGTGAACACTGACTAGATATTTGATGCTAATAAGCAGATACTATCATTTTTTTTACATGTGATAATGGTATTGCGGTTGTGCTTTTTTTTAAGAGTTCTTGTCTTTTAGAAACACATACAGACATATATGTGGACAAAATGACATGATAGCTGAGATTTGCTTCAAAATAAACCAGTCAGGGTGAGCGAGGTGGAGAGAAGTAGGTGGGGTAGAAATAAAACATTTCCCTTGAGGACTACTGAAGCTGTGTGATGGTTACATGAGGATTCATTGTACTATCTTCTCATTTGCTCTCTGTATTTGAACATTTTCATAATAGAAAGTGAAAAAATAATTCCAGACATGTCTGCAGGCCGGGGTTCTAGAATCCCTTCACTGCAAGTGAGTGGCTATATCTACATCAGCATTCCCAGCCGCAGAAAACTCAGTTGCACAGTGGAAACTATTTTGACATTTCTAGCTCCCACCCAAAACATACAAAAAAAACAGGCTCTATATGCAATACCACAGTGAGTTAAAGAAAGTAAGATTCTATCAAGCCACAAAGATCTAGAAAATATCTGTTTACACTCAATGCAATATCCTGGCTCAAGTCAAAACACCATATCTCCACCTTCTGGAGAAAAAGATGAGAGTGTGTTTTATAATCAGAGACAGCTCCCTTGAATATATCCCCAAACCACAAGGAACTTAGGAATTACCCATTTCCTTCTCAAGTGGTCAGTTTGGACTAGATCTCCATAATGTAGGCTTTCAGGGCCAGTAACTACTTCTCAGGCATTACTACCTCAAATATATCCATCATTGTATTGGGGATGAGAAATAGAGAAAGAGAACCACTAAGATATACAAAGACATAAATATAAGAGATTAATTACAAGAATTGGCTCACGTGGTCATGGAGGCTGAGAAGTCCTATGGTATGCCATCTGCAAGCTGGAGAACCAGGAAAATCAGTGGTGTACTTAAATCTGAGTCCAAAGGCCTAATCATTGGAGTGCCATGATATAAGTTCCAATCCGAGTCCAAATATCCAAGAATGAGGAGCACCAATGTCCTAAGGCAGAAAAAGACGAATGTCTCAGCTCAAAGAAAGAGAGTTAATTTGCCCTTTCTCCATCCTTTTGTTCTAGTCAAGCCCTCAACTAACTGGTTGATTCCCATCCACATTTGGGAGGGTGATCTTCATTATTCAGTCTACTGATTCAAATGCTCTCTCTTTCAGAAACACCCTCACAGACACACCCAGAAATAATGTTTTACCAGCTCTCTGGGCATCCCTTAGCCCAGTCAAGTTGACACATAAAATTAGCCATCACAATCATATTAGAAACAAATATTCAAGGTTTCTTCCATGTGGTGCTCAGAGACATGAGACTGTGCTTGTTTTAAGCCTGTTCAATTGTGGGTCTTTCTGAGCAGCAAAATAATCCACATGAGTGGAGGACCCACCATGCCTGACATGATGTATCCCTCATTTATTTCTACAAAATTACTGCGAGTGTATGATTGCTGTCCTCTCAGAAAAATAATCTCTGTTTGGTTTTACACAGAGGCAATAAAAGAGATCTTTGAAAACTGTGTGTTGAATAGCTCCACAGTCTGAAGTTCATCATTTTTATTGACCATGAGGAAGATGTCATCTGTGTGGCAGGAGTATCGTGTGAGTATGGCTGGACACAGAATCCTTCGAAAGTATTTGACTTTATTCTCACTTGGACCCCATAGGACTCAGTGAGGAAGGCAGATTGTATGGTGGGCACAGTGTGGAGTCTGAAGGAGGAGGTACCACTTGAATATCTCCAGATGCATTGGCACCTCCTCCCCTGCCTCTTATAGTCTCTGATATGTCCAGATCTGGTGAGGTGTGGGCCCAGAGCAATAGAGGCCCATATGCAACAAGGGGATGTAAGTGTACTCCTGTGCGTCTGAGTCAATGACTCGGTATGACAGACCCACTGTACCCTATGTTCCCCAAAGGCCTTCCCCAGCCTCACTAGCTCTGCCTTTCCTCTTTATTACAACTCCACACCAGTGGGTCACAGCCTTCAGCACATCAGAATCACATAGAGGGCTCTTTGCATCACACATTGCAGGCTCCACCCCAGAGCCTGTGATTTAGAATTTACATTTATAATAACTGGCCAGATGATGCTGATGCTTCTGCTCTGAAGCCCTCCCTTTAAGAGGCATGGCTCTAGAGCTCCCTTTGAGTCTGAAGCCTTTTCCTGAATCCCAATTTCCTTGGATGAGGCCCTCCTCTTCCTTTGCCTAGACCTTGGCCTTAACCCCAGCTGACAAAACCAGGAAGATCGTGATGTAGGGATTGTCCTGATTCAGCTTCAAGATACCTGCCTGTTCACTGTGAGATCTCTGCTTAGAAAGCACTTAGGATGGTCACCAACCTTGAAGAAGGCTGAATTCTACTTACTTCCTAGGACACTTTGATTTGAGGTATTGCTACTACCTCAGGGCCTGTCCTAGAATTGAGTTAAAATCCCTTACTTCCTATTCCACACATACATTACTTTCTTCATGCTCTCTAGCCCCGATGAGGAGGTCTCAATCCTATGTAACCAAACCAACAGGATAGTGTTCCAACCCCGTGTACCTCTCTCTACTGGAAGCCCAGGTCTCAGGCTCCCAACTTGATTTTGGCACCTGTACTGCTGATTTATTAATATTATTATTACAATGATGATGATGATGATGAGCTCTTCTGGAACGGAGAAGGCCTCAGTTCAAGCCCAACTGTATAAACAACCATTTAGGAAGAATTTGGCCAAATGCCTTTATTCCTTTAGGACTCAAGGCTGGAATCAACAATCTATAAATGCCCAGTTTCCACCTGCAGATAAATGTTCCAATTCATGCAGCTGGGAGGAGACCCAGACTTTTCCATTTTTTCAAAGCTTCCTTAGTGATCACAGTGTGCAACCAGGGTTGAGAGCCACTGGTTCATCCCCTGACTTCACAAGTAAGTAGACCAAGACCTGGAAGAGTAGCATGTCAAAGTTCCACAGACAAATACTGGAATCTCACACTAGGATTCCAGCCTCCCAATTCCTAGCTCAGAAATTCACACAGACACTGCGAGATAACACCTTCCCTCCTAGACAGGCTCAAACCCAAGCAGTGGCTATCCCGCTTGAGTGTGCCACAGAATCACCCAAGGAGTTCGTTAAGGGAGATCTGGAATCTCACCCAGCCTTCTGCGGCTTGGAGATTCCCAGAGATCCCCAAGGGCAACAGGAAGGGAAGGTGACTAGAGCGCCCGCTAGTAGCTAGAGTGTGCCACCAGCGTCCGCCAAGCCTCCTTCGCCTGGGTTAGAGTCCTGGCCCTGGGCTTGCCCTCCATTCTTTAGCTGCAAAGCTCCCAATAAACCTGACACCTGCTTCTGACTTGAGCTCCAGATCTGAGGCCCTAGATTGGAATCTTGGCTTATGACCCTCACCTTTTCTCCCTCTCTCCCCAGCTTCCCTAGCTGAGGAGGCTGTGTGCCTCCTTATAAAGACCAAATTTCACCACTGCTGGACAAAACTTCAGAGGCCTTCCTTGCCCATTCTAAAGCAACCCAGCCTCTCTCCTCTCAGGGGCTGGAAACCGGACTCATTATACACACTATTAGCTATAAAGGCTTCAGAGGCTATTACAGAGAAATAAAAGTCCCCCCAGTGACTTCCATGGATGGTCTGAAATGTTTGTCATTGTCCTCAAACAACAGTTTGTCACAGGGACATATAATTTGGCAGAGTCTGAGCAGGCCCCTGGCTCCTCACTGGTTTATTTATGTCATTTATTGGGAGCTCTTAAAGAATTGTTTTTCCCAGTCTGCCAAATGCACTGATGGAAGCACATTGTCAGCCTTCAAAAACCAGAATCACATCGTTGTCTCGCAAATATGTTCCTGCTCTTTAACGGAGATTTAAAATTGTGCTGCACTGAGGAGAGAAAAATGGTATATGTGTGAGTGTGGCTCAAAATCCCCCCATGCTTGGAGGAGGGTCGGCTGGGTTCTAGAATCTTTCAGCAAAATGCAGCAATTTATTTGTGGAAATCCCATTATAGCTAATAGGAGTTAAAAACCATTAAAAAAGATAAGGATGTCTAGCCATTTCAAGATTATCTTGTGAAATGTGCCCTGCTAAAAAAGGAATGAATTTTGCAAAGAACATCACAAATCTAGTCATACCAATTCAACTCACATAAAACAATTAAAACTAAATAAATCTGATACCAGGGCTAAATGCTTTTTTAAATCTATCTTTAAATACATCAGGCTTAGAAATTCTCACTACTACGAAAACATACGCTGCACAAGTAGACATCAAAGGCTATTCTCAGGCAACTCCCTTTAAGCAAGTTAATTGGACAAAATTTTAAATTAACATGAAGGAAAATAGTATTACAATTTATAGAATTGGAAATTTCAAACATAAAGAACTTTTGAGCTGGGGTAAATCGTATCCTTGAACTTGTTCTGCTCAATGTGTTTAGTAGCATCTAGGAGAAAGATGGAAAGAAAGCTTTTCCTATTTACAGGGGAAACAAAACTGAGAGAAGTAAGTGATCCAATAGAGAATAAAATAAAGATGATTCACATTGATTATGACAGCCTTAAGGAAACTGTAATTTCCTTTCTTAAAGTAATTCTATTCCACCTCTAGAAATTGATTCCAGGAAAATCATCCTAAAAATGTTGGAAGAGGAAAGAAAAAAGAAAAAGAAAAATACATATACAAAGGTGTTCAATATTGTCTTATTTATAATATGAGGAAACACACTGGCATGCTAATACCAGACAGACGCTTCAATAAATTATGATATAGTCATTCAATGAAACGTAGCACTACAATAGTTATTCAAAGTTTATAATAACAAAAAGAAGTACTTCTTCTTTCTTAAGATTAAAAAATCAGGATACAAAATACAGGATAAAAAGTTTTTTAAAAATATAGCAGATCAGGAAAAATAGCTAGAAAAACCGTGGTGGCAGTTTATTCTTTATTTCACTGTTGCTGCTCCCCTCAACAGTCACTCTTCCCACCACGTTTATTAAACGCCTACTTGGGCCAGGACCTGGGGGTGACTATTAGTCTCTTTTACTTCATATTTCTCTGTGATTTATAGTTTGTACATGATGCTGCAATTTCCTCAAGAGGACCCAATTATAATAGCATTCTCTCACTGAGCTTACAGATTTATACAGACTCCCCTCTTTATTTTAAAATGCAAACTCCCCTGAGGCACCTGGGTGGTACAGCTGGTTAAGCATGGGACTCTTGGTTTGGCTCAGGTGGTGGTCCCAGTGTCCTAACTCATGGTGGTGAGATCAAGCCTCCTGGGTCCAGCTCATACTCAGCAGGGAGTCTGCTTGAAATTCTCTCCCTCTACCCTGCTCAACACTCATAAGTGTGTGTGTGTGTGTGTGTGTGTGCGCGCACGCATGTGTGTGTGTGCTCATACACACCTGACTGCAGAAGTTGGATGCCTCACAGAGGAGGTCCCTTGACTGCTAAGGTCTGTCTGAGCTGGTTCCACTCCTCCTTTGAGACCCCTTCCCAACAAACAAGAAGATAGTCTCCCTGAACTTATTCTCCAATCACAGGTAGTAGTACCTTCCTTGACAATGACATATGATCAAGAAAGATGTTGACCCCACAGCTACCATAATGCCCAGCATCCTCTAGGGGCACCTGGGTGGCTCAGCCAGTTAAGTGTCTACCTGTGGCTCAGGTTGTTATCCCAGAGTCCTGGGATCAAGCCCCAGATCAAGTCTGCTTCTCCCTCTCCCTCTGCCCCTCCCCATTGCTTGTGTGCTCTCTCCTTCTGCTCAATCTCTCTCTCTCTTTCAAATAAATAAGTAAAATCTTTTTTTAAAATGCCCAGCACCCTCCAGACCATCTAAATCAGGGCTCTATGGGTTACAATTATCGGAAACTTCCTCAACCCAGGCCCCAGGGCCTTGGCACATACTAATCTCCCTTTGCAGAACGCTCTCCTCCCACATGTCTACCTGGCTTGCCCCCTTGTTTACTTCCAAATTTCCCCTTCTTGGGAGGTCTCTACAACCATACTCTTTTAACGTTCCTGACCACTCACATTTCAGCACTCCCTGTCCCTTTTCCTGCTTTTATTTTCTCCACTGCCACCAACCTTTTCTTTTACACCATACGTTGTGCTTACCTTGTTCACTGTTTCTCACTCTCCCACCTCTGCTATCCAATAACCACTGGAATGCAAAGCTCCAGGAGGCCAGAGATATTTTTGTCTTTATTTTCTGAAGCTGTAACCCCAGCCACAAGAACAGTGTCTGGCACATGATAGGCACTCAATAATATTTGAGGAATAAATAATGAGGAATTGGTGCAATTGCAAGGAAAACTATAAATCAGAGCAATCATTTGTTCAACACCTGTCATTTACACAGAATATTTGCATATGCTATTTCATCAGGCCCTCTCCAGAACTCTGTGAGTGCATGGTATTTATTTTACTCATTTTATTCATTGTACAGGTGGAGAAATTGAGGACCAGTAAGGTGAAATAACTTGTCCAAGGTCATTCAAGTAGTGTATTTTTTTTTTAAGATTTTACTTATTTATTTGACAGACAAAGATCACAAGTAGACAGGCAGGCAGAGAGAGACAGGGGGAAGCAGGCTCCCTGCTGAGCAGACAGCCCAATGCGGGGCTCAATCCCAGGACACTGATATCATGACCTGAGCCGAAGGCAGAGGCTTAACCCACTGAGCCACCCAAGTGCCCCTCAAGTAGTGTATTTATTCGTTATGGTCACTGTGACAAAGTACCACCAGGCATAAACAACAGAAATTCATTTTCTCACAATTCTGGAACCTAGAAGTTCAAGAACAAGATGTTGGTGGGGTTGGTTCTTCCTGAGGTCTGTGAGGGAAGGATCTCTTCCAGGCTTTTCCCCTTGGATCCAAGATCCTGTGCCTTCACATTATCTTCCCTCCATGGGTGTCTGTGTGCCAGTCACCTCATGTTATGAGGACACCACTCATTGGATGAGGGCCCCCTCTGTGGCCTCACTTTACCTTAATTTCCTCTTTAAAGTTCCATCTCCAAATACAGCCACATGTTGAGGGACTAGGGGTCTTCAATCTATGTATGTTCCCTTAACAGGTAGCAAGCAGGTGGCAGTGGTACAATTGGAACATGAGTCTCTTGACTACAACCCACACCTTTCCGACATCACTGTGCTCCCACCCACCTGGGACTGTCCCTGACCTGCACACATGACAACCACCTCCCTATGTGGACCATGCATAGGCACACCGTGTGCAAGCTGGACAGCCTGATGTCCCACTTCCTGGGACGGCATGTGACCCAATTTCTCTCCAGCCTTGAATCTTGTTAATCCAATTCCTCCAGCGCTTCCGATTCCATTGTGTGTCACATGGGGACCATCCTCTGTGCTGTGTCATGTACACAGAGCATCCTTCTTCCAAACGACTCCCAAGGCAGTGCACAGAAGCTGCAGAAATCCACAGCCCAAATGATCCCCGCAGGAGTCCAAGATGCCACTATGCAAGGGCCAGTGAGAACTGGCCAGAGTTACAGCCCGAGATGACCAAAGCTCCACCTGCCACCACACTGTTCTATCACTGCACCTCCCCAAGGTCATTGTGTTTCCTCTCCCAAATCTATGCTAAGTAAATGCTCTTTTTTGCGCTTCCTCTTTAGGGACATCTCTTCAGCTCTCCCACGGTGTTTATTTCATTCTGAGCATTAGACAGTCTCCCCATCGATCAGATACTATCATCTAAGGCTCAGACAGGCCCAAGCAATGACCCTTTGCTGTTTCATTGCCACTCAGCTCAGATCCAGTGTCACTATTAGGAAAGCCCAATTACCGGACCACAAAGCAGTCTCTTTCCACCATCTAAATTTATAATCAACTCAGACTGACCAGGCAAATTGATAAGACTGACTTAGTGACTGATCATTAAGAAAGCTTTACAGAAAAATCTATTTGGTGGAACAGTAAGGCTCGGGGGCACAGTAGATATGCTTCTGATGGGAATATTCATACAAAAGAAGAAAGATCCCCCTTTAGTCTTATTAATATTGAGCTCTACCAAGTCTCGGGCACTGGCTGAGACCTGGACTTACCACAATGAGCAAGACATGGTTGAAACCCTCAAGAAGTCTACCACGTCACGGATGTAACAGGAACACCTCATCAACGTTCAAGATGGTCAAAACAGGAAGCTCACCATGAGACACAGTGCCAAGATCGACCCCGAGAGAATGACCCACACCCCTCACTCTGTGGAATCAGAGAGCTAACCCTAAAGCAGAAGCAGAGTGGAGAAGGATGCTAGGACAGCCACCAGGAACCAGTGCTCACGATTTCTTGTCCTGCAGTCCCTCCCCTGGCCACCACCATCAGCTTAGAGCACTTTGCCAGAGTGAGCTGCGATGTGATCTGGTCCTGGGCAGTGGGTCCACAATCCCCTCTTTCTCCAAACACCCACTCACATGTACGCGCACACTCTCAAGCATGTCCTCACATTCACCCACTTGCGCACTGATACACGCACACTCTCACACATGCATTCACAAGTGTGCACACACAGGCACACACACGTGCTTTCACATTCAGTTTCAGACTGAGGTGGACCCCAAAGAGAAAAGGGATCCTGAAACAAAAGGGGTCCAGTATACGCAGCCATCTGTCACCAAGACGTTCTCAAGGCAAATCTGGTTTTTGCCAGGACTCTTTCGGTACCAACTTCAGCCTGTTGTCTACACAGAATCAGAAAGACCCTGTGAGATGTGAGCCAAGTGGGGCCTCCTTCCAGTTCCAAGCCGTGCAATGGCTCCGTATCTTACTCAGGACCTAATGGCCCATGGGGTCTTCCAGACCTACCTGTTACCTCACTTGCCTTCCTCCCACTCTCCCCACCCACCGGGATTCAGGCCCCTGGGCTCCTTCCTCAACCCTGCAGGTGTGCTTTCCCGGGGAGTGTTGCTTTTCACTCTACTCTATTCCACCGGCTCTTCCCATGGCTGGGGTCTATCCTTCCGCAGATAGCCTGCCCCCTCTGCTCAAATGTCATCTTTCCAGTGCGGCCGTTACCAACCATCCTGCTGAGAATGGTTCCACTGCCTCTCCCGCAGGTCTCATCCCCCAGTCCTGTTTTGCTTTAAATCCGTCGTGCTTATGCCATCTTAATGGAGAGCCCGTTTTTTCCACCCCGATTGTTTGTTTTTTTCTCTGTTTGCTCAGGGAGAAGGCAAGCTCCCAGAAGGCAGGGACGACTATTAATTTGAACCACAGTATTTCCACCCTGAACCTAAGAGAGGGCTGGGACAGAGAATGGGCTCCAGAAACAAGGAGCCAGCAGGAGACGTGTGCATTTGTCTCGGGCCCCTCCAGGAGCGAATGTAGTCCAGGACAGTCATCTTTACACTGAGAGGTTCGGACAAGCACCCTGGGAAAAACCAGAGCAAATGATGGGAAGGGGCACTGTGTGCAGGGCCCTGGGGGCCCCTATCCTTCCTCTGGGGCAGCTCCCTCTGCATTCATTTTATCTCTGAACTGTTCACATAAGATTGTACCCCTAAAACTAATATTACACTGTATGTTAACTAAGTGAAATTTAAATAAAAACTTTAAAAAAAGATTATCTCTAAAGAAAGATTTCTGGTGCTTTAGATAGAAGTTTTAAAAACACAGAGGAAAGATCACAGAGAAGAAAGAAATGGACTGGAAGCCAGCTCTCCTGCTTTTAACCGTGAGATATTGGCCAAATAACATGCGTTTTTCAGAGCTTCAGTTTCTGCATGTGAACATACATAAACAATTCACATAAACATTCACATGAATAATATGAAAAATGAGGATGATACATACCTCCAGGGCTGCTATTAACAATATTTAATATTTAATTAAATTATCTTAATTAATTTAATTAAAATGACAGTATTTAATAAATAACAACAATATTTAACAAATGGTGAGGCACAGGCAGCAGCCAATCAGAGAGCGCCGGTGTCAGCATTGCAGGAGACAGGACGGCTGTGCCTGGCATAAGAAGAGGGTCACTGTGGCATGGCCTCCAAGTAATCTCAGGGCCTTCCCAGGAAATCTGAGGGCTCTTTGTGGCCCCTTCGAGACGCATAGGAGTGTGGGAGAAGGCCAAGGCTAACTCAGGGTGAGCAATAAAAACCCAGACCTTTTTGCAGCTCCTTTTGGAGCGCAGACCCAGAACGCCCCAGGAATGAAAATCCAAAACAAAAGGTGCGACACACCTTCTTCCTACAAGCCCTTGCCAGCAATCAAATAGCATACCCCGAAGCCACAGACAAGTCATAATACGCCCATATTTTATCTGGGTCATATTATGTGCAGCATAATTAATGTTTAAAAAGCATTTCTGCAATAAAATGTCTCTAGAATAACCAGCATGAATCACGAGGAAGCTGTGGCTGTGTTTAATTTGATTGCAGAAGAGATTTCTAGTTAGTGGAGCATCGCCGCCAATGGCCCCTTACTGGACACAGCTAAACACAGCCAAGTGATTACATTTCCAATCAGAGGCAGAGTCTGGGACCGACAAGTCCCCCGTGAGAGCATTTCCTGGCCGAGAAAGCCCTTTGTTCCCTGTCTTGTTCTGCGAGTGTGCTTTCTCCAATGTCTCCCGATTACTGAGCCATTTACCAGCATCTCCAAGGAGGATCTTGGCGTGACTCTTATGAAAGAATTCTCGGCTGAGACTGTCTGATGGCAGACCTCTGTCAAGTCATTCTCTCAATTTGGTGAGCTGATGAAATGCATCAATTATCTCAAAGCACTAAAGTTTGACAATTTCTTCATGAAATGAATATTTTAGTCCCTGCATAACAATGGAGGCAAAATGAGCTGGGAGGAGTGGAAAATTGACAGGCCACGGTTTTTGCAAAAAGGACCAATTTGTCCTTGGTACAACAGACTTTGTCCATCCATTCCCTTCCCACTTCCTGCCTTCTTTACTCCTTGGCTGCTACTTCCCTAAGAGTCTCAAGTGAGTGGGGGTCAGGAGGAAATGTTTGTTTCACGTATGAACTGGCAGGTGCATTGCTGGTTCTGACAGAAATAGGATGATTTCTGCACCTGGAAGACATGACCTACTGGGTCTAAAAAAATACTCCCCTGGCCTTGGCTTGGCTATGGACAGACTCATTATCTAGTCCAGTCTTCCAGATTTAACAACCTCCTCATTGCTTTCAGCCTGATTCATAATTAACCAAAACATAATAATCTGCTACCAAAAAAATGAGCTATCGGAAGTTGTATATCATCTACTCTTCCATAAAAGTATAAGTTGGATCACGTTAATGTTTATCACTATAATAATGTGTTTTATACTTGCATTTGAACGTGTTTTCGAAACAGGCAATGTTACTTTGTGGCTAAGAACTTGGGTTCATGAGTCTGATTGCCTGGTCTCAACTCTTGACAGCCATTTCTTCTGTACCCGTAAAGCTGATTCTGTCTGGTGGTAGCCATCATACTGAAATTTCTGCACAAAGCACAAAATAGTAAGCCCTCCACGACTATAGAGGACTTAGCAGCTTGCAAAATGGTCTAAATATGTATTATCTCATGAAAGCTGCTCAGCACCCTGGGATAATATTCTCTCACTTTTCAGGCCTTCACAATCGCCATTGCTCTGCTCAGAAGTTTCTGCTTTCCAGTTAACATTCCGTCGCCCTTCGGATCTCAGCTAAGATAATACTTCTCCAGAAGGAGCTGTGCTTGACTCAGATCTGGCACTTGGAGAAATTAACTACTGTTGCACCCTCCACTTCCTCTGCTGGCGCACTCGCAGCACTTCACTGTCATCGACAGCTTGCACGTCGGACTTCCTGCAGAACAGAAGTTCTGTGAAGGCAGACTAGGGGTACCTTGTCCACCACTACATGGCCAGAGCTTGGCACAAGGACTAAACCTAAAAGACATGTACTATTTCTTTTAAGGATGCATTAGTTAATTAAGATTAATTAGGTTAAAGATATAAAAAATGAGACCTGATTATGGCACAGATGTTTACTGTCCCACCCCCCACCCAAATTCCGCAGACTCCTTTCAGCAGGCAAGGCCATGTGATTAGTTCTGGCCAATGAGTTGTAGGCAGGAAAAAGCATGTAACCCTCCACCGTCAAAGCATACAGGAACGGATGGAGGAGATCCCTGCTTTCTTTTCCCCTGGTGCAATGATTAGAGCATCCACTTGTCAGGAAGAAAGAGCCCAAGGATGCAACCACCTGGACCTCTGGGTCATAACTTAAAAGAGAAGCAACACGAAGAGGCCTTGGATAAGCAGAGAACTTTCTGTGAGTGACTGTAAACCCATGGAAATTTGAGGGGTTTACTTGTTACCACATCATAGCCTAGTCTAATGTGATCAATTGAAAAGATCTTCCAGAATGACATAGCACACTGGTACCCAAACACAGATCCCTTGAATTTATACATTTAATACTGAGTAGATAATAATGTATTGCCTTTAATTCCTTATCGGCCTAATATATTTTTTGTCCTTACTCCAACATAATAAATGAAATATCTCAGAAACCCCTTACTAAACCAAAAATCTCTGAAAAAAATGACAAACCATTTGCTATCAATGTGCAAACATTCCAGGCACCTGGGTGGCTCAGTAGGTTGAGCATCAGACTCTTGGTAACAGCTGAGGTCATGAGATGGAGACCCTTCTGGGGCTCCATGCTCCGTACAGAGTCTGCCTATCCTCCCTCCCCTTCTACTCTACCCCCTGTCTGATCTCTCTCTCTCTCAAGTAAATAAAGAAATAAAATCATGGGGCACCTGGGTGGCTCAGTTGGTTAAGCATCTGCCTTCAGCTCAGGTCATGATCTCAGGGTCTGGTGACAGAAACTTCCCTGCTCAGCAGGAAGTCTGCTTCTCCCTTTCCCCCTGGCCCTCCCCTCACGCCCCACCCCCCGCTTGTGTGTGCTCTGTCTCTCTAGCAAATAAATAAATAAATAATCTTAAAATAAATATATAAAATATTTTTTTAAAAAAATTTGCAAACACTCTCTCTGTGTATTAGTGGATGCCCGAGACCCTACAGCCTCTCTATTTACCACAGAAAGACCTGTGTGGTAGGAGGAGCATCCCTCTTTCTGAATGAGGCTACCTCTTCCTATGTTCCGATTTGACAGGTTTGGCTCTCTTCCCTATAAGTAGGTGAATAGTCAGAGTTGATTTGCTAAGTAGTTTCCTCAGATGTGATTACAGTACAATTATATTGATAATCAGCTCAGTGTGTGGTCAAATTGTTTTCTAACAACAACAGCAAAATGTACTCTAGTACATGGAAATAGGAGTCTTTAGGGAGAAGTTAATTTATAGGCTAATGTCTCCTTATACCAAATATGATTTCACAGAAATGTTCTTCCTGTGAAGTTAGGCTATTGAAAGGGAGATAGACTGGCTGGGCAGGGATAGAGGCTCAATCTTGGAGTTGGGGTAAGGTGGAAACTGGTCCCCTAGTGTATTTCGTCACCCAGGAGTACAAGTCATGCTTCTCTGTAAGCTCCCTTCCTTTCTCCTCCAGCTCTGCAGGGCTAGTCCTAATGCTTTAGAAAAAGAACATCAGCAATTAATGAGAGTCTATCCTTCAAGGATACTTTTATACATTCTCATTTAAGCCATCAGCTCTTTGAAATAGGTGTTTTCTCAGTTCGGCACGTACCATCTGGGTGGCCTTGGGCGAGTCACTGAAGTGCACTGAAGCACGGTTTTATCATCTATCAAATGGAGGAATGACCTACTGACCCTGAAAGGCTGAAAAAGAGTCCAGCACTGGAGGATTTCCTGAGAAACAGATTCTGAGATGAAGAAATGCTTGCAGGAAGCTTATTAGGAAGCACTGTCAGGACCAACCCCTGTGAGGGGGTGGAAGAGGCTGGATTAGACAGAGGGTTTGAACCGGCAGCTCCAGAATGACCTTAGTAAATCACATGAGAGCTTTAGGACTGATAGGTCCTCAGAGTTGGCCTAGATTGAGGCAAGGTAGGCAGGCCTTCGTATATCCCCTCACTCCCACCCCATCCATACACATACAACACAATCTACAACTCATGAACATTGGCTGGTCATAGAGAAGGGACACAATCTTGGACAAACCAATTCCCTATAGCAGGGCAATGCCCAGGGAGGAAATCTGCTGTGTGCCATTGGCAGACGACAAACACATCGATAGCCACCAGAAAATGAACACAAAATCCTTGACGGGGAAATAGATGGTAGACGACAGCATTCACTGCGCTGGGAAATAAAACAGACGAGGTTTGCCCTCACAGAGGTTATAATCGAGTGGTAGGAGACAGAGAGAAGAGTAAAGAAAGAATCAATTACCTGCAGTGCAACTGTGTCACTAGAGGTGCACACTCGTGTTCATTTCACGAGCAGGAACATATTCCCGACATAAGACTGGTGACTACACTGGCTCCATCTTGAAGACTTATACCATAGCTTATTTGGATTTGTGGCCTGTGCATGGCAACTGGTCCTCAAATCCTCTACATGATGACCTGCCACCCTCCATGATTTCTTCTAGTGGCTGGTCTCCAGCTATTGTTGGGCAACCCCCCGCCACAAGTTTTTACCATGATATCATAATGTCAAAGGCCTTCCAGCCTTCCCACATCTGCTGGATCTCTGCTGTCTGTCTGCCTTACCATAGATTCCAGCTGTTGTCAAAAGTGTATACTAGCCTTCGCAGTGATACTCTTCCTTGGGTTACCTGGGCCAGGTGCAGCATGATGACTGGTGTCCTTGTCCTCCCTCATGGAGTCAGAACTGTTCTCCAGCACACAAAGGATGTACATGGAAGAGAGAAAGTCTCCTGTAGAGGAAACAGCATACATGGCCAAACACACTCACTTGGGGATTAAGCTGTAGGTGTGCACTGGAGAACATTCCAAAAGTTTACCTCGACATTCACTGGTCAGGAGAATACAGAAGTGTCTGCTGGGCCCCTAGCTCTCACGGACTGAAGCAAAGACATCAAGACGCAAGACATGGTGAAGAGACACACATACGCACAAACAATGTAATGGATTTTCATACTGAAATTTTTTTTTTTTTAGATTTTATTTATTTATCAGAGAGAGAGGGGGGGAGAGAGCGAGCACAGACAGACAGAATGGCAGGCAGAGGGAGAAGCAGGCTCCCCGCCGAGCAAGGAGCCCGATGTGGGACTTGATCCCAGGACGCTGGGATCATGACCTGAGCCGAAGGCAGCTGCTTAACCAACTGAGCCACCCAGGCGTCCCCATACTGAAATATTTTATAATTTAGGGGCACCTGGGTGGCTCAGTCGGTGAAGCATCTGCCTTCAGCTCAGGTCATGATCCCAGGGTCCTGGGATCGAGCCCCCCATTGGTCTCCTTGCTCAGCTGCTTCTCCCTCTCCCTCTAACATCCACTCCCCTTGCTTGTGCTTTCTCTCTCCCACTCTGTCAAATAAATAAATAAAATACTTAAAAAAAGAAATATTTTATAATGTATATATGGCTTTGAAATATATTTCAGAGACAACATTTAACACTACTGCACAGGGTGGCATTAAACAGAAAGTGTTTGCACAGGATGTACAAGAATTCATAAAACAATGACTGACTTCAATGTGGGGAACAGGCAAGATTTGCTGATGGAGCTGAAATCTGAAAGGTGAGGGGGATTTCACGGTGTTCAGGGTTGATACAGGGAGTAAATTTCAGTCAGAAGTAGCAGCATATGCCCAGCCAGAGAGATGAGACAGAGCATTTGGTACATTTGAGGAAAGGAGCTCATGTAGCTGAAGCACACAGGGTGAGAAGGTGATGTGAGGATAGAATGAGGAGAAATGGAAATCACGGACAGCGTTAAGCAAGGGGTGGGAAAATAAAAGGCTCTGATTTTGTAAAAAAAGAGTATTGAAAGGTATGAGGCTCCTCCATTAAAGTCTCAGGACCTCAGAGCGCTGCTGTTATCAGAGTTGAGAATATCAACCCTATAACCTGTTAATGTCAGAATAGCAATTCCCTAGAGTTGATAGCCTCTCATAGTTATACCTCTTTATGATTTCATATATGTCACCATTTCATACATATCATGTAGATGCATTCAGGTGTCTCATACACATCATCCCAAAAGTCCTATTAGGAGGACAGAGCAAACTATGGGTAAAGAATTTTACATTTTACAGACAAAACTACATAAACTGATTGATGTTCTATAGCTAATAAACAGAACCAGAACACAAACCCAGGTGTCCTTATTTTCACTCTGGGCTCTTCTGAGGCATTTTTCCAATGGGAACAGCCTATCCTCAGACACAAAGGTGTTTTTTTTTTTTCCTCATCCTTTTTACTGTTCTTGAAAAGTAGTTTTCTGGAGCCAAGTGAGCTGATGTATACACACAGATGAAAAGTAACGTTCAGGTTGGACCAAGAATCTCCTGACTAGCAGTAGAAAACAAGCTAACTTGTGAACAACTAACAAGGTCCAGTCATTCGTTCAACAAAAATGTATTAAGCGCTTATGATGAAGTAGGCGTTTTATGCTATTCACATGGATACAGAAAGAAGCAACCAAACACCTCCAAGCCCTCGAAGTGCTCCCAGCCTGCCTACCACATGCAGTTTGACTGCTTCCACGTTTAAGAGATATGATGAAGGCTTTCTCCAACTGACTGATTTTACTTAGCATCATACCCTCCGGTTCCATCCGCATTGATATAAATGGTAATTATTCATCCTTTCTGATGACAGGGTAAAATTCCACTGTGTATATCTTATGGTTTCACTCATATATGGACTATAAGAAACAGTGCAGAGGACCATAGGGAAAGGGAGGGGAAACTAGATGGGAAGAAATCAGAGAAGGAGAAAAACCATGAGAGATTTTTTTTTTAAGATTTTATTTATTTATTTGACAGAGAGAAACCACAAGTAGACGGAGAGGCAGGCAGAGAGAGAGAGAGGGAAGCAGGCTCCCTGCTGAGCAGAGAGTCCGATGCGGGACTCGATCCCAGGACCCTGAGATCATGACCTGAGCCGAAGGCAGCGGCTTAACCCACTGAGCCACCCAGGCGCCCCACCATGAGAGATTCTTAACTCTGGGAAACAAAGTAAGGGTTGCTGAACAGGAGATGGGTGCGGGATGGGTGAACTGGGTAATGGTATTAAGGAGGGCACATGATGTGATGAGCTCTGGGTGTTATATGCAACTGATGAGCTGTTGAACACTAGATCTGAAACTAGTGTCATATTATGTGTTGGCTAATTAAATTTAAATTTAAAAAGAGAGAGAGAGATGATGATGGAATCTTGACCCAAGCTCTTTGCTACCCTGGAGCAATATTATTCATCCATTTCTCTACCATAGCCTCATGGTGAGATAAGTTATATGTCCCTCCACTTGACCTTAGACTTGATCATGTGACTTCTTTGGCCAATGGGATGTCAATAGAAATAATATCAGACATCATAACAGACATAATACCATAATTCCATTTAAAACATATGGCTCAGCTGGGCTTGCTTTCTTGTGCTCCTGCCTTACACAAAAGACAACTCTGCCTTGGTAGTCATAGTCCAAGGAGGATGACAAACATGTGGGATAAACTTAACCCAGCACACAGCCTGGAGCCTAGCCCAGCCTAAAGCCCCTAAGCATCCACTAATCCACAGATGCAGAGCAAAAACTAAATGTCTACTGATGTGTATGCCACTGAGATATTGTGGTTATTAGTTATATAGCATTATTGTGATGAAAGCTAACCAAAACAGGAGCTATAAATGCACAGTATCATCCTTTGAAACATGTAAGAACTGATCACATGAGCCTGAATGCTGCTACACAAAATTAAAATCAGACGATATCAGCTCCTTGCTTAAAACACTTCAGTTTCCTTCTAAATTAGAAACAAAGCAAAGATGTCCACTCTTACGATCCCATTCAGTATTATATTGGAAGTCCTAGACATTCCAATATGGAAAAATAATAAATAAAAGCCATACAGCTTGTAAAGAAGGAAAACTATAATTATTTATGGACATCATGACTGAGTAGAAAATCACAAAGAATCTACAAAAAAAGCCACTAGAATATATTTGTGAGTATAACAAGGTCACAGGAAATAAGATCAATGTGAAAAACTCAATTGTATTTTTTATGCACTAGCAATTAACACTTGGAAATTGAATTTTTTAATGCACCATTTATGATAACATCCAAAAACATGAAATACTTAGGGATAAAGCTAACATAGTTAGTATTAGATTTGTATGCTAAATATTACAAAACACTAATGAGAAAAATAAAAAATAATAATAATAAATGGAAAAATGTACTGTTTAGTACAGAAAATTTTTTAAATTCTTCCTAAATTGATCTAAAGATTCAATGCAATCTTAATCAAAATCCCACCAGGTTTTTGTTAAAAACTGGAAAATGGTTCTTAAAGTTATATGAAATGAAAAAACAAAAAAAAAAACCTAGAAAAGCCAAAATAATTTGGAAAAAAGACAAAGTTTGATGACTCATCTATCTGATTTTCAGAATTACTATAAAATTGGAGTAGGTAAAACATTAGAGCAGGGGTCAAGAAACATTTTATATAAAAATATTGTAGGCTTTGGAGGCCATACAGGCTCTGTCACACCTGCTATAGAGCAAAAGCAGCCACAGAAGATACTTTAAAAAAATGAGTATGACTGTGTTCTAATAAAACTTTATTTACAAAAATAGGATAGACAGTGGTGGGGGAGAAAGGCAACATGGCAGAAGAATAGCGGACTAAAATGACATAGGTTGCAGGAGTTCATCTAGATAGTCATCAAACCACTTTGAACACCTGCAAACTCAACAGGAGATTGAAGAGAAGAAGAGTAGGAATTCTAGGAACAGAAAATTGACCACTTTGTGAAAGAAGTGAATCCAAAGCAACAGGAAGATAGACCATGGGGGGAGGGGCTGGCTCCTGGCAAGCAGTGGAGCAGCACAGCACAAAATCGGAACTTTTAGAAGTCTGCTCCACTGAGGGACATCATTCCAGAAGCTAAGCGGGGTGGAGCCCTCACAGAGACAGTGTGGTCTCAGGACCCGCAGGGTAACAGAAGGACCGGGGGTGCCTGAGTGTGGCAGAGCTCCCAGGTTTCGGAGCAGAGAAGCTGGCTACAGAGACAGAGCTGAAGAGTGGGCTCTCAGCTTGGTGTGGCCTTAAACTGTGATCCGCGGCAGAGTTGGACCACTGCTCTTTGAGCAGGGACCCGACAAGTGGCAGATCCAGGGAGATTCACCTTCCTCCTCTGGAGGCAGGAATGTGCTGGGTTTGGAGACTCCAGATGGGGCCATGTGCCAGAGACCGAAATGCTTGGTCACAGGCCAGGTGAGCCCAGAGCACATCCAGAGACCAGGGAGACAGGAGTGACTGACCCATTTTCTCTGAGGCACACCACTAAGGAGTGGGCCCTCAAGCTCTCAGCTCCTCTGGGCTGGAGACTGTTCATCTATTTATTTATTTGTCAGAGAGAAAGAGATAGAGCACACACAAGCAGGCAGAGTGGCAGGCAGAGGCAGCGGGAGAAGCAGGCTCCCTCCTGAGCAAGAAGTCCTATGTGGGATTCAATCCCAGGACCCTGGGATCATGACCTGAGATGAAGGCAGCAGCTTAACCAACTAAGACACCCAGGCATCCTCTTTTAACGTTTTTTAACTAGCTTATCTTAACAATACCTTTCTTTAAAAAACCTTTTTAAACCTTCATTATTATAGTCATATTTTATCCTTCATTGTATTTAACCTCACTTTTTGTATACGGCTTTTTATTTTCTAAAAAATTTTGGGAGAGAATTTCTTCTAATATGTCAAAATATACCCTAAATCTAGTACAGGGCTTTGTTCTAATCCCCAGTATGAGCACATTCTTTCCTCCCTTTTTTTTTCTTTCTTTTTCCAACCAACTTGTCTTACCAATTTCTTTTTTTTAGAATTTTTTAAATTTTCATCTTTTACGGTCATATTCCATCCCTTCATCATGTTTACCCTTATTTTTGTGTTTATATATATATATATATATATAAGTTTTCTTTCTTTAAAATTTTGAGAGGTAGTTTCTTCTAAGAGACAAAAATACACCCAAAATCAAGTGGGTGGCTCTGTTCTATTCACCAGTCTAATATATATAATAATATATATTATTATATATAATAATATATATTATATATATAATAGTCTAATATATATAACAATATATATTAGACTGGTGAATACACACACACACACACACATACACACACACAATTTTTTTTAAATCTCTTTTACCCCCTTTCTTCACCCCCCAGTTTGGAGTTTCTTCTGATTTGGTTAGCAAACATTTTTCTGGGGTCTTTGCCACCCTTTTAGTATTTTATTCTCTCATTCATATATTCTTATCTGGATAAAATGACAAGGTGGAAAAACTCACCATAAATTAAAAAAAAAGAACAAGAGGCAGTACTGACAGCTAGAGACCTAATCAATACAGATATTGATAATATTTCAGATCTAGAGTTCAGAATGACAATTCTCAAGGTGCTAGCTGGGCTCGAGAAAGGCACGGAAGATATTAGAGAAACCTGTCTGGAGAAATAAAATCCATTTCTGGAGAAATAAAATAACCAAAATCTAACCAAGCTGAAAGCAAAAAAGGTATTAATGAGGTCCAATCAAGAATGGAGGCTCTTACTGCTAGGATAAATGAGACAGAAGTGAGAGTTAGAGATATAGAAGAACAAATGACAGGGAATAAAGAAGCTGAGCAAAGAGAAACAGACACCTACAGGACCATAAGGGGCGAATTCAAGAGATAAGTGATACCATAAGACAAAACAATATTAGAATAATTGGGTATCCAGAGGAAGAAGAAAGAGAGGGACAGAAGGTATATTGGAGGAAATTATAAAAGAGAATTTCCCTAATATGGCAAAGGGAACAAGCATCAAAATCCAGGAGGCACTGAGAACCCCCCTCAAAATCAATAAAAATAAGTCCACACCCTGTAATCTAATAGTAAAACAAGTCTTAGTGGCAAAGAGAAAATCTTGAAAGCAGCTAGGGACAAGAAGTCAGTAACATAGGGCGCCTGGGTGGCTCAGTGGGTTAAGCCGCTGCCTTCGGCTCAGGTCATGATCTCAGGGTCCTGAGATCGAGTCCCGCATCGGGCTCTCTGCTCAGCAGGGAGCCTGCTTCCTCCTCTCTCTCTCTCTGCCTGCCTCTCTGCCTACTCGTGATCTCTGTCTGTCAAATAAATAAATAAAATCTTTAAAAAAAAAAAAGAAGAAGTCAGTAACATACAATCGTAGAAATATTAGGTTGGCAGCAGACTTAACCATAGAGACCCAGCAGGCCAGAAAGAACTGGCATGATATATTCAGAGCACTAAATGAGAAAAATATGCAGCCAAGAAGACTATATCCAGCTAGGCTATCATTGAAAATAGAAGGATGAATAAAAAGCTTTCAAGACAAACAAAAACTAAAAGAATTTGCAAACACAAAACGTGCCCTACAGGAAATGTTGAAAGGGGTCCTCTAAGCAAAGATAGAGCCTAAAAGTAGTAGACCAGAAAGGAACAAAGGCAACAGATACTAACAGTCACCTTACAGGCAATACAATGGCACTAAATTCATATCTTTCAATAGTTACCCTGAATGTAAATGGGCTAAATGCCCCCAGTCAAAAGACACAGGGTATCAGAATGGATTAAAAAAAAAAAAAAAAAGACCTATTGATATGATGTCTAAAAGAAACTCATCTTAGAACCAAAAGACACCTCCAGATTTAAAGTGAGGGGGTGGAAAACCACTTACCATGCTAATGGACATCAAAAGAAAGCTATCAGATAAATTAAATTTTAAGCCAGAGACTATAATAAGAGATGAGGAAGGACACTATATCATACTCAAAGGGTCTGTCCAACAAGAAGATCTAAAAATTTTAAGTATCTATGCCCCTAACGTGGGAGGAGACAACTATATAAAAAAATCAATAACAAAAATCAAAGAAATACATCGACAATAATACAATAATAGTAAGAGACTTTAACACCACCCTCAGTGAAATGGACACATCATCCAAGCAAAAGATCAACAAGGAAATAAAGGCCTTAAATGACACACTGGACCAGATGGACATCACAGATATATTTAGAACATTCCATCCCAAAGCAACAGAATACATATTCTTCTCTAGTGCACATGGAGAATTCTCCAGAATAGATCACGTCCTAGGTCACGAATCAGGTCTCAACTGGTAACAAGAGTGGGATCATTCCCCGCCTATTTTCAGACCACAATTCTCTGAAGCTAGAACTCAATCACAAGAGGAAATTTGGAAAGGACTCAAATACATGGAGGCTAAAGAGCATTCTACTAAAGAATGAATGGGTCAACCAGGAAATTAAAGAAGAATGGAAAAAATCATGGAAACAATTGATAATGAAAACACAACTGCTCAAAATATGTGGGACACAGCAAAGGCAGTCCTGAAAGGAAAGTGTGTAGCCATACAAGCATTTTTCAAGAATCAAGAAAGGTCTCAAGTACACAACCTAACCCTACACCTAAAGGTGCTGGAGAAAGAACAGCAGAGAAAGCCTAAACTCAGCAGGAGAAGAGACATCATAAAGATCAGAGCAGAAGCCAATGAGATAGAAACCAAAAGAACAGTAGAACAAATCAATGAAACTAGGAGCTAGTTCTTTGAAAGAATTAATAAGATTAATAAACCCCTGGCCTGACTTATCAAAAAGAAAAGAGAAAAGACCCAAATAAATAAAATCATGAATGAAAGAGGAGAGATCGCAACCAACACCAAAGAAATACAATTATAAGAACATATTATGAGCAACTCTATGCCAGCAAATTTGACAATCTGGAAGAAATGGCTGCATTCCTAGAGATATATAACCTACCAAAACTGAACCACGAAGATATAGAAAACCTGAACAAACCCATAACCAGTAAGGAGATTGAAACAGTCATCAAAAATCTCCCAAAAAACAAGAGCCCAGGGCCAGTTGGCTTCCCAGGGGAATTTTACCAAACATTTAAAGAAGGATTAATACCTATCCTCCTGAAACTGTTCCAAAAAATAGAAATGGAAGGAAAACTTCCAAATTCATTTTATGAGGCCAGCGTTACCTTGATCCCAAAACCAGGCAAAGATCCCATCGAAAAAGAGAATTATAGACCAATATCCTTGATAAATACAGATGCAAAAACTCTCTCCAAATTCTAGCCAATAGGATCCAACAGTACATTAAAAGGATTATTCACCACAACTGAGTGGGATGTATTCCTGGGCTGCAAGTTTGATTGAACATCCACAAATTAATCAATGTGATACAATCCATTAATAAAAGAAAGAACAAGAGCCATATGATACTCTCAATAGATGCTGAGAAAGCATTTGACAAAGCACAGCATTCTTTCTTGATCAAAATTCTTCAAAGTATAGAGATAGAGGGCATATACTTTAATATCATCAAAGCCATCTATGAAAAACCCACAGCGAATATCATTCTCAATGGGGAAAAACTGAGAGATTTTCTCCTATGGTCAGGAACACGGCAGGGATGTCCACTATCACCACTGCTATTCAACATAGTACTAGAGGTCCTAGCCTCAGCAATCAGAAAACAAAAAGAAATTAAAGGCATCCAAATCCACAAAGAAGAAGTCAAACTCTCACTCCTTGCAGATGATATGATACTTTATGTGGAAAACCCAAAAGAATCCATTCCAAAACTCCTAGAATTCGTACAGGAATTCAGTAAAGTGTCAGGATACAAAATCAATGCTCAGAAATAATTTGCATTTCTATACACCCAACAACAAGACAGAAGAAAGAGAAAGGAGTCAATCTCATAAAATTGCACCCAAAACCATAAGATACCTAGGAATAAACCTAACCAAAGAGGCAAAGAATCTGTACTCAGAAAACTATAAAGTCCTCATGAAAGAAATTGAGGAAGACACAAAGAAATGGAAAAACATGGACTGGAAGAACAAAAATTGTGAAAATGTCTATGTTACCTAAGGTAATCTACACACTTAATGCAATCCCCATCAATATACCATCAACTTTTTTCAAAGAAATGGGACAAATAATTCTAAAATTTATATGGAACCAGAAAAGATCCCAAATAGCCAACAAATGTTCAGAAAGAAAGCCAAATTTGGTGGCATCACTTCAAGCTCTATTACAAAGCTGTCATCATTAAGACAGCATGGTACCGGCACAAAAACAGACACATAGATCAATGGAACAGAATAGAGAGCCCAGAAATAGACCCTCAACTCTATGGTTAACTAATCTTTGACAAAGCAGGAAAGAATGTCCAATGGAAAAAAGATAGTATCTTCAACAAATGGTGTTGGGAAAACTGGACAGCCACACGCAGAAGAATGAAACTGGAGCATTTCCTTATACCACACACAGAAATAGACTCAAATGGATGAAAGCTTTCAATTTGAGACAGGAATCCATCAAAATCCTTGAGGAGAACACAAATAGCAACGACTTCAACCTCAGCTGCAGCAACGTCTTCCTAGACACATCGCCAAAGGCAAAGGAAGAAGCAAGGGCAAAAATGAACTATCGGGACTTCATCGAGACCAAAAGATTCTGCACAGCAAAGGAAACTGTTAATAAAACCAAAAGACAACTGACAGAATGAGAGAAGATATTTACAAATGACCTATCAGATAAAGGGCTAGTGTCCAAATTCTATAAAGAACTTCTCAAACTCGACACCCAAAGAACAAATAATCCAATCAAAAAGTGGGTAGCTACATGAACAGGCATTTCTGCAAAGAAGACATCCGGATGGCCAACAGACACATGAAAAATTGCTCAACATCACTCGGCGTCAGGGAAATACAAATCAAAACCACAATGAGATGCCACCTCACACCAGTCAGAATGGCTAAAATTAACAAGTCAGGAAACAACAAATGTTGGAGAGGATGCAGAGAAAGGGAAACCCCCCTACACTGTGGGTGGGAATGCAAGCTGGTGCAGCCACTCTGGAAAATAGCATGGAGGGTCCTCAAAAAGTTGAAAATAGAGCTATCCTATGACCCAGCAATAGCACTACTGGGTATTTACACTAAGGATACAAATGTAGGGATCCAAGGAGCATGTGCTCCCTAATGTTTATAGCAGCAACATCCACAATAGTCAAACTATGGAAAGAACCTAGATGTCCATCAACAGATGAATGGATAAAGAAGATGTGGCATATATACATACATATATATATATGTGTATGTATATATATATTATACAGCCATCAAAAGAAATGAAATCTTGCCATTTGAAGCAATGTGGATGGAACTAGAGGGTATAATGCTGAGCGAAATAAGTCAATCAGAGAAAGACAATTATCATATCATCTCCCTGATATGAAGAATTTGAGAGACAGAATGGGGGGTTTAGGGGGTAGGGAAGGAAAAAGTGAAACAAGTTGGGATCGGGAGGGAAACAAACCATAAGAGACTCTTAATCTCACAAAACAAACTGAGGGTTGTCTGTAGGTGGGTGGTATGGAGAGGGTGGTGGGGTTATGGACATTGGGGAGGGTATGTGCTATGGTGAATGCTGTGAAGTGTGTAAACCTGATGATGCACAGACCTGTACCCCTGAGGCAAATAATACATTATATGTTAATAAAAATAATTAATTAAAAAATAGGTAGACAGATGAATTTGGCAATAGGCCATAGTTTGCAAACCCCTATATTATGGTATTGTTGAAAATATGGACATATGGATTAATGAAATAGAATAGAATTCCCAAAATAGACCCAAATATATGTAGTCAATTTATTTAAAAAATAAAAGTACATTGTTAAGAATCATGACCCACACCACACTTCAAGGCTAGATCATAAATGTAAATGTAAATGGATCTCTGCCTTAATTTAGAACCTAAAACCACAAAACTTCTAAAAGAAAAATCTGTACAATCTTGGGTTAGGCAAAGATTTCTTAGATAAAACACAAAAACCATGAACTATAAAAGAAGAAAATGAAAAAATGGACTTTATAAAATTTAAAACTTATGCTTTTTGAAAGACAGTATTAATAAAATGAAAAGAAGTCATAGACTAGAAGAAAGTATTTGCAAAACATACCACTAAGGACTTATAGCTAGAATACTTAAAGAACTCTCAAAATTCAGTAAGAACAAAACAATACAATCTTTTTGAAATGGTCAAAATGTATCAACAAACACTTCACCAAAGAAGAATTATAAAAGCATGATAAATAAACACACGAAAAGATGCTCAATGTCATTAGCAACTGAGCAAATGCAAACTCAAACCAAAATAAATAGCTAAAAAAATTTTCTTAACTGATCATACCATGTGCTGGTAAAGATAGAGACTAACATCTCTCACTCATTACTTATGGGAATACAAAGCTGATCTGGAAGACAGCTCGGCAGTTTGTTAAAAATTAAACAGGTATGTCCTACATGACAGAACAATTCTACTACTAGGTGTTTATGCATGAGAAATAGAAACAGGTCTACGCAAATAACTGCATAAGAATGTTTACTCAGATTTATTCACAATCTCTAAAAACTGGAAAGAGCTTAAATGTCCATCAACTGTTGAATGGATAAACAAACTGATAACACATTCAATTTAGTATTATTCATTAATAAAAAGAAATAAACTACTGACACATGAAATAACATGGATTGACGGCAAAAGCATCAAGCTGAGTGAACGAGGTCAGACACAGAAGACGACACGCTGTATGATTCCATTCATGTGACGCTCAGGAAAGGGCAGAGTCTGTGGAGAAAAACTGATGAGGGACTGTCATGGGCTGGGAGAGAAGGCCCTGAGTTTTTAGTCAAGGGCATGAGAGCATTTCTGGGGCTGATGGAAATACTCTAGATCTTGATTGTGACAGGTTGGTGGTTACATAACTATTACTTATTATCTAACTATTGCTAAAACCCATAGAACCTAAAAATGTGAATGTGTCCTGTATGGAAATTGTACCACAATTATGCCAAAGAATTTCTTGAATGGTTCTCCTGTTCTCTCAAGATTAAGATAAAAATCCCTATCTCTAACAGGGCCTCACTGTGCTATCGGTACTATCTTCTATAAATCGGTCAACCACCCAAAATTCTTGTTAAAATGAAGACTTCCACCCCAGATCGCCTGAATCAGAATCTCCAGAGGTTCTGCATTTTGAAGCAGCTTCTCCAGGCAATTCCAAAGTTCATTAAAAGTTGAGAATTCCTAAGGAAGAATTTCTTTTTTTTTTCCAAAGATTTTATTTATTTATTTGACAGAGAAAGATCACAAGTAAGCAGAAGGGCAGGCAGAGAAAGAGAGAGAGAGAGAGGAGGAAGCAGACTCCCCGCTGAGCAGAGAGCCCGAGGTGGGGCTTGATCCCAGGACCCTGAGACCATGACCTGAGCCGAAGGCAGAGGCTTAACCCACTGAGCCACCCAGGTGCCCCAGGAATTTCTATCTGATGACCAACCTGTCTTCTCAGCTGTGGACCTTCGCCACATCCCACTGTCTTCCCTCCAGCCACGCTGGCTAACTTCCACCCTCTTAGGGCTATCCCCTAGCCTCCTGGAGCCCAGCACAAAGGTCACCTGCTAGGGACAACTTCAGGACAAGCCCCAAGTGGGCCAGACACATTCACCCTCACGGGACCCTGCATGTCTCTTAACCTGCACTCCTTATAAACACCACACTGGCACAACGTGGTGCACTGCTCGTCTCCCTAGGGGATGTGCACTCTGTCAGGAAAGGGCCGTGCTCTACGTTGCTCCCTAGCAATGTGCCCAACCTACAGTATTAACGCCACGGCAACAACTGAAGCAGTGCCCACTAGGCACCAAGAATGATTCCGTTAACATTGGAAATATTAATTCACAGAATCCTCAGAAAAAAAACAAAACTATAAAATGGATCCTTTTAATTTTTTTTAAATGAATGCTTTTATTAACTCCATTTTACAAAAATGAGGAAACTGAGTTTCGGGGAGGTTGAATAACTTGTCAGCGGCCGCACGGCTGCTGAATGAGAAGCCAGGACGCAAACCCAGGAAGGACGGCCCCCAAGGAACAACGCTGGGAATTCAGTGTCTCTGTCCTGGATGAGGGAGGCTGAATGAATCAAAATATCAAGCTGACAAACTAAAGCCCTCTTAGTAATAAACTGACACCAAAAGTAGCTCTGCCGTCCCCCAGTCCCAGTCATTACCAACCCCTTTTCAAACAATCCAAATTCCACCTGCACCAGGGTTTCTCAGACATAAACTTGGAGGTTCTGTGCCTCGGAAACTTGGTGTCCTCAGGATGGAGAAGAGAACCTCACAGAGCAGGATCTGACGGCAGACGGCACACCCACAACTCCTGCCACCCAGCCACGTGTTTGCTTGACGAGAATAATCAAGTCCATTTATCAGACATTTGAAAGAGCAGAGATTCTTTCTCTAGACAGATAAGCTAGGTAAAAACAAACTCGTCTGTGCTTCCTTTCTTGATATTTGGATTTCTCTAACTGAATCAGTCAGCATGCGCTTGTTAGGAGGCTCTAAGGCATCAGAAGAGATAACAACATTGCCGCTATGGTGGTTGGTATCCAGAGGGACCACAGACCCACAGAGATGGGGAAAATGAGCTCAGGCCAAAGGCGTCTGGCACCAGGCAAAGAAGTGAAGTTTCCGCAGATTTAAAGGTCTTATCTGACCTCAGTGGGTGGTCTTCTAAAGAGTTGTGCCATTTCTCCTCTTCATGTCACCCCAGAGCCCCAGGGCCCAATGCCTTAAAAGGCTGAAGCCAGGCCAAAGCTCTGTTGGATCCCACCAGGACCACAGAACTACAAAATAGCTCTTCTCCATCTTTCCAGTGGGCCACAGTCATGGGATTGGGGTGGTAATGAAGATTCTGATTTCTAATTCAGTAGGCCTGGGCTAAGACCTGAGATTATGCTTTACTAAAAAGCTTACAGCGGCTGGAGACCCTGCCAGTCCAGACCACAGTTTGACCACGAGGTTGTAAAGCTCCGCTGACTATAAGAGAGGAGAGTCAATTCCAGGATACTTAAAGGGGTTAAAAAAATCCACTTCTCTAGAGAACTAAAGATACAAAATCAAAACCAAAAACATAGTATACCCTTATCCTGTTTCTTTCCAGACACATTAACTTTTCTAACTCAGAAGTCAGCCAGCCAGTGCTTACTGGATGTTTTCTGAGCAATGGGGACACCCAAGGTCTAAAATCCATCAGCTGCTATGATTACGATGGCTTAATGTGCTGTGTGTGGAAAAGCGACAGCTTCAGGGAGTGAGAATAGCACCAAACAACAAGAGAATATATACGCAGAACAGCTCAAGGCTCGGTGCAGAATCTTGCACAGAATTGCCCATCCTATGGGGCCTCCTCCATGGTCCTCAAGACAAAAGCTGGTAAGAAGGCCAGTGGGTAAGGCAGAAAATTTTCTAAAGAAATTTCTCTACAGTTAGTTAAAAAAAAAAAAAAAAAAAAAAAAAAAAAAAAAGGAGGGTATTTGGTGAACGTTTGGGTAAGAGAGAGGAGATATAATTAAATAGATGTATAGATTACATTATAGCGATATAATTAAATCACAAATGAGATGGAGTAGAAGGGGAATTGTGGGGGGAGGACAACTGAATTTCTGCTGGATTATTATCCCTAATCCCCAAATGGGGAAACTGAGTCTTTGAAAAGTAAAATGATCCCTTGTTGCCACTCCAACCAACACCCAAAGGATTCCTGTTCTATCACACTGTCTCTAAAAGAGCTAATGCACTAACAGACAAACAGAAGTCTCTGAGTGCACAAGTGTATTTCTGAACCCCTTTATGGTTTTCCAATATGCTGTTTTGTTTAAGATAAAAGAAAATAAATCAGAACTTTATTTCTTGAAATATCATACTTCATGTGAAGACAGATGCATGGCGAGGGACCCAGTGGTGAGATCCAAAGGTACAAAGTAGAAAGAGATGTGGCATTATAATATCATGAGAGGGACACAGATATCAATAATAACATTGTGGGAACTAACAGTGACTGGAAGCTTAAGATCTTCAAACATTCTTAACAGCAACTGGGGTGTCAAAAGCTGTGCCAATGGCTTGATGCACAACACATCATTTAATCCTCAAAACAAACCCAGAAGGCATGTATGATAACCTGCTCTATTATCTGAAGGAGGAACTGAGGCTTAGCTAGCTAAGTACATCATTAGAACACGGTAGATATAAGACAAAAACCCAGGTTTCTGGACCTCAAAGCTGGTGTACTTACCCACCCCACTCACTGTGGATGAAGGAGAGAGTTTTGGGGGAATGACTCATTGGCCCATCTTTTCTTGGTCTAGACATTTTGTTATTTGGCAACTGACTTGGCATGCCACTGATGCTCTAAGCTCAGTCCTTGGTGATAAGGTTCACATATGAGACCAGCGTGGTAAGAGGCAACTAGAAGAAAGGAACCAGGCTCTGAGTCACAAAGCCAAGATTGCAGGTCAGATATTTCCAAGAGAAAAGAGGAGATCTTGGGGGAGCTTAGGGCTGTCTCAGACCCTTATACCTTAAGTGCCAGATGAAATAAATGACCTGCTACCAGTTTCTACTTTACACCATCTAGTTGCTTAAGGCATCCAACCAGTTACTCATGCATTCATTCAACAATGAGTGGTTTCCTTCTACATGCCAGCCATGGACTGAGCACTGGGTACAGAGCAGAAAACTAGACTGAGTCCCCTAGCCTTGTGTAATTTACATGTGGCATGGGATGACAGACAATGCAAACAATACTATAAGACAATGGGGTGTCTGGGTAGCTCAGTCGATTAAGTACATTTGGCTCAAGTCATGATCCCAGAGTCCTAGGATTAAGCCCTACATCAGGCTCCCTACTCAGTGGGGAGTCAGCTTCTCCCTCTGACCCTCCCCCACTCTTGTGCTCTTTCTCCCTCAGTCTCCCTCAAATAAGCAAATAAAATCTTTTTTTAAAAAAAAAGAATATAAGATAATGTCAGGTAGCAATAAGTGCCGTGATGAAAAATAAAGTGAAGTAAGAAGAGTGAGATGGGCCTGAGGGTATTTATTTTCAAGTTTCTGTTAAAGCACAAATACACACAGAGAAATGTATTAGTCAGTTTATGGTTGACTGAATATTAATATGGTGAACCCAAAAATCTTACAAGCCTCAGATCAAGAAACAAGAGAGCCATACTTCAGAAACCCCTCTAGATCCCCTTCCAGTCACAGTCCTGGAAGATGAAGGAGAGTCCTCTTGGAGAAAGTGACATTAGAAGAGAGACCCAGAGCAAGGAAAGGAACAAGTGAGCTGTGTGAGTGTAAGGGAAAGGGTACTCCCACAGAAGGAACAGCAATGTGGAGAAGAAATGAATTAGAGGCATTAAGGAATACCAAGAAAGCAACTGTGTCTGAGTCAAAGCAAATGGAAGCATGGATGGATGGATGGATGGATGGATGGATGGATGGATGGATGTATGTTTAGATGGATGGATGAATGGATGGATGGATGGATGGATGGAATGGATGCATCGGTGGATGGATGGATGGATGGAATGGATGGATGGAATGGATGCATCGGTGGATGGATGGATGGATGGATGGATGGATGGAATGGATGCATGGGTGGATGGATGGATGGATCCATGGATGGATAGATGGATGGATGGATGGATGGATGGATGGATGGAATGGATGCATGGGTGGATGGATGGATGGATGGGTGGATGGATGGATGGATGGATGGAATGGATGCATGGGTGGATGCATGGGTGGATGCATGGGTGGATGGATGGATGGATGGATGGATGGATGGATGGGTGGATGGATGGATGGATGGATGGGTGGATGGATGGATGGATGGATGGATGGGATGGATGTGTGGATGAGTGGAAGAAAGAACAGATGCATGGACAAATGAAGGGAGGAAGAGGAGATGATATCAAAAGAGAAACAAAGACTACATCAGACACCATTTTGAAAGAAGGAGCTAGGATTTGATTCTAACAGCACTGGGAAACCTTCAGATGGTTCTTATCCAGGTATGGTGTGATCTCATTTATATTTTCAGAGCTCAAGCAGAAGACAGATTTAAGGGATAGAGTGGAGCAGTGTTGTAGCAAGAGTCGCTTTTTACCTCTGAAGTTTAGGAATCATGCCATCTCCCTCCACCCACTCCATAACCAAACATTTTCACTATCCATGTCAGACGGAAGGGGCCAGAACTCTGACTTGCAACTTTCCATAAAGACACTGTAGCCCTGGGGAGCCTAATGGCAACCCAGGGACTTGGTCTCAGCTATAATTCCTCAGTGGTGAAACTAGACAAGGCAGACACAGCACACTGGCATCCTCTTGGGATAAATTCTGCGGATTTCAGCCTTCCATCTATGCTATCTTCAGGACTCTTCCCTCTGAGTCACCCTCCATTCGGCATCCTAAACCCCTACCCCTTAAGACACTCAGCATTTCTCTGTTCTCTTGCCCCTACCTTGACTCAAAAGCACAGGATCTAATGTGGCAATCAGCCTGGAGCCTCAAACTCTTCACATCAGCATGTGGACAATTTCAATTTCATTTTGTTTTGTTTTATTTGTTGTCGTTGTTGCTTTAAGATTTTATTTATTTATTTGACAGAGAGAGATCACAAGCAGGCAGAGAAGCAGGCGGGGGTGGGGGGCGGGCTTCCCGCTGAGCAGAGAGCCCCATGCAGGGTTCAATCCCAGGACCCTGAGATCATGACCTGAGCCAAAGTCAGAGGCTTAACCCACTGAGCCATCCAGATGCCTGACAATCTCAGTTTTTATAGCACAAGTTTGAGTTCCTTTAGTGTTCAATGAAATGTTTGCCTCCAGCTAGGAACTCCAGGCCGTCAGAAATAAGAAGTGAAGAGGGAGATAGGGCTGTTCTTTTTGCCTCTTAGCTGATTCTGTATCCCTAATTGGCCTGGACTTCAGAGGATGAGGTAAAGTATCAGGAGCAAAGGATCTTTAAGCCCCCAGCTGATGGCTGCCGCTCTTCCTCCCCTAATCTGGCCTCCCCTCTCCCAGACTTGACCTCAGGACACCTCTCACCCCTCACCAACACCAGGACCACTAGCTGTCTCCACCTGGAAGCCTTCCGTGTTCCATCTGCCACCCAGAGCAGGCAAGCGGCAGAGAAGAGAAATTCAAGAGTTCTAGAAGTAGGAAACCTGGGAGGGGTCAGGCCAGACGGGCAGCAAAAGTAGTATTCTGATGGTCAATCCAGAGCCACTGGTAGGGAGTGACAGGGCAAGGGAGCTGGGCATGGAATTAGAACTAGAATCTGCATTTCAGAGTTGGGGAGGAGGCAAAATTAGGCTATTTAGTGAGAAGGAAGAAACACGAAGGCGCAGCAGAAAAGCTGAGGTTGTCTGCATAATCAATGCTGATCACAATCTTTTATGGGAATTGTTTCCCATTTTACTCCTAATTACCACTCGCTACAACAATGATAAAGCATATCACTAAATATAATCTCAAATTAACTTTGTAGCAAGTTCCATTTGATTATCAAAGTAAATTCTAGATGTGTCCAAGGAGTGATTACTAAGTCCTGAGTGGTCCCAAAATTAACTCCCAAAAAATATTCTCTTGACCAGTAGTCCGGACTTCAGATAGACAGGCTCTGAGCACTCACTTCTACATGTTGGGGCCATGGGTCCTGGTATCTCTCAAGAGGCCCACATTTTAAAATACCCCATCCCTGTTGTCCTCATGAGTATTCAAATATTGGGCAAACTATGATTCTTACTTTTAGTTCCTAAGTACAATCACCAGCCTCTGGCGATGAGGGTTGATACCCAAACTTTAGAAGGTCTGAGAACTCACAAGTCAGGGTAGCCCAGTTACTTTGCAACACTTGACTTCTCCGACCACTATCAGGACAGCTTCCTGTCATTGCGTAGGAAGAAAGAGGTGCTTTTGTGATCTCCTGGGTCTGTGATAAGACATGGACTCCTCCCTGGGGTTAGCACTTGGAGATCTCAATGTTCCGTCTCAGCAAAATCCACGAATGGAAGTCCTTTCTGCTCAGTAAGCACGGACACATTCACCAATGGCAGAGTATGGGGTTACTAGCCCAGGCAAGGAGAAGGCTGTATTATAACAAGGCCATTGACTGAAATCTAGCTGGATGCCCCTGTGGGAGCTGCCCTGCTGCCAAGGCAACAGCAGAAAGACTCTCAGTCTGACCCTACCCAGCCTGCACCGTTTTGTAGCCAGCAAGGATTTCCTCGCCCCAAATTATCCCATCCTCTAGAGTACGAACTGAATCTGGTCTGTGGGTCAACCTGTAACACTGAGCACAGAGAAACTCCACAGCCACACATGTGGGTCCCACTTGGGGCACAGCAGCTCTCAGCAACTGCCAAAAGCTGAGAAGCTGGAGGCTGCCCATCCCAGCTTCCCCCAGCACAGCTCACTGTTCCATCACAAACCGTTGCAACGCTGAGAAAGACTCGGCTAATTTGTAAGCAGATGGAGGTGAAAACATTGTTTATAATCTCAAGGGATAGATGTAATATCAGTATATCAAGCTATAATGAGTATCATCTATTAAGGGCTTACTTAGGCCCGTAATGGGCATGGGGGATGGGGCATTTGGCCCACACCCCACCTCTCTAAAAGTGTGCGCTTACACTTTTGAGGTCACCCTGAATGAGGCTACGTACACAGTCCTTCTATTCTTGTATGCTTATTAAAAGCATTCATCTGGGGCACTGGGTGGCTCAGTGCGTTAAAGCCTCTGCGTTTGGCTGGGGTCATGGTCCCAGCATCCTGGGATCGAGTCCCGGGTGGGGCTCTCTGCTCAGCAGGGGGCCTGCTTGCCTTCCTCTCTCTCTGCCTGCCTCTCTGCCTACTTGTGGTCTCTTGTCTGTTAAATAAATAAATAAAATCTTAAAAAAAAAGAAAAAAAAGCATTCATCTGTTCAAAGTAAACATTTAAAATGTAGCATTTTTGTAACTACTTCGAAATTTCTTCATTTTTTAAACATACCTGCAGGCTCAGCCATGGGAAGCTTCCGGCCTCCACAAAGCTAAGTGTTCCTGTGCCGATCATACATTAAGTACACTGCCTGGCATTTCAGGTGTATTATTTCTAACTCTTACAACAAAATTAGGTATTTGCGGTATAATTATTTCTATTATACAGCTGATATTGAGAGGTGGGTATGTGGTTTCTATTCAACAAATGAGATTGTGAGGCGGGTAATACGATTTCTATTATATACATGAGGTTGGGAGATGGATTATATTATTTCTTTATAGAGATGAGGAGAGAGAAACCTGGAGAGTGTCTGCAGCTTGCCTGAGAACACAGAGTGTGGCCCGGTGAGGCATCGGACAGAAGGAAGCGGGCCCTGATGGGAGTGTGCAGCGCACCCACCAGGGAGCTGCTTCTGCAGGCAGGGGCCGTGTAGCCCGTGGACGCGTGCTGCCTGCTCCTCTGAGGAAACCACCTGCGAACCTCCATGGGGGCTTTACCCCAGTCAGGCTGCGTCTTTCTCCAAGCATCTCCTGGGAATCGGCAGTGCACGTGGAGTTCTATGCCACCTCCATCACGCCTAGCACCTGTCACAAAGGAGTTCCGCTAATGGATGGGACGGGCCCTGGGCTTTCAAAGCAATTTTGAAAAATGAATCTGAAACGGTGCATGTCAAGGTTGCAGACAGTGATGCCTCAGTGACAAGCATCTGTAATAATGTGGCAGCGCAGCTGCTAGGCTAAGGTGGGGAAGCTCCGAAACCTCCCGCTCGTCGCCGGGAATACTCTGGCCAGTTCCTGCAGGGTGTGCTCGGTGCTCCAGCCCCAAAGGTCTGTGTCCCCGCAACTCCCAAGGTAAGGGAGAGCGGCGCCCTCTCAACGCTACACCGGGACCGGATGGCTCTTCCCTGCTGCGTGCCCCAGGAAGTGGCTCACTCCTGAGTAGGACACAGTTCCAGACTTCCTCCGAGTCACAATATCATAAAACAGAGACCTTGCACACTTGTAGGGGTGACTCTGATGAATGATTGCCAGCTGCTACTGAGCGGACTGGAAATCCCTGCTGGTGGCAGTCGGGGGACAGGGGACAGGAGAGTAGACACCTAGATCTGCCTTTTGCATGTCATGCAATTTCAGGCTGGCCCCAAATTACAAACTGAGGAACCAACAGCACTTTTGTCTTGTTTTTTGTTTTTGGTTTGTTTTTGTTTTTTTAGCTCTACCCCATTTCTCCAACAGGCAGTACCCTCTCCCTTAGCAGTCTAGGGAGAGGTTCTCAACTGTATTCTGAGGAACACTGGGTTGCCCTACAGATGCCCCAGAGCCACCTTGGAGAGAACCAGAGAATGCCAAGCAGCCAGTGTTCCAGGATGGACACACCAAATTCAGTCTGAGCAAAGCCACTTTGATCACTGGGATTTCGCATAAAACATTCTTTGCCAAAAGGGTTTCATTGCTATTTTTTATATGGAAAGGAGAAAGGGAACTATAAAGGAAACCCACCTAAAGGCCATCCAGGTGTGCCCCATTGGAAGAGAATTCTTGCATGGAGAGATGGATATCTTTCCTGAAGAAGGAAGGTTAAAAAGAAGTCTTCCTAATTGGGGGTCAGGACTTTAATTTGAAACAATCTCCTCCAGAGAACCAAGGTGGCCTGTTCTCTCCCATTTGACCATATTCAGTAGAGCCAAGATCAGGGGTCTCAAACTCCAGTGCCTGCAGGGGCCAGGAAGGAAGCATACAGAGAAAGGGGACTGTGGGGGTCTCTGCATTTGGCACTCAAAAGCTGCTACACAGCTCCTCTTGGGGGTTGTCATGAAGAGATGAAGGCCAGTGTTGCCAGAACTTTTGATTTTGCAAGAGAAATTGGAACTCCAAAATTGTATGTGACTTACCTAAAGATTAAATGGTGGCAACTCTTCCAAAAAAAAAAAAAAAAAAAACACTCTGTGGACCAACATACACAAGTCTGTGGCCCCAGACTGCCAGTCTGAGAACTAGAGCAGACCGACGTGTTATCCTTATGGGGGCTGGAGAGAAGGCAACCCCTCCCGCCATGCACGTGTAGCAACAGCAGGTTGCGCTCAAAGACGCCAACACACACTTCATATCAACCCGTGCGCGCCCGCCCATCTCCCTCCGTCCATCCCTACATCTGGCCAATTCCTCCTCCTCTTTCAGCATGCGATCCAAAGGCCCCTTCTTCAGGGCAACCTTTCCTTGGCCTCCCCCTTCTCCCAGCTAGCTCAGTGGCCCCATTACAGTTGGGCCCTCCAAGATGCTCCCTATGCTGCTCTTTCTCAGCAATTAACGCAATTTGTTTTTGTATCTTCAGTTGGTTTTTTGAAGAACATCTCTAAAATATCTCCTCCTCTGAACTGTAAGCTCCAGGAGAATACAGACTATACTTTCAGGGCTCCACTATGAACTCCCCACAATTAGCTCAGTACCTGGCCCATGGTGGGGCAGGGGGGCCTGGGGGGGGTGAGGGGGAATCTGTATGGACTTGCATGAATTAGCCCAGAGCACCTTGACCACTGGTCAACATTCCATGCACCGCTGGAAACACAAGTTCCCCTGCCCACCTTCACCTTGGATTCCCTATAAGCTCTGCCCATGTCTTTGCCCTTCGATATGTGAGTTTATCACTGAGGAAACTGAGGTTCAGGGTGGTTGGGTGACTTGCATGAGTTTACAACCAATGAGTTGTTGAGGCAGCTTTGAAGCTGAGTGGTCACTCTCAACCTCCTACAGCTACTGGTGGGCCCTGACAAGCCTTCCTGGCCTCCCCCTGACCAGAGCAGAGTCCCACAGAACACTCTAGCTGCCCGTCTCTGGGACGTGATTAACACCATTTACAAGGGGGGATTTCTTTTCAGAAAAATCTTATCTTTGGGCTTCTCTCCCTCCTGAGTGTTTCAGCTCATGTCACGGAGATTTACCACCGAGCTAAGAGCTGGCTTGACATTACTCCTTTGCACCCCAAGTAGAATATTTCAATAACTCAGTCGCAGCACACCTACCCTCAACCGAAATTTAAAGCACATATGTTGCTCAAAATCGAGCCTCCTCCTTGTCCTGCTACCTTTCCTCCTCTGACCACCGAAAATCCTTTGCGGGTGGGGGAAAGGGCAGAAAACAACAGGACCTCAAAGAAATGGAAAACCACATATAGCACATGTGCCCCTTTAGGTTCCAGCTCAGAATTTCAGCCGCCTGAAACGGGCCTTCTTCCAGCTTCCAACCCAGAGGTCAGGAGGGGCAAAGTGAACCTGGTAATTTTTCTAAGTGTCTTATTAAATCTCTGTCAAGTGGTTGAACATCTGTTCTCTTTTCTGCTTGTGTTTTGAGGAATAGATCTAGCCTGAAATCACAGGCCTTCGAGGGACCCCGGTTCATGTATAATCATACCAAAGCTTTCTCTCAGGCTCTTGCCAAAGCAATTAGCAAAGCTGCTTTTAACCAATTAGGCCCATCTTTTCCGCTCCCTGAGGCAGAGGCTGCCGTTCCCTCCCCACCACTTGGCCTCCATGGAGGCCATTTCAAAAGGCACAATTTGAACCAATTACGCCTGTCTTGTTATTATAATCATTAATCATGATCACTCTAATGACAACTAATAGGCTACTTCAAAACCCTTTCTGGAACTTGATGGGGGCCGACATAAATAAAAAAAAAAATATTTTGAAGAGTGCTTCCAAGTTTTGCAGAATTTTGTTGGGTCTTCAATGCTGTGAAGTGGATTATAAACAGGAAAATAAAAAGCACCTCACTCTGGCTCTCAAGTTACTGAGGCCACAGCCTTGCGGGTAACGGGTAACGGCACGGAGAAAAACAAAAGAGGGAGCCTGCACTGTGGTGTGGTGGAGAAGAGAGAAGAGAAAACTCAGGAACCAGAAAACTCAGAAACTCAGAAAACTCAAAACCCAGAAGAGAAACTCCACAGATCTACCTCGGCATCCTGATTCCCTTAGACCGGTTTTCCCATCTGTGAAGTGGGCATCAAGGTGCCCGTCCCGCGGAACCATCGTGAAGGCTCAACAACTTGGCACCCAGAAAGTGCCCAGAACAACACTTACCAAGTATTAGCCACAATGACGAAAAAGAAGAGTTACGGAGCTCAGGCAGTGTGTCCAGCCCTGGGCTCCACCTGTTTCCTGCCACGTCGTCCTCACGGCAACCCCACAGGTGGATGCTTCCGTTCCACGAGCAAGGCCAGGAGAGTGAAGTGGATGCCTAACGCTAAGTAGCTACCGAGGACGAGGTGAGCCCAGGCAATCTAGTTCCCAAATGATATCCTAAAACTCCTGAAATGGTGTCTTTAAAAGACTAGGGAAAAAAAAATAGTTTTATCTTATATATAATCTAAAGAAAGCCGGGATGGTGGAAACGGGCTCAAACAGAATCAGCTCACCTGGCACCACGTGGGGGAGGGAGAGAAGGAGCTGCGTACTCGGTGTGATTTGCTACACGTTGTCCCCCTTGACTCCCCTGACAGTCCTCCAAGGTTGCATGACCGTCTGCATTTTAGGCATGAGGAGTCTGGGGCGGGAAGCAATGCTGAGCCCACCAAGCAGAGCTAGGACTCAAGCCCTTTTCTGCTGCTGCTTCTGCCGCATCCCACAGTCTTCCATGGATGTTTCCCAGCCGGAAGGTGTTGTCCCAACCCCTTCTCGGCACTATGCCTGGAGTTTCCCAGCCCATCGCCTGGCCTCCAAACTTCTGACTACCTGAAAATCAGGGTGTTGGTTATGTCAGGTTTCCACAGAGTGATACTCCCTCCCGAAGAGCAGCGGCCACGTGTGGGACCGGCGTCAGTTAGTATCTCCCTGTGGGGCACAGGCACTGTGGCAGCCGCGCGGACAAACACAGCTGCCTGCCCCCCTCCCACTCCCTGCCAGTCCCTTCGAGTGTCCTCATTTCTGCTCTACGCCTTGCGCCCGTTTTCTTTTATTCTCACAATGCTTTCCAGCTGCCAGCCAGCCAACTGAACTTCTTGTTTCACTTAAGGGGAGAAATGGCAGCAAATCAGTTAAGAACTGGGGGCTTCAGAGAAGAGCAACACTGGAGGCAAACTGGCTCAGCCACTCACCCCGTTAGGCCTCAGTTTTCTCATCTGTAAGATGGAGATAGTAATAATACTTAACCGATGGGGTTATTGAGGAGGCTAAATGAGATAATACCTGAAAAGAACCTAGCACAACTTCCGCAGAAGATGAACACTGAGTAACAGCAGCACCTGGGGACACTCAGCAGCAGCTAGCTTTAGATCTGTGCTACTTTTGACAAGTCCAACCCCCCAAAATTTCCTTGTCTTAGCCAGCAGCTTGGGGAGGCGGGGAAAGAGGCTTTTCCTATCTCGCTAGAACATTTGACTTACAGGACCCTCCCTCTTCCGTGAGGTCGGCCTGTCTCAAATGAACCTCTCCAGTCCGAGTTGGTACGTGGGACTATGATCCTTCTTTTGCTGGTTAAGCGTGGTCAGCGCACACCCAAAAAATGAAGCCCCACAGGTGTGATTGCTTTCTCCAGTTTAGTTCGAACTGTTTGGGGACCAGATATTCAGATCCTATAACTCTTGGGAAAACAAGTTTTGTTTTGTACAGAGTGGACCATCAGTTTCTAAGGCTACCCACATGGCAATTCTCACAGACGCAGAGCTTCAGGCCTGGGTCGACAAAATCAAAATCATCTGACCCAGTTCACTGGCTAAACGTATGCCCATGACCATGTCAACGGTGGAGATTTTCAGAGGTGTTTTTCGTGATTAAAAAAGGTCACAGAATTTTGTTACTCCAAGAGATATAACCAATATTATTCTTCAGCTCAAGAACCTCCCATGGCTCCCAGCTGCCCATGGCAGTACCTCTCAAATGTTTCATTCTCCAGATCCCTCTGTAGTTTTAAGGAATATTAGGGACCCAAAAATAAGCATTTGTTTATGAGGACTGTATCTATCAGTATTTGCCATTTTAGAAACTTAAACTAAGAAATTTTGTAAATATTAATTCCAATAAAAACATGAAAATAGGGGCACCTGCGTGGCTCAGTGGGTTAAAGCCTTTGCCTTTGGTTCGGGTCATGATCTCAGGGTCCTGGGATCGAGCCCTGCATCGGGCTCTCTGCTCAGCAGGGAGCCTGCTTCTCCCTCTCTCTCTGCCTGCCTCTCTGCCTACTTGTGATCTCTGTCTGTCAAATAAATAAATAAAATCTTTTTAAAAAAAACACAAAAATAAACTTTAAGCAGATCTCTATCCATGCATGATTTTGTTATATCATGAGTTGGTTATTTGGAAAGTACCAGATCAAGGAGTTAATGCAGCGCTTCCTCATGGTGAAATATGCCATTATATAATATAAAACATTAAATAATGAATTTCTTAACTGTATATGGCAGAGAAGAATTCAATGATCTGTAGTGCAGTTTGGTAACATTGCTTTGATTCATGTTCAGCTGCCTACATTTTTAGTCACCACTGCTTTTATCCGACAGTGCAAATATCAAGACAAATTATGAATTGATATTATTATGAAAAAATTGTTGCCTTCCTTGACTGTTTCTGAAAGGGTCTGAGGGAATCCTCTCCCAAACCCCAGTTCTGCGGATCACAGTTTGAGAACTGCTGGAATCAAGTCATTGGTGAAGGGAGTCAGATTTGGAGTCAGCCCCAAGCAGCCCCTGTCAGTTCAGCCATGTGCTACGTGCATGACCGTGGACAAGGTGCCTCCTTCTCTCTGTGCCTCAGCTGCCTCCTCTGTGAAACAGGAGGAAAAAAAAAAAAAAAACCATGAGGAATGATAGTTCCTACTTCATAGGAGTGTGGTTAGGGTCACATATAATATCTTTTTTTTTTTTAATTTATTTATTTATTTATTTGAGAGACAAAAAGAGAGGGGGCGGGAGCAGGGGTTGCAGAGAGAGTCCTAAGCAGACCCTGCACTGAGCACAGAGCCTGATGCGGGGCTCGATCTCCTGATTCGGAGACTGCGACCTGAGGCGAGACCAAGAGCCAGATGACAAACCCACGCAGCCCCCCAGGCGCCCCCACATGCAATATCTTATATGAAGGGTTTCACACAGTGCCTGGCACAGAGTAAGGTACCCAGGAAATAGCTTATATGTTCTAAGAAAAAAAATGATTACAGTGTGCTCTAAGTACTAATAGAGGAAGACACACAATATGGGCCATAAGAGGGGAAATGGCCTTGATTCTACTTTGTATAATGCACAGATACATGCCATTCTTCCTCATCCTATTTCAGCATCATGAGGGAGAGAAAAGGGCTAAGCACTGTGCTGGATTCAGAGGCATTATCAGGTAGACATATGCCTTGTTTAACCCAGAGACCCTCTCGGTGCCCATATTTAGTTAATGCTCATTATCAAATAAAAAATAAGCAGAAAAAGGCAGTAGTTTAGTTCAAACATGCATTTTCATTTGGATATGGATCTTTTTCAGATTTTTTTGTCTCTTGTTCCATTAACTATTCATCTGTTACACCTAACTGACACTAATATTGCTTTCGCATGCTGAGGGGAGACTTCAAATTTAAATACTCAAAGTTCTTAGAAGTCTCCTTTGCTATAAAAAATAATATGCCTTATTCTTTCAGAAGTCAGATCAAAGTAAAGAGCAAACCTTTCCTCTAAAAACCAGCAGCAACTTCTTCCAGAAAAGACAACTGTGTACATCTCTGCACAGTTGAAAAGCAAGCTAGCAGTGTCGGGTTCAATACAAGACAAGAGAGAGTTGCGAGCCTGCCTGTGCGTTGAAATATGGAAGCTCTGCCTTTCAATGCCTCTACAGGGGTACCTGTTAGCCCCTTCCTGCTAATGCAGACTGCTGGTCCTCGCCCACCCAACCCTGCTTACCCTCCCCAAGGCTCTATGGCTCCCTACGGTCACATCTAAAGCTCTGGGCTTCCCTCATTATTTGCCTCTTCAATTGTCCAGCATCCCCCATAACAAAGGAAAACCTGTACCTCACAGATGAGTTGTGAGAGAGCTGGCACACAGAGCAAAAGAAGAGAACTGGAATTAATTTCAGAAGGTGCTTCAGCCTCAACCTGACCCAGCAGAGATGTCCCCCATGGCGCCATCAGTGGGGGAGGAAGGTAATCCATTTTTCTCATAAACAAAGTGGAAAAAGTGCAATGTTTGGGCAGGAACAAATGAAGGACTCTCCCTCATTTCATCACCCATGTCCAGACTTGTCCAAGAGGCAGAAGGCTTGGGGTTTCTCCAACGTCAGGGAGAATTATGTGGGAAGCTTGCTGAAATGCAGGTTCCCTGGCCCCACCCCTCCAGTGATGAAGAGGAACAGCCTCCAGGATACACTTGAGAAGTATTCTCTACCAATGTGGACTTCCAAACCACCAAATGCCAAACACAGTTAGTCATATGTATGTGTGTGTATATTCATATATGTGATACATTGTATGTATATATGATACATACAGAATATGTGTACTCATTGTATATATATACTAATTGTCTATATAGACAATTGATATATTGTTATATATGATATAGAACAAACTTGGCCTTCACCAAGCTTAAATTCTTTTTTTTTTTTAAGATTTTATTTATTTATTTGACAAAGAGAAATCACAAGTAGACTGAGAGGCAGGCAGAGAGAGAGAGGGAAGCAGGCTCCCTGCTGAGCAGAGAGCCTGATGCGGGACTCGATCCCAGGACCCTGAGATCATGACCTGAGCCAAAGGCAGCGGCTTAACCCACTGAGCCACCCAGGTGCCCCCCAAGTTTAAATTCTAATGACACACACAAGTCAACAGCAATAATCAACAAATGAATAACCTATATGATATATGCAACTGTTCGTAGCAGCATCAGTCGCAATAACCAAAAAATTAGAAGAATCCAAATGTGCGTCCATGGGAGGTGGATGCGTAAAATGTGGTATATCCATACCATGGAGTATTACTCAGTAGTAAAAAGGAATGAAGTACTGAGAGCTTGTCACACCATGAATGCAACTTGAAAACATGAGAGCAAAAGCAGACAGACACGCAAGGCCACGTACTGTATAAGTCCATTTATACGAAATGTCTGGAACAGGAAAATCGACAGATACTGAAAGCTACTCAGTGTTTCCCAGGGGCTGGGGAGCTGGGGAGAAAGAGGGAGTAACTTCAGACAGGCCTGCGGGATATCTCTGGGTGATAGAAATGTTCCAAGCCTACAAAGTGGGAATGGCTGTCCAGCCACACCTTTCAGTCTTGTGTGACTGAAGGAACATCACTACAAACGGGTTATGCTCCCTACCTCTGTGTTTGGGCCTCGGGACTAGGTTGAGTCATGACATAGGGCTCACGAGAACCATATAAGGAGGACATAGTCAAGCCTGGTGTAAGAAGGAGACTGCTGCGCTCAGGAGTAGAACACGGACACCCACGCATCAACCCAGACATCAGAGGAGGAAGAAGATGTAACTTGCAGAAACGTGATAGAAGAGCCAAATGGCCATGAAATCAGGAACCTCAATCATCTGAAGATCTTCTGTTACTCCAAGAGAGCGTAATAATACAAGGAGAAATAAGACTCATCCAGTGACCAACATTTAACAAGCCCGTCCTATGCTTCGGGTACTACTTTCAACTTTATATGCGTGAACTCATTTTGTCAGCATAGCCGCCCTCTGAGAGTGCCATTGTAAGAGGCTCCAGTAGGGTCCTGGCAGGACACAGATGGCACATTCAAGTGAGGTAACTGAGGAGAGCTTAATAAAAGACCATTTGCAGAGGTGCAGGCAGTATCCTGGGGACCAGAGAGCACTAGTATGGCAACCGCAGATAACCATCGCTTCCCCGGGTCTGAAAGAACTGGCAAGGGGAGGAGTAGGTACCAGCACCCGGAGGAAGTAACCCTAGCTAGAAAAGGGGATGAAACCAACTCATAGTGACCCAGGAAGAAGGGAGCTGGTAGAATAAATCTTCCAATCTCATTCTCTACCCTTTCTCCAATTTCCTGCGGGCAACTCCCACTGGATGACCAATTCAGACTCCGCAGGACAAGGAAGCCCACTGATGCAGCCCATGTAGGTCGGCCTCCTCAGCACAAAGGAGGATGGAGAAGGGTGGAGAATGAATCCGGCAGGACAAATGCAAAATATCCAGTGTATGGCCACTGTCGCTCACTCTTGACAGAGAAGTAGACTGAGGTCTGTAACAGTTAAGCGACATGTGCAAGGTTATACAGCTCGAAAGCTAGAGCTGGGCTAGGAATCCAGGGGTTCTAGTGGCTCTTAACCACTACTTCTAGACTGCACGTGCATCTCCCAACCCCCATCAGAGTAAAAAATGATCAGTAAACACCTGGGAAGGATGATCAGGTCTCCCCAGGGTTTTAGGATTAGGAGAAACAACTGTGCCCTCGCACACAATGCTAATCCAGAACCAAGAACAGACCCTGGGACTCGGTGTTCCCCACATGCATTTTAGTCATGTTGCTCCCAGGGCCTGAATCCCACGGGACAGAACAGCCCAGATGTGGGTACCAGCTCTTTGGCCAGGTCACTGGATGTGGTTCAGACACTAATCTCCAGGCACAAGATTTTCAGTGCAAAATATTTTCGACTCTCCCAAGTGTGTGCTGTTTTGCCACCGCCCACTGTACCTCTGAACCGTTGGGGAACAAAGTTCCTGCAATTCCTGCTTGTCCTTCAGCCTCACAGAAAGTACTACCTGGGGAGACGTTTCAATTTATACAGTAAAAACCTCTCCAACTTAAAGAAAAAAATAAAATAGAAGTGCCTCTCCTTCATCTGATTTGCAGCAATTTGCAGAATTGGTATGTGATGAAATGGGCCATGGGGCGCCTGAGTCCCCAAATGGACCTGGCTATGAGGAGTCTCCTTCATTTGACCTCTCACACCCCACAGACTGGGCCTGCAGAATCCTAGAGCTGTCCTAAGGAGACCCTGATCCCAGGGACAGAAGCAAACCAGGAGTCATCCAGATGGCAAGTTCCACCCTTTGAGGCCCCAGTAGCCCCACAGAAGAAGCAGGCAAGGTGGCCTGTTGGGCCTGGCTGAGCCAGCAGCTAGCTGAGCGGTGGGGCTGACGTGGAAAGAAAAACCTGTCTGCCATTCCAAGCTTTTGTTATCAAACAGCTCCTGCGGAGCGGCTGCAGCAGAGCACATCAATACAAATGCTGGCCGCCTTTCACAAGGTGGATGCCAGGCCTGCCGTTAGCGGAGGTCCTAGGGGCTCTGAGCCTGCCTATTTTATCCTTGACTTCCAGCTTTATTGTTCTGTGATGAGGAGGAAGGGACCACTCTCCCTGTGTCCACCTCATCTGCCTTCTCTGCCATGCACTGTGATGGTCTCTGCCCCTGGCAGGTTGCAAAACTGAGCCAGCTTTATGATCGCTCTCTCCCTGTTTCCCCAGTCTGTGGATCTTTCTGTCCCAAATAAATCAATGTTACTATTTCTCCTTTTCCTCCTCACTCTCCGCAGGCCACCACTCAGGCCATTTCTTTCAGATAATAAGCTGGGCAGGCTCTAGAGCTGGGCCTGGGCAGGGCTCGGGCTGGGATGGAAACAAGACTGCATGGTCCAAACCGGAAGTTTCCTGAGCTGCTGTTCACTTTTCCTGCTGGGCCCATCAAGGCCATTTCTCCTCTGTATGAGGTCTGAAGAGAAGGCATTTAGCTGGATAGTTTCCAAAGCAGAGACTTTAAAAAAAAAAGAAAGAAAAAAACCTGAAAGAAAGAAAAGAAAAAACCTAAACAAATTCCTATTGGGAATCCCATACACAAAAGAGGTAAATGTAGCCTTTCATTGCCTGATACTGAGAGGAGGGCCCAGGACCCTGCCTACTTTCTCTTCCCATCAGTACCACAGGCTACCCAGTGTCTCCTAAAAGCTCAGAGTTCTTCCGGATACAGTTTGGAAACTGTGAGTCAGCCCTTTCATAGAGCTAAAATCCCCTGTTCATAACTTCTAGTATGTTCCCAACTCTGGTCTTTGGCGGCTGTCCCCACACACACACCTGTGAGTCTGTCCCTGCCTGGCATCCACTGTTCCTTGTAGTAGCTGGTACCAAACCAGCCTGGAGGTTCTGCTCTATCTCCAGCCCCCACTGCTTCACCACTCCAGTAAGGAGGGGCCTGACTAAGGTCGGGCCCCTAACTCTGTGCTTCCCGGCACCCTGCTTGGGCTTTAATGGCCCCAAAGTCTGCCTTGACCTGCACATTGACCAGCTCCTCCCCAAGGTCAGAAATCTCCTTGATCCCTCAGACCTAGCTGCCTTCTTGACAGTCTGGCTTAACGGTGAAGAGCGTGGACTCCCAAATCAGACTGCCTGGGTCCAGAACCTGAGTGTGCTCCTTTCGAGTTACATGATCTTTGATAAGTTAACTACTCCGTGAGTCAGTGTCCCCACCTACAAAATAAGGAAAGCAGCACAACCAACTGTGCAGGGTTGTCAGGAGAATTAACAGGGTCAGTATAGCACGGTTCCTGGTGTAGCCCCAGCACATGGTAAACGCCCACTCTACTGCATGGACCCCATACCCACCCCATACCCACCCCAGACACGGCACCTGTGATCCAGCGGGAGCAGGGCCCGCAGACACTTCACCTCCTGGCTCTTAAGTGCACACTTCAAGCCACACTGCCACCTGCTGGTAGCCTGAACACACTCCAGGGGCACCCAGCCAAGATAAAATTTAACTCATAAATTCATCTTATAAAATCCATTCAGTAAATATTTATTGAGCACCCATGCAATACCAGGAACTATGCTGTGTACCAGGAATGCAAGACAGAATGAAGGAGACAAGATTTTTACTCCTGTGAAACTTACTTTGCAGTAACATTTCTGGCTCCCCCACCCCCCCGCCCCGAATTTCCCCCCAAGTAACGGAAAAGCAAAGGCTGACCTGAGGGCTGACAAAAGACTCAAGGAAATGCTCAGCTCCCCTGCCCTGGGTTACACACATGCTTAGTGGAAGCCCTAAGGCTAAGAACAGAAGGATAGAAGCATCACCATGATTGTGGCCAGGATTTCCTTTTTCTCTTGGGCACAGAGTCTTCTTTGCAGCTATGTGTGGCCACAGGACTAAGTCTTAGGCAGATGTGGTATGAGCTGCTTCCAAGCCTGGCCCATAAGAACTTCCAGCACGAGATGCTATCCAAGCTTTTATCCCTTTTTGGTAGTCGTGAATGCAAAGGACCCCTGTGGCAACTTATGAGTAACCTAGTGAAGATAGCAGAATCCTGAGACAGAAGGCGCCTGAGCCCTGGAATCACCACTTAGGAAAAGGTTGCTCAACCAGAAAACTTGCACTGGAGTCTGATAGGAGTGAGAAATAAACTGGAATTTGGGGGTGGGGTTTTATCATAGCTGATACAGTATTAACCTGCAGAAACAGTCAGGGATTGTGGAGAGAAAAGAAAGCTAAATGAGAATAGGAGATGGACGCGGAATAAGACGAGAATTCAATCATTTTCTGTTGCTCTTGTAAATTCCTGTTCTTTAACATTGACAAGTAAATGTGGTTTATTTTTCCACTGAGTTTAGTAATAAAACGTGAGCCACAAAAGGGGCCCACTGTTTTGGAAAAAGAAAAATATAACTTTAGCTTGACATGATTTCTTTCACAGAGAAGAGGAGGAAAAAAAGAAAAACACAAAGGAAATCCTCAGGCTGGCTGGATAACTTAGAGGCAGAGTCTCAGGCACAGGGAGAGTTAAAGAAACCTGAAGGGCTTAAGACCACTTTCAAGAGCTGAGAAACATCTTAGCGTGGAGAGCTTCAGACCGAGGGAAATGTCTGATGAAATAACCTAAATCAGTGGAGTTAACAGAAGACAAAGGTCACATTGTCTCAATTTGGGGTCAGGGTTTAAGGATCCATGCTAGCCTAAACACGTTACACAAGAGTGATAAGCTAGACCAGAGGGATTCTCTTCCAAAATAACATTGTAACTCTTCTTGAGAGGGTATTTCATGCCATCAGCTTCAGAATCTCCGAAATGCTAGTAGAAATGTAATTAAATGTATCAATAGTAGTCCAAAACTGGACACAGCCCAGAAGTCCATTAACTGGCAAATGGATAAACTAAACCAGGATAGCTGCATAATGGAATATTATTCAGCAATGAAAACGATGAGCTGTTGATAATGTGGCATTAATGCATCGCAAAAGCATTATGGTAAAGGAAAGAAGCCAGACACAAAAGCACACACTCTATGTTTCTTTCCATGATACTCTAGGAAAAACAAATGTAATCTAGATTGACCGAAAGAACATCAGTAGTTACCTGGGGCAGGGGGAGATGGGGTGGAGAGTGAACAGGAAATGGCACAAGAATATGGGAGTGTTTTCAACCTTTGTTGGAGCGGTGGCAGTTCTACCTGTGGGAGCATAGGGGTTTAGAAATGTGTCCAGACTCATTAAAATGTACACTTAATGTGCATGCATCTTACTGTGTAAAGTATACCTCAATAAAACTGATATAAACATTGAAATTTACAAAATACAGCCTTCTTAGATGCAACAACACTCCAGGAGCAATAAGTAGCAATGAGGAAACCTAGTGCTCAGATGTTGGTTGGTTTCTAACATCATTCTCCAATATAAGAAAACGGGCCTCCTTGGGGAAATAGTTGATTCTAGAACATAGACAGGTGTACACAGATGAGCTGTGAGCTACTTGTGGAGCCAGAAGGCGAAGACGTACTCAAAAACAAAACAAAAAAACCAATGATGTAGATAGTCAAATAGTCAGAGTCAACCAAAGGCACTCCCAGTGGCCAAAGTTGAAGCACTGAAGCAACAAAATAAATAAAGTAGTTTTAGACATTACCCAAATGTATGATATGAACAGCCATATGTCCCTTGATATGCATCAAGGAAAGGACAGCAGGCAGGCAGGCATAGACAACCCTCTCATAAAGAAGAATTACAAATAGAAAGACAACTATCATATGATCTCCCTGATATGAGGAAGTAGAGATGCAACGTGGGGGGTTTGGGAGGTAGGAAAAGAATAAATGAAACAAGATGGGATCGGGAAGGAGACAAACCATAAGAGACTCTTAATCAGACAAAACAAACTGAGGGTTGCCGGGGGGAATGGGGGGGAGAGGGTGGTTGGGTTATGGACATTGGGGAGGGTGTGTGCTATGGTGAGTGCTGTGACGTGTGTAAGCCTGACGATTCACAGACCTGTACCCCTGGGGCTAATAATACATTATATGTTTATTAAAAAATAAAAAAGTTATTTTTAAAAAAAAGAAGAATTCCAAATAATTTACATAGATATTCTACCCTCAAGGAGGTGGAGCCTAACCCTCCCTCTGTAAGTATGGGCTGTACACAGTGACTTCTAAGGAGTACAGTATAGAAAAGAGGGGTAAAAGAGTGACCTGGAGTGGAGAAACCCAACAAATACGATGTCAGCCACGTGATCAAGGTCAACGTCCACAGTGATAAGTCATATTGATAGTATATATCCCCATACTGTATGATGAGAACGGGACCATACACCTGTGGCTTTCCAAAAACAACAACAACAACAACAAACTTAACCATAGTCTAATCATGAGAAACATCAGACAAACTTCAGTTGTGGGATATTCTACAAAATATCTTAGTAGTACTCTTAAAAACTGAAGTTCATCAAAAACAAGAAAAGTCTAAGAAATTGCAGTAGCCAAGGAGACACGACAACTAAATGTAATATAATATCCTGGATGGAGTCCTAGGACAGAAAAAAGGACTTTAGCTAAGAAATAAGGTAATCTGAATAAAGTACGGACTTCAGCTAATAAGAATAGATCACTTTTAATTCCTTAATTGTAACAAATGTAAAATATTACTAACAGGAAAAACTGGGCATGGGGTATATGGGAAATCTCTGTACCGTCTTTGCAATTTTTCTGTAAATCTAAAACTATTCTAAAATTAAGTTTAGTTTCTAAAATCACAGCCCTATTCCAACAGAATCTCTGGCCTTTGGTGTCCTGTAATCTGCAGTCAGCATACTCGAGTGCATCTAAGAAGCCCTAAAGTAGTGATTCTCAACCCTGAGCTGCTCATCAGAATCACTTAGGAAACTTGAAAACACAAAACAAAACAAAACAAAACAAAACAAAACAGACACTTAGACCCTATCCCCAGAAGTTGCAATTCAAATGGTATGAAGAGGGGTCAGACATGGGTCTTCTTGAAAGGTCCCCTGGGGATTCTATTTGTAGCCTGAGTTGGGATTTACTGCTTTTTTTTTTCTTCTATATCCAATATTTCCTCCTTCTTTACCCTTAAAACATTTAATCACTTGGCTGCTTAGGGGGGATAAAAAGAAACTATCATGGTCTGCAGAACGCAGGACCACTCCTAGGCAGCCAGCGCCCAGCCATCTCCCGGCTGTCCCTATGTCTACCCCCACTGCACCGCAGGCACCTAGCCCAGCGAGACTCTGCGTCTTGACAGCCCCACAGTCCACAGATAAGCCTCCACATTGCTAGGGGAACTCTCTTGCCTCTTCTGTCTGGCAAATTCTTCTTCATCTTTTACAACCTAGATCAGATGTCACCTCCTCTCTGAAGCCTTCCCACATAACATCCAAGAACTTAGTCACTTTCCTCTTTTGTCTTTCCACCATACTTTTTTAACACCCGTCTTCTCTCCCACTGCACTGAATTCAATTATTTGTTTGGGTGGCTCTGTCTCATCACTGGCATGTGAGCTCCTTGAGAAACTGAATCTGGCGCTGCTTATCACTCATACCCCCCACGCTCTCAGCAAGGTGCTGAACGCAGAGTAATTCCTCAATATTCATACAAATGGAAAGAATGAATAAATACATTAATGAACAAACTGGTTCTAGAGGCCTTAGCCTTGTGTTAGGGGAAATAAAATCCACCAGCTAAGAGAAGATCTCCCTACATATCAGATGGCCCATCTATTTTTGTTCATTTGCTCTGCAAGAGACATTCTGAATGTTTCCTTAATGTGTTTGTTAAGAAGAACTATATAGAGTAACTTAACGAATAGGCTCTCATGTACACAAGCCAGCCAGGATGTCAGTGATGCTGCTGAGAATACGGAAAGCAAGCAGACATCCCAGACTAAGGGAGCAAACACCTTGTAAGGAAGAATGTAAGCAGAGGCAGGGCCAGGAAACCAGTGAATGCCCAAGAGCATTTTTACTGTTTTGCCCTCAGCTTATCCCCTTGTAAAGCATGCACGGCAGCAGTTTTAAACCTCTCTTTTTTGTGGGAGAAAATTGAGTCTCAAAGAAGTTGGGAATGGGGATTGGTATCAGGACAAAGCCCAAAGCTGCCACCAAAAAAGAGAAATTGACTTAGGGCACCTTCTTTTACATTTGTAAAACTTCAAGAGAACCACACGTTCAGTTCTACATGTCCTTGTCCTGTGTTTGGAGAAGTAGCAAATCAATATCCCCAAACTCATTCAGTGAAGGAATAGGGCTGTAATCTAATCTTCCTATGACAAGAGGAAAGATTCTACATGGTTTAGAGAAGAGGATCTAGGGCCACAAACCATATGAGGATTGCATAAGAGTTATAAACCCCCTTTCCAGGGGAAAAAAATATAGTACTCAAGGTTCTGCATAAAAGCCAGAGTCTAAAAAGCTCTGAAATAAGAAGGGAATATCCACGAGTCCACAAATCCTGGGCAAGAATGCCCCAGTGAGATGGTTCTAGGGTTCCTCTAAATCAAGACATCCCTTAATTATCTTTTTTAAACCAAAGTGCTTAGTACAGGCTGTAACATAGTAGCCCCTCAATAAACGAAAGCTAATAATCCTAATGGTGTGAAAATAAATGTGAAATTGGTTTATTTCAATTGGTGAGAATAGAAATTCATCTGAAAGTAGCTTAAACAACATAGAGATTATTGGGGTCTCAGGTTTCTGCACAGCTAGAGCTCAGTGCTCAGATGATCTCGTCTAGAATCTCAAACTTGTCTCCTCTTTCTAGGATCTTGTTCTATTCTCAGCCAAGCTCTCTCTTTGTTGGGGCAAGATAGCTGTCGACTGCTCAAAATTCACATCCTATCCTTTCAGTAATTCCAGCAGAAGATTCCTAATAGTTTCAGCCCAAAAGATGGATGGTCTCATTTGGATCACTTCAAATCACTTGCCCGTTCTTGAGCCATTCTCTAGGCCTGAGGGACAGCGTATCCCAATGGCTTGGCTTCAATTTCAAGCCCACAGTGAGATCTAGAGGTGGGGAGGCCAACCACTCAAACCACACACAAACTGAGATTGAGGAAAGGGTGCCTCCCCAAGAAAAACTGGTGTGCTATTTCCAAAGGAAATGGGCGGTGATCTTGAATGGGCAGAACCAATCTCTGTCCAACACAATAATAATAAACAGCATTCTCACCTCCTGGGCTGTTGCTCTTTGGACTGGAAGCTGATGCTTACTCCCCCATGCTGGTCTTTTTTTTTTTTTTTTTCCCAGTGTTCCAGAATTCATTCTGCACTACACAAGTGCTCCGTGCAATACGTGCCCTCCATAGTACCCACCACCAGTCTCACCCAACAGCCCACCCTCCTCCCTTTCAAAACGCTCAGTTTGTTCCTCAGAGTCCACAGTCTCTCATGGTCCGTCTCCCCCTCCAATTTCCCCCAACTCACTTCTCCTCTCCATCTCCCCATGTCCTCCATGCTATTTGTTATGCTCCACAAATAAGGGAAACCATATGATAATTGACTCTCTCTGCCTGACTTATTTCACTCAGCATAATCTCTTCCAGTCCCGTGCATGTTGATATAAAAGTTGGGTATTCATCCTTTCTGATGGAGGCATAACACTCCATAGTGTATATGGACCACATCTTCCTTATCCATTCGTCCGTTGAAGGGCATCTTGGTTCTTTCCATAGTTTGGGGACCGTGGCCATTGCTGCTATGAACACTGGGGTACAGATGGCCCTTCTTTTCACTACATCTGCATCTTTGGGATAAATACCCAGTAGTGCAATTGCAGGGTCATAGGGAAGCTCTATTTTTAATTTCTTAAAGAATTTCCATGCTGTTCTCCAAATTGGCTGCACCAACTTGCATTCCCACCAACAGTGTAAGAGAGTTCCCCTTTCTCCACATCCTTTCCAACACATATTGTTTACTGTCTTATTGATTTTGGCCATTCTAACTGGTGTAAGGTGGTATCTCAATGTGGATTTGATTTGAATCTTCCTGATGGCTAGTGATAATGAACATTTTTTCATGTGTCTGTCAGCCATTTGTAAGTCTTCTTTGGAGAAGTGTCTGTTCATGTCTTCCACCCAGTTTTTGACATGATTATCTGTTTTGTGTGTTTTGAGTTTGAGGAGTTCTTTATGGATCTTGGATATCAGCCTTTTGTCTGTACTGTCACTTGCAAATATCTTCTCCCATTCCATGGGTTGCCTCTTTGTTTTGTTGACTGTTTCCTTTGCTGTGCAAAAGCTTTTGATCTTGATGAAGTCCCCAAAGTTCATTTTTGCTTTTGTTTCTTTTGCCTTTAGAGACATATCCTGAAAGAAGTTGCTGTGACCAATGTCAAGGAGGTTACTGCCTATGTTCTCCCATAGGATTCTAATGGATTCCTGCCTCACGTTGAGGTCTTTTATCCATTTTGAGTTTATCTTCGTGTATGGTGGAAAAGAATGCTAGAGTTTCATTCTTCTACACACAGCTGTCCAATTTTCCCAGCACCATTTATTGAAGAGACTGTCTTTTTTCCACTTGTATATTTTTTCCTGCTTTGTCGAAGATTATTTGACCATAAACTTGAGGGTCCCTATCTGGGCTCTTTACTCTGTTCCAGGGTCTTTGTGTCTGTTTTTGTGCCAGTACCATGCTGTCTTGGTGAGCACAGCTTTGTAGTAGAGCTTGAAATCAGACAATGTGACGTCCCAGTTTTGCTTTTCTTTTTCAACATTTCCTTAGCAATTTGGGGTCTCTTCTGGTTCCATACAAATTTTAGGACTGTTTGTTCGAGCTCTTTGAAAAATGCCAGTGGAATTTTGATTGGAATGGCATTGAAAGTATAGATTGCTCTGGCAGTATAGACATTTTAACAATGTTTATTCTTCTGATCTATAAGCATGGAATGGTCTTCCATTTTTTGGTGTCTTCTTCAATTTCTTTCATGAGTGTTCTCGAGTTCTTTGAATATGGATCCTTTACCTCTTTGGTTAGGTTTATTCCCGGTTAAGTTATGGTTCTTGGTGCTATAGTAAATGGAATCAATTCTCTAATTTTCCTTTCCATACTTTCATTGTTAGTGTATAAGAAAGCCATTGATTTCTGTACATTGATTTTGTATCCTGCCACATTACTGAATTGCTGTAGGAGTTTTAGTAGTTTGGGGGTGGGGTCTTTTGGGTTTTCCATATAAAGTATCATGTCATCTGCAAAGAGAAAGAGTTTGACTTCTTCATTGCCAGTTTGGATACCTTTTATTTCTCTTTGTTGTCTGATTGCTGGGACTTCTAGTACTATGCTGAACAAGAGTGTTGAGAGTGGGCATCCTTGTGTTCCTGATCTCAAAGGGAAGGCTGTCAGCTTTTCCCCATTGAGGATAATATTCGCTGTGCGTCATGGTGATCATGGCAAAATAAGATGGAGTTGCTGGAAGGCATTGGGGAGCCCACTGACCTCTTCATCCCAATAATAGCTCTATACAGGGCTATTTTTCATTTATTTTTTATTCATTTTCATTTCAACTCCTCTCCTTTGGAGAGCACAGCTCTAGTAATAGAAACTCTCCCATCTCCTGCCGTCTTATCTCTACCAGTCAACAGCCACTGTTAAAAGGAGGCTCAGGTGTAGTTTTGTTCCTCTACCTAACCCTGAAGGCTATCTTTATTTTCTCCCCTACTGAGTGGTTTGGTGACTGTCTGCTTTAATCATTAGACAGATTTAGAAATTTGCTAGAGGGAACAACTGCAATCCTTACAGAACCAGGATACCTGAAGTGTTTTTTTTTTTTTCTATTAATGACCTCAGCCCTGAAAAGGAATCTGAGCACCAATGATAGATTGCCACCCTTCAGGCCTTGGGAACAGAGACTGGCCTCTCTACCCCTTTGTCCTCCATCAGCAGCTGGCCCCAAGACACTGCTGGTTTCGATTTCACAAAGTAAAATGCTTTCAACTCTGTCTCCTCCTTCCAGCCTGCTCTGGGCCATAGCCCAGCTCAGGTGAGCTCCCTTTTCTGATAGTAACTCAAAGAGCCCCCTCAGAAGCCCAAGAAGAAATGATCTGCTTATAGCCTAGAAGATACGCATATAGGTTTGTCTGAGAAGAGAGTTCAGCTCTTTACAGGATAGAGAGTTTTAGATGGGAGGGAAGAACATTTATGGAAATAAAAAGGTAAGAAGACTAAGAGTTGTTTTCTAGGCAACCAAATTCTGTTTCTTTTCTAAGGTCAAGGAAAAGAGTCCAGTGGTAATCTTCTCAACACTAAAATCTGCTTTTAAATGCTCAAAGGCCCTCTCCAGTTCTCTCTTTCCCTCAATATAAAAAATCAACCTCCTGAAAGTGCGCCCTCCTGATCCTGTATGATCTGTCTTCTACTTACATGTCCTGTGTAAATTCTCTTTTCTTTATACCTCCACTTTTCCCCAACATGCTTTAAAGAGCAGATCTTGAGCTTTTGCCAGAAAGCTTACAAGCTGTTCTCTCTTTCTAATGTGTTTCTCTATTTGGTTACTGTATTACTTTCCTTTTGCCACAGCTGACATACCACAAACTTTGTGGTTTAAAACAACACAGTGTATTTTCTAACAGTTCTGGAGGCCAGAGCTCCAGTTGGTTTCCCTGGGCTGAAACCAAGTCAGCAGGGCCATGCTCCCTCCAGAGTCTCTAAGGGAGAATCCATTTGGTTGCCTTTTCCAGCTTCTAGAGCGACATTCCTTGCATTCCCTGCCCCTGGTCCCTTCTTCCTCTTCAAAGCAGCCGAACATTTTGCTTCATTGCTCACAGAGCCTTCTTCTGGTGTCTGAAATCTCCCTATGCCTCGTTCTTGCAAGGACACTTGTGCTTGCATTTAGGGCCTGCCAGGATAATCCAGGATGATCTCCTCATCTCAAAATCCTTAGCGCAATCACATCTGCAAGCCCCTTTTGCTATATAAGATAATATCCTCTCATTGTCCAGGAGGTTAGGACCTGGATATCTTACGGAGGTTCATTACCAGCCTTCCACATGCACTTCCTGCACATCTATCAGTGGTCGCCTTGGACATCAGCTGCTCCAGGACATCTGTTGCTCCAGGACACCTTCACTGTTCACATCTCTTCTCAGCTCAAGGTTATATGTCCTTACCTCCTCTGTACTTCGAGCACACTACAGGATGTGACACTGCGCAGGCTGGTTCCCTAACTAAACTCATCTCTTTGAAGGCAGGGAGAAGATCTAATGCATAGAAAGATATATCGTTTATGGAAGGGCATGTAAAAAAAAGAAGTAGGGGAAATGAAGGTACAGGACAATGGGTACAATGTGGGCACTGGCTAAAGAGCACCTCTTGCGTGTCTGGAAAGATATAAGACAACTTTGATCTGTGGTTACCTCTGGAGAGAGGGGCAGGAGAGAAGAGGAGGGCTTCTACTCCACTCCTGGGTTGCTCTGCTTTTATCCTGAGAATGTGCTCATGAACCACCTGAGAACTTGAACAGTCACATACTTGAGATTCTGTCCCACTTTCCAGATTTCTACTTAACCAAACAGTTGTGTGTGCGTGTGTGTGTGCGTGTGTGCGTGTGTGTGTGTGTGTGTGTGTGTGTGTGTGTGTTACAGTGCTCTACAGGCCCCAGTTTGAAAATAATTGCAATAAGTCAAGCAGAGAGAGTCAATTATCATATGGTTTCACTTATTTGTGGAGCATAACAAATAGCATGGAGGACATGGGGACTTAGAGTGGAGAAGGGAGTTGGGGGAAATTGGAAGGGGAGGTGAACCATGAGAGACTATGGACTCTGAAAAACAATCTGAGGGTTTTGAAGGGACGGGGGGGTGGGAGGTTGGGGTACCAGGTGGTGGGTATTATAGAGGGCACGGATTGCATGGAGCACGGGGTGTGGTGCAAAAATAATGAATACTGTTATGCTGGAAATAAAAAAAAAAAAAAGAAAATAATTGCAAAAAGACCACTTAGCCTTAAAGTCTCATTACTTGGTCTATCACCAAAGCCAAAAAAATATTCCAAGATTTCAAGTCCTGCCAGCCCCTTCTTCTGGAAGTATCCATTTATGGTAGGACATGATCAGAAAAAAACGATCTATAGTCAGTGAGAGAGCCAAGTTGCCCACACCATGGAGCCAACATCAACTACTGGTATTTAAGGATAAGTTAGAGCTAAGTTAACTGCTTACCCAACCCTCTGGCACAGGGAAGGGAATCCACAGCCATCACATTCAACGGGAGATGTAACCAACCAGCCAGCATCCAGCAGATGTCACCAGGACTGAGTTAAGCCAATTGTTCCGATTAAAGTATACTAACTACAGAAATGCTGACTCATGTCTGCAAAAATTTGCCCTAACACACGTCCAAAGATGCAAGGGAATGCCCAGAGAAACCCATGTGTGGCACAAGAAATACCTGTAAGCAGTCATTGAAAGAGAAAGCTGCAGAGACTCAGAATGATAAAGATATCACCAACAAGAAATTTCTGATAAGCAAGTTCAGGGCAAGAGACAGGCAAGGAGAAAATATTTGCCACACACAGCAAAAGATTATTATCTAAACACACATATTTAAAAATTTCTCTCAAAAGAGTAAGAAAAAGGCAAGCAGCCCAATTGAAAACCAAGCAAAAGATATAAGCAAGTATTTCATAGAGAACAGCATGCACTACATGGTCCATAAATACATGGGAAAATGCCCCAAATCACTATATGGTTGGGAAAATGCAAATATTCTCATAATCTATTTGTAGAGGGGAAAATTGTTACTTAGTTTTATGAAAAATGTGGGTGTATCTAAGAAACTTTAGAATGCATATATCTTGGCGTTCCTGAGTATGAACCCTAGGGAAAAATTCACATACCTGTGAAAAGTGAGAACTGGACTTTCACTGGAACATTGTTTGTTATTGTGAAAATTTGGAAATAATCAAAGGTATAGTAAGAGATTAACTGCTAAGTAGAGTATAAAACAACCATATTAAGACATACTATGTACAAGGTTAAAAGAATAATGTATATCTTTTATACACGGACATAAAAAGACCTCTAAGATACCCTAAAATATTTTTTAAAGAATATTGAGGAATTATATTTACAAATTATTTCTAGATATCTATATTTAAATACATAGACAATAGTCAGGAAAAGTATAATCCAAATTACTAATAGTAATGACAGGATTGGTTCTCTCCAAACTCTCTTTCCCAGTATAAATTATGCAAATGTGGCTTTAGAGAGCACATAGGAAAAGAAATTAAAACTATTAGCTGATGCTATAAGCTTAAAATCACTATGTAGCTACCACAATAGCTAAAAACAAATTTTATTCACATTAACAGAATAGGTCCTTGGAATTTTTTAGGGTTACTGGCTGATGACTTTTGAGAACATCCCAATTTGCAAATTCCATCGCTATGCATTCCACATCACTTCTACTACATTTATGAGGTTAATTCATGCTATTTTTCTATTAATTACTGAAAGAACACTAATAAAATATCCCAGTACAATTCTGGATTTTTCCATTTATCACGTTGGTTATGTCATTTTTTGTTTCATATATATTGAAGCTCTTTTAATAGAGGCATAAACCATATTAGACTACTGAGTAATTCCTGACAAAGTGACAATTTAATTAATACGAAATATTCTTCTTTAACGCTGTATTACTCCTTTATCTTGACGTCCACTTTGTCTAATATTTATATAGTCACATCTGCTTTCTTAAACTTAATGTTAACCTGGTATATTTTCTCATCCTTTTGCCTTCAATGCGTGTCTTTATGTTTAAAATGTTCCACAAACGGCATATACTTAGGTCTTACGTTTTTATCTAACCAGACAATTCTGCCATGTACAGGAAGTGTTTTGTTCATTAACACTTGATGCGATTACTGGTGAGGTTATGCTTAAGCCCATCATTTTGGTATGTGTTTTCCATTTACTCCATTTACTCCATCCGTTCCTTTTTTCTTCTTTTCCTCCATTAATTTGGGTAAATTATGTATTTTTCTGTATTGCAAATGCCTCTCCTTTATTTGACCTTTGAGCTTCATCACTGTTTTATTTTTAGTAATTTCCCTAGAGCAGCACTAATAGAAATACAAAGTATACCACATGTGTAATATGACAGAATATCTCATTTTTCCACTTGTTACGTTAACAAAATTTTTAAAGGTGAAATTAATTTAACAATATATTTTACTTAATCCAACATACCCAAAATATCATCACTTCAACATGTAACAAGTACTGAGATATTTTACATTCCAAAATTACATTCATACCAAGTCTTTGAAATCTGATCTCAATTTTATACCTACAGCATGTCCCAGCACTTAAAGGTAGTTCTACAAGAACAATAAAGTGGTGTTTCATGGAAGAATGTGGATGCCACTTAGTTTCTCATTTAAATTTTAATAATTAAAATTGCAAATTTACTTCCTTAGCTTCACTAGCCATATTTCAAGGGCTTACTTAGTAGCCACATGTGGCTGGTGGGAAGTGTGTTGAACAGAACAGCTCTGGAGTTTATACCATATAAGTTTAACTTCTTATAGTCTAGCCTAAAATAATACTCTAGGACTTCATTAACAACAGAGTACTCCTACGACAGCATGATTCCACTTATCCCTGCCCGTCCTTTGTGCCAATATTCACGTATCTTTTTCTCCTATCTCTATTATAGACCTCACAACACATGGCTATAATGTTTGTTTCAAACAGTCAGGAGTCTTTTAAAGCTTAGCTATATATTTAGTGTGCATAAAAATTTTCTTCTAAAAATTAGATTTTCAGGCTGCCTGCATCTTTACCCTTTCTCGTGCTCTTCAGTCTTTACTGTAGACCTGAGTTCCTATCCTGTATCGTTTCTCTCTGGCTTGAAGAACTTTCTGGAGCATTTCTTACAGTGCATTTCTGCAGGAACAAATTCATCCAGCTTTCCTTCACTTAAAAATGTCTTCATTTTGCCCTTGTCTTTAAAGTATATTTACTCAGGATACAGGATTCTATAGAGAGAGTTTTGTTTTTACTTCAGCCCTTGAAATATACCATTCCAGTGTCTTCTGGTCTCCGCTGTTTCTGATAAGGAATCAGCTTTAATTCTTGCGTTATTCCCAGGTATCTAATGTACATGTATTTTTCATGTCTGATCTTAATATTTCCTCTTTAACTTTCATTTTTGCCGGTTTGACTATAATATCTTAGAAAGATGTTTTGTTGTTTTAATTTATCCTACATGATGTTCTCTGAACAGTTCTGTTAATTTTGAGGTGGGGGGATTTTCTTGTAGCTTCTGTTTACATGAAGTTTTTATTACTGACATTGCATTTTTCAATTCTAGGATTTCCACTGGATTCTTTTTTATAGGTCTCAAATCTCTTTGGAAATTCCCCATCATTTTATTCATTTATTGAAATGACTCATTGCTATAGATTTTCTGTAGACTCATTTTCTATACATTTGTACTAACTTGTTATTTTAAAGTTGTTACCTGAAAATTTTAATATCTGAGTGGCCCCTGTTGACACATTTTCCCATCTTTTGCAAGTCCTGTAAATTTTATTTTATGTTAAACACTCTTTCTAGGAATAGTTCCTCCCTCCAAAATTGACGTCTACTTTGTCTAATATTTATATAGCCACATCTGCTTTCTTAAACTTAATGTTAACCTGGTATATCTTCTCCCATCCTTGGCCTTTAATGTGTGTCTTCGTATTTAAAATGTTTCACAAATGACATATAGTTAGGTCTTACATTTTTATCTAATCTGACAATTCTGTCATGTACATGAAATGTTTTGTTCATTTATACTTGATGCGATTGCTGGTGAGGTTATGTTTAAGTCCAACAATTTGGTGTGTGTTTTCCATTTACTCCATTTACTCCGCCTGTTCTTTTTTTCTTTTCCTCCATTAATTTGGATAAATTGGGTATTTTCTAGTGTTGCAAATGCCTCTCCTTTATTTGACTTTTGAGCTAGATCACTTTGCATCCACAGCTCTCTGGCAACTTTAAAGAAAAGCATGAATCTGTTGCTCTTGCTGGCTTAGTGACTCGTAGTTGTGTTGTTGAGGTGACGGTCTTTCACATTTTCCTATGTCCCGGCCAAAAATGAAACACCTCATTTAGGTTTTGTTGTATAATAAACTCTCCCCAAAACCAGTAGATTAAAACAACACTCATGAGTTTAGTTCACATGTCTGTAGACTGGCACTTAGGTCTGAGGTCCCCGGGATGGTTCTTCGGATCTCTGCTGGGGTGTCTTGCATCCGCAGCCAGCTACTGGTCGGGCTGGAGGATGCACTTTAGAGGATTGGCTGCCCGCCAGCTGTACAACAATGTGGGCAACTGGGTGACCTGTATCTCACCCTCCAGCAGGCAAGCTCCAGTTTGTTCTCAGAGCAGCCAAGACAGCAAAATCAGCCAGAGCATGAAGCTCTTGAGGACTAAGCTCCAAACTGGTGCACTGTCACAGTGGCCACACTCTACTGGCCCAACAAATTATAAGACCAAAGCAAATTTAAGAGATGGTAACATAAACTCTGTAGAAGGAGATGCAATATCACAGCCATGGCATGTGTTGTGAAAGAGGTAAGAACTGCACATTTTTTTCCTTTTGCAATCTACAAAAGTATAACATTTTGTTCTTTTTAGCATTTTTTTTAACATTTTTAATTTTAAGCACTCAAATCACCTTTTCTGAAAGAACAACAAAATCTACTCTTTTAATGTTTCTCGGGAAAAAATTAATGAATCACAGACTGTAATCAGTCAAAATTGAGAGTGTTCAACCCATGAATACCAACAATGTAGGGTAATCGTATAATGACTTTAGGGAGACAGAGGCAGGTTTTATTCTACTCTAGCCCCGTGAGTCTGCATTTGGAACAGTGTTTTGATTTGGAGAGGGATATCATAAAAATAGCAATGTCAACCTGGGGCATTTGGGTAAGAAATCAGTTCAGGCCAGGAATCAAAATCACATCATAAGACAGATGGCTAAAGAAATCAGAGCTCTTTTTCTTTTGGAGAAGAGAATCTTCAAAAGTGAAGCTGGTCAGCTTCAAATATCTATAGATTTGTTTGGTTTAATGATTAATTTTAAAATCAGAAATAAAAAGTCATTTTCTTTCCTATATTATTTTTAGTGATGTAATTCATATGCCATAAAATTCACCATTTTATTTTTTAGGGTTTATTTATTTATTTACTTATTTTTAATTACGTTATGTTAGTCACCATACAGTCTTTGCCATTTTAATTTTTTTTAAAGATTTTATTTATTTATTTGACAGAGAGAGAGATATCACAGGTAGGCAGAGAGGCTGGCAGAGAGAGAGGGGGAAGCAGGCTCCCTGCTGAGCAGAGAGCCTGACAGGGGCTCAATTCCAGGACCCTGAGATCATGAGCCCCCCCCCAGGCACCCCAAGTCTTTACCGTTTTAAAGGATACAATTAAATGGTCTTTATTATATTCAAAATGTTGTATGACTATCACCACTAATTCCAGAACACATTAACCACCCCAGAAAGAAACTCTGGGCCCACTAGCAGTCACTCCCCATTCCTCCTTCATTACAGCTGTTGGAAATCACTAAATCTACATTCTGTCTCCATAGATTTGCCTGTTCTGGGCATTTCAAATAAACGGGTCCATATAATACATGGGTCTTTCCTGACCAGCTTCTGTCCTCTGCATGATACATTCAGTATTCACGCATTCTGTAACGTGTACCAGTATGGGTTTTTTTTTCCTTTTTATGGCTGGATAATATTCCATTATATGAATAGATGATATTTTTTTAACCATTGTATCAGTTGATGAACAATTGGGTTGTTTCCACATTCTGGCTATTATGAATAATACCGCTATAAACATTCACGAAGATGCTTAAACGTAACATTTCAATCTTCTCATTTGGGTTTACTTTTTAAGGTAATTCCAGTTCAAAGAGCAAAGCATTTTCCACCAAAGTAACTCTGTTCACAATGGAATAAGCTTCCCCGAAGACAGTAAACGATTTGTCTCTGGAGTGGTAGAAGGGGAAATCAGATGAGATTCTGGATGGGCTATGTGGGGTGTTGGGCTACCCAGAGACAGAAGTATAGGGTTTAGAAGTAAATATTCTGGAGCTTATCTGTTTGAGTTCAAACGTCTACTGCTATTTGCCAGCTGTGTGACTTTGGGTGACCACATAATCTGGTTTACCTTCTGAATTTCCTCATATTTAAAATAAAGGCACCTAACTCCCTGGGATTAAATTACACACTAGGTGCAAAGCTCCTGACACAAAGCCTGGCACAGAACACGTGCTCAAACAACACAAGCCACTACTGCTACTGTGATCATCATGAGACTTGAGTTTTAGAAATCCTTTTTTAAAATACAAATTGAATATCCCTTTATCATTTTACTCTTCCACTCCCTCACTCATTTATCAGTTCCTCATTGTTTTTCTCTCCAAATAATTTTGCCAGAAATAAATATGTTAAAAAATAACTGGAGGGGTGTCTGGGTGGCTCAGTCATTAAGCTTCTGCCTTCAGCTCAGGTCATGATCCTGGGGTCCTGGGATCGAGCCCCACATTGGGCTCTCTGCTCAGTGGGAAGCCTGCTTCTCCCTCTCCTACTCCCCCTGCTTGTGTTCCTGCTCTCGCTATCTCTTTGTCAAATAAATAAATAAAACCTTAAAAAAGAAAGGAACTGGAAACTGGGGTGCCTGCATGGCTTAGTCAGTTAAGCGTCCAACTCTGTTTGGGCTCAGATCTCAGGGCATGAAGTCAAGGCCCGAACTGGGCTCTGCTCAGTGGGGAGTCTGCCCGAGATTCTCTCCCTCACCCTCCGCCCCTCCCCCATCCATGTGGGCAATCCCTTTCTCTCTCTCAAATGAATAAATAAAGAAAAATTTTTTTAAAAACTTGGAGATTAACCCAAACTCTCCACTATTCCACAGAGAATTGGTTTGTTTCAGATTTAAATAAGTGGATTAAAAGGTGCGTCTGTAGCCAAGGTCTAACTCCCTGAGAGGAATCCTATCTCCCTTGTGTCAGTGGGGCCACTGCTGGGCCCAATGACTTTATCCGTGTTCCTTGCAACTTGCGCATGAAGGAGCTCAGAGAGCTCATTCGGTCCGTCTGAGCTTCCACGAGCAGTAAGCCTGGAGTCAAACGCAGTCTACAAGGAGGGCGGAGCGGGGACCTCAAACTTGGGTCCAGAACTCTGCTGAGTGTGCTAACAAGCCAAGAGTTCATCAAATTAATTAATGAGGTTGTTGAAATGCCAACATTTCCTTATGCAACAAAGCAAACGCATATATACGAATGCACACGCACACACATACACATTAGTATATACTACTCACAAGGCACCACGCACAGACCCTGAGCATTTGACCTGTGTTACTTAGCTCAAACCTCCTAATAGTTCCATAAAGAGGTACTCTTGTTATTATTATTATTATTATGCCCATTTTACAAATGGGTAAATGGAGGCACAGAAAGATCAGCACCTGTCCAAGATGATCTAGCCAATAAGTGGCAAACCTGGAACCCCAGACCTCGTCCTAGATCCCATGCTGTCGCCCACTGTGCTATGCTGCTACTAGCATAGAGACAGAAAACCCGACGGTGTGGTGATTTCCCTACTTATTAAATATCTACTTCCCCCCGATGCCCTCCTTGTTAGGTGCAAAATCTCCTGGGGTCAGAAGAGAGGCCCTACATCCTAACGTCACTGTAGCAATCTGAGTCCTAAGCAGGAATTCCGCAGTACTCCCAGACCCAAAGCCAGAAGAGTGGCAAAAGCACCCTTTCGCAAGAAGCCCAGGGTGCTCTCGCCGTTATGACTGCTCTTGCCCGGTTTTCCTCTTTCCAGAGAGCGCTGCTCCTCTCTCTGCTTTTGGCTATTAGTTCGCCTCAGCAGGCTTATACCCAGTAACTCTGAGCTCATTTCGTCTAGCCAGAGACGGGTGGCTCTTGACCTGCCCTCTGCCTCCAGCACAAGCAGCGAGGCCCTGCATCCCACAGATTAGTAATAATGGCTCAGCCTCTTTTTTCCCGATGCTCCAAGGCCGGAACTGTAACCTCCTGTGCCCCCTCTACCTCAGATGACACGTCACCCTTTGCTCTGGCCTCCAGTCAGACCTGCCAGTGAGACAGGTCCCCACACCAGTGGGCAGCTGGCTTCGGAATTCTCTCAGAAAAATATCTGCTCTTGCTTTAGCATCACATAATTCAATTAGCCTTCACCCATTGCGGAGACACCCTGAAGCTCGAAGAACCAAATGTCATCTTTGAAGAAAGCATCTGAAATTGCCCACATTCAACATCACCGCGTTATTTCCAAACACTTCGAAAGCTAGGTTTGCATATTTTACTTTCATATGACTGAATTAGTTCATGCCCCCAAACCCATTTTATGGTTAAAAAGAATGATACCAAGAGGTTTTAAATTATTTACTTTACATCAGTGGCTCTCAAAATTTAGTGTGTGTGAGATATACAGCAGAAGAGCAACAAAAATGAATTTATTCCAGTTTTTCAAAACTGGAACCTTCAGAAGGGAACTTTTACTGTTGCCTCCCTCCCCACCCCGCACCCCCGCCCCATTTATTCTGATGCAAGTGCAAGTGGACCAGTGCTTTGAGAAATACTGCGACAGAGTAAGCAAGGAGTCTGAGAACAGGATTCAGGGGTCTATGAGCGTGGATAGGAAAAAAAGTTTTACATCCTTGCTTTCAGGATCTTCTTTTTAAAAAAAAAGATTTTATTTATTATCTGACAGAGAGAGCTCACAAGTAGGCAGAGAGGCAGGCAGGCGGCAGGGTAGGGGGGAGAAGGCTCCCCGCTGAGCAGAGAGCCCAATGCAGGGCTTGATCCCAGGACCCTGAGATCATGGCCTGAGCCGAAGGCAGAGGCTTAACCCACTGAGCCACCCAGGTGCTCTTACTTTCAGGATCTTCTCACTGAATTTAGCATTCCCTCGATAACGAAAATAAGCAACGGACCATAGCTGTATTAACAGTGCCTGTGCGTTTGTCACCAAAACAAATCACAGATATTTCTGTATCACACAGGCTTTGCAGATATGTCAAAATATCTTTCATATTCACCAGTTCTTTGAAATTATAGTTGTTAGGAGACTGGCTACTACATCTCATCAGTATATATTTTTTAAAAGCACGTTGCAAATATTGTTTTATTTAGTATTCTGATCATTATAACTTAATGGAATTGGCACCTTTGTAATCTAACATATATTTTTATGCATTTAAAAAATGTTATTCAGAGGAGAGATCCACAGGTCTCACCAGACTTCTAAAGGGCTCCTTGCTTAAAAAAAAAAAAAAAAAAAGTATAGAAACCTCTATTGTCCGACCTCCCCCGACCACGTAGATGTTTATGGAAGTTGGTTGGCGATGGTCAGCTGAGTCAAGAGAAGCCATTCAGGTTCTCCCTCTTGACTTAAGTGACAGCCTGCTGTCCGTGGACGGAGAGTCCAGGGCTAAGAGGTCTGCAGAACCAGGGTTGCAGTGAGTTCCACTGAAACCACAGAGAAGTGAGGAGGCCGAGTGAGCTGGCTTTCAGAAAGAAACCAGCAGGCACAGAAAGGAAAGCAAAAATCCACTGCATGATCTATTCTGATTCATTCTATTCTATGATCCAAGAGGGACTAAAAGAGCAAGACCATTCCAGCTGCCCCATGGGTCAGTGGCTTTCCCTGCCCCAGACACTCATGAGATTCTCTCCTTCCATTTCTCTTCCCTTTCCTAGCTGAGGTTTCTGCTCCTCACAACCAAGGCCTTGACTGCACCTGCCCACCTGCCCCTTCTTGTCCATTTAACTGCACCTCTCCATGTTCACCGCACCATCAGTTAGCCATCGAATGGCAAAGACTTCCCGAGTGCATCCTCTGCCGCTTTCTGTTCGTAAGAACATAGGCGAGTGGCCTCGCCTCTCTGTGCTTCATTGTCTTACCTGGAAGATGAGGACATTAACAGTATCTACCTAACATGAGCAACAAATGAATTACTATATGTAAAATGTATGTCTGGTAGAGAGCAAGTGCTTGGTAACTGCATGCAATTATGAGGCTCATTGTCCCCAAGTCGCAGGCCTTGGACTCTACCCAATCTGGACCTGCTCACCTCATTTTTCAGCACAGTCCTAATCAGAACTAACAGTGATGTACAGGCCTAGTTTGGGGCCGGGCGTATTCACAAATTGGCATTCTCCAATCAGCAACCTTAGACTTGCTCTTTGTAAGAAGTTTCCTTTGTAGGATCATGAAGATTCCTTCTTGGAACCCTGTTCAATTATTAGAATGGATTTACTTACTCATGAGCTCATTGTTTCTCTTATGCTGAGGTTACTCTGTTTGTTTGGACCAAAGTACATCACATCTCCACTAACTATTGGGCAAATGGCTCGGAGCCATGCTAAGGCTAGGACCCCCCAGCACAGGGGTGTGGGGGATACAGACGAGGAGTCCTGTACATTCCAGGGAGTACTGTTACAAATGTATCTCTGAACTGATACATTAGCTCCAAAAAAGGACAGCCCCTTACCATGCACACCTCCTCCACTGTGTGACCTAGGTACGTCCACTCCTGTTTACAGACACCATCTACAGCCCCGGCTCTCAGCTCAAATGCATGGTGCGGCAGCTGCTCCTTCCTTCATGCACACCTGCCCCAGGGGCTGTCAAAGATACAGATTTACAGAAAGCTTGTTCTGAGGGTCCAATTCCAGATCTCAGATCTATTTGGCTTAAACTCCGTACCTCTCTCATTGACATACTCATCAGGGAAGTCACCTGGGGTTGAAGTGGAATGCTAGAAAACCTTGTCTGTGATTTTTTTCCTAACCGTCAGGCAGTTTCACTGCTGCCTTGAGGTTTAGATTTTTTTAAGTGATTGATGGGGGAAAAAAACTTCTAAAGTTCAATTACACTAAGACCTTCAGTCCAAAGAAGATGAATAATTTAATCAACCAGGATAAAAGCTAGTCTAATTCTTAAAGTCTGCAAACAGAGATTGCGAAATCCCCCCCATTCCTTTATTGTACACGTTAATCATGTTACCATATGAAAGGTTATCTGAACAGCAATCCTAATATTACCAACAGTAAGTATGTAATAAATAGTAGTTACGTGCCACATACTTTCTAAGTATAATGCTAGCTGATTTAACTTTCGCAAAAGAAGAAGTAGGGGGGCACCAAGTTGGCTCAGTGGGTTAAGCCTCTGCCTTCAGCTCAGGTCATGATCTCAGGGTCCTGGGATCGAGCCCCACATCGGGCTCTCTGCTCAGCAGGGAGCCTGCTTCCCTTCCCTCTCTGCCTGCCTCTCTGCCTACTTGTGATCAGTCTCTCTCTTTCCCTCTCTCTCTCTGTATCAAATAAATAAAATCTTAAAAAAAAAAAAACCAAGATGAAGTAGGTGCCAACATGATTTGCTATGTTCGTTTCTCCGTACCATAGCCACAGTGATGCTCCAGACTGTAAGCCCCGTCAGCATGGGTGTTCGGGGCCTGAAATGTAGACCAGAGCCCCTGCCAGCTCACTATGGACATTAACAAGATCAACAAATCGCCCTGCACTGTTGGGTCAGAGAGACTTAAGGAACTGCTACTGCAAACATCCTGACGGCCACACAGTGGGGTTCTTATATCAGAGGTTCCCAGCCCAGCTTCACAACAGAATCATATGGACAGATTCAAAAAAATAATGCCTGGGCCCATCCCAATGGAATGGGGTTAGTAAGACATAATCACTGTCATAAATACAATCATAAATAATATGGATTAGGGTACATGGAAAGTTTTCCAGCCTGAGGTTTGGAGGGAGAGAGAAACAGCAACGCCTTGATGAGTATCTAGAATAATTTAACGATTTTAATGACAATTTAAGACAACAGCAGCTTACAGGTATCTTTAAGTACCAAATGGTTACATTCATTAAACAATAACAAGGAGTGTTCAGGTGTCTAAGTTGGTTGTGATTATTCTGAGAAATGTGACAGCTTTCCTGATCTACCCGCAGATTCTCCTATCCCAGCCAGTTTAATTAACTTTTGTCATGTGGTTCACTGAGTCTAGAAATGCAAAATTATCTGACTGTGTCCAGAGATTTGTTGAACATAACCTGAAAAAAAAAAAAACTACTTTTCATTTACTATACAGAGAGAAAAGGAGAAGGAAGGAGGAATTCAAAAACAACATAAATGTATCACTGCAATTCCATTTTCCTAGAGATACCCTTTGTCTCAAAAACAAAGAGAAATTAGTTGGACATGTGACAAACAGACAAAAACCAAAAATAATGAAAACTTGTTCTGGAAAAAAAAAAATCCCCATTATTAGTATGCCTGGGGAGATGGCATCGACCCAGCAGCTGGGCTCAGCTAGTCTCCGAAGATAAGCAGGGAGGAGTGAAGCAGAGGCCGTTACAGAGATGGGGCTGCTGATACCCGGAAGAGAGCCACCCTCTTGATAATTGGCTAAGATTTTAAAATTAAAATAAAAATACTGCTCATCTGGCTGACCCAGATTGCAGAATGACGAGTGCATACAAATTCTCCTTCGGTGGGAAAGACGTCTCTGGGCAAAGGAAGATGGGCTTCAGGTGCCCCTTTTGAAGACGAGCAAACACTCTGAGCTGTAGCAGTCACAGGGTCCCTCTCCGGCCCAGCAGCTCGGTGTTGATGGCATGAACAGCGGAGGCCCGCCTCCCTGGGTTTTCAGCTCGCTACTCAATACGGCCTGAACGCGGTGGGGAAAGGAAGCCAGGGACTTCTGGCCCTTTCTCAGGGGCTTTGAGAGAGGGATTTTAGGAGTCAGAGAGATGAGGATCCTGTTCATAAATGGCCATCAGTTTTCTGCAACATATTTGCCCGTGAGATAAGCAAACACAGCTTCTAAAAACTAGATTCACAAGCAGTCCTTGGGAAGTGCAGTAGTCCAGAAAGACAAAGCCTAGAGCTTAAAAAAAAAAAAAAAAATTTTTTTAAAGGAAGAAAATTTTCCTGCTAAGTACCACACACACACACACACATACACACACACACACCTGGAAGACATTGTTAATCAATCATGGCTGTCACCCCCTCTCAGTCCAGATGTGAGCAGAATCCTCGACGTCTTATTCTAGGTATTTACTACCAGTCAGTTCAAGTTAGCGCTTATGATGAGTCCTGTGATCTCCATCTCTGAATCTGAGATTAGACAGAACTTCTGATGCACGGGGGAAAATCCAAGCGCATGCCAAGCATTACATGACGAAAACACTGTTGGCCAGCTACCCAACAGTCATCTCCCTTCCTCGAAAAACCTCCAGTTGTGCTCAAGTATTCTCTCTCTCTCTCTTAACATCTTAATTTAATTTTATTTTTTTCATGTTCCTAAATTGATTGTTTATACACCACACCTACAATATGTGCCCTTCTTAATACCCACGACCAGGCTCACCCATCTCCCCATCTCCCTCCCCTTCATAACCCTCGGTTTGCTTCCTAGCTCTTCGCAAAGCTACGGGCCTCAAGAGAGGTGGGCCCCGTTCTCTTCCCAGGAAGTCAATTATGCATGGTCCAAGCCAATCACGGTGCTCTGTTTCATGGGCCGCTGATTGGTCTGGCTGGGACACATGCTGACCAATGAGACTTAACCAGAGGGCTTCGGGGAGCATCTGGGAAAGGTTTCCTTTTAGCCGGGAAGGACAGAAGAGAGGGGAGGAGAGAACGGAAGGAAGAGAGGGAGAAAGGAAGACAGGTAAGAATAAAGGAAAGGAGAGGTAGTGGGGAAGAAGGGGGAAGAAAGAGAGAGCAGGCCTCTCTTCTGCCGGATGTTTGGATGGAGAACTTGAACCATTTTGCTACCAAGGGAAAGGCAAGGCTGAAACATAAGTCATCATGCAAAGATTATCAGAGTAAAATGATAGGAAAGAAAACCTGGGCTTTTCATCCCCTCCAGGACTTCTAACTGTGGAAAATAAGGAATCCTCTCTACCGTTCAAACTAGCTGAGTGAGGGATTTTGTTTCTTGCCACCAGAAGTTCCCAACTAATGTACCGGAGAGGCTCTCAGTAGATGGGCAGAAAAGAATTCGAGAAAACAGAACAACAGCCACAAAATTTAGAGAAAGCATCACCACGAATTATGGATGTCAGCAAGCCAGGGATCTGCTCATGGCCTGAGTCTGAGTTCCAGACCAAGCAAGGCAGGACACTATCTAGGAAAAACCCAGGTAAGGAACAGAGTCAGGACTGTAGCCCGGAAGATCAAAGATAAGTCCCCAGGTTCCATAGCTGGAGACAAAATAAATAAAGAGAAGAGAAAGGGCCTGCCTTCCGCCAGTCAATCACGTGCCAAGCACACCTCTTACTTGGTATTTCTTACAACATCACACAGTAAGCTGAGGCCTGGACAGATCAAATGCCTGTGCCCAGGTCAGCACGCAGTCAGCAGCGGGTCTGGGATTTGAGCTCAGGTCTGACTCTGAAGTTCAAGTTCCTTCTACTGCATCAAGCTGCCTTCCCAAGAAACGAGGTAGGAGCTAGAAACCAGCATTGAGGGTCACCAGGTCCTAAGCTCTAAATTTGAGCTTCTTTAGTATCCTGTCTGGTTATCAGAGTAGCCCGGCTCAAGACAGGGGCTGCTGCTAAGGGCAAGGCTTCCTGGGGAAGAAGAAGAAAAATTTGGGACCAGGGGCCAGACCCATTAATGGTGCATACAGCACAGACCCCGTTGGGTGCGCTGCCACCAGAAGCAGGAAACACTGAACCATTAGACTGCTGCTTACAGTGACCCTCAAGGAGGAGCCCAGCGTCAATGTGCAGTGGCTACCACCAATGCAGACATACCAAGGCCAGGAGTTTATTGAGGACCCCTGCTGAGTAGAGATTAGAGAAGTTAACACACAGACCTAGAGTCACAAAGGTAAAGAATGTATTCATTTCCTGGGGCTGCACTAACAAATTACAATAAACCTAGTGGCTTAAAAGAATAGTTCTGGAGGCCAGGCATCCAAAATAAGTTTCACTGGACCAAAACCAAGGTGTTATCAGGGCCACAGTCCTTCTGGTCTAGAAGAAACTTCATGTCCTTGCAGTGTTCAGCTTCCAGAGCTGAATTCTTGCATCCCGTGGCCCCTGGTCTCTTGCTCCATTGTCAGAGCCAGGAGCACAGCAGTTTCAAATCTCACTTCACCTCTGTTGTCACCACATCATTTCTCTCTGCTGCAGTTGAACCTCCCGCTTATAAAGACAGCAGTGATTCCATGTAAGGCCCTTCTAGGTAGCCAGGGTAACCTTCCCAGCTCAAGATTCTTAATGACATCTGCAAAGTCCCTTTTGCCCTATAAATTAACATTTTCAGCTTCCAGGGATTAAGACCTGGCTACCTTTGGGTCCATTATTTAGCCTATCACAGGTAACAATACTGACTCTACCACTTATTAGCCATGTGATTTAGGGAACCTTACTAAGACTTTCTCTTAGTCTCTGTTCTTTAATCTGTCAACCAGAATAATGATGAACCTACTTTATAAGATTACTGTAAAAATTTAGAAAGAATGTATAGCACAGCTCTTGGCACAGGGATGTTTAGTGGAAGGAACTTCAAGTTGGAAGCCAGAGCATTCTGAGTTCTAAGTTCATCTTTCCCACACGTCAGCTGTGTCCCTCTTTGAGTCATTCTGCATCTGTAGAATGAGGATAGCGTTAGACCCACTTGCTCTCTCTGACGGAACTTTAGAAAAAGAAATGATTCTGTCATGTGCAACAAGCCTAACACAGAGTTGGAACCACTACATAACAAAGGGAAAAGAATGGCTGGGAACAATTTAAAAGATTTATTGAGGAGTTAATATGTGGCAGGCACAGTTCTGTGTTCTCCATGTGGATTTCCTCATTTGGTCTTCACACCTGCCCTTTGAGGTAGGAAATATTGCCATCCCATTTTGCAGATGAAGAAGCAGGCGTAAAAAGTTTCGGTAAGTTGCCCAAAGTCACATCCCTAGAAAGTGTCTGTATTAGTTTCCTAGGGCTATGTAACAGATTGCTGCAAATTGGCTGATTTAAAACAACAGAAATTTTTCTTTCACATTTGTGGAGGCCAGAAGTCCAAAATCAAGGTGCTGGCATTGTTGCGCTCCCTCTGAGCGCCGTTGAGAGGGGGACCCTTCCTTGCCTCTTCGATCTTCTGGTGTCGCCAGCAGGCCGTGGTATTGCTTGGCTTGCGGACACACCCCTCCAGTCTCTGCCTTCATCGTCTCATGGAGTGATGTCTCATGCACAGGGCAAGCACTACGCCTGACCTCCTGCCTCTGAACAGCCCCACATGCAGGGGTCGCTAATGCCATCAGCACCATGAATGGCCCCCAAGCAAACGCCCTGGGAAGCGCCCCTCCTCACCAGCACGGGTTCTGTGAGCTCAAGTTTCACTCAAAACTGATTTCACTTCAAACTAAGGCTGAGCCCCATTATCATTACTTAATGTCAGTGTAACAGCAGTGTGATACCCAGGCTTTTACACGATATATCATCCCTACAGACTTGGATGCTAGCAGGACACAGCAGAAATACAGCATCCCAACTTCCCAGTGTGCTCGTGGCCATCAATATTGATGGCGTGTCATCAATCAAATCCAGCAAGCTTTTACATGCTCTCATTTTTAACCGAGCCTTACCATGCATTACAATGGAATATTTAAAACCATGTACACATTTTATCAAGCCTTCGTGACCACTAAATGCTCTCTGGTTTGCAGCTCCAAATATTATTCATCACATCGAGAGAGGCGGTGTGCAGAAGTAAAGAAACTGCACGGAAACGCCGGACGCTTAAGGACAGTGAAGGAGAAGGATAGCACTGGAATCCACTGCCCGATCCAGCCCGATGCTCCAGACCGGGCCACCGGACACGGACTCACACCCCCTTCCACCTGCTCCTTCTCTGCCTAAACAGATGCCGGCTTTGAATTCCAGGCCTCAGGCGGGCTTGGCCAGGCTGCTTTACCTCTATCAGCCTCACTGTCCTCATCTGCAAAATGGGAGTGATTTTATCTACCTTGGGAGTTTAAGACAAAATCAAGTCTTGCACCTCTATAGACATTAACTTCAGTGTCCCCTTTGCAGTGACACCTTCTCTGACCACCCCCTTTTTAAATGGAGTTGCCGCCACCCTCCATGGTAGGCATGCCCAGTTCTTCTTACCAGGTGCCGTTTTCATAGGTCTCACCATCTGCTCATAGACTCCTTGACTCACTTGTGTATTTTATTTATGGTCGGTTTCCCCACACCAGAGTGTAAGTTCAGCAAAGGTGGGATTTGTGTCTGTTTTGTGCACTGATTTACTCCCAGTTCCCAGAACAGTGCCTGGCACATGGTAGCTGTGCTCCACAAACGTCTGTTGACTAAATGAATAAAGCACATAGCAGGCCCTTGAACAGTTCGCACTCATTGAGTGTAGATGGACTGAACTTCCCGAACTAGCGGAGGGACAGAAGGAGGCGTGTGTTTAGTCCTGACTCTGTGATACACACTGCAGTGAGCTTTGCGGGCATTACCCCACCATCCCGGGAGGCGCCGACAGTCTCCCACATTATAGAGAAGAACTCCTAGAGTTCCTGACCCACACCTGCTGCATAGTCACAGTGCGACCTTGAGAGGTCTCTGACACCGGGACTCTCTTCTCCTCCATAGCCCCTTTCTCTGTGCTCTCACAGGACTCTGCACTTGTCCCTTTGCCACAGAGACCACGCTCCATCATAAACTCTCTTTCCAGGGCAACTGGGTGGCTCAGTTGGTTGGGCGTCTGCCTTTGGCTTGGGTCATGATCCTGGAGTCCTGGGATCGAGTCCCACACTGGGCTCCTGGCTCTGCGGGGAGTCTGCTTCTCCCTCTGACCTTCTCCCTTCTCACACTCTCTTTCTCTCTCAAATAAATAAATAAAATCTTTAAAAAAATAAATAAGCTCTCTTTCCTGACCCATCTGGCCTCCACACAGTTGAATTCTATGCCTTAGCCTTCTTGGTATCTCTGTCACCTGTCAGTTGTCCCATATATGCAGGATAAATAAGTTAATAAAGTTAAAAGGAAGAACTCAGACTAGAATCAGGGACATCAAGTGATGTGTACATTGTCATTCCTCCTTCCCCAACCCTGGCACACAAAACAAATGAACCTTCATACCCGTTCTTTCTAAGCATGGACTCAGCCTCAAAATCCCTCTCCACACCTCCCTCCAAATAGCCAGTCCCAACCCACAGGAGCTAGCAGGATGAACATGTTGACCATCCCTGACGCAGATATGGTTGCAAGATCACTAAACCTAGTCTCTCTGTTTCATGAAACATATTCTACATTTCCCATCCTCTTTCTCCTTTGGGAGATTTTATTTATTTATTTGAGAGAGAGAAAGAGCACACATGTGCACAGAGGGTAGGGCAGAGAGGGCGTGAGAGCCCACGATCTCAAGCCAGGGATCCTGAGGATGCATGAGCCATCCTCATGACCCAAGCCAAACTCAAGAGTTGGAAGCTCAACTGACTGAGCCACCCAGGTGCCCCCCCTACCCTCTTTGAGTGAGCTGTGCCATGTGAGAGTCCCAGGCAATGGAATGTGTATGGGTGTGTTGGGCCCCACATCCAAGGTTGGCCTGTGATGGGCACCACATCCATAACTCTCACATGGACGCTTCCGTGCTCCTCTCTCCTCTCTGTGGACTGATGCAGATACACAGCATGATCTTCAAGAACTCACGGGGAAGGTAGTGAAACCACAAGATAAACAAAGCCTAGAGCCCTAAGTCACTTTTTGCAGGAAAGCCATCTTCTAGTCTGGAAGGCTCACTGAGAAGAGCAAAAAGTAAAACCTAACGTACATTTGGCACTGTAGGATTGGAAGCTGTGTTGTGTGTTATGAAAGCTAGATTTACCTCAGCCAATACACCTGGGTTTGTTTGTTCGTTCGTTTTTTTAATCTCTCTAGTTCCACATTCCTACACTTCAGGGTTTTTTTTTCATTTGTTATCTAAGTATTTGAATGGCATTTTCTAGAAGCTTAATGAGGCAGGTGGACTTCTGTGTGTTTTATATCATGTTAGGGGTTGTGGTGTGCTCAGCAAGTAAATCTTTAACTGTAGGAAACACATAAAGAATTACAACATGTAATGCCTATTCTCAAATCACAGATCATCTTCCTGGGAAAATAAGACATATCCATGTGAAACAGTTGGCTATCTCAAAGCCCTCTCTCAAGAAATGCAGCAACAAATGACATGATCAATGAAAAGGAATACAACTCCCTCACCATGCACGTAGCCTGGGCAGGTAACTCACCCCACCTGCCACCAACACCCCAGAGCTCTCTTTCCTCCTTCAATAACACACACGACAACTGCACCCACCTCACTGGACTAAGGAAACCGTAAGTAAATATGAGTGCCATGCCTACAACAGTAACTGGTACAAAGCAAGTGTTCGATACATGTTAGCTTCCACTTCGGACAGGACTGAGAGGTCCCTGTGGCCTGCAACAGTGGAAGATGAGTGTGGGAATGGCCAAGAAAGGATGTGAGGAGGGGAAGGAGCGGGGAGGAAGTCCGCATATATTATGTTCAGGAAACAGTGAGGAAATCAGTCTGATCACAGAGATTTTGAAGCGAAGAATAATTTTTGCCAGGACTAGATTCAGAAGGTCCCTAAATTCGAGAACGACAAATCAGTACTTGAGCTTCGTTTTCAGAAAAGCGCGTGATGAACGAAGGAAGGGCAGATACGTGGCCGAACTGAGAGGTCTGGAAGGAAGAGAGAAGGAGGAAGAACGGAAAAAAAGAAAGAGAAAGAAAAGACGGGGGTGGGGAATCTGCCTTTCCGGGGTTGACAATGTAACATCGTAGCAAGAGCTCATGACACAGAAGGGAAAAGGCCTGGAAGGACCCTTCCGCTCTGCTTTCTCTTATTGCATGATTTCCAATTCATTGCCTTCCCTCCTTAAGCCTCAGTTTCCTACTATAGAACAGGGCTCATAAACCCCACGTCGCAAGGCTGCTTGATGAGAATAAGAAGAAGGAAGGCAGGTGCCTTGTTAGCTCAGTCCGTGAGTGTCTGACTCTTGATTTCAGCTCAGATCATGATCCCAGGGTCGTGGGATCAAGCCCCAGTGCAGGCTCTATGCTCAGCGTGGAGTCTGCTTGAGATTCTCTCTCTCCTCCCCGGCCCCACCCCTGCTTGCGCATGTGCTCTCCCTCTCTCTCTCTTCCTAAATAAATAAGCAAGCTACACAGGTCCTGGCACAGTACCTGCAGGTGGCCCAGGTCTGGCCCATCCTGCGTCAGTCCACCACCTGCACAGCACCTAGGAAAGCCCTGCAGTTGGGAGGAGGTCGTATTGCACAAAGATTAGCCTTCCCTTCCACACACTATTTAGTTAGGGGAAGCCATGTTTGCCAATACAGCAGCACTGAAGGCTTCATTCCCAGCCCGGGTTTGGCAAGGACCCAGACGGGCAGTCAACGGGAATGAGAACAAAAGCCCAGAAAATGCCACGGTTTCGCCAGGTCCTGAGCAGGGTTTCGAGTCATCACACATCTCTATCAGGAGGGAGGCCTGGGAGGCAGTCAAGTGTAGCGACGGTTGTCCCTCATCCCGTGGAACGGAAATCTGTCCTGGTCTGAGAACGCTCCTTTCCACACATCTTTTTCTACACCCGACTCCCTTCCTGTCATCTGCAGTCAGAAAAGAACAGCCTAAGGTCATCTGGGGGGCTCAGCAGGTGAAGCCTCTGCCTTCAGCTCAGGTCATGATCTCAGGGTCCTGGGATCGAGTCCAGCGCCAGGCTCCCTGCTCAGTGAGGTGTCTGCCTCTCCCTCTGCCCCTTCCTCTCCCTCTACTCCTCCCCCTGCTTGTGCCTGCTCATTTCTGCTCGTGCCCGCTCGTGCTCTCAAATAAAGTATTCTTTACAAAAGAAAGAAAAGAACAGCCTCATCTTCACAATTTCCCAATCGTGCTGAAATTTCTGCCCGGTACTTTCAGCACTGGAAGAGCTGGGGAGGGAGAGGCTGTCTGGCAGAATGAGGAATGATAGTTACAGAATCGGGGTCTCCGCCAGCTCTCCGGTGGGCTGTGCGTGGCGTTCTCATCAGAACTTGGCTTGGCTGAAGCAACAAGCCTCTTTTCAGAAAGCAAGGGAGAGATTGCCTACTGCTGTCTATAAAGAAGAGGTTCCTGAGGCTGAGAGCTATTTTGACCAATTCCCTTCAAATCTGGGGAAAAGGTTTCCTGCTGAGAATGGCAGCCCTTGCCTGTGGCTCTCCAGAGGCAGCTCTCACCGCAGGATGCCAGACGCCAGCCAGTGCCGGTAGTTTCCTGATGGCATTGTTTGTGTCCCTGACATGCCAGAAATGTTGGAAAAACAGTGGTGGGAGGGGAGGGGACAGGAGAGGGGGAAGAGCAGAATGTTCTTTAAAATCATCAGAACAACAGTGACCTGCGTGGGAGAGAAAACAGGAAGCAAGCGCCGCTCAGCACAGCAGTGAAGCTGGAGGCAGAACAGTCTACCAGAGCGAGGGCTCCAGAGGCAACATACTTCCGAGACTTGCAGGTTCTGCTCCGCCATTGTCTTTACAGGGCCAGCCACACAATTTGCAGGACCCAACGCAATTGAAATGTGGGGCCTCTTGCTCAAAAAGAAGAAAACCATTGTTGTTAAGGGCACTAAAATATAAAGCTTTTTCTTCCTTCCATGGCCTTGCAATTTGTGGTGGTGCTTTTCATATGCTATTTAACATCACTCTAAGTAAAGAAAAACCCAAATTTTAAATTATTAGCATGAATTTTACCATCCTTCTTTGTATGGTGCAGTGCCAGTTTAAAATGCCAGTTTAATATGGGAGCGTTTAAACTTCTATGCAAAATCGCAAAAATTACACAATTCGCATTCCATAGCTTGTGCATGCGTATGAATTTCGTTCTTGCCCTAACTGTGGAAACACGGCACCAAGCCAGCTCAACTGCTTTTATGTCACTTCACAATAACCATACTTTCTACCAGTGCTCTACCTCTGGCTTACTGGTGAATGCGGAAGGAGGGGATAGGGGCAGAATGACAGCTTGCACAAACTTTCCCTTTCCTTTCTGTATCATCGTTTTCAGTGTAAGTGCTTACCTAATACGGGGAAGGAACATGAGTAAGAAAGATGGGTTTCCTTGGTTACTCATGTTTCTTAAACCACTGTACTCCTTCTGTTTTCAAAGCAAGTTCTGAAATGGAGAGCGTGGCCTCCTGGGGCTTCAAGCCAAAGGGAGCAGAGAGCATTAACACAAGGCCGGAGTCCCTCTGACCGCAGCACACTACATGACCGCTTGTCTGTGAGTTAATGAACTTCTCCAGGGAGCCCTGGTCAACCCAGCACTCTGTCCTCCCAGACGACTGGATTCAGTGTCCTGTGTTCTCCAGGGTGTTCTTTCTACACTCAGGGTATTTATTTACTATGGTGAGGTGAATAGTGTCCTTCCAAAAGATACGGCCAAGTGCCAACCCAAAGTACCTGTGAATAGGATCTTGTTTGGAAGCAGGAGCTTTGCAGATTAGTTAAGAATCTCTAGATGAGATCATGCTGGATTTAAGGTGGGCCCTAAAGTCTATGACTAGTGTCTTCATTACAGAAAAGAGAGATATTTGAGACATAGACACAGAGGAAAGACCCAGGGAAAAGGTGAAATACGGTGATGGGAGTGATGTTACCAACAGCCTAGAACATCAAGATCCACCAGAAGGAGGAAGCTAACAGGAGAATTCTCCCCTAGAGTCTCAGGAGGAAGAATGGCCCTGCCAACACCTTGTCTTTGGACTTCTAGCCTCCAGAACCATGAGAGGATACATTTCTATGGATCTAAGTTATTAAACTTGTGGTAGTTTGTTCTGGAAGCCCTAGAAAACTAATACACTCCTGCCTTTCCTTCTGCCTGGGCTGCCTTCCCCACCCCACCCACCTCCATCACATACATCCTGCTGTGATACTGAAAGCACTTAGGAGAGCTCACGGCACATTGTTTTTGTTCAATTAACAGTATAGTAAGATATAATCTGCAAAATGACTCATGATTCCGTATCCTCAGTGCCAAGCACATAAAGGGACCTCAGTACATAGTTGTTAAGCCAGTGGATGGATGGATATGGATGGATGGATGGATGAATGGATGGTTGGATGGATGGATGGATGATGGATGGATGGATGAATTTTCCTTTTAGATTCAACATAGGTTTGACCTTTACCCAGCCAATTTTCATGACACCCTGTGAATGAATTAAACACATCTCTGTGTGTCACAATAGACTTCTGGAGCTTGTTTTCACTCATCCATTCAATATTGAAGGGCCTATGATGAGCCTGGCCCTGTCCAAGGTGCTAGAGCTGCAGTAGCAGACAAGTGAAGCCCCTGCTTTCCTGGAGTTTATGTTTGAGCGGGGGAGATAGGGGATACACAAGGAAATAGAGAATAATGTAATAGGATTCCAAGTAGTGAAGAGTACTATGGTGGGGGAACAGATTAATATGAGGACAATAGTGGGAAAGCAGGAGATATTTTGGGTAGAACAGTCATGGAAGAGGTCTCTGAAGAGAAGACCTAAGACTTGAATGAAGTATGGAGACATGCCATGCTAAAGGCTGAGGAAAAGAGTACCCCAGACAGAGGGAACAGCAAGTGCGAAGGCCGTGAAGCTGGACAGGTTGGAAGACCAACAAGCATGTGGTTCCTACACAGGGTTTGATGGGAAACTGAGAAGATGAGGCCAAAAGAAAAAGTAAGAACCAGGTCATGTAAGGTCTTACAAGAAATGGCAAAAAGAGCTTATATTTATTCAGAGACACTGGAAGGTTTGGAGAAGGGGGCCATTTTTTCTGATCTCAGTCTCTCTGCAGCTGTGTGGAGAAGAGATTGAAGGTAGTGCAGGGTGGGGATAGAACTGGAGACCTGTAATGCTTTTGCAACCACTCAGTCCAGAGGTTATGAGAGCATGAGTGGGTCTTTGTTGAATGAATCTTAAAAGGAGCAGTTCTACACACAGATATTCCCATGAAAAAAGGTCTTAAACAAAGCTGTGCTGATCGGACCCGCCCGTGCTATATTGAACAATCCTCATGTCCTTGCCTTGCCTATCAGCAGGCAGACGGGCTCGAGGCTTGCCAAAGCCTGCTGCTCCAAGGTGTACTAAATCGTCCAGTAAGGTGAAGGAATATAACATAAGTCACTGTTGTCTTCCTCTGCCTCCTGATTTACAATGCAGTAAAACAGAAAATCGCACCTAAGCTCCTAGAAGCGCCCACAGCGTTATTCACCTGGTAGTCAGTCCAGGTTGCTTTGGCCTGGCTATTGCAAACTACAAATGGCAGAAAAGATAGGTTCCACAAAAGCTTCTTCCAGATAATATGCTAAAGATCTCAGATACTCCATGCTGGGCTGTGATCCCACCTAGCCGTAATAGGGTGTAGCTTCACGGCGCAGTCACTCCTGAGATAACTCACCCATCCGTGTGTCCCTGGAACTGGCTCAGAGCTGAAGGACTGAAGAAATGTTTCGTCCTGGGCTTGAGATTCGGAAGTTAAGCAGGCAGGATTTAATCTGCCTGAAAGTTTTCCTGTCTAATAGGCTAAGCCAAACACTTACAGAAGCCACTGTGAGTGGGATATGAGGAGAACATGAGCTGGTCCTCCCTCTCTTGTATTTTTTTAGGATGTCTTTTCCCAGAGTTCGTGTCACAATATTCAGGCAAGTTAGAAACCTAAGTGGACTTAGCAATACTTTACCCTAACACTTTGTCAGGTAAAACACTCATGACACAAAAGCAAGTCAACAAGGTCCAATTTAACAACTCAGAGAGGAAAGGTAGGTTTAGAGGTAACATGGCACTCAATACTTTGGTTGATACATAATACAAACTTATACAATGAATAAGTAATGGATGAATGCTGTTAACTCCCAACTTCCGAGACTAAAAAGCAGAACGTAGGAGCCTCTTAACCGCTTATGTTCCCAGCATCTGTATATCTACATTATGGGTAAATAATTGAAAAATGGTAAGATGATGGGATTAATATGAACTCATCCGTGACTCCGATTCACACAGAGCATCAAGAAGTCAAAGAAGGGGATGCCTGGGTGGCTCCGTGGGTTAAGCCTCTGCCTTAGTCTCAAGTCATGATCTCGGGGTCCTGGGATCAAGCCCCGCATCGGGCTCTCAGCTCAGCAGTGTTCCTATTTCCCTCTCTCTCCCTGCGTGCTTCTCTGCCTACTTGTGATATCTCTCTCTCTCTCTCTCAAATAAATAAATAAAATATTTTTTTTAAAAAATGAAGTCAAAGAAGGGAACTGAGTCTGTGGGCAGCTGGCAGCTTCTCTGGTGACCAGCTGGCCTAGGATGGCCTCACTCACGCATCTGGTTGTTGGCTAACCACTGAGAGGGTTTCAGAGGTCACCGGGCCATAGGTCTGTCATGCACCTGACCATCCTGCCCATCCTTCTTGCCGCACGACCATGGCAAATTCCCAAGAGGGCAAAGGCCTAGGCTTGGAGTTGCCACACTATCCCTCCCAACTCACCATACAGGCCTAAGCAAGCCACAGGCCAGCCCTGATTCCCAGAACTTCCATGGATGGGAAATTCCTGATATCAGTTCTTGATGGAAAGAATCACAAAGTCAAATCATAAGGAGTACCCTGTGGCCATTTTTTGCCATCTATCACACGGGTTTATTTCAAAAGCTATGGCTAAAAATACGGATAACATGTCAGATAGCCAACGCATGGTTGGAGCTTCCTTGAGGGACATTTCAAGGAGATGAACTACTAGCTCTGGAGGGTAACACAAGTCTTAACTTTTTATCATGGTACTGCCTATCAGGCTCCAAGAGCAGCAGCAGTAAATATCCAATTATTTTATTCTTCTTACTTGGAGGAAAGGAGTAAAAATAATTAGAATTATGATGGTGATAACTTTTAACTAATAGTAAAAAGAGGAAGAAGAGCAGTATCCGTTGTACGTATCCCATCCACTTGGGTCTTTAGTATTCACGGCTCCCAGTCCTTGCAAATCCCAACGAGGCTTTTTCAGCCATTTCTCTGATACGGAGATGAACTCGGAAAAGGTAACCCCCTGGACCAAAGAGTGGTGACAGAACATAATAAGCTCAGGTCTGCCGACTTCAGAGTGAGGGATTTTTTTATGAGGCCAATCTCGCATCTGAGGATTCCAGGAAGAGAACACAAAGTGGGGAAGTAATTTGCTTTGCATGGCTTGACCCCCTGGTACTTCAGAAAACTCCTGGCCCTACAGTGCCCTTCTTGCCTCTGCTAGAAATGCCTTCTGGCCAGTGGTGGGTCAGAGTTTTAGTGGCCATGAGGGCAGCGGTGTTATTGAGGCTTCCATCGTCTGATGACTTAGGGAAACAGTATAGCTTAATTTTATTAATTCATATTGATTTATATAGCTTGGCTCTTTCCACAAAAGATTTGAGGAAACTTACAACAAAAACAATACAGCTGAATATAGAATCCCGGAAATCAAATGCTGTTAGAAATATATTCCCAGAACCGTTTTTTTTTTTTTTTCTTCCCCATGGCATCTTTTACTGTCCTATGTGAACAAAATGAAAATCATCATGACAGAATCTCAGCCCTGGAAGAGGCCACAGTGGGTTTCAAACAAGAGAATATAAAAAGCGCTGGAGAATGTGTTTAAAATACGGATTACCTAACCCCACTCCCAGAGATTGATTCAGGTGGTCTGCGTAAAGCCTTAAGACAGGTTCTAAATTTCCCAGGCAATTCTGTTGCAAATGAACCCTGCAAAGGAACCCTGATAAAATCCAAACCACTTAAGGGACACAAGAATCACCTTGCCAGCATTCACTTCTAAGCTAAGCACAGATGTAGGCCCTGAGGGTATTAAGATAAATAAAAGGAAAATCCCTGCCCCTAAAAAGCTCAGTCTAACCACAAAAACAATTAATTACACGACCAATGAGGATATGATGCATTTAGTGGCACAAAATTTAAAAATTCTTTGAGGAATTAAGAAAGCTGTACCTGTGAGCTGTCTCTGCAGGAAGCATCGGTTAAGGGTATGGGCTCTGCAGGTGAACTGTCTGAAGGTGGTATGAATCTGGGCTTTGCATTTGTGAGCTGTATCATCTTGAGCTGGAGACTTAACTTCTTTGTGACTAGAATTTCTCAGTTAGGAAGTGATAATAAGGGTAGTACCTACTTTATCGGGGTGTGGGCATCCAATGACAGAATACATTGGTAATGTGTAATATCTCAGTTTTACTCTGTGTGTTCTCTATGTGTTTTCCCACTCTGGTGCTGCAAAAAAAAAAAAAAAAAAAGAAGAAGAAAAGAAAAGAAAAAAGAAAAAACTGTTTCAATGTTGCCAGTGGTGATAGTGTTGAATACAGCGATGGTAGTGGTGGTGATGGTGGTGTGGAGGAGGTGGTGGTGTTGGAGATGGAGGTGGCGGGGGGTAGTCATGGCGGTAGTGGTACACGTGGGGACGGCGACAGGGGTGGTGATGATCATGACGGTGTGTAACCTCTCCTCAGTCTACTTGGAAACAAAAATAAAGACTAAAAGAAGCTATAGCCCGAGTATAAGAAAGATCCTGATGCCTGGTTGCAGAGCAAATCCTTCATTTCCTGTTGCCTAAAAAAAGTGAAGACTGAGATTTGGGGTAAGGATTAAGAAAGATAAGGGGTTCCATTTGGGCTGACTAGTTTGAAATAAACAGGATTTCCAGCCAGAAACGTGGTTCTCTGGTTTTGGAGAAAAAATGAAGTAAGGAAGTGCAGATTGGAGAATCAGTGACACACCGAGAGAAGGTCCTGGGGAGAGAACGTGCAAGGGAAATCTGCAGAGAACGGAGGGAGAGAAGAAGAGACAGCCACAAATTTAGAAGTCCATGCGATGCTAGGATGCCTCCCTCTAAAGTGAGGTATGGCAGTTTAGTCGATTACAAACTCAACTAATTTCTACCTTATCTGAAAAAAGGTATCAGAGGAACCATTACCTATGCCTCACTGAAATCAAAATAGGCCGCATACGTATTTTCATCATGATCTTTCCACCTAATAGCCTTGCAGTAAGATGAGATCATGTCAGTTCAATGAGACTGCTTCTCAGCAAACCCATACAAGTCTGGTGATTCTTGCTTCCTTTTCTAATGAACACAACCTCTACTTAAATCCTTCTGTAATTTTCCCTGGTGTCTTCCACAAGGTCTGATTTGCAATTTCAAGATTCTGCCATTTTCCTCTTTCTGGACAATCAGAACATTTTCCTTCTACATGTTTCTAGCAGCTCTCTTACCCCTTGTTATATCTCAAAGACTGGAGGCTGCAGTTTCACAATTTCAGCTGAAAATCGTCTCCTCTGGCATGTAACTTGTGGCGACCTGTGACCTCTGAATTCACCCAGTGATTCTCCACATTCTCTTGAGATATCCTCCCCTGTCTTCAAGTGCTGATTCCTCCTAAACCACGTGTGTTCTTACCCATCCAGTTGGAATGCCTGTTTCCTTTCCAGAAATACTGGAAGCATGTTGTTCTGGGTCAGAATATTGAATTTACTGGACACCTAATTTGTGGGCTATTCATAGAAAGGCATGTCTTTATAGCCAGAATGTTCCCTCCATATGTAACTGCTTCACCTCTACCTCTACCCTGTAGGATCTGACCACCACTCAGACCAGCCCACCTACTTCTACTCCATACCACTTCGCGCTTACTGATCCATCCGAACCCTGTCACTGCTCTTGGTCGCTAGAAAGACTGGTTGGGATTCTCACAACTAACCAAAGAAGAAGCCCCTCGCCAGAGCAACATTAAAAATCTACTTGATAGTCCTTAAATCTGAACAGGATTACACAGGCCACCCTGAAGATTTTGGAACTGCCTCCAAAATCATTCATTTATTGACTTCCTCTCAGGCATTAGTCACTGTGACAGCACTCGATTTACAACAGTGAGCAAAATAATACCCATCCACAGCCCACATGACGATTGAAGTCCACCGAGAGAAAGATATTAATCCAATTATCCCACAATGAAGTATAAATTCAGACTCCTTTTTTTTTTTTTTTTAACAATTTATTTATTTATACTGAGAGAGACAGATGTGGTCCTTACTGGAACCTAAAGAAGCCTGGTGTGGCTTGAGCATGGAGAGAAAACAGGGGCCTCTTGTGGATGAGGCAGGAAAGGAGAGCAGGGCCAGGCAGGACCATGGAGGGATCCTGAGAATTCTGTTTTTTTTCACTTAGCATCACTGAGCAACTAGTGAAGTTTTATTATTACTATGATTACTACTCCTACTAATGCTACTGCTACCATTACTATTATAATTATGGCCATGATCAGCTCTGTATTCTGAAAACATCTTTCTGAGTTCCTGATGGAGAATGGATTAGAGGAAACTGGAGACCATAGAGTTGGAAGGGGAAGGGGGTTGACAACAGCCTGACCCAAGGCTGAGAACTGGAGACAAGCAGTGACTGCCATCGCCAGGTGGTGGGAAAGGGCAGCGTAAGGTCTGTCCGCGAGAGGGGCCAGCCTCACCAAACAGGCAGAGCATGTTGGCAGCCTCGGTGAGCATAATCAACAAGTTTGGCTGGAACCCCTCTTTTGGGGAGCACCGGGCACAGCAGCTTCAACAGCACTGCTTGGCACAAGGCTGGGCGATGCTTCAGAGATCCAGGCAGCCTGCCGGAAGCCGTATGCCCTGCTTAATTCCTCCACAAACCTACTGCTTGCAGCCATGCAGACATATGCAACCTTAATATGGTTACAGTGTCTTAAACTCCTGAGGAAGGGGGGTGGAGGGATGTTCCTGCCCAAGCACTGCAATGGAGGGGAAAATTGTCAGAAGTGATTCTTGGCGGAGATTGGCAACATACACTGTCACTTGAACCTATCAATAGACCGGGCTGATGATGTTTTTCACTTAACACCTAGCGACAAGGCTGTCAGAAACTGGCAGGAGATCCCTGCATTCCCTGCCAAGAGAGAGGAACATGAAAATCTGTCGAAATTCATGCTTGCTAATAAATATACCCCTGGAATTCTTTTTTAAGGAACCCGGGGTTTTAGATGTCTAGGCAACATTTGGCAGGGATTCAAAAAAGCTGGATCGAGCCAGGAGGTTTCTCTCCAGCTCCTTTTGGGATGGTTTCAGCTCAGTGACAAAAGAAAGGGGTGAGACAGAGTCTTAGTGAAGAAGGAGCCCCGAAGACACTAATTGTTATAAATTCTAGCATGGGGTCTGCTGTGCATGGACAAATGACGCATGACAGACACAGGACATTGCCGCTAGACTCCAGGGATACCCTCTAGGCCACCGGGACCAGATTTCCGATCATACCCATATCAAGAAAAGGCACGGCTCAGCAGAGGGTTCAGAGGAGAGGTGCAATAACCAGAAGCCGACGTGGTCTGGCTGCCGCGGGGTCCTTGGTGCTGTTCAAGGACTATTCCTACTAGGATCGCACTTCCCCACCCCCTTGAGAAGCTACGGGCGGTCACGTGGCGTGTGTTCGCCAATGAACGTGACGCACATCTCACTTCTGCCTGGAAGCTTAAGAGCACAGTCTGCGCCTGCGCTTCCCTCCTACCCCGGTGACTGGCCGCAGTGGCTCTTCTAATCGCTGGGCCCCAGAGTGAGGACAATACCCAAAGCAACCCAGTCTGACCAACCATAGAGAGGAGGCTTGAGTGGAAAGTAAAATGGATTATTCTATCATGGAGATCTAGGGATTCCTCTAGCATAACCCAGCCTACGTGCTCTCTGTTAGGAGCCCCTTGCAACAACCGCTCCCTTCCCTAAAGCTCTTCCCTGTAATGGGCATGACTTAGTGAACAGTGATGATATTCTTTTTTTTTTATTTTTAAGATTTTGTTTATTTATCAGAGAGAGAGAGAGAGCGAGCACAGGCAGACAGAGGCAGAGGGAGAAGCAGGCTCCCTGCCAAGCAAGGAGCCCGATGCGGGACTCGATCCCAGGACGCTGGGATCATGACCTGAGCCGAAGGCAGCTGTTTAACCAACTGAGCCACCCAGGCATCCCCAGTGATGATATTCTAACCTGCCTGTGCTCTGATCTACCAAAGACATTCGGGGGTGAGGTCCTTAAACCCCTATAACCTCAATTTCTTCATCTCTGAATTATGAATAATAATACCCTCCATCCTGTAAGATATTAAATAAAATAATGTCTGGAAAGAATTAACCTTTATCGTATGCCATGCAGAAAGTAAACACAGCAGGCTTGAGATTGCTAAGCTTACCAAGCTCTGCTTGCGAAGTTGGCCCTTCACCGGCATCAGAGAACTTGGACCTCAGGAGGGTTCTCCCCTTTCCAAAACTGATAAAGGTGCCCGCCATACCTAACCTGTTTGTACAAACAAAAGAGTTCATGCTGAACATCTACTTTACTTCTGGGAGTCTGGAATTTTGGTATATACTAGGCAGAAGGTCCCTAGGTGACCGGCCTCCAGTGAAACCCATGGGCACTGGGTCTCTAGCAGTTTTCCATGGTACACAGCACTACACACATGTTGTCAAAACGTGTTGTTGGGGGAATCAAGCACATCACGCGTCACTCCCCTGGAGAGGACTCTTGGAAGTCTGTGTCTGTTTTCCTCCAGACTTCTCCTCATGCACTTTTCCCTTTGCTGGTTTTGCTGTGTATCCTTCCATGATACTAAGTCTCAGCCATGAGTCCGACTATATCCTGAGTCCTCTGAGTCCTCCATGTGACTCCCCAAACTTAGTGCTCTGGGGAGTTTATAAGTATGGTTTACTCCAAATTAATAATAAGTACAAAAAGATAAGTTTACAGTAAGTATTGTTAATATTAAAAATAAGACAAGGGGAGATGCACAGAAAGAAATGAAAGCAGCTAATTCATAGTTAACCACATAATAAAAGACCAGGAGACTGACTTCTCACATGGCCTTCTTTTCACCTGTATCTGTCTCTCTTTTGTATGTTTCTTTTAAGGATTCCTGTGGTTGGATTTAGGGCCTACCTAAATATTCCAGGATAATCTCATCTCAAGATCCTTAATTTGATTACATCTGCAAAGATTCTTTATCCAAACAAGGTCACATTTCCAAGTTCTGGGGCTGAGGATGTAGACATATCTTTCAGAGGCCACCATTCAGCCCACTACAAACAGCAATAGTTAGTTCCAAGCATTGCTGGCCAGTCACTTAACCTTTCAGCACATCACAAAATTGCTCTGAAGCCCAAGTGAGGCAGTGCGCAAAAAATGTTCGGCATGTGGTCTAGCATAGAGGAAGAGCCCAGTAAATGCCAGTTACTGTCATTGCCCATCATCACACAGTTGTTGAGAAAACAAACTAGTACTTGAACCAGGCACACATACCCACTATTCAGTCTTCGTTCCAAAGGAGGCTTGGAGAAATCTCTGTAGACCCAGTGATCGCCCACCACCAATTCGCAATCATTCTAACTGGGACCCTTTTTTATACTCTTTTGGTCCAGAGCTTGTGAAGGGGCTGAACTACCCCCAAGTCCCGTTCTGAGGCCCTCAAAGAATAATTCTGGAGAATCTTGGCTCTTCTGTTTCACCATCTCAAAAACCCCGACAGTAATTACAGCTGCCACACTAGAGTGCTTTGAGGGTTATCGAGTTAATGACTATAAAGTCTGTGGAGCTCTTCAGAGGAAAGAAGCCATAAAAATCAGATAAATAAAACAGTCAATCAGCACATGTTTATTGTGTCCACAGGGTGCATAGCACTGTACTCGGAAATAAAGATTAAAGGCGAGAAAAGCAAAGGAAAAGCAGGGGGAAAGTTGGTTCAACCAAAGTCTTTCCAGGCTAGAGTACAAGGCCAGCTCTAAAGTAAAGAGCTAGAGCCCTCCAAGGCTTTAAAAAATGAAGGAGGTGTCTACAAATCAGTAGGAAAAAGATAAAGAACTCGAGTGGAAAAAAAAAAAAATGAACAAAGCATTCAAGGAAGCAGTTTACAGAAAAATAAATTCAGCTAGCCAGTAAGCAATGAAGAGATGCTTAGCTGAGCTCATAATTAATCAAAACAAGAACAAGATAGCATTTTTTTAAGATTTTATTTATTTGACACAGAAAGAGGGAGATCACAATTAGACAGAGAGGCAGGCGGGGTGGGGTGGGGGGAAGCAGGCTCCATGCTGAGCAGAGAGCCCAATGCAGGGCTCGATCCCAGGACCCTGGGATCATGACCTGAGCCGAAGGCAGAGGCTTAACCCACTGAGCCACCCAGGAGCCCCAAGATCGCATTTTTGACTTATCACACAGGCAGTGTTTGTTTCCTGATACACAGCACCGGCAAGTTGTGAACAAACAGGTGTTCTCCGTCCACGTTGGGGGACAATACGAATGGGAGCCAACTGGAGGGCAAGGAACTAAAGGCTATCCCCTGTGGACACTGGGGAGGGTATGGGCTATGGTGAATGCTGTGAGGTATGTAAGCCCGATGATTCACAGACCTGTACCCCTGGGCTAATAATAGATTCTATGTTAATTTAAAAATAAATAAATAGAAAGAAAGAAACTAGAGCAGAACGGTATGCATAATATGACCCTTTTGTGAATGAGAATATGGGCGGCGTCCCATGCAAGGATGACCCTCGGGATGCGCCGTGAACACACCTGGATCTGCTCTCCTGCCCCTGCTGTGACCAAAGGCCTGCCCTACCAGTGAGGACAGATGGGAACTTTTTGTTTTCCTTGTGAAAACCAAACTCCAGCCAGACTCATTACAAAGAAGAAGATAGTGTATTAAGATCTCGAACTTGGAGCCAGGCTACCCAGGTTCAAATTCCAGCTCTGGTGCTGCTTACAAGCTGTGTGACTCTGAGCAAATCACTTCACCTCTCTGTTCCTTAGTTTTCTCTAGAATAGCAACAATATCAGTACCTACCTCATCGAGTCATCATGAGAAATAAATGTGTCGCTATCTGAGGAGTGCTTCAACAATGCTTGGCAGAAAGCCACTCCCTCTGTAGTGTTATAAAGCAGGTAAATAAGGCTCAAACCCTGAGTGCCTCATCGCCTGAATCCCAGTGTGACCCTCTGTTAGTGTGGCCCCAAATACCTAAAGGGAAAAGAAGAAAGAAAAAGAAAGGTGTTTTTTATGTATTCAGTGGGCCACGCCACAGGATGAAGTCATTTTGAAAAGGATAATTAGACCTCCAATTGGTTTTCATTTTATTTCATTTTCTTGCCTGCAGTTGACAAGCAGGGAGATTGTGTTACTTCCACAGTCACTAACAGCAGAGCCGTCCGGTTCCTCCTTTTCTATAGCAAACTCATGAAAGAGAGAAGCCTGCTGGTGCAAACTGCTTTGATGGGAGGAAGCATCTAAAATTCATTTTAATTTCAATTTGTGTGAAGCTTTTGTATCAAATTACAGATCTGGGGCATGATGCGGCTCAGTGAAGAATCCCATTTTCCATCAGTTTGGATGCTTTCGTTGTGCCGTCAAGGGGTAAAATAATTAAGGCTGAAATCCTATCTCCACTGGAGACTAGCTACTGGTGTCCCACATCCTGTGTTGATCAAGTCAGGTGACAGACCAGCAATTAGTATTCAAGGACCAGCACTGCCCCCTCGGAGGTCCCGGACGAGCCAAAAATTCTCCGGTGAGTCAATTAGTTCAAGGGGCTTCTCACTCAGATGCGATAGTGCCAGTGGCCTGATGCAAACTGTGAGACCAACAGTCAACTAGGGCAAGCCAAGGTTGTTTGGATAAACTAAAACAGAAGCTGGAAAAATTCAGTAAAACAGCTGAAATCTGCAAAGCCACCAAGTCACGGTTACTAGGCAGCTGAATTCGCTTCGCTGCTTCTATGAAAGTCAGACTGAGCCTGCATTTGGAGGCCAAAGCAATCAGGCTAGGAAAGCCACCATTGATTACATTTGTTTTAATTTCTCGGGTCTGGCATATCACGTGGTCTCACTGGAGTATACGGTTCTGTTCAGTATAAGGGTCTCTACTACCAGGATCGTGCACCCATGACCAGCTGCTGTGTTGGCTGATAACAGGTCACAGGTGCCTCCCTTCTCAGAGAAAAGCTTTGCTGACAGAAGTCATGTCATCTAGAAGGGGACTCCTGCCCTGCCCCACCTCAACATCCTCACCAACCCAAGGGCTGCCAATAACTGCCTGGAACCAGAATCAAAGGGCAGCATCCTTGCCTCAAGAGAGAATAACTCTGCTGTGTATCTTCTGTGCAAGGCCAACACCACGGGGCCACACCCTTGCCTGTCAATCTTTTTCATCTTGTCCTCCTCAGTCTCCTACAGGCATCTCCTGAGAGAATTCTCTCAACAGATCATGTATACCCAAACCCCTGACTCAGGCTCTGCTTCTAGGGAACCCAACTATATTCATTTCCTATCACTGCTCTAATAAATTAACACAGTTAGCAGCTTAACCAATGCAAATTTATTATCTTATAGTTCTGGAGGGCAGAAATATGACCCAGATTTCACTGAGCTCAATCAAGATATTGGTAGGGCTGTGTTTCTTCTGCAGACTCTCAAAGACAACCCATTCCTTGCCTTTTCCAATGTCTGTTAGTCACCTACATTTCTCAGCTCATGGCCCTGCATCACTGCAAACTTTCTTTCCATTGTCACATCACCTTCTCTGACTGTGACCCCTACTGCATCCCTCTTATAATGACTCCTATAAATACACTGGTCCCAGATGGATAATCCAGGATAATCTCCTCATGTCAAGACCCTTCACTTAATTATATCTGCAAAGTCCTCTTTCCCATGTCAGGTAACATACTTGCTGATTCTGGGGATTAGGATAGGGACATCTTTGGAGCCATTATTCTGCCTCCTACATTGACCTAAAAGAGTTGGTGTAAGGAGCAGTCTTAAGAACCAAACTCAAAGGAAGAATTCTGGAGTCGGGTCACTGATTGGTTGCCTAGCAATAAGAAGCCCATCACTGGTGAGATGAAGCATCAGCTGTCCATGGCACATGGGCACAAATGCTAAGACTTTCACCTAGGACAGGCTATAGGTGGAAAGGATGCACTGGCTTGTGCAACATTACTAGTGTTGGAGAGGAGGAATCAGAGATACAGTAATTATCAGGATTGTGAATTTGGGTGGCTGTTGCTAAATACCACAAATGCACTGGAGAGAGAAAAAAATGACAGCTTCGGGGCAGTCATTCAACAATTTAGAGCAAATTGTGTCAGAGAGCCTCCTTGGCAGTATGTAACGAAACCCCGATCTTCTTCAGCATGAAAAGAAAGCTGAAGAAAGTACACAGCATGTAACTGTGAAGAACTCAGAGAAGGTTGGATTCCTACACCAAAATCAGGAGCCTGATGGGAAGGAGTAGGATGCCCGTACTTGGGGTGGGGATACCTGGGAAGATGCACTTGATTACCTTTGACCCTATGATCCCACTGAGCTTTCTGGGCTTCCTGACGTGTCCTCCTCCCTCTTGTAGGAAGACAGTCCCCTTCCCTTGTCTGAAGAAGAAGCAAAACCTCAAATGGGGTAGGTGCCTAACAAAACAATGCTCCCACCTCTTCTGCTGGCTACCAGACCAGCACCACGAGTCGACCCTTAGCCTAACCTGATGAGCAAGGTCTGGGCCGGCTAGAGAAAATGGAATAGTATTTTATAGGAGCCACAGGACCTTAGGTAGCATGGGTAGGCAAAAACCAGGGTAGTATGACTAGGATGCTTGGTGAAGAGGGGCAGTACATGAAGCATTACAGATAAAAAAGAGTTTATCTAGGACGTCTGGGGGGTTCAGTCGGTTAAGCATCTGCCTTTGGCTCAGGTCATGATCTCAGGGTCCTGGGACTGAGTCCCACATTGGGCTCCTTGCTCAGTAGGGAGCCTGCTTCTCCCTCTACCTGCCGCTCCCCCTGTTTGTGTGCACTCACTCTCTGTCTCTCTGTCTCTCTCTACCTGACAAATAAGTAAATAAAATCTCTTTTAAAAAATAAAATAAATAAAAAGTAAAACCAGTGACATTTTTTTTAAAAAAAAGTTTATTTGATGGAGAGCCCTCCAGTAACATGGGCTTTAACTCCTAGCTTTGCCCTGAAAGATGAGTCTTATTATCTGCAGCAGGGATGGCTGCCGGGAACGTGGACTTACACCCCTCGGGATGGGATGCAAAGAAGGGGGCAGTGGGTAGCCATTTAGTTAGAGCCAACTGTTGGCAGTTCCTTTGAGGTTTGCAAATCACTGCTAAGGTATCTGGAAAAAGAAATCTAAACTCCTATTCCAGGAAGCCCCCATTCTTCATGGGATTGAAGGAGAAGGAGCATCTACTTGCTGGAACTACACAGATGCCACCTTTAACCATGGGTAATCCGTGCTAATCCACATGAGGGGAAAAAAAAGGCAAATATAGCAGGATTGAGGACTGCTCTCCTTAGAGAGCCCTGCTTTCAAAGTTGGCCCTTTGCTGGCATCATCACACTTGGATTTGGAGAAGGTTCCCACCATTCCCAGAATTGAGAAGAGGGCTCACTGTGCCTAAACTGTGAAAACGACACAGGTTATGATGAACACCCGTTTTCCTTCAGCAAGTCTGGAACTTGGGCATGTGCCAGGCAGAGGGTTGCCTTTGGGACGACCCCCAGTAGAAACACCGAGACTCTGACGAACTTCCCTGGTAGAGAAGAGTTCACATGTCCCAGCTCATTGCTGAGGGGATTAAGGATATGCTGTGTGACTCCACTGGGGAGGGTTCTGGGAAGCTTGTGCCTGGTTTCCTCTGGTCTTCACCCCATGAACCTTCCCCTAAGCAGACTTTGCTTTGTGACTTTTGCTGTAATATATTATAACCATCAGTATGACTATATGTTGAGTTCATGAATCCTCCTAGCAAATCACCAAGCCTGGGAGTGGTCTTGAGGACTTCCAACACATTCCATGACAAACAGATACATGCAGTTTTCTTCACTGGTATTTATCTGGGCCCTCCTGAGGGCAAGAAGTTTGGTGGATCCTGATGAAAATGTCCTCTTAACCTAAGACTTGTTCCTTCCCCTCTGTTGGGGGGGGGGTTGCTTCCCTTTGAACAAAATGTTGATATATTCGATCTTATTTAATGTATGAAGAGCTTGGTTTCATAGTTAGAAGTATATGCCTTCACCTTATGAAATAGAATTTTTCAGAACTTCTACAGCCTCCTTTTCCACTCTCAAAGTATCAATAGTGTTTTTTATCCCACTGTCCCCAAGGATCTCCAAAATATTTGAATTTTTTTTAAGATTTGATTTATTTATTTGAGAAAGACAGAGAGAGTTAGTGAGAGAAAGCATGAGAGAGGAGACAGGATCAGACGGAGAAGCAGACTCCCCGCTAAATAGGGAGCCCAATGTGGGACTCGATCCTGGGACTCCAGGATCATGACCTGAGCCAAAGGCAGTCACTTAACCAAATAAGCCACCCAGGTGCCCCCAAATATCTGAATTTTTTATGTCCTTTTCCCTAATCACAATTATTAAACTACTTCTTGCACCGTAAGTGGGACCAAAACCCGACGTACAGATTCCATATCGCAGCCGTAGGGGAGTGGGGAAGACTAGGAACGGCGCTACGGGCGTACAGAAGGGCATCTCCGTCACACCAGGGAGTAGGTGCGGCTTCCTGAGCCTCTCAGGCAATCTTAAAGAAAGACTAACAATTATCATAATTGACCAAATCTTAAAGAAAGACTAAGAATTATCAACGGTGGAAAAGCTGTCAAAGAGAACTATTTGAGTGAGAAAGGACAGTAAGAAATGACTTGGCTCATTCCAGGAACCTGCAAGGAGCTCAAATCCTTGAATGAGAAGATAGGAGATGGCCTAGTTACATGCAAAAGGGAAAAGGGAAAAGTCACTCTAGCAATAAGGGTCCCTACGAAAGTGAGCTGCACATGCTTAGCTGAAACTCACAGATTATCTCACCAAATGGCCCTCAGGCTGCTACAGGTTGATGACTTTGGTCAGAAAGTCATTTTTAATTCTTCTATTCTGTATGCCTCCTCCTAGGCAACTTCTTCTCTAGTTTCCTCTGCTGCTTCCATTTCTTGAACAAATTCCTCAGCCTTCTGTTCTCCGGTTCTCAAAACTCCTGTTCTCTGGTCCAGTGTCATTAGGCACAAGATGATGGTGCCACAGTCTGATATTCTTCAGCCTGTATTCTGTTCCAGCCCGGGGGTTCTTACTTCCTCCTATCATCTGTCAGATAACCTGCCACAGGGACAGGGGATATCGGGTATTGGGTCCTGGGAAAGGTCATGGCAGGAAACAGATGGCATCCTGAAGAGGATGAGGGAAGACTTTATAAAGTTGTGGGCCAGCTGAAGAAAACCCACAAGGAACAAAGACCCCAGAGATTTTAAAAAAAAAAAAAATGTGGGAAGCTGATACTACCCCTAGGATTAAAAGGACAACAAATGGAAGTAGGGTGACCAGAACTCAACAAAATCTCTAGCTTTGGGAAAGGGTCACTCGACAGGAGCTATGGGCCACCACAGAGAAGCACAACCACTACTGACGTGTGTCCCATCAGGATGTGAATTAGGAATTCAGATGTGCTCAACTCCTTTTTTCCTTCCTTCCCTCTGATCTCCTGCTAGTGCCTACCACTGGCCAAAGCCAACGAGAAACCAGAGAGCAAGGGAACTCACTGATGGGTGTGAAAGAACAAATGCAAGAGGCGCAACGTAATGGCTAAGTACAAACCAAGAGGCAAACACAGAAATAGAAACTACGGTACATTCCGGAGGCTTTTATTTATATGAGATGGACAACAAAGCTCAATATGCCAAAAGGGGTTAAGAAGTTACTTAGAAATGCAACTTTGTGTTTCAGTATCACACAAGCAGCCAGCTATCAATACACTCAGGTGTTTGAAGTGACCCTCCCCCCCGTAGCCTGAGAAAAGACATCGGTTTAGAACAAAATGGGAGCATTTCAGGATGCAGCTAGGCTCTTCAGTACCTCTCTAGGGTAGCAGATACAAAAGAGATTTTGAGGGCTGTGTGCCCCCTACCCCAGTGATGCTGGCACCTTCTAGTAACCCTGTGTGTCATAGATCAATTTCACTTTTCAGCAGTTACCAGGTCTCAGTTGTGATGAACCCAGCTGAGACTTTGTTTGTTCCTGTCTTACTTCTCAGTCACCCTGGGGCCACGTTTCAAAAAGAGCTATCTGTGATCAATTTCACATTTCCATTCAAAGGGCATTAATCCTAATGAACACCATTTATTCTTTTTTTTTAAGATTTTTAAAAATTTATTTATTTGACAGACAGAGATTACAAGTAGGCAGAGAGGTAGGCAGAGAGAGAGAGGAGGAAGCAGGCTCCCCACTGAGCAGAGAGCCTGATGCAGGGCTTGATCCTAGGACCCAGGGATCATGACCTGAGCCGAAGGCAGAGGCTTTAACCCTCTGAGCCACCCAGGCACCCTGGAACACCACTTATTCTGGCTTCTCCCCGGCAAGCAGTAGGAAAGCCCTACATCAAATGAAGAGTCAGATGTTTGGGTAACTTCCCACTCAGATACATTACCTGAGAGTTCCACTGTACCTGAAATCACCAGTCCCCCACCAAAGGGATTAGAGGTGGCTATAGACTAACGGGATGGCCACAAGCACACTGAAAGGGGGAAAGGCTGGGAGAATGTGTCCCTGCTCTTTCCAGGTGGCAATGATGTCTGCCTGCACAAGGGAGCAGAAAAGTGCCCACAGAGATTGTTTTCACTTTCCTTTTGTTGGTAAAACTCTTGTTCAGTTCAACAGACAATAGGTGGCTTCATAGCTTTGTCATTAGGTAAATTCCTGCAGCCAGAAGAAAAATTTTCTTTCAATTAATGGTTCCCTGAGTGAGGAAATGAGCTCATTTCTTGATGCATAATGCCATCCTCCTCAGGTGCTCTAAGGGAGGCAAGGCGGCCTAATGGTTAAGGGCTCCAGTTCTAAACTCAGAACCAGTCCTGGGCTTAAATCCCAACTCTACCACTTTCCTTCCAGCTGTGCAATCTTAGGAGAACCACGTAACTTCTCTGGACCTCAGTTTTCTTGCCTCTAATTTCTTACCTGTAAGAGGTAACTATGGCTCTTCCCCACTGATTGGTGAGAAGATTAAAAAAAAAAGACACAGATCACTTCAAGCTCTATTACAAAGCTGTCATCATCAAGACAGCATGGTACTGGCACAAAAACAGACACATAGATCAATGGAACAGAATAGAGAGCCCAGAAATAGACCCTCAACTCTATGGTCAACTAATCTTCGACAAAGCAGGAAAGAATGTCCAATGGAAAAAAGACAGCCTCTTCAATAAATGGTGTTGGGAAAATTGGACAGCCACATGCAGAAAAATAAAATTGGACCATTTCCTTACACCACACACGAAAATAGACTCAAAATGGATGAAGGACCTCAATGTGCGAAAGGAATCCATCAAAATCCTTGAGAAGAACACAGGCAGCAACCTCTTCGACCTCAGCCGCAGCAACATCTTCCTAGGAACATCGCCAAAGGCAAGGGAAGCAAGGGCAAAAATGAACTATTGGGATCTCATCAAGATCAAAAGCTTTTGCACAGCAAAGGAAACAGTTAACAAAATCAAAAGACAACTGACAGAATGGGAGAAGATATTTGCAAACGACGTATCAGATAAAGGACTAGTGTCCAAAATCTATAAAGAACTTAGCAAACTCAACACCCAAAGAACAATAATCCAATCAAGAAATGGGCAGAGGACATGAACAGACATTTCTGCACAGAAGACATCCAGATGGCCAACAGACACATGAAAAAGTGCTCCATATCACTCGGCATCAGGGAAATACAAATCAAAACCACAATGAGATATCACCTCACACCAGTCAGAATGGCTAAAATCAACAAGTCAGGAAATGACAGATGCTGGCGAGGATGCGGAGAAAGGGGAACCCTCCTACACTGTTGGTGGGAATGCAAGCTGGTGCAACCACTCTGGAAAACAGCATGGAGGTTCCTCAAAATGTTGAAAATAGAACTGCCCTATGACCCAGCAATTGCACTATTGGGTATTTACCCTAAGGATACAAACGTAGTGATCCAAAGGGGCACATGCACCCGAATGTTTATAGCAGCAATGTCCACAATAGCCAAACTATGGAAAGAACCTAGATGTTCATCAACAGAAGAATGGATAAAGAAGATGTGGTATATATACACAATGGAATACTATGCAGCCATCAAAAGAAATGAAATCTTGCCATTTGTGACAACTTGGATGGAACTAGAGCGTATCATGCTTAGCGAAATAAGTCAAGCAGAGAAAGACAACTATCATATGATCTCCCTGATACGAGGAAGTGGTGATGCAACATGGGGGCTTAAGTGGGTAGGAGAAGAATCAATGAAACAAGATGGGATTGGGAGGGAGACAAACCATAAGTGACTCTTAATCTCACAAAACAAATTGAGGGTTGCTGGGGAGAGGGGGGTTGGGAGAAGGGGGGTGGGGTTATGGACATTGGGGAGGGTATGTGCTTTGGTGAGTGCTGTGAAGTGTGTAAACCTGGTAATTCACAGACCTGTACCCCTGGGGATAAAAATATATGTTTATAAAAAAATAAAAAATTTAAAAAAAAAGACATTGAAACAACAAAAACCAAAAAAAAAGAAAAAAAAAAAGACACAGATCAGCAAAGCCTCGAAAATGTCGAACATAAAATTACCATTTGAGTCAGACATTCTACTTCTACACAAAAGAATTAAAAACAAATGCTCAGATACTCACACATGAATGTTGATAGTGGCACCATTCACAATAACTGACGGGTGGACACAGCCCAGAAGGCCACCAGTGGATCATATGGTGAATGAATAAACAAAATGCGGTGCATCCATTTAATGGAATATCATTCAGCCATCAAAAGGAACGATGTACTGATGTGTATATGGTCACCCTTAATACCATTATACTGAGTACAAAAAGCCAGGCACCAGAGGCTATATATCGTATGATTCCATTTAGATGAGATATTTAGGATCAATAAATCGGACAGAGAAAAATCTAGGATGGATAGAAACAGAAAGCAGGCTAGTGGGGTCGAGAGAGGAGGAGAGGAGAGGGAGTGACTGCTGAATGGTTATGGGTTTTCCTTTTAGGATGATGAAAACATCTTGGAACTAGAGCGAGGTGCTGGCTAGTACTTTGTGAATATACTAAATGCCACAGAATTTTACATTTCAAAATGACTAATTTTAAGTTATGTGAATTTCAACTCAATTTTTTTAAAAAGCTCAGCATAGTGTGAGGAACATAAAAAGTAGTAATAAATGGTCGCTGTTATGACACCATGGATATAACTGAAATCACCTTCTAAGTTAAATTCGAAGATTCTCCATCACCTACAGGATCAAGACTCTTCCCTGGGAAGCCAAGCACCTCTATGGCCTTCCCCAAATCACATCTCTAACACTATCTCCCTGTATCTCCTGGTACAAGTCATTTGGGGGAAAATGCAAACAAAATTTCCCACTCTACTTTGCAGCTTTCAAGGCCATCGTGAACAACAGCAATGCTCCTGGTCTTTGTGAATTTCAGGTCATGGAAATGCACACATTCTCCACAACAGTATTACCTGAACGTCTGCTAACACTACTACCTCTGGCCTTCCTTCTCTCTCACCCCCTCCCCACCCACAGGTCTGTCTACCCTCAAGGCCCAGCTAATTTGCAATATATCTCTTGTGACCCCTCCAGCCTGCAAGGCCTCTTCTTCCTCCAGAATCCCTCTGCACGTCCATATGCTATCACCCGGGAGATACTCACCCCACACTGCCTTGTCATTTTTTTCTATTCTTTATTTTCATATGCTTTCTACAAGAGACCCATTTGGGAACCTAAAGATACATCCAGACTGAAAAGTGAAGGGATGGAGAAGCATCTTTCAATGTAATGGGCCCCAAAAGAAAGCTGGGGTAGCGATTCTCATATCAGATAAATTAGATTTTAAACTAAAGACTGGAGTCAGAGATACAGAAGGACACTACATCATTCTTAAAGGGTCTATCCACCAAGAAGGTCTAACAATTGTAAATATTTACCCCCAGTATGGTAGCACCCAACTACATAAGACAACTGTTAATCAAGTTAAAGATTTTATTTATTCATTTATTTGAGACAGAGACAGAGATAGAGACAGAGAGAGGGAGTGGGGAGGAGGGACCGAGGGGGAGGGAGAAGCAGACTCCCAGCTGAGCAGGGAGCCCCACAGGGGGCTCCATCCTAGTGATGAAAGAACAGAAGGCAAGCTGAGGACAAAGCAGAAGTGGACACCCCACAACCCTCCCCATGGGATATATATGACATTTCTCATGCACTCCTGGCTGCCCTAAAGCTAAGAAAAGGAAAAAACAAATAGTTAACTTATAGAAATCACAATCCTCTAAGACTGAATCTCCCTCCGTTTACAAAATGCCATAGCAATCTACAAGAACAAAGCATTTCTATCAATAACCTAGCTTCTAGGAGGAAATGTAGACACAATTAAATGTCCTTATAACCCGCAGCCCACTGACAGACACTGGAAGCGGGCAGAGTGTCATGTTCCTCCAGGAAGCTCCCAGTGATCTTACTGTTAACGCCTTACTAGAAGGAAAAACAACCTTAACCTGACAATGGCAAGACCTCCAGTATTCTGCGACTCTACTTTAATATACAAAAATCCCTTTGAAACCTCACTTTTCTTTACCTCCCCCAACTCCCACGTATGTAATCAGCCTCACAAACCCGGGGCAGCAGCTCTTTCTGCCCACAGGTCCTCTCCCCGTGCTTTAATAAAACCACATTTTGCACCAAAGACGTCTCAAGAATTCTTTCTGGGCCCTCGGCTCTGGACCTCACCCCACTGTACCTCATCTGTATCCCAAAACTCCATCACTAGGACCCTGAGATCGTGACCTGTGCCGTAGGCAGATGCTTAACCAACTGAGCCACCCAGGTGCCCTTTCTGTTCTTCATTTTTAAATGGGTTCACTTTTATCTTCCAACTGTATTGAACACCAGAAGGGGAAGATTCAAATGCCTCCAGAAGCTAAAGACCCAGGGATTATGGTAAACTGGGGAGGACTCTCTCTTCTGAAAGGCCCAGTGTCCCCAGGTTTACTGTTTTTCCAGGAAAGCCAGGATTCTGGACATGTACTTAGAGGATTTTAGTCTTCCAATGCTAGTAACCACCTCTCAAAAAAGCACATAGTTAGGGGACACATTTTGTTGAATGTATGGGCAGTCTTGGTCAGGCAAAAGTGACGGTCAGGAAAACCACTGTGCAGGGCCATCTTGGCCCCCACACAAGTTTGAATGAATTTTAAAGTGTCTGGAGGTCTCTGACTTTGTGTTCCAGGACAACTTTCTATCAGCAACAGTGACTGATAGAAAGGGGTCTGATTTTTCCATAAAAGGCCTAATACTCTGCTTTAATCCTCAGTCCAGAGAAAGAGATTTCAGACTGTGTCTCTGAAAAAAAAGTGCAAAATCATGCTTAGGTTAAAGGTTATGATGACTCACTTGGATCATTTCATCATGTATTTGGGCAATTACTTCGTAATACGCTGTGATGGGCTTGGAGGTACAACAAAGGGACAAGACACACCATCCTATCCTCAGAAGTCTACAAATGAGATACGGAAGAACAGGGATAGAGCACACACAAAAGAGGAAATACAAATAGTGAACAAATAGGCAAAAAGATGTTCATCATTACCAGTGTTCAGGGACTTGCAAATTAAAATCACTTCGCATGGGCAAAAATTAAGAAGTTTGCTAATGTCATTGATGTGGGGAAATGGTTGTCTCAAAACTGCAGTGGGAGTATAATTTCGTACAGGAGCTTTCCAGGGCAACTTGCCAGGATCTATTAACATTTAAATGTGCATCCCCAGTGACTCAGCCGTTTCGCTTTTCACAGCCACCCTGGAGAAACACAGGGTCCACAGAGAGACATGTTCAAGGATGTTCACTGGAACACTGTTGGCAATAGCAAAAAAACTCAGATGTCCTAGATGTGCATCAGCAGGGGACCGTCGGAGTGAGCTGCTGTATGTGGTCATATCTTGAAATGCCACCCAGTACATACACTACGAGGTAAATCTGGACATCCCAATATGGAGGGGTCTCTAAGACATGGCGCTGAAGGAAACACACACACCTAACAATGCTACCCATGGTCTGTGAAGCTTTGGGTGAAGACACATACGAAAAGGTTTAGAAGGATCTGTACTAAGAAGAGTGATGGGTTCTCCTATGGAAGAATTCCCTGGGGGCTGCTGACGATGGTCAAGACCATTTGGCACATGTTTATAATGTTTAGTTTTTTTTAAATGTTCGTCAACTACCTGTGTGGTTGAAAAAAACACTTAAGTGATTACTTACTCTGTCACAAGCCCAAAACTCACATGGTTCCCCAAAACCATTATTTTTTTAAGATTTTATTTTTCTGTCAGAGAGAGAGAGGAAACATGTACAAGCAGGGGAAGCAGCAGGAAGAGGGAGAAATAGACTCCCCGCCAAGCAAGGAACCCGATGCAGGACTTGATTCCAGGACTCTGGGATCACAACTCGAGCAGAAGGCAGACACCCAACCAACTGAGCGACCCAGACATCCCTCCCCGCAACGAACATTATTTGTCCTTTTTATTGGTGATTATAGTGCAGTGCCTCTCTAACAATTTGCTACATAATAACCTTGAACTTCCCCAAGTTTTGGAATTTGTGTATGAGATCTGCTTTTCCCCATTTATAAATGTATTTTCCTTTCAGGAAAAAAAAAAATGGAAAATGGAAAAAAAAGGAAGTGGAAGCAAGTCTGTCAAAGAAGCAAAGCCTGAGGCAGCCTTTCTAACAGGTACCAAACAGTCTCAGCTTCACCCATCTTCCAGAGGCTGCAGTGGCCAAGGCTCGCTGGCTCTCTGGTGTTCTGTGAGCAACACATCTCAGGGTTTGGACCTCAGGTAGCAGGAGTGGGGCTCTGGGCAGTGTTATTCCTGGCTGTGTGGTCTCTAGACCCCTATCCCCAGCCATCCTGGAGACGCTGCTGCCCACCACCATCTTGATATTTTATCTTCTGCTGAATTCATCATGATTGGTTTCTATTATTTGCATCTGAGGACCCCTACTGATCCTATGATCTTGGGAAAGTTACCTAATTTCTTCTGTCTCTTCATTTATAAAAATGAAGATAATGGCATCTGTCTCACAAGGCTGTAAGAAAATAAAATATAGGCCAGGGCACCTGGGTGGCTCAGTTGTTAAGCAACTGCTTGGGCTCAGGTCATGATCCCAGGGTCCTGGGATGGAGCCCCATATCAGGCTCCCTGCGCTGTGGGAAGCCTGCTTCTCCCTCTCCCATTCTTCCTGCTTGTGTTCTCTGTCCCGCTGCCTCTCTCCCTGTCAAATAAATAAATAAAATCTTTTTTAAAAAGCATACACACACACACACACACACACACACATATATGCCATATATTTCAAGTATATATTGCATGAATGAAGAATATTTTAAATGCATATATATTAATATATCCCTGAGCATATTTCATGCACTTATGTGAAGCTATGAATATTACAAACCTACATGTAAAATCTACATTAAGGTAAAAAATATGAAAATACCTGACTGTATACCTTTCTTCTCAGCTTAGGGACAATGAGGTATGATGGGTTCTTAGAATTTATAGTAGCTAAATTGCAGGGGGTTTTCACTCCTAACATCTCACAGGTAAATGGAAAGGCAAATGATGTACAGCTTTTCAAGGAGGCAGGAAAAAATAAATAAAAAGATGGCATTTGTAGACCTAAGCTTGAGTACAAATAATCACCCCAAATCTCCCCCAGCTCACTTATTTTGTGTATAATCTGCAGTGACCTTTTCGCTGAAGGCCAATTTTCTGATACCAAATAATTTCCAACCACAGGCCAGCTGGCTTGATGGCACTTACAGAACTCACCCATTCTAATATCAGTCACGATAAACATCATTAGGATTGAATATTTTCTGCAAAATGACTCTCGAGCCCTAGAGCGAAGTCCGCAGCCAAAACAGGTGACATCAAGATTAACGACTTCGTTGGGTGCCCACGCAGCATTCCCGTCAGCCCAGGTAATCAAGAGGCAGAGGGAGTGATGGTTTGGAAGGGTTTCAGGGACCCTGGTGTGCGAATTAAATGTCTGAGCATCAGACCCTCTAGAGCCACAAATCCACGCTCCCATCCACTCGCAGGGAGTACATAACCCCACAGCAGGTCCTCTAGCTCCTTCACTGGTTGGGGAAAAGTCCCCAACTCTCTGCTCTGTGGGAGCCTTCAGAATGATCAGTCGTGGCAAGCAGAGACAGAAACGGAACTGAGCTTAACATGAGTGTGTCTTCTCCTGCTTCTGTCTGGACGTCTGCAGAACAGACCCAGGACTTCCTTGCAAATTACCACTCTTTGCCCCCGAGGACGTTCCTTCACACGGCCAAACAGCAGGAAACGAGAGGCGGAGAGTACAAACCCCGAACTCAAGCCGGGGACAGGCAGCAGCAAACCTCAGCCTGAATCGAAAGCCGTCCTCTGCGATGGTCTTAAAATAGTGCTTGATCCAAAGGAACCACAGCTACTCTTCCTCCTTTCATTCGGGGGCTGATGAGCACATTTAAAGATGAAGGGTTCCCTCAGTCCTGTCCTTCCTCCTCCTCCTACATACCTTACCTCCCTCCTCCCTTCCTCCATTCATACCTTACTCATTTCTTCAGGAAAAGAGTTATAGATACACTGTCCTCCTAGCCCAGGTTCTCCATTCCTTTGAGAATGTACCCCTGCTCTTTGCTGGGCAAAATTCCATGTGGTTTACATGGAGCTAAAATGACTATTCAGAGAACTCCCCGCCTCCCCTGCCAACACACATATACACACCTTACTGCCATTATAGGGGTGAACACTCAGAAGTGACCGGTTCTGGAGTGACCATACAGGCTAAGTCAGGCCAATCAGTTTTCTCTGATATATAAACACCAGGAGGTCTCTCTCTTGTTCTAAAACTATGAGCCATAAGAATAATGTAATCTTGGGGCACCTGGGTGGCTCAGTGGGTTAAGCCTCTGCCTTCGGCTCAGGTCATGGTCTCAGCGTCCTGGGATCAGGTCCTGAATAGGGCTCTCTGCTCAGCGGGGAGCCTGCTTCCCCCTCTCTCTCTGCATACCTCTCTGCCTACATGTGATCTCCGTCTGTCAAATAAATAAATAAAATCTTTAAAAAAAAGAAAAAGAAAAAGAAAAAGAAGAATGTAATCTTGAACTCTTCCTGATTATTTCCCACAAAAATATGAAATACGCTCTCTGCCTTAGGAGAATGACACGAACGTCCAAACAGGGGAGAGATAGGGGATAAACAGGAATGGACATTGAGCGCTCGTGTTATCAAATGGGCCAATAAAGGAATGCTGACTAATAAAATAGGAAAATTCAAATCAAATAAGTCCATTTACTTGTAAGATGGGGCTTGGGATTAGAAATAGTGAAAGAGTAAAAGGCAAATTGACCCCATAGGCTAAAAACAAGGGCTTGGGCCGTATCGTGAATCTGACATTCGTGCAGTGCCTGCTGAGTGCCCCGTCTAAGCTAGAGGCTTTCCGAAACCTTTTGTGTCAGGAGGTAGGAATTCCTTGTAACTCACACCAATTTATTGAACAAGTAAAGTGCCCTGCTAAGACCCTGATACAGGGAGGTACTTAAATGTCTTATTGAATGGCTGTGGTCTGATAAATTCAGGAGACAGGGCGACTATAATCTCCCTTGATCTTAACTCTCAGCTTCTATTAACTCAGCTTAGGCACAGAGTCTTTTCTTCGCCATGTCACAGACTCAGCTCTAATTGACTGTGGGCTGTTGTTAAGCTGGGGCTCTGCTATCTCATACCTCTGCAAATTACTCTTCAAGGCCCATTCCCGGCTGTAAATTTATTCCTATTCAAATTCATCTTCTAGTCGCAGCCCATCGTCTTGGTCTGTCAACACGATGTGGGATTCTTACTCTTACTCCATCATCCAACGTGTGAGCCCTTTCCCTCCAGCTTTGAATCATTTGGAAATTTAACAGGTTTGCCCACTATGACTGATTCTCAGCCATTGATAAATTCTAACAAGATAAGGAAAGGAGAGCCCTGCAATGTATGGGCGGAGAAACTTCCCTTTTGCCCTCTGAAAAAATAAAATTGGCAATAAATAAATAAATAAAATAATAATAAAATAATAAAATAATAAATAAAATCTTCATATACGGTTAAACATTCAATTGTAAATCAACCTGTTAACTCATCCAACCCCCGTTTCACCCTGTTGACTACAGGACTTGTATAAAATATTATGCCAGCTGCCTTACTGGGCATCACACAATTCATGCCCCTAGGATATTATAAGTACAATAATCTGATCATAAAAGAAATTAGAGTTGGTTCAACATGACCAGTTCTTGGTGAACCCATTCTGTCTCCCAACAATCCCAGCTTCCTTTTCGATCGCCTCATGAGCTATCCGTTGAGTAATTCCATCTGACATTGCGCCATCTACTAGTGTCAAATCCACCGGCGGGTGGCATCTACAACTTACCTCCTCCTTTGAAAACCTCAAAATCTGTCTGTAGCCCGTCTTCAATCACACCTCATTTTTCTACTCCACAAACAAACATTTAAAGAACACCAACCATGTCACTATGTAAGGCCTTTGGTATCTAGAAAAAAGTAAGCAAACCCGGTTGCTGTTCTTATGGAATTAGAATGAAGAGTCCTAACAACTGTGTTTCAGTCAAAGCATCATCACACGGGAGAATCACTGGTGCAGTTCACCAGGCTTGTCTTTGTGGCGAAGAAGAGATCTGAGTTACTGACTTTCACCGCATCTTCCTGTACGCCCCCTTGCCTTGCCCTCACCTCCCCTGCCCCATTCCTATCCACCAAGGAATTTCTCCCTCTTCTCTGACAGTTTTAAAAAAAATAATGAGACAATGACCAGCAAGTGCTGAATAGGAATGTTTATTGGGACAAATCTCAGAAGGGTTTTGCTCTCCACTTTGGAGAGAACTATTTGCTATAGTTAGCCAAAGGCATACACATGAGTATACTACATGAGTGGTGGATGGTTAAAAAAAAAAAAAAAAAGGTATGCCCACGGATCAAGAATACACTAGAAATTCATTCATTAGCCAAAACTTCACCTGCAGCCGAAGGAAGGATTCAGTATCGACAGTACTGGCTTCACCAGACTTGAAAACTCAAGCATAGGACAGGACAGCTTACCCTTATACTCCTAAAGCAATGCTTGGCACATGTCTCCTTTGCCATATAACTTTCTGGTTCCTCTTATTAAAGAGGTGTACTCTGTCTTCCTACCTCTTGATTCTGGGCTAACTTATGGCTTGCTTTGGCCAACAGAATACAGCAGAATTGTGTGTGCTAGTTCCAAGGACTCGGGTCTTACTATTTCTGCTTATGCTTAAGTGCTTCCAGCGCGACCATGAAAACATACCTAGACTTGTGTGCAAGAAGGAGAAACCAATGAAGAAGACCCGTATCACGCTGTTGACTCTGCCTAAGTCAGAATACACTAGCCAAACCCCCCCGGACCCCCAGACATGGGAATGAGCCTAGCCAAGATCAGCAGAGCCATCCAGCCTACCCTGACTGCCTCAAGACACATGGGCAATAAAAGCTTGTTTTTTGTTCTTGTTACGTGAGTTATTTCTGCTATACCCGATTCTTTTAGGGGTAGTGCTCATATAAGAAGGACAACCAGAGGGAGGACGTTTTTACACTTAGCTCATTAAGAAGTCGGCCATATATGTATATGTATGAACCCTTTGTGTTTGACACATGCTTCCTATGCCAAAGGGCTCTCAAGGAACAGATGTGGAGAAAGAAAAAAAATATGCCCATTCAAGTGTCATAGCTTGAGAAGGAGCAGATACCAGACAAAAGGGAAGGGAAATTTTTTAAAGTAACCTCTCTGTAGTCCATGTAGCAAGCAGCACATAGATTTTTAAGATTTCCAAGTTCCAACAGACCTGCAAGTAGAATTTCACGAAGTCTTCAGACCTGAGCTCAAGTCCATGGGCCATGCACAGCTTCCGGCCTTCACACCCACACTGAGCCTCCATTCCCTCTCCTCTATTCTACTGTTTTTCCATAGCGAGATCATTCTCCCTGGTAGACAAGTCGGAATTCCAACAACAATCAAGGAACTCTGCTTTGTCTTTCATCTGTTAAAATGTCCCCCAAGCAGTCCTTCCCTTATTCATCCATTTTCCCCCCAAATGGTAGTAAAAAGCTTTTTCTAGTTGTCTTTAGTATGTTTCGGAAGTTTCGGCTCTTCTAGGCTTTAGAGGAAGTGAGACAGGAGCAGAGGCTCTTCAGTCAGACCAACTTGGGTTTGTGTCCCAGATCTGCCAAGTAGTAACCACATGACCTTGGGGAAGTCCCCTAACCTCTCAGGACTTCAAGTTCCCTTTCTCTAAAGGGAAAAAAATCATCGTTTCTAGGATTGTTGTGAATACTGAGTAAGAAAATGTAACCAAACTGCTTAGCCGAGTTCCTGGTGCAGAGCAAGTACTCAACACCCAGCTGCCAGCATGAACTTTTAAGCTCAGGTCTATTCTTTTGAATTGGGAAATGGGGCGGTTTTTTTGTTTGTTTGTCACTTTTCTGCTGTTTATATGTTTTTTTATATCTAAATTTTTCAGAGAGCTCCACACACCAATAAAAGGTTACCTGTCAACATTCTCTTTTTAATCTTTGTTAGAATATTTCATACCAATCCCTAAGGCAGGACATTGCTCCAGACTGGACTTTCCCTCCCTGGACAACAGAAAGCCATACCAACATTAATCTACCATAGCATAGCCATTAACACAACTAACTGAATTATGAATAATGAGGAAGAATCCTAGGATTACAGCTATCAATGCCTGTCTGCTTCCCTACAGTCAGTGGCCGTCCACTCACCCCCTAATCTACTCCCTGGGCTGTAAGCCACTAACAGGAAGTTCCACTTCCTTCTGGGCCACTCAGGTCTGCCAAGTCTGTGCCCAAGGCATTCTACTCACACGTTCTACTTTCCTTCTAACCTGGCCCATGCTCTCCTAAATATCTCCCAGAATATGGGCCTCATTTCAAGCTCCCTTATGGTGTGTCAACCTTGGCCAGGCTATAGTTATTCAATTAAACACCAGTCTAGATGTTGCTGCAAAGATATTCTGTACATATGCTTAGCATCTGCAAACAGTTTGACTTTAAATAAAAGGGATTATCCTCAATGATCAGGGTAGACATCATCCAGTCAGTTGAAAGGCCTTAAGAGCAAACCTGAAGTTTCTCAGAGGAGAAAGAAATCCCACCGATGGGCTACAGCATCAGCTGCTGCCCAAGAGAATACAGTCTGACAGCCTGCCTATAGATTTCAGATTTGCCAGCCTCCACTGTGTATATATGTGAAACTACTCACTTCTCGGGTTTGCAGAAGCTATTGCTCGGGTGGCCTTCCGCAGTAGATGGTGCATGTCCACTAGATGTCCTAAGCCTGAAATGGCTGCCTCCACTGGTCCTTCCCTGGGCTTGGCTGCAAAGACAGATGATGTATCAGACCACTCAGGGTCCAGCAAAATTCTCAGAACCAAAGACCCTGAGGACACCTGGGATCCTGGAGGTCCCCAAAGAATACCTGGACCTCGCTGTCAGCCCTGAGGGCCAGAGCTATCCATGAGCCTCCAGAACTAAGGTCTCCAACCTGTCAATCATAAGGATCACCTAAGGCACCTGCTAAAGTCACAAGCTTCCAGGAAATCTGGCCACACTGAATCAGTATCTCTGGAGAACAATGGGCAGGCTTATTAACCATCTGAAAGTTCTCAGAATTAGGCAATCTGGGGGAGCAGGAAGGTTTAGTCTTGGCTCCCAAGCCATTCCCCTTTTCATGAATCCCACCCAGTCTCTTGAACTCTCGAAGCATGAGTGACTGCCTGGAATGAGAGGCCATGCTTTGCTGAGCTCACGCAAGCCAGCATCCTGGAGGCCTAAGCTGCTGGAGAAAGGTTCCAGAGCTTTAAAGTGATTTAAAAACCACCTGAATTAGAAATGATGGGAAGGGGATGTATATAACCTATCAAGAAGTGCATAGCTCCAAGCCACAAACCAGAAGCATAATTCCTAGAAATAGGGTTCAAGAACCTACATTTTAGGGAAGCTTCCCTCATCCCCCACCCAAAGACTCCTTTACCTGCTGTCATTTAAGAACTCCTTTCTGGCTGGTGAATGATAGAGGGGCCATGAAGATAAGTTTTGGGGCCCTGGACATTTAAACACTTCCCTGAAGATTGGGGACTGCATCAGGAAGAGTCTTCTTATCAAGCCCAGGTACAGAGACCATCATCCTGATCCCAGTTCCTAAGTCAGAGCTCTTGAGGAAAGCCCTCGGTCTAAAGACTGCTAGGTGGACATCAGACCAGCTGTTGGTGATGCCTGCATCTGTGCGTGCCTTGAGGAAGCTAGGACTGACCTGGGGTTAGGCCAAGGGCTGGAATGAAGATGCTGCACACGGTTGTGGGCCCCCGTGGCCGGGAGGAGGCAGGCTGCGGACTGCTCTAGAACCACTGCATCTCTCTTCTCTCTTTTGTGAAATGGGCTGAGTCAAAGTCTAACACTCACTACCCAGTTCTCCTGCAGGTTGTGCTTGATGGAAACAACCACTGAACACCACCTCTTTTATCCTAGACAAAGGCCGTGGGCTCCTGACGTGTTCTCTTGATCCCTTCCTTATCTCCTCTAATCCATTCCCCACAGTGGACACAAAATTCTCTCTCTAAAAGGTATATTTGAGCATGTCACTTCCCTGCCTGGATGTTAATAATTTCTTCATTGTTCTAAGGATATAATTCAAAACACTTAGTCCCTAAGAACTGTCGCCATGGGGCCCACATTTATTCGACAGGTTTGTCCTCTCCCGCTCTCTGTTTCCATCACTCTGCTCCACCCAGAGTCCTTCTCCTAGTCTCTCAAAAGGGGTGGGCTCTTTCTCTCCTCAGGACCTTTGCACATGTTGTTTTATCTGCAGTGCCCTATCCCTGGGTAAATTCTAATTCATCCTAGAAGCTCAGTTTAACTATCAGTCCCCTGGCCACTCTCCTTCTTCAGACTAGCTCAGGCCTCATCAGCCTCCCACTTTGGTCCCTTGGTAGCATTTATCAAAAGTATTAGAGAATTGATTCCATTTACTATAGCACCAAGAACCATAAGATACCTGGGAATAAACCTAACCAAAGAGGTAAAGGATCTGTACTCAAGGAACTACAGAACACTCATGAAAGAAATCGAAGAAGACACAAAAAGATGGAAGACCATTCCATGCTCTTGGACCAGAAGAATAAACATTGTTAAAATGTCTATACTGCCTAGAGCAATCTATACTTTTAATGCCATTCCAATCAAAATTCCACCAATATTTTTCGAAGAGCTGTAGCAAACAATCCTAAAATGTGTATGGAATCAGAAGAGACCCCAAATTGCTAAGGAAATGTTGAAAAAGAAAAACAAAACTGGCAGCATCATGTTGCCTGATTTCAAGCTTTACTACAAAGTTGTGATCACCAAGGCAGTATGGTACTGGCATAAAAACAGACACACAGACCAGTGGAACAGTGTAGAGAGCCCAGATATGGAACCTCAACTCTATGGGCAATTAATCTTCGACAAAACAGGAAAAAATATACAGTGGAAAAAAGACAGTCTCTCCAATAAATGGTGCTGGGAAAATTGGACAGCTACGTGTAGAAGAATGAAACTCAACCATTCTCTTACACCATACACAAAGATAAATTCAAAATGGATAAAAGACCTCAACGTGAGACAGGAATCCATCAGAATCCTAGAGGAGAACATAGGCAGTAACCTTTTCGATATCAGCCACAGCAACTTCTTTCAAGATATGTCTCCAAAAGCAAAGGAAACAAAAGCGAAAATGAACTTTTGGGACTTCATCAAGATCGAAAGCTTCTGAGAAATAGTCAACAAAACAAAGAGGCAACCCACAGAATGGGAGAAGATATTTGCAAATGACAGTACAAACAAAAGGCTAATATCCAGGATCTATAAAGAACTTCTCAAACTCAACACACACAAAACAGATAATTATGTCAAAAAATGGGCAGAAGACATGAACAGACACTTCTTCAAAGAAGACATAAAAATGGCTATCAGACACATGAAAAAATGTTCATCATCACTAGCCATCAGGGAGATTCAAATCAAAACCACATTGAGATACCACCTTCCACCAGTTAGAATGGCCAAAATTAGCAAGACGGGAAATGTGTGTTGGAGAGGATGTGGAGAAAGGGGAACCCTCTTACACTGTTGGTAGGAATGCAAGTTGGTGCAGCCAATTTGGAGAACAGCATGGAGATTCTTTAAGAAATTAAAAATAGAGCTTCCCTATGACCCTGCAATTGCACTACTGGGTACTTATCCCAAAGATACAGATGTAGTGAAAAGAAGGGCCATCTGTACCTCAATGTTCATAGCAGCAATGACCACGGTCACCAAACTGTGGAAAGAACCAAGATGTCCTTCAACGGACAAATGGATAAGGAAGATGTGGTCCATATACACTATGGAGTATTATGCCTCCATCAGAAAGGATGCCTCCATCCACCAACTTTTGTAGCAACATGGACGGGACTGGAAGAGATTATGCTGAGTGAAATAAGTGAAGCAGAGAGTCAATTATCATATGGTTGCACTTATCTGTGGAGCATAACAAATAGCATGGAGGACAAGGGGAGATGGAGAGGAGAAGGGAGTTGAGGGAAATTGGAGCGGGAGATGAACCATGAGAGACTATGAACTCTGAAAAACAATCTGAGGGTTTTGAAGGGGCAGGGGGTGGGAGGTTGGGGGAGCTTGGTGGTGGGTATTATGGAGGGCACGTATTGCATGGAGCACTGGGTGTGGTGCATAAACAATGAATTCCGGTACACTGAAAAGAAATAAAAAATAATAAAAAATAAAAAATAAAAATGTTGCAACAACAACAACAAAAAAGTGTAGTGAAATAATTATTTGCTCACTGTCTGTCTCCCTCAACAGGCCCTGAGCAGCATCACAAGCACAAAAAACATGGGTGTCTTGCTCACCATTGTATCTCCAGTGCCTAGCATGCCGACTAGCACATGGTAAGCATTCAATAACTATTTTTAACAAGTGAAGAAAATAGTATCAATTAGTTCATTAAAAGTTTTAAAAAGACCCTCTTCCCTACCCTGAATATTTTAGGGATGGCTGTGTAGCTCAACCTCTAGAATATCATGTCCCAATTCAAGCAAACTTCTTGAACTGCCTTTGAACAGTCCACACATTCAAAAGGCAATATTTGCCAAATTCATGTGATGTGTGTGGTTTTGTTTTTGTTTTTTATTTTATTTTATTTTATTTTATTTTTTTGCTTGACAAAGGGATTCTTCACTTTACAAAAAAGAAAAAAGGCATCTTTAAATACTGCGTTCCCTCTGGTGCCCATAAGCTGTATTAAGAGCTTATTAATTATCTGCGAAGGAGTCTAGAACTAAGAGGCAAGTCATAAGGATGGCTGCCAGGGGAAGAAATGATGATAAATCAGCACTTAGATGAAAGTGTAAATCAGGGGGGAAGTAGGACCCGATTTATAGAAGTGTGATTTGTACAAAGCTTATCAGAAACTTTATTATCACAAAACACCCATGGAGGAGGTAGAAACACTGTTGACTTAGAACTAGACTTCTGCCTTTGAAAGGCATCATTTTCCCCTCCTTGGTCTTCTCTGTGCAACTCCTGAAAGTGTCTTTGAGCTGTTGTACGTGGGACTGGAGCATGGTCTGGTCCCTGCCCATGCAGTTCACCTGCTCTCCCGTCAAACTCTCAGTCCCCTCAGGGCTGCAGATGTCCTTCCCTATCATGACTGTAACAGACTTTAGAAAGTTCCATTCTACTTCCAGCCAATTTGAAAGAAAAGAGGTAGCTTTCCAGGCATGTCGCTGGGAAGGTGGGGGTGCCCTATCAGGAGAGAACATTAATTGTGTGGTTAGTGGATGTCAGCACTTATATTCATGCTTTGAAATGCCCTTTATCAAAACCTAGAAATATGGGGCGCCTGGGTGGCTCAGTGAGTTAAAGCCTCTGTCTTCAGCTCAGGTCATGATCTCAGGGTCCTGGGATTGAGCCCTGTATCAGGCTCTCTGCTTGGAGGGAGCCTGCTTCCCCTTCTCTCTCTGCCTGCCTCTCTGCCTACTTGTGATCTCTGTCTGTAAAATAAACAAAATCTTTAAAAAATATAAAAAAAAAAAACCCTAGAGATTAACAAAGACTACTCAGATGATAAGCAAGCAGAGCTTGCTCTAGCTGGGGAGTCCATCAGCATCACTTGCATTTGGCAGAGACTTTAGAGGCCAGCAGGGGAGCAGAAAAGCTTTGTAGTGAAAACTGGGAAGACCCTGGCTATGCTCTGATTAGAGGCTGTTGGCCTGGCCTGGAAAAGCTATGGGTGTGCTAATGAAGCAGGCTATCCCCTGCCATTGGTTAGAAGAGCAGATTTGACTTTCTGTATTTGGTCCTAAGTTGGACACAGAGGCAAAATTAGGGAGTCATTAATGAAGTCCTAGCTATTTGGGTCCAGGTGCTACAGAGGTTGTAATCGGGTTCTATTTGTGTATGTAGTCTGGCCGTTATCATTGTCCATTTGTATATTCTGCCTCTCACGAGAATAGCACTGCCTCTTCAAGTCATAGGATCTCACCAGGACTTTCTACAAGGAAATGTACTGGTTCTCTCCCAGGCAACCACCAGAGCTGCGTTTCTGTCCATGAACATTTCCAGGTGCCTCGAGGAGGCAGCTGGCTCTGGGGTTCCCTGCTTTTCAGGGCTAGGGTCTGTAACCACTAGGGTTATTGTGTAACAGAAACATCTTTCCCTCTCTTCCATTTGGCCACCTCCTCAATGCTCTCATCGCCCTTGGCCTTTCCCTCCGTTGAGCAAGGCTCACGGTCCTTGGAGGATAATGCATCCGTCCCCCCTCTCAACTCTGACGTCCTCAGGGCCTTGAACACAGGGCCAGGTCTAAGTTATCACCTACAGAAAGTGTACGACAAATGTCTCATGAATAAGTCAACGAACGCCTTGGTTTTCCTGCCAGCTGCTCATGACAAGGAAAGAAAAAGAAAATAATGAAAACAACAAACAGGTCAATTACAAAAGCTCAAGACATCTTGGAATATTATGCAGGAGTGTCCCTCGTCTTCATGACACATAAATGGGCCCAATATTGGCTTTTCTCTTTTCTTGTCCCTTCTCTGCCTCTCATTCCTAACTGGTTCTAGGTACAATTTCTTCTCTTTTCCTCTTCATTTTTGGGGGGATCTTACATTTTCTTGCATCCCCATATATGCCTATCGCAATACAGGAGATGTGGCGAGATCTCAAAAAGGCATCCATAATGTGATTTCAAAATGGCTGGTAGTGGAAGGAAGGGTATTTTTAACAACTATGGTCTAATTTGAAGATGGACAAGTTCAAACAGACAAGACAAATCCATTAAGGAAAACCCCACCTTGGTCCCTCTAGGCCTAGGAAAACATATTGTTCCCCATGTGATACAAAATAACAACTCAAATAACAACTCAAATGTAACCTCTGTGTGATGGGGGTGGCAAGATGTGTGTCAGGGCACGGCTCCCCTGAGGATTTCGTTAGGGACATGATGAGACACTGTTAAGTAAAATTCTGTTTACCCATGTCACAGAGTCTATGTCTTTATAGTCAAGATTATCTAATTAAGTCAGGTAAGAGTTCCTGCCTTGGCCCATCCCAGCCAAATAATTAAAGGAAAATCAAAGCTTTGGGCCCCAAAATTTGTCAGCACTCCAACGTTTATCCATTTGTAAATACAGCAACAGCCAGCACCTCTCCCGTAACAAAACGGAGAAGAGATGTCATTTCCCCACTCCCCTAGCCCTTCTGTTAACTGCAGTGGTGTCTGTCTACTGTGCAATGATAATCATGACCCTGAGGCCTTACAAGATTGGCAAATGCCTTCTGAAGCATCAAACAGAGATTAAATTGTCTTGCCTGTAGTTGTAGTGTTAATTTAAATTACAATTCTTTGGAAACTGGCATTGGATTACCAGTTCTCAAAGGACGTGAAATTTTATCTAAGGGCGACGTTTTATGAACCAGAATGTGCGATTAACATGCACATCCTTTTTCTGGGCCTTTCTAGATGCCCAAGACTCTCTCCTCTTTTTTCTTTTTTTTAACAATTTATTGAATATAAAAACTACCATTTACTTTGCAATGGAACATTACTGTTTTCAAGCATTTCCATATATTTTCTCATCTGATACCAATGTATTGGAAATGCAAATGAGGTAGGATGTAGCCATGATGTCAGCACCCACCCTTCCACTCTCACGCACAGACTGCAGCTGGTTATGGAGAACTTCCCTCAAGCCCCTGGGGACCACTCTGCCCAGATGGGTAGAGAACTGGAAGTGTCTGGGAATTCAAACCCCCCTTTCCCATCCCGGTCCTTAGCCAGTCACTGAGGAGCAGGAGTATGAAAGGCCCAGCCCCCCTGCCTCAGAGAGGACTAGGACGCTTAACCCATACTCCAGAGTCTCCTTGCAGAATCAGACCAGGGCTTTCTTCTGCAAGACTTCGCCTGTGATCATACCCCTGCTCTGCTTCCTCCACTTCCTTCACTGCTCACCATCGTCCTCCTAGGCAGGAGCACGTCCTTCGTCAGTCACTAGAATCTACATGTCAGAGGCTATTCCTAGAGAGTCTGATCTAAAACTCAAGGGTAATTGTCAATCATGTAAAAATGGACTCAGAGCATTGAGTGACTTGCTCAAGGTCACACAAGCCAAGCCCAGAATCCGAGTCCTTACTTTCATCAGCCATTTGGCTGGTATCTGCTAAGCACCTACCACGGCGCTCTGGCAAGAAACCGTATGACAGATACACCACGGTGCCTTCCATCCCTCAAATGCACAGGCAGGTAAGGAAAACACCAAGAGCCAACGTGGTGATTTCAGCTGGCAGTGCTTTCCAACGGAAGGGATCTTGGAATAAATGTATATTCTTTACATGTGTTTAGGTTGATTCTGTCAGGACTCCACTTCAAGGCAACCAAAAGAGGAAAGGCTTAGCACGACCCAGCAGGTGAGCTGTTTGGAGTCTAACCAGTTACTTTCCCTGCCCATCGGGGTCCCAAGTCCAAGCAACTTCTACGGAAAGAACTGGATGGAGATGGGTGAGGGCGTGAGAGGGGCCTCAAGGGGACCCACCCTGGAGAACCAGAGAGCAAGGAAAGGGCGAGGCCGGGAACAGTCTCACGCTGGCGCAGGGCATTCCTGCACTTGGGCTACCATCACTTCCAACGCACCCCAGGGAAAACGCCCTGGGCCCTTCAGACGCCAGCCTGCTGGGGAAAATGGGAGGCCAACCTCCTCGCGTCACCCATACAACACCCAGCCATGACCCTGAGGCATCACCAGGAGCTGGTGGCCCAGGGTCTGAACCTGTGTTCCTGAGCCTGGCTCAATTCTGGTGAGACTCGGAGAGGTGAAGCTACTCACCCACGTCCATACAACCCAGTAAGAAGCAAAGCGAAGATCTGAGATGGGCATGCCTCCCTCCAAAGCCCACACTGGAAGAATAACTAATGAGGAAAAGAAAAGGCACAGAGAACAACGTTGTCAAGAGTGATCAGCTCTCCCAGCAGAAAAAATCCATGCTGATAAGTTAGGCTGAGTGGATGCCTAAACATAAAGGGAAATGAAATTCTTGCTCAAAAATGAAAAAGCAGAATTAAGTCTTACATCACAAAGGAATAGCATGGAAAGAAGGGGAAAGCCTAAAAATGAGATGAAGCATAAAACAACATAAACGTTCTAGAACTCTAAAGATGTGTCTGCTAGGGAGGAAAAGCTAATGACAGCCGAGCTGGGAGTCAATCGTGTGTGTCTCCCTTTATCTCCATGACCTCACCACAATCCCTCCATAGCTCCTGCTACGAAAATATAAGGTAGACCTTGAAAAGGCAAGAGAAGGGTTAAGTAGTAGCTTCCTAGTGCACACCAAATCACTGCTTGGATCAGGCTTTTCCTAAGAACTACAGAAGCAAAAATATTTTTTTTTCCCTATATACAAATAAGGGAAAATAGGAGACTGCTAGGAATTGTGGTGAAGCCAATGTAACCAGCAGAGGCCATGGTTGACTAATCAAGCTTGAGGTTAACTCCTAGAAGGACACACGGCAAAGAAGAGTGAGCCGTCATGAACACGTCTGAAAAACGACACCGTGAAGTGGGGGCTGTGGCTACATAAAATTCCTCTCTGTGGGAGACCCAAACAGGATCTGTTTTTCAAGCCCAGAAGATGGGCAGTAGAAGATGTCTTATGGGAGAGCACCTTGTAGGGAACCACAGGGACTCTCTTCTTTAATGTCTCCTACCCGCTAGAAATCTCTGTCCTCAGATCTAGGCAGGGATAACTGGAATTCTTACGTGGCTCCCTTCTGGGACTTGAAAGTCCATTTAAAATGCAAAGAGAATCTGGGAGGGAAATAAAGCTCCATTAACTTGAAGCAGGGCCATTGAAGCAGGGCCTTTCCTGTGTACACGTTCCCTCACTGATGTGACCTTGGGCATTTCTTGCGTATAAAAAATATGGTCCTGGTGGAACGCTGTCCTGTAGGACTTCTCGTGAAAACTGCAAGAATGCATGGAAGCACCTGGCACGTAGATGCTTAATAACACTAACTTCTCTCTCCTGGAATAGAAAAAGAAAAGTGAGAAGCAAATGAAAATACTAAAAGCTTTAAGGAGGGCACGTATTGTATGGAGCACTGGGTGTGGTGCATAAACAATGAATCTTGGAACACTGAAAAAATTTTAAAAAAAAAACACTAAAAGCTTTGTAAAACAAATCATATATATGCCTCTGGGATTTCAATGTTTTGGCAATAATTTTCTTAGGGATTGAAACTTTTAAAATTCTCCACTGATCATTGTTATTCAGATTAATGTTTTCATGATAATACATGTAACTCTCAGGGAATGTGCAGATGAAGTCAAGTTCCAAAGAGAAGCTGAGAACTGACTGCACTCAGAGCTTGGAGCCTGGAGAGACGCTTACAACGCAAAGAAGTAGGAACGAGCGGCCTCCTACTCCTATTGACAATAGATCTTATATTTGAGTCCAATCAGAATCCTCTGGGGACTTGTTAAAAAATACACTGCTGATCCCCAACTTGGGCTTACTGATTCAATCTGGCATAGAACCCTAGAATTCGTTCCCAGGTGTCGAGAATAGTGCTCGTCCAGAGACCATACTCTGAGAACCAACATCCTACACCTTCATTTGCCTGTTGAGAGATTCTCCTTCGAGAGCTAACTATGACCTTGGATGATGATTCACGTCTTGGTGTCCCTTCACTTGAGATGAGGCATTTGCTAGATTACCCTTCAGAGCCCTTCCTGCTCTGACATTCTGTGACTTTGCCCAGTCTAACCAGTTCCGTGCATTTACTGCCTAGCTCTGGGCTGGGAATGGGGGGAGACCAGGCATGCAGAAGCGACTGAAAGACACGGAGACTCTCCAGGATACAGAAGAGCAAATATTGCATTTGTTTTCCCACTGCCCTAATTTTCTAATTTTCTTCCATACTCTAAAATACTCTCCTGGATGCATGGTTGGCTCAGTCATTCGTCATCTGCTTTCAGCTCAGGTCATGGTCCCAGGGTCCTGGGATCAAACCCCAGCATCAGGCTCCCTGCTTGGCCGGAAGGCTGCTTCTCCCTCTCCCACTCCCCCTGCTTGTGTTCCCTCTCTCACTCTTCTCCCTCTGTGTCAGGTAAATAAATAAAATCTTTTTTAAAAATAAAATAAAATATTCTTCTGATTTCAGTTGTTTGCCCTGGACTCCTAATCTGGAGAGATATTTAAAAAGAAAGGGGAAAAAAAGGAAAGGCAGGAAGAAAAGAGGGGGGAGGGAACGAGGGTAGAATGGAAGGAGGAATGGAGGGAAAGAGACAGAAAGAAAGAAAGAAAGAATGAGAGAGAGGAAGGAGGGGAGGGGAGGGGAGGGGAGGGGAGGGGGGGGAGGGGGGAGGGAAGGAGAATGAGCCAGCTGTTTGGCCAGGTGAGTTTTCCTAAAAGTCCTCCCCTGGAGGGATGCTCAGCCCCTCCACTTCTGTGACTCAACAGTGACACCTGGTGGCCATCAAGGTGAGTCCCAGATCCCGGTAACACCCACACATGCTCCTGCAGACTAGGGTACATAAAGAGGGTACCTAAATTCACATAAATAAGCCCATTTCTCAATCATCTATAGCTTACCCATACTACCTGTGAGGAAATTATACTCTTGGTTGAATGCCAAAAACATTAAAGCCTCTGACTCCCATTCTAAATCTCTATTCACTGAACCATTCGGAAAGATCCAGTCCTTAGGAGGCTGATGGCCCCACTGTGGCTGATGCATCTTAACTAACATTCCTATTTAAACCATTTGGTTAAAGGAACGCATCAAAGCATTTGGCAGGGGAAAAAAAAATACAGCCTAACTTTGCTTCCAACGATTTGATCTAAGCAAATAAATAAGTTATTTTCATTTCCAGTTTAACATAACAAGAATATTTTTACATGATAATTTGCTTTTAAAAATTCTAGCTGTGAAGTTTAATAACAGCACATGAAGCTGCCTGTCATTTCATATTTATGTTCCAATCCCAGTTTTGACAGTTCCCAGGGGCTCTGGACCTCTCAACTAGAGATATTCCAGGCCATGTTTTCATAATAACAGGTAGAAAACTGAGCCCAAGAGCCCAGAGAAAATAAAGTAGCTATAACAGGGCTTTGGGTGTGGGACTGGCTCACCTCTTCCCCCTTCTTGCTACAGGGCAAGTTTACAATTTAGAGAAATAGTCCTCGAAACCCTCCATTCCAGTCTCCAATCTTAATCTACGGTCCTAGGTGCCCTTTCAAAGCAAGTGGTGTCGGGAAATTCCCTTCTCTCCCGAGGACTGGTTAATAGTAATAACAGTTGGTATTAGTTGAGTGCTTACTTCATGCTGGGCCCTGTGCCCAGAAAACTACATGCAAATGACCAAGTCTCCACAGCATTTCTGGGAAGGCAGGGCAACACATACCCCACCTCGTCGCCGAGGAACGGCAGCTCAGGCAGGTGAGGGAGGGCCTTCGCCCAAGATCTCATGCTAGCAGATGCTGGCGCTAGGGCCTGAGTCCAGGCGGTCTGATTCCACGCCAGGAATCAGGCCAGCGTCAGCATCAGGCCACCTCCCCCTACTCAAACCCTTCAAAGCACAGCTTCAATGTTTCCTCCTGCTGCCCTGCTATTCCCAGCACTGCCACACCAACCACAGCCCCTTCTGATCGACAGCAATGCCTCTTGCCCATGAAATGTCACCTCGCCTTATGACTACCCCTCCATGGACTACCCTTGCTTCAAGTGGCAGGAATGTAGCACCTTAAAGGCAGGCCTGTATCTGATTTGTATCTGTAGTAGCCCCACTACCTGACGCTGAACACCACAAGCCGTCCTCAGCCAGCACGCTGCTACTGAATGAACAAACGAATAAATGGACCTTGAGAAACGCCCTGCTGCCCTGTGAGAAAACTCTTGGCTTAGGGGAGGGGGCTAATCCCACTGTAGGGAGAGGATGCAGAGGTAGAGCACAGAGAGGACACCTAAAGGATCCCCAGGACAGGAGCTCTGTATCCAGGGGTGTCGCTAAAGCTGATGCATTGTTACCACTGAAGGTGACAGCTGGAATTCGGCCGAGAACTGGAGCGTGGAGCTGAAACAGAAAGGGCCTCTGCACACCTCCCCATCGGTGCCCCTGCTGTGGGATGCTGAGGTGAGGCATGGTGCCCCCATGTTCCACTAGTACAAAATCTACATACCCCCCATTGTCTGTCCCTCACTAGACTAGGAGCTCCCAGGGCCCATGCTGCTGACTTCCTGCCCGCTACACTGCAGACATCTTGCACAGTGCCTGTCTAGAAGGGCTCAGGAAAGACTCCTAAATCATTCACACGTTAGTTCAGCAGCAACTACAAAGCAGTGATAAGGAAGAATTTTGTGGCAAATGCAGAGCATTAGGCAGAGTTCCTCGTTCTTTTACTGAAAGGGCGATGCATGTGTGTTCATATTTTGTAGATGCTAATTGTTGACAACATGATTCGGGGGCTCACCAAATTGGAACTGACACCATCAACCTGCTCAATCTATTTGCAATCTTTCATCATCAATGCAAGGGGCTTTGTTAACTGAGCCGAGCCAGCTTCCCCTGTGAGGCCAGCATCTTGTTTCCTGTTAGTGATGAGCATTACAAGTAAATAGATTGGCTTAGCATGTTAAATTGCATCCAACAGCCCAGCAAAAATCATGAGCTAATGCAGGAAAATAAAAGTAAGGTGAGGGCGGGCTTAAGTCAACGCGCGTTTACTGAGCAGAAGTTTTACTAACCAGTTTCTCTGCCACCAGCCTTGCTACACCCCACCCTGCACATAGTGCTTTAGAAGGGTGGTCCTTCTAAAATTCCTATCAGCTCATCGCCTCCCTGTTTCGAGTTCTTTAGTAGTGTCTACACTCTCCCCTTACCATGTCCTCCCGAGAGCTGGGCCTGGCCTGAGAGCTTCTCTTGCCCAAAACTGCTCCCTTTTCCTCACTCCACAGTGTGCCCCTCCCCCACACACACACCAACTACACTCCAAGAGTATCACAGTACCCATGAATGACCATAGAATCTCTTCCAACAGGACCTTTGCACATGCCGGCACCCTCTTTCCCTCCTTCTGGAGTTTTCTCTGCCCTTTCATCTGTGTGATTCCGTCAAGATTCAGCTCAACTGTTTTACTACATTCAGGGAGCCTTCCCGGATATAGGAGGTTGAAAGATGGTCCCCCCAAAGGATACATTCACATTTTAAATTCCCCGAAACTGTGAAATGTGGCCTTATTTGGAAAAACTGTCTTGAAGATGTAATTAAGTTAAAGGTCTTGAGATGACATCTTTCTGGATTTTCTGAATGGGCAGAAAATCAGAAATCCAATGACAAGTGTCCTTAAAGACACTCAAAGAAGAGAGACACAGGAGGAGGGAAAGGGTCCCTATGAAGACAGAGGTAGAGACTGGAGTGATACAACCATAAACCAAGAAATGCCTAGGGCCACCAGAAGCTAGAAGGGGCAAGGAAAGATCCTCCCCTAGAGCTGTCAGAGGGATTATAATCCTGCTTGCACCTTGTTTTCAGACTTCTGGTCTCCAGAATTGTGAGAATGAATTCTGTTGCTTGAAGCCCTAGATTGTGAAAATTGGTTGCTGCAGCGCCAAGAAGCTAATACAACTGACCCCCCTACTCTGCCTTACCCCCAATCCTGGGCAAACTCCTATCTTTTCCTTTTTCATGTGGTTTTACAATTGCTAAATGACTTTGTTGCCTTCCATAGTAGCCCCTAAGCCCCCCGAAAGTAGGGATGTTATCTTCTATGACTTTCTGCCAGATTCCAGCATCTCTTTGAAGGGAACACAGTGCTATTAGCAGGGCAAAATGACAGAAGGTCAGACTTGCTCTTTACGATCCTTAAATCTCCCACCAATGTCTTCTGAGGCCAAGCCTATCAGCTCCTCTCATGCCCCCTTGCTCAGAGTTTCTCTTGGTCCTCGACTAATTCTTCTGTCGCTTCGTCAGCAAAGCCATCACCACTCACTTAGCTGGCTACCTGAATCACAAGTGTCTCCCTTCTTTTGTCAAAGGGCGGCAAGCCCTTAAAATTATTCATAAATAATTTCCATGGGTTTCAAGCTTGAATTCACTGTTTCAGGCTTGAGCGCATCTATCGCCTGTGGGCCCACCCTCACGGAGTAGAACGGTGGACCAACTACAGCATTTAAATAATTTTTCTCTTTTTCTTTGCACACCATTAGAAAGGCATACACAATAACCCTAGATGAAATATTAAATGAGCAAATGGAAGAATGATAAATTCACATTTATCCCAATTCCTTGCTTGGTCCCATGAAGGAAAGGTAAGTAAAAAATGCTTAGGAATTGATGGCAGAGTTTATAGTCTAGGTGAACCTAATAGTAATTGCCAACATTTGCTGCTTCCCCCCCGACCACAATCTTTTTTTTTTTGTTTTGCTTTATTTTGTTTTGTTTCCTCAATGAAATACAATTATCTCAATATGTGCCAGGAATTTTTCAAAGGAAACTAGGTTTCACTTTACTTTGTATTTTTTAAATAAACGTGGATCAATGATAGACCATGCGGTCCCTGTTTACAAGTGAGCTGGCAGGTGGAGGTAAGGATAAGTGGAAGAAACCACCAGGACAGGGCTGATGGGAATATAAAATGGGGCAACCACTGTGGGAAACAGTGTGGCAAGTCCTCAAAATATTAAACAGAGTTACAATATGACCCAGCAATTCCACTCCTAGGTACCTACCAAAAGGAGCTAGAAACAGGTTCAAAAAGTACCTGCACACAAGTATTCAGAGGAGCTTTACTCACAATAGCAAAAGGGCAGAAACAACCCAAATCAGCTGAGGAATGGATAAACAGCATGTGAAAAATCAATCCATAAGGGGAATAATATTCAGCAATAAGGCGGAAGGAAGGATGGACACTTGCTACAACATGGACGACGCTTAAAAACATCATGCTAACATCATGCTAACACAGTCCACATGCACTGATCCCATTTATGAAAAATCTCCAAGACAGGCAAATCGATTGAGTCAGAAAGTAGGTTCATGGATGCCACGCACAGGGGTGGGGGGTGGGTGAGGAGACGGGGGATGTCAGTCCGTTTGGGTCTCTACAACAAAAACACCACAGACTGGGTGGCATAAACAAGACATTGGTCTCTCACAGTTTAGAGGCTGGAGGTCCAAGATCAGGGTGCCGCAGGGTAGAACTCTTAGTGAGGACCCCCTTCCTGGCTATGTCCCCACAGGACCTTCCTCAAGGTCTCTTCTCGTCATGAGTCTCAGATTGCCAATATCCCTCTTAGAACACACAGTCCATCACCACATATAACCCTCTGAAGATCCAGTACAGAGTTCAATGGACTATCGTCCCACTTACTCCAAACACTGAATTTCCATTAATTCAGCTTGAAAATGCATTTACTTCTAAGGAACCAGGCACAATGCCTGGCTGGCTTGACCTAGTATGCAGTTAAGTCGACAAGGTTTTAAAGTTCTTTTTAACGGAAACTGTTCCTCATCTTGTCCATCCGAGTTTTACTTACACAACTGATGTGTAAGCCAAAATGCAGATTTTTCACATTTATTCTTGTTATACTTCAATCTCCCTCTAAGCCAGGATCAATCCACTAATTGTGCCTGGCTCCTGGAAGGTGCAGTGTGAAGCCCCTGATATGCATCTGGCACAGGGTTAGTGCTCATTAAAAGGCGGCCATTGATACTCTAATGATTTCTTTCAGGGGGATGTTTCCTTTTTTCCTCAGGGATGATATTATAACTTGAACTTGATTCAATTTAACATGTGCCACTGAGCTACCATTATAGAACACAGTGGTCCTAGTTGGGGCTGGGAGAGTCACAAAGATGAAACAGACTTGGTCCCTGCACTCCTAGAGCTCACTGTTGGATTGCTGGGGGGCAGCGAGGGAGAGGACAGAGACCTACAACCCAAAAAAGCCTGAAATGAGAAGCAAGTTCTGTTAGGTATTATGGTTGATGGATCTGCAGTAGCTAAGAACACAGACCTAGATCTGAGTGCCCCGGGCCTGAATTCAGCACTGTCTACCAGCTTTGTGACCTTGGGTAAGTCGCGTAACACTTTTGATCCATGACCCTTCATCTGTAAAATGTGAATCACCATAGAATCCTCCTCATGGTATGTGATAATGATTCAGTAAGATAACAGACATCAAACTCCAATAGTCAGGCTCGTTTCTGATGTTTGACTATTGACAACTTTTCAGCTTACCCTCCGCCTTCCCCTCCTGCCTCATCTCTACCCAAGCTTACCCAAGCTGATGGAAACTCCCTCCTTTGGCATCCCTCACTGAGGCCCCACTCCCCAACCACAGTAAAAACCCCACACCAGTCTCCTGTCCTTGCTCTCACAAGCTGTTTTCAGATCAGCTTGGGATGCCTGCTCTGCTCACCCCAGAATTCTACATTACACAAGTAATAAATCTTTTCATCCCTCTTGGTGTGTGTGCTATCATTAGTCGATATCAAACCAAATTTGGGGTAGGAGTCCATTCTACCCTTACAGGTGGCCACAATAGTAATCAAACAGCACAATGCTTGGTACCCCATAGGCATTTATGGCAACTATGACATATACAAGGTTGATATCGCCTTATTCTGCCAAGCTAACAAGAAAGTAATACCTTTTCTAACAATTGTATAAAATCGTATTTTTTAGACTGAGGCATGCATATGCCCAAGGGGCTCTTGAGCTATGCCAAGGTATGTGAATCCCATGAGTACAAATTATACACTGCAACACACACACACACACTTGACTGGGGAAACATGGCATATTAAAATTATCACAAAAATATCATGAAGTATAAGGCAAAATGCCAAGAATGTTTTTAAGGTAAAAAAGACTCCCCAAGAATTTCAGGTTTACAGAAGACACTTCAGCTACAACTGCAGAATGCCCAGAGGTACTTACTTCCTCCCCATCCTCGGGAGCTCCTATACAGAAGTAGGAGAAGCTAAGATTGTATTTTAAACTGATGTCCCAGAAGCTCCAACACATGCAGGAGAGGGTGAGCTGCACCAGGGATGCTTCTGCTATCTCAGGAGACCTAGAGAGGCCCACGCAGGAAAGCACCACAGGCTCCCTTGTGCCGGGAGTGAGCTGGTCATTTCCTGGTTGAGGCCCTCACGTCAGACAGAGGAGACGTGGCTCTGGCTAGCTGAAGCTGGGTGAGGATGGTCAGGACAGAAGCAGAACGTGCAAGCCATGTAAGATCACACAGGTCATTGTGGGGTTGGCAGCAGGGATGGTGTAGTTCTCCTGGTCCCCGGGTTGGGTACACAGTCAGTATATTAGTCTGCTCAGGCTACCGTCACAAAATCCCATAGACTGGGTGTCTCGAACAAGAGAAATTGGTGTCTCACAGTTCTAGAGGCTGGGACGTCCAAGACCCAGATGCCAGCTGGATTTGTTTTCTGGTGAGAGCTCTCCTCCTGGCTTGCACACAGCCATCTCCTCACTGTGTCCTAACATGATACAGAGAGAGAGAGAGAGAGAGAGAGAGAGAGAGAGAGAAGAAGAGGAGAGGGTGAAGGAGGAGAGAGCATCACTCTGCTGTCTCTTCCTCTGAGGACATTAATCCTGCCAGATCAGGGCCGATCCTTATGACCCCATTTAATCTTAATTACCTCCTCTTGGCTCTCTCTCCAAACACAGTCATATTGGGGGTTAGGGCTTTATACTATATAAATTCTGGGGGGGCACAATTCAGTCCGTAGCAGTGAAAGGGCCCTGAGGCAGGCTTTAAGTGATATCACTGAATAGGGAGATGAGTATTTTGACATCCTCAGTGACACAAACTGCCCAATCTGCTCATACTAGACACGACTTCAAACCTAAGCAACCCTTCACAGGCGAACACCCTGGGAAGATAAGCCCCGAACTCAGTATTGATAGTAGTGACCGGGGAGAGTCATCCAGGCAGTTAGACTGAGAAGCCGGCATCAGCTCTGAGGCCCTGCCCAGTAGAGCAGCATCTGCTCGGGCAGACGTTGTTTTCACCGTTCTCTTGACTCTTGCCCAGGCAAGTCTTCTGAACCCTGTGACCGCAGCAAAGGGAACCGTTACACTCTGATCCAAAAAGGAGTTCTTTCCCTTATTCAATCTTAATCTCTCCTTTCCAACAACAAGTATAAAACAGAGAAGAAAAACACTCCCTTCATAACCCCTTTCTCCCTTGCTCTGTTCCATACTCTTCACTACACATGGAAAGGAGTGTTCAGTTCCCCCACGAGCACTCCCCACAGAGGTGGCTATCTTCTTTCTTCTGGTCCCTGAGATATGAAAGAGATGATGGAGGTGTTTCTTGCTTCTTTTCTTTCCTTTGTGTCCATGTACAAAGTCATGGTCCAAACCAGTGCTGTCGTGGTCCAGCTCTTCTGTACTCATATTCATAGCCAGTCAGAAGTGGGTTCACTGAGGGTTACAGAACAGAGCATGGCTACCACCTCCTCAGGGACAGGGACTGGACCCGTTGTGGAGATGGAGGCAAGTAACAAACTCAGGTCTCTGAATGCTCTCTGTGGTACAAATGCAGGATCAAAGCTCAGTTTGATGGTAAGTACCACAGCTACACTTAATCTAGGATTCTGATATTACGATTTTCCTGTCGCTAAAATATTACTCTAGATTTTTCTAGTCTTACTTCAATAATTCTTTTATACATGTAACTTTGAATTATTATAAGCCTTAGATGATTTTTTGAAGAAGAATATAAGTAAAAAGAGTGAAATATATACACATATACATATACATAATATGTAATTGTATATAATGGGGAATGCTGTGCTCAGTAATAAGGGTCACTCTTCACTGTGCACTTGCATGAGCCAGGTCTCTGCTAGGTCCTTTACACACACCATCTCATTTAATCCCCTCACAATCCTGTTCTTAATGTCCATCGATGAGGACAATTCAACAAGTGAGCCTAATTGCAATCTAAGTCAGAATTTCCAGGTCAGAGCCAGAGTTGAGGCAGAAACTGATCATGGAGGGCAGCAAGAGACACTGAGTCCAGGAGCATGCGCTGACTTAACAGGTACTCGAGATGGCCATCGACACCGGAGGATGTCGTGAGAACCGTGAGAACCGGCTGGCCGCTGGAGCAAGCTGCCATGGAGATTCAGGATCTCTGTAGCTTTGGGGGAAAATAATGCATATGGGAATCAAGGAATTCAACAACCATTGATTTAAGTGTCCAGTATTAGATAGTTTCTCTTTTTGTCGGTGGGATAGGAGGATGAGTGAGACACTGCCACATCACTGATAATGACCATGGACACCATCTACCAAGGACAGAAAAAGCACAAGGGGAGGCTTCTCAGAGGAAGAGCATCAAAAGTGAGCCTCATTCACCCATGTTCATAAGAGCTTTATGTGCAACAGCCAAAAGGTTGAAGCAGCCCAAGTGTCCACAGGTGGACAGAAGGATAAACACAATGCCGTATATACTTACAATGAAATAGGATTCATCCTTGAAAGAGAAGGAAATCCCGAGATACACTACAACATGGGTGAACCTCGAGAATGTGACACCAGGTGAAATAAGAGAACCTCAAACAGGTGAATACTGTTGGAATCCGCTTACACGAGGTGCCTAGAGTAGTCACATTCATAGGAACAGAAACTAGAACGCTGGCTGCCGTGGTCCGGGGAAGGGGGAGATGGATAGTTGTTGTGCAATGAACACAGACCTTCACTTTTACAAGATGGAAGAGTTCTGTGCATGGATGGTGGTCATGGTCGCACGACAATGTGCGTGTACTTCATGCCACTGAACTGGACGCTTAATAATGGTTAAGATGGTAAATTTCATGTTATGCATATTTTACCACAATTTTTAAATTTTTTTTCAATTTTTAAGCAAGCCTTAGTGATTGGGTCCTACTTGAACTTGTTGAATACAGAACAAGGGAGACATAAATAAAAGCCAAAAGTCAAGAATGATCACAAGCGTAAGCAAAGAGCCAAGAAGCAAGACATCTGAGGGCACCTAGCAATTATTCAGAACAATACAACCTTGAAGCCTATAGGAGCTCCATAGTTCAGACTCAGTTTTATGTAAAATCTATTGTGGAGGAAATGATCCCAGGCTGGGTCTTCCTAAAGAAAAGCCAAGTGAAGAGGATATTAGTTTAGAGCAGGGAGTCAAGAGTATCTAGGCTGCCACACAGGTGGTAGTCACCTGGAAGTCATAGGCTCTTGACCAAATCTTCTTTGTTTCTTTGTACCAACCACCCTAAGATTAGCAATTCTAGGCCATTCGCAATGAGACACCATAATGCACCATACCGCTTAACAGAGATGTAAAGAAGGCATCAGAAGAAAGGAGAGAAGTCCCCTACCTCTTCATTCACAGTTCACAAAAAGGTTCCAATAGCTACCTACGTCATTAGGACTCACTTTTCAGGGTTTGGGGGCCTGTGAACCCTATTTGGGTTCCCCCCAAAAGCTGAGCCTGAGACAGAGTGGGTATAGGTAGTTTATTTTGGAGGTAATCTCAGATGACTGAAGGAAATGAGGAACCAAGGGAAGTAAGATACACAGGGAGGAAAAGACCAAATAAGGATGCATAACTGAGGTTCCTGCTGTTGGCCAAAGGGGTTCCATTTCCTGGGAGCTCCAGAGATAGCTAGAGTGCCTCCCAGAATGGCCCACCTGGAGGACAAGGGGCTGGGCCTTCATCCACAGACTCTAATCCCTGGTTGACTTTGACTCAGACACATCATCAACTCCCTGACATTTCCAGGGAGGCTTTCCGGGACCCACTAGACTCTGAAAGCTCAGAAAGGACCCAAGGGCAGAACACACAAAGGAGCTCTGTACCTCTGTGCTTCAGGTATGATATCACCAGGTGACTCTGAGCTTCCATAGAATAGTTCCCCATAGCTGTGGCTGAAACCAGAAGCAGGCATGAGACAGGAAAGTCTCAGGACCTTCAGGGTCCTGAGCAAACTCAGATAGGAAGGGTTGCCACTGAAAATTCCAGGTACCTCTTTCCTTTTGGGAAATCTGGACATATTGTGCCTCTCTTCCCATAAACACCTAAGGATCTGGGATTTTCTCATTGTTTTGGTACTTGGTCCCTCCCTTGTGTCTAAATGAATACAAAATCACGCAGATTCTATGTACAATATATTCCACAGTAAAAGAAAACAAATTACCTCCAGCAAGCAATTAAGTGTAGGAAGAAGAGGAATATAATATTGCTTAATCCTGGAGTAATTTTTGCCTCCAGACTTGCAATGCTTTTGGAGGGGTATGCTGGAATGACTGAAGCCACCCAAACCACCAGCCGTGGCAGTCATGGGGGATCTACTGCCCAAAGTTCCCTGCAAAGGGGAGTCTGCCATGAGGAGTGAAGCTCGCCAAAACCCCCCAATTGCAGGGTCTTAAGGGGTACCCCAGTATTCAAGCCAAAACCAATGTCTGCCTGAAGAGCTCCTAGTCAATGACTGCACACAACAGGGGTTTGGGGGTCCAAACACTTCTGTCTGTGATGATCCTCCAATGGGTAATCTCCGCTCTGGATCTCGCCATCTGCACAGTTGAGACTCTCTCAGATTGGTTCTACCAGCCAAAGTTCTTCCTCCCCAATCCTTCTTTCCTCCTCTTTCCATAGGTGTCAGAACTTTGCTGTGATCTGAAGACCTTCAGATGACAAAACTGATCCGAGAGATGGAATATGTTCTGCCCAATCTCTCTCAAGAAATCCATACGAAAACCAAAAGCAAAAAGTACATCTCTCTACACTCCTGGTACCATGTTCCACCCAGTGACACTGCCAAACATCTTATACTTGTAGACTAGGCAGATGTCTCACTAGGTGCTCAGACAAACCATTAAATGTCTTCATCTCCATTTGCTATACTATGAAATTGAGAAGACACTTGCTTCACACCAACTCTCAGGAATTGGGTGAAGAGGAATAAAACCCTTCTTGTGGCTGGAAGAAAAGCCATAAATAAATACAGAACTGTGCAGTCAGCTTTCACTTATCAGGGGCAACTAGATGGGTGCACTGGCACAGATACGCAGCCTCGGGCTTCTACCGACTGCCAGACCAGCATCCAGACACTGAAAACAGAGAGACAGGAGCTAGAGGAGCTGAAAGGGAGCCCCAGATAAGCCTTGGGGAGAGCGGCTCTGCTGAGCCAGGCCAATCTGGGCCAGCCCTCGTAATATGTGCTTTCTCAAATGGAAAAAGAGCATACTCAAGCTGTGCACAGATAGATGGTTTTTAAGCCTATGAAGAGAAAGCTGTTCAAGCTCACTCAGAATTACAGCAGTACAAAATTACCTAACGATGAGATAGCATTATAAATTCATATTAGCACAGATGGATTCACAGTATTGGTGAAGGTATACGGAAAAAACGTGCTGGTGCAAATGTAGATTGTTGACATTTCTCCAGAGGGAAATTTGGTAATTTCTACTAAAATATAATGTAATCATAATCTTGGACCCAAATATTCTGCTTCTGATACCTCATGATACAGATCTACTTGCACAGATAAACAAATGCTAAGGATGGTCACTGCAGCAAAACTTGAAATAGCCAGTCACTGGAAGTAAATTAAATGCCCACCATTAGAAATAAGATTTGGGGGCACCTGGGTGGCTCAGTTGGTTAAGCAGCTGCCTTCGCTCAGGTCATGATCCAAGGGTCCTGGGATCGAGCCCCACATCAGGTTCCTTGCTCAACAGGGAGACTGCTTCTCCCTCTCCGGCTACCTGCCTGCCACTTGCCTTGCTTGTGCTCTACCTCCCTGTGTGTGTCAAATCAGTAAATAAAATCTTTAAAAAAAGAAATAAGATGAAATAAGTTATAATTAATATAATATTGATGTGCAATAACAATGATGTGCAATCAAATCACGTATAGCAGGGCATCTGGGTGGCTTAGTGGATTAAGCCTCTGCCTTCGGCTCAGGTCATGATCTCAGAGTCCTGGGATCGAGCCCCGCATTGGGCTCTCTGCTCAGTGGGGAGCCTGCTTCCCCCACCCCCTGCCTGCCTCTCTGCCTACTTGTGATCTCTGTCTGTCAAATAAATAAATAAAATCTTTTTTTAAAAAATCACATATAGCTATGTGGGGTACTTGGGTGGCTCAGCTGGTTAAGCACCCAACTCTTGGTTTTGGCTCTCGTCATTATCTCGGGGTCTTGAGATTGAATCTGGCATCGGGTTCCCCACTCAGCAGGAGTCTGCTCCCCTCTCTCTCCTTCTCCCTCTTCTCCTCCCTCACCATATCCTCTCTCTCTCTCTCTCTCTAAAAATAAATAAATCTTTTAAAAATAATAATAATAATGTGTAGTTGTGACAGAGAATAAGGAAGATCTAACATGCTGATAGGGGATAATCACTAGACTACACAGATAACAAAAAGAAAGATGGAGAAGTTTGCTATCATTTGTTTAAAAATAAATACATACAAATTGACATATATAAACATATACATGCATACATATATGCAGGTACCTCTATATGCAGAGAGATTGTTTATTTGTTTGTTTGTTTTTTAAGTAGACTCCAGACCCAGTGTGGAACTCAACACAGGACTTGAACTCATGACCATGAGACCAAAACCTGAACTGAGGTCAAGGGTCAGATGCCTAACGGACTGAACCACCCAGGCACCCCACAGAGAATACTTTTGGAAGAAATCATATGAAGCTGATTGAAAATAGCTACTATTCTGAGAAAGGATGTTTGGCAGGAAGGAAGCATACTTTTCACTGTATAACCCTTACACTCTGGGTTTTTTACCATGTCTTTGTCTTACTCATTTGAAGAAAAATACTTTTTTCTTCCAAATTTTTATTTAAATTCTAGTTAGTTAACCTATGGCGTAATATTGGTTTCAGAAGTAGAATTTAGTGATTCCTCAAGTACGTACAACACCCAGTGCCCTCCTTAATACCAGTCACCCCTTTAGCCCATGCCCCAGCCACCACCCCTCCAGCAGCCCTCAGTTTGTTCTTTATCCTTACAAGTCTCTTAACAGCTTGCTTCCCTCTTTTTTTCCCTTTCCCCTATGTTCATTTGTTTTATTGCTTAGATTACAGACGTGAGTGAGATCGTATAGTATTTGTCTTTCTCTGACTGACTTGTTTCACCCAGCGTAATACTCTCTAGCTCCATCCTCATCATTGCAAATGGCAAGATCTCATTCTTTTTGATGGCTGAGTAATATTCCATAGTGTGTGTGTGTGTCTGTGTGTGTGTGTGTGTGTGTCTGTGTCTGTGTGTGTTTACATACATATATCACATCTTCTTTAGCCATTCATCAGTCAACGGACACTGGGCTCTTTCCAGTTTGGCTATTGTTGATAATACTGCTATAAACATCGGGGTGCATGTGTCCCTTTGCATCTGTATTTGCATATCTGTCGGGTAAACAACTAGTGGTACAATTGCTGGATTGTAAGGTAGCTCTATTATTTAACTTTTTCAGGAACCTCCATGCTGTTTTCCAGACTACCTGCACCAGTTCGCAGTCCCCTCAACAGCACAAAGGCTGCCCCTTTCTCCGCATCCTCACCAACACCTGTTGTTTCTGTGTTGTTGATTTTAGCCGTTCTGACAGGTGTGAGGTGGCATCTCATCATGGTTCTGATTTGTATTTCCCTGACGATAAGTGATATGGAGCATCTGTTGGCCAACGGGACGTCTTCTTTGCAGAAATGTCTATTCAAATCTTCTGTCCATTAACTAACTGGATTATTTGTTTTTTTAAGGGGGTTCAGTTTGTCAAGTTCTTTATAGATTTTGGATACTAACCCTTTATCAGGTATGTCATCTGCAAATATCTTCTCCCATTCCATAGGTTGCCTTTGAGCTTTGTTGATTGCTTCTTTCAATGTACAGAAGCTTTTTATCTTCATGAAGTCCCAATAGTTCATTTTTTAAGAAAAAAAAACTTCATAAAATGTGTTTTCTCCTTATAAATAATACTGCTCCTAGTAGCAAAAGTAACCAATGTGTGATTTGCAATTTATAAGCCACACACACTTTCCCACCCATTTCTTGAATGTGGGCAAAGAAGAATGATTTCCACCCTCATCTTTTAAATCTGTAAGATGGAGCCGGAGTCAGTTGACGATTTACCCACGACCGACGGAGAGGTTACCTGGAAGTGATCTCTTCCTTTTACCATCGTTCCTGTCCATATCTTCAAGGAAAGAGGTGATGGAAGAAGGATATGAGTTTCCAGGCTCCGAATCCCAGGGCTTTTTCTTTCCACATCCCCCTCTGCCTCACAAGGAAGAAAATCACTGGCTTCCATTTTTTAAAAGTAATGAAACCACAACATTTTAAATAAAGGGAAGAAACAAATGCTGGGCAAATGCAGCAAAGAAAGGGTTGCAGGGGCCTTTGGGGGCTGTGGAAAGTGGCATGGGATGAAGGAGGGTGAGGTAGCAAGGGAGGAGGATGACCCCAGGCCCTGGGGAGATGACCCTCAATTGTATTTTCTCTGCAGAAGCCTTTTCATGCCCTAACCGGAAGAGAAAAAGAACCCCTGAACCTGTTCCTCTGCCCATATTTCCCCAAGAGTTAGACATCTCTCCTCCCAAGAGAGCCGGCAGGGATTCCCCGGGGGATCGGAGGAGGGTTTCCAGGTGTTGTCTGTCCACTGGGTATAAGTTACAGAGAAAGATAATGCAGAGGGTTATAAAAGTGGTTAAAAGAGAAAGAAGAGCCGATGGCCATCATGGCCTCAGGGAAATCCTGTGGCTAAGCCCCAGACGAGAGGAGAGGTGAGGACCTTGAACTGAGCTCCCTGTTGCAAATCACTGTATGCCCCGGACCCCCTTCATCGGAAAGACATTGAGGTATTGGATTTTGTTTCGATGTTTATAAAACATCAGCAATGCACGATCCTGATGGAAGGGGCAGGCAGACTGTTCATAATTTGACAGTCTATTGCGAGGTGAAAAGCCTGGTGGTTTTAGCACAAATCCTGCTAAGCCAGTTGAGCAAGAATCCCCCCTGATACCCAATCAAATTCCTCTCAGTAATTTTCCATCCTCTCCATCACTCTGCCTATAGGCTATAAATCCCCACCCACGCTTGCTTGGATTCAACCTTGAATTCAAACTCTCTTCCCCACTGAATAAATTCTTCCTTGCATTTTTAACAAATGTCCAATGCAATTTCTCTTTAACACCACTCAAAATGTGAACCATGTTCTAGAAGTATCAGCATCACTTGGGAACTTATTAGGAATGCAGAATCTTAGGACCCACCTAGAACTGCTGAATCAGAATCCCCACTTTAACAAGATCCCCAGGTAATTTGTATGGACATTAAAGCTCAAGAAGTACTGCTTTCGTGAACATGGCCCCAGTTCCTTCAATACTTGTGGGCCTTTAATTCTGTACTTTCGGGGCATCCCCCTTCATAGGGCCAACCACTCATGACCAGCTGAGGAGACTTGTTGCTTTATGCCCACCTCATTTCAATTCATCCTGCCAGCCACCTCATTCACTCTCCCCGGGTTCCTACTTCCCAGGAGCTCAGCCTCCAGGGTGAGCTCTGCTCAGTCATTCTGCTCTCTCCTTGCAGACATCAGGAGTGAAAGTGGTTCTGTGAATACAAAGGTTGGTGGATGAGAACAGGGTAAGTAGCCCTGACGAAGGTCCAAACTTGGGATGGAGTTTAGAACAGCAATCAGACCTGCAATGCTCCGAAGATTAACTTTTTTTGGTATATATGCTTCATCCAGTGTTTCCCCTGCTGTGCCTTGAATCCCCCTTCTGCTATACACCATGAGGAGCTAGGATGGGACTGGGACAGTTGGACTTATTTTGACAAGCATGTGACTTTGATAATAATTTGATCTAATAAAGCTAGATATGGAGAAGAAACCAAGCTATTCATTTAGTGCCAAGATGCCAAGCGAGCCTGGATTAAGCCAGGACATACTTACATAAGAAAATTACTCATTGTCTATCTCTTTATCTGAAATGCAAATTTAACTGTGTGTCCTATATTTTATCTGGCAACTCTAGCCTATCCTATCTGGAAATTTTCAGTGCTGATGAGTGGGATCCGAATGTCACAAGAAGGCAAGATCACTAGAAGAGATCTCTGGTTACTCTCTCCTAACTGGGAAGAAAGATTCTATTGGCATATTCGCCCCTTGTAGCCCTCCTCCAGTCTCTTAAGTGAATGGGACTTACGTAGAAAGAAGAAAGAAGCCTGGATTTGGAAAGTATTATGAAATACTATAAAAAGGAGAAAGGTATTTTAATTCGTATATAGCTCTTTCAAAAGACCGAGTTTAAGCCCATCTGGAGATGTTTCATTGCCTATCCAGGAGTTGTCAAGAAATCACTTAAGTATTAGAAGATTTGGCAACTGGACACCCAATATTTCTTTCTGATGTTTCTCTTTGGACTCCAAGGTCGGGTCCCCAATGACAAAATTATGATCCTTTCTCTCTCTCTACTCCCTACTCTACCAACCGCCCTTCATAGTTACCTGGTTAAAGAAAACCCTCTCTCCTCCAGCCCAAGTCTTTGGCTTTTACCTCCCTCAGGGTTCACCTCCTTCTCTATTCAATCTTAAGCTATAGTTGTGTGTGATTGATGAATTTCTATTATTTAGACCGTGAGTTCCCTGAGGGCAGGGATGTGCAGCCTGGAGGGCCCTGTCCCTGGACCTGCACAGGAAAAACCCCATAAATGTTCTCTGAATGAGTCCTGCACAGCTTTCTCCTTAGCCTAAGAAGAGACCCCAGCTGGACTCTGACTTGATTCCACTAGACTGTGATTGGAACTGAAAATGAAATGGCATCGGTTTGCTCTGGAATCCCTGCCAGGGCTTACAGCGACAAAAACTACTGACAACACTCTTTACAGTGCACTCTCAAAAGATTTCTTTGGCCTCTGAATGTACTGGTGCTTTTGAAATGGATGCAAGCCCTTCCAAGCCTGCTGGGTTTCATTTTATAGACCGTTGCAACCATTAATAAGAAGAAAAAAGACTCTCATATGCTACCACTTTAGCCACTTTCTTATTCAGAACTAGGAACAGCCCCCAGGAAGTGGGGCCTCCAACCTCTCAGGCAGGAGAAAAATAAAGACCTTTTCAACCTCTTTATTCAGACTTGTGAAAGCCCGGGATGAGAGGACTACCAATCATGGCCAGCTGGGAGACTGCAGACCAGCTCAGAACGAGGGGCCTATCGCACAGAGGCTTTAGGGGTAAAAGTGGAAGCACGAAGAAGATACCGTACATCCCTGCTGCGGTTCCAGGTCCAGGCGAGACCCCATACCCGGTGAGAGTCTCTACTGATCCTGAAGGTATGTCCAAGCTAGTTTGTTCGGACATCATGCCCCGCAAATCTCATGACCCATCATGCCTAGGTGAGTTTTGCTTTCTCCTGCTTCTGAGAAAGGGACACAGGCTAAGTGGCCATGAGGAAGGAAGGTTTCTACCTATAAAACCTACCAACCTCCTCTATTCCCAATGCCTTGTCTAAAACCTATTCACACTCTTTATCCCAGCATGAAAAAGAAGCATCCTTTCAATAGTGCATATAAACTGATTTATCTGCCCTACACCGACCTCCTCTGTCATTCTGATGCCATCAGTCATGGTGCCATAAGCCACTGCCCTAACAGATGCAAGCATCTCAGACGAGATCAGTCCTAAGTCCTCACACCCCTGGCAAAAGTGGCTGACCCAAGGAGAGAACATGTGACTTCAGGTGGGCTGTGCAGCGCTCCCCCCTGGCACTGATTCACAGACATTACAAAACAGTCTCTCTCCTGTTGGGGGGCTACCCTAGGACGATGGGAATTTGGGGCTGTAGGCAAAAACCTGCCTGCAACTAGCAGCCAAAGAAAAAATGATGAGAAATGGAGAGACGTGCGTAAATCTGTCGTCAAGGTTCTCTGAACCCTTCAGTTCCGCCTTTGATCTTGGAACTATTCCACTATCCGTTCCCTCTTTTGCTCGAGCTAGATGAATTTGGGGCTTTATAGCTTGCAACAAAAAGTCATGATTAAAACACCCCCTGACGTTTCTTCCAACTGAGATAGACACTTGAGGAAATATGGACCCTCTTGATCAATTCGGGATAAATAGAAGGAAGAAGAATGTTTGAAAGTACAGACTCTTCCATAATCAGTATAGCGTACGGCCGCGACTGGCCTGGCCAAGGGAAACTGTCCTGATCAATTAAGCGAATAATAACCCTAATACAGTGATAACAACTAACATGGCCTCTGGCCATGGCCATGGTGAAACTCGCTCTGTCTCCCTGGTAAAAGCTGATTGATGAGACATCAGGAAAGCTTTGATTAAACTGGGTCAAACAGAAAGGAAGAGTTGAACCAACGTATCAGGCACCGCAGGCGTACCCCGTTGCCCCTTTGTTGTTGCAATGGACCCAATGAAAGCAGATGAGTCGTGGAAGGACTCCGAAGAGAGAAGAATGAAGCAGCCACTTATGGAAAGGCAGAGAGAAGACAGGGAGAGACGACACATGCCCTCTTCCCGGTGTGCAGCTACAACCATCTCAGTCTGTGTTCTGCAGGGGAAGTAGATGGTATTTTCCTGTACTGATTAGCAAGTCTTCTTTCTTTTTTCAGATACTCAATTTGTTTTCTGACCTGATACAGACGTACAGAAATTACTATTTTAACAGTCGGCACCTGCGATTTCTTTTTTTCTCTGAAGATTTATTTACTTATTTATTTGAGAGAGAGAAGGGGAAGAGGCAGAAGGAGAGGGAGAGTCTCTCTCTCTCTCTCTCTCTCTCTTTTTCCAATTTATTTATTTTAGAGAGAAAAAGAGATCACACAGGAGTGTGGGAGAAGAGGCAGAGGAAGAGGGAGAGAAAGTCCTAAGCAGAATCTGGGCTGAGGCCAGAGCTTGACACGGGGCTCGATCTCACAACCCCGAGATCACAACTGGAACTGAAACCAAGAGTCGGAATCTTAACTGACTGGGCCACCCAGGCTCCCCCTAAGATTGCATTTTATATTTTATTTTGCTTTACTTCACTTTTTCTTTCACTTTTCCTTATTTATTTTATTTTATTTTTTTATTTTATTATTTGTTTGTTTTTTAGAAAAACCTGTCTTTATTAAGAAACATATTTTGCTAGTCCGCTTCAGGGTAGAGGAAGTGATTTTCCAAACCTGCCTTATAAGAACAAGACATAAAAAGAGAGACAAACATTGCTGCAGAAGAAACCATCCAGAGTACGAGAGGTAGATAAAGAGATAAGAGAGGGAGGAACAGACAAGGCCAGAAGCAGCATCTGCAAATTAGGAGCATCGCTAAGAAGCTCCCTACACTGGAAGGGCCATGGAGGTTTTAAGAACAGAATGTCAAAACTACACTTTTAATTTTTTTGTCTTTAGACATGTAAACATCTTCCATATCTTTAATCTTTAATAAACCCTGACAACACACGTGGGTGGGCAAAAAAGAAGGAAAACAGGCGGAAGGAAACAGTTCCATAGCACAGATACAAGGCGAGGATAGTGGCAGTGACGAGAACAAAGGAAAAAGGAATACAGATAAAATTAAATGTCCTTACAACTTGCAACCTATTGACAAATACTTGACACAGGCAGAATGTGACATTCTTCAAGGAACTCCCAAGTGCCTTAATGCTAATGCTTTTCTGGAGGCAAAAAGCAACCATAGCTTGACAATAGCCAGATCTCCAGTATCCTCTAAGTCATAGAGGTGGGCTTAACATATGAAAATCCTTTTGGAAGCTTCCCTTATCCTACCCAACCCCCCTCCTAGTTTAAAAGTTTATAATCAACCCCTCGGGACAATACCACTGCAGCTTTTTCTGCTCACAGGTCCTGTCCCAGTGTTTTAACAGAAACACCTTTTTGCTCTGAAAAATGTCTCAAGAATTCTTTCTTGACCTTTGCCCCTGGCCCACATCACATCAACAGGAGAAGAAAGTGCATGAGCTCACCCACAACTGAAAATCAGCCCTAGAAATCAGAAGGTAACCGCATCCCAAACCAGGTATTCATAGAAATTTTAGGGAGAACATGGCTTGTTCAGAGGATGTAGGATAGATGTCTTCGGACAACTATTCTAAAACCCCAGGTTTAGGGGCACCTGGCTGGCCCGGTTGGTATAGAGCATGCGACTCTTGATCTCAGAGGACTGTGAGTTTCAGCCCCATGTCGGGCATGGAGCTTACTTAAGTAAAAATTTAAAATATAAAATTTTAATAAATATAAAAATTTAATAAAAATTTTAAAAATAAAAATTAAATAAGAAAAAGAAGACCCCAGGCTCCCAAAGCCTTCTGCTTTTGCATCTGTTTCCCGACTTAAACACTAAACTGTAATGTTCACACACTTTAGATCTTTAAGGACAGGGTCATGTCTTACTCATCCCAGTCCCTGCCACAATGTCTACCATGCATTTTTTAATTGATAATAAACTTCATATTTTAGAAGTTATACATTTACAGAGAAATATTAAAAATAGTATAGAGTTCCCATAAACCTCGATTTCCTCTATTCACATCTTCCATTAAGATGGCACATTTATCACAATTAATGAACCAATATTCATACATTATTATTAAAGCCCATACTCCAGTTTACCTCAGTTCTTACCTAATGTCCCTTTACTGTTCCAGGATCCCATTCAGGACACCACGTTCTATTTAGTCTTCATGTCTGTTTAGGCTCCTCTTGGCTGGGACAGTTTCTCAGAATGTCCTTGTTTTTTATAACTCTGATGGTTTTAAAGAATGCTAGCCAGGTGTTTTGTACAGTGTTCCACAAATAGTTCCACAAGAAAAGACCAGGACTCTGGGTTTTGGGGAGGAAGACCCCAGACGTTACCCGCCACTGTCATCACATCATATCAAGTTCGCACACAACGGGAGTTATTGGTGTTGGTTTTGGCTTTAATCATCTGAGTGCGGTTATGCTGGTCACATTTCTCACATGAAATTACTGTCGCCCCACCCCGTCTCCTCCACACTTTATTTTGGGAAGAAATCACAGTGCGTAGTCTACACTGTGGGAATCAAGAGATAGGCTCCCCTTGCTTGAGGGTGTATTATCCACAGGAATTACTGGATCTCACTTGCATAGGGTTTATCTGTATTCTTTCCTCCCACTTATTTATTTATTCAATCATTTACTTACATCAGTATGAATACACAGATACTGATTTTATACCTTGCTTTGAAATCTAAGACTGTTTTCTCTTTTTTTTTTTTTATTTCTTTTCAGCATAACAGAATTCATTGTTTATGTACCACACCCAGTGCTCCATGCAATCCGTGCCCTCCATAAAACCCACCACCTGGCTCCCCCAACCTCCCACCCCCTGCCCCTTCAAAACCCTCAGATTGTTTTTCAGAGTCCATAGTCTCTCATGGTTCATCTTCCCTTCCAATTTCCCTCAACTCCCTTCTCCTCTCCATCTCCCCTTGTCCTCCATGTTATTTGTTATGCTCCACAGATAAGTGAAACCATATGATAATTGACTCTCTCTGCTTGACTTATTTCACTCAGCATAATCTCTTCCAGTCCCGTCCATGTTGCTACAAAAGTTGGGTATTGTGTGTGTTGAGTTTGAGGAGTTCATTATATATCCTGAATATCAACCTTTTGTCTGTACTGTCATTTGCAAATATCTTCTCCCATTCTGTGGGTTGTCTCTTTGTTTTCTTGACTGTTTCCTTGGCTGTGCAGAAGCTTTTGATTTTGATGAAGTCCCAAAAGTTCATCTTCACTTTTGTTTCCTTTGCCTTTGGAGACATATCTTGAAAGAAGTTGCTGTGGCTGATATTGAAGAGATTACTGCCTATGTTCTCCTCTAGGATTCTGATGGATTCCTGTCTCACGTTGAGGTCTTTTATCTATTTTGAGTTTATCTTTGTATACAGTGTAAGAGAATGGTCGAGTTTCATTCTTCTACATATAGTTGCCCAGTTTTCCCAGCACCATTTATGGAAGAGACTGTCTTTTTTCCACTGTATATTTTTTCCTGTTTTGTCGAAGATTATTTGACCATAGAGTTGAGGGTCCATATCTGGGCTCTCTACTCTGTTCCACTGGTCTATGTGTCTGTTTTTATGCCAGTACCATACTGTCTTGGTGATCACAGCTTTGTAGTAAAGCTTGAAATCAGGTAACGTGATGCCCCCCATTTTATTTTTGTTTTTCAACATTTCCTTAGCAATTTGGGGTCTCTTCTGATTCCATATAAATTTTAGGATTATTTGCTCCAGCTCTTTGAAGAATACCAGTGGAATTTTGATCGGAATAGCATTAAAAGTACAGATTGCTCTAGGCAGTATAGACATTTTAACAATGTTTATTCTTCCAATCCAAGAGCATGGAATGGTCTTCCATCTTTTTGTGTCTTCTTCAATTTCTTTCATGAGTGTTCTGTACCCCAATGTTTATAGCAGCAATGGCCACGGTCGCCAAACTGTGGAAAGAACCAAGATGCCCTTCAACGGACGAATGGATAAGGAAGATGTGGTCCATATACACTATGGAGTATGATGCCTCCATTAGAAAGGACGAATACCCAACTTTTGTAGCAACATGGACGGCACTGGAAGAGATTATGCTGAGTGAAATCAGTCAAGCAGAGAGAGTCAATTATCATATGGTTTCACTTATCTGTGGAGCATAACAAATAACATGGAGGACAAGGGGAGATGGAGAGGAGAAGGGAGTTGAGAGAAATTGGAAGGGGAGGTGAACCATGAGAGACTATGGACTCTGAAAAACAATCTGAGGGTTTTGAAGGGGTGGGGGGTGGGAGGTCGGGGTACGAGGTGGTGGGTATTATAGAGGGCACGGATTGCATGGAGCACTGGGTGTGGTGCCAAAATAATGAATACTGTTATGCTGAAAATAAAAAATAAATTTAAAAAAATTTACAGGAAAAAAAATTTAAAATTAAAAAAAAAAAAGTTGGGTATTCATCCTTTCTGATGGAGGCATAATACTCCATAGTGTATATGGACCACATCTTCCTTATCCATTCATCCATTGAAGGGCATCTTGGTTCTTTCCACAGTTTGGCGACCATGGCCATTGCTGCCAGTACTGTTTTCTTGATTGAATTATTCCAGCTTTGGTCAGTGGAAGCTCTTTCCCTGGGTACTTCCATGCCCCTCTGACATGTCCCCATCACTATGGGAGGGGGAAGGGATTTTTTTCTGTTCAGCACTTTCTCACTTTCTCGCATTACAAGATGCTCCAGGCCATCTGGCATGTTTCCCGCCCTCTGTCTCAGATCTGATTTCTTGTATTGGAGAATGGTATTAAAAACCATGATCTAGAAACCAGGTTTGCTCATTATTACTGGTTGGGAAGGGGGTGCTGCTTGGCCCTTTCAGGTAACCCAACAAGCAAGGAAATGCCTGTACACTAACACATATGTACACATCTCTATAAATATATCTATACGTGACTATCCGTATCTATATCAGGCTAAACGTGAGTTCATACTGATGTCTCCAACTCTAATCCACTATCTTATAGGTCATTCTAGCCTCCTCCTCTTGTTTATTTGCAAAATCCCAGTATCAAGAGACGTGGCTCCTACCACCCACTATTCATCTACTTAATTGTTCAGTTCCAGTACACATGTATAGCATGATCAGAATTGTTAACCCAGAACCCCATGAGATACAACTTTATCAACTAGAATAAAATGCTCATGTACAGCTTCTTTTGCCATTAGTTTTACAGATTACACTCATTTCCGAAGTTTCTTGGGTCAGCTCCTTTCCTCCCCACCCCTGCTTCAGGGGAAGCTGCTTCAGACATTTGCAATACTACAGTGGACAGATTGTTCGTTACCCTCTGCATTACATCCTGGAATTCCTCTTGACTTCCTAAATGACTTTTTTTTTTAATTTTCATACACTAAGTTTCACTCTTCGTGCTAATGTGCAGTGGGTATGGACAAATATGTAACCTCATTTATCACAATTACAATATTATATAGAATAGTTTCATGGCCTTAAAAAAAATCTCCTATGCTTCACCTACTTAAGCTGTACTCCCTTCTCCCCAGGCCCTAAGCAAGCACTTACTTTTTTATTGTCTTTACGGCTTCACTTTTTCAAAAATGTCAGATAATTGGAATCAAACAATATGTAGCCTTTTTAGACTGGATTCTTTCACTTAGCAATATGCATTTAGGACTGACCCATGTCTTTTTGTGACTGGGTAGCTCATTTCATTTTATCACTGAATAATATTCCATTGGATAGATGCACCATGGTTTATACAGTCAACTACTGAAGGATATTTTGTTTGCTTCCAGATTTGGACAATTGTGAATAAAACTGCTATAAAAACTCACATGCAGGCTTTTGTGTGGACACGGGTTTTTACATCAGTTACACATATAACTAGGACTGTGTCTCAAGAGTATACGGTAAGACTGTGCTTAACTCTGTAAGAAATGGCCAAATTGTCTTCCAAAGTGACTGTACCATTTTGCATTCTCACCAGCAATAAATGAGGGCTCTTTCTTTTTCTGAATCCTTGCAATTGGTAGTATTAGGACTTTTTTCTTTTTTTCTTTCTTCCTCCCTTCATTCCTTCCTTCCTTCCTTCCTTCCTTTCTTCTTTTCCTTCTTTCCTTTTTTTTTCTTTGGTCATTTTACTAGGTATGTAGTGGTGTCGTGCTGCCCTTTCAATTAAGGATCCCCTAATGACAAACAATGTCTAGCAACTTTTCATATGCTTGTTTACCCTCCATGCATCTTCTTTAGTGAGGTGACTGTTTAGAGTTTTGCTCACTTTTTAATTGTTTTTTTTTTCTTATTGTTGAGTTTTTAAATTGTTCTGTATATTTGGGATACAAGTCATTTATCAGATATAAATTTTTTCCCAGTGTGGGGCTTGTCTTTTCGTTCTCTTAACAGTGAGTTTTGCAGACTTTGTTTATTTTGAAACAAACTTATCATGTCTGATTTATCAATTTTTCTCTTTATTGAATCATGTGTTTGGCTTTTTTATCTAAAAACTATCACCAAATCAAAGGTCACCTATCTTGTAGAAGCTTCACCATTTCGTGGTTTCCATTTAAATCTATGATCCATTTTGAGTTAATTTTTGTGAACAGTGTCTAGTGTTCACAACAGTGTCAAGATCTGCCTTCAAGTTGGGTTTTTTTTTTTCCTGTTTTTTGTTTTGCATATGGATGTCCCATAGCACTAGCTCCATTGTTGAAAAGACCATCCTTCTCCGTGTAATTGCCTTTGCTCCTTTGTCAAAGATTAGTTGACTATATTTATGTGGGTCTATTTCTCCACTTCTCTACCCCGTTCCAATGACCTATTATTAGTCTATGATTTCACCTTATCACACTGTCTTGATTACTGTAGCACTACGTTAAGTCTTAAAACAGGATTGCTCTTCTCTCTCAACATTGTGTTGGCTATTCTGGGCTATTCTGGGTCTTGTACCTCTCCGTGTACACTTTAGAATCAGTTCCTCAATGTCCAGGAAATAACCTGCTGGGATTTTGATAGGAATTTCTTAGAATCTATAGATCAAGTGGGGAAGATGTCACATCTTAACAATACTGAGTCTTTCAATCCATAAACTCGGAATATCTATCCATTCATTTAGATCTTCGATTTCTTAAATCAGAATTTTGTAGTTTTCCTCATGTAGTCTCTACACATATTTGTTGGATTTATACATAAGTATATCATTTCAAGGTCCTATGATAATTTTTTTTATTCCAAATTCCACTTGTTCATTTCTGGTATATAGGGAAGCAATCGGCTTTTGCATATTACCTTCTATCTTGTGACTTTGCTAGACCACTTATTAGTTAAGGAGTTTTTTGATGTATTCTTGGTGACTTTCTAGAGAATCATGCTGTCTGAAAGCAAAGATAGTTTTATTTCTTCCTTCTCAATCCACATACCTTTTTTTTCCCTTTTCTTATCATAGTGCACTACCAAGGACTTCTAGTATAATGCTAATAGGGCTGGTGAGTGTGATGGCTAACTGTAGATTAGATTTTTCTATCATCTAGGAGTAGAAGCCAGGCCAAATCCGAGTCCAAGCATGGCACAGAATGCCCAGATTAAACATTATTTCTGGGTGTGTTTGTGTGGGGTGTTTCCAGATGAGATCAGCATATGTATCAGTAGACTAAGTAGACCGCCTTGCCCAACGTGGCTGGGCATCATCATCTAATCTGTTGAGATCTTAAACAGAACAAAAGGCAATGAAAGGAAGAATCTGTACCCACCCTACCCCACTCTCCCCCATCTCCCCTCCACCCTCACTGATTGAGTTGAAACATCTCATCTGCTCTGGCTCTCAGACTGAGATTTACTTATCAGCAACCCTTGTTCTCAGGCCCTTGAACTCTGACTGAATTATACCACCAGCTTGCAGACAGTAGATCCTGGGATTTCTCAGCCTCCATAATCGCATGAGCCAAGTCCTCATTATAAATCTCCCTTTAGATATATACATATCCTACTTGTTCTGTATCTCTGGAGAACCTTGACTAATACAATGAGAAAAGACATCCTTGCCCTGCTCCCAAACTTAGGGGGAAAGAATCCAATTTCTCACTGTTAAGTATAAAAAAGGTTTCCATAAATATTCTGTATCAAATTGAGGAAGTTCCTCTCTATTCCTAGTCTCCCGAGATCTTTATCTTACAGAGATGCATAGCCATATACCCCTTCAACGGACAACTGTGCACCAGCCATCAGCTCCATCAAGGTAAGCCTCAGCTAGAGAACCACTCTTGCCCAAAGGCAGCCCACATTCAGCAACTAATAGAGGTGTGGTGTAAACACTCAGCTCTTTCAGTCCATTGAGAGTCAACTCCAATGGGTAACACAGGTTCAAACCTCCCCGATGGAGTCAGGCAAAGCTTTGCCAGGATTGTATCTTGGTTTAAGTTTCCCTTCTATGCAACCCTCTTTCTTCCTCCTCCCTTTCATAGGAATTGATTTCTAAAAAACATTCTGCACATTAAATTCTATGTTGGTGCCCTACCTCTAAGAATGCAACCTGTGCCTGTTTACAGAACACATTTTCCATGCCACTTCATAAGACACGGTGGAATTTTTCTTTTTCTACCAGACCATCAGCTTCACAACCAACCTTGGGACTAGAGGTAGAACCACAGGAAAGAACTTCTCTTGCCATTTGGTCATCACTTGAGAGTGCTATATTTTAATGCTTGGCTGCAAGATCTGCCAACATTTGTCATTATCACTCAAAGAGAGAGTCTTCCAAGACTCCTGGTCTACATTGCAGGATAATGCAACCACATTAATAGAGATGCTTGGACTCGGGTTTGGCCTGGCTTCTACTCCTAGATGATAGAAAAATCTAAGTGGGCACATGTTACAAGTAGAAAGTTTCTTTCAAAAGCATTACTGCATAAAATGTCAGACAAAAAGACAGAGCTTATTAAAGGGGTTATAAAGATGAAACTCAAATTGGAATCAGAATATTGTCACTAAAAACTCTAGTTCAGGGGCGCCAGGGTTGCTGTCATTTAAGTGACTACCTTTGGCTCAGGTCACAATCCTGGGGTTCTGGGATCCAGCCCCGCTTCAGGCTCCCTGCTCAGCAGGAAGCCTGCTTCTCCCTCTCCCTCTACCTACCAAACCCTTTGCTTATGCTCTCTCTCCTTCTGTTAAATGAATAAATAAAATCTCAAAAAAAAAAAATTCTAGTTCAGAATCACATGAAACAGTGTTACCACCTAGAATAGCATCCTACATATGATAGGTATTCAATAAGTTATCTGCTGGATAAATTAAAGAACGCTTATTTGGTTCTTAGTTCCAGCTTTGGACACGCAGTCTATGCCTGAGGGCTAACTATAAAATTGTGACAGGTTGTGCTTCATTTCCATGTGTTCAACTTCTAAGCAATCCATACATTGATACTTTATTGATTTAACTCCATAAGTAAGAACTTTTCTGCCTCTCTACATGATTGGCTATTTCATAGTAGCACTGCTGCCCAGATGCATCCCATTTTTTTAAGTTTAAAGCAATGTTTGTGCAATAATATGAATATTTTATTGTATTTTTTCCTAATTAGGTCACAAAAATGAGTGGAGAAGAGAAAAATGAAGGTGCTGATACCACAATAAGAAGCAGAGGTCTTATTAACTTAATACAACAGAGACAAAGATAGAAATCATTAGGCCTGTGGAAAGTGGTAAGTCATTAGCCTCAATCACATGCTCATTGGCTTCAAGCTGGTCAGCCCCATGTTATGTTCTGAAGGGAAATAGCAAAATGAGAGAACACGTACAAAATGTATGAATTATCGAGGACGATGCCTAAAAGGCAAGGTGTGATTAGGGATGTGAGAATGTTTTTCAGCTCTCTGATAACAAAACTCACATATAAGCTTGTTTAGGTCTTATACATTTCACTGGCCACAAATTTCCAAGAGAACATTGTGTACAAAACCAAGGAAATGCCTCAATTAATGCACGGACTTACAGAGTTGTTGCACATCTTACATTTAGACTATAAAATCTGTGATTGCGATACCAGTATTTCGATATGTCTTGCCATTTTTGTAAGTATGACCATATCAACAATTCTGTTGGTCTAATACCAATAGATACACATAGATAGGTATAGGTATGAGTATAGGTAAGAATATGTGTATGAGTATGGGTATATGTACCCAGGTCCCTTAGCATATTCCTTTTTCCAGAGTGCAGTCCATGATGAAGGGTATAAAAAAAACCACACACACAAAAAGAAAGTCTGAAAGGGACTATGGGACAGTGCAGAGAGAAAGGTGGGTGACAGCCCTTTCCCTGATGTTGGCTATCTCTCTTTCTTCAGCACTAGATAACCCAACTTATTCTGCTTCTCTTTGATAGAAGGCTACCTTCCCTCCTACTAAGGCCTAAACCCAGATATCCCAGGGTCATTTATTTTAAGCAGGACTCTGGTTCCCAACTGCCTAACTTGGACAGACTCAAGCCTACAAGACAAAAAAAGCTCAACCTTCAGCCTGGTCATCTCTCAGGTAGAACAATATCTGAGGGCACAGGAAGAAAAAGGACAATGGCTTATCACTCCTTTTTTTTTATTTAAGATTTTATTTATTTATTTGACAGACAGAGATCACAAGTAGGCAGAGAGGTAGGCAGAGAGAGAGGAGGAAGCAGGCTCCCCGCTGAGCAGAGAGCCCGATGCGGGGCTTGATTCCTAGACCCTGGGATCATAACCTGAGCTGAAGGCAGAGGCTTAACCCACTGAGCCACCCAGGCACCCCAGCTTATCACTTCTTAATAAAATAAAATAGTAAAACTGTAGCCATTTCGATATTTTCTTAAATACCCAAAACTTGTCGTCATGCTGCAATATTTCACTGATGATATGAAAGCATTTTGAAGAATGCACAGTAGGCATTTTTCTATCTGAAAACTTAACACTCATAGTTTTGATGATTTGTGAGAGACCCGGGAGGAACATGACATGTAGCAATTTGTAATTTTGCTAAGGAACTAATTTGAATCACTCCCACTGGGAGCTAGTGTGTGGGGAATTAGTCATTTAGGTGGCGAATGAGCCGGTGCCTGCATTCTGATGTTCATTTGTTGTTCACCAGTATTTTTCATGAGTCTGAGATGGTTCTTGAAAGTCTCAGGACAAATGCCAAGAGTCTATTATATAGCTCAATCCCATTAGGTATTAGAATTGTAACAAGCAAAAATGCATATTGCCTCTCATAATGCAAAAAAAAAAGTCACTGGGATGACCCTACCTGAATACCAGGGCCACCTGTAGGTGCCCAGACTGGTCAAAACCAAATAAACCATATGTTTTACATTCTGCTAGGGCATTGGGCGTAATATTTGAGGTAACAGTCTAGCATTCATTTGCACGCATCGTATGGACATGGAGGTATTCTTAAAAAATATTTTGCTCACCAGTGTTGAGTACTGGGGCTTCTCCATCTATGGAAGACACTGCTACTGCCTGCACCTCTACCTCGTCCTTGCTAACAGTCCCTCAATGTTGCGCATGGCAGCACCGGACCCAGTCTCTACTTTATTTGCTCTTCTTATGTCTAGGGGAGGCCCTATGTGTCCAGTTCTGGCTAAAGAGATAGAAGAGGAGGGCGTATGAAGAACATCTGGAGGAATTCTGCTTTCCTATAAAAGGTAAAAACGTGGCCAAACCCATTCCCACCCTCTCTGCCTAACCTGAATATAACTATGAGGTTTAACGCTGTGGCAGCTTTCTTCCAACTGTGAGGCAAAGGGCAGAGAAAGGCCAAGAGAATTGCAGTGACGATAGGTCTTGATATATCTGAGCCACTGAACCAATACTACCAGACTTCTTTGTGTAAAAAAATAATAATAATAAAACCCTATTCTCTTTAAGCTATTGAAAATCAGAATATCTGTTTCTTGTGGCTGGAAAAAATACAAATATGCCATTGATGAACATAAATTTCCAATACGTGATTCTTAAAGACTCTCCAGTCCCATATTCTATGACTGTAGAAGTATAAGAAGCTCTTTTTAAAAATATTTTATTTATTTATTTGAGAGAGAGACAGCACAAGCAGGAAGGAAGGGTTGAGGGGGAGGGAGAAGCAGACTCCCTACTGAGCAGGGAGCCCGATACAGGACTCGATCCCAGGACCCTGGGATCATGACCTGAGCCAAAGGTGGTTGTTTAACCAACTGAACCACCCAGGCACCCAAGAAGCTCTTTGAGTAGTAAGCTGTTATTATTTATTTTGCCCTTCTAGTTGGGGTATAGTTTTTCCATAACAGTCTTCTCTTCCATTTTTGTCACACTTCTTTCACTGGGTATTCACACTCCAGGAAAAATAAACTTTTCTATGGTATGCCATGACATCTTATTCTACCTGTCTCATCTTTGTTGCCACAGCTCGGTCACCAATGAATTATTTCAGGAGAGAGATGAATCCTAAGGAAGGTCCAGCAAAGGCTGTTAGTGGTTTTCTGAATCACACGAGGAAGATTGTGCCAAGAACTGAGGGCGGCCTGAAGATTCCAAAACCGGAACACAGTGGATGAGTGTAAAAGAACAGGCCCTTCCATAGTTGCTGTGACAAGCCTACACATGTGCCGTAGAAGATTCAGCTAAGGAGACTCTGTCCTGGGACCACCACCAAGTAGGAAGACAAAGATGGTGCTTCTGTCCCGAGGGCAAAAAAAAAAAAAAAACTCAACTCAATTACACTAACATTTTAAAAGCAACTACCATGGGCCAGATCCTATGAGAGGAATCAGGGATGTAAAAAGAGGTTGAGGAAGGGCCATGCTCTATGAGAAGACACGAACGAGCTCCTTTAACCAGGAAGCTGAGAACAGTCCGTTTCCATTTTTTATCCGGGTAAGGATGGAATGACTTCAACTTCCATGGAGTAGTTCCAATGCCTCCCCAGTTAAGTTACTACGGCGAATGCTGTTTACTGTCCCTCCTGCTGAGGGGGGTGAGAGGGGAGGAAAGGTAGGGACGCTCCTGAACACGTACCATTCATCCTCGGCTGCTGCCGTTCTGCAGGCAAGATGCCCAGCCTGGATGTCAACTTTTTACAAATAACAATGGAAACTGTCAGTCATCTTGCCGAGCACCGCTCCAGTGGAGGAACGGCATGATGGGGGGGAGGGGCGGTGAAGTATTAGTGAGCTAATTTTTTTTCACCAGCAACAAGAACAAAACATCTCTCTGGGGATAATGTATTTACTGTTATTATTTGGTATATGGCACAGAAATTCCAAATAATACAAGAGTGAAAATATTCCTCGGCTTTTAGGAGAGGCAGAGCATACAATCTCTTGGGTTTCAAATACAGACACAGAGATTCATGGAAACGTATTTCTTTAAGAGATTTTGTTGTTGTTGTCGTTGTTTGGGGGTTTTTGTTTTTATTTTCGGGTTTGTCTTTTTTGTCTTTTGTTTTTTGTTGGTTTTTTGCCCGATTTTAAACAGAAAAACCCTGTTGCTTATTTTTCTTGGGTATTTATGCTTAAATATAAGGTAGCAGGACTATAAAAAGACCCTAGTGTTTAAACCTCCAGGCAAAGATAATGTGAATTTAAATGACCTAAGACATTGTCCTCTAACACTCAGGATGGCTCATTATTAAAGGACGACAAAGTAATTTCTAGTATCCTTTCCATCCCTCCTCGTTTACACATCTAAGGCCTAAGCAACCTATGCACTCCTCATCATCCTTTAAAACCCAACTCAAATCCCAAATCGCACGGAAGCCTTCCCTATCGACCCCCAAGCAGTGCTGAGGTTTCTTTTCTCCCATTTTTATTCCTCTTCCGCCTTTCCCCCATCTGGCCCATCTCAAGCCATGTTCTAGTTGTTACTTATTTTCTGCCTTAACTCTGGACAATACGGTCCTAAGAAACAGGGACTGTTTGTCTACTTTTGTATCCCAGGGCCTCGTATGCTTCCTGGTATATAGAATATACTCATTGATGATTGCTGAATGGGGAAAGCAAAGAACAGAACGTAGGAGGAGGACTTGGGTGGGTCCTTAAGTACTCGGAGACTGAAAGGGACTCCACGATAGAGCAAGGGGAGGGGCTCTGGCTCCTGGCACCCAGCAGAGGGCAGCAGAGAGCAAGGGAGCAAAAAACCCGGACTCCAAAGACGACTGCTTCCCGGGTCTCAGATGGGAAAGGACAGGCAGAAGGGAACTGTTGTCCTTCTGTCTCAGGCAGAAGGACAACCCCAGTGACACGAAAATTCACTTCATTATCAGATGCCATGGGATGCACTGAATCTGGCAGGAACAGAGGAACAAGAACTGGCAGGAACAAGAGACTCCCACAGTGTGTCCAAAATAATTTGTGTGGATAGTGTTTTGGGGGACAGGGCCTCATCTAAAGGTCCACATCTTGGCCCCAGCATGGAATGTCCCTCAGCTGATCTCAAGGTCTTCGGACTCAGGAAGGAGTTAATGGATGGTGAGCAGACCTAAACATCTGCACAGTTTGGATCCAGTGGGAAGCTAGGACTTGGGAGATAAAGATCAGACAGTCCAAAGGCCACAGAGGCAGGCATTGAGCAGGGAGAGAAACTCTGCACAAAAGGCAGCATGATGAAGAGGCTCCATTGGTCTGCTTGGGAATTCTGAGAGCACCGGATCTGTGTGGGAGAGGGTGAGACAGCTGGGTTCTGAAGTAAGCAGCCCTTCCTTTGTCCCTCTTGAGACCAAGACCAGCCACACCTACCCAAGTTCTGCCACTAAACATGAAACTATACCCTCTCATTTTAAATTAGTTGCAAAAACCTCCCAACTGTCCCAATTACAACCTGATCCAATCACCTGCCCCTCGCTGAGCAATGCCCCAGTGTAAGTTGAAGCATGCTTAACTAGGGCTAGAGATTTTTTTTTTTAAGATTTTATTTATTTATTTGAAAGAGAGTGTGTGCACGCAGGAGCAGAGTGGAGGGGGGAGGAGGGGCAGAAGGAGAAGCAGACGCCCTAGAGAACAGGAAGCCCCATATTGGACTTAATCCCAGGACTCTGGGATCATGACCTGAGCCAGAGGCAGACGCTTTACCGACCGAGCAACCCTGGTGCCCAGGACCAGAGAATTTAAAACAAATAACCCTAAACCTATCCATACACACACCCACAGAGCTTTGGTATTGATTGTGTTTTGTGGTTGCAAAGCTCTACAGTGTGGCTGCCATAGTGTGGCCCACGGATGAGCAGCAGCATTATGGAGAAGTTGCTAAAACGGGGAATCTGGGTGCCTACCCCACAGGGACAGACCCAGAATCTGCACTTCAACAGAGTCCGCAGGCTAATTCAAATGCATATTAAATTTGAGAAGGCCTGCCCACCACTACCCAAGCCCTACCTATACTTTTTTTTTTTTTTAAGATTTTATTTTAAATATTGACAGACAGAGATCACAAGCAGGCAAAGAGGCAAGCAGAGAGAAAAGCCCGATAATCCCAGGACCCTGAGACCATGACCTGAGCTGAAGGCAGAGGCTTTAACCCACTTAGCTACCCAGGCACCCCCCCACCTATACTTCAGACCATAATTTAAACCACTCTCCAGCTTGACCACTACGCTCTTGTCACACCAACCTTTCTGCTCCTCAAACGCGCCACGCTCACTCCCAACACAGGGTCTCGGTGCTGTTCCCTCTGTCTGGAACCATGGACGGGTCTTCCTGACATTCAAGTCTTGACTTAGACGTCCACTCTTCAGAGAGGACTTCCCTCACCACCCAGTCGGAATGAAATACCTGAGCACTTACACCTACGTTTTGCAAAATTACTTCTGTGCACAGTGTGGCTTGGTTGTCAACCTTGAAATACAGCGTCACCCGCAGAACTTGTTAAAACACAAATTCCTAGGCTACTCCCCCCAGAGCTTCTGATTTAACCCATCTCTAGTGGGTCTGAGCTGAGAATCTGCATGTCAGACAAGCTTCCATGTTACAACGATGCTGTTAATCTGGAATGACCCTTTGAGAATCACTGGGCCGAGACTCGTTTTCTTGACCGCTCTCTCCTGCACGGTCAAATCCACTCTGCTGAATCTTTTTGGGTTCTCTAGTCCATGATACACAGTAGGTGCTCTTTAATATTTGTTGAATAGAGACTGGATCTGTTTAATATTTGTTGAATAGAGACTGGATCTGTTAGTAACCAATTGCTTTCATTATGAATTTCGCGGTTTAATCCAATTTAGCAACAACTTTGCATTCCATCCTGCGCACATCTGTAATCAGCCATGAGAGATCTGTATTCATGACCCATACGTTAACTTATAAAGACGTAAGCCACACACACACAATTGAGAGTTAACTGTATTTTATCTGTATCTATCCGTTATTGATGGTATGTTTTTATGCTATTGACTTCATTTGTTGGCCTATTTGTGGAAGGAAACTCCATCCAACCCCATCCATACCAACGAAATAGCCCCTTCTTTTCAACAACATGAGCTCAGTGGTATTCCTTAACTTGGATGCAGCATCCTCTTACCCACAAAACGAAAAGAGGGGAAAATAAGCAATTTGATATAGTCCCACATTCTTTCATACCCTGGCAAAATGTCCTCTCCCAAATCAGAATTAAGTACATCATCATAAGGTTTAACTGATCATTACGCATGCATCTCAGTAATGGCCAGGCTCCTTTTATTGCTAATAAGATTATATTTCACTATAAATCCATTTGAGCTTGCCTCCAAGGAGCCTTATCAAGTCACATATTACTAATGGAAGCAGCACACTGTCCAGTCTGTCAGTCGCCCCTCCATTTGTGGATCATAGTCCTACAGTAAGAAGAGCCACATTTATGAGCCTATGGGTAATTACATTTATCTGCTTCTCCTGCCCCCAGAACCTTGTCATAATTGCTGCCACCTGTACCTCCTCCCCTTCCTTTCTGGTTTCCCCTGACAGGCCCCTGCCCAAACCTGGCTGTCTCTGGGCCCGTCAACTCTGGATCTCATCTTCCCTGAAGGTCAGATCTGTTTTCATCTCCTTAATGCAGAGGTCTCTCCCTGCCTAACAAGGGGCCAGAATCAGAGTCAGGTTTGCGAGCTATGAATCTAGCACTAACCTCCCTGGCCTTTGTGGGAACATCCAGGGGAGGAGTTGGGAGAGGTGTGGGTGGCCTTGCTAATTAGGCCAGATTCTAGGTGTTTGGAGACTAGTGTAAGGCACTGTGGCTACATGTCGAGGTCAAGGAGCCAGCTCATAGAGTGACAAAGCCACACTGTCAGAATGCTGACAGGCAAGGACAGCAATGAACGGGGAGATGGTGACTGTGTCACAGCCCGGCTTCCTGAGCACTAATGGCCAGGGCCCGCGCTGAAGAGGGCAGGCATCCTGAGAGATGAGTTTACTCTGGCTGCACTTGAAAGAGACTATTAAAAACATGGACATAAACAACAGTGAGTGTCTGAAAAGGATGCTTCACCACAAGCTAATGTCTAAGACCTGAATCTGATATAATATTAATAAAGTCAATGTGAATAAAGATCCAATTTTGCTGTATCTATATTAATTACAAAACACATTGGCTCGATTCTGGATTGAAGGGGCTTAGAATGAGTATCATTTTCTAAAAATATTTTTTCATTTGACAGACAGAGATCACAAGTAGGCAGAGAGGCAGGCAGAGAGAGAGGAGGAAGCAGGCCCCCTGCTGAGCAGAGAGCCCCATGCGGGGCTCGATCCCAGGGTCCTGAGATCATGACCTGAGCCGAAGGCAGAGGCTTTAACCCACTGAGCCACCCAGGTGCCCCTGAATATCATTTTTAAATACACTGGTTACATTTCCAATTTAGAAAAGAGCATATTTTTTGGTGCAGGGACCTACAGATGAATGTTAATTCTGGCTTTTGGCCCCTAATTCCTTTTCTATGTGAGACCTATTGGCTCACCTAAGATAAGCCCTTGATTAACTCTTTGGGTCATTTATTTTTGTCCCTTTTTATACTTGTAACAATCCAAGAAAGAGGGAGAGCAGGTATTATCAGTTACTGTCACTTCATTCTATGGTTGAGAAATTCAAACTCGGAGAGCTCTGGAGATTTGCCTAGGATTCCACAGCCACGCAGTGGTGGAGTCAGGACCCCATCTGTGCTGCTCACGAGAAGGCTTTTGAGGAAGAAAAACTTTAGCAGGGAATTCAACTGCCAGCTGTCAGCACTATAGAATGGTCTCCCTTTCCCTTCTTCTACTGGGCAGTGCTTTCTGACCCCTTCTCTACTGACCAATGAGCCTGGCACTCTGCCTGCTTTCACAACTCACTCTGTTACCATGTCTCATTCTCTTTACTTTCAGCTTCCAGAAAAGATCTTTCTTCCAACCTCACTGGTGCTGGTAACTTCAGCTTCCATTGAAAATAATGAGCTCTGGTGGTTTGTGTACAGGGAACAAAATTTTAGATCTTAATTGAATATTCTCTGTGCTGAAATGTTAATATTCATTTATTTGTGATGGGATGGTCTTTACCTTCTCTCCAGCCCGATCCCAGTTTTATCCTCCTCCTCGGGCATGGCACCCACTATGCTCGGGGACCGGAAGGGGACTTGGTATTACGATTCAATGTGGAAGAAGAGACAGAAACTCTATTAACATCATAACAAAGAGTGGCCATGTCATGAGGAGATGAACAATAGAAACGGTCTAATTGGGGTGCCTCGGTGGCTCAGTGGGTTAGTCTCTGCCTTCAGCTCAGGTCATGATCTCAGGGTCCTGGGATCGCGTCCCGCATCGGGCTTTGCCGAGAACTGGGTATGTGAGGTACCCCCAAAAGCCAGGTTTGAAGAATCTAAGAGCCCTGAAAGTCTGGGAATTTACAGAAGCTAAAGACAAAAAGGGCAGCCACTCCAAAACCTGCTTCTACCATGGCTTCCATGTGACTTAAAGGATCTTTTTGCGTATTCTGGACTCTCGGTGCTCAATCCCCAGGAACTAACTGTTGAGTAATGGACTGGACCACCATCCTCTTCCATGGATGCAGTCACAGATCCAGTCGCGCTTCTAGTATTTACTGAGCATAAACCTGGAACCAGGCTCTGGGACAGGAATGTGAAGATGAATAATGGCGCGCGAGCCTCCGCCAGTGCGCACAGTCCCAGGGCTCTTCAGGGGTAATGACCACAGACGTTTAAATTTTTGAATGAATATATTATTATTCTCTCGGGAAATTTTTCAGTGAACATGCCAAGTTTTCGTCAATTCAATGGTTATTCATGGCTGCTTCGAACAAACCATTATTTAGAAACATAAACATGAAGCTTAAAGCAAAACCTCTGGGAGTCACGACCTCTGTTCTGAGCACTAACCAATAACTAATATTTACATGGTATTTTTCACGTATGGCATCTCTTATGTCGTATTCATAAAGCATGAGTACCTACGAAGTAGGTAATACTACTACTCTCCTCATTTCACATAAAAAGCAGAGGGTCGGGGCGCCTGGGTGGCTCAGTGGGTTAAGCCTCTGCCTTCAGCTCAGGTCATGATCTCAGGGTCCTGGGATCAAGCCCCGTGTCGGGCTCTCTGCTTAGCAGGGAGCCTGCTTCCTCCTCTCTCTCTGCCTGCTGCTCTGCCTGCGTGTGATCTCTCTGTCAAATAAATAGAAAAAATCTAAAAAAAAAAAAAAAAAAAAGCAGAGGGTCAGGGGCACCTGGGTGGCTCAGTGGGTTAAAGGCTCTGCCTTTGACTCGGGTCATGATCCCAGGGTCCTGGGATCGAGCCCCACATTGGGTTCTCTTCTCAGCGGGGAGCCTGCTTCCCCCCTCTCTGTCTCTGCCTGCCTCTCTGCCTACTTGTGATCTCTGTCTGACAAATAAATAAAAATAAAATCTAAAAAAAAAAAAAAAAAAAAAAAAAGCAGAAGGTCAGACAATTTAATAATCTTGAGTTCAATTTGTTTTTTCTTTCCCCTGAGCAATGAACAAGCCCACTAGGGCAACATCCTCTTTGGAGAGAACAGCCGCAAACGCTAACATATAATGAAATCTTTGTCTGAATCAGTTTAGACAGTCTTCTAATGTTCTGGTTTGGCATTCAGTTCCTGAATTTTAGGTGATAGGCCATTCTAGCTGCCAGTTAAAATCTACTTAAACCAAATACTTTCTGTTACTTTAAACCAGTAACAAAATCTCAAAAAAGGCACCAATTACACATAAGTAAACTTTGAGAATTTAGTGTCACAATTGAATTCAGATATTATTTGAGAGAAAAATAAACTGAGAACAGGGAATAGGAGACTTTACTAAATGCTACATTTTCTTATAATGTTTTAATTTTTTATTCAGGTAAATAAAGATAATTCCAGTAAAACCATTATTTTTCTGGAATGAAAAGCAGTTTTGTTTTTTTTTTCTGCCCACGACCCCCCAATCTTGCCCAGCAGCACCTTGGGAATGTAGCTTGGATGCCAAAATTTTATCTTTGGGTAATATTTTCATGGTTCTCAAGGAAAACAGCATAAAATATTTCAGATTGGGGCTATAGCCCGGGACATGCATGTACACACATGAATGTATGCATGCACACACACAGACATGCTTGTGCGTGCGCGCGCGCACACACACACACACACCAATCCCAGGTATGTGGAAGCTATACCTATAACCCCTTGTTTACCAGTGCATAAAGGAGAATTTTGAGATTTGGATTTAACTGCTGCCTCCTCAAAAGAACCATATTATATTCCTGCATGAGCTGTCAAACACCCCGATAATACTGTTTAAAATTCACAATTGGGCATATGTTTCAATTTAATCTGAAAAACAGGAAGGCCCATTCTGGCCAGTGATATGCTGCTTATCGGCTGCTTTCTCCTCGGCTGTCAATGTTTCTGAAATGCCAGTGCTACAGGGAAAGCACTCTGATTAGGACATCAGCCTGCCTTTGAGCAGACGCTGCCAACTGCCAGGCAGCGTCTGGAACCTGAAGGCACCTCGGCTCTAGCCCAGGGCTGGGGAGCCAGTGAGGCAATCCTGACAGGTAACAGAAACTGTTTTCGGAGACCATGCCCCCAAAAAGTAGCCCAACCTATGTGGAAATGTGAGCCAGCATCGAAAGGTGCATTTTGTAAAGGGACATGTTCAGGCACTCTCAAGATTTCTAAATTCCCATTTTTCATTATACATAGAAAAGTATTACTTTATATTCTTAACAGTAAAAAGGTAACAAATTAGTAAAAATTTTGTCATTTATTTTCTCATTTCAATTTGTATTACCTAATTAACGTGGGGGTATGTTCATCCTGTGGAAGACTCAAACACCCCAAATTACATATTTTAGAACGTGAGTGACCCCCTCCACACTCCTTGTTGGGTACACTTCCTCTCATCTCTGCGCAGATGGGCTTACATATGGGAACGCTCTTTCCACAAAGTGGATCAGACCACACCACCTATGCCACAGTTCTCTGCTTCCTTCAGCAACACTGTCCTAGAGACCATCCCATGTCTGCACGCACAGCTCTACTTCCTTTTTCTTAAGACTTAACTTTTAAGAGTCTTTTTAGATTTACACCAAAATTCAGAGACGGTACACAGATTTCTCACATTCCCCCACCCCCACACATGCTTAGCATCCTCCTTATCAACACCACTCACCACAATGTTGCATCTTTGACCAAGGATGAACTTGATACTGAACTTCAGAATCATCCAAAGTGCACAGATGCCCTTAGTTCATTTCATGCTCCTTCAGGTTTTCAGGGATGATTATAAATTTAACCTCTTGTCTCATATTTCTTATATTTCATGAGACTTTGGATAGGAGAAGAGATACATGCATATGATCCTCCCCTGCTACCCTGATCCAGCCTCTTGGAATTTGTAAAACAAAGACACCAACTCATTCATAATCCCTTCACCTTTTACACAGTTTTTATCTTTTTTCATATACTCCCTTCTGGTCTTTGTCCACATATATAGTTTCATATCGTTGTATTCAAAATATACTGGAAATTTTACATTCTTCTTCTCCACTTAGTATGCCTTAGACATTCTTCTGTGTAATCTTTATAATTACCATGTTAATGGCTGCATAATTATAGGTTAAGGTGATCTAGTATCGTTTGCTTACCTACCCCCCAATTTTCCACTATTATAGGCAAGTAGAAATAAACATTCTGAAACACAAACTTTCTTTTCTTTTGGTGGATTATTTCCTTAGGATATACATCCAGGAATGGAATCACAGGTGAGAAGAAAGTAATCGTCTTAAGGTTCTAGTTCTATCTGCCATATCGCATTTCAAAAGGATTTTACCAATGATCTCTTCACTATAATTTTATCAGCACTGGGCACTATCATTTTTGCTTCACTAATAAGCATAAAGAATTGCAGGGTCATAGGGAAGTTCTATTTTTAATTTCTTGAGGAATCTCCACACTGTTCTCCGAAGAGGCTGCACCAACCTGCATTCCCACCAACAGTGTAAGAGGGTTCCCCTTTCTCCACATCCTCTCCAACACATGTTGTTTCCTGTCTTGCTAATTTTGGCCATTCTAACTGGTGTAAGGTGATATCTCAATGTGGTTTCAATTTTAATCTCCCTGAGGGCTAGTGATGATGAACATTTTTTCATGTGTCTGATAGCCATTTGTATGTCTTCATTGGAGAAGTCTCTGTTCATATCTTCTGCCCATTTTTTGATATGATTGCCTGTTTTATGTGTGTTGAGTTTGAGGAGTTCATTATATATCCTGAATATCAACCTTTTGTCTGTACTGTCATTTGCAAGTATCTTCTCCCATTCCGTGGGTTGTCTCTTTGTTTTCTTGACTGTTTCCTTGGCTGTGCAGAAGCTTTTGATTTTGATGAAGTCCCAAAAGTTTATTTTCGCTTTTGTTTCCTTTGCCTTTGGAGACATATCTTGAAAGAAGTTTCTGTGGCTGATATCGAAGAGATTACTGCCTATGTTCTCCTCTTGGATTCTAATGGATTCCTGTCTCATGTTGAGGTCTTTTATCCATTTTGAGTTTATCTTTGTGTATGGTGTAAGAGAATGGTTGAGTTTCATTCTTCTACATATAGCTGCCCAGTTTTCCCAGCACCATTTATTGAAGAGACTGTCTTTTTTCTACTGTATATTTTTTCCTGTTTTGTCAAAAATTAATTGCCCATAGAGTTGAGGGTCCATATCTGGGCTCTCTACTCTGTTCCACTGGTCTATGTGTCTGTTTTTATGCCAGTACCATGCTGTCTTGGTGACCACAGCTTTGTAATAAAGCTTGAAATCAGGTAACGTGATGCCCCCGGTTTTATTTTTGTTTTTCAACATTTCCTTAGCGATTCGGGGTCTCTTCTGATTCCATACAAATTTCTGGATTATTTGCTCCAGCTCTTTAAAGAATACTGGTGGAATTTTGATCGGAATGGCATTAAAAGTATAGATTGCTCTAGGCAGTATAGACATTTTAACAATGTTTATTCTTCCGATCCAAGAGCATGGAATGGTTTTCCATCTTTTTGTGTCTTCTTCAATTTCCTTCATGAGTGTTCTGTAGTTCCTCAAGTACAGACCCTTTACCTCTTTGGTTAGGTTTATTCCCAGGTATCTTATGGTTCTTGGTGCTATAGTAAATGGAATCGATTCTCTAATTTCCCTTTCTGTATTTTCATTGTTAGTGTATAAGAAAGCCACTGATTTCTGCACATTGACTTTGTATCCTGCCACGTTGCTGAATTGCTGTATGAGTTCTAGTAGTTTGGGGGTGGAGTCTTTTGGGTTTTCCATATAAAGAATCATGCACTCCTGGGTATTTACCCCAAAGATACAGATGTAGTGAAAAGAAAGGCCATCTGTACCCCAATGTTTATAGCAGCAATGGCCACGGTTGCCAAACTATGGAAAGAACCAAGATGCCCTTCAACGGACGAATGGATAAGGAAGATGTGGTCCATATACACTATGGAGTATTATGCCTCCATCAGAAAGGATGAATACCCAACTTTTGTAGCAACATGGATGGGACTGGAAGAGATTATGCTGAGTTAAATAAGTCAAGCAGAGAAAGTCAATTATCATATGGTTTCACTTATTTGTGGAGAATAACAAATAGCATGGAGGACATGGGGAGTTAGAGAGGAGAAGGGAGTTGGGGGAAATTGGAAGGGGAGATGAATCATGAGACACTATGGACTCTGAAAAACAATCTGACGGGTTTGAAGTGGTGGGGGGGTGGGAGGTTGGGGTACCAGGTGGTGGGTATTATAGAGGGCACGGATTGCATGGAGCACTGGGTGTGGTGCAAAAATAATGAATACTGTTATGCTGAAAATAAATAAATTTAGTTTAAAAAAATTTTGGTAAGCCAAAAAAAAATAAAAAAAGAATTACCTTGTTTTAATGATAGCTTGGTTTTCTTTTCTTTAAGAATAAACAAATTGAATACTTTCTCTCTTTTTTAGCTCTTCTATAAATTGTGTATCTCATAAATCAAATGAAATATTAATTTTATCCCTTATATTTGAATGAGGTTCTTTTTTTAAGATTGATTGATTTGATTGATTTCAGAGAGAGCATGCATGCATCTGATTGATGGAGAGGGTCAGAGGGAGAAAGAGAAAATCCCAAGCACACTCCCCGCTGAGCGGGGAGCCCGACCTGGACCTCATTCCATGATCCTGAGATCATGACCTGAGCTGAACTTAAGAGTTGGAGGCTCAACCAATTGAGCCACCCAGGTGCCCCTGAATGAGTTTTTTTTAATATGGTGTGGGTATTCTTTAGGACCTGTCTCACAATAAATCAAATATCTCTCTCAATCTGTTGGACTCCCTTCTTTAATGATCATTTTGGCCTTTTCACTACCTAAAAGTTTTATATTTTAATGGTGGTAAATTACTAACATTTTCTTTTGTGACTCCTATTTCTACTCAAAATTAAGAAAACTACTATCCATACGAATTCTTCTGGTAAATATTTAAACTTTTTAGATAACATGGCATTGATCCGGGATGGGTAAGTAGGTATGGACAGATGCCCCGACACCACCCAGACACTTTGGAAACTGTCCTCAAATACAGAACTGAACACAGGCAGAGCCACTCCTCAAAGGGAGAAGAAAATTTTGTGGTGTCCAGTATAGTAGCCACCAGCCACATGTGGCTGGCTGCTGAGCTCTTGGAACATGACTAGTTCGAATTGAGATGTGCTAAAAAGGTAAAATATACATCAGACTTTGAAGACTAGTTTTGAAAAATAAAGAATGTAAATTATCTCATTAATAATTTTTATATTATTACCTATGTGATGCCAAGCAAAACATATATTAAAATAACATCATCAGATTTGTTTTTGCTTTTTAATGTGGCTCCTAGAAAATTTAAGTTGCGTATGTGGCTTGCATCCGTGGCTTGCATTGTTTCTATCGGACAGCACAGCTCTAACAGATGCCTTCTCTGTCACAGCTCGTGAGACGAAGCAGAGCTGAGCCAGGAGGACAACAGCAATTACTACAGGCCAGAACACTTGCTTTACAGTTTAATGAGACTGAGAGGAGAGAAAAGTTTCACCATCCACTGCGGACGTCTTCTGTGTCACAATCTCACTGGTGCTCATCTTTGAGCAAGCTCCTCCAATTGATTCATTGTTAAAAACTCCTTGGGGATGCAGAAGAAGGGCAAGGATAAAACACTAGGACCGACCCAACTTTTAGAACCATACATTTCCAGCCGCTGTCCTTGACTGCTTTCTCAGAACACAAACAGGCCTGGAATGTGTCTTCCCGCTCCCCCTACTTAAATTCCTCCCATTCTTCGAGGCCTTTGTGTAGATCCCTCTAATTGCTCCACTCCTCAATGGCTGCCCCGCGTCACAGAGTTCCTGCAGACCTGGCATCTGTGACACGGTTTGGCAACGGTGCTCTTTGCTAATGATTTCAGGTGACACCAGAATACAAATGGGGCATTTTGATGCCTGTCATAACTCTAGGACTGGTTTTCCTGGTGATATTTTCAGAATATGTGGCTAATAGTGTCCATGCTATTCTTTGGCCTAAATTATCTAAAAATGTAAGGCAATAATAATTTCAACAGTAACTCCAGTTTCTCCCAAAGTATTTTCACGCAAATGATCTCATTTAAGCACAAAGAGAATCCAGGTCTAACTTGTCAATTTTTTGTCTCTCTGTTCGACAACATATAATAATCTAGAGACAAAGGGAGGGATGACAGCCACTGCTTCTCTATAATGTACACACCACAAAGTGTCCTAGTTCAATCAGAATGTCCAGAATGAAGCTTTCCCTTTATAGAAGAGAGCTGTCATTATACAATTGCGTTTTGTGCCATTACTAACTTTTCACCACTTTGCATGGGAATGCATACTTGTATGACAGTAAAAGTGATTAAATAACTAAGTGGACCTTATAGTAAATGAGTTATTTCTTTGCTGCCATTATGTCTAATTCACCAAACATTATTCAGTCTGAGGGCTTTATAGAATCATAAGTAGCCAAGATCATTTTTCACCTCATCATCCCATTATCCAAAATGAGAAAATACTTCTAAATGTGAAGACTACTCTTTCCAAAGATCCCTGGTGAACACTCCTGTAGACAGTAGTGAAATCTATTAACTATATCTTTTTTTCAAAGCAGAAAGAAGATGCTCCACACAATCCTTCCAGCAACTTCCAAGAGCCAGATTTCTTCCAGACCATAAGTGGGCCCTTGGGGATTATGTTACGGAGGTGGTGGCTGACCGCCTTACCATCTCTTATTGTGTGAAATATTAATAGACTTTGGAGTCACACCAAGGTATTCCAGAAGAAGTCAAGTCTAGATCCAGCATGAAATTTCCTAAGGAAATAGTAGATACAACTAGACTTAGCTTGATTCCACAACTCTAATAAGCTCTCCATGTACTTTACTTCTACAAAGAGCTTCCAAATCCATTTAATCAGCCACAACCTGAAAGGTATTATTATCCCCATTTTTCAGATGGGGAAAGTGAGTTTCAGTAACAACCAGTGATTTGCTCAAGATCACCGATACAGTTAAGAATAGAGCCAACTCCACACCCAGGTTTTCAAAATTTCAGATGTTGGGGCAAGAGAAGTTCAAGGAACAGCTCAAGAGAACAAAATTTCAACATCTGTTTGGACAGTCACAATTTTGTGACTTTGGGTAAGTCATCTCACCAAAATGGGCTAGACCAGACAATCATTACAACTCTGTATTACCTTAATATTCTAAAAGCTCTAGGGATCTCTAATTCCTGCTTTTACATATGTTCACTCTGGTCCTTGTGCTTGACTCTTGACAGTTTCCAAAGTTAGGCAGGTTCTTTGGGTTTCTGCTCCATTTTCTCCTATGTCCAACAGAATCCCAGTACCTCTATTTGCCCCCACACAGGCCAAAACGTTCACTATAGGCTAAAAAGTCTATTCACACTTAAGAGTTTCTGAGGCTGGGTGGGAAAAGCAAAGGAGGCAGAGCCTTTCCTCTGCTTGGGGATTCTCAGAACCCTGTGATTAAAAGGTTAAACTGAATTCATCCTTCCTTAATTCAAAAATTGAATTTGAGGCGCACCTGGGTGGCTCAGGTCATGATCCCAGAGTCCCACAACTGAGTCCAGGATCAGACTCCCTGCTCAGCAGGGAGTCTGCTTCTCCCTCTAACCCTCTCCCCTCTCACGTTCTTACTCACTCACTCTCTCAAATTAAATAAATAAAATCTTTTTAAAAATTGGATTTGAAATAGATTGAAAGTTGCTTCAATAATCATCCTTATTATTATAGATTTAATAAATTATAGAGATTTCAGGAAATACTTGCTGAATGGGAAGCTCTGTCCACTTTGGGAAAACAAGCTCAGGAACATCACACTCACGTATCAGATGATATAGGACGGTTACGTGAGTATATCCACTTGTGTTGAAAAGTGAATGCTTGGGTCAAGAGAGGTCTGTCCTTGGTTGATTTGAACATGACAAATCTATTTTTTATAGAGTTAAAAATGTCTTCTTCTTTAGTTGTCTCCACAAAACTCTAACCAAAAATTCATTGAATTTCTTGCCCCCCAAGAGAGATACTATGTCACGTTAGATACAAACTCATAAAAAATTTAGCTGATAGATAAAAACCAATTGCAACATTATCCCTTCTCTCTCATCCTCTCTCTCTCTTTCCAAGCTGAAGAGAAATTTTAGTAGCAGGTCTTGAATGCAGTATAAAAAACAAATTGCTTTGTAGTACTTAATCTACATCTGTTTGTTTTGTTGTCTTTTATTCTGTAGCACTGGAGGAGCAAACAGAAGGCCCAAATGTGCTCAGGATTCAGAGTTGAGTTTAGACGCCATTCTAGACACTAGAATTAGCATGAAAAAAATTTTCATTGTATCCATGAAAAGGAATGTAACCCAGAACTTGAGGGGAAAATTTTTTTTGAATAATCATTTGGTATGGTCCTATGCCTCTAAGCAAAACAGAATTCAATCTTCCTAAAAGAGATGAATATGTCTCATGTACCTAGGGATGGAAAATTGATCTTCCTATTGCTTAATAATGCAGTGTCTAGAAAGGCAATATGCTTACAGAAAGCAAAGAGGGCTTGCTTTCCTAAAAGACAGGCTCCAGCTTGGCTACAACTTTTACAAACTAGCTGTATCGACTTAGTACAATTACTTAACCCCTCTGACCCTCATTTCCTTTATCTTCATTACAGAATTTTCATTTCAGATTTTTACTGAATCTTCATAACAATTAAAAGAAGTTGATTGGGGGGGGGGCTTTTTAAAAGCCTTAATGAGGGACACCTGGGTAGCTCAGTGGGTTAAGCATCTGCCTTCGGCTCAGGTCACCATCCCAGGGTCCCAAAATGGAGTCCCCCCTCAGGCTCTTTGCTCAGTGGGGACCCTGCCTCTCCCTCTCCCTCTGCCTGCCACTCCCCTGCTTGTGTGTGTGTGTGTGCTCTCTCTCTCTCCAACAAATAAATAAGTAAAATCTTAAAAAAAAAAAAAATTAAATAGGGACACCTGGGTGGCTCAGTTGGTTAAGTGTTTGCCTTCCGCTCAGGTCATGATCCCAGGGTCTTGGAATCGAGTTCTGCGTCGGGCTTCTTGCTCAGAGGGAAGCCTGCTTCTCCCTCTGCCTGCAGCTCCCCCTACTTGTGCGCTCGCTCTCTCTCTCTCTTTCTCTCTCTGACAAATAGGTAAATAAAATCTTTTAAAAATAATAAAATAAAATACTTAATGAATTAATAAAGGTGGGCCTTGAATATCAATAGCTGATAAATCAGACACACACACACAAAATATCCAGATTATGACTATGCAAGGAAAAAGAAACCTGATTCTAAGGAAGCCTCAAGATCTAATGACCAATCTACAGGAAAAACAGTAAACAGAAGACTGTATTAAGTCATATGACAGGGATACAATCAGTAAAACTCAGACTATGGGAAACATTGTAAGACAGCAACCCAGTACCTCTGACAACAGTAACAATAACAGCAACAAATAGCAAGTAAAAACAAAAAGACAGAAAAATAGGAAGAAAATATACACCAAAAGAGACTTAAGGGACATACACAAAGCTGATCTGGATTCTGACTCACACAACTGTGAGAAAAAACTTGTGGAGCCTTCAGTTTCCACTCCGGGATAGAAAGCTACGTAGAACATACATTCGCACTTACAACAACAATCCAGAAAAAATAATAGAAATGGCCAGACCACTAGAAATACATGATTTTTTTTTTTTCAAATCATGGAAACTGAGGTCTCAGGGCAACCAACGGGTCCAAAACACAAGAAGAGGCAGATACCTATAAGGAGAGAAGAGACGTGGCCATTCATTTACCTGAGGTAAATACCACTGGATTGACACCTGTAAGAGAGTTCCGTGAGAGCAGTTAATATAATAACAGCAAATCAAATCAAACATTATGTAAAAAGAATAGTACCTCACAACCAAGGAGGGTTTATCCCAGGAATACTGATTTGAAAATCAATCAACATGATTCACAATGGTAACAGAAAAAAAGAAAAAGAAACATCATGCTTAATGGCAAAAAACTGAACGCTTTTCCACTGAGATCAAGCGAGGGATGTCCTTTCTCACCACCCCTATTCAACACCAACTGGATGCGTCACACTGGGCACATTCCAGGCAACACAGTAAAACAACAAAAGAAAATCAAAAGCATACAAATTGAAGAAGAAAGAAAATGGTCTCCATTCATATAATGACATGATTGTCTATATAGAAAAATCACAAAATATCCAAAAATACCTCCTAGAACTAGTATATGAGTTTGGCACCTTTGCAGGATACAAAGTCAATTTTGCATATTGGCAATGACAAATCAGAATTCGAATTTTTTAAAAATAACGTTTATAATAGCCCTCCAAAAATGAAATTTAGCTTCATATATGCCATTCATAGTATATATATAACAGAATATAAGCAAGATCTGTATGGTGAAAACTATGAAACAACAAAACAAGAAAAAAACAAGAAAGATCCAAAATTATCACATAGATGGAAGGCACAGCATTATTAAATTGCCAGTTCTTCCCAATATGATCTATAGATTCAACAGAAAATCACTGGTATACATTAACCTTCTATACTGCTTTTGAAATTCTTCTGTTAAGTTTAAAATTATCTCAAAACAAAAGCCTTAAAATTTGTAATTAAGGAATTACAATTAATTTGCTTCTAGATGAGATGAAGTTATTGGGGTTATGTTTTAAAAATCCCTACCTCTTAGAGACATAGGTTTAAATTTTAAATAATAGGAAACTCTCTAAATGCAGCCACTATAGAATTGCTTGTTTCAGACAAGAATCACGGATGCTAAAATTAGTGAGTGAAAGTATTATGAGAAACAAGATATTTGTATTGTCTCAAATATCTCCCCACAAGATACTTATTAAATATAAAGAGAATGATGGTCACTTTACAGTGAAGTAATGTGGCAAACATTATCTTAAGCAGGTACCTCCTGATACGTTACACAGAGAAGGACACAGTACCATTACCGAGGACTCCTGCCAAAAATCCATAACCGGAATCTTAATCACGCAAGAGCATTGCATAAACCCATACTGTGGGAAAGTCCACAAAATGACTGGCCTGTACCCACCCTTCAAAAACATGGAAATCATGAAACACAGAGATGGACTGAATCACTGCTCCAGAGGAAAGAAGACAAATGATATGGGATCCAAATGCAACATGTGACCTTGGGTCAGAGCCTGGATCTGAAAAAATTCTCTTTGCTGTGAAGGACATTAATGGGGCAACTGGCAACATTTAAATAAGCTTTTAGACTGGCTAATGGTATTGTGTTATTTTTAATTTCTTGATTTTGATCACTGTACAATGATTATGTTTTTCAAGAATCACACCATGAAGTATGTGGGGAAAAGGGGGACATCATATCTTCAATTTACTCTCAAACAGTTCAAAAAGAACATTATATATACATACATAATATATAAACACACACATAGAGAAATATTAGAGAATATTTACTGTATTTATATCATATATGTTTTATTTATATATTTATGTATAAAGAGAAGATGATAAAGCAAAAATGTTAAAATGTTATCACTTAGGTAACTTATGTAAGGGGTACACAGGAATTCTTGGCACTATTTTTGTAACTTTTCTAAAAGTCCCAAAATATCCCAAAATAAAAGGTTTTAAAAATCAACGAGAGACAATAATAACATCTTGAGTCCATGGCCTCCCCTATTTCCAATGAGTTTCCATCTATCCCAGAAGCAAACGGACTCCACGTCTTTCGTCCATTAGACCATCTCAGCCACTGGACTTAAAACAACACAAATTTAGACTCAGCAGCCACTGCACAGACTCTAGCCTTTGCTAGCTCGTGTGCCTCGCTCCACTTCCGCTGCAACCATTTCTGACAAACCCAATATGGCTAAGATTGAGAGATTCGATAAATCAGAATTGAAGAAGACAGAAACACAGCACAGAAATCCACTGCCTCCAAAAGAAATGATTGAACAGGAGGAGCAAGCAGGTAAATCCTAACACGGAGTGCACCACCACTGTGCCCTGTACATTCCAGAAGCATTGCCTTATTTTACTTTTCTTAGGCTGTTTAACTTTATTAGATGCAAAGAGACTGGATCAAGCTTAAATGACTGTGCTGCCCCTTTTCACATCAAAGACCCACTGACAGTGAAGGCTGTGCCTGCCTCTCCCATCTGCCTGTCTGGCTGGCAGGGGAGGAAAAGAACTTGCATGCTGGTGAAGGAAGAAACTAGATGGGCCAACAGTGAAATGCTGAGTAAAAACCAAGCTGGTCCAAGGTGCCCTGCAGGCTGTAAAATGCGGTTTAATAAGAGTGCCCCTTTTCGGTTAAAATGATTTTAATTATTGGAATGCACAATTTTTTTTCACATGCAAATAAAAAGTTTTGAAGTCAAAAAAAAAAAAAAAAAAAGAACAAAAACCCCACAAACTTACTGTCTTACAGATCTGCAGGTCAGATGTCCAAAATGACCTTTAGTGGGCTATACTCAAGGTGTCAGCAGAGCTGGAACCTTCTGTTTTGGAGGCTCTAGGGGAGAATCTGCTTCCTTGCCTTTTCCAGGTTCTAGAGGCTGCCTGCTTTCCTTGGTTCACAGCCCCTACCTCCATCTTCGAAACCAGCAGCAGAGCTACTTCACATCTTTCCCTGACTTCTTCTGCCTTCCTCTACTTTAAAGGACCCTTGTGCTTTAAAATGAGACCCACCAGGAATAATCCATCTCTGTCTCTTAAAGTCAGCCGATTAACAACCTTAATTTCACCTGCAACCTAAATTCCTCCTTGCTGCGTAATGAAATGTATTCACAGGTTGTAGGAATGAGGACATGGACATCTTTGAGGGGCCATTAATGTACCTATCACAGCTACCCTCTTCCTTGGAATGCGTGGAAAGTGTGCCATAAAGCCATCTGGCTAGTCAGATCCCTAAATCATAATTCCTTCAGAAACATGTCCTTAGCTAGCTGGAAATGTGATGGTGATTGCTCCAGATGTAATTTCCTTAACACTCCCATCCCCAATAAACTTAATGATTTTACTTATTTGTTTTGTTTGTTTGCTTGTTTATTGTACAGACTTGCTTTCTTTGGCTGTTATTATCATTGTCTGAGTCTATAAATTGTAAGGCTGATGCAGACAAGTAAAATAAATGTCACTGATAAGAAAACACTTCCAAATTCTAACTTAAATTGCCTTTGCTGAAATATAATCATTTATTCCTATCCTCACTGTGGAAGTAACAGAAAGCAACTAGTCAATATCTACCATAAAAACCTTTTAGATTTAGAGTCCTTCTAATGCCATACAAACAAAAAACCAACATGATGCGTCAACCACCCAGCCAATCTAAGATAAAGGCCAGTCGGGTTGGTTTTTGAAGTGATGGAGTGATACAGTCAAACCCTAGGATAAATAACCATCCACCAACAGGACCTGTATGAGCCCTCCAGCTTTTCCTCCTTAGCCATCATACTTTTACTTGGTCCTTGCTTATTTCCTAGAGTTCTCCCAGTTCAGGTTGTCATCCCTTAGTTCTGATTCCTTCCGGACTCCTTTATGCAAGCTGAACTTGGACCCGAGCTTTTTTTACTCTCCAAATGGCAAAATCTTGTTCATCCTTCAAGACTCTTCTCACATGATCCCTTTCTGCACCAAGAATAATTAGCCATTCTCTTCTCTGTGTTCCCACAAGATGCACCTGGGATTCATGCCTCAACTACAACAGTTAACTCGGGGAAATTGAGGTTCTCTCTGCATCAGTTTGGAACTCGAGTTTGGTCACCAGACTGTGAATCCCAAGAAGGCAGCTGTTGTGTGTCACATTCATTGTTTACTCAGTGAGTCCGTCCTCCGAGATTTCTTCCTGCCTCTTTGTTTATTCCTTCTTCTATTTTCAGATCCATTCCCCTTTACTAGAAGAATTCCAACTCAGTGTTGGAGATCTTCAACATTTGCTCCTTGGTCCTCTTCTCCATTCAGCCTGTACTCCTCTCCCAGTTAAATTTATCCCTTTCCTCAGTTTCAATGGCTATTTTTATGCAAATTACTCCCAAGGTAGAGTCCACCCAGAACTCTCCTCTGAATTAAGTCTTTGCCATTTGCCATTGTCTTCTGAAGGTCTTAAAGGAACCTCAAACACCTAGAACAAAACTCAAGAACTTTCTCCCTGGGAATGAGAACTTTGTGTCACCTTCTCGGCACCCATTTTCCCCTTCCTATAGCAGCAACTTCAGACTTCCCTCAAGAACTTTACCCCTCCCATTCCTGGCCAACCTAGTCTCCGAGAGAACAACCCCACCTTCAGGCACAACCAGGAGCAAGCAGTAATTAACCTAAACCAATCCACACATCCCATCTCCCTAAGCAGTGTGTCTCCTGGCCCGTGGGCACGTGACGGGATCAGAGCAAATGAGCCCCTGTGCTGCCTTAGCCAGGCTCCTGCAGAGAAAAGCCCCCTTCCCGTACTCTGTGGTCTGAGAATGTGGTCGTCCTGCTTCCCTAAGCAGCCAAAGGTACCCAAGAGAAGCAGAGCCTCATCACACTGCTTGGCCCCTGAACAAATCATGCCTAAAGCCAGTTGAGACTTTTTTTTTTTTAATTTTATTTATTTGAAAGAGAGAGATCACTAGTAGGCAGAGAGCCAGGCAGAGAGAGAGAAAGGGAAGCAGGCCCCCTGCTGAGCAGAGAGCCCGATGCAGGACTCCATCCCAGGACCCTAAGATCATGACCTGAGCCAAAGGCAGTGGCTTAACCCACTGAGCCACCCAGGCGCCCCAAGAGACTTTTTTTTTTTTTTCTCATTTCTGTTAGTCAACTAATCCCACTTTTGTTTAAGCCAGTTAGGGTTAGGTTTGTGAAGAATGTTAACTGATACTCCTTGCCCTACACCTGACCTTCCAGAGTCCCCCCAACTCAGTGAACAGCACCATCATCCATTCATCTAAGAAAGTCAGACAACGAGGTGTCTTTTCAAGTATTTCCTTGCCCCTCACTTGCCATAGCCAATCTATCACCAAGTCCTGTCAATGAAAGCCCCTGAATATATTTCAGATCTATTTCTTTCCATCTTTATTGCTCCAACTATGGTTGCCTAGACTGCTACAACCCATGAACTACTCTGCTCTCAGGTACCTTTGCCTTGCTCGGATCCATTTTTCACACCGCAGCCAAAATGATCTCTTTGAAGTACGAAAGTCCCAATTCACCGCCCTGTTTAAAACAATCATCTCCCATTGCTTCTAAGACAAGACAAAATTCCAAGCTCCTTAACATGGTAATTCCATCTGGCTTCCCCCCAAACAGCAGAATACAAAAGCTCGCTTGTGCTGTTTCATTTGGGAAGTGACTCCAGGGATCAGGAGTCATGGATTAGGAGAGTGAGCGAAACAGGGAAGGAGGAAATGGCTGAGCAAGCTGACCTCAGCGAGCAACTGTGATCAATCCAATGGGAACTTCTGAGGGACTGTGGCGAATGCATTTCAAAAGCTGTCTGCCAGAGACAAAGAAGAGAAGCATTCGCCCATTGACTTTCATCCGCCAATAACTGGGGGTTGCCTGGGGATGCGAACTCACTGGCACTTGTGAGCTGCTCACATGTGACTGCTAGTGGTCTCCTATGAGGGCCCCAGACCCGGGGACCAGAAAAGCCCAGGAACACTTGGAATGAGGTCAGCACAGACTTGGTGGATGCTGATGGCACTGTCCACCATAGCCTTGCCTGAAATCAGACTGAGGCCATAAGAGAATATAGTACAGGTGTCTGGTACCAGGCACAGTCTGGCCTCTACCTGCCTTTCCAGCTTCCTCTTGACATCTTATTTCATTCCAACCATACTAGTCTTATGGCTCCTGGACTGCACATGTTTCCACCCACCACAGGGCCTTTGAACATATTGTTGCCTCTGACTGAAACACTCCTTCCTTCTGACTTGTCTAGTTCCCTCTATTATTCATCAGCACTGAACTCAAGCATCCCTTCCCCTGAGTGTTAAAGCTACCATAAGGGGCATTCTCAGGATCATGTGCTTCTCCTCTGAGGCACATATGAAAGTTGCAGTTGTCTACTTATGTGATTATTTCAAATTGTCTGAGCCCCCCCCCCCCCACCGCTGAAATATTCATAACCAAGGAAAACTACAGAATCTGCAGCATTAGGGTGGTCTTTCACATGTGTCAGGCACTCAATAAATCACAATCGAAAGGATAAACAAATTTCTTTTTATTCCCACCAGTATCTGGGACAAATAGGTGCTCAAATATTTTTAACATAGTTAAATAATTAATGGAGCTAACACTTTAAAAAGAAATGTTACTTTCTGATGTAATTTATTTAACTTTCACTGAACTGCCTTCTATTCCTTAAAACTGTTAGAGGGAGGCTCTTCTGTGGGAAACCATTGTTTTTTTTTTTTTAAGAAATTTTTTTTTTTTTAAGTGTGTGATACCTGTAAACAGCAACCGGATTCCCCCAGAAAGAACAGTTGAGAAAAAGAGAAAAGAGAAATCATTAATGTAGATAAGAAAGCTTCATTGTGGACCAAGACAGGGATGCTATCTTAAACAAATGGGTATAGGTTATTGACCACAAGAAGAATAAAATTCATTGGTATGTGAAAACAAACTCCCCAGAACCACTCTGAGCTCTCTTTTTTAGCCAGCACCATCAATTATGATTATTAAGTGCCTGCTCGGCTTCTGTGCAGTGGAAGAGGCAGGGAGGTCTGGTAGCTAGGCAACGGCCTGGAAACTCAAAGGGTAGGAGTTGTGATGCCGGCTCCTCCATAAAATTGATAAGTGGCCTTGGGTAAACTCCCCTGCCTTGTTTTCTTCATCTGAAAAACAGCATCACCAGTCTGTCTTTCTGCATTGAGGGAAGAAAAACAGAGCGAACAGAACACTGCAATTATAGGAAAGTGAGCTTATGGGGTCTGGGGAGTAAAGAACCCATCAGGGGACCAACTTTTCAACTGAAATCACCACTTCATTACAAATGGGTTGAGACTGAGTAATCTGTGCCTCAGTTTATCCATCTGATATGATTTATAGATAAGGGCCAAGTCCTGACTCAAAATACAAATTAAAATGTGGGTCTTTATTTCTATAAGACCTCTCCCTAAAAAAGTCGTCAGACTTTCTCAGCTACCCCTAAACTAAGCACCTCAAAAGCAAATGTCATATCTACCTGATTCACTAAACAAGCCCCAGCACCCAGCCTAGTGTCTGGTTCATAGTTAGTATTCAAGTGTTTACTGAATAGGCTCATTGATTGTTTAAATAATATCAACTCTTTAAATGGGGGTAAGAAAGCTTATAGCCTTAAGTGAAGCATTGCTAGTCTTGAAGAAGAAAAAGTCCACTGAACAATTTTAAAGGAAATGACCTAAAGATAAGTCCATGCCAGGTCATGAATAGCCATGAAAGAGATAACATTTTGACTAATTCTTTTTCATTATTTTTACTATTACTTAGAACAGTCCCAAATAATACAGTTATAGCCCAATGGCATTCCTCTCTCCAAATATAACTGTCATTCCTGTAGAGTAAGTTTTCAAAATGTTTATATATTATCAAAATTAAGTTTCAAAATGAGCTACGGTATCTGGAAAAAGGGGATAATAATATTTCACAGAAACTAATTGGAAACTTGTTTTGAAATAAAGTAGTTATTATTTCCATCATGGAGAGATGAAAGTATAGAGATTTCCTTTTATCTCGCCCAGCCTAGTATCTTCCATTATTTATTCAAGCTAAAATTAAAACCTGGCCAAATCCTACTGAGGCATTGCATATCAGTTCGAGATTATTCTTCTGGAAATGAACTTTTGTTCACAAATTTCATTATGCAGTTACAAATGACTATTATTAAAATGTAACATATAAAACTAAATTGTCTTTTTTTTTTCCTCCCGGCTATGCACAGGTCCACTTTCCTACGCAGTATTGTTCTTTTCTTCTGGGCTTGGCAGCACACTGTCTCTCCGCCCATTGCCTCAGCATTCAGAACATTTCACAATACCCATTCCATTCACCTGGAGCCCCCCTTAATGCCATTTTTTTATGGCTCCATCCCTTACACCCCAAGTGTAAGGGACAGACACCAAGGGACCTTCTCTACCTCGTGACCTTGCTAAGGCCTATTTTCATTTTTTCTTCAGACTCAAACTTCAGACAAAGTGATTACCTACAGAAAAAGTACATGGGGTGTATTATCAACACATTTGTAGGTTTCTGAATGCCTGATTCTTTCTTTCCCATCCCCCATGCCCTGTCCAGTCCTACTCATTTTGCTCGGAATGTTCTTCCTTGATTGCCTAACTCCGACTTGTCCTTCAGGTCTCAACTTAGAAGGAACTTTCTCCATAAAGATTTCCCAAACCTATCTCCCAGCTCCTAGGTCAGGTACAGCCTCTGTGTTCCCATGGTACCCTGTACCACACATAGCACTTGCAACCCTTTTTTTTAATTGGCTCTCCACCCCAGCCCACAATGGGTTGTAAGTCCCATGTGAGCAAGAGTAGGTCATATTGGCTCACCATTTATTCACCAGTGCCCCGTACAATGATAGGCAAGGAGCAGTCGATTAACAAGGATTTCATGAATTTTGGATTTAGATTCTAGTCTGGTATTTGTCCCCTACGAAAACCAATCTTCCATCTGAATCCCAAAGATGGGATACAGATGCTGAGAACTGAAAAAAGCTGCACCAGGTTTAAAAACTAAAGAGCCTGGGGTGCCTAGGTGTCTCAGTCTGTTAGACGCCTGCCTTAGGCTCAGGTCATGATCCTGGGACCCTGGGATTGAGGTCCGCATTCTCCCTCCCCACCCCACCCCACCATGCTCTCTCTCACCGTCTCTCTCTCTCTCTCAAACAAATAAAATCTTTTAAAAGACCAAAAAACAACAACAAACAAACAAAAACTAATGAGCATGATTGAAACAGACTGACCAGGAGAGAAGACCCTGGATGTGCTAGGCAGAACCTTCCTTCCAGGAGTAGAAGGAAATGAGCAGAGGAGAAATTACAGTTTACTTTTTCTAAAAAATATTTTATTTATTTATTTGACAGAGATCACAAGTAGGCAGAGAGGCAGGCAGAGAGAGGTGTGGGGGGAGGCAGGCTCCTCACTGAGCAGAGAGCCCGACACGGGGCTCGATCCCAGGACCCTGGGATCATGACCTGAACCAAAGGCAGAGGCTTAACCCACTGAGTCACCCCAGCGCCCCGAAATTAGAGTTTTCAAGGTGAAGAACCAAGAAGAACTCTAGTGAACTACAAAGTTAATGCCAGGAATGCTTGAAGAATTTTAACTTGTTCACTCTCAAATTCTACAAGGTAAATATTATCACTATTCTACAAACAACTCCTATGTGGACAGGTAAACTGATCTGCCCATGGTCTTCCTGCTAGAGAAAGTGGAACAGCCAGGATTTGCCCCTGGTTGTATGGTTCCAGAGCCCTCACTCATAACTGCACACTCAAACAAGATAAACTGTGCACAGGAATATTGAACTGAAAGAAAATGATAGGAGGGTTAATCCCTCAATGCGCCATTGCGAAATATGCTTATGCGAAATACGCTTAACCCTTTCATCCACAAACTCAGAAACACACCCACGCCTTACCAGCTACAGTCAAAGTGAAAAAGATGAACCTCAGAAACACACTTCACTGCTTGGGGCAGATGATACAACATTAACAAGCAACAAAGAGAAAGGCGTATATCACAACTTCTATTGTATTTCCATCTTCTGTATCAAGGAGAATGATCTTTAGACTCAGGAGGGCTGAATAAATGTAGTTTAGAAGAAATGGAAGTGTGAGATAGTAAGGTGATAGCCGGAGACCATCTCGCTGTTTTAAATGAGTTGGAATCTCCAGGCCTAAACAAATTACATCCGGAGTATGGAGAGACTTTGTAGATGTAATCTAAGAGCCCCTGTCAGTAATCTTTAAGGAATCAGAGAGAATAGAAAAGGTACTGGGGCAATGCAGCCAGAAAAACAGTATTCCAGTTTCTCAGCATGGGCTGGGGAGACATGCATCCCATGGATCTACGGATGTACAAGCTTGGTTTTGAAACACAGTAATACTCTAAAGTGGTGACACAGATGATTTGCAAGTCCTCAGAAAAGGACATGGTGAGCACTAGGAACCAGGACAGATGCGCTGGAGGAAACATAAAGATCCTACGTGCCTCTTTTTCACACGTCTAAGGACAGGTGAGAGTGGGGTGCCATGCCCACAGGCAGAGATGTGAGAGCAGACGGCTGGGGTTCCTAGCACCCTGTGCCTCACTGGCGTGGATGCAGAGGACTGGACTGGCTAAGGGTCCTTTTGCTTAACACTCCATGAAGGCACATTTACTCAGAGAAAAACACCAGAGGGAGAAAGGCCTTCATATGGACAAGGAGATACAAATTCTGTGCCTCCCTGTACCCCAATGTTTACAGCAGCAATGTCCACAATAGCCAACTACAGAAAGAGCCCAAATGTCCACAGACAGTTGAATGGATAAAGATATGATATATATTCAATGGAATACCTCTCAGCCACCAAAAAAATGAAATCTTGCCTATTTGCAATGATGTGGATGGAACTAGAGAGTATTATTTAAGCAAAATAAGTCAGTTAGAGAAAGACAATTATATGATTTCACTCATATGTGGAATTTAAGAAACAAAATAGAAGAGCATAGTGGAAGGTAGAGAAAAATCAAGCAAGACAGAATCAGACACGGAGACAAAGCATGAGACTCTTAATCATAGGAAACAAACTGAGGGTTATTGGAGGGGGTGGGGGTGATGGGGTAACTGGGTGATGTGATGAGCATTGGGTGTTTGGGTTTTCCTAAAGTTTGTATTTATCTATTTGAGATATAGAAAGTGAGAGCTGTGAAGGCTGAGAAAAATCAAGGCCACCCCACCTCAGGTTTAGCCTTAGCATAAGTACAGCCATCTCAGACCCCTGTGCCCAAGGGCTGAACTTTTCTTACTTTACTTTAGTTCCAGGAAGCCCCACTTTGCTTTAGTAACAGGAACCCATAAACACCCCTGCCTTAACTAAGCCCGGGGTCCAAGTCCCTACTCCCCTATGTAGATTATATTTGGGCCCAAGCTTAAGCTTGTCAAATAAACCCTCGTGTGATTGCATTGGGGCTTGGCTCTTTGGTCGTCTCTCAGACAGGAAAACTCGGGCACAACAAGAGCAAGCATGAGCAATGGGGGAGGTGAGGGGTCAGAGGAGGAAGAGGGGGGGAGTGGCAAGGGAGAGGGGCAGAGGGAGAGAAAGAGGCGGCTCTTCACTGAGCTGGGAGCCTGGGCTTGATCCCAGACGTGAGTCAAAGGCAGATACTTAACCCCTGAGTGACCCAGGTGCCCCTGAGTACTGGGTGTTATATAAGACTGATAAATGACTGAACTCTACCTCTGAAACTAACAATACACCATATGTTAATTAATTGAATATAAGTTTTTTTTAAATAGTAAAAAAAACAAAAACCCACTAAAAAACAAAAAGACAAAGTCCATGCCTCCCCAAAGCCCCAAACAAGCTCACATCAATCTGTTGTTTATACTAATTAGGGCAAGCATATTTAGAAAGTCTCTTCATTTTCTTGGGACCTGATAGAGAAGACAGTATTTTTAAGGAAATAAATGCCTCGTTGAGCATTCATACCAAAAATGCTTGAATTTATGAATCAATGCCCCTCGGACTAGAACCTTTTCCTGCATGCATAGATCATTTCCTCCCTCCATCAGGACTCTCCCAAGTGTCGCTTCCTTAGAGAGGTTTTCTCCAACCTACCTGATGTAAGATAGTATTTGCCCCCTCTCATACTCTGAGTTCTTGTTTTATCTTTCTGCATAGTCCTTGACATTAGGATACCATACGATATACTTTAGCTCTTACCACCATCTAATATTATATATACTATGATACGTGTGTGTGTGTGTGTGTGTCTGCTGCTGTATGTATGTCTTGCAGAGCCAACAAATTCTATGTGAATGATGTCCCTATATTGTGTGGTAGCCTTGTCCTTTTGAATGTCAGCTCCATGAGGGTGTGGTGAAGCTGGGCCTGAGAGAGCACTGACTTGAGGGAAGGAAGAAGAGGCTGGACAGGGTGGCCCTTGTATAACTGAAGTACCATCACAACAAAATAAGAGGACTTTCTCTGCTGTCCCTGATGAGTAAAGCTATGGGAAACAGGTCTGTCAACAGATGCAAAGCTTAGTCATAATTAGATGCCCTCTGAGCTATGAGCTCCCAGTCCGCCAGCAGAGATACTCAAGCAGAGGCTACAAGGTAACTTGGCCCAGATACTTTAGGCTCTACCCAAAGGGGTGAGAACCTAGGTTGATCTGAAGATTGTTTTTCAGTCCAACCTCATTCTACATACAGTGATCTTAATTTCTGAACCACAAACCAAGATCTGTGGTCCTATAAAAAGACTATGTTGCTTCTGGATTTGAAAGACCATCTATCTAGCAGATTTAGTGCTATTAGTCACCAAAGTATTGAGTTTCCAGGAGATGTCAATGATTGAAACAATGAGAAAACATTTGAAATTGGGACTTTCCTGAGAAAGGGAAGACGTAAAATCACTCCGGGACAGGAATTTTCCTCTCTTTGGGTACTCCTGTTTTAACTAAATAGGCAGAAACTCTTGGTTGGAGTTCACTCTTTTTTTTTTTTTCTAGCACAGGTTTTTATTTTTTGAAAGATTCTTAATTTTCTTAAGTAATCTCTACATCCAGCATGGGGCTCAAACTCACAACCCCAAGATCAAGAGTTGCATGCTCTACAGACTAAGCCAGCAAGCTCCCCACCCCCCAGGGTTAAGTTTTCTTGAACCATGGTGTCTTCTTCCAAAAGCTCAGTACCAAAATGTAACTATTTATTTTTGTTCATTCAGATTTAGAAAATCAAGAAGCCCTTGGAAAAGCTTCTGGGAGCACAGTAAAATTCCAGGCCCTCCCAGAGAAGCTACGTAACCCTTCCCTCACAATGTCACTGCTACCTCTATGGGGAAACTGCAGTCTGTGGAGTTTATCAAGGCCCCAGCTACCCTAGTTCCTCCAGCCTACACCAGAGTGCCTTCCCATCAACACCCCATTTTAGGATTCTTGCACCAAGAGGTGGGTGGGGTGAAAGACTCCCTCCCTGCACTCACTATTGCCACCCTTGGCCAAATCTGGACTCTCCTTTATCCACAGGAATCAATCAGACTGATTGAGATATTGTAATTCCAGATAGCAAGCATCAGGCTGGTATCAGCTGTTCCGTATTAGACACAATGTTCTTTTCAATAGACTACTTTGTTTCACACTGACAGTCATTTTTCACCCTGCATGGCAGAATTTCAAAGCCAAGAATCCTGCATTACACGGTAAACAAACAAAATTAGGCTCAAAATTGCCTTTTTTTGATTTTGATATATTAATCAACTCTTCAGGAAAGCTTCTAAACATTTTCAATTACATAAAAAAAACAGGCTGGCAACATTTTCCAACTTCAAAAAAACCAGGCTGAGTTAAAGGTTTGTTTTCTATGCCACTGGTACTCGATATTACATATTTGCAACTGTTTCTGTTTTAGGACAGATTGATTAATAGCATCAGTTCTAAAGAATCCCACATGTTGCAGGGGGGTGGGTGGGATAGGGAGTGGGGGGTAGTACTTCCATCTGTGATCTTCATTAACCAAGGCAGATCCATCTATTTTGGTGTGTTTCCTTCTTGCTTCAGGGGCAGCCTTGGGTCCCTGTGCATCTCTGGAACTATGGGCCCCATGGTCGCCATGAAGTGCTGACTGTGGGTCAGCCGGTTATAGTGGAGATAGAAGGCAACTAATGGGTCACATGAGTCAAGGGAAATCTTGACACTCCAGAGTCCCCGCCTCCTCCATGTACTTAACATCTTACTTGATTAGACAGGAAAATTAACAGTGAAACTAAGAAAGAAAAGATGCTGAAAAAGGAAACAACAAGGAGGGTACGGTTAAAGGGAATGTATACCAAAAAAACATATACTGGACAATTACGTGTTAAAGATTTGACATGAAAGTAGCCAAAGTATTTCATCATATCTACTGTTACTTTATATCTACTGTTATATCTACTGTTACTTTCTACTGTCACTTTCTTTAAGAAGTAGAAATCAGGGGCGCCTGGGTGGCTCAGTGAGTTAAAGTCTTTGCCTTCGGCTCAGGTCATGATTTCAGGGTCCTGGGATCGAGTCCCGCATCGGGCTTTCTGCTCAGTGGGGAGCCTGCTTCCTCCTCTCTCTGCCTGCCTCTCTGCCTACTTGTGATCTCTGTCTGTCAAATAAATGAAATAAAAATCTTTAAATAAAAAAAAAAAAGGAAGTAGAAATCATAGAAAGAATGCTACTAAGGGAACTAAAATGTTTACACATCCTTCCCTAAATGTATTCCTCAGGAGCTTAAATGGTGACTATAGTTCATACTGTATTACATATTTGAAACTGCTAAAAGAGTGAATCTTAAAAGTTCCCATAACCAAAAACCAAACCAAACCAAACCAAAAAAACCATAACTACATATGGTGATAGATGTTAATTAGTCTTACAGTGATGGTCATTTTGCAATATATACAAATATCAAATCATTATGTTAAATGCCTAAAACTAATATAATGTTGTCTGTAATACCCCTATAAAATTTCTTCATTAAAATAGGAAAGAAAAGAGCTTAAGACAACTCCTGCTGTTAATTGCTTAAGTTTTCTGTAACCTTTAAAGCACTACCTTATCTATTAGATAAAACTGGCAAGTTATCAGGATTTACTTAATCCCTGTACTTAGCAGTGGGTGTCACCTATAAGAACAGAAAAGAATTGGAATTCCGAAAATCTGGTCATGCAAAGGGCTTACAATACATGGTAGAAACTGGATAAAAATGCTTGCAAAACATATTTGGAATACCTGACATGTGAAAACAAATGTGATCTTTATATAATTAGATAAGGCTGTGTGTATTTACTACAGGGGAATTTCACCACCCTTATTAAAATAAACAGGACTTAAAAGCTTTCGGCACTTGAAGGAGCTGCTCCTGAGGGACTGGCAGGCTGAGCAAGTGATCGTAGCTCTGCCCTGTGATTTTACACACACACACACACACACACACACACACACACACACACACAATTTTCTTGGTACTCCCTACTGCAAACAAGACATATTAAAATCTTTAAGACTTTATTATTTCACTTTTCATAAGATGCATAAAAGCAATCAGGCTTATAGAGTCTGGCACAATAACTACGTGACCCTCTTGGCCCCCACAAATATTCATTCTTATTCACGAAAGGAGCTAGTGATTCAACGCTAATCTGGGGCTGTAGGCCTCTTGCATGCCATTCAAGACAGAATTTGTAGGTCTTGTCCTAGGAGTCTCCAAAATTAGGGATGTCTGTCAGCTTCAACACAGACTGTACTTCAATTCTTTATATTATGATGGGTAGGAAATTTCAGGATGCCAGAAGATAAAGACTCATAAAAGAATATTAAGCACTTGTCACCACCTATCAAATGCAATGCCAACCAATATTTCAGTATAACTCACAGTACTTCCAGAATTCTGCCTAAAGGAGAAAATTTTTATCAACCAAAGCTAGCACTGCTCAATTAGGGAGTTGTGAGTGGAAAGGAGTTTCACCCCCTACTGGTGAGTTTCTGTAAGAATGAGTTAGAGGAAGATTTCCCAGTAGATAGAATCCTGAGAAAGGTTTTACTTGTTTATGGGCAGAAATCAGAAACATATAGTACCATCAAGTTACATCTTTGTTCTGCCTTATATGGGACAGAAAAGAACAAGTTTCTTCCCAATCTCTCTCTATAGACATACCCATTAAAAAGGCAGGCAGGTATTCTAAATTAATAGGCTTTAAACAGGTATTTTTAAAGTTTTCTGTAGATATTTCTTATTTTCCTCCTCACTATAGATGTACTGTAGCCTGTCTGCCAGAAAAGGGAATAGGACTTTGTTCTTTGATTAAGAACACTGATCACAGTCTATTAGTTTAGTTATTACCAAGAGAAGAAGAAATCACTGTTGACGATGCCAAAGGCTCAGGCCCCAGCTGGCGACTTTCCTAAGAGTTTCTCTGAACTCTCATTCACAGTTTGCTTTGCCTAGATAGGAATACTTGACTGCACAGTATCACCCTTAACTGAGTCCCCATCCTCTGTTTTCATGGTTTGATCCCCTGATGGATCCATTGACGAAACTCCTGATGAAACCATGACATTCAAAGAAGAGTTACTCACATGGTAAAGGGAGATACTATAGTGTCAGTGACTACATGGTAAAGGCATGTCAAGGGATAGCAGCAAAAATGGAGCAACTTATTAAAGAGTGAAATTAATTGAGGAAGATTTTCTAAAGGTGGTAAGACCTCCCTGTAGGCTTGATCATTATCCAAATGCATTCATTTTATAAGGTGACTATAAACCTTAACCCTGGTGATTTATATGAATTAATTAACATCCATGTCTAGTAATCACCCAGCAGAAAAATTAAATATATCTGAAATACATGTCAAATTAACTTTTTGTTTCATTTATCACAACACTAATCCCAATTCACATATGTTCGGTCTTCTAAAGTTCAGCTGCTATTACATGATTCGGTATAGGCTCATGACTTTAAAAAAAGGAGGAAACTTAATTTTCAAGACATCTAAATTAAGCATTTTTATTAGGAAAACAGTATGTCAGCTCAAAGGAGACGGCTATGCTAAGGTAACGAAAGGTCTACAGCATTCCTTGCGCTAACTGAGGTGGTTCCCCATTCGTGTTGGCCTCCTTCAGTGTACTGGGTCCCAGAATGAGGATAACCAAAGAACTTTAAGGAGGAAAAAGAAACTGCAACAAAAATGGAACCCTGTGAGATTAATAAACTATATCATTTAACATTTATATGATTGTACCTAAAACACTAATTTAAGGTATAAAGATATTTTCCTGGTTAAGAGAAGTTTAAGTACTTACATGTATCAAGAGAGTGGTCACTGGCAAGTGAAACCACATGAGCAGGCCCATGTCTGGTCCTACTGAGCAACTGTCAGACTTCAGCTTATTTTGGCAACTACAATCAAAGAATACAAAGAGACCAGCATTATAATTGCATGGTTTTACATTGCATCAGCTAGAGCATTTCTATTGAAAATATGAAAGCTAAATAAAATTGGTTTAAATAACGTCTTTTCTTATATTACAGAATAAGAGGCCCAGAGGTAGAGTAGCTTCAGGGTGAGTCACCTGGTAATTCACAGACATCATGAAGGACCCAGGTGTTTTCCATCTGTCTACTCTGCAAATATAAGCATGCTGGCCTCTCCCCTGAGGCTAGCACCTCCTCAAGGTGCTAAGACTGGCTTCTGCAATTCCAGGCAACATATAAAGATGACAACAGTCAGAGACAGAAGTGTTTCCTTACACACATAAATTTTATGCGAAAGCACCTTCCTCCTCAAACACTATCTCTCAGTTCTCATTGGCCAAAAATATGGCACTTACCCATGTCTAAAGCAATCACTGGAAGGGGAGTAATTAGCATTAGAATGTTTGGACTACTTGAGATTCACTTCACTTCAAGGCTAAGTGAAACTCCAACTTCCCTTAAAGCACACCGGCCATGAATATGTGAGAAAAATTAGGGTTCTGCTAGCAAGAAACAAGGCTAGGGAGAATGGCAGGGGAGCAGGAAGCCCAGAGTGTCTGCCACATTTACGTAATAAGAATAGAAATAGAGCTCAACTCACTGAACACAACTCAATGCACAGAACTAGCACTAATGGCTGAACCGGTAGTATTATGCATATAAGACTAGCCATTGTTTCTATAACAGCATGTCTTCACAGAGAGCTGCAAAGACGTGAATCTTTCTCTTTAAAAGGCACTAAGTGATTATAATCAAAGAACAAATCATTGCTAAATCCATATCATCTACATGAACCCAGAATAGATATTTCCTCTTTTATTGAAAAATCAAGGGTTCCCTTTACTGGAAATTTCAGTTCCAATGAGTTTCCAGTAACAGTTTCACATTCCAGATACACATTTGTAATACATTTGTATTGGTTAATCGGGCTCAATTTATCTAAAGAGCCACTAAAAGGGCCAATTGTTTATGCAAATTAGGAATCATGGCTGTATTAAAAAGTAATTTATTATATAATGTGCTACCTGAATATACTCAGACATACATCATTTAATTTTTCATTTCATTCCAAATTCTTCATTTATTACATATTCATGTCTCACATGGAAAAAAATGGTTAAGATGATATTTGTTAAGTATGTGTTCATTTCTGAAAAGAAAAGAACATTTAATCAACTGAAATACTTTTTTATTAACATATAATGTATTATTTGCCCCAGGGGTACAGATCTGTGAATCATCAGGCTTACACACTTCACAGCACTCACCATAGCCCATACCCTCCCCAGTGTCCATAACCCAACCACCCTCTTCCTACCCCTCTCCCCCAGGCAACCCTCAGTTTGTTTTGTAAGATTAAGAGTCTCTTATGGTTTGTCTCCCTCCCAGTCCCATCTTGTTTCATTTTTCCCTTCTCTACCTCCCAAACCCCCCACGTTGCCTCTCAAATTCCTCATATCATGGAGACCATATGATAGTTGTCTTCCTCTGATTGACTTATTTCACTCAGCGTAATACCTTCTAGTTCCATCCATGTCGTTGCAAATGATAAGATTTCATTTCTTCTGATGGCTGAATAGTATTCCATTGTATATACATACCACCTCTTCTTTATCCATTCATCTGTTGATGGACATCTAGGTTCTTTCCATAGTTTGGCTATTGTGGACACTGCTGCTATAAACATTCGGGTGCACGTGCCCCTTCGGATCACTACATCTGTATCTTTAGGGTAAATACCCAGTAGAGCGATTGCTGGGTTGTAGGGTAGCTCTATTTTCAACTTCTTGAGGAACCTCCATGCTGTTTTCCAGAGTGGCTGCACCAGACTGCATTCCCACCAACAGTGTAGGAGGGTTCCTCTTTCTCCTCATCCTCACCAACACCTGTCGTTTCCTGACTTTTTAATTTTAGCCATTCTCACTGGTGTGAGGTGGTATCTCATTGTGGTTTTGATTTGTATTTCTCTGATGCTGAATAAGGTTGAACTCTTTTTCATGTGTCTGTTGGCCATCTGGATGTCTTCTTTGCAGAAATGTCTGTTCATGTCCTCTGTCCATTTCTCGATTGGATTATTTGTTCTTTGGGTTCAACTGAAATACTTAATGAGAAATAACACTATTAAATATTTTACTATCTTGGGGCACCTGGGTGGCTTAGTGGTTAAGCCTCTGCCTTCAGCTCAGGTCATGAATTCAGGGTCCTGGGATCGAGTCCCACGTCAGTCTCTCTACCTGGCAGGGAGCCTGCTTCCTTCCTCCTCTCTTGCTCTGCCTGCCTCTCTGCCTACTGTGATCTATCTCTGTCAAATAAATAAATAAAATCTTTTTAAAAATTTACTATCTTTAAGGGATATCAGGAGAAGCATTGTGGTACAACTATAAAGCCATCAACTGAGAGGCAGGAGACGTGAGTTCTAAATCTAATAGCATTTATTCAGTACTCACGATATACCAGGCACTATGCTATGTGTTGAATTCGTGTTCATTTATTTAATCCTCATAGTAGCCCTATAAACTATGTATTATGATCATCCCATTTTCAGATGTGGAAACTGAGGCACAGAGAGGTGATATAAATTGCACAAGGTCACACAGCTCACAAGTGGCAGGAGGAGGATTCAAACCCAGACCCTGTGACATCAGAGCCAAAACACTCAACCGTAGTGCACTACAACCTCTCTAGTCCTGGAATTGTCATGATTGTTTCACCTTGTCAGAGCCAATTTCCTAATGAATTAAACAGAAAGTTGGGTAGAAAATTTCCAGATCTAGCACTTAAAATGTCAAGAAAGTCTTGACCTTACAGACATCCTCCTCTGCCAAATTATCTATATTAAAGTTATATGTATCATACATGGCCAAACACGTGTGTCTAGACCCTCTACTAACTGCAAGATGATCCAGAGGAAGAAATAACTAAAAAGCCAACAATGGTATGTAAGTCACAGGAAAAATAAAACTCCTTGGAGGAATAAGATTGCAGTTTATTAGGCTAAGTTCATCAATTGCCCCAAACACTGGCATGAGATCAATTTAGGAGGCCACCTACGCAGTAGGGCTTCCTACAACATGACCTCTAAATTGACTAAAGGTCTCCCAAAGTATGCTACAATATTTCTGGACATTAGGCAGTAGAAAATTCTGCCCGCTTCAGAGCAAAAAGTCTCTCTTCTGTCTAAGCCTTCTAAAAGAGTTAGAATTGAATTACTTTAAACCATCTCACCAAACATAATTATGAATATTTTTGAGATTCCACAAATATCCTCTTTGGGGACTCTAGACACAGAGACACAGAGTGGAGCTGTATATTTACAATATGCAATAATATGCAATATTAAATTTATTTCTCTAAACAGTGTGAACTATCCATCAAAGTGACCTACCATTCAGCTTGTCTGAAGGGCAAAATTTTAAATCTAAGTGACTAAAAGCTGAAATCTTATTTTAATAATACAAGCAGCATTGGACAGTATCTTCCCATGGTCAGTGAAGTTCCTACATGCTACACTGTTTCACTGTGAGTAAAGAGGGACATCAAGTGGTCTAAGTTCTGGAAGACTCCTGTCTTGTCAGTGGCATTTTCTCAACCCAGCCTGTGGAGCAACTATGATCCTTGATGGAATGGCAGAGCAAAGCAGTGCAAAGGAGAGAAAACTTCAAACTACTCATCTTCTTAAATAATCACTTGAATAATTTCAGCAGAATTTTGTAAGGATCAAATTTCACTGGGTTAGAGACTTCTTTTGGGCACACAGTAATATCTCAATCATCTGCAACAGATAAGGGATATAATAACGTGAATACAAAAATAATTCATGTATCATGGTGTTTGTATGTATGGAGGTATTTGTTTTGTAGACAAATTTGCTTTCCTATTGCATTCTTTTTATGTTAAATAATAAATTTGTTATTCCTAACCAAATTAAAAAAAAAAGACTAAAAACAATCCTAAAGCATTGTTGGTCAAACTGTGAAAAATAAATTTGCTACTATAGTATGCAAGAACTTATCCATAACTTTTTAAAAAGGATAGTTACAGCTTGTTTACATCTATCATTTGGAATATATCACATTATATATTGTATATATATTATATATCTCAAAAATACTCAAAAGTGTTGGGCACTTCTATTCGTACACAATTCTAATCTCTTTGTCCTGTTTATGGAATAGATAAGGTAAGAAGAGTTTTATGACATTTTTCCACTGAAAGCAAAGGTAGGCAGCTGGAGAACTGCATAGAAAGCCACTAGTGACAAGAACCATTTGCCTGTTATTTAAATGTTTCTTTGCTCGGGAAAGCATGATGTTCTTTTCAGATCCTTTCCCCCCTTAGTCCTTCAGGCCAGTCAGAGTCTACAGATGAGAGGAGAAATGAGAGAATTACCCTTCTGTCTTGTCTGAGCCATTGAAGTCATGGTAAAATAGAGTAGTTGAGGCTGATACGGAAGTTTCAAAATGAAAGAGTCAAATCAGTACAAACTGAAATAACAAAATTCATTATAGAAGAGTTGAGAACTTCAGAACCAAGGGAAGTTTAATCACTGAAGTGATTCAAGTGTGGGCAAGGAGCCCCAAGACCTCAGTTCCAAGCCTGCTCAGCCTCTTCCAAACTTCTGGGTTATTTAACCGCTCTACATTGTGTTTCCTTATCTGTGAAAAGGAAAGACTCACCTCAAAGGGTTATGGTGAGAAATAAGTAATCAGACCAGAGGTGCCGGTCGGCCGTGCCTGGCACAGAGCCAGGCACATTATACATGCATTATAACTACTCCTCTTATTAATCCAGGAGTAAGATTATTCCACTGAGAGTATCTGGACAGGACATCCTGACCTAAGAATGCCTCTCATTTTACATATTGGCATAATTTATTTTTAAATTCTTCCTTTCATAAATTCTTTTTTGAAAATTTAGTTCCAGAAGTAATATAAGTTTTTTAAAAAAGTAAAAACTACTGAACAGGTTAGAAGTGAGAGTCCTTTTCCCATCCCCAATGCTAACTCTGATTATTCTTACTTTAAAAAGTAGCAACAGTTCTTGGCTTGAGGTATGTTTCTAATCCATTTACATGTTTAAACAAAAAGATAGGTTATCTATAATTTTTAAAGTACAAATTGAGCCATGTCACAGAAATGATTCTATGACTTGCTTTTTCACTTGGCAACATATCCTGGATATCTTTCATGATATGTTAATACATTTAGATATATACTGTTGACATACATTTAATACTAAATGTTATAAAAACAAATAAGATAAATGATGAAAATAAGAATAAAGTGTTCTTTCATTGCTGTTTAACTTGTAAGTGTAATGATGGCACTGTGATTATGCTGTGGGGTTTGTTTTTGTTTTTTGAAGCTTTTACCATTTAGGGATACCTACTGAAATTTTTACAGATAAATTATATATGATGTCTAGGATTTGCTTCAAAATAATTGGAAGAGGGATGGAGAGAAGGAAATCATATTTAAAAGAAGATTGGGCAAGAGTTGATAATAAAGCTGGTTGGTGAGTTTATGAATATTAGACTCCTTTTTGTACTTTTGAGTATTTATGAAGTTTTCCATAACAAAAAAATTTTAATTATTTTGTATCCTTAAAATATATCTACTAAATTCCAAACAGCTATATATTCAATTCACAGCAATTAATTTTGTTAAAGATTTATTTTGTTTTTTTAAAGACTTATTTATTTATTTACCTGACAAGCAGGCAGAGAGGCAGGCAGAGAGAGACGGGGAAGCAGACTCCCCACTGAGCAGAGAGCCCGATGCAGGCCTCGATTCCAGGACTCTGAGATCATGACCTGAGCTGAAGGTGGAGGCATAACCCACTAAGCCACCAAGTGCCCATTTTTAACAATTTTATTCATTTACTCCAGAGAGAGAGAGAGACAGAAATGGGGGAGGAGCAAAGGGAGGGACAGGCAGACTCCACGCTCAGCTCAGAGCCCAGTGGGGCCCAATCTCAGGAGCCTGAGATCATGACCCAATCAAAACCAAGAGTCAGTTGCTTAACTGACTGAGCCAACCAGGTGCCCCGGTTCCTCCCTCCCTCCCTCCCTTCCTTCCTTCCTTCCTTCCTCTTTCTTTCTTCCTTTCCTTCCTTCCTTCCTTTCATTCTTTCTTTCTAAGATTTATTCATTTATCTTAGAGAAAGAAAAGAGTGAGAGAGAGAGAGAGCATTGTGGGGAGGGATGGAGGGAAGGAGAGAATCTCAAGCAGACTCCCTGCTGAGTTCAGAGCCCCATGTGAGGCTTGATCTCATACCCTGAAATCATGACCCCTCAGAGGCTTAACTGACTGAGCCACCAGGGGGGTCCCTATAGCAATTGATTTCTGATTAGATTAATCAATAAACTTAATCATTCCTAATGCCTATCCCATAAGCAGCACAAAAGAAAGCAACTTAGCTTCTTTGTAGGTTGAATGTTACTATAAAAAAATCCAAATATGATAATCAACCTAGAGAAGCGATGCTCACTAATGATATGGGAGGTTATTTATCAACAAGTGTAAATTATAAACTTTTAAAATTATTGCTTTTTAGAGTTAATGAGGAAGTGTTTTCCTTTTTCTGTTATACTGGAATTATTGCAGCTGGATGAAAAAAGGAAAACATTTCTCTAATCTATGTAGAATCAAGAAATCAAGAAGATAATGTGTGCTCTGTTCACCCAGACAGGACACATTCAATCAGGAATGCACTCACCAAAATTCTGCCCTGCTGAAGCCAAGAGAAAGCCTTTGTTTTGCCAAAGGAGCCGAACAATTTTTTGAGTTTTTGGTTTCTGTTTTGCTCTACACACACTTCAGTAGTTCCAAGAAGACAACCAAGCCCTTACTACCTCATATGGCACAGAGCAGAAGTTGTGTGTTTTCTACAGCTCTTCCTGACTTTTGTCAAAGCCTACATTGACTGAAGAGGTATACCTATGTGCCCTATAGGCAGACGGGATAGCCAGAGTACCTTCTAGGACAGTAATGGGAAGAGTTAAAGCTTTCTCAGTATTGGAAAGGGGTCAGGATTCAGAAGGCCCAGTGAGATGCAGTATCTGGAAAGGCAAGGAAGGACCTGTGAGGTACACCCAAAGAGGTTAACACTTGACCCCCAGTCCTTTCAAAGATTCTTGAACACCAAGAATGCACTATAAACAGTGGAGGAGCAGAATCTAAAATGACCAAGCTGGCTCAACAATGGCCATCTCCAAATTATCCAGAGAGATCTAATGATCAGTGACCAGAGGAAGTTTCACTTATGCTTCAACAGATTCAAGACCCTGAACCTTTGCACGAAAGTTTGGGCCAGGAGGGCAGTAATAAATATTTAGTTAATTCCTGCCAGCCCAGAAGTATGAGGCAATCTTAGATTCAGGTTTAAGTGAACTTTAAAGATGTCCAATATTTTTTATCGATTTGGGTTTGTGTTTGCTAATTCATAGAGTCTACTCCATTTAAAAAGCAACCATGCCAATAAAAGTGCTAGAAAAGCAACCTTCCTTCATGCTGTAATAACCATCCTTCACAACTACACAGCTTTTTCCATTTGGCAAGGTGTTTTGACATGTTACCTCATTTGATCCTCTCAGAGTTAAGAGGGCTCGGTGGCTTTTGAGCTGTCGAGAGTAGATGTGCAGGAGCAAAAATGGCTTAATGGAAGTGAGGGTTTTCTTCCAGACATCTGGTCACTAGATATTTTCTTAGCTTTGTTGTATTCTCTTGCTCTCTGTCTCACACACATCCTTGTCAGAAAGAAGAAGAAAATTTCACTCAACACTTCATTTAAAAATATCTGGACATTGGGGAGCGTATGTGCTTTGGTGAGTGCTGTGAAGTGTGTAAACTTGATGATTCACAGACCTGCACCCCTGGAGATAAAAATATATGTTTATAAAAAATTAAAAATTAAAAAAAATAAGCCATGTGATAGTAATAATAGGTACTTTATGCACAATAAAGTTTGTATATAGAGACAGAAAAAAAAATATCTGTGCAAAGTTGTCATTTGTAAGGTGAAATTCACAGAACCCAACGCCAAGGATGACTTCACTTCCTAAGGGGTTGCAATTTAGGCTGCCACCCAATGTTGGTAGTAGGTAATGGTCAAACCTTCTTGAGAACTGGAGAAAAACAAAACAAAGAAACAGGCAGACATTCCCACAAAGGAAAGAGATTATAACACTTTGTAATGCCTTCTTACTATCAAAAACACGTATCTTTCCTAAAAACAATTCAAAAAACATTAAGTTTATTTAAGGAGGATTGTTTTTTGTTTGTTTGTTTGTTTGTTTTTCCTAGCACAAATGGTTTGGTTCAAATTCTCAACAGCCTTCTTTTCAACTACTGGCTTTGACTTCTATAACCTGATCTCTCCTTTTTTTTTTATGAATAAAAAGAACTTACCAGGGGTAAAAAAAAAAAAAAAAAAAAAGACTATTTAGTCTCTACAGCTCTCTGCTTTAAGACTTTTCTTTTGTTCCTCCTCATTATTAGCACACAATTTCCCCTTGGGGAAAATAAGCATCCATCCATCTTAACTGTAGCTTGACTTCCACAATCATACATGTTCCCTTAATACTCGATTTCCGCATTCTTTTTCTTTCTAAGGACTTCCTCCATCCTTCAAAAGGGTCTTTCAGGTTTGGACATAGTGGCTTCATTTGTATAAACTGGTCATATTTTTAATTTTTTTCCTTTTCATAATCCCCATGGCAACTGGCTTCTTTGGAAACTTCCATGGAAAGTCCAAAGATATATCTTTTGACTAAATAGAGTATTTTGAATAGAGTTAGTACAGGAAAATAAGCTGGTTTCATTACCACATCTCTGGCCTTTCATTATTGTTTTGTTTTGTAAAATGAAAAAAAAAATTTAAATATCAATTCAGCTAGATAGAACTGATTAGGTGTTCTGGGGCTTACATGTTATTAAAGAATGTGAATAATTTTAAAGATGTTGTGTCACCCATTTTAAACAGCAGTTTTCACATATCCACTCAATAAGAATTAAGTATTTAACTGCCTGAAGCTATGAAAGATTCAGATAACTATAAAACTTAGAACTGTCCTCCTGCACCTGCAGTCATGTTAGGTAACAATAAAAGATAGTATAAAACTAAACCCTGAAACTATACAACAGCCCTATCAGCATTTGGAATGAAAACGGAAATGATCATTTTCAGTTGATGTAAGAGCAAGGCGAAATCTGAATTGGGTTCTGAGTGATGCTGAAAGACAACATTATTCTAGGCATCGTTCCAGAAATAGAAGACAGTAGGAATGTTTACATGGGGGCACAGGTACATGTGGAATGTTTGGAGGCACACTGTCTAGATCAGTTTAGCTGTAAACTGAGGTATACAAGACAGGGTTGGGAAATAAGGCTAGAGGTATTGGAAGCCGTGACTATTAGCCTGGATTTTATCTCATAATAGGATTAACTAGTTTAAAAAAAAAAAAAATTTAGGACGGGAATACAAATGGCGGCCTCCTGGTCTCCGGCCCGGAGGAGCCGAGAGCCCGGGGCCCCACTCCTCAGTGCGCCCTCAGAGAACAGCGCCCAGTTACTCCTGTGTGCCTGACCTCCGGCCGCGCTCCGAGCTCACCGAGCCTGCGACCAGTTCAAGAACAGATGCTGCCCCAGATGTGGAAAATGCAGATGTTTGCCAGCTTCAGGATAACTCCAAATTCGGCATTCTACAGATCTGTTTGATTTTCAAGGGAAAAAAAATCTCCCTTCCCCACACAATGATCAGGAAGAAGACAAGGATATCCACTCTCAGCAGTTTTATTCAACATAGCACTGAAAGTACTAGCTATAGCAAACAGATAAGAAATAAAAGACATCCAAACTGATGCCTTTCCAGTGGAGCTCACAAAAAAACAAAAAACAAAATACAACGGCCTCCAACATACTAAACAGCTGTCTCTGAGATCAGAAAGCATCAGAAAAGACCCTAAAGAGTTGTAGAATCCCAAAGGAAGATCTTGTTTAAATGGAGAAGTGCTTGCAGCAGAAACCTTGGAAATTTCAGGGAGTGGAATTTTATTGTCAGAACTTTCAATGAAAGTGCAGCCACAGATCCTGGGAGTGTTAAATAAAAATTACCAACAAGCTGTCTTACCTGTGTGCACTCCATTGGAAGGAAGGGCAAACGTGAGCAATTCGTGCTTATACATCAGTCAAAACTCTGACAGCTACCCTGTGAAGTTTGACGAGCTGCCATGTGCTCGACTACCTAAGATACTCTTAACTGAACCATAAAAAGACAAATAAATTAGTAATTGTAAAAAAAAAAAATTTAATCTAAAAGAAGTTAGTATCTAAAAGAATTTTTGAGATGACTTTTGTTTTTCCTTTCTCCATTTCCCTACTCCACTTTCAACCAGCGCGACCTCAAAAATGACATAATTCTATCATACGATTTTAAAGTGTCTTTCTCCTCTTTAAAACAATTCAGCAGCTTCGGTGTCTTTGGAAATCCTACTGACTTAACGTGCGGCATTTAGAGATCTGGCCCTACCTTGTCTCTCCAGACTTGTCACTTATACCATAGGTATCATTCAAACCGCTTTCTACCTCACTGAAACCCTCCTTTGTCCTCTCAGTCCTTTCCCTTTCTGGTCTCAGCTTAAATGTCACTCCCCCAAGGAAGGCTCTCCAGGCTCCTCAAATCCGGATTAGGTTTCCTGCCATAACCCTTATCTCTTAGTCTTTAGGACCTGTATCTTGTCTGTGGCATATCTTCAGGGGAGGAGCAGTTCCCCTAGCACCTATTAAAGGGCCAAGAACAAAACAGATGCTCAAAAATATTTGTTAAAGAATGAAAAAGACAGGGGGTATAAAAAACAGGAGTCTATGGCTATCACACAATCATTAGGAAGACTCAATCATTAAGTTCAAGGATAGGCTTGTGACAATGGAAAAGAAAGGATGAATAGGAGCACAATAAAAAAGCGAAATGGAAAGTTCACAGACCTGGAATTCTGAGTTGATGCAATTTGGTATACACAATTAGGAGATTCACCTAATTCAGCAGTGTCCAAATCCTGACTGATCCTCAGAATCATCCAGTATTAAGGATGAATTCGGGGTTTTGATGTGTTTTTTTCCTGATAATTCTGTCATAACCACATCTAACCAATGTTTAGGAACTATTTACCTAGATGTCCGGCAAGGCAACTTTCAGCACTAAGTTCTAATTTAACCACGATAACCACAAACAAGTAAGTGTTAAGAGGACTTGGTAAGTAACTAAATGTAAGAGCAGAAAGGATGTATTACACTAACTGATTTTTTTAGGGGACTGATCTAGTCACAATTTGCATAGAAAAGGCAGCCAATAAACACTAGCTTATCAAATGAGCCAGGTGAGCAGTAAAAGGAAGGGTAGAGTTGATGCTGGATGTGAGTTTCCCAACTGAGGCTCTACCAATTATATGTCCTTCAGGGCTATGTCAACGAACTCCCTTCATTCTTGCCACAAATGGTTATTTGTACTTGACACTGCTATTTTACAGACATTATCTCTTCTTTGGTTTACAGCACCCAGTTTCCCTTTAAAGAATTACCCTCCCCCCATTTTGTATAGTCCTACAAGAACCATAATTAGGTCTTGACTCGCTCTTAGACTTTGAAAACCTCAGTGTTCTTAGAGCAATCAGTTGGTGTTTATCATTATTGCAGGGGCACTAAGTTAACTCCTGCTTCTGAGATCCTTGGGTTGCCCTGGTTTCTGACCTTTCAACTTGGCCTTGTTCTTAGACCATTACTTCTAGAAACTACCCAGTATCCTTCTAATAAATCCCCATTTAATAAACCATTACCAATTTTTGATAGTTACAAAAGAAAAACTAATAGGAAGAAATGTAAGCCATGTATGTAATTTTAAGTTTTACCACAGCCTCATTTTAAAAAGATAAAATTTTCATGCTAGATTTAAACTAATACATCTGAGCCATTATTTCACCAGGTCTTCGATATGAAAAAACATTGAGATATTTTACTTTTTGTTGTTCCAAGTCTTTGAGATGTACCATGTATTTTTTAAAACATTTTTTTTAAAGATTTTATTTATTTATTTGACAGAGATCACAAGGAGGTAGAGAAGCAGGCTCACTGCCAAGCAGAGAGCCCAATGCGGGGCTCGATCCCGGGACCCAGGGATCATGAGCCAAAGGTAGAGGCTTTAACCCACTGAGCCACCCAGGTGCCCCCGTACCATGTATTTTACACGTATAGCTCACCTCACCTTGGACTCTAAATTTTCAAAGGTTAAAGTGAAATGCAATCCTTCCAAACCTAAAATGTGTATAATGAGAAAATATTTTACACTGCTCGTTCTTAAATTTAACTAAAATTAAATATTCAGTCACAATAGCCACATTTCGAGTGCTCAGCAGCTCTATGTAACTAGGATTACTGTATTGGGCTGCACAGCCTTAGGTAAGATCTGCTTCAAGAGTGAAGGGACTCAGAGGACCTTTTCTTGATATAACTGAAGAACTGGAAAGTTTTTCACACTTCCAACAAATTCCATTATGAACAGATCCAGAATTGTGCGGAGACCTACAGAAGTATCTCTTCCCCCAAAATGCCATTTCCTTGACTTTGTAAATAAAACAGGTCAACACACTGAGTGTGAGACTTATTCTCTGTATCCTATAATCTAGTAGCATAGAGCATTCAAGGAGTTTTCTTTCCAGTCAGGTGATTTAATCCCAAGTTAAAATTACATTAATACTCTTAAGTCACTTCTCATTTATTACATTTTGATGGGTGGGAAGAGTCTTTGGTGACTAGTTTTAATTATAAGTAATTTCATTGTCAAATAAAAATGCAGAAGTTTGAGGGTCAGGTTGAAGAAATTTGACTTTTATCTCTTGGACAGTAAGTTAATATAAATTTTGGAGTTGGAGAGTTACATGAGGAAGGCAATGTCTCAAAAAAAAAATCCGAATCCAGTCTGTGAGTAGACTGGTAACGAGGGGACCATGTGGCACATCCTTAGCTGATGTACAGATGCTCTTATTTCTGCCAGAACTGTTTTCCTCTTAATTTGACAAGACATGTGCTCATCCTTCAAGATCTAGTTCATAGTCAGGCACTGTTTCCTGGACGCAGAGAGCAGGTTGGATCACGTCTTCACATCTGCTCCCACAGAACATCTTTCAAAATTCTAAACAGAAGTCAAATTCAGAGATAAAAAATAGAATGGTAGTTACAGAGAAGGAGGAAATGGGGAATTATTGTTTAGTAGGTACAAAATTTCAATTTTGTAGGTTGAAATGTTAGAAAGTAAAGCACAGACAATGAAGTATCCCCCACATTGAGAAGGCACTTTAAGACTGGAAAATGAAGCAGGTCACTCCACACAGTTTACAAAGAGTTTTATTCAGGGTAACTTACTAACAACGGGGATTGGGCAGAGAACAAGTCACAGCAGCTGCACAGTTATTCTCTGAAAAATCCAGACCTTAATGTACAGATTTCATAAAGGTAAGAAACATGCAAAAGGGCACTGTACTGAGATCAAAGGGTTCAAACACACCTCAAAGGGCTCGCACACACCTGACAGCTAAACTTTAGTTATCTTATGGCAGCACCTGTGTCAAGAAGGGGAAACTACATTATCTCTAACAAAGTCATGGGAGGACAAAACAAGCCTCTCCTCATCCCAGCTTTTGTTGGCATTTCCAAGGCATGTACATTCATCTCCAGGGGTCCTGGAACCTAGAACCCCAAGAGAGGCCACTAAGGAAACATGGACAAGATGGAGTGAGAATTGTCAGAACTCCTACAAATGCGTCCCATGCATGTATGGGAGTGATGGTAGCACAAAACGAAGATTGATTGGAAGGCTATTCCCCAGGCTAAATCGTCCCCTTTCAGATCTCAACTACAATGTCAACACTTTCAAGAGTCCCTCCGTTTTCCAGGCCAGAAAGGTTTAGGTGCCTTTGCTATATCCTCTCATGAACCCCATACTTTCCTTACAGGCTTCTTATTACTGTAATTGCTATCTATCACTAATGACGTGGTATGCTAGCTCGCTCAGGCTACCATAACGAGACAGTACAGACTGGGCGGCTTAAACAAAACTTTATTTTCACAGCTCTGGAGGCGGGAAGTTCAAGCTCAGGGTGTCAGCAGAACTGATTTCTTCTGAGGCCACTCTCGTTGTGTGCAGATGGCCACCTTCTACGTCCTCGCAGTGTTCCCTCTGGATGCATGAAACCATGGGGTCTCTGTGTGTGTCCAACTTCTTCTTACACAGACACCAGCGGACTGGAAGAGGACCTACACTAAGGGCCTTGTTTTAACTTAATCCCTTCTTTAAGAGCCCTACCTGCAAATACGGTCACATTCCACAACAAAACTCTGATGAATTCTGGAGGGACACGATTCAACCCAAACATGAGGACCTCTATTGTCCCCACTTGGGAAAATGATGACAACTCTTGTCTTGCTCTCATCCCAGGGCCTTCCGGTCGCTCTCCCTTCTTCTCAGAACACCCTGTCTCCAGCTCTTCGTGCAAGAGGTTATTCTCAACTTTTAAGCGCTAGCGAGCACTATCGTGGGGACAGGAGCCGGCCTGGACCTTACCCAAAGTAACCCTACGAGTCACTCTATCACATCATCCCTTTTCTTCTTCCCTGGCACTGGCCAGTGAGGTCAGCTGCAGGAAAGGGAGGTCGCGCGTCTTTGGGCTCGGCCGCAGCCCACTGCCTCACACGCAGCTGTGGATGAGCTCCTCCAACCACTTACCGTGTCACAGTGACTTCACGGACTCCACGGGGAAAACCTGCCAGGCCAGGGCCATGGTCGTGTGTGTGTGTGTGTGTGTTTCTCCACCAAGTTTCCGGACTCCGGGCTCTCACAACTTACCAGCTGTGCAAACGCAGGTGAAGTGCCTTAACCTCCCTCCCAAGGCCTCAGGGTCCCTAAGGGCACGATGACAACACCACGGCGTCCGCGGCTGTAAGGAGGTGTAGGTAAAACCACGCAGGCGAGGCAGCCGGCGCCGAGAACACGCGTGGGGCGTCCGGCCCGGGGCTGTCCTGCGAACCGTGGGGACCCCGTCCTCGGGTGGGCCGCGCAGCACGCAGGCTCCTGTCCTCCCGGTCCTTCGGGACGCGCGGCCGCCCGTTCTCCGCCTGCGAGCCCGTCCCGCGCCGTTCCTCCGAGCGCTCCCGCCCCGAGGCGAGGGCGACTCCAGCAGGGTCTTCCGCCGCACTTCCGGAGCCCGGACTGCCTGGGTCCGCCCGCCCCCCGCCCCCGGACTCCCCGGCCCCCGCGGCAGTGTCCCCAGCGTGAGAGGAACGGTGACGCGGGCCGTGGTGCGGGGCCCGGGAAGCCCGCCGTGCGCGATGCAAACGCGTGACAGACGCGGGCCAGCCGGGACCGTGGGGCGAGCATCTCAGAGGTCTCAGGGGCTCGACCCGGCCGGCGACGCGCGACGACACTCGCCACCGGCCGCTCCCAGGGGCCAGAACTCGGGCCTCCTCCCACTGAGGCGTCTTTAGACGTTTCCCTCCCCACGTCAAGTCGCTCTCAGCCCTGCGTGGGCGGCCGTGTCCTTACCCCGAGCTACTCCGTGAGGCGAGCGCTCCGGCGACGCGCGGACTTCAGGGGACGCGCGAAAGCGCGAGCGACCGGGGGGGGGGGGGCGGTTAGGAGGGCACGGGGCGGGGCGACGTGAGTTGCGTGACACGACGCCATGACGCACGCAGCGGTGCGCGTGCGCAGCGGGGGCTGGTGGCGGTGCGCGGCTCGGAGCGGGAGCCAATATGGCGGCCGAGCGCAAGACGAAATTGTCCAAGAACCTGCTGCGCATGAAGGTGCGGGGACGCCAGGGAGGCGGGCCGGGCAGCAAGGGTACCTGGGCTTCAGGACCTGGCCGGGGCCTTGGCGGCAGACGCGCGGGGGCACCAGGGAAGCCACGGAGGGCCTCCAGCTCGGACGTTCATTCATTCACTTAGCGCTTGCTCTGCCTCGGGCACTGGGAACTGGGTTATAAATCCGGCAGATTCCCTCATAAACCCTGCGGTGGGATAGGAAAGAGAGACACGAAAGCAAGCAGGATGCCGTGGCACCGCGTGCGGTGGCGCTCGGAGCGCCGTGGTCCCGGGGACTTACTTGGCTCCTGCGGGAAGTAGAGATTGAAGGGTAGCCGGGAGAGTGGGCGCAGCCGAGTCTGAGACCAAAACTCAAGAAACCCTTGGGATTTCCACGAACTAAAGGTAATTCAGTATGTCTGGAAGGCAGGGAGCAAAAAGTGGAAAAGTAGCCAGTGGCCACAACATGTGAGGGATTTTAAGCTAGATTAAGGATTTTTTTTTTTTTTTCTCTTGTGAACGCGGGGAAGCGATGGAGCACGGGTCACCGCGTCTCAGCTCTCCTTCTTCGTTTTCAAAGTTACTTTAACTCCCCTGGAGAATACATTGGTGAAAGAAAGGCCTGACGGAGGACGAGATTGCAGTCAGAAAGACCAAACTAGAAGTTCTGATGATCTGATCTCAAGGGAATAGAATTAGAACAGTTATGGTGAATGTCATCGACTTCAAGCAAAATTGATTTTTAGATTCGAAATGGAATCAATTTAACAAATAATTTTAAAGTGGGGGACACAGACAACAACAACAAAAAAGACAAGGGTAGATTTAAAAAAGAACACAGGATTTAAAACAGGGGAAACAACCAGGCCTTAAAAACTTGAATAGTAGTAATAATAGCAAACATTTACAGTTTCTGCTCTGTGCCAGACAGCTGTTCTAAGTGCTTTGCATATATCAGCCCTGGTACCCGCCTGATAACTGGGAGGCAGATAAGTTATTACACCAGTCTTCCAGCCGAAGCACTGAAACAGGCAAGAAGGTAACTTGCCCAAAGTTGCACAATCTAACCAGTAGCGTAGACAGAACCAAACTCGGGCAGTCTGGCTCCAGAGCCCCAGTCCTTAACTGCTGTTCTGTACTGCTTGTCACTAAACACTACAGCACGGTGTTAGATATCATGTTTAGAGGGGAATTTCCAGAAAAAAAGGAAGCAAGGCATAATGTTTGGAAAGATTGGAGAGCACATGTTGCACGTGCCAGATTTGGAGTTGAGCCAGGGTGTAACTAGGGGGAAACAGGGTGAGGGAGGGAGGGTAAGTCATATAACTTGGAAGTTTCTTAAAGTACTTCTTTCAAACATATGAGCAAATTTGAATTTTTACCGAACAGAGTCTTCTTTGGACTCAACGGTTTGTAATCAGAGAAGTCGAGTGGGTTGGCGAAGCCCGCACATCAGATGAAGATGTGCTGAGTGGTTAGCTAGGGCTCAAACCAAAGATCTGACTCAAGAGTTAAGAAAGAAGAAGTTACCTTCAAGAAAAGTCTCAGCCCCTACCCCAGTGGGGGGAAGACTCAGCAGGACTTTGAAAGCAAAGGAGAGGGGGGGAAAATTACAGTTTTTCTCGTTGGGTTCGTAGCTTCAGTCATGGATGAGAAAGAACTTATTGGTGGGATAGCAGGAGTTAGTATATGTACAGGCAGAGGAGTCTCGCAGTGTCCTGTGAGAACGAACGGAGTGGCTACAGGAGGTTGCCGAATCCCCTGTAGCTGTTCAGCCAGAGCTCAGTATAGAGCAAGAGTGAAAGAGCTGAGGATTTGATACTGATACATTTGTTTTCAAGTGTACCCAAAGTCCTCTGACTTGGTCACCTGTTGGGGTCTGGACGGTGACCCTGCTGGGAAGCGGCAAATGAAGGATGTAGGAAGCATTTCTGCCAGTGTGATGGAATGATTGCGGACAGGGCATATTTGTGCGTATAGCTCTTTGAGCATCTTAAGACACGAGTTAGTAAACTTTCTCTGTAAGGGGGACAGATAACAAATACTTCAGGCTGGCGGGCCGGACAACCACTGTTGTACCTACTCACCTCTGCCATTGTACCTCAGAACCAAATGAGCATATCTTTGCTCCAATAAGACTTTATTGACAATAATTGATGTCCAGCCTCAGGACTGTAATTTGTGAAACCTGCTGTAGGCCCTCACTTATGAGGAAAGCCAAATCACTGAGCTTTAAGAGAGAGTTCTTAAATGCTGTAGAGTCAGGAGAATTGGATTGCTACCTAAGTTTGGAGTCGCTTGATTCATATTCACAGGGTGTTCTAGCCTTTCTGTGTGTAAAGAATACACACACGCATGTGCGCACACATACACACATATATAGCTATTTTGTATGCCTTAAATAATATCTACTTGACTAAAAATAGGAGATAAAAAGGCAGGTGGGTAGGATTGGTGAGTTGTGTCTCCAAGAATATAAGTTACGACATGAGGCATCTGGGTTTAAAGAGAACCATCCAAGAATGAGAGTCTGGGAGAATAAGACCTTCGGTCTGGATTTACATTCAGAGAACCTTTATTTTATTTTATTTTAAGATTATTTATTTATTTATTATTTGACAGAGAAAGAACGCATAAGCAGGGGGAGCAGCGGAGAGAGAGGGAGAAGCAGGCTCTCCCCTAAGCAGGGAGCCTGACGCTGGCTGACCTGAGCTGAAGGCAGATGCTCAACTCTCTGAGCCACCCGGGTGCCCTCAGAGAACCTTTATTGAACTCTCGTATACCGTCTGCAGCCTGACTGCTAGTAATAAAAGATGGACAAGAGACATGACCTGCTATTTCAGGACCTCTGTCTTTTGGGAGACACAGAAGCAGCATACTGAATAATAAGCCAGTGCTTATAAGACTCTTAGATGCGGGGAAAGATGTTCTTTTATGGGAACAGGTCTGTGAAGAGCTTGACCAGACAACAGTCAGGGAAGGCCCAAAGGACATGTGCTCTGAGCCTTTACAAGTGGATATTTTGCCAGGCAGAAAACGGACACATGATATTGAGTAGTAGAGGCAGAAGGATTGGGAAGTACAGGATATGCATTCCAGAAACTGCCAGTTCTTTCCTGGGTGAGGATAGAGACACAGAGAAAAGGGTGAAGACTACAAAAGACTTTAGGTAGAGTGCAAACATTTCCTTTACATTTATTTAAAATAATGATGGATTTATAGGAAGTTGCAAAAAATGTACAGGGCATCCTATGTGCTCTATATTCCCTCTCTCTTATCACTAGAGTACGGCACAAAGCCAGGAAATCCACGTAGCCGCCATTTTATGTCACTATTTTACTCATGCGTGTGTGTGTCTGCGTGTGTGTGATCTTTCTATACAGCTTATCATGTACAGATTTTTGTACCTACCACCTCTTTCAAGATCTAAAACTGTTCCATCACCATGGGGTTTCCTCAGCCTCTCCATTTGTAGCCACACCAAGTCTTTTCTGCTGTCCTTAACCTCTGGGAAATCTGTTCTCCATTCCTGTAATTTTGTTATTTTAAAGATTTTCTGTAAATGGAATTGTACAATATGTAACCTTTTGAGACTGCCCTTTTTTTCACTCAGCATAATTCACTTGAGCTCCATCTAAGTTGCTGAGTATCAATAGCTCTTTCCTTTTTTTTTTTTTTTTTTTTTTTTTTTGCTGACTAGTATTCCATGCTCTGAAACTATCGTAGGACTGAACCATCCCCCTGCTGAAGAGTATTTTGGTTGTTTTCCGTGCTTGGCTATTAACAAATAGAGCAGCTGTGACTATACCTGTATGAGTTTTTGAGTGAACATAAGTTTTCATTTCTCGGAGATAGATGGTCCAAGAGGACGATTGCTGGGTTGTATGGTAAGGGCATATTTAGTTGGATAAGAAACTGTCAAGCTGTTTTCTACAGAGGTCGTACTATTTTATATTCCCATCAGCAATACATGAGTGATCCAATCTCACCAGTTCCTCATCAGAACTGGATATTATCACTGTATTTTGTTTGCCAATTTCTTCAAGTTTTGTCATTCCGTTTCATCCTTGTTGGTGAAGCCCTTATGTTTTTGGAAGGGTTGGAATGGAGGGAAAAGTAGTATAGAGCTTGGACAAGGGAAAGAAAGAGGGATAACTGAAAACTAGTGGAATTCTGGACTTAACTTCCAAAGTTAAGTTACATAGGATGCCTCCTAGATGTTTTCTGAATTTATTTTTTTCCCTTATTAATACTTTATCATTTTGCTGTGTTCACTGGTCCCCTGAGAAAATACTCTTTCTGGAGGGAAGAGGCTAGCAGCTGGACTGCCCATTTTCTACTGGCCTATTTCGAATTGAGCTTCTGCACATTTTAGAATAAAGAGCAGCCGTAGAGGTGGTCAGCCTTTCAGGGGACAAATATTCATGAAGAGCAGGCTTATGGATACAGTTTTGCTTTGGTCTGTGTTTACAGACCCCTTACTGCATATCATTCATCATGCTGAAACTGAGGAAGCAGATCATCTAGACAGAGTCCCTGCCCTCAAGGTCTTCAGAAGAGACAGATGCTCAAAACATTGAGGTGCGGTGAGACTGTTTGAAGATGTCACAGGAAGGATCTAGGAGAGAAATGCCAGTTTGGCTTGCAGGTGTCAGAGATGGAGTAGCTTTTCCCATGTATCAGAAGAGCTAGGAGTTGTCCAGGTGGAGGAGCACGAGAAAAGGCATTCCAGACCAAGATCAGCAGGTGCAGAGACCGGCGGGCTCCGGCGGGTCATCGAGGGATTCGGAAAGTACGGAGTCTCTGCCCCTGCTTTCTGCTCCTCTCACTTTCCAGGTCCACCTGCCTGGCCTGATCTGTGTCTTTTGTCTTAGCCCTTCCCCACAGATTACTGTGTAAAACTGAAATATTGATGAGCTACTAACTGAATGCAGTATTTTTACTGCTTGTTTTTATTAAAATAGACGAGCTAAAGTACAGGAAAGATCTTTCCAAAGTCTTCTGAAGGCAGTCCACATTACTTCTTTGTGTGCTCCAGAAGGCTTCCCTGCTAGTCTGGTGTGACATTGTCAAGGAAGAGCTAAGCTGCCTTGGTTCCGGCGGCTGCACCCTCCCCACTGAGATGGTATTCCTGGAGAAATGACGGAAAGCATGTGGAGGAATAAAGTTATTTGAGTTTTTCTCAACTCTACGTCAAGAAAACGAGCTGCTGACACTGGTTTGGTTTTGTTTTGACAGTTCATGCAAAGGGGCCTGGACTTGGAGACCAAGAAACAACTAGAAGAGGAAGAAAAGAAAATCATTAGCGAAGAGCATTGGTATTTGGATTTGCCAGAGCTTAAAGAAAAAGAGTAAGTTAATTGGAAATTATAGTAATGATGCTTTGGGTCTTCGGAGGGAAATCCCTGTAAATGAGATTCATTCCAGCGGCACAAATCTTATAAAATGGTATCTGTTTGGTTTCTTGAATTAACTTTGCAAATAGTTTTCTAAAATTATTAATCTGTATAAGTTCTACTTGGATTGATACATTTTTACTGGCCATCATCACTGTTCTTTTTTTTATATTGTAAAGGTATCTAGCCGCTCGTCTCTGGTAATAACTGGGGAGCGTTTTATGAGAATCTGGGTGTGCTCCCTGTCACATTAAGTTTGAGGATTAAGTTGGAAGGTGTGTACTTTAGGCCTCTCCAGTTTTGTTTGAATAATAGAGTTCTTCGTTAGGCTGAGCTTCTTAAAAGCAAGTTAAGAGTTAGGGGTGTGTTTCTTTTCTTTTTCTTTCTTTTTTTTTTTTTTTTTTTAATTTTTACTGCCTTTTTTTTTTTTTTTAAAGATTTTATTTATTTGTTTGACAGACAGAGATCACAAGTAGGCAGAGAGGCAGGCAGAGACAGAGAGGGAAGCAGGCTTCCCGCTGAGCAGAGAGCCCGATGCGGGGCTCGATCCCAGGACCCTGGGATCATGACCTGAGCCAAAGGCAGAGGCTTAACCCACTGAGCCACCCAGGCGCCCCAATTTTTACTGCTTTTAATACCAATCATCTTAGCTGACATTTATTGAGTCTATAGCATGTGCCAAGAACTGAGCTCAGCAGTTTAAATCTCTTAATTATTTAATCCTCAGAGCAGACTTAGGAACTGGCTACTGTCATTCCAACCATTTTATACCTGAGGAATCTGAAGCTTGAGAGAGTAACTTGCCCAGAGTCAGCCACCTGGTCGTGCCTAATGCTGGGGCACCATACTAGACCATTCCTCGTCCGCCTTTAAGCGTGGTCGGTGCTCCAAAATAATTTTGCATAAAGAAGTGGTAGATTCATATCACCCATTGATTTTTATCTAAATTCTTCTTAAAGCTCTCCTCCTTTCTCTTTGGTGCTTTTCTTGCCTTAGTGAGCTCTGTGGTATTTAAACTTTGTGGTATTATTTAAACTTTCTCACATGATGGAAGATACTGTTTATTCAGGCCCATTTATGTTTTTTCTTTCTGTACCTAATTTTTTTTTTTTTTTTTTTTTAACATGTTGTATTCCCTTGTTCATTTGGCTGACCTTCTCTGGGTCTTTTCTGGAAGGAAAGTACTTTGTTTTCTCTGCTTGCTTCTCTGTTTGCTTTTCTCTGCTGCTTCTCAGAGGAAGCAAGATGGCCATGAGGAAGGGGAAGACAATGCCAGAGACGGTGTGGATTTGGGGGCAGGTGGTTAGGAAGGGGCCATTACTAGTAAAGACCCATAAGTTTATTTTATCCCTTGACTGAACTTGCACAAAATATTCCAGACTTTTTTTTTTTCTTTTTTTTACTTATCGAGAGGCAGGATAGTTTCTATCTTGTTTTTAGTATTTTTCCCCAAACATAACATATTCCCAGAAAAATGACCTTTAGATTCCTTTCCTAGGAGACAAATGTCTCCATCCTTTTGGGCTGCTAAAACAAAATACCACAGACTTGGTAGCTTGTAAAGAACAGAGGGACATCTGGGTGGCTCAGTTGGTTAAACCTCTACCTTTCCATGGGTAGACTGCTTCTCTCTCTGCCTGTCGCTCCCTCTCCTTGTGCGTGCGCGCTCTCTCTCTCTCTCTCTGACAAATAAAAATAAATAATAGCTATTTAAAAAAAAAAAAGAACAAAAATTTATTTCTCATAGTTCTGGAGGTTGGAAATCCAAAATCAAGGGACTACCGAAGTGCTTTGGTGATGGCTGTCTCCCTGGTTCATAGCTGGCACCTTCTCACTGTGTCCTCACCCAGTGAAAGGAGCTAAGGGTTTCTTTTCTTTTTCTTTTTTATTCAAATAAATAAGTTTATTTATTTATTATTTGAGAGAGAGAGAGAGAGCAGGCTGGGGGGTGGTGTTAGCGGCAGAGGGGGAGAGAGTCTGAGCAGAGTCCATGCTAAGCATGGAGCTGACTCAGGGCTCGATCTCCGTGATGCCAAGATCACAGCCTCAGGCAAAACCAAGAGTCAGAGGCTTAACCGGCCGTGCCACCCAGATGCCGGAGGTCTAGGGGATTCTGTGGCATCTCCTTTGCAAGGTGCTACGCCCATTTAGGAGGGCCCAACCCTCATGACTTCAGCCACTTCCCAAAGGCCTCATCTCCTGATACGATCATTTCTGGAGGTTAATACTTCAACATACGTATCTTGTGGGGGATACAAGCAATCAGCCCCTCGCAGTGAATAAGAAATCTTTGCCGCCATTCAGTGCCTGTTCGTGTATAGATGTGTATATTAGGGAAGTCTTTGGCAGGAGAAGAAGAAGTGATTTGAGAGTATGACAGAGTAGGGCGCAGGGAAACCACCCGGGATGGTGCATATCCCGTAGCTTGTGTGGTGGGAGTAGTTTCCTCTCCAGGCCCAGACGATCGAGGGGAGGAGGGGGTGACTGAATCGGAAGACGTCTTACAAGAGCTGCTACCTTCATAAGAGGGCACAGCCAGCCTGAGGTAATCCCAAAGGAAGGAAACCTGGTTCCAGACTGCAAAGGACCCCTTCCATGTATATCATTCAAATCAGCCCCACATTGTGCCCCCTACTCAGTGGGGAGCCTTTCTTCCTCTCTGTCTGCTGCTCCCCTGCTTGTGCTTGCTCTCTCCCTCACTCTCTCTCTCATTCTGTTTCAAATAAATAAATAAAATCTTTAAAAAAAAAAAAAAGGAAAGATAACTGTTTCTCAAGACCAAAAAATGTTAATGAGAAGAATGGCTTTATCTTACATTTCTGTGCATCTTTAGTGTCTGGCATTAACACAAGTCGGGTTCATTCCTGACTAGGTTCTCTCAAGTTCTGCACTCAGCCTGCTGTATCTGTTGTTGAGGCACGTACAGAAAATCCACCCTGGGGCGCTGGGTGGCTCAGCCGGTTAAAACCTCTGCCTTTGGCTCGGGTCTTGATCTCAGGGTCCTGGAATCAAGCCCCCGCATCGGGCTCTCTGCTCAGCGGGGAGCCTGCTTCCTCCTCTCTCTCTGCCTGCCTCTCTGCCTGCTTGTGATCTCTGTCTGTCAAATAAATAAATAAAATCTTTTTTACAAATCCACCCTTACACAGGAGATGTAATTGAAAGGGGACGAGTATCATAATAACCTTTTCAGATAATTGTTTTTACACTACTCCAAATCCAGTAACTTGTAGTTTCTTTAACGGCAGTGTGGAATCTCACGGTGTCAGTACATTTTTCATAATCGTCAGTCTACCTTGCATTTGGAATAAATCTTTTATCCATGCATCATTTCATAACATCATGCATTTCTCATTTGGAAAATATTAGTTCAGTGAGTTGTATAGATTTTCTAAATGTTAACTCATTTCCTTATAGGATATCAAAAACTGTACTCATTAATATTACCGTAGATTTCATCAGAAAAATCTCCTCTAAGTATTGAGAAGCTCTCAAGTCCAAGATGACATACACAAGCTATTCAGAATTCTCATTTTTGCTCGAAAGCTTGAATTTTGTAACTGGCAACAAGTACTGTCAGTTGTTCCTTTGAAGTGACAAGTTCATTTGATTCATTTTCAGAAAAACGTCTGCCAAGTACCCAAGTCTGAATAACCATAGTTATAGTGTTCCATGAAGAAAGTGGCTAGTTCAACTCAGAACTCAGTCACACAAGTGCATTTCCTCAAGATGGCCATCATGCCTCGCTGTGCAGAAGCACTTACCATTTTGCATGTGGAATATTTTTGAGAAGTGTAATCACGGACCAAGATTAATGAAAATTAGTAGCTTTTTTCCTGCTTCATCAAAAGCATTCTTACTGGCTTCTTTCCCTTTTTTTAGACTTTGAAAACCAGCAGTGACTACTAGCATAGTGCGGTGTCCCTACTTTCATTCATGCCGAGATGAGCTCTTACTGACAATTGCTTTTGCACCCGCCCTGTAACTGTCAGCACAGTGAAGAAGACATCACCTTAGTGGCACCATGAAAGTACCTTTGACTTCCTACCAGTGTTCCCTTTTGCCACTCCTTCCCGGTCATGGAGGCCTCCTCACTCTTTCTCAGATGGGCCCCTTCCACTCCCTTCTGAGGGTCTTTAACTGGTCCCACAGCTCTACTTCCCCGGGCTTCATGTTGCGTTCCTCATTGCTTTCTGATCTGGGCTGATCAGATGTCATCTACCCAAGAAGCCTGTCCAGACCACTTTTTATACAGCAACCAAAGACCAATTCTTTAGATAAAAAGAATTTGAATGAATTGGATAGATCCTGTTTTCATTTTGTAGCGGAACTAACTTGAGCTCACTCCTTGCCGAGTTACAGGTAAGGACTACAGACCCGTAGAGTGGTCACACAAAGGAAACTTTTTGCAGCAAATAAAGAGATCATGGAAAATAACTTTCAAAGCCATGATTCCCCCAAGTGAGGGTGAGTGGGTTTCTTTTATTTAGGGTTAGAATGAGTATTCAGAAAGGGGGGGCTTTGTCATCACGTGTAAAGGCAGACATGAGGTCCTGTGGGCATACTTAAAAAACATGCCTGTGAAGGAAAAAAAAAAAAAATGCCTATGTAAATGTGTCCTGTGACGTTAATGAAGCTTGTGGTCCTCTGAGGGTGGAGGCGTCCACACTCAGAAGGGTGCCTCCAAGCCACCTTAAAGGTCCCTCCAGGGAAAGGGGCTAATGGGAGTACTCTGAAAGCTAATATAACGTGTATGGGGCCGGGTCTTGGGCTCCCGATGCAAGGTGTTGCTTGTTTTTGTTTTTTTTTTTTGTTTTAAGATTTTGCTTATTTATTTGACAGAGAAAGGGAACACAAACAGGGGGAGTAGGAGTGGGAGAAGCAGGCTCCTGCTAAACAGGGAGCCCCATGTGGGATGGATCCCAGCACCCCAGGACCATGACCCGAGCTGAAGGTAGATGCCCATCGACTGAGCCACCCAGGTGCCCCTTGCTTACTTTTGAAATCGCACAGGGAATCTTAGCAGGGATTAATGGTCTCTGATTTGGTCAGGCTATTTACTGGCCTGATAGAGTGTTAGTTTTTGCTTTCTCTTTGTTCCTTTAAAATCTTTAACTACTGAAGTTTTTGCATTTCTCTGTGATTCTGACCTCCTAGGAAGTTGTGCTGGTTTGTGCTTGAGCAAGTAAAGGCAGAGAGAGTTCCCTGAAAATAGCTGGGGGCCTAAAAATGACTTCTCTGGTGTCATGCTATATTTTGTCCTTCTTTTTCAGGGGTACCCCTAACTCTTTCCACTTATAGTTTCTCTTCGGTAAAAGTGGAATTGCTGGGTCATAAGGTTGGCATAGAGTTAACTTTATGAGAAACTTTCAGACTGGTTTCCACAGTGATTGCGCAGTCTTATTACAGATTCACTAAGGAAATAGAATAATTCTCATTTTTCCATGTCATTCCAGCGTTTGGTGTTACCTTTTTAATTTTATCTATTCTGTCATTCTAGGGGTATCTCATTATGATTTTTTTTAAAAGACTTTATTTACTTATTTGACAGAGAGAGAGAGAGAGCCAGAGAGGGAACACAAGGAGGGGCAGTGGGAGAGGGAGAAGCAGGCTTCCTGTAGAGCAAGGAGCCTGATGTGGGACTTGATCCCAGGACCCTGGGATCATGACCTGAGCCAAAGGCAGACGCTTAAGGACTGAGCCACCCAGGTGCCCCTCATTATGATTTTTAATTTGCTTTTTCCTGGTGACTAATGATGTTAAAGAACTCCTACGTGCTTATTGTTGGCATTTCTGTATCTCCCTTTGTGAAGTCCCTATTCAAATCTGTTGACTGTTTTAAAAAATGAGATGCTTCCTTTTTTTTCTAGCGTCTTATATTGCATAATTATCCATTCCTCTATACATCTGTCAATCCATTTTATTTTTAGTGTATTTCAGAGTAAGTTGCAGATATGCATATCATTAACTAGAATTCAGTGTTTGTAGGGTTTTGTTTTGTTTCTTGCGATAAAACTTACATACTTCTATACAGGTAAGAGTTCTTTATATTTTGAACACAGGTCCTTTAACAGATATACGTATTATGAATATGTTCTCCTAGTTTGTGGCCTGTTTCTTTCTTTCTTTCTTTATTTCTTTTTTTTTTTTAATATTTTATTTGTCAGAGAGGGAAAGAGAGACAGAGTGCACTAGCAGGGGGAGAAGCAGGCTCCCCCCTGAGCAAGGAGCCCAATGCTGTGATCCCAGGATGCTGGCATCATGACCTGAGCCAAAGGCAGACGCTTCTTTTATTTTATTTTATTTTTTTAAGATTTTATTTATTAGAGGGCACCTGGCTGGCTTAGTCATTTAAGATCTGCCTTCAGCTCAGGTGATGATCCCAGCGTGCAGTGATCTAGCCTTGTGTGGAGCGCTGCTCAGCGGGGAGCCAGCTTCTCTCTCTTCCCCACTCAGGCTCTCTCTTGCTATCTCTTTTGCTATCTCTGTTTCTCTCTCTCAAATGAAATAAATAATTCTTTTTTTTTTTTTTTTTTTTTTTTTTTTTTTTTATTCACCACTGGGGAGCCTGGATGGCTCAGTCGTTAAGTGGCTGCTTTCGGCTGGGGTCATGATCCTGGGATCCTGGGATGGAGCCCTGAATCTGGCTCCCTGCTTGGTGGGAAGCCTGCTACTCCCTCTCCCGCCGCCCCTGCTTGTGTTCTCTCTCTCGGGGTGTCTCTCTCTGTGTCAAATAAATAAAGTGCTTAAATAAATAAATAGATAGAGATAGATATTTTAAAAACTTCACCAGTGAAGCTATCTGGGTCTAGAGTTTTCTCTAGAAAATTCTTAATAATGAATTCAGTTTCTTTAATAGATAAAAGGACTGTTCTGATTTTTCTCTTCAGATGTTGTTTTTTTCTGTTGTTAACGTTTCTACTTGGTGAGTTTTCATAGTTTCCATATTTTAATTCAGGTTCTCTGTTTGTATCTTCATTACATTCCTGTGTTTCTTTAAGTCCTTGAACGTATTTATAATAACTGTTTTTGTTTTTAGGGACTCCTGGCACCCAACTCTTGATTTCAACTCAGGTCATGATCTTAGGCTTGGGAAATCAAGCCCCCCTGGGCTTGGAGCCTGCTTAAGTTTCTCTCTCTTTCCCTCTCCCCCTCTCTGCCTCTGTCCCCCCACCCCATCTAAAAAAAAATAGTAAGTGTTTTAAGGTCCTTTTCTATTAATGCCATCATCTTTTTTTTCTATTGATTTGTTTTTCCTCTGTGTATGGATCACATTTTCCTGCTACCTTACATGACCAGCAACTTTTTACTGTGTGTTTCACATTACGTATTACATTGTTCAGTGCCCGGATTTTGTTGTCTTCCTTAATGGAGTGTTGAATTTTCCCTCAGGCAGGTCATTAACATGCCAGTCAGCTTGGTCACTATTTTGTGTAGGTTTGACAGCCTGGACTTCTGTGAGACCGCCCCCCCCCCCCACCCCCCCCCCACCCCCCCCCGTCCTCCTGAGGTGTGAGCTTTCTGCTCTGTGTCACGGGGTTCAGCATGGTTGCTCCATTCTGGAGAGACACAACTCGGACATTCCCCTCCCTTGTGCAAGGTCTTGTATTTGTTCAACATACAGTTTTAGAGTACATTTTCTTTCTCAGGTATGGGATGCTGGAAAATGGTCCCCCAATAATATGCAGGTCCTTGTCGCTGGAACCTGTGTTAGTCTATATGGCAAAATCGACTTTGCTGACATAATTAAGTTAAAGATCTTTAGATGGGGAGATTATTCTGGATTGTCTGGGTGGACCCTAAATACCATCACATAGATCTTTCTAAAAGGGAGATATAAGAGAAGGCAGTGTGACCATGGAAGCAGAGGTTGGAGTGATGCAGTCCCAAGCCCAGGACTCCGAGCTGTCTGCGGAAGCAAGGAGTGAATTCTCTCCTTCAGCCTCTGGAGGGAGCGCGGCCCTGCCAACACCTTGATTTTGGTCCAGTGAAACTGACTGTAGACTTCCAGAATTGAGAGCATAATTTTTTTTTACTTTACCCACCGATTTTGTGGTAATTTCTTCCAATAACCCTAGGAAACTAATGCACCAGGTAATTGTCCTCTGGAAATTGTTTTCCCCTAACACTGTTGGACTTGCCCTGCACGCAGACAACCTAGTGCTCAGCCAGACATTCAAGGGGACCATGCGTGCAGGGCCCAGAATGTCTTTGAGTATCTCCCTCTCTGTGGTATCTTGACCCACGTACTTCTGCCCCCTGGACAGCCCCGAACTTCAGTGTGTTTGTCTCTTCAGCTCAGTGAGACTGGGCTCGGTTTGGGCCCCCACTCCCTGCTCCATGGTCTAAAAGTCACTTCCAGGCAGAAGGCAGTCATTCAGTGCCTTCAGTCAGAAAACTTACTTTGGTTCTTTTTTTTCAGGCACCACATCTCTGTGCTTTGACATGTTCATTGCTTCCTACTGAGTCCTACTTTATCGTTGGTGTAGGTAGGAGGCCAGTTGGGCTCCAGCTACTTTTTTACGGCCACGAGTGAAATAAATGCTTCCTTCTTTTTCACTGTACAATACAAATCTTTCATGGATCATTTGGCACCGCTCTAGAATGGGACCTCTGTGAGAGCAGAGACTCTAACTCGTGGCTGTCCCTCCAGCTTCTAGAACACTGCCTGGCACACAGTTTGGTTGAAAAAGTGCTGGCTGAGTGAGTGAGTGAGTGAATCTTGATGCAAGAAGTAGTGCCTGCTTTCTGCCACGAAGCCCTAAAGACCAGCTATTTCCTTCGCTCGTGTGCTCTGTGGCCGCTAGTTCTACGCTCTCAGGCTGTAGTCACATATGCTCCCCCACGGCTGGGATAATACACTGGTGACTCAGAGGAGACTTCCTTTTAGAGACCAAAATGTCACACCTGCATTCCCTTTCGGGGGCACCACTGCCCTCCCAGTGCCGTCTGCTGTCCAGAGCTTAGCCCCCTCGGTGCAATGCCATTTTTACTAGGGTAGATTTTTTTTCACAGTTTTGGTTTTGGGTCAGCGACCTAGCTACCCTTATTTCTGCCTGTTTTCCATTCCTGCTCATCCAGCCTGCCCGGTGACTCTGTGCCATCCTGGTGTCCTTTCAGTAAACTCCCACTCGTCCACAGCCAAGAGCTCCAGCTAATACACTCTCTTAAAGCTGCCTGGGACTCCTGTTTCAGAGTATTTAATAAGGTGGCGGGTGGGGCTGGGACATGGAATCATCAAGGAAATTGCTTCAGATTAGAAAAACCCAGATTTATTATAAATAGCCCAGGTCTCTGCCTTGTGTAGGCATTTATGCAGATTAAATGTGTAATTTGGAGGAGACTGTGCCTGCAGGCTCCTGCTCTTCTCATCCAATGCCTTTGCTGGCCAAGATAATCAATTCTTATTTTGACCCCTGTGTTCTGAGTCTTACCTTACTTTTACTCAGTTCCACTAAAGACCATAAGTAAGATCGATTTTTCATTTGAAATGTTGACTTTTATTCGTGGTGCCTTGCTATGTGTAGACACGCTATTAATACAGGTTTATTTTCCCACTTAGGTGTTTCATAATAGAAGAGCAGAGTTTCTTGTTATGTGAAGATCTTCTCTATGGAAGAATGTCATTCAGAGGATTTAATCCTGAGGTTGAGGTATTAAATATAATTGCTTCAAGTTTTAAAATTTTCCAATTGAATTCTTTCTGCTAATAATTGGGTTTCGGTTTTTTCCCACCAGGTACCGTTTCTTCTCATTATATACAAAATAACAAGTCTTGAAATACCGGTGGAGCTATTTAAAGAAATTGCAGCCCTTTGCAGCCTCGTTTTGTGGGAGAGTTAGGAGGTGATTTCATGGAGCAGCCCACGCTCCCAGACAGCGCCGCGCGAGTGCTAGAGTTTCAGCTCCGCTCTTTCACAGAGACGTCCGGCTTTTGTGCATGTGATTCTATTATGAAAAATTATTTTGTGGCACCTGTAAATGTATCTTTCCTAATGGAAGAATATTACTTAAAAATGGAGCAATTTGACTTTTTAATGGGCAGGTTTTAATCCAGGCTTGTAAATAGATTTTTAAATGAACCTCTTAGAAAAGTTTGTTTGAAAAGTAAATATTCACCTTCTAAGCTATTGATTTGAATTCTCCCAGTTCAGGTTTGTAGAAAAGCACAGACCTTCGTTTAATATTTATTAGAATTTTGGTGTGTGTACTAGAAGCTGTCCCATCAGGTACTCCACCAGTGAAATGGAGCCTTATGATATAAAGCTTAGTTTGATAACTGACACTTGAAGCCAGGGTTTCTGAGGCCTGGCACCACTGACTTCTGGAGCCAGATAATTCTTTGAGGCTGCCCTGTGCATTTTTAGATGTTCAGCAGCATCCCTGGCCTCTGCCCACTGCATACCAGTAGCGTGCACACGCACACACACACACCCCAGTTGTGACAACCAGAAATATATCCAGACATTGCCAAAGGTCCCTTGGTGAGCAAAACTACCCCTGGTTGAAAACCACGTCTCTGAGGATGCCTGTAGAGAATCACAGTTTGTTTTGGGTTTTTTTTTTTTTAAATAATTCTTTAATTTTTTTATAGACATATAAATTATAAATTATTATAATTTATATTATTATAAATTATTAGCCCCAGGGGTACAGGTCTGTGCATCGCCAGGTTTACACACTTCACAGCACTCACCATAGCACATACCCTCCCCAATGTCCATAACCCCACTACCATCTCCCTACTCCCGTCCCCCCGGCAACCCTCAGTTTGTTTTGTGAGATTAAGATTCTCTTATGGTTTGTCTCCCTCTGGATCCTGTCTTGTTTCCTTTATTCTTTTCCCATTCCCCCAAACCCCCCACGTTGCATCTCCACTTCCTCATATCAGGGAGGTCATATGATAGTTGTCTTTCTCCAATTGACTTATTTCGCTCAGCATGATACCCTCTAGTTCCATCCACATCATCACTAATGGCAAGATTTCATTCCTTTTGATGGCTGCATAGTATTCCGTTGTGTATATGTGTATATATATCTATATATATAGATAGATATATATACCACCTCTTCTTTATCCATTCATCTGTTGATGGACATCTAGGTTCTTTCCATAGTTTGGCTATTGTGGATGTTGCTGCTATAAACATTTGGGTGCACGTGCCCCTTTGGATCACCATGTTTGTATCTTTATGGCAAATAACCAGTAGTGCAATTGCTGGGTCATAGGGTAGCTCTATTTTCAACTTTTTTTTTTTTTTTTAAGACTTTATTTATTTGAGAGAGAGAGAACATGAGAAGGGGAGTGTCAGAGGTAGAAGCAGACTCCCACGAGCAGGGAGCCTGACTTGGGGCTTGATCTCGGTACTCCAAGATCATGACCTGAGCTGATGGCAGTCTCCTAACCAACTGAGCCACCCAGGTGTCCCTATTTTCAGCTTTTTGAGGAACCTCCATGCTGTTTTCTAGAGTGGTTGCACCAGCTTGCGTTCCCACCAACAGTGTAGGAGGGTTCCCCTTTCTCCGCATCCTCGCCAGCATCTGTCATTTCCTGACTCGTTAATTTTAGCCATTCTGACTAGTGTGAGGTGGTATCTCATTGTGGTTTTGATTTGTATTTCCCCGATGCCGAGTGGTGTGGAGCACTTTTTCTTGTGTCTATTGGCCATCTGGATGTCTTCTTTGCAGAAATGTCTGTTTGTGTCATCTGCCCATCTCTTGATTGGATTATTTGTTCTTTGGGTGTTGAGTTTGCTACGCTCTTTATAGATTTTGGTTACTAGCCCTTTATCTGATATGTTGTTTGCAAATATCTTCTCCCATAGAATCACAATTTTAACCAAGTTAATTGCCAGAGTTTATTTAAAGATTATAGGTTTTCTCCCCCCACCCCTCTTCGAGGGTATATGATAATTAAGGTGTCCTGTTTACACAAGTCAACACTAAAAGTGTTTGTTTATAATAGGTATTTTCCTTGGCTTAGCCTGCTTAAAGCTTTGGATTAGGAAGAGAATGAAGGCAGTGGGCTGAAGGGAGAGTCAGGGGGAAGCAAAGATGATGAGTGTGTGATGCCCAGAGACTAGGGTTGGGGTAGGCAGGCACTCCAGGGTATGTCTCCTCTGGGGAGAAAGGGATTCTGATGTGGGAGGCTGTTAGAAGATGGCTTCCCTGACTGCTCCTCTGTAACACTGAATACGTTTTCTCTGGGGAAAGGTTTTGAACTGTTTGACTTGCAGATCTGAGCTGTACAAAACAGGAGAAGGGTTAGGTATATATACACCTGGTTTGAAAAGATACCAACTTGAGGGGTACGTGGGTGTCTCAGTGGGTTAGGCCGCTGCCTTCGGCTCAGGTCATGATCTCAGGGTCCTGGGATTGAGTCCCGCATCAGGCTCTCTGCTCAGTGGGGAGCCTGCTTTTCCTTTCTCTCTCTCTCTCTGCCTGCCTCTCTGCTTACTTGTGATCTCTCTCTGTCAAATAAATAAATAAGGTCTTTAAAAATATTTTTTTAAAAAAGAACCCCTCATAAATTTTGGTCACTCCTATACATTGTAACTTCTGTTTCTCTACCTTCACATACATCCGATACCAGTTTCTTTCATAAGCCTGTTCCAGCCCTGAAAGCGTTGTCATATTTTTCAGAAATTAATGCTCCAGATGAACGCTAAGAACAAGGTGGAAGAAGTTGAAGATGAAGCAGTGGAGCTCGATGTGTCAGATGAAGAAATGGCCAGAAGGTAACAGTCACCTCAGAACCGCATTATAATCTGGGCCCAGCGTTCACTGGCTCTCCCATGGGCACTTCCACAGTCTTCCGTGGAGTGGCCCACTGGGAAGGTGGCTTTCTGCTTTCTGTACATTTGGCTGGGTGGAGGGGTTCATACCTTTCAGAGGTGGGCAGTTGACGGCTCTTGTCCGGTGCTGCTTCTAAATATTTTAAGATATCTCACTTTATTTAGGATAGTGCAAAAACAAAACGGTGAAGAATTTAATCATTCATAGAAAAGTTCTTAAGTTTTCAATCAGTTACTTTTAATCATCATTTTGATTTTTCTTATTCGATGTTGTTTGGTTTGATATTCTCGACAAGACTTGACTCCTCCTTTGTTTTTTGTTTAATTAAACTTGTGCCGTTTACTGTCTTAACAGATATGAGACCTTGGTGGGGACAATTGGAAAAAAGTTTGCCAAAAAAAGAGACCGTGCCAGTTATGAAGAAGATGAAAATGGACACATAAAACCAACAGTTAAAGTAAAGAAGATGTTTCTAAAGCCCCAGGATTAAAGTAGATGCTTTGAGACAGAGCTCAGGGAAGCTTCGTGAGAGTTAGCATGGTTTGGAACTCATTCTGATGGCTTCTCTACAATTATTAATACTATAATGTTTATTTGTAAAGAAGTAGACAATTTTGGAAAGATGCCATTTTTGAAACACAGGTGGTGGATGTTATACATCCTTTGCTTAATGGTGTTCCTCAGGATGGGATTTTTAGCCCTCGATCTTCAAATATACAGAGGTAGGTGGTTGCTTCCTAATTAAAGATCTTTTTGACCACAGGTTTTTTTTTTAATAGACCTTTCTAGTCACTGACCTTGAATTGACATACATAAATTAAACCAGTGTTTAAGTTGCCCTTATGTTTATATTTTACATTAAATTATTAATCATGCCAAGCCAATTTACCCATATATTTTGGAATCAAATGTCATGAGGACTTATCATATGTAAATTCATCAAGAGCAAACATGCCACTCCAGCCCAAAGTACTGGCATGCTGCCAGGTCATTGTTAGTTTGTGGAATTGTGGGGTTTTGTTTAAGGCTTTTATTAATAAAAATTGTTCCGTAATAAATAAGCTTTCGTGTACTTTTTCTGTTCTCTTATGCTTTCAAATAATAGTTTTAGTCTAAATCGGTATTAAAACTTTTATCCAAATGCTAACTTTAAAAAGCCAGTCATTAATTGAGAATATGATAATGTGTTAAATTGAACCATAAGATATTCATTTTTATGGGTTAAAAACAATCATCAGTTTCTTACTTTAATCACTGTGAAAGTCAGTAACCCATATAAATGTACCCTGTTTAATTCTGTTTGGACAAAGAAATCATTTGCACAGAGAAGTCACCACTTTCCAAACTGGCAGCTCACTTGTATAACCTAGAGTTTCTTTCCATATTTTGCTCCTTTTCCTTGGAGCCCTGTGTTTTTACCGGCCCCAGGAAAGAAAATGCACTGGGTTTTAGGATACTCATTCTGAAGTAGGAGTGTCCAGATGTGCTGGTACAAAGTCACACTGTTTTCCCTAAGGCGTATTTAATCTGAATATTTCCTGCTAGTGTCTCTTCCAACAGCCTTGTATGGATGAGGAAAAACCTCTGCCTGCCCATGAGTAGCAGGGGTAGCCCTGTATTGTTGCAAAAGTGCGGCAGGATCGAACAAGACGGTTTAGGTAATAGAAAGGGTAATCTGCAAATACTGGCAGACTGCGCCTTACCATGACTTCTCTCCCACTCACAGCGGGCTTTCACACCCACATCCCCCTCTGACCTCTACCCTAATCATTATTCCCAATGATCGGTCACTTCTTTGCGTGTAACGTCTGTGTCAAGTGGATTCTGTCCTCAAACCTGACACCTCTCTGCTCCTGCCTCTCATTCTTTTAACCTCATGGCGATGGCCACAAGTAAAAATGGAGAACAACATGGGAATGAATCTGCAGTTCAGCCCACAGACCTGGATTCCACGGTATCCGGATTCTAGATTCAGTAGTATCAGAAGACCTGACCTCCATCAAGAGCAGAAAACACAAACCCATACCTGGCCATGGGAGACCCTATCTGGCACTTAATGTAGAAGAGAGCAGACAATGGTTGGACCAAGATGTTACCTGGAGGAAAATAAAGCAACGCAGAAGCAGATCTGGTAAATATTCTCCAAATGAATCACCACTGTGACAGCCCTGCAGAGGGGATCTGCCCTTCAATGTTAGCCAAGGGCCAGCGGCAGTTCTGACAAAATTTGTTTGTTTAGCGAACACGGAGTGCTTACACTTGGCCAGGCACTGTGTTATGGGCAGGGGCTGTAGAGTATCATCTCTGCTTTACACATGAGGAAACTGAGCTACCGAGACCTTCAGTAGGTCACCCGATGCCACACAGCTTTTACGTGCTAGACCCAGGGTTCGAATCCAGATCTACTGACAAAGCCCATGCTCTCTCTCTGATGTCGCCCTGTAGAGGAAAGCAGAAGAATAGAATTGGGAAACAGGCAGAACATAGCCTGGCCCCAAAATAAGACTATCCTTTTTTTAAACAATCTTTCGGAATCTTAACAGTCCTACCTATACACAGTATTGTTGTAGTACATCTTAAATTACTTCCTTTAATGGTATGAGTTAAATTCACATTAACCATCAGTGTTCAACACAAAAGATTAATTTTTTTAAATAGGGTATTCTCAATATTAGCCATCCAATATTAAGAAAGAATGTACATACGAATCTATGGTAGCAAGAAAAAATTGAAAAAGCAATTATCGAATGCTCACTTGAGATACAACTATATATAATCACATACTCATTTAGATCCTTCTATAAAATATTACGTAATTTGAAAGCAGGAACCATGCCTCACTCTGTCTGGTTCCAACCTCACATTCCTCATGCAGAGATTTGTTAAAAATAGGTGTTTTCATAGATAATAGTGAATTGAATAAAAATGTTCTCCTATTTACCCAATCTCACATAAACATTTTTAGTGACTCTTCTGAGAATCCGCCTAACATAATAGACTCCTCAAAGATTTTGCAAGATGATTCTTTCTGCAGGCATATATTCACAAACTCAAAAATCTTCAAGCCTCAAGAGCAATGAAGTAGAATACACTATTTTCCGCAGGAGATCTTAAATATAAAACCCTTAGTCTGTGATGAACTACTTGCTCCCTTCTTTAATCCAGGTACCAAATTCTACTCACTTCTATCAAACATTGAGATACAAAGCATCCAAGGCCAGTTCTTCCCAGAAATGAATTCTAGGAGTCGTCCCGTCTGGTAAGATCTGGCTGGGGAACTTGGCAGCAGCACCTTAAAAGGGACAAAGGCTGCTTCTGGCTGCCTCTGGTAAAATACAAGACAGAGATAAATGACAGAAGGAACCGTTTCATTATGTACCACAGTTTAGAGAAATGTTGAGAGCCAGGCTGGTCTTCCCTAGCAACCAAAGGATTCTCAAAATTAGGAACTGTTAAGAGATCAAATCTGGAGTGTTCCCAATAAAACTGAGCCTTGGGTTAAATTTTGAAGTAAGCCCTCAAAGTCAAGATACAGCTGTAAAACCATTTTCTGATTTTGAGATGTTCAGAGATATCAGGACGGTGTGTCTCCTAGACCTTCTTTGTTACAGGAGAGATTCCAAGAATCTTAAGTTCAATTAAGAAGTCACTAAGTTTTGGGGGTAGTTTGTCTTGTAGCAATGTATAACAAATACCAGCTTTAAAACGTTCGCCCCTCTCAGGTGCACCAGTGCAGCATCTCAGCGTTTATGTGCGCTTCTCTAGCTGCTAGACAGTTCGAGAAGCTTTTCTTGAATACCTGTGATTCACCTCACTGTCCCACCCCACCCCTGCCCTTGTAAATTGGATGACCAAATTTGAAAGGAGGAAAAAAGTTTCTCCGAATTAGCCAGGAGAAATCCATCAAATGGGATAAGTTACCATGTAGATGTTGCTGGCGAGAAATGTCAAGGGAAGAAAATCATGCCAGAATGTTAGGTTGCTGGCTGGCCCATCTCTACTGAGGACTGTGGTGACATTAGAGCTGCCTTCAGAAGAATTTCCTAACAGGTTATGGCCTGGATCTCCTTGATTCTGGAAAGTCGACATGTGGGTTTTTAGAAATGACAGTGCAATTGGTCAAGTGTACAGTTCTGAGGTTGCTCCTATTTTTTCTACCAAAAGTGGCAGAAGCACCTGAAGGCCTCCAGCAGAAATCTAGCAGGTCCCACCAGGTGAGGCACCTCAGTCAAAAAAGAAAGGTTGGAACACGTATCCCCATGTTGACGCAGAAACAGGTGGGTGAGAGCAGACGGCTTCAAAACACCCTCCAGCACTCATGAATTGTTGGCAATTTTCAAATGAGAGATTAAGGATTTCTAAACTTTATACCTGAGAGCAGAAGAGCAAAACTAAGAAAAGCCTGAAGTGTCCCTGAGCTTGCTTCTCACAAATGAAGAGATCACAGAAAACGAGGTCATTACATAGACATCAATGATTTCAGAGGCGGGAAGAAGTACTAATTAGGAAGCTACGAAGAGCTTTCTCATGACTATGAATCATGCAAACCGGAAGCTTATTGGCTTTAGATACTTACGAGTGTTAGAATTAGGCGTGCCTGCTGACTCCGCCAGCACAGCATGCAATGCCCGATTTGGGGGTTGTGAGTTCGAGTGCCATGTCAAGTTTGGCGATTACCTAAAAATAGATAGATAGATAAGTAGATAAATAAATAAGAATTAGTATTGTCTTATTCCAGAAACTCCAATTCATATTAAACCAACTCTGAGTATAAAAATTCTAATATAAACTCACTCCTCATTTCCTCAATGAAGGATAAATGTTCTTTCGTTCTTAAGAAAGGAAGGGAGGAGGGGCACCTGCGTGGCTCCGTGAGTTAAGCCTCTGCATTCGGCTCAGGGCATGATCCCAACTCGGATCAAGCTCCGAGTTGGGCTCTCTGCTCAGTGGGGAGCCTGCTTCCCCCTCTCTCTCTGCCTGCCTCTCTGCCTACTTGTGATCTCTGTCAAATAAATAAATAAAGTCTTTTAAAAAAAAAAAAAGGAAGGAAGGAAGGAAGGACGGGAGGAGGAAAACTGGAAAGCCCTTTCTTTGCTGAACTTCCACGAGAAGAGACCTAGGAAGAGCTGAGCTTGAAGCTGAGGAATCTGAAAGTAACTCTTTTCCAAGTTGGGAGCACCGCATCTAACCTGATCTTTTGTTTCGACACTCCGTCAACTGCTAAAACAAATCCTTTTAAGAGAGCCTTAGAGGCCCAGAAGCAACCCCGTCTTCAGACACCTGTAGTCAGCCGCAGTGCAGAAGCAGATGACCTTCCTTGTGGGGAGCCCAACGCTACGCCACAGGTGCCTCTCGTCACCCCATCTCACCGGGTAGGCGTGTCCTCTCGCACCATCACAAGGAGGGTAATGTGTAGCCCAAGGCCAGAAGGCAAAGGAAAGAGCCTAAGTATAGCCCAAGGCCAGAAGGCAAAGGAAAGAGTCCCTACCGGCAGGAGTGACTCTCATGGACTAGCCCACAAGATTGTAAGCTTGCTGCTGAAGACCGGGGAAGGAGAGGAGTATGAATGGTACTCCAGGAACTCACGGGACTCCCCCCACCCCCCGGTGCCTCCACATCCAGGGAGAACGATAAACGGACTGGACACACCATTACTTCTCAAGGCCATGGCAACCAAAGGTTGGCAGTCTTCAGAGCTAAAGCTCTGAGTTACCTCCCTGGAGAGAAGCAAGCTAGACCACCCGAAGCGGACGAGCGAGAGGGACCTCTAGAACCAGGGGTAGAAGCTGGAAATAATGCGGCAGGGACTGTAATTTGTCTCACCAATCCTCCGACTGTGAGTTTTCCTTTTTCACGCTGGGCACTCACGTGGAGCACAAGCAGGTCCGGATGGCTTCCGGCCCGGCGCGCACTGGAGAAGACGCGCTTGGCGCCTGGCCCGTCTCCCTTACATCCCCCCTTCCCCGTGCTCCAGCCAACGGGATCCACTTCTCTGTAGAGCTTCTCCAGAGTTGTGGGAAAATGCTCTTCGGGCTTCTGCCTGGACACAGCACACCGCAAGTGCCAGCGACTGCGGCTTCTGGGACAGGCCTCACCCAGTCACTGGTCAGACTTGGTATCGAAACACCCCGCCACCACTCCGGAGCGAGCACCTGGGGCTATGTGTTCAGCACCAGTTTGCAGATTTTTCCCAGTGGTGGAGCCCCAGTTGCCCTCAGTGCTGACCTGTTTGGTCAGACAGCTCAATGGCCGTTCTTTCTCTTCGCTCCTCGCAAGGGTTTCCTGTACCTCCAAAATAAACTGCTTATCCTTGACTCTTCATCCAAGGGTCTCCTTCTGGGGAACTCAAATTAAAACAGTGGCTCTGAACCAGGCACGTAAACAAAGCAGGCAGGCAGACGGGTGATCGATAGATGGCTGTAGATATGTCTATAGATTGTGACTCGCGGATATTTCTTTAAGTTTCATTTCTTTATTTAATTATTTGTTTTTTACGATTTTACTTACTTATTTGGGAGAGAGTGAGAGAGAGCACGAGAGCAGGGTGAGGGGCAGTGGGAGAAGCAGACTCCCCACTGAGCAAGGGAGCCCGATGCAGGCTTGATCCCAAAACCCTGGGATCACGACCTGAGCCAAAGGCAGATGCTCAATAGACTGAGGCATCCAGGCGCCCTTCCAAAAGCTTCTTTTAATCTGTATGCTCTCTACTCCACCTCCCCCTCTTTTTCTTGCAATACATTTGTGGAATACTTACTTGACAAATTTTAATTTAACAAAACTTGGTCAAATCTAATGCAAATTACCCTTTTTTGCTTCCTGTGAGTCATGCAATTTATAACCCAGGGAAAATCCAGTGCTTTGACATGATTCCTTTTTTTTTTTTTTTTTTTTTTTTTTTGCAGACTAATGCTGGGAACTTTTATTTATATTGTGAAAGGCATTCTCAAAATGTAAATGCTTGGAGGCTGTGGAGGCAGACATATGTATATGAAATTAAAATCGAGGGCTCGGAGAAGCTGGATAAGTAAAGTGAAGGAGAAAGCCAGCAGTAAAGGCCAAATTAATATTTAATTCTGGGAATTGATCATGTTTGAATTGAAAATGTTTCTATGGCTTCCCATTACACTGAAAATAAACACCCGTCCTGCATAATTTGGACCTGCCTTGGGATTTTACCTTCCTCCTTACACCACTGGTAGGTTTATGCACATGCTGTTTTCTCTGCCTGGGTAGTGCCTGTTCCCAAATGTAAACCAGCTACTCCCCAAGTTTAAAAACACAAATCAAACCTAGAAACAAGAGGTGAAATACTCCAGAGCCCAGCAGGGGAACTTAGCAGAAATCAAAACCATAGGGGCGCCTGGGGGGCTCAGTGGGTTAAAGCCTCTGCCTTCCGCTCAGATCATGATCCCAGGGTCCTGGGATCGAGCCCCACATCAGGCTCTCTGCTCAGCGGGCAGCCTGCTTCCTCCTCTCTCTCTGCCTGCCTCTCTGCCTACTTGTGATCTCTGTCAAATAAATAAATAAAATATTTAAAAAAAGAAAGAAAGAAATCAAAACTGTGTGGTCCAAGTGCAAAATGGTATAGCCACCTTGGAAAACAGTTTGGCACCTTCTTGCAAAATTAAACTTACTCTGTATTGTATTAGCATCATATGATGACAGATGGTAGGTACGCTTGTGGTGGGCACAGCATAACATAGATGTTGAAGCATAACATAGATGTTGAATCAATACGTTATACACCTGAAATTGATGTAACACTGTGTCAGTATACTACAAAAAGTTTTTTAATATTTTATTTATTTATTTGAGAGAGAGACCGAGATAGTGACAGAGATAGCCAGAGAGAGCGCGAGCAGCAAGGAGCGTGAGACGTAGGCTCCCAGCTGAGCAAGGAGCGAGATGTGGAATTCAGTCCCAGGAGCCTGGGATCATGATCCGAGCCAAAGGCAGAAGCTCAACCAACTGAACCCCCTCAGGTACCCTGAAAAAAATTTTTTAAAGAAAAAAGAAATTTTTTTTAAGTTTTTAAATTTTTTAAAAATTTTTAATTTTTTTTTTAAAGATTAAACATACCCTTGCCATATGATCCAGGAATCACACTCCTTGGTATTTTCAGGGAGGTTAAATTCTCTTAAGATCCTCATCTTATTCAAGAAAAGACTAGAAATACAAATTTATGTGAGCATTATTTTTCAAATAGAACATTAAGTATACATGATAAAATTTTGAGTAACCATTAAAGGAATTGAAATAGAATATCACCAAGTTACAAAAAAGAGGTAAAAAAAGAAAAAAAAACTTATCCAATAAAAGTCTTAGAAAAATAAGAAATTATAACTACATGTCAATGGTACAGGATAGATCAATCGATCAGTGGAATAGAAGAGAATCCAGGAATAGAGCCCGATCTATATGGTCAGTAACTTTTTTACAAAGGTGTCAGAGCAAGTCGCCAGGGAAGGGAAAGTCTTTTCGACAAATGGCGTAGGACCAACGGGGTATCCATAGGGACATAAGTGAATCTTGATTCCTATCCTCACCAGTGTGGGCTTACACAGGTGCATTCATTTCTCAAAAATCATTGAACCATCTCCTTGAGGTGTGTGTGTATGTGGGTACGTGTGTGTTTATCACACAAAACAATATTCAATTTTAAAAATCTGTTAGAAATGAGTATGTCTAATTCCTCCTCAACATTTGTTCTCACCCCAAATGTTCTGTCCTCAGAGGGGTTTTCCATAACTGCTCTAGACCTCCGGCACCTTCAGCATTCTGGATTGTTCTAGATTGTTCTAACTCCAGCTTGGAAGAGGTAAAGTGTTATGCAGCCAAGATTCTCCTCCCCCTGCTCTATCACCCTCCCCAATCCCTCACTCACTCTTCTGCCTGCTTTGAGGCCCTTCCCCAGTATGTTTGCACCATTCCCTCCAAGGCCCTTCAGCATCTTGGCACCCCTTCTCTCCTTGTGTGTCTTCCCATCCCACTCCCTCGTCCTCTTTCACCAGAAAAGCCTGCTAGGCTATATTTTGCAAGATGTTGAGGATGGCAAGGCAAGAGGTAAGGGCAACCACTCCTGGTCGTTAGTTTGGGCTTTAGAACCCCAAATTTGCTTGCTCTGCCTTCTGGGTGTCGTATCAGAGTCTGTGCCGTTATTCCTTACCTGATGAATCGCTGCTCAGCATCCGGAATCATCTTTGCTGCCGCTAGAGCCGAAGGCCTTGCAGGGAGGTAGAGTCAGAGCTGACGGCTCCATTTTCTTCTCCAGTGGCAACTGCTCATCCTCTTGAGTCCGGCGCTAACTGGAGCATCCCAGGTTGCATTCTAAGGAAGAGATGATGGGAACTATCCTTGGAGACCATAAAACTGGGCAAAGCTGACACACAGACTTCTGCAGCTTGTGCATTCCCCAGTATACACTGCTTCCGCAGTAACAGGGGCCTGCTCTCCAGCCTTAAGCCCCCTTACTAAGCTATGGTTCTTTGGGACTGTGTCTATCTGCTAGACAATGTTAAATTGTTTGCTAATTTGTAAAAGGCTCCAGAGAGGCTAGTATCCACCCTGAAACATAGCCTGGGGAAGACAGGAAAGGACCTTGGCTTTGGCTGGATGCAGGGTCCTGAGGTCCCAGAAGGCGATGGCAAAGTTTTACAGGCTTCTCTGGGTACATCTGAAGGAAGGCAGCCTAAAGGCATGAGCCAGTTTTCAGTGAGCCCTAGTATCTCATGTTTAGCAACAGTGTAAAATCAGTCACAGACCCTGTGCCCAAGTTCCATCATCCACTCACCTTTGGCCAAAGATGCCCTCACCCCTCCCTCACCCCTCCTTGGTCCCCTGTCTCCAGGATTGTGTCTTGGTGTTTCACAACCAATTCCTGGATGAAACTGATTCTGTAGCTTATCACCTCAGGCTAGAACACAGGTTCCTCCCTGTGACCCAGGGCTTGTGGACCTGGGAGCTGTGCCCCTACTTTGGGGTTGGCTTTAAGATCCAGCTCTGCAGCATCATGTGTCCCCAACAGGTGCCAGATGGGTACCGAAGTTATTTCTCAAGAGTCTAGGAGCAGGAGACTTCTGAGTGAGAATGACTTGAGTAGCCTAAGATGTCAGGCAGAGCGGTTGCCTTCTTACACCTCCTGGGGCCCCCGTCGACAGATTTATTTATGGGCTTCTTTTCAGAAAAGCCAGTGGTGGTTGGCTTGGTGGTTGGAGCGCTGGTAGCAAACAGTTAAAATCTAGAACCCTTTGTAGTATATGTCTAGAACTCCCTGGGCACTCATACTTTAATATTACCAATCACACGTTCACATCAAACAACTATTGATTGAGTTGCTGCTTGTTTGTCTTCCCCATCATACTTTCATTTTCCAGGACAGCAGGGGTCCATCTGACTTATTCCCAGATATGCCCTCATGGCCAAGGACCACGCCTGACACAGGTAGGAGCTCAGGAAAGCTTGCGTGGGAGAAGGAGTTGCTAATGCAGTGGGTGAGAGATGAAAGAGAAAAACTAGGGTTTGATGTTGAATCAGGACACCCTCCTGCTAACAGTATGGGTTGAATGGACAAAGCAGACTGGGCAGATCAGAGGAGGCAGAGGAGCCTAGAGTCACAGAGCCAAACCGCTGGGCTCCAGTTGGGGTGTGTGGGATAGATAATGTTTGAAATGCTTTTCCCTTAGAGTTTACTTTGGTATTAGTATAGTTACACTGAGTTACTTCTGATTAGTATGTGCAAGTATTTTTTTTTTTTTAATCTTCTTGCCTTCAGTCTTAGGATGTTTCTCATATCGATGCTGTCTCATTTTCAATGCCTTTGTGGACACTGACCCTCAGAAGTCCGAGGAAAGTCTTGATACAATCCTGTCTATCACAGAGTGAGTTTGGGGAAGACAGGGGCTGTCTCCTTTATTTTGGATCCACTCCTGCCTCCCAGAGCGGCTCACTCAGTGTTTTTGCTTCAGAATCTACCAGAGTGGAGCTGCCTCCCATCTCTCAACAAGGCAGGAATTTCATTGTTGGTTAACAGTGAAGTAAAAGTCCCAGGACACCAAGACAGAGAGATGAGCCACATCTTCCCCTTTCCCTTGACTGCATACAAATCAGGATGTGAGGTATCACCTCCTCCGCTTCTGGTCTCTGCCTCCTTGTGCTTTTCTTCAATTGTCCATTCATAGCTGTCCTTAGAGGGAAATGTTCTGTCCCCTTTTATTATTTCACTCAGGACAGAAATGAAATACCCGAATGAACTGAATTACTGTTCTTTTTTGCCTTATTTGAAACACGGGTGAACCAACTTTTTCCCAATTCTGCCTAGAAATAAAAATGCCAAGTGTAATTTTCAAGCAGGAAATTTTGACAGTTTAAAGTACATAATTATTATAAGAAAGCATAATTATAAGAAAGAACATTTCAACAAAGGACACGGACACACTGCTTAAGTCTTATGTCTTACTACAGATGGACAAGCCTTTACTGGAAGAGCTGCATGGGCCCTGCTATAGCTCCCTTAGGAAACGCATTACAGAATAGTAGCAGAAGGTCTCGTGATCGTGCTGGGGGAGACACTCTCTGACAGCTTCCCGTGGGCTTCAGTGAAACTTGACACACCATAGGTGACAATGGATGATTGTTTCTCCTCCTGGGTCCTACTCTTCCCATTTCTCTTGGTTACAGCAGGTCCATTTACTAGACGGATGGACCATACGCCTCTGTAAGGTCACTAGCAGCACCCACCATAACTAAAAACAAATTCCCCGTCCACTGCCACGTTCCTCATGCATTAACATACAACTCTACACTCGATGCAACCCATCAACATATAACAAGGAGCTCTGAAGCCATGGCGCTTATTTATGAAATCCTGACTTAGGACCTGTCTAGGATGGAGAAAAAAAAAAATAGCACCATTTGACGTCAAATTTTCTTTGCCCTTTCACCTTCTTTTAATGAGGGATTTTTTTTTAAAGATTTTATTTTTATTTATTTGACCGAGAGAGAGATCACAAGTAGACAGAGAGGCAGGCAGAGAGAGCAGGCTCCCTGCTGAGCAGAGAGCCCGATGCAGGCCTCAATCCCAGGACCCTGAGATCATGACCTGAGCCGAAGGCAGAGGCTTAACCCACTGAGCCACCCAGGCGCCCTGAAGGATGGTTTTTATTTAGGTCTTTCTTCGTGACTAAGCCAGAGAGGTTTTGCTGATTCTCTGGTTCTCCACTGGCCCTCTCATTAATGAATTAAGTAAAACTTTGGTGAGTGTTCACTGGGTTACTTGCATGAAATTTTCAATATCTTCTGAAAATATTCTTTGCCACCTGTGGAAGGAGGAGTGCGGGTGTCACAGAAGTCCTAAGTCCTGCCTTCCTGGCCTGGAGTCCGAGGAGAGGAATTTGAGGTAGGTACCTATACAGGCTTGCATTCTCCAGCTTATCCTGGGCTCTCCATCTGCAGGGAAGCCCACTCTGCAGGTAGAGAGGAACATATGTATTGTCAGTATCCTGCTCAGGCTACCTGGTTACCTAGTCATAAGAGATACCTTGTTGGTATCTTGCAACATCAGATTTTAGTGACCCAATGAAACCCCATCAGTGTTATGTCAGGAAGCAATATATCAGCCCAAGCCCAAGCCCACTCCGCAAATCATTATCCTTTCATTCCTTCACACAGTGCTCATGTTCTAGCTCCCCACCCATCATTACTATAGCACCTATAATTAGCAATATGGAGTAGTAGTAACTAATACTCATGGTGGGCCTACTCTTTCCCAGGTAGATTCTAAATACTTAATAGGGTTTGAATTATTTAATACTATAGCCACTCTGTGAGAGAGGTACCACTGATGATCACCCTCTCCATGTACACATCAAGGTATGGAAGCACTAGAAAAATCAAGTAACTTCTCCAAGATCTCATAACTCATCAAGGCAGAACTGAGATTGGAACCCCAGAGGACTCTGTGCTCTTAACCACTGCACAGTTCCTTTCACCAATTAGAAGTTGAACAAACTTGGCTTTAAAAGCTCAATCCTTGGGATGATGAAAAATTCTGGAAATGGATAGAGGTATTGGTTGTACAACATTATGAATATATTGAATACCACTGAATTATACATTTAAAAATTGTTAAAATGACACATTTTATATTGTGTACATATATTTATAAAGATTTTATTTATTTATATTAGAGAGAGAATGCACTCGAGCGGTGGGGAGGTAGAGAGGGAAGGCGAGGGAGAAGGAAAGAACCTCAAGCAGATTCCCTGCTGAGCACGGAGCCTGACACAGAGCTTGATTTTAGGACCCCGAGGTCATGGCCTGAGCTAAAACCAAGAGTCAGACACACAACAGACTGAGCCACCCAGGTGCCCCTATATTGTGTATATTTTACCACAATTAAAGAAAAGTAATTCTGCTACATAATAGCTTTGGAGCATGACTTTTTTTTTTTTTTAAGATTTTACTTATTTATTTGACAGAGAGAGAGATCACAAGTAGGCAGAGAGGCAGGCAGAGAAAGAGAGGGAAGCAGGCTCCCTGCTGAGCAGAGAGCCCGATGCGGGACTCGATCCCAGGACCCTGAGATCATGACCCGAGCTGAAGGCAAAGGCTTAACCCACTGAGCCACCCAGGCACCCCTGAAGTGTGACTTTAGGCAAGGTCCCCCTTAAGCCTAGTTTCTTATCTAAAAACTGGAGATGATAACAGGACAGATGACATAGGGTTATTGTAAGGATTAAATGGTTCCTGGCACATAGAAAGTCATGAATGACTTAGCTTTAAAAAAAAAGAGAAGACAGTAGGGATTCTTATCAGAAAGAGTAAAGGGTGTGACTTCATTGTCCGTGAAAGATGCCCTTGTGCTTTTGTGGGAAAAGCATTAGCCAATTGGCACTGAAAATCCCCATTTGGATCAGAATGGTCCTAAAGTCCTGGCTGTAAATGCACAGCATGATACTGGCCTTCCCAGCATCTGGCCTCTACCTAGAAAGAACCCACCAGTGTGACCTGAGTCTCTGGTAAAAGCATTCCCAGGGAAAGGGGAACTAAACAACTACCATTACTCCATTTATGGGGCCCGCGTTAGATGCCAGGCACTGGCTAAATCCTTTGCATAATTATTCTATTTAATCATCACAGCAACTGCCTGAGATTAACATTACCACTGCCCCTACGTTTGGAGTAAAAAGAGAAAAATAACCTAAGAATCAGAGAAGTTCAACAGCTTGCTGAAGGCCATCCAGTTATGGAAGAGTGAACTCAAGCCTTGAACCCAAGCCCACGTGTTCTAGTCTGCTCAGGCTGCTCTAACAAATGCCATAGACTGAGTGACTTCGATGACACACATTTATTTCTCATAGTTCTGGAGCCTGAGATGGACACGACCAAGGTGCTGGCAGATCCGGTGACTGGAGAAAGTCTGCTTGCTGGCTTGGAGACGGCTATCGTCTCGCTGCATCCTCACACGGTGAGAGAGAAAGGCAAGCTCTCTCCTTTCTCTTCTTCTCAAGGGCATGGATCCCATCACAAGTGCTCCACACTGATGATATAATTACCTCCCAAAGCTCTACCTAATACTGTCACACTGGGAGTTAGGGTTTCAACACCGGAATTTTGAGGGGACACATACCACCCATAACCCCGTGCAACTCCAAAATGCCCACAGCATTCCACCTGGACATTCAGACACCAAGAATGTGACCTATTTGAAGCAATATTAACTAGTATTCCAAACATGGAACAAAAACAAATCATGGTACAGGAGGAGGAGAGAGTTGTCTTTTGACCTCAAAGCAAAGAGAGACTAGTAGAGCCATCAGCCCTTTGTGTAAGCCTCCCTAGAAAAGGGCTTCCTCCAAAATCCTCTCTCCCAACCTGCCCCTTACAACACAGCCCAAAGACTTCTGTCTGGGGGTTATAAAGACATTTCTCAGTAGAAACCAAAAAGAAGAGATGGGAATCCAGGACCTGCCTGGAGCCCCTTCCCAGTGCAATTGTGCCAGTGGGAGAGAGCCCTAGACAGAGCAGGAGAGGAGGAGGGGGCTACTGGCATGGTATACAGGGAAAATACACATGTCGTCCCTGTTTGTAAAGGGTGCATTCTTCTTGGTGCCATTCACCCTGAGGACCCATGAAAATGTGGAGCTGTGTATTGGGAGTGAGTCTTCAAAACACTGTGTTAGTGAGGAGGAGGCAGAGGAGGACGTAAATTAGAATGTTTATGGTTACAAGCAACAGAATTCCAGTTCCGTCTTTTAACAAAATTTATTTATTGATTTATTGATTTATTGATTTTGCATCATCAAGGGAAGGTTGAAGGATCAAACTTGAAAAATTGATTAACAGGACCAAATGTCTCCAAAGGGCTAAGCAAAAGGAAACACAGCTATCATTGTGGGAGACTACTACCATCACTCTTCATATGCCTCAATTGACATTCCGTGTCCTAGGAAGGTCATAACTTTCGTTCATTATACCCAAATCCTCGAGGCTGAGATGTGAGTAGAGGCAACATTTAGATCTTCAGGCTCCTGTAGTTTGAGGAAAAGCATTGCTTTCCACCAAGATCTTACACATGGGGAATGGCTTCCAAATAGGAAGGCAAGTAGATGCTGGACAGCGTCTTTCTCCCACAATCCCCGCAGAAAAAAGTCCAGCATTACAATGGCAATGACATGTATTGGCCTAGACCTCTTATGACTTTTCAGGCCAGTTTTGCTATTTACCATAGGTATTCAAGATGAAAGTGTGAAATTTTGAGTTTATCAATGAAATCTTTTTGTGCAAATATGTGAGTCTTACCTAGAAATCGTACCCAGACCAAAGACAACTATGTTTCAAGTCAGGACCTACTCTCCATGGAATTATTCTTAAATAGGAGCGAGAAGACAAGACAATGCCAAAGAGAGAGGTTACATTCTATGTATCAGTGGATCATTGCCTAGTATGAAAATAGGAGGAAGCCCAGAAAGTAGATCTAAATAGGTAAAATTTGCGGGTGATTATCAGGTCACCAGAAACCCTGAACATGAATGGAATATCCTGAAAGTAAAATAATTTAGGACAAAAGCCTTGAGTTTGCTTATGAATCTTCCTGTTTCCCACGGTAAACTGGAATTCTCACTTTAGTCATTGTTACATTTACATCTTTATATTACATTTCGTAATATGGTAAATAAGTTTTGTGATAAACAAGGACAGAATGTCTTATCACCCTAGCCACAGTGTACCTTACACTGTTATCCTAGGCAAACATTATTCCTGTAGTTTGAGACTGCCAGTGATCTGCTGAAATATTTGGTTTGCACCATGAGGCTCGGCAAGGATTTTGTTTCACCTTACTCCAGAGGGACTGTGCTCACAGGCTGTGTGGATAAAACCTCAAAAGAAATTTTAATAGAAAAATTGCTTTTCTATGGGAGAGGGCCACTGAGTGGTAATACCCATTCTAACTCCTGTCTTATTTTCTTTAGTTTCATCCATTTCTTCCTCCCTTAGAACACTGTAGCCATGCTTATTTTCTTTGTCAAACATTATTTTCCTTGTTCCTCACTGAGCTCTTCCCTAGAGTATGTATTTGTCAGGAATTCATTCTGTTGCAAAAGACAGAGAGCCAACCTGAAATAGTTAAAGGAAATGTTTTGGCTCATCCAATTTGGAAATCAATCTGAATGGGGGATCTGTAGGTGTAGCTAAATCAAGGAGTTCAAACTATGTTATCAGACACTGGTTTTCATCATGATTCTGCTCCATTTTCCTCTATCCAGGCTTCATTGTTGGTGGGCTTTTGGTGGGCTCTAGAAGGTTCCCCATTTTCCCATAGCCTTAGCAATTCTTCCACCATTAGGAACCATGACTGGCTCTTCTTGGGTCAGGAGCCTACCCTTGAACCAACCTCTGGAGCCAAGGTTATAAGTGGATTGGCCAGCCTGGGTCACATGACTACCCCCCACCCCCGGTGGGGAGGTGGGATCTCTTGAATGGCAAAATCCCCTAAAAAGTAATATTGGTAGCAGGCAGAAGAGTATTCAAATTCAGACTACAAACATATTAAGATCTCTCTATTTTTAGCCTTCAAATTAGTTTCTAATCTTTCGTCCCTCCTTTTGATTTTTATTTCTTTTTTTAAATTTTTTATTAACATATAATGTATTATTAGCCCCAGGGGTATAGGTCTGTGAATTGTTAGGCTTACACACTTCACAGCACTCACCATAGCACACACCCTTCCCAATGTCCATAACCCAACCACCCTCTCCCTAAACCCCTCCCCCAGGCAACCTTCAGTTTGTTTTGTGAGATTAAGAGTCTCTTATGCTTTGTCTCCCTCCTGATCCCACCTTGTTTCATTTTTTTCCTTACCTCCCCCCAGAACCCCTAATGTTGCCTCTCAAATTCCTCATTTCAGGGAGATCATATGAAAATTGTCTTTCTCTGATGGACTTATTTCACTCAACATAATACCTCCTAGTTCCATCCATGTCATTGCAAATGGCAAGATTTCATTTCTTTTGATGGCTGCATAGTATTCCATTGTATATATATACCACATCTTCTTTATCCATTCATCTGTTGATGGACATCTAGGTTCTTTCCATAGTTTGGTTATTGTGGATCCTGCTGCTATAAACATGCCCCTTCAGATTCCTACGTTTGTATCTTTAGGGTAAATACCCAGTAGTGCATTTGCTGGGTCATAGGGTAGCCCTGTTTTCAACTTTTTGAGGAACCTCCATGCTGTTTTCCAGAGTGCTTGTATCAGCTTGCATTTCTACCAACAGTGTAGGAAGGTTCCCCTTTCCCCGCATCCTTGCCAGCATCTGTCATTTCCGGTTAATTTCAACCATTCTGACTGGTGTGAGGTGCTATCTCGTTGTGGTTTTGATTTGTATTTCCCTGATACCGAGTGATGTGGAGCACTTTTTCATGTGTCTGTTGGACATCTGGATGTCTTCTTTGCAGAAATGTCTGTTCATGTCCTCTGCCCATCTCTTGATTGGATTATTTGTTCTTTGGGTGTTGAGTTTGCTAAGCTATTTATAGATTTTTGATACTAGCCCTTTATCTGATATGTCATTTGCAAATATCTTCTCCCATTCATTCAGTTGTCTTTTGGTTTTGTTGACTGTTTCCTTTGCTGTGCAAAAGCTTTTGATCTTGATGAAGTCCCTATAGTTCTTTTCGCCCTTGCTTCCCTTGCCTTTGGCGATGTTTCTAGGAAGAAGTTGCTGCAGCTGAGGTCGAAGAGGTTGTTGCCTGTGTTCTCCTCAAGGATTTTGATGGATTCCTTTCTCACATTGAGGTCTTTCATCCATTTTGAGTCTATTTTTGTTTGTGATGTAAGGAAATAATTTCATTCATCCAGTTTCATTCTTCTGCATGTGGCTGTCCAGTTTTCCCAACATCATTTGTTGAAGATACTATCTTTTTTCCATTGGACATTCTTTCCTGCTTTATCGAAGATTAGTTGACCATAGAGTTAACAGTCTATTTCTGGGCTCTCCATTCATTCCATTGATCTATGTGTCTGTTTTTGTGCCAGTACCATAGTGTCTTAATGATTACAGCTTTGTAATAGTTGTATTTCTTTGGTATTGGTTGTGATCTCTCTTCTTTCATTCATAATTTTATTCATTTGGGTCCTTTCTCTTTTCTTTTTGATAAGTCTGGACAGGGGTTTATCAATCCTATTAATTCTTTCAAAGAACCAGCTCCTAATTTTGTTGATTTGTTCTACTGTTCTTTTGGTTTCTATTTCATTGATTTCTGCTCTGATCTTTATTATTTCTCTTCTCCTGCTGGGTTTAGGCTTTCTTTGCTGTTCTTTCTTCAGCTCCTTTAGGTGTAACCTAACCCTTTAGGTTGTGTACTTGAGACATTTCTTGTTTCTTGAGAAAGGCTTGTATCGCTATATATTTTCCTGTCATGACTGCCTTTGCTGTGTCCCACAGATTTTGAACAGTTGTGCTTTTATTATCATTTATTTCCATGAAATTTTTTAATTATTCTTTAATTTCCTGGTTGATCCAGTCATTCTTTAGTAGGATACTCTTTAGCCTCCATGTATTTGAGTTCTTTCCAACTTTTCTTTTGTTTTTTTTGTTTGTTTGTTTGTTTTATTTGACAGAGAGAGATCACAAGTAGGCAGAGAGAGAGAGAGAAGGAAGCAGGCTCCCTGCTGAGCAGAGAGCCCGATGCGGGACTCGATCCCAGGACCCTGAGATCATGACCTGAGCCAAAGGCAGCAGCTTAACCCACTGAGCCACCCAGGTGCCCCCAACTTTCCTTTTGTGATTGAGTTCTAGCTTCAGAGAATTGTGGTCTGACAATATGCAGGAATGATCCCAACCTTTTGGTACTGATTGAAACCTGATTCGTGATCCAATGTCCAATGGAAAAATCTATTCTGGAGAATGTTCCATGTGCACTAGAGAAGAATGTCTATTCTGTTGTTTTGGGATGGAATGTTCTGATTATATCTGTGATGTCCATCTGGTCGAGTGTGTCATTTAAGGCCTTTATTTCCTTGTTGATCTTTTGCTTGGAGGATGGGAATGAAGATGGCAGCCTCCCAGTCTCTGGCCAGAGGAGCCAAGAGCTCAGGGCCCCCCCGCTCAGTGCACCCTTGGAGAAAAGCACTCAATCACTCACATCTCCCTGAACTCCGGCCATGCTCTGAGCTCACCTGGCCTGTGACCGAGCATTTCTGTGTCTGGCACACAGCCCTGTTTGGAATCTCCAAACCCAGCAGATTCTTGCCGCTCTGCTCTTCCAGTGGCCCCGGATCTGCCACTTGTGGGGTCCCTGCTCAAGGAGCAGTGGTCTGATTGTGCTTCAGATCACAGTTTAAGGTAATCCTGAGCTGAGAGCTCACTCCTCAGCTCTGTCTCTGTAGCCAGCTTCCCCGCTCCAATACCTGCGAGCTCTGCTACACTCAGAGACCCTCATCCTGTCCTTCGAGGGCTCCACCCCCACTTAGCCTCTGGAGCGATGTCTCTCAGTGGAGCAGACTTTTAAAAGTTCAGATTTTGTGCTCTGTTGCTCCACCACTTGCCAGGAGCTGGCCCCTCCCCCAATGGTCTATCTTCCTGTCGCTTTGGATTCACTTCTCCGCACATCCTACTTCAGAAAGTGGTCAGTTTTCTGTTCCTAGAATTGCTGTTCTTCTTCTCTTTGATTGCCTATTGAGTTTGTAGGTGTTCAGAATGGTTTGGCGACTATCCAGCTGAACTCCTGAGACCTGATGTCATCTCGGTCCACTACACTTCTGCCATCTTGACTCCTCCCTGATTTTTATTTTGTGATGTGGAATTCTGAGCTAGGAATTGAACTGAGACTCAGAAACACCCATCCAGTCCTGCCATGGTCATCCCCAAGCCTGAGATCCTGGAGGGAAATACTGGGTTCCAAGACAAATGGGTAGAGAAGCACTTTATTTTGAGCCACTCCAGAGCAGGTGTCCTAACCCCTGAGTGGCCCACTATGTGTGACCTGGACTAAGGAATTTCATTGGGCAGGAGATGGCACCACTCCACAGAGCTGTATGCATGGAATTATTGTTCTTCAGAATTACACTATCCAGAAGAGCATTCCAAAACATGATCTTTACCACCAGTATAATGAAACTGATGCAATTTAATGTTCCATTCAAATAATACAGTAAGGTTTATTTGTAGGCATTTATCAGTCCCTTATGTAATAAAGAAATTCTATTTTCTCTGGATGTTTTCCAGATTCCTCCCTCTTACCCTATGTGTATTGTAAAGATCACCCACTTTCCTTTTCCAGTACTGAGAAAATATAGAAAAGGAAGAAATAAAGAGGAGTGGGTGAAGTTTTGTATGCAATTTGAGTGTGATGCTGTGGGACCAGGTATTACCAGTACCTTGTATCCTGCCCTTGAGTAGAAGAGCAGGATTGGGAGGATGAAATATTTTTACCAAGAGTTCTGTTGTTGAAGCACCTGTTTGTTCATCATGCTGGTCAAATTGTGGGCATATTGAAGGCTTCCCTCTGCCATTAACTGTTTCTGGTTTCTTATGGTAAACCAGGGACAACAGTACTGAGTAAACATGGTCAGGGCATGGGGGTGCTTTGTGTGTAATACTTGTCTTTCTTGTTTTCTGAGAAACTGTAGGTATTGTGCTAAAAATGAAATATGTTTGGGGGCACCTGGTTGGCTCAGTAGGTACAGTATGTCACTCTTGATCTTGGGCTTGTGAGTTCAAGCCCCATGTTGGGCAAGGAGCTTACTTTTTTAAAAAAGAAAGAAAAGACATATGTTTGAATGCTTATTGATCCTTTCAGGTAACAATCTCTGCTGGTTTAAAACAGGGTCTCCCCAATGAACATGCAGTGGAATGCAAGACTCTGTGCCCCTCCTTCTTTTGTCCTCAGAATCTGGGTTCCTAAGGGCTGGTGTATTTGCCCAGCACCAAGGATACAACATTGTCTCTTACTCTCTGGCCTCCTTTGGATTTCTCATCCTCACTTTAGCCCCAGCCCAAGGCTGTCCACCAAGTGGCCTCTGCTGCCTTAGACCTCCACATGCCCCCAAGGACACCCTGACACTTCATTCTTAGCTCTTTTCCCTGTTGTCCCAGAAGGCTCAGTGACTTTTCCAGACCTCCCCACTCCCACCCAGACCCAAGGGACTCGAAATAAGAGTGGTGGGAAGTTTTCAGTCTTCCTCTGGCTAAATAGACGACCTTATGGTATAATTCCCTCCCAGGTAACCCCAACACAGTGGAAGCCCTCCTAGGCGGAGCCAGTTAGGAGCTTCCTTGATCCAGGACTGTCAGACTCTCTGGGTCTGTATCCAGTACTTTCTCCCCATACTTCATGGAGTTTTCATCAGAACAGAAAGTGGCCCCCACACTAGGTTTCTAAGGGCTAGTGTATTTGCCCAGCACTACTTCACCTGATGTCTCCAGCTCCCTCCCATTGTCTTCAAAGAGCTCTTTCCCCCTTCTTCCTCCTAGAGTAGGGGTTCTCAAACAGGGGTGTGCATCTCCTGGAGGGTTCAGTACAATACAAGTTGCTGGGCCTACACCCAGAATTTCTGATTCAGAGGATGTGGTCAGTAGAATACAGGTCCCTAATAATGATCATGGTACATGAATCCCCAGAACCTGTGACTATGTGACCTCATATGGCAAAAGGAACTTTACAGATGCAATTAAGTTAAAGATCTTGAGATAAAGGAGATTATTTTGGATTATGTGTAGGTCCAGTGCCATCACAGGGGTCCTTATAAAAAAAAAGGAAGCAGAGTTAGAGAAGAGGAAATCACAGAAGCAGAGGTTGGAGTGATGCAGCCACAGGGTAAGGAATACAGGAGGCCTTTGGAAGCAGGAAAAAGCAACAGATGAATTCTCCCCAGGGCCCCTAGAAAGGAACGCAGTCCCACCAACAACTTGATTTGAGCCCATTTCAGAATTCCGACTTCCAGAACTGTGAAATAATAAATGCATTTTTTTTAACTCCTAAGTTTTTCATAATTTGTTACAGGAGCCATAGGAACTTAAAATACAATTGCGTTGGCTCCTGAGAATCTGCATTTCTAATCAGGTGATGCTGATGCTGCGGTGTAGGGATCATTTTGAGAACCATTGACTTAGAGCAAAACACATAATCCTCAGTCCTCCTCCAAATTCTGGTTACACAAACCTTTTGCTCTCTCAAGATCTGAAGTATGCAGATGAAAGCTTTGACCTTGACAACTCTTATCTCCAAAAAGTATCTATTTTGGAAATCAGTGGTTAAACCCTGAATATTTTTTTTCTTTTCTTTCTCTTCTGCCATAAAGCAATGATGGAGAACTAGAGAACTACCAGCATTTGGCATGACTAGCCATTAAAACTTTGTCATATTAATAACTTCACAGCTATTTATCTCACCACCTTATTATTTATTATTTGGTCGGGGAGGAGGGACCACAGAACATCATCAGCTTATTTTTCTTCTAAAATCTCCAGAAGGTTGGAAAATACAAAAAGAAACTACACATCTTAGAAAGGAAATGGGACAAGAGGCTTGCAGTGTCTGGACCTCATCTTCCCTCACATCAAGCTGCTGTTTTTTCTAGCTCCTTTTATGTGCCCTGTTCATGAGCTCCTCTCCTTTTCCTCCCACAGGGGAACTTGACCCCGCCTCTCTTGGTACCTGGCCTCGATCCCTTCGGCTGGCTTCTCCAGGTAATGATGTTGGCTTTTCCATCCTGGGATGTTCAGATGCAGGTGATAGCGGTGGTTACTGTGAACACCAAACCAGCCACTCACATGCCCTGGGTCTGTCAAAAGGCCTGTGGGGCCCTGCTTGTGGGGGAGACCCCATCCTACCATCTCCAGGGCTCCAGGTAGAGGAAGAGAGAGGAAGTGCACGGAGCACTGATGACATACAGGAATCACTACCTTGTATGCACAGTAGGTTCAGCAAGCTATCAGTTCCCAGCGGGAAAAACTATCTGACTGTGGTCCTAGTTCCTCCTCCTTTTGCCCCTTCCCTACCTCCTTTTTCCCATCATCTCTTTCTCTTTCTCTTCTTCTGGCAGGCAGCAGAGTACAACCTGGGTTTCCATTCTAACCACCTTTTGCTAGCAACAATGAACTAGCAACTTACCGTCTCTGATCTTTAATTCCTTTACCTGTTAAGTTAGGGTGGAGATACCTACCTTGGTTCTCTAAGGAGAACTAGATGAGAGGATATCTGAAATGTATCCGTGCAGAGCAGGGTACCACCTTTCATGGTGGTCATCTCCAGCCACCAGCCTTCTCACCACTAAGTCCTATTCAACCAACAGAATTCACAGGGAATGCAAGGTAGGAAACCACAACTTTAATGGGAAGTTCAAGTTGCCCTTATGTTCCAAGAATAACACTTCCCGCATATTTGCCCATGTGCCTTATTCTTCAGTTAGGCCTTCTTAGCGCTCTGGGCATGCCCCCTCCAAAGCCACACAGTTTTTTGCTAAAATAATCAAATACACCAGTAGGACTAAAGGAAACCAAGCAGAGCAAGGAATAAGCCATTGCCCCTGGCGCATAAAAGGCAAAGGGGCTCTTAGCAGACACAGCATGTCGGATGTCCAGGAGCACAGGGGACATATCTGCATTGGCCTTCGTGTTGATGAGCTTAAGATAGTTGCGTTGCTGAAGGATATAGTCCTGGCCGTAGTCCTCCTGCACATCGGAGGTAAGGTGGTCCAGGATGTCCTTCTCATGCTTGCTCCACACTTCACTGGTGCCTGCGATATCTGTGATGTGAGAAGAAGGGAGGCTCAGATCCTGGGGACGCCAGATCGGGCATGTCTGACCCCTACCGGGGAAGCAGGCCCTTGTGATTGGCTTCTGTTGGGAAAGATGGGAGTTCCCAAACACCTTTTTTTTTTTTAATGTACTTTAAATGGTATTTAATATATTTTTTCAACATGCATACAGAAACGATCACACATGACTGGGTTTCCACAAACTGAAGAGCCCAGGCAACCAGCAGCAGAACAAGAAGGCAAACCAACCGTGACTCACAGGCCCCTTCCCAAAAGCCACTGTCCCAGTTAACAGAATAGAGCAGTTTTACCTGGATTTGGACATTATGTAAATGGAATCATACAGTACACTGTGAGAGTCCTCTGTGTACTGTGTGGTCATTCCCTTCATTAGAGTTTCCATTGTGCAAACGTGCCATAAATTATCTGTCCACTAGACTATGATGGGTCTTTGGGTTGTTTCCAATTTGGGATCCTTACAAATAGTGCTGCCACAAACATTCTATGACGTCCATGTTCATGATTATCACAAACAATATAAAATGTAACATATACAATATGACATATATAAGCCATATATGCACATATAGGTGTACCCATATATCCATCTCTATATAATCTTTAATCTAGAACTCGCACCTACTTCCATGTATAAAATTAAATATACGATGTTGACTATCATCTTAGCTATCTAATAAAGATAATTTTGAAGAATATATAATAAGTACACCTTTAAATATACATTTAAATTTTAACATATAAGTTATATGTGATTAAATATTTAAGCATTTAATGTAGAAGCAATGGTTGCCTATCATGTATAATTTAATTGTATATACATTTACCTTAAAATATAGTAGCAATGCCTATGAATAAACAAAGTAGATAAGGGCACATACATGTTTGTAAAATTAATCTCCTCTCAGGTATTTTACAGTTTTGTGGGTGCTTCTATATTCCCTCCTTGTTCATACAAACATATACACACGTAGAAAGCTTTGGCTTAATTTTATATTACCAGGAACAAACAGAAACCAAACTAGACATGTTTTCCAAAGATTTGATTGTTTGCTTAGGAATAAATCACAGACCTGCCTCTGATAGTCACTGGCTACAGATTTAAACCAGAGCAGCAGAAGTTCCTGCTGAACAGCTTTGAGACAACCAATTCTCTATCACAGGATTTTGCAGTCCTTCCTAAGTTTCAGCAGTTCGGGGATGCTGCCGTAAATACCCCTGCACAATACATCCTTTTGTATTTCACTGTTGTTAGGTGTGCGACAGCCCCAATGTGATTAGCTAATCAAAAGGTACTTGCATTTTGGATTTCAACACCTACTGCCAGATTACTTTACAGAAAGTTGGCAGTACCCCAGGCTCCCTCCAGCAAAGTGTGTGATTGCTCTGGGACTGCTGTGGGATGAGCTTTGGTTTACCAGCTTGGGTGACTCAAGGATATCAGGTCTGTGGGGGAGCTTGGGTGTGAAATGTAAACCAGTGACATCCAATTATACTCAACAGAAATGCAAACAGATTTCAATTTCTCGGTTCTATCCATGAAGGCAGAAGACCACATTACATTAAAGAAACGGTTACCCTGACAATTACTCTAAAGACTTCTGGGTCTTGAACAACATGTTGTGTGAACTGTCATTCCTCCGGCTAACTCTTCCCCAGTCTCTGCTTTCCCAGGCTGAGGGATTCCTTTCCTCTCTATTTCCTCCTTCTCTAAACACCTCATGGACTTTGTAACCGCTTCTGTAGGTACTCTGTGCAGAGTCCCCAAAGCTCTCTTTCTTGATGACAAAGCCACCAGACTTTTGTCAACCTTCGTCTGCCACTTTTGACACCCACAAACCCACGCCCTGCTACTCTGGGGCCACACACAACGACATTCTGAGGGTGACCTGGATCTAACTCTCATCTCCGACTTGTACCACCTCTGTGGCTCTTAACTTCTGTGAGCCTCAGTTTTCTTCCTACCTGCCCTCCCCACTCCTGGCTGAGATGTGTGGGACATTCCTCCAGGAAGATCCCAACTCTCTTCGTGTTAATGCCTTACTAGAAGGAAAAACAACCTGAAATTGATAATGGCAAGACCTCCAGTATCTTGGAGGTCCTCTTTAGCATAGGAAAATCCTTATGAAACCTCCCTTTTCCTTACCTCCCCCAACTCCCGAGCATACTGTCCGTCACCCCTCACAAACCCAGTGCAACAGCTCTTTCTGCCCACAGGTCCTATCTTTGTGCTTTAATGAAAACACGGTTTTTGCCTCAGAGACAGCTTAAGAATTCTTTCTTGGCCATCGGCTCCAGACCCCAACCCACCAAATTTCATCTATATTCCAAAACCACACCCAAAGGACCCTCAGCACTCCTTTCAGGTGAACATTGAGGGGCTCTTGGGCTTAGACACCTACTCGTTCTGAAGCCTCCAGGCTGGATGACAGAGACTTTAACTCCCCATTTGGAAAGCTCTTGTCTCATGACTGCTGAGAACATGGTCAGAGCCGCCTTGGATGCGCTATAGGCTGCCAGCTTTTCCATTGGGACCCCTCCTATGGGAATAATGAGAGAAAAAAAAATCAGGTCTGATGTTTTCATTTATTCATCCACTGAGTGGGTTTTTTGGGTTTTTTTGTTTGTTTGTTTTGTCTTTAGATTTTATTTATTTATTTATTTGACAGAGAGCGTGAGGGCACAAGCAGGGGGTATGGCAGGCTGAGGGAGAGGGAGAAGCAGGCTCCCTGCCAAACAAGGAGCCTGATAAGGGGATTGATCCCAGGACCCTGGGATCTGAGCTGAAGGCAGACACTTAACCGACCGAGCCACTCAGGCGCCCCAATCCTTTAAGTGTTTAAACAGGACCTACTGCATGCCAGGAGCTGGTATCAGTGGTGACTAAGGCAGGTAAAGGGCAGGCAAGAGCCCTCTGCACCCAGGTTAGTGCCTACGTGCCATGGGTTACAACCATTGCCTGGCGTCCCTTGCTTCTGCCTTCCACGGCAGCTCCATCACAGCTGGTCCAAAGACAAACCAAGGTCAGTCTAAGCTAAATGTGAATCAGGTGAGATAGAGTGTGCCTCAGCCTCTGATCTTCCGGTTTGGCCAACCACTGTACTAAGGTTCTGGGTGGACCTATCTGGAGGAGGGGGCACAGGTCAGCCAATTCCAGCACCCGTAGTTGAACAGATTGGCTCGAATACTTGTCAAAACAAGGAGTAAGGCACACCATAGGGAACCATGGGGGCATCTCTGTACGAGGGAGTAGGAAGGGTCTTATTCTAGGAGGGCGAGCTGGGGCTGGGAGTGGGGGTACTGGACCACACTTAGCTTAGAAGCCAGGAGAAGCTGAAGGAAACTAATACAATGTTACATGTCAACTCTATCCCAGTAAAACTTGTTGGGGGGGACATGGGTAGAGCATAGGCATTAAAGAAGAGAGACCTAGAATAATTCAATTATCTCCCTTATTTTTAAATGACTATAAATGATTTTTAAATGATTATAAAAATGTTGGTTGGGCTTATATAATTTTGTTTGGGGAAATGCTCCTCCTTACCTCCCTGTTTTTGTAGGAAGATGATCGATTCCTGGATCTTTCGCACTGAGAGGGGCAGATGGGCCAATCCCAGTGCTCCATTTCCTGGAGCAGCCCATCAGGGTGGGGCTGAGCGCGTGACCTCAGGCCAGCCAGAGTCCCGGTGATGGCGGAAGGGAGATGACTTTATGGTTTATTCCTGGCTATGTAAGTATGGTAATGGTGGAAAACCGGAACTTCCAGGGGTCATTTCTGCTACCCCATTGGAGAAGGGAAGTGGAGGAAAGTGGAAGAGCAAGAAAGGCAGAGCAAAGATTGTACGCGGGGGTTTGCGAAGGGAAGCAGGAGTGGAGGTGTGGGGAGAGCTATGATGATCCCATCGTAAGACTCAGTTCCGGTCGGGGCGCCTGGGTGGCTCAGTCCTTAAGCATCTGCCTTCAGCTCAGGTCATGATCCTGGGATCCCGGGATCCGGGATTGAGCCCCACATGGGGCTCCCTGCTTGGCGGGGAGCCTGCTTCTCCTCTCCCTCTCCCATAGCTTGTGTTCCCTCTCCTGCTGTGTTCCTGTCAAATAAATAAAATCTCTTAAAAAAAAAAAAAAAAGACTTAGTTCCAGTCAGTCGGTGATCTAATAAATTCCTTTTCTATCTTCTGTTTCAGTAGCTTGAGGTTTGATCCAGTCACTTAAGAGTCCTCGGGCTTCACTGATGAAATTTCAATATACCCTCTGGCATAAAACATTAAATTGGGGGGAGTAGGGGAGAACCCAAAACAAACAAACCAACAAACCAATACAGTGTTTCCTATATTGCCTCCAATAACCAGCTGATTCTTTTTTAAGTAGGCTCCACACCCAACCTGGCGCCCAACTCAGGGCTTGAACTCACACTCCTGAGATCAAGAGCTTGACCCTTAATTGACTGAGCCACCCAAGCACCCCAGCTGATTGTCTTTAAAGTTTTAGTTTCACAAAATGTTAAGAGTTCCAAACCCAGCTTGTGTTCCCTCTGGTGAGAAAGACCTAAGAAGTTAAAGCAGCTTGTTCTAATTTTCAGCCTAGTTTGCAGAATCCCGCCATTCTCACTTCTCCACGATTTTTACAGATGAGGGGAGCTTGGCTGGCTGCCATGTCGGTTAGCAGAAGGCCATGTTGAAGAGCTCATTTTGGAGCCAGTCTTCCTAGGTTCAAATTCCAGAAGAGTGCCTGGTACAGTCAGCCTCCGCGCCCCCCCCCCCCCCCCCCCGTAAGAGCTTTCTCACATTAAGGCTACTTACGGTTTTCAGATAGCCTTTCTCAGTAGCCCAAACGGCTCCATATGTTTGGTGTTTCTTAGAGAACCAAGTGCACCTGTTTCAGACTCTCCCAGCGGAACTTGATGGATTTCTAGGACCCGCCCTAGATCTACTGAATCTGAATTTGCAGTTTAAACCAATCCAAGCGATTCTTTGGAATGCTAAGCCTTGAGCCATTACATTACGGCTTGGGTCACATATTTCTGAACACGTGCTTGCATAGTGACCTACAGCATTATGGATGATACGACAGGTGGTAAGAATTTATCATATTTCAGATAATCAGTCTAAACAAAAAACATGCTTTGGACCAAACATTTAAGACACATTTGTCTTTTGTATGATCTTGAACCCTGTGCAACTGGCATTATTAGACCATTTCCGACCTACAGAATGGGCATTCTGTAAGGTTCAACCTCATAGATTCAACCTTGCTGTTACCATTTCCTAGTAATGTCTAAGATTCCTGGGGGCATGAGATGAAGGAAGTGCAGACGTCCACGTCTCACTGACCACGAGCCTCACAGGGTCTCAGAGCATGCTCCCTTCCTGGCCCTTTGCACTCCCTCATTGCCTGTCCTGTTAGATTTGTAATTTCTGCTTTTGCTCCATTCAGGTTAAGATTCTATTGCCAGAAGGCAGCAAGGGACGAGGTTGCCAAGAACTTGGTAAGTTTCTTTCTATTTCTAGGGGAAAACTTGACTTCCAAAATAGAGGGCTTATCTATGGGGACGTGGGAGAACTGGTAAGGAACGCACAACCCTTTGTAAATGTTTGGGCTATAGCTTTAATGACCATCCAGAGTACTGATGTAATTCCATGAAGTTCTGTGTCCTGACTGTGTTAGTAGTTACAGGAACCACACACGTAAGTGACCGCAGATACAACCAGTGAAATCTGAGAAGTTTTGTACACGGCAGCAATATCTGTTACGTGGTTCTTTAAATTTAAATTCATTCCAAGAAGGCTAAGTCTTGGAAATTTACATACTCTTCCACTAGCTGACCTTAAATAAAACCGGAATGCTCAGAGAGACGAATGTACACTTCATGCTTATTTTTAAATTTTGTTTTTTCACTCCAGACCCAAGATATATAACTCTGTAGGTACAGTAGAATCACCTTGGGGACATGAAAACACACACACACACACACACACACACACACACACACACACACAACTAATACCCAGGTCCTACCCTAGAGCGATGAAATAAAAAAATTCTGGCAGTGGGACCCGAACATCAGTATTTAAATAAAACTCTGTAGGTGGTTTCAGTGTGAGGACAGTGTTTGGAGGGTTGGGAGTCAGTGGTTCTCAACTTGGGTGAGTATCAGAATCACCTGGGGAGCTAATGAAGCACCCAGAGGTCAGGGTCCTTCAAGGAGGAAGGAGCCTGGGCTTTTGTGGCGTTCCCACATTCCCCCGGGGTAAACCTGATTTACTCCTGTGGCCCCAAATTTTGCGACCATCTATTGCAGCTAATTGTTTTAGAGCAATAGTTTTCATACTTAGTAATCAGAACTGCCTGGGGAGCTTTAAAAAAAAAAAATCTATTCCTCCCTCACATTCCCATGTGATTTAATTGGTCTGTGGTTCATCATAGGCATGGGAATGTTTAAAAAGCTCCCCCAGGTGATTCTAATGTGCAGGCAGGGTTGTTAAACACTTCTAGAGAACATTTCTGAAAATCTTCCGTGTATTTCTATCCTCTGGACATGTAAATGCTAATACCAGCTTGAGATCTGAAAAAAACCTCATCGTTTTTTTGGCTGTAGAAGGCGCATGTGATCCCAGAGGTTGGATAGAGAGCTGGCAGTGTTTACCCTTGATTTAAATCTCACAGATGTTGGGGGGAAAGATGTGTTGTGTTTTGGGAACTGGAATGAAAGAAACTTCCTAATGTTATGCTGGAAGAAGGGGAGTTTTTTTGAGCTGTATAAACCTGGATCAAAAGATACTCCTTTCAAATCAGTTGAGTGAAAGCCAGTCTCAAAAGGTTGCATACTGTAGGTTTCATTTATAGATCATTCTTGAGATAACATTATAGAGACGGGGAACAGTGTCATGGTTGTCAGGGCTGGGAATGGGGTGAGGGAGTGGCTGTGGCTATAAAGGGGTATCTTGGAGGATCCCTCTGATGGGAACTGCACACGTAAGGGACCGCAGGTCTAACCGGTGAAATCTGAGAAATTCTGTGCGCGGCAGCAATGTCTGTTACATGGCTCTTTACATTTAAAGTTAATTTAATTAATACAGGCTGTATTATCCGTTTCAGAGGTAGAATTTAGTGATGCATCGGTTGTAGACAACAGCCAGTGCTCATTCCATAGTGGGGCGGGCATCTTTACTGCCCATCCCCCCAGCCACCCCTGTTTGTTTCCTAGAGTTAAGAGTCTTGCGGTTTGTCTCCTTCTCTGCTTTTGTCTCATTTTTTTTTCCCTTTCCTTCCCCTATGTTCATCTGTTTTGTTTCTTAAATTTCACACGAGGGAAATCATATGGTCTTTGTCTTTCTCTGATTGACTTATTTCGTTTAGCATAATACCCTCTAGTTCTATCCATGCCGTTGCAAGTGGCAAGATTTCATTCTTTTTGATGACTGAGTAATATTACACACACACACACACACCCCACATGTTCTTATCCACTCCTCTGTTGATGGAAATCTGAGATCTTTCTCTGCTTGGGCTCTTGTGGACGTTACTGCTACAAACACCACGGTGCAGGTGCCCCTTTTAATCACCACGTTTGCATCCTTTGGATAACTATCTAGTAGTGCAATTGCTGGGTCATAAGATAGTTCTATGTTTAACTTTTTGAGGAAACTCTATATTGTTTTCCAGAGTGGCTGTGCCACAACACATGGTTTTGATATTCTATGGTTATGCAAGATGTTATGAGTGGAGGTGAGGTGAGGGGTAAACAGGACTTCCCTGTACAAATCCTTGCAACTTCCTGTGAATCTATGATTATTTCCAAATAAAGTTAAAATATATATATATATATATACTCCATTTTAAGACAGGCTTAACAAGGGAGAATTGCTCAGGTCCCATGTAGGTCTTTGGCTGAACAAAGGTCCATGAAGTCTCCTAAAATTTTGGTAAAAATTTGGTAAAGATTTTTTTACCAAAAAAAAAATTTTTTTTTTTTTTTTTTTTTTTTTGTAAAAAACAAACAAACTGAAAATTTAAGTTTTTGAAGTTTGGCACTGGAGGTCAAAAAGTAAGGCCTGGCTTATTTGAAATCTTAAAGGATGAGAAATCCTCCGGGACAAGCTAGAGCTTTAGAAACTTCTGCCAAGGCTGCAACCACATTTAAAGTGACAGTGTACTTCTTTCCTGATGAGGGAGCAGAAGGCAGACTGAGGACAAAACAAAATATTAAAATATACTCCTTTCACCCCACAAACCCCACAAACACCCATCCCACCCCACCTCCCTCCTGGCTGGGATATGTGGGACATTCCTCCAGGAAGATCCCAACTCTCTTAATGTTAATACCTTGCTAGAAGGAAAAACAACCTGAAATTGACAAAGGCAAGACCTCTAGTATCTTGGAGGTTGTCTTTAGCATAGGAAAATCCTTATAACACCTCCCTTTTCCTTACCTCCGCCAACTCCGAAGCATAGGATCAGCCACCCCTCACAACATCTGCCCATGGGTCCTGTCCCTGCGCTTTAATAAAACCACCTTTTTGCACCAAAGTCTTGTCTCCAGAATTCTTCCTTGGCCATCCACTCAGGACCTCACCCCACCCAACCTCACCTAAATTCCAACACTATATCATTTCTCACTCCATCCCCTGCATACCCCCATCACAGATGCGGCTAATGTAAAAACAAAACTTTGCCCTTAGCACAGTACTTGCTTAGGATATATCAAAATTGAATGTTAGGTTCCCCCACAACAGACTCAAAGTAGCCTATTCTAAATAAATACTTGGGGTGACTTACTTACCCAGTCAAGAATGGGACTTATTTTAACCAACCACGGACAGACCTATGGACTCTTTCTGATGTGGGAAACAAAAGCAGAGGAAATGTAGATAAAATTAAATGTCCTTATAAATTGCAGTGAACTCACAAATGCTTGAGGCAGGAGGAGTATAAGTTTCTTCCAGGAAATGCCTGACTGTCTTAACTGGGTCGGTCAGGAGTTTTCTGGTCAACAACAATGAGGTAATCTGTCTCCATTTCCCCCACCACCACCCCAGAAGGAAAATGAAGTCTTTTTTTTTTTTTTTAAAGAAATGTTTTATGTTGTTTTTTTTTTTTTTTTAATTTCATTTATTTATTTGACAGAGATCACAAGTAGGCAGAGAGGCAGGCAGAGGGAGAGGGGGAAGCAGGCTCCCCGCTGAGCAGAGAGCCTGATGCAGGGCTGGATCTCAGGACCCTGGGATCATGACCCGAGCCGAAGGCAGAGGCTTAATCCACTGCGCCACTCAGGCGCCCCAGGAAGATGAAGTCTTGATAAGACCCTCTGCTCTTCCCTCTCAGGGAAAGTGAATTTATCTGAAACAATCCTTTCTTCTGCTAATAATCTCCATGCCCCACCCTCCTTCCTATAAAAACCTTCCGTTTTGTACAGTTCTTCAGAGCTCTGCTTTACTTGCTGGTTGGGGTGCTGCCTGACTCATGAATCAGTGAATAAAGCCAATTAGGTCTTCGAAATTTGCTCGGTTGAATTTTTGTTATTTAATAACAAGGGGTCCCAAAGTCCCATGCCCGCAGCAGCTGTCTCATTCTCTAAGAACTTCCTAAACCAGAATTCAGATGACCTCATTTTAGGAAAATGTAAATGAGGGCTCCTAGCCAGTTTCTCCCTCCTTCAAGGTCATCTAGAGTCAACTCCAGTAACAAGGTCCATTGCCTTATTGAGCTTTCCCAAGCTGAAAATACAGACCGAGCCCATGGCTCCAAGAGAGGCAGGTTTGTTAATCTCCTTTAGGCATGATAGGCAGAAATTTGAAACTGATAGTATTTGGTTGTTCCTTGTAATCCAATAGTCCCTGGGGATGTGACAAACCATTTGAATATCAAAGTCAAAGTTTGGGACCTTGTTACTCAAAGTTGGAAACCAGGAGCAGCCCAGAAGCTGTTAGAAGGCAAATCCTCTGGTCCCACTCCCAGAGCTATTGAATCAGAAATCTGGGAGTGGGCACAGGTTTTTTTCTTATTGTGCTAAAATATAGATGACATAAAATCCACCATATAACCTTTTTAAGGTACACAATTCAGAGGCATTTCAGTATATTCACAATACCATGTGGGGCGCCTGGGTGGCTCAATGGGTTAAGCCTCTGCCTTCGGCTCAGGTCATGATCTCAGGGTCCTGGAATCAAGCCCCGCATTGGGCTCTCTGCACGGCAGGGAGTCTGCTTTCCCCTCTCTCTGCTTGCTGCTCTGCCTACTTGTGATCTCTCTCTGTGTCCAATAAATAAGTAAAAATCTTAAAGTATATATATATATATAGATAGATTATAAGATAGATATATATATCTATATAGATATAGATATAAGATATATATAGATATAAGATATAATATATATAATATGTTATATATATGTATATATAGATATTCACAACCATGTAACCATCACTTGTATCTAGCTCATTCTCATTGCTGCAAAAGAAAACCCTATAAGCATTAGGGACACAGTTGGTTAAGCATCTGGCTCTTGGTTTCAGGGGTCAGGTCGTGATCTCAGTGTCCTGACCTTAGGGTCATGAGAGCAAGCCTTGGGAGAAGCCTGAGCCAAGCCCCCAGTTCAGCCCCGCATCAGGCTCTACGCTCAGCATGGAATCTGCTTAAGTTTCTCTCTCCCTCTCCCTCTGCCCCTCCCTGCCATACTCAACCACTGGCTTGCTCTCTCTCAAATAAATAACCTTGAGGGGCAGATAGGAAGGGAGGGAGGAAAGGAAGAGAGAGGGGCTTGGGGAGGTAGAAAAGAAAGGAAGAAAACCCTAGCCACGAAGTAGCCGCTTCTTATTCCCTCTCCTCCTGCCCCCGATAAATACTAATTTTCTCTCCATCTCTCTGGACTGGCCTCTTTTGGACACTTCATATAAATAGGATCATCCAATACGTGGCTTTTTGGGTCTGGTTTCTGTCACTTACCATAATCTTTTCAAGGTTCATTCGTTTCTCTACCACATGTCAGGGCTTCATTCATTTTTATGAATTTGTAATATCCCACTATATGGATATATGACATTTTTGCTTATCATTTCATTAGTTGATGAACATTTGGGTTGTTTCTGCCTCTGTTATGAATAAGGAACGCTATAAACATCCGTGAACAGGTTTTTGTTTGCACACCTGTTTTCTGTTCTCTTGAGTGTATGTAGGAGTCGCATTGCTGGGTCATATGGTAATTCCGTGTTTAAGTTGTTAAGGAACTGCCAAGTGTTTCCATTGAGGCTGGGTCATTTTACGCTTTACTCACAGCAACTCGTGAGTGTTCCAGTGTCTGCACACCCTTGCCACAAGTGTTGTTTCCTGGGTTTTGTTCCATTTTGGGTTTTGTAGCCGTCCCAGTGGATATGAAATGCTATCTCGCTGTTTTGATTGCCTTCAGTTGTTTTTAAGAAGCCCTCCTGGTGATTCTAATGCATCTGAAATTTGAAAAAGTTGTCCAGGGACCAGTAGCATCCACTCAGAAACTAGTTGTAGAAATGCAAAATCTTCCACCAATTAAGTCTCCTCAGTTGAATTGTGCATTTTAATAAGATCCCCAGGTGATCCCACACACCTTGGTGTTTGAGAAGCACCGGTAAAGGAAACATCCCTAAGTTGTTAACACTCCCTAATCATCATTTCAATTTGCGGGAGTTGGGGTCTGTTTTTAATGCCCCGTTTATCTAGCATATTCTTGTTGGACAGTCTGGAAAAGTGAGAGGAACATAGAACTTGGAGTAAAACAGGCAAACCCAGTTTCCACCACTGACTATAGCTCATGGGCTGGGCGACCCCAGGCTAGTGTGCTTGATCTAGAGAAGGAACTAAGATCTACATCCCACCCCCATTAGAGTTCAATGACTTTAGCCATGTGCGAGCATCTAAGACAACTCAGCACAGAGAAGTTCACTCAGTCTGGTTCTACCTCCTTGCCTTGCCCTCCGCAAGCCCTGGGGATTCCGTGAGAGTTTTAGGGGAGCAAATCTCCGCTTTGGCCTCCTGTTACATCAGTGAGGCACAGAACGACCAGCTAAATGTTTTGCCAGATGATTTCCTTAAGGCACGAAGTTCAGGATTGATCCCAAAGTCAACTTCCCGGGACTAAGTAGGACTTCGCTGAAGGCTGGAACTGTGAATTCTATGGGATCGCTATAATTTATAGACTTGTAAGAATCTCTCGGGCCACTCACTTGTGGTGTAAAGTAATTTTAGTGCATTTTCAATTGCTTGATGGGGGCGGGGGTGGGCAACTATTTCTGTCTCTCGGTAGAGACATCTCATTACTAGGGTACTTCTTATGCACCAGTAGCTATACTTCTAAGCACTCAGAACCCAAAATGCATTTATATCTCCTGTAAAGGGGTGCCTGGGTGGCTCAGTTGTTATGCGTCTGCCTTCAGTTCAGGTCACAATCGTCCTGGGATGAGCCCCACATTGGGCTCCCTGATGAGCAGGGAGCCTGCTTCTCCCTCTCCCTCTGCCTGCCACTCTGCCTACTTGTGCTCTTTTTCTCTGGCAAATAAATAAATAAAATCTTTAAAAAAAAAATAAATGAAATAAATCTCCAGCCAAGACCAGAGGTTCTCAACTAAGAGTGATTTTGCGCGCGCGCGCGCACACACACACACACCCCTCCCTCAAGGAGACCTGGGGCAACATCTGAAGATTTGTCATCACCAGGGATGGGCCTTCTTGCATCCACTGGGTGGAGAACACTGAGTCACTCCTCAACCTCCTGAGTGTATCAGGCGTCCCCGCATGGAAAGACTTCACCTCTCCCCAGATATCAGTACTACCGGGGCTGAGAAACTGCAGCCCTAGACTCAAAGGCCACGTCAGCCTGTCATGGACAGATGATAAAATGGACTCTTGGAGAAGGGCAGTGACCTGCCTGTGGCCACCCAGCTACTAACAGCAGAACAGGATTCAAACCACGACCAGCTCACAACCCCCGAGGCCAGAGTTGTTTTCACCTGTTTGTTTTCAGCCCTTCTTGTTCAAGCACAGCTTGCAACTGTTTACTCTGCAGTTGAAGAGGAAAACTGGCCAGAAAAGGCTTTTAGACGGCTCAGAGATTTTTCCACTGCCCTTTGTACAATCAATCAGAGCCACCTCCCAATTCCTCCCAGACTTGCTTAAATATTTATCCAGCTGCCTGGCAGGGATTTGGGTGAAAGAGCTATTCCATTTCTGTGAGAGGGATGTTACGCACACTGGCGGGGTTAAGGTTCTCCCAGAGCAGGTGTGGACTGAGGGGACCAGTGGGCGTTGTCTGCCCAGGGGCGAGTGAGGGCCAGGGAGCAGCAGGATGGAAGGTAACTCAGTGTCACCGTCAGGAGCGGAGCCAGGATGTGGCAGGCTAGAAAGCCTCGGGCACACAAACGGCCAGCGTTTCCCCAGAAAAGCCCCTCAAGCCTGCCACCTGCCAGGTGTCATGTCTTGTCATGTCTGTGTCATTGCACGTGGTGTTACCACAGCCCTAAGAAGCGGCGGTTCCTCCGCCCATCGTCCTTTGAGGACACGTCCACCTGGGGCTCAGGACCTCGGTCTGGGTCCCTCCACTGCCCATGGTAAAGACAGTTTCAAAACCTGGCCAATCTGTCTCCGTGCCGGCGTGGCTGGCTTCCTCTCCTCTTTGAAATCTGATTCTACCTGCATAGCTGCCTGTTGTCTTTCTCTCTGCCTGTTTCTTGTTCCTTTCTTCGGGGATGGGAGATGCCGGAGGGAAGGGTGTATTCATAATGCAGTTGAGCCTTCTGGGTGTCTCCTAGAAAAGAATTTAAAGGAGATGTGTTTCTTCCCTGCCCTGGTTCCTCTTCAACTTGCCATCCGCAGGACCAGATTTAGAGGGAGGCTCTGTGACCTTACTCCCTCCTGGGAACGGGAGTGAAGCCGGAGTGAGCGTCCAGCAGTGGGGCTGGTAGGAGGAGGAAGATGGTGGGGGGTGCTACCTTTGCGAGAAGATCCGTTGAGGCTCTTGGGCTTGTGGTTGGCATGGTGGTAACACCTGCCCCAGCGGAATCCGCAGAGGAGGCTGAGGCTTAATAAGTAAGAACATGAGGCCAAAGTCCAAATTCCAGGTCTAGCTGCAGGGCCACTCACATAACTCTTCTGCACCTCGGTTTTCACAGCTATGCAGAGTTTGGGGGATCATTTATCTGGTAATACCCAACAAATGCCTGAAGCCCAAGGAATGCTTCTTAACTATTATTAATATTTATTAGATATCCACTACAGGCCAGAGACTGGGTTCTGAGTATTTTTTTTTTTTAAGATTTATCTACTTGACAGAGAGAGATCACAAGTAGGCAGAGAGGCAGGCAGAAAGAGAGAGAGGCGGAAGCAGGCTCCCTGCCAAGCAGAGAGCCCGATGCGGGACTCGATCCCAGGACCCTGTGATCATGACCTGAGCCGAAGGCAGCAGCTTAACCCACTGAGCCACCCAGGTGCCCGGGGTTCTGAGTATTTTGACATCAGTTCCAATGGTCACAACGGTCCTATGAGTAGGTTCAGTCTTTATCCTCATTAACTCTCTCTGAGGAGATTAAAAAAAAAAAAAATCTAAGTGCAAAGAGCTTCAGCTGACACCCAAGGTCCCAGAAAGTGATAGTAATGGCTAACTCTTAGAATTTTCCATGAGCTCACAAACACTGGCACGTGAATGTTCGTTGCCACGTTACTCACAATAGCGAAGAAGTAGAAACAACCCCATGTCCGTCCACTGATGAATGCGTAAACAAAATGTGGCCTGTCCATGCGGTGGGAAACTGCTCAGCTCTAGGAAGGAATGGAGTTGTGATACATTCTTACAAGACGGATGAACCTTAAAAAGATGAAGGAGGAAAGATTGTGGAACCAGCAGGAGGAGGGGGAAATGCAACCAAAGGAGAGGGGGTTAGCAGCTGAAGAACTTGGGGAGAAGAAAAGAAGCATCTAAAAGGGTTTGCATTAAAATGAGTTTTGTGGGGCCCTTGGGTGGCTCAGTGGGTTAAGCCTCTGCCTTCGGCTCAGGTCGTGATCTCAGGGTCCTGGGATCGAGCCCCGCATCGGGCTCTCTGCTCAGTGAGGAGCCTGCTTCCTCCTCTCTCCCTGCCTGCTTGTGATCTCTGTCTATCGAATAAATAAATAAAATCTTTTTAAAAAAATAAAATAAAATGAGTTTTGTGGGGGCAGTAGCTCTTTCTGCCCACAGTCCTGCATAAAATCACCTTTTTGCCCTAAATAAATAAATAAATACAAAACGAGTTTGTGGTATAGGATATAACCCTTTCTCCAATCTTTGCAAAAAAATCTTTTTCTAATTTAAATTTTAGTTGGCTACCATACCGTGCAATCTGGGTTTCAGGAGTAGAATTCAGTGATTCATCACTTCCATACAAAACCCAGAGCGCATCACAGTAAGTGCCGTCCTTAATACCCAACACCCATCCAGGCCACCCCCCACGCCCACCTCCCTCCATCAACCCTGTTTGTTCTCTAATTTTAAGAGTCTCTCTCTCTCTTTTTTTTATTTTTTTTTATTTGTAAGAGTCTCTTATGGCTTGTTTCTGTCTCCCTTTTTCCACCCTCCGTCCCATATATTCGTCTGTTTCTTCAATTCCACATATGAGTGAAACATATGGTATTTGTCTTCCTCTGACTTACTCATTTCAGTTAGCATAATACGCTCTAGGGCTATCCGTATCATTGCAAATGGCAAGATTTCATATTTTGATGGTTAAGTAATAGTCCATTGTCTACATATACCACGTCTTCTTTATCCATTCATCAGTTAATGAACACTTCGGCTCTTACCATAGTTTGGCTACTGTTGGTAATTCTGCTATAAACATCAGGGCACATACATCCCTTCGAATCTTTATTTTTGTATCCTTTGGGTGAATACTTAGTAGTGCCATTGCTGAATTGTAGGGTAGTTCTGTTTTTAACTTTTTTTTTAAAATATTTTATTTATTTATTTCTCAGAGAGAAAGTGGCATGCAGAAGCAGGGTAAGTGGTATGCAGAGCAGGCAGAGGGAGAAGCAGGCTCCCAGCTGAGCAAGGAGCCTGATGTGGGACTTGATCCCAGGACCCTGGGATCATGACCTGAGCCGAAGGCAGACACTTAATGGACTGAGCCACCCAGACATCCCCTGTTTTTAAGTTTTGAAAGAACTTCCCTACTGTTTCCACAGTGGCTGCACCAGCTTGCATTCCCACCAACAGTGCAGGAGGGTTCCCCTTTCTCCGCATTCTCGCCAACACCTGTTGTTTCTCGTGTTTTTGATTTTAGCCGTTCTGACAGATGCCCAAAGTCTTTAATAAAATCTATGCTGAAGATCTGAGCCAATCTGACAATGGTTTTGCTTTTGGGGGAGTGTAAGAAAGTGCTAAGTGTGGATTCCACACACTAACAAGGGTGAGGAGAAGAAGCTGTCCATGAGGCCCTGGGTTGCATAAGTGTGTTAAGGTTTCAAGAAAGTAAAATGTTTGCAATAGGAAATTAGGTGTGTGTGGTAAGTTATTCATCAGATTTCATCAAAGTGTGGTAGAGAAAGACCCAGATTAGGATTGTAAAGCATGTACTTATCGCTGCAGCAGAAGTTGGTGTATTGGTGCCAAAGCTGAATCACAGTTTGCCAGTTCTTCAGGCATTTCTACTGTAATATTGGAATTGAACACATTGGCAAAATAAAGTTGAAATTTTTTAAAAAACACATTAATTTTTAAATTTAAGATTTTTATTTATTTATATTTATTTTATATTATTATATATTATATATGTTATCTGTGATATATGATATATTAATTTCATTTATTTATTTATTAAAAATAATTTTCCCAGCCTTACTAGGAAGGATGTCTGTCTGGGAGTTCAGACTGCCAAAAGATATCCTCCAGGAGTGCTTGGAAGGCAGGGGCACAGTGAGTTTTGACATGAGAGCCCATGCTGGGTGTCATCCCTACAGTCTCCCCCTCCACCACCATCTCCCCACCCCCACTACTATGGGGAAGGCAGGGAAGAGAGGTACCTCCATCTACCTTTAAAGAAACTGGGATGGGCCGGAAGGTATTACTTTCCTACTGCTGTTATGGCAAATCACCACAAACTTAGTGGCTTAAACAATATAAATGTATTATCTTATGGTTCTGAAGGTCAGAGGTTTCACTGGGCTAAAATCAAGGTTGTGTTAGGACTGCGTTCCTTCTGGGGTCTCCAAGCAAAAATCAGTTCCCCTGACTTTTTCTGCTTCTGTAAGTTGCCTGCATTCCTTGGGTCTGGGTCTGTTCCCCAGTCTTCCAATCTCTTGTTGACTCTGACTCTCTTGCCTCCGTCTTGTAAGGACTCTTGTATTGGAACCATCTAGATACAGCAGGATAATCTTTCCATTTCTAGCTCCTTAACTCGATCATACTGGCAAGGCCCCCTTTGCCAGGTAAGGTCACATATTCCAGGTTCCAGAAATTAGGATGTGAATGGATCTGAGGAACCACTATACTGTCTAGCAAACTGGTTACCTACCTACTCCCACCAGCCTGAGACACTTTATTTGGGGTTATTTGTTATGCAGCAATGGATAACTGGAACAGAACGGCCAATTCCAGCTCAGCTTCTCCTGGCTGATGCAAACTTCCATGATAGATCTACCCCACTGAAATTCTTGTCATGCGGAAGGTGGTAGGGGTACCAGGCTCAAGAGAACCTGATGGGTCAGGGCTACCATGAGCTCCTTTAGAGGAAACTTAGTAGTGACTGATTGCCTATCTCTCTTTCTCCATGACTCCTACCTCAAAATGAGAAAAACCCAGGGATGAATTCCCAGACAAGCATGTTTCCCAAAATTGCCATTATATCATATTTGCCAAGAGATCTGTCAAGTTGGCATTAAATTGGACGCCAATTTCTACAGATCAGTTGCTTATATACTATCGTTCATACATGCTTTGACCTTCCCTGATCCTGTGTTACACTCCAGCTCCTTATGCTCTGCTCAAAATCCTTTCCATTGTTTTGCATAATTCTTGTCAGCCAAGTGCTAGGGATTCCCTTCTTTTGTTTTCTGCTGAATTTCTCTGCTCCTCATCACTGAAGGAAACTGTAAGCACCATTTAAGACTTTTGCGCCTATCTTTTTACAAACACCTGCTCTGTCAGGTGCACATGCTTCCCATCTGTCCTGACTCCTTGCTACGGCTTTAACAACTTTATAACATACCTTAGGTGGCTTCCGCGTCCTACAAATGAACTTACTTCTGGAGTTTCTTTGGGTCCTAAGCATTTAAAACTGGGTATGATAAAGCCTGCATACGTCTCGGTGACTGACTGGGTGAGAGAAAGGAGGGAAAGGCAGAGGGAGAAACAAACCGAAGAAGGCTCCAAGCTCTGTAATCCAACAGCCAAGGAGGAGAACTGAAAGAAGGGGGAGCCAGCTTTTTTTTTTTAAGATTTTATTTATTTATTTGACAGATAGATCACAAGTAGGCAGAGAGGCAGGCAGAGAGAGAGGAGGAAGCAGGCTCCCCGCTGAGCAGAGAGCCCGATGTGGGACTTGATCCCAGGACCCTGAGATCATGACCTGAGCCGAAGGCAGCGGCGTAACCCACTGAGCCACCCAGGCGCCCCGGGGGAGCCAGCTTTGCCGTGCTGGTAACAACCCCGGTTGCAGACATGTCGACTGACTGATGACGGAGAGACGGTGGAATGGAAGTAGTAAGGCTGGATGTAAAGAATTTGCACATCCACGGTGAGAACAAGAGGGAAGGTATGTGATTTATTTTAACACTCCTGTTTCCCTCCAGTAGAAATATATGAGAAGCGTACTGAGTCTTGGCTCAGAACGTTTTAGAGGGTCGCCTGGGTGGCTCAGTCGGCTGAGCATCCAACTCTTGATTTCAGCTCAGGTCATGATCTTGGGTCCCGGGACGGAGCCCTGCAGTGGGCTTCATGCTCAGCGGGGAGTCTTCTTGGGATTCTCTTTCTCCTTTTTCTCCGCCCCTCCCCCACTCACACAAGCAGGCAAACTCTGTCCCTCTCTGAATACATAGATAAAATCTTTAAAAAATTAAAAAAAAAAAAAAAAAAGAAAAAGAAAAAAGGGAAGAGCTTTAGAAGCCAAGTTGAAGACGTATGAATGGGCATCCTCGGCACTATAAATTTTTCACTCCTTCGTTCCTTTACCCGTGTTTTATTAATTCTCGCACTTGCATTTCTTCATTTCTTCGTTGAGCTTCGTGTATGCCAGGCACCAGGCCCATAGCAGATAGTGTGCATACTAGGTGATAAGTCAAGTAAAATCTTCTGAACGAGCTGCTCCAAGTGGAGAACAAAGAGAGAAAACAGAAAAACCGGGCCACCTGGGTGGCTCAGTCAGTTAATCGTCTGCCTTTGGCTCAGGTCAGGTCTTGGGATCAAGCTCCGCATCAGGTTCCCTGCTCAGCAAGAAGCCTGCCTCTGCCTACCCCTGGTGTAGCTCCCCTGCTTGTGCTCCCTCTCTCTCTCTGTCGAGTAAATAAATAAAATCTTTTAAAAAAAAGAGAGAAAAACTTTCTTGTCCTTGTGTCAAGAAGCAGGCAATGATCAGTTATTTCAGTAAATATTTGTTGAATGAGTGAGGCAAGGAACATGGGAGACATTTTCAGAAGCACCAGTCTGTGCCAGGGCACGGAGAAAGGTGAGGTATTCACAGAGGTGAAAATCTGAAGGTGGGGTTCAGAAGAAAGATAAGGGTGAAATTTTGCAAATGTGTTTTTCCAGAATTTGTTTGCTTGTGCAGGTGGCAAGAAATTGGAAATCGCTCAGAGTCCTCATACGAGTTAAAACAACACTCATTGCTCTTAACCGCCTTAGACTTCTCTATTCCCGTCCGCTTTCCCTTCCTCCCGCCCGCTTTTCCTTCCCTGCTTCCTTCCTCTTCAGGCCAACCAACAACTGAGCGGCACACACTCACACAGCAGCTAAGTTCAAGGAAGTTCCTGAGTGAAAGCCAGGAAAGGGAACACGGCAGATAAGGATAATTGCCCTTACCACAAGGAATATCCCCTCAAAAAACAAACAAAATAAAACAACTATCAGATGCCTCGTTAAAAAAAAAAAAAAGAAAAAAGAAAGGGGCGCCTGGGTGGCTCACTGGGTTGGGCCTCTGCCTTCAGCTCGGGTCATGATCTCAGGGTCCTGGGATCGAGCCCCGCATCGTCTCTCTGCTCAGCAGGGAGCCGGCTTTCCCCCCCCCCCCGCCTCTCGGCCTACTCATGATCTCTCTCTGTCAAAAATAAAATAAATAAAAATTTTTTAAAAAAGAAAGAAAGAAAGAAAAGGGGCATCTGGGTGGCTCAGTGGGTTAAGCCTCTGCCTTCGGCTTAGGTCCTGATCTCTGGGTCCCAGGATTGAGCCCTGCATTTGGCTCTCTGCTCAGCAGGGAGCCTGCTTCCCCCCTTCTCTCTCTGCCTGCTTGTGATGTCTCTCTGTCAAATAAATAAATAGAATTTTTTAAAAAAAGAAAAAAAGGGAGAAAGAAAGAAGGAAGAAAGAAAAGATAAGACACGACTCGACTCTTCGGAACCAACTGATGCAACAGAGAAGACCAGGGTTCCTCTATGCAAAGGCAGGATCCTGGAGTCCACGCCACACGCCTTTGGTTTCCCTTTCACCCATGCAGCATCCAGAAACACAACTCCATGGACATTTCCAAACCTGAGTTGGGATCTGAGGAACCCCAGCTGGAAAATAAATCTTGTCCTAGAAGAAAGGATATGATACGGCCTACCTGGGCATTGTTAATGGAAGGCAGATTGTTAAACCCTGGACTCAAGTTGTTGACTCTCTGTTCTTTGAAATGGAAAAAGATGAGTCCTCTAGTATCACACAGGACCCAGCTGCCTTGAGATTGCAAAATCATGGGAAGGATCTTAGGGAAAGCTCTAGGAAAGCTCTAACCAGCTAAGACACGGAGCTCCGGCAGTGCCAACGGTGCGGACATTTGCCTACTCATCTCACAGGGAACAGCAGGCTGTGCCCAGTTCAGAGAGTGTTGAAAACAGATTATCAGTAACTCTATGAGGGATTTCCTGTCCAAATCTAGGAAGCTTATGTGCTATGAAGACAAGTAAAACCCTAAATCCCCAGGAATGAATAGATGAGTTAAGAGGTAATAGTTTGTACTTGAAAGGACCTGAAAGCAAGGTTTTATTGTATTAAGATCAACGGTAAACAGACAATTTGACTAAGCTTGACCTGGCCCTGCAGGACCGTGTCCTGCTTTCTTGTTTGGCCCACAAAGAATGCGAAGAGCCTTGTCTTGCACAACAGGCATCACACTACCTTGTGGGGAAAGGCCAACTCACCTGCCATGCTACTGATGTTCACCAGCCTGCCCTTGGATTTCCTTAGAAGAGGCAAAAATGCCTTCGTGACCTCCACAGCCCCGAAGAAGTTCACAGCCATGCATTTTTTGTACCCGGTCATGGGAATGAGCTCGCCGTCAGCTGGCAAGCCGAGGATGCCAGCGTTGTTGACCAGAGCCCACAGACCTGAGGACAGAAAGGAATGACTTTGATGTCCAGTGATGCCAAAGAATAGGAGGACTTTTAACATGTGACACTCTGGAGTCTCAAGGACCCCTTTGAGATTTAGGATCTAAGCAGACTACTCAAACTCTTGGACTTTAATCTCCTTGGATACCTAAAACTACTTACTCTGAGGTGATGTGTGGAGAGTAAATTTGAAATATTAAGTAATGGGTTTTGGGAGGTATTTTCTTTTCCTTAAAGCACTTTCCTAGATACAGCTAGATATTTGCGGTATCTGGAGCCAGAGGACCCAGCATGGGGGAGAGTAATAAGAGCCCGTGTCCTGTTTCTCCCTCAAAGGACAGTGCAGGGGCGGTCTAATATCCTGAGGCCACGCAGGATGATATATGCACCTTATCCCGAGGCTAGAAAAGATCCCCTAATCCAGGAAAACTAGAGTGGCGCCAAGAACCAAGGAGATGGCAGAGTCCCTGAGCCCTTGTCCTTTCCCCGGCCAGCCTAACCCTGCTGATGGGATCAGAATCACCAGGAAGTCTTGTTCAAATGGACGGCTGGGCCCCATTTCCAGAGACTCTCATTTAGGGTGTCTGGGATGGGGCCTGAGAATCTACATTTCTACCAGGTTCCCAGGTGACGCTGTTGCTGCAGTTCTGGACCAGACCTGGAGAGCCTCGGTCCACAAGAAGTGGTTTCCAACCTTGACTGCATGTTAGAATCACCCGAGGGGCTTTTTAATGCCTCACCCCAACTCCCCAATGCCCAGCCACACCCCAACCAATTAGTTCAGAAATCCTGGGGTAGGGGAGAGAAGGGACCTTGGCATGGAATTTAAAAATTCCCCGAGTGTGGGACGCCTGGGTGGCTCCGTCATTTAGTGTCTGCCTGCAGCTCAGGTCATGATTCAGCACCCTGGGATGAGTCCCACAACAGGCTCCCTGCTTAGCGGGGAGGCTCCTTCTCCCTCTCTAGCTTCCCTTGCTTGTGTTCCCACCCTCGCTGTCTCTCTCTCTGCCAAATAAGCAGGATCTGTAGCAGAGGGGCGGGCCTGGGGTCCTCTTTACCCAACGGAGGGGACAGAATCTGGGGTATGTTTAGTTGGGCAGATCTGAAGCAGATTCTCTGAGACCCCTGAGCACTCCACATGGTTTAGAAGAATGATTCTCAAGATATGGTTCAGAACCAGCAGCATCAGTGGGAACTTAGGAATGCAAATTCCAGGGGCACTTGGGCAGCTCAGTCGGTGAAACATCCGACTCTTGATTTCGGCTCAGGTCCTGAGCTCAGGGTTGTGAGATGGAACCCCGATTTGGGCTCCGTCCTGGTTGTGGAGCCTGCTTAAGATTCGTGGAGCCTGCTGAAGGTTCCTGGGTGGCTCAGTGGGTTAAAGCCTCTGCCTTCGGCTCAGGTCATGATTCCAGGGTCCTGGGATCGAGCCCCACATCGGGCTCTCTGCTCATCGGGGAGCCTGCTTCCCCGCTATCTCTGCCTGCTGCTCTGCCTACTTGTGATCTGTCTGTCAAATAAATAAATAAATAATCCTTAAAAAAAAAAAGAAGATTCTCTCTCTCCCTCTCTGTCGGCCCCTCCCCCTCCCTCTTGCAGGTGTGCACTCTCTCTCTCTCTTTCTGTCTCTTTCTCAAAATCGAAAAAAAAAAGAAAAAGCACCTTCTAGAACCCCACTTCAGACCTGTCAGATCAGAAGCTGGTGGTCAGAAATTGCTGTTGAAGCTCAGTGTCCGTGACCGAACATGTCCGCTCCAGTGTGAGAGCCTGCGGTGTGGACCGAAGCCAGAAGAGCCTCGGTGCTAACAGACCCACACACGGCAGGAGGGCCAGCCCCTGATGGCCTCAAGGAGGTGGGTGGCAGCCAGACTGCACAAGGACTGGACAGAGCACTGGGCACCCCTGCAGGCACCAGCCAGAAGCACCGGTGATCGAAGACGAAATGTCCCGTCCCCAGGACCTTAGAGGCTACCCTGGGGAAATGAGATGAAGCTCAAGCTGAAAGATGTTCGTCGTGTGGCAGAAAGGTGGCTCAAAACAGAAACAGAGCCGAGTTGTGGAAAGTAACACCGCACTTCTCACGCCCCTGAGCCGGGGGGTCCGACCCGGACACGCGGTAACGACTGGGGGCTCTAAGTGACAGAACGGCGAGCTCTCGGAAGCGCTCCGCAGCTGTGGGCAGGATGGTGCTGGGCGCAGCGGAGGCCTGGGCCAGCCCCCCCGAGGGCTGGTTTTAATTCCCTCGGCCTGACGCACACCTCTAATAGACAGCATGCAGGAGCAGCCCGAGGCTGTGCTGGAATGGGGGTGAGAAACTCATTCTAGGAAAGGCCAGGGAGTGACTATTTTCGTTGTAAGCACTCCTGCTTCAACTCTGCCTCCAGCTGTCATCTGTACCTGAAGGACAATGGGAGTGGGACTCCGGTACAACTTGATTATGGACATTGACATTCGAATTCCATCTAATTTGCACTTGCCAAAATAATATTCTTCTTCTGACTGTTTTAAGCATTTAAAAATGTAAAAACCAAGGCGCCTGGGTGGCTCAGTGGGTTGAGCATCAGACTCTTGATTTCAGCTTTGGGGTGGAGATCTCAGGGTCTTGAGATGGAGCCCTGCCGTAGGCTTCCCAGGGCATGGAGCCTGCTTAGAATTCTCTCTCTCTCTCTCTCCCCCTCCCTTTGGCCCTCCTCCCTAGTCCCCACCACCTGCTGGCATGCTCGCTCGCTCTCAGATAACATTAATAATAAGCAAAAATAAAAATGTAACATGAGAGAGCTTGGTGATGATGGAACAGTTCTGTGTTTTGTTTTGTTTTTTTAAATATTTTATTTATTTATTTGACAGACAGAGATCACAAGTAGGCAGAGAGGCAGGCAGAGAAAGGGGGAAGAAGCAGGCTCCCTGCCAAGCAGAGAGCCCTATGCGGGGCTCGATCCCAGGACCCTGAGATCATGACCTGAGCCGAAGGCAGAGGCTTTAACCCACTGAGCCACCCAGGTGCCCCCAGTTCTGTGTTTTGATTGTGGTGTTTTTACACAAAGCTACACACACACACACACACACACACACATTTGTATATAGAGCTGCAAATTCTAAATAAGCCCCATGGGTTATACCAATGCCAGTTTCCTGGTTTTGACATCGTACCGTAGTTAGGCAAGAAGTTAACATTGAGAGAGACTTAGCAAAGCAGGCACAAGAACTCTCTGTACATTTATTTGCAACTTCCTGTGAATTGACAGTTCTTTCCAAATAAAATGTTAAAATAATAATAATAATAATAAAACAGGTCCATAGTTTGCCAACCCCTGCCCACAGAATTTTAAGCTGGTCAATAAGCTCATTATACCTGTGGGGGCTTATAAGTTTAAAAATAATATTAATGAGTTACTAAAAATATGTAAATACTTATGTAATAGTGTGTAGGGCTTAGAGACACAGGGCAGGGCTAACCTTCTTATAAGACACGGTGAGGTTTTGTCATTCATCTGCAGGTCCCAAAGCATACTTTAGGAAACCTCCTTCTTGGTGACTTTTAAACTCCCCTGTTTAACAGCTTCCTTTTCTCTTAGACTTGAGAGGTTGAGGTTGAGACAACCTCAAGGAAAACAGGTAGAAGGTGTATTGGCAATTCTGTCTCGGAAGAGGATTGCTCTCGGGGTGCCTGGGTGGCTCAGTTGGTTAGGCAACTGCCTTCGGCTCAGGTCACGATCCTGGAGTCCCGGGATTGAGTCCCACATCTGGCTCCCTGCTCAGCAGGAAGTCTGCTTCTCCCTCTGACCTCTCCCTTCTCATGTTCTCTCTCTCAAATAAATATGTAAAATCTTAAAAAAAAAAAAAAGAGGATTGCTCTCCAGAATTCTGACCACAAAACAGCATAGACTCACTCACTGGAAAGTGTACTCACCACACCCCTTCATCCCTAGACGCTGGCATGGTATTTCCATATCTAGAACCCATTGCTTTATCACGCAATATGGAATATGGTCAATACTGACCCTCTGGGCCTCACTAGAGAGGTCTGTATCAAATATCTCCTGAGTTAGACACCATGAAGTCACATTCGTAAGAGGGATAAGCATCAAGCCAGCAAGGGAGAAAGCAGAGCCAAGAAGCAGAGACGATGACAGATGACTTTGCTTAAGGATCCAGATATGCCTGAAGCCAACAGGTCCTTTCAGTTAAGCATATTCATTCCTTTATACATTAGCAATTTCGAATTGGGTTACACTGCTGGCACCTGGGAGAATCCTAATGGGAACATGGATCTCGTTCTCAAGGAAACAAGTGGTGAGGCGTGGGAGATGGCCAGATGGTTAGAATAATGCAGCAGGACAGGTGTGTGCGGGACCTAACAAGTGAGTGTCCAGAACAGGAAGTGAATGATGTAACTTGGGTCACCAGGAAGGTCATGGAAGAGATGTTATGTTTGCGCCAGGTCTTCCGTGGGAGTAGTGTCTGCAGCTAGACAAAGTCAAGAGTCTTAGAAAAAGGGAGTAGAGGCAAGAGGGAAATTTCGGTAAGAGGACGTGAATCTACAAAGTTATGGTACATTTAGCACATTCTGTTCTGGAAACCCATCAGAATTTACTGAGGGGAACCATCAGGTATTGCAAATTAAGGGTTTGGCCGGAGCCATTATCCTGAAAGCCTTCAAATCCTTGTGAATATGTTTGGATTTTATTTGGTACCGGACAGAGAACCACTGAACCATTCAGTGAGACAAAGCAAAACAACTACCACAGGCCTGGCTCATAGGAGGAACCCAAGACATACAGGGTCTGTATGCCCAAGGGTTTTTAGGAGGTGGGTGACATTGTAAGGTGCACATTATAAGGATTATTGTCCATTTGGAAAGTTAATGGGAAAAGAAAGCTCTTGAGGGGCAGGTGGAAAGTGAGGGCCTGCACTAGGTCACGGCAGCCTGGTGATGACAGAAAGGGACTGGAATGATAAAGATCAAGGAGACAGAACTGAAGGACTTGGGACTTGGGACCCATAGGATTCAGGAACTGAGGGTAAGCTGCAGGTCTCAGTGCCCCACCCCCACCCCGGCTGCTGGCATAATGGATGGACTAGGTGGCGTTACCAGCATCTGAGCTGTGGGGTGTGCAAATGACCGCTAAAGCTCATTTGCAGACCGGCAATGAGGGAAAAGGTCACGAGGTCAGGCTTTGACAAGTGAGGTGGGATGCCCGGCAGACAATTTTATACACATTTAAGTCCAGATGCTGAGAAGAGGGCTCAGTTGGTATGATTCGGAAGAGACTGGCGTACGTCTCACGGTTTCTCCGTTCTAACAGAACATTAGCACCACCTGGGGAACTTTCGAGTATACTGAGACCTGGCCCCCCAGTAGGATTCTCTTCACAACTGACGTTCCTAGCAAAAGGAGAGCAACAGTAGCAGTCCCCTGATTGCAGGGTCAGCTGAGCCCTTGCAGGGAGACACCGATTTAATTGGTTGGGGAAGGGCACCAGGCTGGGTGGGCACCGTGGGTGTGCCAGCTGTGTACCCACATAGGGCCCCGTGCTTCTGAAAGGCCTCAGGCTTCTTTTAATTCTTGGCTAGCATCACCTTAAGGTCTTCATCATTTTTTTAAAACAAGGTGCCCCACATAATTTTCAGCTGGGTCCTCCAAGTTACATACGCCATCTTGGGCCCAGGCATGGGCATTTTCAGACATTCCCCGGTTGATTCTAATGTGCAGCTGGGTTGAGAGTCTAACCCAGAGACACACCACCTTAGCCCAGATAATGTGGGGTGGGTAGTTTGGGGACGGAGCCCTTGGAAACATTCACATTTATGGGAGGAATGGAGGAAAGGGTTCATGCAGGAGAAGCAGAAAAATGATCAGAGAACAAGGGAGGTGGGGTGGGTGCTGGACGCCCCCAAAGTTAAGACAAGGGAAGGTAGTGAACACATTTAAATGTCGCTGAGAAATAAAGAGCTCGGTGTTCAGGAAGATACTCATTAGCTCGGCCAGACCAGTTAGCCAACGCGGGATGGAAGGTAAAGAAGTAAAAACAGGGTGATGGGGTTCCAACGAGCTTGACCACAAAGGAAGGGGAAGGGAAAGGGCCGTGGCTAAAGGAAGACAGTGATGGTTAAACTTTTTTTTTCTTAAGTCTGTTCCTTGTTTGTTTGTTTTTTTGAGATTTTATTCATTTATTTGATAGCGAGATCACAAGGAGACAGAGAGGCAGGTAGAGAGGGGGGTGGGGGAATAGGCTTCCCGCTGAGCAGAGACCCTGATGCGGGGCTCGATCCCAGGGCACTGAGACCATGACCTGAGCTGAAGGCAGAGGCCCAACCCACTGAGCCACCCAGGCGCCCCTGTTCCTTGTTAATATTAGTGGGAGAAAAACAATGGGAGTTGTGGGCATGAGGGTAGGTAATGGGAGAGTGACCAAGCAGATGCTGGATGAATGGGTTCAAGAATTCTTCAAGTTCTGTGAGGATGGGCCATTGCTGACTTACTCATACCATCTTTATATTTGTAAGAGGCCCTGGCATGTGACAGGTGTCCAGTACAGGTGTTCTCAGTGTGTGGTGGACAGACGGAATGGACTAGAGGGCGGCGGTCAGGAAAGGCTCAAAGCAGTGTTGGTCATTTGTGAGGAGGGTGGGGGCACTTGAGGGCATGGACAGACAAAGGCAGTACCTCTGTTCTGCACCTTTTCCACCACTTTGCTGTGGGCATCTTTTATCTGCTGTGGGTTGGTGACATCCATCTGGAGCACAGAGAGGCGCTTGGAGCAGATTCTTCGCAAGTCCTCTGCTCCGGATCCCTTTTCATCCAGAACTCCCACAAATACCGTGAAGCCAAGTTCATCCAAGTATTTGGACAGAGCATGGCCAAATCCGGAATCGCCACCTGCAAGGGGTTAAGGAAGTACAGAGTGGGTTCAAGGCCAAGTGGCAGGAGAAATTACTTAATAATACACTGCGTACTACATATGATTGATTCTCCATGTTTTCTGGAGCGAGTGGGACTTGAGGAAGTTTCTTTACCTCCTATGTGGGAAAATGGGCAGAGAAGCCAAAACAGACACATTTCTCTGTATAAAAAGAAGAAAAGCGAGGTAGAATCTGGAGTGGGGCATAAGTGGAAGGGGAATTGCGGGTGGAGGGATGGTCTAGGAGTGGTTGTTGGTCAAAGAACTAAGGAGAAAGGAGAACTGTGACATTTGCTGGAGATTTCTCTATTAATCTCTGTTGCGTCCTATTTGATGTAACTTCCATCACTCCATAAAATCTTCAGGGAATCATTCATTACAAATCAATACTTCAGAGTTGGTTTGGGGTTTTAGAAATCTAACAAAATGTCCTGCTTCAGAGTGAACACAAGTCAACAACAAGAGGCTTCCCAGCTCCTCTACATTGTGAAAGATGGTGGCTCATAGCCACCTGCACTTATCAGCTCCTCAGAGCTTTTTCCCTTATGGTGACCTTCTCCCAAACCATTGACTAGAAATCCCAACCTTGGAAAGAAGCTTGCAACAGAAACCAGATAGAAAACCCTAAATGTACTGCTTTGCATAAATAAGTGGATGGCATAATATGTAAAATATGTCTCAGAATTTTAGATGGGAGTTTACCCAACCCAGTCTGCAGGACATTTAGAACCTGGAAAAAATATTTTATGCTCACAGGTGTTAAAAGTAGATATCAGAAATTCTGAATGAAGGCAACATAGACCGAAAAGTCACCCATTGAGCGTTAGAAGAATAAACATGTAACAGTTAAAATGTCCCCAAAGCTCTAAAGATGAGAAATCATCTTCACATTGATTATGTTGCGTCATCTTTTCTGTAAACCTTGAGGGGTCTCTTATCAGAAGTCAGGAGCTATAGTCAGGCATCTACCTAAGAATTGGAATATATAGGAGCACACTGAGAGTCAACTCAAGTCTCAGTATGGAAGCCTTACTGTCCCTAAGAAGAGGATGACCTTCTTAGGCAAAAGGACAAACTCAACACCGAATAATCAAACAATCTGATTTAAAAATGGGCGGAGGCACTGAACAGACATTTTCCCAAAGAAGACATACGGATGGCCAACAGACATGAGAAGATACCCAACATCACTCATCACCAGGAAAATGCAAGTCAAAACCACAATGAGATACCACCTTCCACCAGTTAAAATGGCTAAAATCAAAATGACAAGAAATAACAAGTGTTGATGCAGAAGTGGAGAAAAAGGAACACTCACACTCACACACTGTTGATGGGAATGCTGGTTGGTGCAGCCACTGTGGAAACAATAAGCTCCTCAAGGGATTAAGGATAAAAATGCCATATGATGTAGCAACTCCGCTCTTGGGTATTTATCCAAAGAAAAGGAAAACACTAATTTGAAAAGATGCACGCATTCCTGTGTTTATTGCAGCATTGTTTAAAATGGCCAAGAAATGGAAGCAACCTGAATGTCCATCAGTAGATGAACAGATAAGGAAAACAGGTTACACACCCAGAATAGTATGACGCAGCCATAAAAAAGAATGAGATCCTGCCATGTGAAACCGCGTGGATAGACCGGGAGGGTTTTTTGCAAAGTGAAATAAGTCAGACTAAGAAAGACTAATACCAAATGATTCTCCTCATAAGTGAACTCTAAACAAACAAACAAACAAACTGGAAAAAACAAACAAACAAAAAAAATGACAAAAACCAGAATCAGACCTGTAAATATAGAGAACAAACTTAGGGTTGTTGGGGGTGGGGGCGGTTGAATAAAATGGCCAAGACAGACTTCTAGTTAGGAAATGAATGCATCATGGGAAAAAACCACAGCATAAAGAATGCAGTCAGTGATATTTGTAACAGGACACATGGGAGCTACATTTGTGGTGAACATAATTTAATGCATGAACTTGTCAAATCACTAAGTTGGGCACCGGAAACCAAGGTAACATTGTGTGACCTATACTCAAATAGTAAATAAATAACAAATAAGAAGACTAAAAGAGAAATAGGCATTCATACACACTGCTGATAAACGTTAAGGTCTAAAATCTATGACTGTTTTCAATGTGTAAATCTTTTGCCCGAAAGAGTCTCACGATCTGTCTCAGAGAATAAACACATATATTCAGAGACACACTCATGATGTTTTCTTTACAGCACTGGGTATAATCGCAAAAGAAGGGACTGACCTAAATGTTCATGAATAGGAAAGTGATGACATAAATTATGGTCCCTAAAATGGGATATAACATAGCACTTCAAAAAAGTTGGGGTAGAACTACATGAACTAGCTTAGCTGTTGCTCCATGATATTTTGTTAAGCAAAATAAGTTATGGTATAGCACTCATTACATAGAATCCAACTTATGCCCTCCAAAAAGGGAGGGAGCTAATTCTCTACCTGTCTGTGCATGGAAATATACAAGAAGGAATTTGGAAGGAAAGACATCAAAATGCTAGCAGTGGACGCCCTTAGCAGTAGAGGCATGATGGAGGGGCCTGATTTAAATGTCTTCCATTTTGCTATATGAAAGCACATATCTTTATTGTGTAATTTCTCTTCCTTTATTGTTTTAAAGATTTATTTACTTGAGAGAGAGAGAGCATGCACACTCAAGTGAGGGGGAAGGGCAGAGGGAGAGAGAGACTCCTCAGGCAGACTCCCTATGGCGTGGGGAGCCCCAGGTAGGGCTGGATCCCCGAATGCTGAGATCATGACCTGAGCTGAAATCGGGAGTGGGCCACTTAACCGACTGAGCCACCCAAGCACCCCAAATTCTCTTCTTTTAAAGGTCATTCCAATTAGAATGAAGATGGGCCAGCCCCACAAGGGTAGAAGATGGTACAACAGAGAAGCCACTGTGGCTTATGCATACAAACACTGCCCAGGAGAGAGTGTCAGCCTTAGCAAAAAGCGTAGGTGCCCCTGCTCCTTGGGCACCCTACTATGACATGAAGACATCTAGTTGTCATAATTGATTGCATTTAACTTTTTAAGAATTATAGTTGCAGTCTTCCTTAGTTTCAGGTGTACGACATAGTGATTCCACATCTCTATCCATTCAGCTATGTTCACCACAAGTGTAGCCATCATCTGTCGCCACACAGCGCTATTACAATACCACCGACTGTATTCCCTCTGCTGTCCTTTTCATCCCCGTGACTTATTCATTGTATAACTGGATGCCTGTACCTCCCACCCCCTCCCATTCCCCTTCCCCCATTTTGCCCATTCCCCAACCCCCTCCCCTCTGGAGGCTGCCACTCTGTTCTCTGTATTTATAGACCTGTTTCTGGTATTTAATATATTCGCTGGTTTTGTTTTTTAGATTCCACATACAAGTAAGATCATATGATATTTTTCTTTCTTTGTCTGATTTATTTCACTTAGCCTAATACCCTCTAGGTCCATCCACATTGTTGCAAATGGCAAGCTATCTCTCTTTTTTATGGCTGCATAATATTCCAGCATGTACCTGTTGGGTGGGTGTGTGTGTGTGTGTGTGTGTATACCACATCTTCTTTATCCATTCATCTATCAATGGACACTTGGGTTGCTTCCATGTATTGGCTATTGTAAGTAATGCTGATTGTTTTTAACTTTTGCTCTGTTTCCTTCCTGCTTATATACCCATGTGCATTTATGCTCAGGAAAAGGCCTCTGTGTATACATGTTTCACCACCTGGGCCTGGCCAGAGGAAGAGACAGTAACATTTGGAAAACACACACACACACACACACACACACACACACACACATCTGGGCCACGTGACAATCTCTGCCTTGGTGTAAATTAGCATATTAGAATTACGGTTCTTTTAACAATAATAATCATATATGTGTATGACAGGTTTGTGAGCCCAGTGAATGGAGCTTTGCCCTGTAGAAATAGACTTACAGTAGGACAAATCCAACTTCTGAGTCTACAGCAGGGATACCAAATCCTGGACAATAGCAAGTTCCTTAGATAGTGGGTACAGTGTGTGCAACCCTTTTCTGGAAGCCCCCTATGGCACTGGTGATCAGTAATGTCTTCCAAAATTATTCTCCAAATGTCAACAGTCAAGATTACCTTTCCCACTTTACATACAGGAGACCGCTGTCACAGAGACAGTAGGAATGGACATGGACTGTTTGCCAGAGCCTAAAACCAAGTCCATGCATCTTCATCATCCTGGACCAGCCACCTTCTCCTTTATCTGTTTAACTAGAGAGGTGAGCTATGGGGAAGCCAACTCCAGAATGGTCCTTTTCTGGCCCAGCAAGGAAGGGTGAGATTAACCTTAAAAATAACTAACTTTTAACCTGATGGAAGAGCAGATCTGGAGCTGGGTTATACATGCTGTGCTGGGTGAGGCCAGGTGTTCAAGGACAACCCCTCCCACTTGGAAAGCACCACAGCCTGGGCTTCTGCTTCCTGTTGGCATAGCTGGGTATATTGGGATTAAAGCTCCCCATTTCCCTGAGAGGTTTGTGTCCTCTCGGGTGCCAGCACATTCCCTCTCTGCACAGAGAATCGTTCTGCAGGGCAGAGGTGAATGCTGTGGCCCTCGGTTCCATGCAGCAAATAAACTCAGCCAGGGATCTACAGAGGAAGGTGAGACAATGTCTGTCACCCAAATGTCTATCAATTGATGGTTGGATAAACAAAATGTGGTGTATCCGAACAGGAAAATATTTTTCAGACATGAAGGGAGTAAAGCTGTGATACACACTACATCAACGGTGGATCTTGAAAACTTCCTGCTAAGTGAGAGAAGGAGACACAATGATCCCGACCCCATAGCAGAGAAGAGTCTGGAAGATATTTTTAAAGGTAGTGCCTTTGACCAGCTTCGTGAATCCAGGACCTAACTCTCTCTGGAGAAAGGTCCTAGGAAGAACCTGGCATATGGTAGATGCGGGCAAATCACAGATGTGTTGTTGGCTCAGTTCCAGGCCAACACAGTAAAGCAAACCACAGTAAAGAAGTCAAATGAATGTTGTGGTTTCCCAGTGCATATAAAAGTTATATTTATACTATTTACACTATTATACTGTGTTAAATGTACAGAAGTATAATGTCTAAAAAGAAACCCAATGTGCATGCCTTAATTCAAAAATAATTTAATGGGGTCGCCTGGCTCGTTCAGTCAGTAGAGCATACGACTCTTGATCTCAGGGTTGTGAGTTCAGTCCCCACACTGGGTGTGGAGCCTGCTTAACATAAATTAGTTCATTTAAAAAAAGACTTTATTGATAAAGAATGATAACCATCGTCTGGGCTTTCAGCAAGTCATAATCTTTTTGCCAGCGGAGGTTCTTGCCTGGAAGCTGATGGCTACTGACCAAGCAGGATGGTGGTTGCTATTGCAATTCCTTAAAATAAAATAACAGTAAAGCTTTCTACATCGATTGATTCTTCCTTTTGAGAACAATTTCTCTGTTTCACATGTCGTTATCTCATAGCATTTTACCCGCAGTAGAATTCTTTCAAAATCGGAGTCCGTCTTCTCCAACCCTGCTGATGTATCAGCTCAGTTTATGTACTATTCTGAATCCTCTGTTGGCATTTCAGCAATCTTCAGAACATCTTCACCCAGACTAGAAACCACTTTCACAACGAACCAGTTTCTCTGCTCATCCATAAGTAGCAACTCCTCACCCACTGAGAGTTTTGTCGTGAGATTAAGCGATGCAGTCCCATCTTCCGGCTCCACTTCTGATTCTGCTTCTTCTGCTCTTTCCACCACATCTGCAGTGACTTTCTCCCCTGAAGTCTTGAACCGCTCCAAGTCATGCCTAAGGGTTGGAATCGACTTCTTCTAAACTCCCATTAATGTTGATAATGCGACCTCTTCCCGTGAATCCTGAATGTTCTGAATGGCATCTAGAATGGTGAATCCTTTCTGAAAGGTTTTCAATGAACTTTGCCCAGATCCATCCGAGGAATCACTAAAGGCATCTTTAGCCTTACAAAATGTATTTTTTAAAAGATTTTATGTATGTATTTATTTATTTATTTATTAGAGAGAGAGAGATCACAAGCAGGGGGCAAAGACAGAGGGAGAAGCAGACTCCCTGCTGAGCAGGCTGCAGAATGGATAGTGTGTTAGCGGGCATGAAAACAATATTAATGTCCTTGTCCACCTCCATCAGAGCTCTTGGGTGACTGGGTACACTGCCAGTGAGCAGTCACATTTTGGAAAGGAACTTTTTTTTTTCCTGAGCAGTAAGTCTCAACACTGGGCTCAAGGTATTCAGTGAACTGTGTTGTAAGCAGATGCCCCATCATGCACGCTTTGTTGTCCCATTTGTAGATCACAGGCAGGGCAGGTGTAGCTTAATTCCGAAGGGTTCAAGGGTTTTCTGAATGGTAAAGGAGCCCCGGCTTTATCTTCAGGTCACCAGCGGCATCAGTCCCTGATAAGAGAGTCAGCCTGGGGCACCTGGGTGGCTCAGTCAGGTAAACCGCTGCCTTCGGCTCAGATCATGATCCCAGGGTCCTGGTAGGTCTAGCCCTGCATCAGGCTCCTTGCTCGGCAGGGAGCCTGCTTCTCCCTCTCCCTCTGCCTGCCGCTCAACCTACTTGTGCTCTCTCTCTGTCGAATAAAAGAATAAAATCTTAAAAAAAAAAAAAAAAAGGAAGGAAGGAAGGAAGAAAGAGAGAGAGTCTGTTCTTGGCAGCTTTGAAGCCAAGCGTTGACTTCTCCTCTCGAGCTATGACAGCCTGTTGTGGAGCGACAATCTGTTGTTCTGTGTGGCTGCCTTCCTTGTCTCAGCTCCCTCTCCGAAGAACTTGCTGCGGCTTCTGCTTCAGCCCTTGCTGCCTGACCATGCACTTTCAGGTTCTAAAGACGGTTTCTTGCCTTAAACCTCCTCAAAGCACCCCTGCGAGCTCCAGACTCTTCCCTCTGTGGCTTCCTCACCCTTCCCAGCCTTCGCGGAGTTGAAGAGAGTTAAGCCTTTGCTCTGGAGTAGGCTTTGGCTTAAGGGAACGTCGTGGCTGGTTTGATCTTCTGTCCAGACCCCTGGAACTCTCTCCCTATCAGCAATAAGGCTGTTGCCCCTTCTTAACATTGGTGTGTTTGCCCGAGAAGCACTTTTAATTTCCTTCAAGAAATTTCCCTTTGCTTTCATAAGTTGGCTGACTGGTGCCAGAGGTCTGGCTCCAGCTTATCTCAGCTTTCAATGTGCCTTTTTCATCGAGCTTAATCATTTCTAGCTTTTGACTAACAGGGAGAGATGGGGGACTCTTCCCTTCACTTGAACACTGAGAGGTCATTGTAGGATTACCAACAGGTCTAATTTCAGTTTGAGTTTCAGGGAACAGGGAGGCCTGCGGACAGGGGGAGAGATCTGGGAGCAGACATTGAATGGAGCAGTCAGGACACAAACACCCTTTATCAATTAAGTTTGTCATCTTATATGAGCTCACTTCCGTGGCACTCCAAACCAATTACAACACTAACATCAAAGATCACCGATCACATATCACCATAAAAAATAAAATTGTAATGAAAAAGTTGGAAATATCATGAGAATTACCAAAATGGGACGCATAGACATGACAAGAGCAGGATGCTGTTGGGAAAAAGGCGCCAAGAGACTTGCTCAATGCAGGAATGCCACAAACCTTCAGTTTGTAAAAATCCTATTATCTGCAAAACACGCTAAAGCAACGCTCACTAAGAGGAGGTGTGTCTGTACTAGATGCAACTGTGTGATGACATGCTGATCTCTGCCAGGCTCTGGGATCCTGGAAGACCGCAGACAGAAACGTCCCAAGCAAAGAGGTCACCTTTCCCATGTGACTTAGGGAAGACTCACGGATACGCGCTTGTTTACGAACGATAAGGCCAGACCCAGTCCTTCCAAACTTCCATTCATTGCGTCGTAAGTGACTGACCGAACTGCCTATTGCCAATGATTCACCGGAACAAAACACTAGTTAAACTAAACTTCGGTACAGATTCTCTGCTTTCCCAGCACCTGGCCAGCCCTCAGCCTGAGCCAGCAGACAGCCCGTCCTGAGAACAAGCTGGTCTCAGGGGGCAGCATTCTCTCTTCTGTTGTCTTGTCAAGGCACTCCTGTCCATCCCAGTTGCCCTCACCTGGTTCTGTGGGGACACGTTTACTTCCTCCTATGAAAGCAACATTCTTTTCTCGCTAACTCACGGAATACGTGCCAACCTTTGGTCAGAGTGTTTCCCAGACTGCGACAAACCCCTCTCCCACAATGACCCTTTCAAATAAAGTCTCTCCTTAGTAAATCTGTATTTATTTGTATTCGATGGTGACCTAAGAAAGCCAAAGTTCATAGGAGGCCACCTGCTTGTCCTTACCTGTAAGGAAGCATAGCGTAGGGGCTTGGGGGAGAGCCTGGGTCCCACCATCCCTACCTGTGCAACCCTGGACACTTTATTTAGCCTCTCTGTGTCTCAGCTTCCTCATCTATAAAGTGGGCTTCATGATGGTACCTATATCTGTTAATATTTGTGATGTGCTTAGCAGTGCCTGTTCCAAGTAATTATTATCTAGATCTTTTTTTTTCTTTGAATAAAACTCATCCTTCCTGATGTTCAGGCCTTTACATGCACAAATTGATAGATGGGGAATGTATGTCTACCGAGAATCAACCGAACACCTTGGGTAAGACCCAGGCTGCCTCAACCTACCTCTTCCAGGTTTGAGCCTTGGAGAATGTTCCATGGAGTTCTGTAGAGCCTCCATTTCCCCATATGGGAAGTGGGGTTGTGACAGTAAGTCCCCCCTCAGACTGATGTTGTGAGGTCACACACAGAGGATGTCTTACACAAGACCCAGCGCATTGTCAGTGGCTGTTATCAGTAGCGTGGCAGGGACCTGGATATCTCCTGTGATTTACAGTGTTAAAGATGTCTTAGTCTTGGTGTATTAAGGGTGTGGGCTTGTGCATGTGTTAGAGGACCTTGGGAAAATATAGTCTGGGGAGCTGCTCCCTGTTGAGTGAGATAGGATAACCCTTGTGTACTCTGGAAACCCAAAGACAAGGCTGGGGCCTTCTCTGTTTACCGAGTTCCAGCCAGCCTTCCACATACAACTCATTAAATCCTCCCAACCACTCTGAAAGGGAAGTCCTTTCATGGTCACCAGTAACAGAGCAGGAAACTGAGACACGAAAGGGTTAAGTCATTCAGCTGGGACATGGCAGAGGGAGAGTGGAACCGAGTCAGGGTTCAGGATATAAACACCGGGGATATTTCCTCAGAGTGAAATGTGACTTCTAATAGCGGAATGCACAAACACAAATGGAAAATCTGCTGGGTATGGATAAGAAGACATGGTCTGGATATGTGTTTTTGCTTGCACAGGGTTATTTTGTAGAAATCTAAACTCACAGCTAGAATCGGGTGATTTCACCTGGGAATCCAGGTCAGTGGTTTCTCATGGTTCACCAGGAGGTGGGCAAACTCCAGGCCTGCATTCCAACAAGGAGCCCATGAGTTCAAGCTGAGGATCTCGATGGCTGCTGCCGTCCATGGGCCATATGCTCAGAGCAGGGCTCCATGATGGGCACTGAGCCTCTGCCAACATTCCTCATTACTGATACAGACCTCACCCCTGTAGGCTTTTGAGCCCAAGACCCCTAATGTACTTTGCCCCACCTACAACGATCACCTGAGTCAAGAGCTATTTATCTTAAAACCTGCAGAAAACTAAGGAGGAAAGGACTTTCCTCTCCCTGAAGACTTAAGCAATCCATCAGATTGCCACTCTCAAGTTGACACTGCCCGTTCCCTATAAAATAGATCAGGGTAGAATAAAATGGTAGATAAATAAAATAAGACTCGAGTGCTCTTAAGACTTCCCTGAGGGCCGTTGAAGGCTCAGCTCCAAATCCAAGAAGAGCAAATACTTGACAATTGTACTGCCAACACACACCTCCTTTGCCTATTGCGTTTTCAAAGGGTAGTAACTGTTGGGTGGTGAGGATCTGGGAAAAGTCCATGTTTTACTGCAAGTAAATGCATTTTTCCTGGAATGTAACCTTTATGAATGAACACTATTATTATTCCTATCTTAAGGTGGGCAACTGAGATGCCAAAATGTTACAGCTGGGTTATGCCAGAATTGTTTGTCGGTCTTTCTTTCTTTCTTTCTGGATTCTATTTATTTATTTGAGAGAGAGAGTGAGCAAGAGTGAGAGAGGGAGGGGGAGAGGGAGAAGTAGATTCCCCACTGAGCAGGGAGTCCGACATGGGACTCGATCCCAGGACTCTAGGATCATGACCTGAGCCAAAGGCAGATGCCCAACCAACTGAGCCAACCAGGTGCCCCCAGATTTGCTCTTTCTAAAGCCATGTTCTTTTACTACTATGAGTTGTTGTCTCGAACACCTTGGACAGGGTCGGGGGGGGTGGAGGAAGATGCACAAAGTGGGGACACAGGTGATGAGAGCTGTCTGCCAGAGAAGGATCCCCAACATGGGTGCCAGCCCCCTTCATCATCTGTGCAGCAGCACAAACTACTGACAGCTGCTCTTCCAGGAAGGGAAAATGCAATGATTTTTTCTCAGTGGTGCATGAAGGAATAGCTCCTAGCATGGTTGCAAATAAGAAACCAATCCAAATAACTCTGCTGGGTTTGAACAAGAGGTTGTATTCTCAGGCTACAGTCCAGTCCTGACCCCTCTCCTGGACTTCACTGGCTCTACCCCAGTCCATCGCCAACTGCTTCACCATCTGGAATTCCTTATTCAAACTATTCGAACTGGCTTCCCCCTTCTTGCAGTTACCCAACACCAATGCCTCTCTCTCGATCCTCACCGCCATTCAGTACCCTTGCCTTCCATCCTAAGATTTTGACGACTGTCTCTATATCTCCCTTTGTGCCTCTCGTGACAAAAAAAAAAAAAAAAGAAAAGCCAGCTCAGCTCAGCTCAGCCTACCATCAGATCGCTACCAAGTTGGGAATATACTTTCTCAGATGTGACAGAGGATGACATCATCATTGTCCCAAATTTCATATGATATCTGTTAAGATTATACCAGTTAAGAAACAGTGGACACGACTCTCAATACTGACATCCCGGAAACTGATGCTGATGGGGACGCTGTGATCAGAATTTCTGAAATCCTTGGCCAAGTAGCTTAAGTATCCGGATGAGGGTGGGGAAACTCCCTATAGAAAGGACTAGGGGACGCAGCCAAGACTTCTCAGTCCCATTTCCTCTAAGGGTGTCTTTGCAGAGGTTTGGAGAGTACTTTTTTTTTTTTAATCCCTACTTTATGCCCACTTCCTCATGAAGAAAGAAAACAGGAAGAAAACTATCCAACAGATGGTACCCATGATCATAAGAAAGGTGGTATGCTGACTTTCCCCAAATGCCACTTTTAAGTTCGGACATGTCTTCCTGTCTCTCTACACATTTATTAACGTGTACATACATCATTCATTCAGCGATCACTGTGTTAGGTCCTAGAGACACCACCATAAAAGAGAGACATCTCCCCACCTTCATGGAACTTACTGCCTGGGAGACCAAGCTTCTTAATCCTGAGTCCCATTAAAATCGCTGGAACACTAAAAAAAAAGGTCACTGTCCAGGCCCCATATGTACACAGTCTTATTTGTTTACTCTGGGATGGGGCGAAGTACTGGCAGTTGTTTCTAGAGCTCTCCAGATGATTCCAGTGTGCAGTCAGGGTTGAGAAACGCCCATCTGAGGCAGAGATCTCAACCGGTGGTGACTTCAAACCCCTAGATATTGGGCAATATTGGGAGGCCTTTTCGTTTGTTGCAAGTCTGAGGGTGTTCTTGGCATCCAGTGGGTAGATGCTAAGGATGTTTCTTGACCTACTGTAATGCACAGGGCAGTCCCTACCACAAAGAACCATCCTGCCCCAAATAGCAGTGCTGCCGAGGCTGAGATACACTGACCTAGGATGAAGACAGACGTTCGGTAAATCATTACCATACAGAGTGATAAATGTTCTATAGAGAAAGTTCTAGGAACTATGGGCCATAGCTTCTATCTAAAGCGAACTCCAAGTCCCTTCTTCAGTAAACATTCCGTCGGAGAAGAATACAGGCAAGAAAGAGAAGGAGCGAGATCACGTCCAGCAGGCAAGGACTGTCTTGTGATGTCTAGTTCACTGTTCTATGCCCTGTGCCTAAAACAATGCCGGATGCACCAGAGCTGCTCCGTAAATATTTGCTGAATGACTAAAGGCCCATCTGATGAAATGGAGGCATCAGGCACAGGCACCTTCTTCATCCTCTTGCTGTGTATGGGTTTCCTGGACTCATTGCTCCTCCTCCGCAGCCTGCTAGCTCCTGCCTGCCATCCTTCTGGCCCACAGTGCCCGCTTCTGTCTGTGAGCTTACCTTTCCTCTGCTTCACAGCCCCAGACGTTTCAACTGATCGTAGGATAAAATTCAAGTTCTTAAGGCCAGCGTCAAAGACTGCATAATCTGATTCTAATCTACATTCCCAAGTTTATCTCCCCCCACCTTCCACGGGCATGTCAAATGTCCCAGAGAACCATACCTGGAATGTTCTTTGTCCTTCCTTATCCACATCTTTGATGACATGGGACGTTCTGCCTGGAATGCTCGTGTTTTTAGCATTTCCTGCCATTTTAATTTTTTTTAAATGATTCCCTACCAAAAATATAGAGAATTGTATAACGGATGATGTACCTGTCTTCCATCAACAAGAATTATCAATACTTGGTTTCATCTATTTCCTTCCCACACACTTTTTCTCTCTTTCCTGCATTTTAAAGCAAATCCCCCCCACCCTGCTTAATATGTTATCCACAAACCTGTGCGTATGTCAGTATACGCAAAGATCAGACACAGACTTTTCAAACCCAACCATACGGTCATTATCAGCCGACCAAAGTGAACAATTCTTCTCTAATGTTATCTAATATCCAGGGCGCACTCAAAGTTCCCTGTTTATTTCAAAACTTTTTTTTCAAGTTGGTTTCGCTCAAGGTATGAACACGTGCCACACATCACACTTGGTTTTCACATCTCCTCAGTCTCATCCGTTCTATAAAATTCTATTCCCTCTTCCCATAGCATTTATTTGTTGAAGAAACCATGGTGTTTGTCCTTTAGAATAGCCCACATCCTAAATTTGGTGACTTGCTTCCTTGTGCTGTCAGATAATTTGCTCCTCTGTCCTCTGCATTTCTGGTAATGTTGGAGCTACAGGTTGAGTTCGATTTGGGTTCATATCCCCTCCCCGCCTAGGACTGCCTTATAGGCGATATTGGGGTGTTTCCTGTTCCATCACCAGCAGATGTAAGGATGAGTCATGTCCCGCTTTTCATAATGATGATTGATCGGCGAATTCAGACACTGTCAACCCAACCATATAATTCAAAGTTCCCCACAGACCTTTCACACAAGGCTGCACCTACATTAATGACAGTAATGACTGTTGCCTCCGTTCACATTTCATTCAAGATTAAAAAAAAAAAAACACAATGATTTTTCTACGTCTGTCATTTCTTTTGCATGTGTTAGCTAAAATTGTGAAGACTGACACAAATTTTAAATTGCGTTCATTAGCCTTATTACTATTATTGTGATTTCTTATTATCTTGAACTGTCATATGTATATTAAGAATAAAGCAAATGAAGTATTATGTTAATTATTAGGAACCAAGATGTTTGGCATCGAAGGGGTTCAGTAAAAGTCTTGTCATCTTAAATTTGAATTGAGGGGCCCCTGGGTGGCTCAGTCGGTTAAGCGTCCACCTTCAGCTCCAGTCATGATCCCAGGGTCCTGGGATCGGGCCCCATATTGGGCTCGCTGATCAGCGCAGAGACTGCTTCTCCTCTCCTTCTGTCCCTGCCCCCCCCCCACCCCTGCTCAGCTCTCTCAAGCTCTTGCTTGCTCTCTCTCAAATAAATAAATAAAATCTTAAAATTTGAATTGAAAGTCAGGACAAATTCATGATTGATTTTGCTCTTTCTAAACATCACATAGTCTTTAGTTCTGTCCCCTCAAAAGGCTTTGAAGCAATAACAATCCCCCCAATTCATATTTTAAAAACCCTAGCAGTGTGACAGAGTTAGGAGTTGGGGCCTCTGAGAGCTGATGAGGTCAGCAGGGTGGAGCCTGCGAATGGGATTAGTGCTCTTGCCAGGAGAGGCCAGAGAGCAAGCCTGCTCCCTTGCCGCCGGGGTGGGATGGGGGGCAGGATACGAGGAGTATCAGCAGCCTGCACCCTGAAAAGGGCCCTTCCCTGAACCTGACCATGCTGGCACCAGAACTGTGAGAAATACATTTCTCTTGTTTATATATGGTATTTTATTACAGCAACCTGAGCTAAGACACTTAAGCTGCCAATGGTTTAACAATAAGCTCCCCAAATTTCTCAATATTTAACAATTGCCTCTCCAATACACCACTGGAAGCACACAGCAGCTTGAGAAAAACCCAGAGTTAGTTATCAGCAACCTAGAAAAGAGGTACCTCAGGGAGGAAAAAGAATATCAACTTATTTTTCTTTCTTTTTTTTTAAAACATTTTTTTTATTTATTATTTATTTGACAGACAGAGATCACAAGTAGGCAGAGAGGCAGGCAGAGAGAGAGGGGGAAGCAGGCTCCCTGCTGAGCAGAGAGCCCGATGTGGGGCTCGATCCCAGGACCCTGGGATCATGACCTGAGCCGAAAGCAGAGGCTTAACCCACTGAGCCACCCAGGTGCTCCTCAACTTATTTTTCTTAGCGACTCAGGTCAGAGGTAGCCAGACCATATTCTTTCCTACCTCAGGACCTTCACACATACAGTACTTCTTTCTCTCTCTCTTTGTTTTTGTTTTTGTTTTTTGGCCTTCTGGGCTCATTCTCATCCTTCAGGCCTTAGCTTAATGCCCCCACCTCAGAGAGACCTTCCTGACTATTGTGTCTGAAGTAGATGTCTCCAGGGTACCTGGGGGGGCTCAGTTGGTTAAGCAGCTGACTCTTGGTTTCAGCTCAGGTCCTGGTCTCAGGGTCACAAGACCGAGCCCCATGTTGGGCTCCGCGCTCACCACGGGGTTCTGCTTCTCTCTGTCTCCCTCTGTCCATCCCCCCCTTCCTCTCTGAAATAAAGCAACACAAATCTTTAAAAAAAATAAAGTAGATGGATGTGGTGGATGGCCCTGAGATGTACCACCCAGACGCCCTTCAAGAAGGACTCACGGCAGACCTCCTTCAGAAGTCAGCTCCCCCACAGGGATTGTCTCAGCTAGCGAGAGCCACCCCATCACTGATCAGGGTAAGAGCCTAAGCCAAGGCCTGGCCCCTTTAACCCAACCTGAATGGAGAAATCCCAAGGAATTGACCATCCTGCTTCCTTCTCCCCAGGACACTCCTTGGGAAACACCTTGCATGCTCAACTCTGCCACAGCGTCTGTTTCCCAGGGGACCCACCCAGGACCATTCCCCACCCCAAGTCTCACACTGCATTATTCTTTATCGCAGCCTTTTCACTGGTTCCTTCAATTCAAAAGTGACTGTATTTGTTGATTGACTTGCTTTTTAGAAAATTCCCTTTGTAGATGGGCACCGGGGTGGCACAGTCAGTGAAGCGTCTGACTCCCGATTTTGGCTCAGGTCATAAACTGAGTGTCTGGAGATGGAGCCCTGCGCTCAGTGGGGAGTCGGCTTGAGATTCTCTCTCCCTCTCCTTCTGCCCCTCCCCCCTCCAAAATAAATAAATAAGTCTTTTAAAAAAATTCCCTTAGTAGAATATAAAGTGACGATTTATGCACAGGAACTATTTGTTCTTATATCCCTATGTGATCACAATGGTCAACGAGTAACAGGTATTCAAGGACTTTCTTGAAAACAAACGCTCCCTGTATAACCAGCGATACACTGATGGCCCTCAGAAAGACACCTCCTTCCCCAGCTCAGATCCTTTTTTAGTGACCATTTATCCATTCATTTTTTTTTGACACACACCTAACTTATTAAAGGTTTCTCAAATTTTATATTAAAAAATGAAATTAGAGTACACACATGACTCTAATTCAGCATTCTACTGAGATCTGGTTGAAAATCGGCTTTGCCCCTAGGGCATATAGGAACCCATAAAAAGCTGGTGTGGCAATGGGTAGAGTAGACAGGCCCTAATGAATTTTGTGCCATCTAAGGGAATCAGGTCTCAAAGATTTGAGAGCCTATATTTATGATCACGGTGCCTGGGTGGCTCAGATGGTTAAGCGCCCACCTCCTGTTTTCAGCTCAGGTCTTATCTCGGGGTCATGAGTTCAACCCCTGCCCTGGGCTCCATGCTGGGGGTAGAGCCTACTAAAACAAACAAACAAACAAACAAACAAATACAACTGTTATTTCATTTCATGCCTCAGATCTCCAGGTAAAGTGGCTCCTTTTAAAAAATAGATTTTAGGGCGCCTGGGTGGCTCAGTGGGTTAAGCCATTGCCTTCGGCTCAGGTCATGATCTCAGGGTCCTGGGATCGAGTCCCACATCAGGCTCTCTGCTCAGCAGGGAGCCTGCTTCCTCCTCTCTCTCTGCCTGCCTCTCTGTCTACTTGTGATCTCTGTCTGTCAAATAAATAAATAAATAAATAAATAAATAAATAAATCTTTAAAAAGAAATAGATTTTAATTTTTGAAAGGCCTCACTGGATCAGTCAGTGGAATGTGTGACTCTTGATCCTAGGGCTGTAGGTTTGAGCTCCATGTTAGGGGTAGAGCGTACTTAAATAAAAGCTTTAAAATAAATAAATAAATAAAAATAGATTTTAACTTTTTAGAGCAGTTTTAGATTTACAGAAAAATTGGGAAGATCAGTATGTGACATGTCCTACAGGCTGTGAACCAATATGGATATGTTACCATGAACTCCATCCCATATTTATTCAGATTTCCTAACTTTTTACTTAATGTCCTTTTTCTGTTCTAGGACATACCAATATCATGTTAGGTCTCCTTGGATTCCTCTTGGCAGTGGTGGTTTCTCAGCCTTTTAATGTTTTGGATATCTTTGATGGTTTTAAAGAGTACTGGTCAGGTGTATTGTAAGACACTCCTCTCCTGGAATTTGTCTGATGTTTTTCTTCTGATTAGATTGTGGTTATGGGTTTGGGCAAGGAGATCACAGAGATAAAGCGCTGTCATATCATATCACACGAAGATAAAGCGCCATTCATCATATCACATGAAGAGTACTTACTATCAGCATGACTTATGACTGTTCATGTTACCCTTGATCTCCTGGGTGATGCAATGTTGTTGGCAGATTTCTCTGCTATAAAGTTGCTCTCTTCCCCGTTCTGTACTGTGCTGTTGGGAAGGAAGTCTCTATATGTAGCTCTCACTGAAGGAGTGAGGAGCTATCGTCCCTTCTTTTAGAATGAAGTATTTGGAATTATTAGGAACCTTTCCACATTTATTTATTTATTTATTTGTCTTTTGATTAATTAATTAATTTTTTAGTTCTCATTTATTCATTTATTCCATTATTTACTTATGTCAGTATGGACTCATGAATATTCATTTTCTAGTTTGGGTGATAATCCAATACTATTTTATTGCTCATAAATTTTTTAAAGATTTTATTTATTTGCAAGAGAGAGCGCGAGTGTGTGAGAGAGAGAGAGAGAGAGCGTGCAAGAGCACAGGGGAGGGGCACAGGGAGAGGGAGAACCAAACTCCCCACTGAGCAGAGAGCCCAACGCAGGGCTCCATCCCAGGACCCCAGGATCATGAACTGAACCGAAGGCAGATGCTTAACCCACTGAGCCACCCAGGTGCCCCATTTTATTGCTCATATTATTCCAGCTTTGGCCATCTGGAGTTCTTTCGGTTGGCTCCTGTCAAAGTATATATTTTTATTCCTATTTTAAAGGTAAGGAAACCGAGCTTCAAAAAATGTAGTGTTTCCATCATCACTCAGCTAACAAGAGTAGAGAATCTTAAGATTCTACGGCATGCGTTTCTGGTTTTGTTTTCATTTTGGTTTCCCTATTTATCATGTTTTATCTGAATCTAGTCCATGTTTACAAATCAGTAACTAGTGTGTATTTTACCTGATGGAGTTATTTAAGGCAATGACAGTTTTGAGACTCTCAATGCTCTATGTACATTAGAGGGAAAATGTCGTAGCTACGTTTTGACTTTTATAGTGTACACCTTGATGAATTTTCACAGAGCGAATCCACTTATGCAACCAGCACCCTGGTCAGGACCCAAATCATTACCAGCTCACCGAAAACCTCCCTGTGCCTCCTTCTAGTCATCTCCCATGGCCAAGGTTGCCACTATTCTGACTTCTAACCGCACGGATCAGTTGTGCCTGATTTTGGCCTTCTATAAAGGGAATCGGGCATTAGACATTTTAGAGGCTGGCTTCTTCTGCTCATTCTCCTGTTTTTTTGTGTGTTTTGTTAATGGAATTTTTTTCTTAAGGTTCCAGCCATATATTTCACAAGAAGGGTTACAAAGTTATACTTGTAGAAACACGTTAGGCAACTACATAAAAAAAAAAAAATCCCACACTGTCACATAAAAAGTAAATTTACTTATGAGCAACATAACACACAGAAGGGGAAACTACTTAGAGATGTAGTTAAATTGCCCCATTATCCCGAGGTGGCTTGGTTCCTCCTCCCTGTCATTATCTACAGTTTCATCTGCAAAGAACTGCCTTAATAATGTCTCCCTGGGTCTTGTTCACAGGAAAGGTGTTTCCTGAGTGACAGGATGACATTCTTGCCAACAGATAGCCCAAATCTCATCTAGCTGCTTCAATCATGTAATGGTGCAAGACACTACCTGCCAAGTTTGACTAAAGTACTGTGCAGAAACCCAAAAGCTCCCTGATTTAGAGTTCTCTGTTTTCTGTCTCAATAACAGTCACCACCATGGACCCACTGATATGGTTCCTGGATCCAACAGGGGTGGCATCCCCTTGATGCCTCTGCCACCATGATGCCACCATGGACATTATTAAATTGAAGCAATCTCTCCCCCAGAACCTACTCGTCCCAACACTCCTAACCAAGCAGAGATGGCACAAGAGAGAAAACCCAGGTGTCCCCTTCACGCCCTCGCCCCCGCATAAATCATTATGTGACTTTCTAGTTGGATCCAGGTTTTCACTGCATTGTTTTCCAGTCGGACTCAGGCGTCTAATCTCTACTCCATCCCTATCACATCTCTCCCCTCTTCAGGAAACCACTCTGGCTCCTACTTGTGTGATATGTAATAGAGGAAATTCCCCACCCAGATTTCAACAGCTGGATTTGCTGACACCCAACCAAGCCCAACTTCCAGACCTGCTTCGATTCTAGTTCAGCTGGTTTCTTCCCCATCTCAGCGATATCCTGCCTTTTCTACCCCGTGTGTTCCTTCCTACATTTCTAATGGTCACACATCCAGGCATTAATTCACTCTTCCGAATTTGTCACATTCTTTCAGTATATTTGTTGAGCGCCTCCTATGCGTCACACACTCTTTCAGATCACGGGCGGGACAGCCGTGCATGCAACCAGCCGAGTCCCTGTTCCTGTGGAGCTGACGTTGTAGAGGAAGATGCGACGCATTCGATGTACAAGCAGATGCATAGGGTGTTGAGTGGTGATGAGTGCTAGGAAGCAGAATGGGAACTGGGGAGGAAAATGTCATGTTCTTTATGGAAGTCAGGAAAAGGAGGCTGAGCAGGGAAGAGTTGAACAGAGATCCCAGGGAAGGCTTCTCCAGGCACAGGGAAAGTGCAAGGAAAAAGGCTCTCCAACATAGCTTTGGTTGAGGAACAAGGAAGCCATTTTGGCCAGAGGAGCGTAAGTCAAAAGAGAATAGTAGAAGGTAAATCAGAGCAGTAGCTCAGAGCTAGTTCATGTGGGGCCTTTAAGCCAAGCGTTCTCACAGGTGTGAGACCGAATTTCCTCTAAAGGCCCTACCTCCAAATGCCATCTCACTGGGGGTTAGGGCTTCAAGAGATGAATTTTGGGGAACACAATTCAGTCTATAGCATCGTCCTCACAAAATTTACAATCCAATGTGGAATATAGACAGTAGTACAAGCATGATGTAAAAAGAAAATCATGAATTGTGTTAAGAGCCACAAGGAACTATGGAAAGGAAAACAAGTGTTGTGAAGTGTTGGGGAGGAGGTAAATCATGGGGAGCAACTTCCATAAGGAAAGGACATACAAACAAATCATCAAAAATTCAGTACCATGAAAAATACCTCATTAAGAACTTTTATATTAATTATGTGTTGAAATAATATTTTGGATCTATTGTGTTATATAATATGGACTATTAAAATTAATATTACCCATTTCTTCTGTACTTTTTAAAATGTGACTACTAGAAAAAAAATGTGACTACTAGAAAATTTTAAATTAAATAAATTTAAAATGTAAGTTAAATTTAAATAATGTGGCTTGCATCGTGTTCCTTTTGGAGAGCATTGCCATATGCTATTCCCTTCCTGCTAAAGACACAGTTGTGGTCGGAAAGAGTGATTTCCCTGAAGAGGCAAGGTAGGGTGGGAATGGTGACCAATATGGCAGGGGAGGTTGGGAAGTCAAATTGGCAGAATTACTGACATTTTAAGAATGGGTAGTCTGCTCATGGTTACCGGTTTCTTTCAGGGGTGATAAAAATTTGGAATTAGACTGTGGTGATGGTTCATAACCTTATAAATATACTAAAAACCACTGAACTGTACACTTTACAGTGTTCAGTTCTAAAGGGTGAATTTCATAATATGTGAATTATAGCTCAAAAAAAGTAAAGTATTTAAAAAAAATAGGCCAGTCGAATATCTACAGCATCCGCTGTCACAGAAGACCCTTGAATTTTCAGGAAGGTTCTACTTTCAGGTGGGGTGTGTGTGTGCGTGTGTGTGTGTGTGTGTGTGTGTGTGTGTGTGTGTGTGTATTAGGGTAATTAAGAAAAAAGGACTCCTACATATTTGGGCTGAAAGCAGGGAAAGAACCAGAAATCACCTTCACATTAAAGTCAGAAATGACTTAGAGGAAAATGAGCTTGGGAATTTGCAAGCCTGTTGTGTGGGCACCAGAGGACCTCTCACAGGGTATATGACAGGGATTCAGGCAGACAACATACAGAGACTAATGGGGCAGAGGGACTTTCCCTGATATCTGAGTCACTTCGATTATTAGGAACAACTGTCTAAGTAAATCAAAACTCAGACTTCTCTCTGTGATTATATGCTCTAGGTTAGAACCTCCCCTGTGTAGTGCAAAAGGGATACTCTGCCCTTTGGGGACTATCCATGTCTAGCAGCAACCTGAGGTAAGCTTCCTCCCCAGGGGCAACAGCACACCTGGTCAAGAGTTCTCTGTGCACAGTCTCATAGTTGATTCAGAACATCTTCAGAAGCCAGCTCCAACCCAAGAGTCTTGCTCGTTAAGTCACTGAGCTTCTCTGTGGCTTGGTACTAGGGTTCGCGTGATGACCAAGATGGACCCAATCCCTGCCTTTAAGGCTCTACAGGAACTCAGAGTTTATGGCTGGCACTTTGAGCTTTTCCCAACCCTGTTGTATTTCTTACTGGTTATACTGGTATTTGTCTGAGTTGGCAATCTCTGTCATTGTGTTTGTTTGTTTATTTGTTTTAACTCAGCAGAATGAAAAAATGGTAATGATTTCAGTGACCTCTTACCTCTTCTGTAGCGGGTGTGTTCATATTCACCTGTGGACTGTGTGTCTCTTCCAGATCTCCCCTACTATTGATTTTTTTTTGTTTACGCTCTTTTCTGTACAGTACAGGTACCTAACTCCCTAATTCTGCTGGCTGCTACCTCTGCTATTAGGAAAATGAGTTCTTAGAAAGAACATTTTATCAGAGAATGTTGATAATGTAGCACAGAAGTAACACAGAGAACTGGAAGTCATGGCCAAGGTCTATCATTTAGTAAAATGTTTATTTTAAGAGGAAATAACAGGAGAATGAACATTTCTCAGAAGTGTAGTGGACATCTGTTGCTTTTCCTGATCCATCAGCCAGGATCCCTAGAGCAAGGACACAGCATAGTGGGTGATTGCAAGAAAATTCAGTAAAGGGTGTAGTAGAGGTTTGAATACCCCAGGGCACATGAAGAAGTCAGGATACATTTTCCTAGGCCTGACAGAGCAAGGGAGGGATTACTGGAAAGGGAGTTGTTGGAATTTAGAAAGGGTGAAGAGTGACCTTCAGGCAAGGGATTTGAGCAGTCCACAATGACCCTGCAGGGAGGGTGCCAGAGGGAATATTCTGAGTTCACATTTCTCCCTTCCTACAACTTCTGTCCCATGCTCTCCATTGGCTGAAGCTGAGCTCCAGAACTGAGAGCCAAGAGGGGAAGTTGAATGGGGAAGGGAAGGTACAGTACGGATTCACCCAAAACCAGCACATCTGCTCATCTCCCGTCCCCTCTTCTGGTAATGGAAACTTGCTCTGGTTTGAAAGAATGTTATAAGTTAATTGTGCCCCCCCCATTCCCAAAAGATATGTTAACATCTTAATCTCTACTACCTCAGAATGTGACCCTATTTGGGAATAGGATAGTTACAGATGGACTCCACTAAGATGAGGTCATAGTGAAGCCAGGTGGATCCTTAATCCTGTGTGGCTGGTGTTCTTGTAAGAAGAGGGACATCTGGATGCGGCCACCAAGGGAAGAAGGCCATACAAAGATGGAGGCAGATATTGGAGTAATGTGGCCACAATCCAGGGATTACTGGGGGGGCTTCCAGAAGTTGGAGGAAGCAAGGAAGTAGCCTCCTCTAGAGGTTTCAGATAGAAAGAAACCCTGCCTGACACCTTGATTTTGGAGTTCTAGCTTCAGAACTCTATAACAATGTGAAACAACTGTTCTGTTTTTTGTGGGGCTTTTTTTTTTTTTTTTCAGGGACAGATTCCATTTTATTTTATTTTATTTTATTTTATTTTATTTTATTTTATTTTATTTTATTGTTATGTTAGTCACCATACAGTACATCATTAGTTTTTGATGTAGTGTTCCATGAGTCATTGTTTGCATATAAGATCCAGTGTTCCATGCAGTACCTGCCCTCCTTAATGCCCATCACTGGGCTAATAATTTCCCCACCGCCTCCCATCTGAAACCCTCTGTTTGTTTCCAAGAGTCCATAGTCTCTTGTGGTTCATCTCCCTCTCTGATTCCCCCACTTCATTTTTCCCTTCCTTCTCCTGATGTCCTGCATGCTATTCCTCATGTTCCACACATTAGTGAAACCATATGATAATTGTCTTTCTCTGTTTGACTTATTTCACTCAGCATAATCCCCTCCAGTTCCATCCATGTCAGTGGAAATGGGTATTCATCCTTTCTGACCACTGAGTAATAGTCCATTGTGTATATGGATCACATCTTCTTAATCCATTCATGAGATGACCATGAAAATCATCTCAGTTCCTTCCATATTTCGGCTTGTGGATATTGCTGCTATGAACATTGGGGTGCATGTGACCCTTCTTTTCACTACATCTATATCTTTGGGGTAAATACCCACTAATGCAATTGCTGGGTCTTAAGGTAGTTCTATTTTTAACATTTTGAGGAACCTCCACACTGTTTTCCAAAGTGGCTGTACCAACTTGCCTTCCCACCAACAGTGTAAGAGGGTTCCCCTTTCTTCATATCCTCTCCAACATTTGTTGTTTCTTGCCTTGTCAATTTTTGCCATTTTAACTGATGTAAGGTGGTATCTCAATGTGGTTTTGATTTGAATTTCCCTAATGGCTAATCCTCTCCCTCCCCCCGCCCCCAAAAAACTCTACTGAGCTTCACAATCATACACTAAACTAAAGAAAGTACCTATGAAAAAGTCCAGCAGAAAAGACACAACACACTGTGGAGCAAAACCAGTCAGATCTTGACAGATAGAGGAGGGCACGACAAACAATTTGCTTGACCCTCCTCACCCCTGCCCGTGTGGCACAACTCCGAGCCAAGAGATACCTTCCACCCTGTGATTTCCCCAGTGGAGGGAAATGAGAACACCTGAAAGACCACAGGACTCCCCAAGCTCCAGAGGATGCTGCCAAAGAGAACCTTCTTTCTAGACCCATTCAGAATACTGAGGTGTACTGCTCACTGGTGAGTGGGGTGCACCTAGCAGAATAGCACCTAGGGCTCTTGGAGGGCAGTAAAACAACATGGACCTTACAAATCACCGCACAACCTACAACAGGAATCTGTCCATGAGCAGATGACATGAACAGGCACTTCTCCAAAGAAGACATACAAATGGCTAACAGACACATGGAAAAACATTTGTGGGCCTTTGCTGAGCAGCCTTAGGGACTCCCCCTTCTCTACCACATATGCTCTTGTCTCTACCACACTGGACAACCCTGCCTAGGCTGGGGGAAATGATGCTTTTCCCCCAGAATGTGGATTTAGAGCAAGAAAATAGGGAGATGGACAAGACCTACATTCAGATCCCGGCATTATCTAGTGGACGTGGAATGAGCCAGTCTCAAGGGAAATGCACACTAGAGGTTTTCTGAGCAGCTAGGACATCTCAAAGGGATGCCACCTGAGAGAGCCAGTGCTGCAAGCAAGCTGAAACTCATTGTCAGCTCTGCTCTGGGAGAGTTGTCATTGTCATTCTCATTGTCAACCCTGCAACAAGAGCTTTTTGCTAGAACCATTTTGACGGTATGAAGCTGAGCTTTTCTGACCAAAGCCTAGAGAAGAGGGAGGAAATAGAGAGGTAAGAAGACCCTGGCCTAGCTTTCTAGTTTCTGCAGGAAGCCAGAATGCCCACCTCAACATAGACCCACAACACTATGACCCACCAAGGAGGGACTTGGGATTGGGCATTTGCCCCAGGGATGAACCATGTAAGAATCATCTCTGCAGTCGGGCCATGGTGCTGTTATTAAATCACAGATACAACTTGACTCCTGGTTATGCTCTGCAGAGTTCATTGGCTGAGCGCCTACAGTATGCTTGGGCACCACGGGAACGGTGTTGATTCCCATCCTCAGTGATGGTGAGCTCTGAGGGAGACCTGCTCCGGCAACCAAGGGCATGTGAAAAAGCATCAGAATCACCTAGGACCTGATGCTCAGATGCTCAAGGACAGCACCCCATCTCACAGATGACTACACTGAAGCTCTGAGAGGTTAAGTAAGCTGTCCCAGATCACACAGCCAGGAAACCAGAATTCAATGGCTCCAAAGTCCATGGTCTTTCTGCCATGCTAGCTCATCCGCTACCCCGGGGGCGAGGCACTTGCCTGCCTAGCAGTACCAGCTTGTTCATTCATGCATACATCTGTTCAGTGAATGTTTATCGAGTATGAGCTCTATGTATCTGTGTTAGATGCTGGCAGTACGGAACTGGGTTAAATAGTCAAGGTAGTCTAGTGGGGAGAGTGCAGACACAGACACTTCCTAGAGAAATGAATGTATATTTCACTTCAAGGTGAAAAGAGTGGTATGAAAGTCACAAATAAAACACGGAGATTAAGAATTCCAGCTGGAGACTTAAAGCCTGGACACCAGGGAACACCTCCTCCAGAAGGCAGTATGTCAACCAGCAGTGTTTCAACTAGTCAGTAATTTTGCCCGCATGGGACATTTGGCAATGTCTGGAGACATTTCGTTTGGCTAGTGAGATGCTACTAGCATTGAGTAAGTAGAGGCCATGGATGTTTCTAAACATTCTACAATGCACAGGACAGCCCCAAATGATTTTCTGGCCTAAAATGTCAGTGGTGCTAAGACTGAGAAACCCTGATTTAACATGAAAACGAAGAAGCCAGCCCCGTAAAGGGCATCTCCACCCGAACATTCCAAGGGAAAGGAACAGCAAAGGCTATTAATTCCCAGGAAAAGCTTGGTGTTTCAAGTTAGTGAGTACAGGAGAGGGGAGTGGGATGAGAGAGGCCTCAGATTTGGGGCAGAAGTTTGGGTTTTTACTCTGTAGAGTTGAAAGCCTTTGATGTCTTTTAACTCAGAGTGGGGTGCTCTGTCTAGTCTGTAGAGAAGGGGTTGGGGAGACAAGAGAGGACTCCCAAAAGCCAGGGTAGCCCAGGAAGAAATGACAGCAGATCTGGGTAGCACAGAGGCCTTGAAAAGGAAAGCAGTAGGTTTATCAAGATCCGTTCTCAAAGTACCACTTACAGTGCCGGGAATGAACTGATATGGAGAGGGAAGGAAGAGAAACAGGGATTAATAGTGACTCTCAGAGATTCTGCTCTCTGCAGGGTGACAGGTAGAGTGGCGCACCTACATGAAGTAGAGGGGGTCCCAGATCAAGATCTCAGTTTGAGACAATATAAATTCCGAGAGACCCTCGGTGGAATTGGGTACACAGGTGATAGAGAGAGGAATTGCTCATAGAACACTTTGAGCTGTGGTTCATTCCCAATGTGGGGCTTCCACTTTAGTTTCACCAGGGGTAGGGGTGCTTTATAAACCACCAGGGCTCAAAGACACACCTTAGATCAGGTAAAGCTGGGCTCCAGGACCTGGTGCTCGAACATCAGTATGCTTTAAAGGTGCTTCTAATGCACAGTGATGGTTGACAACCAGCAGACTCCCAAGATGGAAATGTTCCCTCTGTGCATGGCAGCCCACAGTCGGCTGAGACGCCTCACCTTTGTGCATCACCCAAGAAACACTCTCTATTTTGTGTCTACTTAAAATTCTGTCTCTGCTGCTTCAGTGGTTGGCTGAATTCTATCTGTCAAAACAATGAACTGTTCGTAGTCTTGGGTATTCTTGTGTTACCTGTGTTCCAGACCCTTTGTTCTGTGACTCTCTTGTTTATAGCGATGTCAGTCTCCTGGTGCAGCCCCAGGGCTGTTCATCTTTTCCATCCCTTTGAGGATAGAATATATGCAGTCTCTGTTGTGAACTTTCTTCCCAAGTAAGTCCCGGGCACCCTCTGCCACTGTGTACTCAAAGCAGAAGGAAATACATTCAGACCTGGTCTTTTCTGCAAACTCCAGTCCAGTCCAGAATAAAAATTTTCTTTTATTATTACTGGGTGCCCAACATGGAACTTGCTCTGTACCTGACACTTGGGGATCCCATGATCAATGAGAATGAAGTGGCCCCTGATCAAGGGAACTCAGCCTCTACAGAGTTTCAGCTCAGCAGCATTGACACCTGAGATCAAATAGTTCTTTGTGGTAGGCTGACCTGTGCACTGTACGCTGTACATAACAGCATTGCTGGCTTCCACCAGCTAGATCCCAACAGCATGTTCCCATGCCTCCCAAAAATATCTTCAGACAACGCCCATATGTCCCCTGAGAAATAACATTTCTCTCAGTTGAGAACTGTTTTAGGAGAAAGGAGATTTTTTTTTTTTTTAACCAGCAAAAATGGATTTTTTCAAGAATAGCAAGGAATAGCAGAGAAGGGTAATCTGGGACAAGCAAGCCTCAGCAAAGCCAAAGGCAAGTCCCTAGGAGGAAGAAGATATTAAGCAAATGCTCATAAACATTGGTAAAGGTGATGAAAGGGGCATCAACAGGAGAGATCTAATTTAACTTGATAGAGATAAGAGCTCAACATGGAGACTACCTGTTCCAGCCCAGGAAATAGATTATATTATTTCCACCATGATGCTTTCTCTGATTGCTTATTGTCTTTTGTGTCCTCCAGTCTACTAAGTAGCAGTCACTGATTATGTCCTATGCAGCCAGGTGCCATATTAAGCATTTGGCATGCCTTATTTCACTTTATTCTCACCACTACCATATAACCGTAATGGGCACCACAAACTACTTAAGATTCACTGTGTAAGTAAATTGCCTTTTTAACCAATTGTTTTGCATATTCATCTTGTAAACTAACTAGAATAAAAGCTGAGACACTCATGGCTTCTATTTTCTCTTTATCCCTTCGAAAACAGCCTCCTGCTTCATCAGTTACCACAATCCCTTTGGCACTGCCATTGCCTTCTTCATTGAGTCCTTCCTTTGGGCCCTCCAAAGTCACATCCCCAAAGTTTCTCCATCTCTCACATTTTTTTCTTTTGATCTTACTATGCCCTAAAGGTACTCCCCCATCCTCCTTCTTGCTTTTTCCACTAGTGTTGTTAAGACTCCAGAGTTGCCCAATAACACCATCTCCTCACCGTCTTTGCACTGGAGCTCCTTCTCACACCCTCTACTGAAGCAATCAGTAATTCTCCAATCAGTAATTCCCAGGGCCCTGAAGCCAGAGATATCTTGTCATCCCATTCAATCTCTCCTCCATATTGAATGTTGTTTATCACTCTTTTCTTTGGAAATCTTCTCTTCCTTGGGATCCTACACTATTGCAGGTCTACCTTCTATCTCTGATCCTGTAGCCTTAAGAGGACTCATTGCCCAGTTCCTCCACTCCTAAGCTCTATCTGTGTTTTTCTCTCACATGTCACTTTAGCTTTCAGAGCTTCATTTACCCCATTTATGTGGAAGATTAAGCCACTTGTATCTCCAGTCTTAGGCTCATTCTTGCATTTAGCCTCCCTTTCCCAAATCCATCTGGACACCTCCAGCTGGATACAACAATGGCATCTCAAATTGAACATGTCTCCAGCAAAAGGTTTTATCTTTTCTTCAAAGTCAGAGTCTTCCCCCCTCAGTCTCTCCAAATCTGTTGTTTCTTAGTTGTAAGAATCATTCTCAGACCCCCAGAATTATTCTCCACATTCATTTGTTCATGAATTCATTCCTTGAGCCTATTGTAGGCACCATACTTTACACATTGCCGTCCTCACAGAGTCCACAATCCATCCAGCAAGACAGATGGGCAGAAAGAACTACAAAGGGCTCTGATGAGTATTACAAGAGGGAAAGTCCAGTGTGTGGTGGATCTTTTCACTTCTACTCTACATACCTAAATCCAACAAGCTAGCAAGTCCTCTGGTTCTTCTACCATGAAGTCCCCTTTAATTCACTGCCTGTTCCCCAAACCCATGGCCTCTGCCCCAGCCTCCTGGGTGGTCTTCTCCCCTCTCACTCTGCCCACTTCTCTGAACACTCCCATGCTGCACTGCCTTGTAATGTCCTGGTTTCTTTTTATCTCCCCCACTACACTACAAGTTTTTCAATGTAATGAATGCCATTTGTCACTGTATTCCTAGTACCTGGCACAGAGCACTTGGTGATTATTCATGAAATAATGAAGGAATGGATTCTAATCCCCCTTCCACACTACAAAAAAACATCATAAAACTCAACAATACACAAGGTAGGTTTGGAGCAACAACCTGAAGGTAGCCAAGTGACAGCCCTTGGGCACAGCTGGGAATATTTGGAAAACAAGGACTGACTCCATGAGAAATGAGAAGGCATCTTGCATGGGGCATCCATGGCTTCTCATTGGACACATAATAGCCCTGCTCGTGGAAGGCAGATGCAAGGAAGTCCCTGGTCGTTCAGTCCTAAGGGTTCTCGGGAGCTACGAAGACAAGCACTGCTGGGTGACAGAGTTCTCCTTTTATTGCTGAAAGCCAGCTTTAACATAGGACCCTGGGTCTGAATGTGAAAGCCAAAGATGCTTGGGGCAGCTTAGCAGAAATATTTGGCAGTCATTGCCCCTTTCTGTCAGGGGGCCCACCTGTCATTTCCTTGTCTGCATTGTATGTGGGTTCCTTGAATTCTAGCATGGCTGAATTTTATTTTATGTTATATGATCTTAGTTATCTCTTGAAAGCCTCAATTTCTTCATCTCTGAATGGGAAGAGTAATAGAAATTATCTCATAAGGGCGCCTGGGTGGCTCAGTGGGTTAAAGCCTCTGCCTTCAGCTCAAGTCATGATCCTATGGTCCTAGGATTGAGTCCCGCTTCAGGCTCTCTGCTCAGCAGGAAGCCTGCTTCCCTTCATGTCTCTGCCTGCCTCTCTGCCTGCCTCTCTGCCTACTAGTGGTCTCTGTCAAATAAATGAATAAAATCTTAAAAATTTTTTTTAAATTAAAAATAAAAATAAAAATAAAGAAATTATCGATCCCTTGATCATGGTTGTTCTAGAATATGTATATTGGGCATGTTGTCACTATTAATTCTACTTTTTGTATATTTAAAGCTTTTCATATTTAAATGATCTGATAAGGTGTCTGTGAGAATTAAATGAAATTAGGCATGGAAATACTAATCACAGTGCCTGACATATAGCCTCCAATAAAAGGTAGCTCTTCATAGTACAGTAAAACCATTACCCATGCCTTCAAAGTCTTTCAGTGCTGACAGTATCTCTCCTATTTACCGATGTGTTTGTTGTATGTCTTATTCCAGTAGAATGAAGTTTCTTGAGGGCAGAGACTTCATTTATCTTTACTTTCTCTTGTATCTCAAATGCATGCAGTCGACAATCAACAAGTGGTTAGTAAGACATGAACTGTGTCAGCCCCTGTGAGAAGGGCAACTGTAGGGCCCATCTCTGTTGCTATTGCTACAGGCCCTTAGTCATTCCAGTTCTATAAGTAAGGCATTTATTATGGTCCAGACTGCAGCAGCAAAGAAAGACCCGGATCCTGGTGTTCTGGTGGTTGGCTATGGCTTTGAAGGAACAGATTCAAATAACAACAAATTTCGGATTGTCAAGAACAGATGTGGTCCAGAAAGGGGCTGGAATAGTTCCATAAAAACAGCTGAAGAGCTGAACAAGCACCGTGGAGTTACCACAGCAACCAGCTCACCACTGTGTAAGCCGATGGACCGTGTTATTGGATGACTTGAGGTCAGCATATCTGGAGCAATTTTGTCTTGAAACTGACCAAACCCTTATTGTGTAAGACAAGACATTTGAATCATTGAGGATCCAAGTGGTGATTTGAATTCTGTAACATTTCTGTAAGGGTCAAACAGCACCACTACTCTCATTACAATTTTAAATAGCTTTATAATATTAAAGACTCATTACTTAATTCCATGACTTTTGAATTGTCATTTTTTTCAAAGGATATATAAAATGTTTGCTTTTAAATTAAATTCTAACACAATATGTGAAAAACAAATAAATAAATAAATAAAACATGAACTGTGAAAACAAACAGCTGTGTCTCCCACAACATGTCAGATCAGTTACACAACCTCATCCCTTAGCAACGCCACCACCACCCCCACCACGACCTGGACACAGATGTAGACTCAGAAGGAAAGGTGGCTGCTAAACATTTTGCCCAAAGCAAGATCCTTATAACTCAGTGCCCTCAAAAGACTCTCTCTCCAATAGAAAAACTGAAAAGACAACTCAGAGTAAAGGGTCAAGACTGAGAGGAATCAAGGGGGAGAATTCAAGAGACCAGAGTGGTTACACAGGGAACACTCAGATGAGGCCAGAGTTTAGAAGGCAAGAGCCTCAGGTACACATAGCACAGAACAAAGAGTCCCAATACAGGAGAAGCCCTACACTCACCTGTAAGAAAAGTATCTGTAGACAAAAAACTCAGATTAAGGGTTCCTGGGTGGCTCAGTCAGTTCAGCGTGTGCCTTCAACTCAGGTCATGATCTCGGGGTCCCGAGACTGAGCCCTGAGTTGCGTTCACTGCACAGCAGAGAGAATGCTTTGCCCTCTGCCTCTGTCCCTCCCCCTGCTTGTGCTCGCTCTCTCAAATAAATAAAGGAAATCTTTTTACAAAATATGCCCAGATTAGACTGCCCTGCAGAAGTCAGTTAACCACAGAAAGAGGATGAGGTAGTCAATGATAGGTCATAATACAAATGGACAAAAGGGGCAGGACACCACTGAATGAGGCCAGGGAGCTGGCATTCATGATTAGTACAGAAGGCAAAACTACCAAACTCCTCTTTTGTTTGTGTCTCCTTTGCCAAGATATTTAGACAGGACAAGATGGGGAAAAGGAAAATCATATTTCATGAAGCATCTACTATGTGCCATGCAGCATACATATATCATAATCTTATTTAATCCATAGAACAGGTACCAGTCATGACTCCTGCTTTACATATGAGGACAGTTAACCCCAGAGAGTGAAGCAAGGTGTTCAAGGACCCAGAGCCAGTGAGTGATCTAATACTTTCATTTAGATACTGTGCATGTTAAGAGTGAAGCTTTGTGTATGTGAGAAAAAGGGAGAGAGAATGAGTGGGGGAGGGGCAGAGGGAAAGAATATGAAGCAGACCCCCTGTGGAGCACTGTGCCTGACACAGGGCTCCATCCCACAACCCAGGCAATCACTACCTGAGGTGAAACCAAGAATCAAACGTCTAATCAACTGAGCCACCCAGGTGCCCCTGTGTATGTGTTTCTCTTGGGGGGCGTGGAGGGCTTGGAGAGAGGAGGCTGTGAGCCAACAGCTCACTGCTGACCCCATTTAAGTTTGCAGTCAGTCACCTCTCCCTGGACCTCTGTCATACAAGCTGCAGTTTTAAGATGGCATCCTCCTTTCAGAGAGCTGTTTTTCAGAGCCTAATAGAAGAGGGAACACTTCTTTCCTGCTTCCTATGTTTCCTTCAATATGGAGGAATACCTGTTAGTGTGGCACTCCTGGAGGATCTCTGTCTCCTTCTCTCTCCTCTCCTGAAGAGGTGGGGCAAGGGGTCTGCTGAGTTTGAAGGAACAGGACAAGAATGTTTCAGTCGACGCAAAGCTCTCTTGTCTCTCTAGAAGAAGAGCCAAAGGACAATTCAGAGCAATTCACAAACTCACCATCTTGGAGCCCTCAGGACTGAGAAGTGAATCAGAGGACCCAAGAGGCCAGAGTTTCAGCTTTCTGCTCTTCTTTGGGATCTCCCAGCTGACAAATGCCTGTGCTCTTGGGCTGGGATGGCATAGCCGTTCAACCCAAGATCTTCCCCATGGGTGAGGCTTGAGACTTTTCAACCCTGTCTTGAGAGGATGCACCGTGAGCGCCACATATCCAAGACACTTTCTGCAATGTTCCTTTGGGGAATAAAGCTGAGGACTCTGTCTCGCCCTGCCTTGCTTCCCTATCTCAATCAGTTTAGAACTTGCTGGGGGGAAAAGGGTGTTATGGATTGACTCCACCAAACAAAGCAAAAACATCCAATGAACCTTGCATTTATTCTGATTTCTTTTCACCCCATGAGCTCCAGTCTTGTTTGCCTTGCTCATATCAAGATGCACATGGTGTTAAGTCTGAGTCAAAATCTCAAAGGAAGGACAAGCAACTGGAAATGGTCCAAAGAAGACTGACTAGAATAATGGAAGTTCTGGAAACCCATCCATGGGGGGAATGGTGAAAGGAATGAGAAGATTTAGTTCAAAGCAGATTTGGCCATGATATGATTGAGTCTTTGCCTCTTTCAAGGACTCTCATGCAAAGAGTGCTTTAGTTAGATTGTGACTTCCAAGGGTAGAACTCAGTGCATTGATGAATGTTCCAAGGAGGCATATTTGGCTCATTTGGGACCTATTAGTATTGTGTAAGAATGGAATGATTCTCCTGAGGAAGTAGTGAGCTTTCCATCACCAGGGCTATTCAAACAACCCCACTGGATGAAGGGGATGATCCTGAAAAGAGCAAGAGATGATTGGTCGTGTAAACCCCACAATGGCAGAATGGGATGTTATCCCCCTCACCACTTCCCAACCCAATATCATAACTGACCTGTAATAGGAGTGGGCCAGGGGAGACGCCTGGCTTGTGCCCAAACCCTGCCGAGGCAATAGGATGCAGTGAAACCCCAACCCCTACACTTTTGCCCTAAATGACGTTCCCTTAAGATGACTTATTGGTTTACTATCTGTGTGCGAACACATGCTTCCTGGGGCTTACTCTAAAGTTTCTCTCAACTCTAAGTGAGAAAAGGTGTGGGTGTTGGAAGGGAGGATTCCAAGGGAGTGATTTCATCTGTCTCATATCCCAGGGCCTATTGCAATCATGCTTACTCTTTCTTCTCTTTCCAGAGTTAGGGGCTCTTTCAGCAACGTTGTCCTCTGACTATCTGATCAGCTCCCTTAGGCATCCCTGTTTGGCTCCGGATCAGAATTACCACATACAGATGGTCCTTAATGTGTGTTATTTTGTTCCATGCTGGCAGTAATCCTGGGGAAATCAATCTTGTGATTAGCTCCATTTTATAGGTAAGGAATGGAAGTTCAGAGAGGTTAACCAACTTGCCCTATGTCAGAAAGCTGGTGAATGGCAGGGCAGGAGTTGGTAGCCAGATTGGTCACTGCCTTAAGTGTATGGTCTTAACCAGTGTACCTTCCTTCCCACCCCTTCCCACCCACAGTGACCAGACCTTCAATTAGGTGCACATATGTTATGGCTCTGTTTTGAGAAAAGAATGTAATTTTGATTTTGTTTCTAAGTGCATTCTTTTCTTTTCTCTTTCTTTCTTTCTTTTTTTTTTTTTTTTTTTAAGGAGAGGGACAGACAGGGGAGGGGCAGAAGGAGATGGAGAGAGAGAATATTAAGGAGGCTCCACAGCCAATTTGAAGTCCAACGTGGGGCTCACTCTCATGTCCCTGAGATCATGACCTGAGCTAAAATCAAGAGTCAGATGCTTAACCGACTGAGCCACCCAGCTGCCTCTCTAATCACCTTCACCATGATGCCTGGATTTGGCCCTCTGTAGGCCTCAGGACTTCAGTAAACACAAGTCTTTAGAAAATAGGATTCAATGAAACCCGGTCCCTTTCCATTGTTTCATTGACCTGTCAGAGTCTTTGACTTATAAAAGTGGAATTTGGGTTCCATTCAGTCTCAGACCATGCTGCACACTGCCTTGAATTAAAATGCCCCTGGCTTAGGACCTTGACTCCTCTGCACACAAAGGGCATTCAACACAAAGTTTCTAATGGCTCCTGTTCTTGAATTTTAGAATTGTGTCTCAGTGGACACATTTCTTTCCAGTGTCTGTTTATGGCATGAAATTAATGGGAGTTAGTATTTCTGGGCACAGAGGAAGGAAGTCATGATGGGGGGGAGTCAGGCAGTGCCACAGTTTTACCTGTAGCAAATCCTGTGCTTAAGAGGAGACAGCACTTTGTGATGACAGGTGGGCTAGAAGTCCCAGGGGTCACTGGATCATCTAAGCTGGTCAGGTTCCCCCACTCCACTCCATCACAGCTCTCTGCTGACTTGGCCCCCAACTTGTCCTCTTTGGGACCTGATTTACTGACTTCCCTCATTCCAGATCACCTGCTTATGTCTATTTGGTTCAGTACAACAGAACTACCTGAACCTTCTACCCCATAACCTGATGCCAATGGCCTTGCCTCAGAACCTTTTCCCACACCAATGTCCTAACACATACCTATTGACACCTTATGATCTAATCTAATTCTGGACTCAGTCTAGCATCCAACACCAAAGTCAAGAAGGTGTGAAATGGGGCAAAGGAACAAACAGCACCTAGAGAGGATTGATCTTTAGGAGCATCAATAAGGAATTCCGCAACCTGCAGGGTAATTAAGGTTGGGATGCTGACATAAATTGACAAGGCAGTTATGGCCTTGAGGATATAGACAAAGATAATCTTGTCACTTTTTTAGATAAGAACTTGTTTGCACCTGAAAAAACTCAGGTTTTACCTCCCTGGCAACTCTTGACCTGTGTCTTAAAGGTAGTAATTTTTTTTTTTTAAAGTACAGTGGCTTGGATAGCTTACAACCTTTTGGAAGAGATATCCAGAACTATCCTGGAAATTTGGAGAGTAGAGAGGTAGTGTATGATATGACCTCTACTGTCAAGGACATTTGCACACAAAACATCCAGACTTTATAGGGAAATAGAAGGATTTTAACGGGGATGTGTGGGCTGACTAGTTTCACATTTTTTTTTAAGATTATTTATTTATTTATTTATTTGACAGACAGAGATCACAAGCAGGCAGAGAGGCAGGCAGAGAGAGAGGAAGGGAAGCAGGCTCGCTGCTGAGCAGAGAGCCCGATGTAGGGCTCGATCCCCAGACCCTGGGATCATGACCTGAGCGGAAGGCAGAGGCTTAACCCACTGAGCCACCCAGGCGCCCCTAGTTTCACATTTTAAAGAAGTATTATTCTGGCTACAGGATGAGGATGGAGAATGAGGGACAGTGATAATGACCCACACACTATTACAAGAGTCCACTTGAGAAGCTTTGAACACAGGGAGTCTCAATGGAAGGAAAAAGAAGGGGGAGATTCAAAAGGCAGAGAAAGATGACCGAGTTATGAATATAGCCTAGTTGGGTGAGGTAGAAAGATAGGAAAGAGTCAAGAAGAACTCTCCGGTTTCTAATTTGGGTGGATTGATGGAAAGATTCGAAGGTGGCTGTGAATTCTCTGACTCTGGCACATAGGTGGACGGTGATGTGAATTCAACAGAGTAGGGAGTATTGAGCTAATGGCAGGATTTCAGGGACAGTTAATGAGTGCAGTCAGGGTCAGGTGGACTCTTGTACATTTAGGAGAGACAGGAAAGAGTGGGGCATGTGTTGCAAAGTGAAGGAGACAAGTCTGGGCAGGACACAGAGATTGATCATCACCTGAATACAGGTGGCGGGGAGAGTCATACATGAAAACTGCAAGAGAATATAATGTGGAAGTAGTTTCTAAAGGGAAATGCAGAGAATTGGGGGGTGTAGGGATTGCTGGCACTTAGGGGGCTAGACCAAGGAAGATGAGCTCATGAAGAAATCATCAGGAGGGGACAAAGAGAACCTATAGGAAATGGCGACATGAAGATGGGAAAACAGGGATGGGAAAGAGGCAGAATAGACAGAATTGGGAGAAAGATGAGAACCAGAAAAGCTAAGAAAAGGAAAAGGATTTGGGGAGCACATGATAAGTTTGCTTTAGAACATGTTGTATTTAAAGTTTTAGTTTAACATCCTGCAAACATGAGCCAGGAGGTCAAAAGTGTCAGGTGCACAAACCACTGAGTCACCAGGCCTCCCAAAGAGACTGTTGAGAGCACAGGAGCAGGTGGGAGCTCCATGGTAGAGAATGTAGCGGGTTAAGATGGACAGAGAGAGCCATAGGGGCCATCTTATGGGAGAGGCAGGAAGAAGAACTTAGATAGAGAAGTGGGGGAGGCACGTGGAAATGCAGCATCCTGGAAGGCAGCACTGGTGTGGAAGTCAAGTTCCAGCGAGTAGGACACCCGTGGCACTGAGGAAAGCAGTTTCTGTAGCCTGGTTGGGGCCAGAAGATGTACGTGTGCACCATATCCTGGGTAAGCAGGAGCATGCTTAGAACAAAGTTATCACAAAGCTCTGTCCAGAACAAGCCAGTAGTTAAGTTACTGTAGAACAATGGGGCCTTCAGAGCTCAGCTACGTCATGCTGTCCTTTCTACACAGGTGATCCTACCAGAAAGAGTGAGCAGAGTTAAGGATCGAAGCTCATGGGCAGATTGGGGCAGTGCCATTGTATCCAACCAATGACCACAGAGAGGGAAGGATATTATACCAGCTTGGTTTGCTCACTTACAACTCATTCACTCCTTAACATTGCATTAGTTCTCCTGGACGCAGAGACTGAGAAGAAGGAAAAGGTCATGAAAGAGACCTGACCTGTGCCTTCAAACAGCTTACAATACATGGGGGTGGGGGAGGGACTTTCATGCCCCTGGTCGGAACAATCCATCCAGAGTGCCCAATAAAATCACATTCCAACCTTTACAACATTACCTTGGTTAGCAATACCTTTTTATGCTTCTTTGTAGAGGGCTAAGGTAAAGCTTAAAGTGAATGACTGGGGCACCTAGGTGGCTCAGCAGGTGAAGCCTCTGCCTTCGGCTCAGGTCATGATCTCAGGGTCCTCTGCTCGTCAGGGAGCCTGCTTCCCCTTCTCTCTCTGCCAGCTGCTCTGCCTACTTGTGATCGATCTCTCTCTCTCTCTCTCTCTGTCCAATAAATCAATAAAAAAATCTTTAAAAAATAAAGCTTAAAGTGAATGATCTAAAGTAGGATATGTGAGCGTATAAAAAAAGTTCCATAAACTCACTGGATTACAGGCTCACGACGGACTGTATTGATTTCTTACTATAGACTTCAAAAAGCTCTTCCCTCATGGCATCAACCATTACTAAGTGGCCCATGTTTCTCCAGGCTCCTTCTCTAAACCTAACCAAGGCCTCGTTTTGTATTTCCAACTGCCAGTGACTTTCCACCTGCATTGCCCGCTCCCTGCCCTCAAAACCAAACCTGAAGTCAGATTCACCATTGTGGCATATCTGAAATCATCACCCTTTTCAAACAGCCCCATCCCTCCGTGGTCCCTTCATTTTAACTTGTCGTCTGGATCTCTTGCATCCAATCAATTGCCGGGTTCGACATCAAGCAGAGTCTTGTACGCAGAATAGATCTTGAACATTTACTTGCTGATCGAACGAACACATTTTATATCCTAGACCCCATGACCAGTTAGTAACACGGGTAATGACGGTGGTTCAGATCATGGCTTTGGGTGGGTGGCAGGTGGTTCTGATCTTAGTAGCTCAGGAACTTTGAACACATAGTGCCCTTGCTCACGAGATGTAAGTGATTTGGGTTGTGAGAATCATATGAAATGTAAAACTCTGAGCACGGAAGTGTTATTTCTTAGTCCCATGCCCCGCTGTCACTATTTCGCCATCTTAGTAACCTAATGTTAGATCGAAAGGAGCCCAAGAGGATGCCAACAGTATTGAGTTTTAGAACCACAACTGGAAAAAAAAAAAAAAAAAAAGAACCACAACTGGACTATTTAATAAGTCCCAGAAGGGATAAGCATCCACCTAGGACTTTCGTTTGGAGCCTAAGATAAGGACTTCCGTATAACACGGATCCTTCTTCCAGCGCTTCATCCGTCCCTCATTGTACACTGTTTTGAAAATTCCAGTTAAAAATGACCCAACTCAACAAGTTTTAATGAGTACTAATTGTACTGTGTCATAGCTGCTTTAACCAAGGAGCCTGGAAGACCTTTCTATTTTCCCTGTAGAAAGCTGCTTTTTAATACCTAATGAGGTCCCCTTTGGGTCAAGCTTTCCCCAGCCTCCAACACAGGAGCCTCGCCCACCCCTGGGCTCCAGGCACTTGGGAATCCTTCTGGAAGCCCCTCTGTGCCCCACCGCACAGCCGTGCTTACATCTCTCCCAGCAGACTGTAAAGCCCTCACGTGTGCCCCTCCGGGATGAAAAGTCCAAGGGCAGGAAATCGGTTACCTTGGTGTTTTCCACCTATTTCAAAGGGTAGGCTGAGAAGGAAAATGCGCCACCTCAGAGGAGGAAGAAGCCCAGTGGTTGAAGATCTAGGGAAACTGAGAACCCTGACTTGACAATGTAGAATTTTCATGGGCTTTCATTTTCTTCCCCCACTGCTTCTAGGTAGTACACCACACATCCCCAGCACCCAATCAAGAGTTGTTGCATGAATAAACGGATGTTTCTTCTCTCCATTTCTTTTTCAGACTTCTTTTTCCTTTGTTCTACCCAACCCTGCCCTTCAGCCTTTCCCTCCCTACCTGATGCACAAAAATCACCTCCTCCTCCCCCACCTCTTTTCCTCCTTCCCTCTTTCCTTCTCACCAAAAGTCATCTGTAAGACAGAGAGTGTGCATTCTGTCATTTCTAGTCTATGGAAGAGAAAACAGAAATTCAAGAGGCCAAAGCTGGGTACCAACGGTCACATAGCTGCTAAGAGCTATATAACAGGTAATGTTGCCCTGCTCCGGATCCTTTGGCCATTCTGTGTGCTCTAATCCATGGAGTTCTCCACTCTCAGCAGCCAGCAGATGCGACTTTGTCCCAGGGCTGCCCAGGACACCAGAGCTCACTTTGCCAGTGAACATGGAAAGCCACAAGTGCCAGGAGTTAAAGCCTCCCCACCTCGCCACCCCAGACAGCCCTTAACTAATGACTGAAAGGTGTGAGGGCATTGGGACTGCAGCTTCCTGGCCCCCAATGGGGACAGCTCTCATGTGTTCGTGTGTGACTCTAACTGCCTCCAGATCCACCCAGGCGATTAAGCCAACATGACCCTCAGCCAGGTCCCCTGGGGGGTGAACCCTGGCTTGGCTTCCACGCCATCCCTGTCCATTCTGTCTTCTATCCCCAGACCAGTGCTGCTTGGAAACCTTCCTATTAAATCCTTTACACACACATCCTCATCTCAAGCCCTGCTTCTGGAGAACACAGCCTAAATCAAGCTAAATGCAGGATTCAAACCCAGGCCTGTCAGACTTCAACATTTTTTTCCCATTATGTTGTGCCTGAGATGCTGTCGCAAGCACATAGGTCTGCTCTGCACGAATTTCACTGCCATTTAAAAAACTGAATGGTCACTGTAGCCTTGAAGACATACATGATGTTTCAGAAGCTCTATGCTTGCCTATTTTTTCTCACCATAATGAAATGACAGGTCTCCGAGACAAAAGACCTTTGAATATCTTAGCAAAATGACATAAGGGACCCAAAGAAAAAAGTTACTGTTTCCAACTTGTCTTTGTAATTATCTTACACTTGGGTCTGTAATTAAGTAGGCACTGAAATGGACTCCATCCTTTTAAAATGATCTCTTCTTAAAATGTTTTCATTATATAAGGACTAGAACTGCACTGGAGGAATTCTACGGGGAAAACAAACACTAGTGCTCAAACCCAGCCATTCACGACATCCTTCCGTGTTTTCCTATCCCTCTAACACGGGAACAGTCTTATTCAAACACATGGAGCCCCTGGGTCTTCCGTCAGCCCAGTTTTCCATTTTGTGACATAGGCCTATGGTTGTCATCTTTAAGGCCTGTCATTTGTTATATCCAGAGGACAGACGGTAACTTATCACCATTTTTGTCGCTTATGATAGTTCATGATTGTAAATGATGGTGCCGAACAACGTTGTGAACGTACCATGTTGTTTTGCGTCTACCCTTTTCCCATATTTCAGATTATTTCTTTCAGACAAGTTTCCAAATCTTGGCTTCTCTGATAAAGGAATAAAACCTATGGCTTTTGATATATAGCGTCACAGGTCTTTAACCACACTAAAATGTGTACCCATTTAGAACATAGCTGACCTGAAACAAAGATTATTATTCTGAGTCATGCTGCCTTATTTGTAATGAGTTCTGGTCTAACTAGGTGAATTCATTTTAAATTTCTCCATTTAGTTCAAAGGTCTGGAAACCTCTAGAATCTCTAGAATGTTACATTCCTCATGAAAATGACTAAGAATCGTAAAGGGGACATTGCAGTCACCTGTCAATGGATGTAGCTCCTTTCTTAATTCTAAGCTGCCTAATTGCTAAACATTTCATGGAGGGATTAGTCACTGGGTTTGAGTTCCTAATTGAATCAGTCATTTTACACGCAACAAAACACAAGTCAGGACATTTCAACGGCTGATGTCAGCTCACTGACTTGGGTGTGTATTTTGTGCATTTCTGCATGCCTCCTTCTTCAAAAACAGAGGATAAAGTACATTGACAAGAAAAATAAACAAGCACTAATTCCCGTTTTCTCTGTCACCTCGAAGTCTGTCAGAGTTTACTCCAAAGTTTGCTATTTTTACTTATTAGCCTGAGAAGTACTGCTCCCTAAAATTGATTTTCCAGGACTAGTTGGACCTCCAAGAGATCGTGTCCTGTTAGCGTCAAGCACAGATTTTTTTTTAAAACATACTTTATTGTTCCATCTTCTTTCTGGCAAGTAGGAAAGTACAATAAATAAAAATCTGCAATTCCCAAAAAAAAAAAAAAATCTGCAATTCTTCTGAAGACCATGGGTACCCGATACTACACACACAACAGAGGATTTTCCACTGCTGTTACAGATTTTCATTCAGCCCTCCCGTAAGAATGCTAGTGATAAGTGGAAAGCCCACCCCATCTTCTAGCTGCATGATTCCAGACGGTACTAAGTATCCTTCAGGTTAACATCCCACTGATCGACTCTATTTTCCACCTTTGAACTGTTTGTGAAGAGAGAGAGTTTGACTTCTTCATTGCCAGTTTGGATACCTTTTATTTCTCTTTGTTGTCTGATTGCTGTTGCGAGGACTTCTAATACTATGTTGAACAAGAGTGGTGAGAGTGGGCATCCTTATCGTGTTCCTGATCTCAAAGGAAAGGCTACAAGCTTTTCCCCATTGAGGATGATATTTGCTGTGGGTCTTTCATAGATAGATTTTATGAAGTTCAGGAATGTTCCCTCTATCCCTATACTTTGAAGCGTTTTAATCAGGACGGATGCTGGATTTTGTCAAATGCTTTTTCTGCATCAACTGAGAGGACCATGTGGTTCTTCTCTCTTCTCATATTAATTTGTGGTATCACATTGATTGATTTGCGAATGTTGAACCATCCTTGTAGCCCAGGGATGAATCCCACCTGGTCATGGTGGATAATCTTTTTAATGTGCTGTTGGATCCTGTTTGCTAGGATCTTGTTGAGAATCTTAGCGTCCATATTTATCAGTGATACTGGTCTGAAATTCTCCTTTTTGGTAGGGTCTTTGCCTGGTTTGGGGATCAGGGTAATGCTGGCTTCATAGAAAGAGTCTGGAAGTTTTCCTTCTGCTTCAATTTTTTGAAACAGCTTCAGGAGAATAGGTGTTATTTCTTCTTTGAAAGTTTGGTAGAATTCCCCAGGGAATCCATCAGGTCCTGGGCTCTTGTTTTTTGGGAGGTTTTTGATCACTGCTTCGATCTCATTACTAGATATCGGTCTATTCAGGTTGTTAATTTCTTCCTGGTTCAATTTTGGGAGTTTATAGTTTTCCAGGAATACATCCATTTCATCTAGGTTGCTTAGCTTATTGGCATACAACTGTTGATAATTTCTGATAATTGTTTCTACTTCCTTGGTGTTAGTTGTGATCTCTCCCTTTTCATTCAGAATTTTATTAATTTGGGCTTTCTCTCTTTTCTTTTGGATTCGTGTGAACTGTTTGGGTTGTTCCCCGCCCCCTCCCCCCAACACACACACCCATTGAAGAAGCTTGTTTTCCATAACATTCCAAATCTCTCACTGGTGTTTTATCTTTTTTTTTTTTTTAAAGATTTTATTCATTTATTTGACAGACAAAGATCACAAATAGGCAGAGAGGTAGGCAGAGAGAGAGAGGAGGAAGCAGGCTCCCCGCCGAGCAGAGAGCCCGATGTGGGGCTCGATCCCAGGATCCTGAGATCATGACCTGAGCCGAAGGCAGAGGCTTTAACCCACTGAGCCACCCAAGCGCCCCTCGCCTGTGTCTTATCTTAAGAGAGAATTTTATTATTGGGTTAACGTCAAAGGCAAAATGGACAGGTCACTCGACAGTCCATATCTCAGTGAATCAAGAAGAGCCCGGTTTTCTGCCATCCACACGCCAAGTTTGCCTTCATCCCAGCAGGGGCAGCGTGTGGGGCGATGACCTTGGGGCACATGCTTTGGCAGCTTATGCCCCACCTTGGCATGCCGTTCTGCGTTAGGATAAAGGTGGGTAATCCTAATTACAGCCCCGTCCAAGCTCGAACTTCACAACCAAACAAACCAGTTTTACAACACAGAGGAATTTAATTTGGCCTCACACTTGCAGTGGAAAAAGAAACACAAAGAAGAAAAAAAAACTGGCCACTGAGCTAACAGGCAACTGCTTTCCAGACACACAGCCAACCTGATTCAATTAAGAAACATTAGCGGTCTGATGACAGATTTGAAGACAAAAGGCACAGTTTCTTGACAGCAGCAAACTGCAAAATTTCCAACCTGGGTAAGAGTCCCTTCAATATTTCAAAAACACAGCAGAGTCTAAGGAGAGGCTGACTTTGCAAGCTTTCTTGCACATCTAAGGAATAAGAGCCCAACCCCACAACACAGCCAAACACTAATCTCAGAGCAAAATTCCATTTAAGCCTAAAGTAAACCGATGCAGCTTTCCTGGGTGCAAGAAAACACATGAAACACCGGAGGTTTGCTGCTGTTTCTTTATCCTGAGAAACGAACAAAATCTCAGCTTTGTTAGGTGCCCTTGACCTTGTCCGTCCATCTTCCCCCGGCCCCTTCCAGTTCATCTCATGAAAAAAAGAACCAAAACCCTGCGGCAAAAGACACTTGGGAATGCGCTTTCATTTACTCCATGCCAAGTATTTTATCATGAATCCTAATTTGAAAGAGTCCCGCTGCAGCAAAGCCAGCGCCAGATTCCGCCCTGAGTGAGAGCAGCAGAGCCGTCCACTTACCTGTGATCAGCACTGCCTTTTGATCCACAGGTAGCAGCTCCTGACCAGACAGATAGGTATACAGGAGGAAACAGGACAGGAGGCAGAGGATCAGGCTCCAGGACAGGGACAGGCTGAGCAGCAGGTAAGCCCCTCCCCAGAGGCCTGCCAGCCAGACCACCTTTCCTCCAGCCTGCCCCGGGCTCTTCCTGGCATTGCAAAGAGCTATGCCTCCCAGCACGACAGTGACAGTCAGGCAGAGCCAGATGGTCTCCAAGAAGGTGCTCATTCTCAGAGACGCGCTGCACCCTCGTGTGCTCAGGACCAGAGAGGCAAGTGGGCAAAGGCTGGCTGGAGGCAGCCTGGGTTATATGAACAGAGGAGGCGAGAAGGGAGGGGGAGAAAGCGGCTCTGGCACACTTCGGATGAGCAGGGATTAAGCACACTCATGCTGGCACGTTTTTTTGGTGGGTCATTGAAACCGGAGAGCAGTTTCATATAAATACCAGATGACTTCCTATTCAGTAGCTCCCCCAACGCCACCTGCACTCATGACAAACACACAGACTCACCCACGGCAAAGCACACAGGTTATTTTTTCATGACCCCTGGCGAGATAACTAGTTGGGTAATAATTGACAGAATTCAATCCAAACAGTCATTAAAAAACCTTTAGCTCACAGGAAACGTCTTTTGCTTTAGGCGCCTGGGTGTTACTGTCAAGTTCTTTTTCGGACCGGGAGTGGGGTCTGGCAAGGGTGGGGCACGGGGATCGGGGTGTGTGTGTGTGTGTGTGTGTGTGTGTGTGTGCGCGCGCCCCCGTAATCGCAGGCAGCCGGTGAGGTCTGGAAGATCTGGAAGGGGAAGACTTCATGTTCGTGTCTGCATGCCATCTCCCACATGCGTCGGGTTGAAGTGCTGGCTAGAGAGGGAAGATACAATACAAGGGAAGAGATTCTTGGCAGAGGACAAGCGTGCTGGTGTTGCCAGCAAGGAGGTATGCCAGGCAGAGATAAGAGCAGCTATAATACAATTATAATGGTCAATATCCACTGGTACTTATTGGTGCCAGGAGCCACGTTCTGCTACTTATTCATTCATTCTCTTTTTTCAAACCGTCTTCTCTGCCATGCTTTCCTCCGGCCATGGGGACTCAGCAGTCAGTATCCCCAGTCACTTTGAAAACGTATCTTTGTGAGGGTGGTTCTATCTTTGTAATGATTTTACAAGGGAGGACACTGAGGCACAGAGAGGTCAAGAGACTTGCTCAAGGGGCACCTGGGGGGCTTAGTCGGTTGGGTGTCTGCTTTCGGCTCCGATCTCATGATCGGAGTCATGGGGTCTTGGGACCGAGTCTCACATAGGGCTCCCTGGTCATCAGGGAGTCTCTTTCTCCCTCCTGCCCTTCCCTGCTTGTGCTCTCTCTCTCTCTCTCTCTCAAATAAATAAATAACATCTTTTTAAAAAACAAAACAAAACAGAGACTTGCTCAAGATCCCACAGCAGTGGAGTCAAGCAGCCTTGTTTCTGTGGCTCTGGGTCACCCTACTGCCTGCTTTAGGCAAAACAATAAAACACAGTCAGAATGTTAGGACCTAGCTTTCCTGTTGCCTTGTTGGAATCTCATGAACCACTTCATGGTGGAGCCCTGTGCTTGCTTACAGAGAGGAAAGCCTCGGCTGGGAGAGGGTCCATTCCTTAGGAAGGTACTGACCACCAGGGACCGCACCAACAGCCCCAGAGCCCCCCGACCTCGCCCGCCGCTGGGCTTAGGGGATATCTTACAGGTGCTAGGCACCTGACTGGGAGGCACCGGGATTCTGATAAAGGCTGGGGGTTGGCCTGTCTGGAGAGAGAAGATCTCGGTTGGAGGTCAGATTACCCCAATTCACATCCAGCCTGAGCCCTGCCACTTACCAAACTAGGCCGTCAGGAGGGTCTACCTCCCTAGACCCCCACTCAGCTGTAAAAGAATAAAAAATACCCAGGGAGAGCACTTAGCTTCTGCTGCCTGCAATACTGGAAGGACCAACTGATTGATTGATTGATTGATTGATTGATAAAGGGAGCAGGGGGAGGGGCAGAGGGAGAGCAAGAGAGAATCCCCAGGCAGAGCCCCCCCTGAGCAGGGAGCCCAATGCCCACGGGAGACCAGGTGGGAGGCCACGACTCGTGGACCTCACTGTCCGCGGAACTGTGTGGGGTGATGACAAAGGTCTTCCAGGGGCCTTGTGCACGGCAATGGCACCTCCCGTCTGCCTTCCCAGCCACAGGGACACCTGAGGTGGGGAGATGTTGCTGGCTCCAGGCCAGGAAGCGTCGGGGTGAGGATTTGGAATTCCTGGAGATCCCCCTCCTTCCACACACCCTATTCCCTCCTGTGGGCCGTGTGCACACCCATCCCGGGAGCAGGGACCTCTCCTGGGCCTCGTGGCCTCACCACCCAGGAGCTCCGGTATAGGAGAGCTTTCTGGGGGAGAGTGCAGAACTAATTCTGGCTCTTCGCTGGGGGCCTTGGCGTTTCCTCAGTGGCTCCCACACTAGGGCTGGAGCATAACACCCTTGTGGGTTTCCTCATGTGGGCGCAACCACGGAAAATGAAGCAAATCTGCCCCTGGTGGCAGCCCACTGGGCTTCCCAGCTGCTTGGTCCTGGGGCTCCCGAGGAGAGGGCAAAAGCTGCCATGACACAGACGTCTAGGTAAGGATGCTCCGTGCCCTCTGCCGGGGCAGGGAGTGCACAATATTAGGGTGGTGAGCTGTAAAGCCCTGTGCAACTGAGTTCAAATCCTGACTCTGCCGCTTACTGGCCCTTCCTGAGGCTCCATTTCCTCTCCTGAAGAAAGGGAACCCAGCCCCCTTGGGTTTTTTAGTGTTTTGGTTTTTTATTTTTTACTTTTTACTTTTTTTTAGGTTTATTTATTTATTTGAGAGAGTGAGAGAGCACCCCAGCGTGGGGAGGAGCAGAGGCAGAAGGAGAGAATCCCAAGCAGACTCTGCGCTGAGAACTGACCCCAACGTGGGGCTCAATCTCACACCCCTGAGATCATGACCTGAGCCAACAGAGACACTCAACCGACTGAGCCACTCACCTGCCCATGGGCCCGGTCCTGATGGGAGGACGGTTGGGAACACATGCTGCCTCTTAGCCCTTTTCTCCGGCGGGGGGGAGCTCCATTCATAACTCTGAACACGGTTTCTCTTTAAGGCTATTCTGTCTCAGGATGCCTGGGTGGCTCAGTTCATTGAGCATCTGCCTTTGGCTCAAGTCATGATCCCAGGGTCCTGGGATCAAGTCCCACGTCAGGCTCCTTGCTCGGCAGGGATCCTGCTTCTCCCTCTGCCGGCCACTTTCCCTGCTTGTGCTCTCTTGCCCGCACTTGCTTTCAAATAAGTAAATAAAATCTTAAAAAAAAAAAAGACTGTTCTGTTCTGTCTCTCCTACTTGACCATGATCTTCAAGAGGGCGAGAACCGTATCTGTGTTTTGCTTTTTATTCATTGTGCACCAAATGTGTAGCCTGGTGCCTGTCACATTACATGTACATAATTAACAGTTTTGAATGAGTAAAGGAAAGATCAAATCTTTCCAGAGTGCCTTCTAGATGGCAGATTCTGCACCAGCCATGAGGGAACTCAGCAGTGAATAACATGAACCCAGTTCCTGACCTTGGGGAGAAGCTGTCACAGGAGCAGTGACCAGTGGGGTGGGTGATGGGGAAAGGAAGGCTTTATACCAACTGGGAGTGCAAGTGGAGCTGCAGAATTCTCCAACGAGACATGCCCAACCCCGCTGACTCCTGAATGAGGACATTAGGGTCCTAGTCTATCTGAGGGCTGCTCTGTCTCTGAACAAGGACCTCCTCTATCTGGCTGAGCTAATTTGTACCTCCTTTTTGTCCCCATCATTTTGTTTTAGGGCTATCCTGAGGCCATCCATACACGGAAGTGTCCCGTTTTTTGCAAGCTGCTTCTTCACTTTCCTGGGGAAAGGAGCCAATTAGACCAAGTTATTATCACTAATGATGACAATGGGTCAATGTGCTGTTTCCTTCTGCTGGCAGATGGGCCTTCCAGAGGGTACCTCTGAAGGCAAGATCTCTTTACCCATAAGAGAGGATTTCCCAACCTGTGCCAAAACAAACAACATTTCTGAGAATCCTGGAATGAACACTCTTAGAACCCTTGAGTTTAGAAGAGAATATGAAGTACCTTCCCATTAGATTCTCTCTGTAACATCTCCACCAAGTGGTTATCTTGTCACAGGCACAGCAAAGCCCCTGGAGGCTGACTTTCCAGTTGAGGATACCATTAGGAAGTTCTCCTCTAGACCGCATCTAGTCCTTTTTTCTTTCAGATATTTGAAGATTGCTTTCTTCTTTCTCCAGGTTGACAGTCCTCAATTGTCTTAATTGCTCCTTGTAGACCTCATAATGTGGATTTTCAGGTGCCAAGTGCCTGAAGCAGCCACATGACTGAGAGTTCAATCCCTTGGGGCACGAGGATGGCTCCACAAATTAAATATCTGCTCTCAAGGTCCTGGCATGGAACCTGACATCCGGCTCTCTGCTCACCGGGGAGTCTGTTTCTCCTTCTGTTTTCTCTCTCTCAAGTAAATAGGTAAAATCTTAAAAACAAAACAATACAGAGTTCAAACACTTAAAAAATCATGCTGTTGCAGTAACTGAAGAGGGTAGCATGGTGATCATGTGATTCACCAAGCAGGGATAGACCACGTGTTGACGTCATGGTAACCCAAACTTCAAGGTGTGGACTGGCTGGGACAGGTAATAACAGATCATCTCACAGAGCTCAGGGCAGTCTTGCTGATAACACAAGATTTGTTGTGATTTTCATACTTTTGGGTGATAAGTAATGTCTTGAATGTTGATTTGTGATTGTGTAAATATTCTATATCTCATTTTCTATTTCATACAGTGGGAGAGGAAAAAAGCCAAAAGACAACCGGAAATTGGGGCTGGATCAAGTCTTTGTTCTTTCATCGACATGTGTGGGGTGAAGATGTCTGAACTCGACGATTATCATTCATTTCAAGTAGGTTTCATATTTTATGTACTGTAAAAGGTTTTCAGGATCCTTAACAGCCTGGTCTTTTTTTTTTTTTTTTTTTTTTTTTTTTTTTGGCAAATGGTACAGAATAGAGCAAGATTATCACCTCCCCTGGCCATGATGCAACATTCTTATTTATCAGTCCAAAGCCTGGTTTGATTTTTTGACAACTGACTTATTTAGTTGACACTGTGTTTGCGATCAAATAAAATTTCAGTTTTTGTAGGAATTTTCTTGTCATTAAATTTTTTTTTTGTAAAATACATGGGGAGAAATTGTCCAAAATGTAAATGTCAGTAAATATCCAAGGGTCCCTATGGCTATAAGTTAATGATGGAATGAATGAATAAATAAATAAATGGAGGAAAAGAGACAAATGTCTCACATGGAAAAATGCCCCAAAAAACCTTGTGTAGCTATTCTCCACTCAAGGAGGTGACACAGAACTCACACTTCACGAGCTTGGCTGCACAGATGGTTTCCTTCTGAGGAGCACAGCGTGGAGACAGGGAAACAGAGTAATCGGACACTGGAGAAACGTGACAACCACAACCTCAACCAGGTGATCAAGGTCGGCATCAACAGTGAGAAGTCATGTGATGAAAATGCAGAACATTCTACAAAAGGCCTGATCAGCACTGCCAAGTTTATCCAAAACAAGGAACTTCTGAGAAATGGTCACAGACAACGGGAAGCTAAGGAACCCTGAGCAGTCAATTTCACGCAGGATCTCGGATGGGTCAATGTCACACGGGATCTTGGCTGGGTCGATGTCACGAGGGATCTTGGATGGGACCCTGCAGCAGAACAAGGACATCAGGTAAATACTAAGGAGTTCCGAATAAAGTATGAACTTTAGTTCATGAGAATGTATCCATATTGGTTCAGTAGTTGTGACAAATGCCCCAGAATAATGGAAGCTGTGAGAACAGGGTAGTGAGTATCGGTATCCGTGAACTCCATCCTGTCTTCAAATTTTTCTGTAAGCCTAAAGCTATTCCAAAGTTGAAAGTTTATTTAAATATATAATAATATAGAAATATGATAAATATGAATAATTTTGTAAAATATAATTTATTGTTCTAGACTTGTACCTCTATGAATATGATAGTAAATTTATTTTATACTAAAAATAAATATAGCAATAAAAATATGTTTAAATAAACTTTTGTTTTTTTAAAGATTTTTTTATTTGACAGAGAGAGATCACAAGTAGGCAGAGAGGCAGGCGGAGAGAGAGAGGAGGAAGTAGGCTCCCCGCCGAGCAGAGAGCCCAATGCAGGACTCGATTCCAGGACCCTGAGATCATGACCGGAGCCGAAGGCAAAGGCTCTAACCCACTGAGCCACCCAGGCACCTCCTAAGTAACCATTTTTTAAAAAGATTTTATTTATTTATTTGAGAGAGAGAAAGAGAGAGGAGAGGTCAGAGGGAGAAGCAGACTCCCTGCTGAGCAGGGAGCCCAGTGTGGAGTCCTGAGACTCCAGGATCATGATCTGAGCTGAAAACAGTTGCCGAACCAACTGAGCCACTCAGGTGCCCTTGAGTAATCTTTCTATTTTAGAATAGATTTGCAAAAAATTATGAAGATAGTACAGTTTTATTTCTACATATACATATGTAGCAGGATTCATACACATACACAGTAATATATATTATTATAAACATATTACACACAAACATATTTATATTTTATAATTTATATATAATTGTGTGTGTAATAATATATGTATCTATCCCAATGAATAAAAGAAATTATAACATTCCTTTGGTCAAGAAGAAGAACGTTGCCAGCAACCCCCAGAAACCCCTCTCGTGCTCCCTTCCAATTACTGTCCTCTCTCTCTTCCTCAAAAATAACCACTATCCTGACTTTTAACAGAATAATTTTGCTTTGCCTGTTTTGTTAAACCTTATGTAAATAGAATTATATAATATTAATGTCAGCTGGTCATTCGACACTGTACAGATTCATCCATCCAGGTTGTATGCATAACTCATTTTCACTGTAGAAAGCAAGGGTTAGCAAACTGCAGCCGATGGGGCAAATCTGGTCTGTTAACTTGTTTTGGTAAATGAGGTTTTATTGGCGTGCAGCCATGCTCATTTATTTACTCATTTCTGTGTCTGCTTTCCTGCCACAATGACAAAGTTGGTTAGTTGAAAAACAGAGCATAAGGCTGGCAAAGCCGAAAATATTTACTGTCTTCTTCTTTACATAAGCATTTTGCCAACCTCGGCTGCAAGGCATTTTGTTGCATAAATATCCCTCTATTTGTTTCTCCATTGTATTAATGGAAAAATTAGTTTTTCATTTTGCTGGCTATCGTGACTGGCGCTACTATAAATATTCTCTTTTTTTTTTAAAGATTTTATTTATTTATTAGAGAGTGTGGGTGTGCATGCATGCTGGGTGAGGGGCAGAGGGAGGAGAAGAGAGAATCTCAAGCAGGCTCCAGGCTAAGCACAGAGCGGGAGGCGGGACTCAGCCTCAAGTTCCCAAGATCATGACCTGAGCCGAAATCCAGAGTCAGACGCCTAGCCGACTGAGCCACCCAGGCGCCCCTGCTATCAATATTCTTATAAACATCTCTTGAAGTACATGTGTAGTTATTGCCCTTGGGTACATTCAGTGGAGTAGAACTACGGAATCCATGGTATGTGCATGAATCCAGCTTCGGTGCCATTTCCTCCCCACAAAAACGATTGTACCATTTCCAAGTAGACTATGAAAGTTCTATGGGCTCCACATCCTTCCTCAAGTTTGGTATTGTCCGACTTCTTAATTTGAACTATTCAGCTAGGTCTGCAGTTGGATCTAATTGAGTTCTTTTCTCTGATGACTACTAATTTTGAATACATTTTCATATGTCAGTTGACCATGTGGTATTCTCTTTGTGAAGCGCTTTATCAAGTTTTTTCTAACTTCGTTAGATGGATGATCTTTTAGCCCCCGCCCTTTTTTTAACTATATGCATTTTAAGGTTGTACAATATTTTTGAGTATGTCTGAGCTGCATTCCCCATGTTTGGTATGTACTGTTTTCATTACTGTTCAATGAAAAATATTTTATAATTTCTACTAGGATTTGTTCTTCGTTACATGAGTTATTTAGAAATGTATTTTATAATTTCAGGGATGCCTGGGTGGCTCAGTTGGTTAAGTGTCTGCCTTCAGCTCAGGTCATGATCTCAGGGTCCTGGGATCAAGCCCAGAGTTGGGCTCCCTACTCCGTGGAGGGTCTGCTTCTGCCTCTCCCCTCTCCCTTCTCATGCTTATGTGCTCTCTCTCTCTCTCTCTTGCTCTCGCTCTTTCTCTCTGTCTGAAATAAATACATAAAATCTTTTTAAAAATGCACATTATAATTTCGCATGGGAAATTTTCGTGATATCTTACTGCACTTTCTAACTTTACTCAAGTTGAAAGCATGTTATGTGTGATTTCAGTCCTTTGAAATATCTTGAGCCTTGCTCCGAGGCCCGTCGCGTAGTTGACTTCTGTAAAGGTTCACATGTGCTCAGAAAGACCGTTCGGTTCCAGGGATCCATGCATCACAGCTGGGTCTTTTTACCCCTCTAGCTTTAATTATGCTGTATTCTTACAGTTCAGACACGTCTCCTCAAAGCACCAGACACTAGAGTACTTGTTTTCTTTTCCAGGGTAACAGTCTTTGACTTTCTCTTGAAAGCAAACAACTTCGTGCATTTATTTACATTTCACTAACTATGGGTATGTTGACTTTCGATCTATCATTTTATGGGTTCCCTGCTATTCGTCTTTGCTATTCTTCATTACTTTTCTTCTACTACCTTGACTTCCTTTTAATGAATTATTCTTTGTTATTCTTCCACCCTCCCCCACCATTACCTTGACAAGCACGTGCTCTTTGTGATTCTTTTAACGCTTACTTAGATGAATTACCCAAGTCCGCCGTGACTTGGTATTTTTGCTCCCTTGGTAGGTCAGACCAGGACCTTTGAACGTCCGCACACCATTCCCCACTGTCCTGAGTTGTATGCTTATAGTCCTCATAAGTTTTTGTTATCTACATATGTCAAATGCCCCAGGATATTATGATGTTTGTTTTATACAGTCAACATTCATTTAGATTTTGCAACAAAGTAGTGACCCTTTTGTGGCTTCTCATTCCTTCCCATTATCTCCATGCTTGCCCTTGAGATCATTTTTCTTAAGTATTTCTTTTTCTTTTTTAAAGATTTATTTATTTATTTGAGAGGGAGAGAGAGCACAGGGAGGGGTGGCAGGAGCGAGAAACTTTAGCAGACTCATCACTGAGCTTGGAACCCGATGTTGGGCTTGATCTCACAACCCTGAGATCATGACCTGAGCCAAAACCAAGGGTCAGATGCTTAACTAAGTAGCCCACCCGGCGGCCCCTTTCTTTAGTATTTCTTTAGTGTGGGTGCTAGTGATAAAATCTGTTTTTGTTTTGTTTTGCTTTTTTTTTTTTTTTCTGAAAATGTCTTCATTATGATTTTCGAAGGATAGTTTCACTTCGAGAGCATAGAATTTCAAGTTGGCAGTTGTTTCCTTTCAGCATTTTCATGTCTTTGAGGAGATATGTTTTATATTTTATCTGGCTCTCTTGGATAAGCTCTCAGCCAGACAGTTCATCCTAATTATCTTCTTTGCCATTACCAGAAGCAAAGTTCCTAAGTCTTTTCATACCCTCTGGTAAGGCTCAGATCTCCCTGTCCTTATAAGATTTTTTATTCGTATCAAAACGAAAACCCTGTTAAATTTCATGTTATTAAGATTGGGTCCACTATCCCTTCCTCCTAGTGACACATCATGGGAAAGTCTAAGCAAATGTGTCATAGCCTTATTAAGTGTTGAAGCAAGACATTTCATAAGATTTCTATTCATTCACGACGTATTTACAGAGTTCCTACTGTGTGCCAGGTGCTGTTCTAGGTACTGAGAACACAACAATGAGTAAAATGACTTGGTTCCTGCCCTCACAGAGAAGTCTAAATTCTAATTAGGGACACAGACCAGTAAATATACAATTACGCTATAGCTATGAAAGACATACCTTTGGAAGTCTTTCAGATTGATACTAGCCATCTGACATTTCTTTACATTGCCAGTGATATCAAAAGTGACTTTGTCAAATCCCTTGCTGAAATCCAAAATCTGTGTGTTTATTCATTCCACTAATTGGTAGAGTCATTCTAATCATTCTAATTTATTTATTGGTCAGCCATGTTAGGTCCTAGTAACAGTTTGTTCCTCTTCTAAGATCACCTAAGCCACTCTTTTTCTAAGGTTCATGAAAAGAATCAGATACCCCTCTGCTCTATGGTTTTCTTTCTTTTTTTTTCCTAATTTTTATTTTTATTTTATTTTATTTATTTATTTGACAGAGAGAGATCACAAGTAGGCAGAAGGCAGACGGGGGTCAGGGGGAGGGAAGCAGGCTCTTTGCTGAGCAGAGAGCCCGATGTGGGGCTGGATCCCAGGACCCTGAGATCATGACCTGAGCCAAAGGCAGAGGCTTAACCCACTGAGCCACCCAGGCTCCCCTGCTCCATGGTTTTCAGAAGATATTATCTTTCTCTTTTTGAAAAAGACAAAAATTGGAAGCTTAGAGCCTCAGACTTCAGAAGCACTTCTCAGAGTAATTAATCTATGAATATACTCATGACATTAAAGGTGTTTGTTGATAAAATCCAAATCTGGATTTTAGCACTATAGAGAAAGTCATCCTACCTTTAAGTTTAGAAATGTTTTCCTTTTTTTTTTTTTTTAATAGTTTCTATATTGTGTAACCGTCTTACAAATCTTTGATGTGGTTCTGGCTGATAACTTCCTGGGACAGTAACTAAGTAATAAAATTGCTTAGATCAGTACTTCCCAACTTTTGTACTTCATCACCAGTGCAGTCTTTTTAAAAGGAGGGAGATACACATGGAGTCTCCACTATTTAACTTTGCCAAGTGAGAATGCATTAAAAACCAAGTGTCAATAGTCTACAGAAGAAAAGGTATTTTAACACCAAAAAAAGAAAAAAAATGGGCCAAGTATCAGAATGAAGTGTGGTCTCATACTGAAAAAAATTTAACTTTGTGAGAAATTTTCTATGTTTGTCCTCATTTTTTTCAGAGAGCACCCCCAGTTGGTAAATTTTGGTCACTAACAGTCAGCAGCCAATGGATGGCCATTTGGGAACCAAAGTGAGAAAGCCATAGGGCCCAGCTCTTAAGAAAACAGTAGAACTTCATACTGGTGAGATTCAGGGAGTAAGTTCTGGATTTTGTGAACAGGAGGTGGCATGCTCAATCCTGATCTTTTTTTATCTGGGCTCTGGTCCTTGGGCTTATTTCTTTCTCCTCTCAGTACTAACCACAGCAAAGAACAAAACAGCATCAAGAATGGAAAAATCAGACTCATTATCTTAAGCTCATTAACCCATTGTCCTTGCCTCCCATACATTGTGTAGCAAAGCAATAACATTAGCAAAGAGCTAGCCTGAAAGATCCCTGAGTTCTACTTTGAGATTGTGTTGCCAACACAGTAACATTAGGGACCGGGGGTGGAGGGATGGGGTAACTGGGTGATGGGTGTTAAGGAGGGCAGGTGAGGTGATGGGCACCGGGTATTCAAAAACTAATGACGTGGGCGCCTGGGTGGCTCAGTGGGTTAAGCCGCTGCCTTCGGCTCAGGTCATGATCTCCGGGTCCTGGGATCGAGCCCCGCATCGGGCTCTCTGCTCAGAGGGGAGCCTGCTTCCCTCTCTCTCTCTGCCTGCCTCTCTGCCTACTTGTAATCTCTCTCTGTCAAATAAATAAATAAAAATCTTTAAAAAAAAAAAAAAACTAATGACATGCTATATGTTGGCTAATCAAACATGAAAATAAACCAAAAAAACAAACAAATATTTTTAAAAGTACAAACAAACCCAACCCAAACAAAACAAAAACAGTAACATTAGTAAAGAGCTAGGTTAAAGGATCCCTGAGTTGTATTTTGACTTATCCTCGTAATTTACAGACAAGGGTTCCTCACCTACACAGCTCTATTTTCCACAAATACATTAAGGAATCAACATGTAGGAAAATATTTCCGCCCGTGCCTCCAAATCTCTCTCCTTTCTTGTTCTCCCTTAAATGCCTTGAAATTAGTCTCCATTCCCTGTCTTCACTTCCTTTCCTCCCTCTCGGGAAGGGCCAGAGTATGAAAATTCGACTCTGAATCAAGGGGGATAATGAGTGACCCATTCACACTAGGCTGAGTGGTTTGCCAGCTTCTTCCTGCGGCAGAAGGAAGGCCATGTGGCTCCTTCCACACGGGTCAGCCAAGCCCGGGCAACGGTAGTAACACAACTTCCGGAAGCAATTCTTTCTTCTTTTTTTTTTTTTTTTAATTTTATTTATTTATTTGACAGAAAGAGATCACAAGTAGGCAGAGAGGCAGGCAGAGGGAGTTGTTAGGGGGTGGGGGTGAAGCAGTCTCCCCCTGAGCAGAGAGCCCAATGCGGGGCTCGATCCCAAGACCCTGGGGTCATGACCTGAGCCGAAGGCAGAGGCTTTAACCCACTGAGCCACCAGGCGCCTCCCGGAAGCAATTCTTAAATGTGCTCTAGAGACAGTAACCTCTGTGCACTGGCCCATGGTCAGATGATGGTCATCAGTAAGCACGTCTGCTGAGTCTTCAAAATACTGCATTCATTCAATTTCAAGGATTATCCTCAGAGACGACAGCATTCCTCTCTTTTTGCCATTAAAACATATTTTGGTGAATGAAATCATGGTGATAGGATACCAGTTTAGTTTTTGTTTCTGTTCTGATGTTCTGTTCTGAAAATTAAAATCTGACAAAGCCTACATGTCTCCCCAGATTTTGGTCTAAAATCTTACCAGTGTTCAGAATTCAAAAACATGGGAGCCCCACTAATAGCAAGAATGGTAGCTTTGAGTTAGTGAAGTTCTGGGTAGAAATCCAGCTCTGCTATTTACTTGGCTGTATGAACCGCCCTCTCTGCTCCAAGGCACAGTCTGTCACCAATAGTGGGATAATAATTCGTGCCTCATATTGGTTATAAAGATAATCTGTGTAAAAGGCTTAGCATATCAGAGTTTTCAATGGCAGCCATTATCACAAGAATCTTTTTGGTTTCAACAAGAACTCCTTTCTCTCAGTTTCTGTCCCTTTTCCTTGGGACTTGCAAATAGAGAAGGAGAGGCTGAAGGCAAACAACGCACAGTTTGGTGACGCTTTTCTCCTGTCGTTGTGGCTCCCAGGCTGAAGGTTCACAGAAGGGAACACATTTGCATCTGCATCTCCAGAAGGGAAATTAGATCTAGGATGTCTGTTAGAAAGACAACATTTCAAAATTTGGGAGCACAGCTGAATACCAAAAGGAAATTACACCATAAGCCAGATGTTCCAGGAACTTCTCCTCCATTTTTTTTCTTTTGCCTGAAGGGAAAGTTGGAGTTCATAAAGAAAACAATGAGCAGAAATTGCTATCGCAAAATTGTTCATGGTTGTTTAAAATGAGCCCATTCAAAAATAATCAAAGATGTGCACTATGATTTATAAAGGAAGTTGTTCACATTGGTGTTATTTATCATGTGTGGAATAGAGAAGCGTCCTAAATGGCTAACCGTAAAGTATTTGTTATATCAGTTACGGTACTTTTATCTGACGGACTGCTATACGGCCATTAAAAATCATGTTGTTGAAGAATATTTAATGACTTGAGAAAACGTTTGCAATATTTTTTGATCAAGGAGAGCAGGTTACAAAGTAAGATATATAGTATGATCACATTTTATGTCCTTATAAGACAGATATCAGCAGGAAGCTCCTCCTCAGGATTCAGATAAGACTGGCTAGCACGCCCCGTCCTGTGGCCTGGATCATTAGAACCTTGTGTAGATTCCTTCAAGAGCCTTGCCTAGATTCCTTCGAGATCCTAGGGACCTACCCTCTCATAGTTCCTTCTGCCTCTTGTCAGTCACTGCTTCTCTCTACCATTCTGAGCTCAGTGTGAAACTCCACTTCTCTTTTCTGTTAGCACTACAGTCAACGGTAGCAAAGTTCCTCCTAATTTTAATGACCTGAGAGTTGGACCTGACAGAGAGGGAGGGATGGAAGAATCATGTACATCAGTGTAGTAGAGTGAATAGTGGCTCCAAAAAGAGACGTCCATGTCCTAACTCCATGAACCTGTGATTGTGACATTATTGGGGGGAAAGGGAGGTTGGGGATCTTTTTTTTTTTTTAAGATTTTTATTTATTTGACAGACAGATCACAAGTAGGCAGAGAGGCAGGCAGAGAGAGAGAGGAGGAGGAAGCAGACTCCCTGCTAAGCAGAGAGCCCGATGTGAGGCTCCATCCCAGGCCCCTGGGATCATGACCTGAGCCGAAGGCAGAGGCTTTAACCACTGAGCCACCCAGGCGCCCTGGGGATCTTTTTTATTTAAAAAATTTTTTATTCTTTTTTGGTGTAAAAGCTTATGTTTCGATTCAGCCAGCTGGACGCAGTTTAGATGCTCCCAATTTGGTTGGCAACATCCAAAACATCATCGTCAAGAAACAGTTGAACAGGGCACCTGGGTGGCTCAGTGGGTTAAGCCGCTGCCTTCGGCTCAGGTCATGATCTCAGGGTCCTGGGATCGAGTCCCGCGTCGGGCTCTCTGCTCAGCAGGGAGCCTGCTTCCTCCTCTCTCTCTCTCTGCCTGCCTCTCTGCCTACTTGTGATGTCTCTCTGTCAAATAAATAAATAAAATCTTTAAAAAAAAAAAGAAACAGTTGAACCTAACATGCCTTCTTCTCTCCATCGGGCCTGGTCAGGATGTTGACCTTGGCCACATCAGAGTCCTAGAGCTTCTCCACAGCCTGACTGATCTGGCGCTGGTTAGCCTTGATGTCCACAAAGAACACACGTGTGCTGTTATCTTCTATTTTCTTCATGGCTGGCTCCTCTGCCCCTCCCCCATGCTCGAGTACTTGTTCTCTTTCCCTCAAATAAATAAATAAAGTCTTTTAAGGAATGAAATATGAAATTGTTTTTTTTTTTCCTAACAGCGGATCATGAAATATTACTAGGGGCATATAACTCGGAAAGAACTCGCGTACTTTGATTTGGCTGATGGACTTGGCAAGGTGGAATGGCTTTGCCAGTTGTATGAGGAATTCCTTTCCTAAGTTGAACGAGGTAAATCGGTTATAAAGTCGCTATAAAATATTTTGAAGACACTTGATAAGATTAAAGTGTTTTAGCAAAAATACGACATTCACAGTTCGGCATTTGTATTGAAATTAACTGTTTTGATTGACCCGACTGTGAGGACACCTCGTTAAACGAGATGCCTCCAAGTGGAAGAACGGCGGCCACTCCACAGAGCCGCCCCACGGAGACGCAGGAGCCTCTCCCCGCTTTCTCTCTCCTTCCACATTCCCAAGTCCTGGGGTCCATGAGGTGCCCTAGCATTGCCCCACTTTGTGTCCTCCTCTTGGACCCGGGGCTCTCGCTCAGCTTCGACTCACTCCACAGGACTCTAGGGAGTGGCGTTTGGGGACCACGGGAGGAGAAGAAGGCAGTGAGTAGGGAGCTCTGTGGCCTGGCCTCAGGATGGATGGTCTCTGAGACATACACTCTGAAGATGGCCAAGATGAACCCTCCAACACTCTGGAGTACGACTCTTATCAGGAAGCCATCAGGAAGATAGAAAGGAAGCAGAAGGAACGGAAAGAGAGAATGAGTCTGAGACACTTGCCAAGGCAAAGGTAAATAGATACAGGAATGAAGGAAGAGAAGCGGGTGTCACAATAACACAGCCAATGTCAGGTGTTGCTGGAGACAAGCAGTACACCTGTGCACGTGAGGTTCACCTAGGTGGATGTCCCCATAAATACTTCCCAGGGGAAGATCATGTACGTCTGGGGGTCCCTTGTGCAGGGTCAAGAGTTGAAACCAAGATAACTAAAGAGTTCTTTCAGGCAAAGGATGTAGATGGAGAAGGAAAGAAAGCTGGAGGTTGACTCTTGGGCTGTAGCTAGTTAAGAGCTAGGAAGAAAGTTCAAAGGAGGCAAAGAAAGGAGATGGAGAGGAGGGGTGAGGAGGGAGGGGAAGGGGAGGAGGAGACGGAAACTGGTGGGAATAGGACAGCGTTAGTCAAAGGAGATGGCGTTCCAAAGGAAGAGGGGACGAGTGATACTGTCTGTGACCGAAATTCAAATACTAGGCAACTGGTGGGGAAAGGTTCCTTGCAAAAAAGGAAAATCTAAACAAATGGTGAATTTTAATTTGTCTTGCATAACTGAATGCCTGATGAAACATCTGTGCAGCGATTGCATTCAGTGTCACCGAATGAACTCGTCACACTCAGAGGACTGCCTTTAGTTTTGTTGATGCTGCTGAATCGGATACACATTGCTCTCTCAAGAAATAGCACCTGAATGTTCCTTACAAGCGAGGAGGGTGAGATCAGAGGAACTTCCTTTCTGTACTGTGCCTGCCTATTCAAATGACATTGACCTGCCGCGCTCTCTGAGGGAGGAGCCCCTTTGGGTCTGCTGAGGGTTAGGTAGACACCCACTAAATATTGATGCCTGCGTAATTAGAGTGACTAAAATAATCCTGGCATAAAATTACCCTACCAGTTAGAAGAGAGACAAAATGAAGTAATTTGATCATGAAAATTGATACAGGTTGACTCTCGGTTTTCAATGCAGCTAATTGGAAGCCATTTATTATTCAAACCCCACTTTTGCTCATTGGTTTATAGTCTTTTCTCCTTGCCCTGAGAAAGAGGAAGGGGGGAGGAGGGTCCCGTGGGCAAAGCTGTCACATGGGGATGATGGAAAGGCGAAGGATGCTTATTTCTCTAAGGCAGGGCCCCCTCATCTCTTCCCTGTATTGATCTGGTCATCTATGACATGCTTCTGTGGGTATGTCCGGGATGACTGGCCATCCTGTTCTCTCCTACTCGAATGAAATTGCAATTGCAACAAAACGGACATTATTGCCCTTCTTTTCACTACATCTGTATCTTTGGGGTAAATACCCAGTATTGGGGTAAATACCCCAGCAGGGTCATAGGGAAGTTCTATTTTTAATTTCTTGAGCAATCTCCACACTGTTCTCCAAAGAGGCTGCACCAACTTGCATTCCCACCAACAGTGGAAGAGGGTTCCCCTTTCTCCACATCCCCTCCAACACATGTTGTTCCCTGTCTTGCTAATTTTGGCCATTCTAACTGGTGTAAGGTGATATCTCAATGTAGTTTTAATTTGAATCTCCCTGATGGCTAGTGATGATGAACATTTTTTCATGTGTCTGATAGCCATTTGTATGTCTTCATTGGAGAAGTATCTGTACATATCTTCTGCCCATTTTTTGATATGATTGTCTGTTTTGTGTGTGTTGAGTTTGAGGAGTTCATTATAGATCCTGGATATCAACCTTTTGTCTGTACTGTCATTTGCAAATATCTTCTCCCATTCCGTGGGTTGCCTCTTTGTTTTCTTGACTGTTTCCTTTGCTGTGAAGAAGCTTTTGATTTTGATGAAGTCCCAAAAGTTCATCTGTACCCCAATGTTTATAGCAGCAATGGCCACGGTCGCCAAACTGTGGAAAGAACCAAGATGCCCTTCAATGGATGAATGGATAAGGAAGATGTGGTCCATATACACTATGAGGTATTATGCCTCCATCAGAAAGGATGAATACCCAACTTTTGTAGCAACATGGATGGGACTGGAAGAGATTATGCTGAGTGAAATAAGTCAAGCAGAGAGAGTCAATTATCATATGGTTTCACTTATCTGTGGAGCATAACAAATAGCATGGAGGACATGGGGAGATAGAGAGGAGCAAGGAGTTAGGGGAATTGGAAGGGGAAGTGAACCATGAGAGACTATAGACTCTGAAAAACAATCTGAGGGTTTGGAAGGGGCGGGGGGTGGAAGGTTGGGGTACCAGGTGGTGGTTATTATAGAGGGCACGGATTGCATGGAGCACTGGGTGTGGTGCAAAAATAATGAATACTGTTATGCTGAACATAAAAATTAAATTTAAAAAAAGACATATGGAATACAAAAAGAATATGGACATTATTGTAGGTGTAGTCTGATTTTTTAAAAGCTTTTATTTATTTATTTGTGAGAGAAGGAAGAGAGAAGCAGCCCCTCCCCCCAAGCAGGGAGCCCCATGAGGGACTCAATCCCTGGACTCTGGGATCATGACCTGAGCCAAAGGCAGGCACTTAACCAACTGAGCCACTCAGGCTCATGGTATAATCTTTTTAAAATAACAGTTTTATTGGGCTCTATGATTCACATATCATAAAATCCACCCCTGGAAAGCATGATTTGCAAACCAGTGGATGTTAATGTTCACAGAGCTGTACAATCACCATATTGTATCACTGTAGAGAGAAACCCTATTCCCATTAGCACTCATTCCTGTGGCATCCTAAACGTCCAAGCTGCTTTCTGTCTCTACGGATGTGCCTACTCTGGCCATTTCATATAGATGGAATCATGAAATGTGCGGTCTTTTGTGACCGGCTTCTGAAACTGGCTGATAGGAACATGAGCTCGGTTTTCCTAGGTTCATCTATGTTGTAACATGTATCAGTACAGATGGCCCCTGACCTAGGACTTAGGATGGTTCGACCTGTGATTTTTCAACTTTACCATGGTGAGGAAGCAATGCGCCTTCCATAAAAACTGCACTTCGAATCTGGAATTTGGAATGTGGATCTTTTCCCCAGGTCAGCAATATTTAGGATGACCCTTTCTTGTGATGCTGGGCTGCAGTGAGCCAAAGGTCTCCGTCCACCACAGGATCCCAAGGATAAACAAGCGAGCCACTTGCAACCATTCTGTTTTTCACATTCAATACAGTATTTGATAAATGACACAGGATACTCAACGCTCTATTATCAAACAGGGTTTGCATTAGATGATTTTGCCCAACTATAGTCTAGTGGAAGGATTCTGAGTGCATTTAGCCTAGTGAGCTAGGCTAAGCAATGATATTCAATAGGTTAGGTGTAGTAAATGCATTTTTGACCTATTTTATTTTCAACCTACAATGGCTTTCTCAGGACATAACCCCGTTGTATGTCAAGGAAGGTCTGTACTTGGTTGCTTTTTACAGCTGGATAATATTCTGTTTGTACGGGTTTATCATGTTTTATCTATCCATTCACCCGCTGATAGACATTTGGACTGTTTCTCTTCTGGAGCTATCGTGAATAATGCAGACGTGAACGTTCCTGCGCAGATTTTGCACATGTTGTCTTGAGGGTGATCTGTAACCAAGAGCAGCTAACATTCCCAGGAGGTATCTGCAGGGGACACAGACCTCACCTCATCTCGTCAGTTCAGGACCCCTCCGTGCAGAGCTGGCGTTCAAATCCCCACTACTCTGACTGCAAGGTCTGTTTCTTACCTCCTTGCTGTACTTCCTCTAAGTCTAAAGACTAGAAAGGGAAGCTGTTCTTTGCTTCACGCTCACTACTGTACTCTAGGTAAGACATTAGTCATGACATGTCCTAGCTGATCACAACACATACTGTTTGAAAACCGCCAAGCCCGAAAGTGTGGCCTCCTGGAGAAACGATCTCGAGGGGCACAAGGAAGTCCACCAAGTGTATCAGGACAGAGTTTTTCAGATGCCGCAGTTTCCTGAAACCACAGCAGAGCCCTAAGGAAGCCCCAGTACCTGAGTAGCATGCAGAACTGTATCACAGCACAGACCTAGCCAGCACCTGTCCATTCCTCAGACGTAGCAAACTCCATCTGGACTCTACGCATTTACCCTGTTACATCTTCCACCAAAATGTTCCTTTCTTCTCTTCTTGGGCCACCTCCTACTCATTCTTCAGGGCTCATATGATAAGCCACTTTCCCAGGAGACATTTGAGGAGCTGTGCCCAAGGAAATGTCAGGGACTGGAGAGAAAGCCCACTCCTCAGCCACCTCGGTGTGGAGCATCCTTTAAAAGCACAGCCTTACAGGATTCCGGCGCGCAGCAGACGCACCTGGTGTCCCACTGCCACCCCTTCACACCTACTGGAACTGGGAAAATCAGGGACACCCGGAAAACATATGGACACACATAAATGTGGAAACTCAGAGATGGAGGGTTAAAAAGAGACATGCAGAGTGAATATTCAGGAGTCTTCGGGAGCCTCATCGTCATCCTTCCCCGCAACAGCCATCAGCCATCAGCCGTCCAAGCCCTCCTGACCGAGCTGAGACACCCTCCCCACCCTTCCCCGCATTAACCAGGCACTGTGCTCAGCACTGTGGGTACACAAAGACGGAGGCAGACGTCTAAAAGCCGAAATTGGAGGTGGCGGTAAGCGTAGATGTGCCCCCTGAAGCTGCAACAGTCGGACGGGGCACGCAGGGGACATTCGGGGAGCAAGCCCGGCCCAGCAGGCGGCCCAGCGCAGGTGCGCACCGACGTGAAACCTGCACATCGTAGAGACGCCGAGGCCTCCCGCCTTCCTAGAGAGGCCGGAAGTGGCTCCGCCGCGGGCCGGGCGCAGGGGCGGCGGCGGCGGGCTCGCGAGGCCTGGGCTCGTGGCCGGTCGCGGTGCGCGGGTGCTGCCGGCGTCCGCCGCCGTGAGTGGGCCGGGGCCGGGGGCGGGGGCGCGGGGGGCGCCGAGAGCGGCTGCGCGCGGTGGCCGGCCCGGGCTTGCGGGGCGGCGGGGGGCGGACAGGCGCCGAGGAGGGCGCCCCGGTGATGGCGGGAACCCCCCCGCCCCCTCCCAGCTCCCGGTCGGACTCGCGGGGCGCCGCGGCTTCCGAGAACCGACCCCGGCCGCTGGCTTCTGTTTTGTTTTTCCTTGTTTGTTTGTTTTACAAGAGCAGCGCCGGTCCCGAGTTCCCCGCAGGCCCGTCTGGCTGGACGTGCCCGGTCCTTCTCCTCCCACGGGTCCTGGGAATCCCACGTGCCCTGGGGGCCGGCGCTTCTGGTTCCCCATCCCGAGTGGGAATGTGAGGTTCGCGCTTAAACTGAACGTCTGTCTTGTAAAGAGGGAAATTTGAACAGAACGTAAGGGGCGAGTGGTGCGTGGTAGCGGCAGAGGTGTCGGCTGTGACAGGTAATCGCCCGCCGCACGGCCCCAGCCCCGGGGGCGGCCCCTCGCCTCCGGAAGAGCCCAGCCTTGGGGGTTCGCGGGCGTACGTGGGGGGCGCAGTGCGTTTGGACTCTCGGTCTCCGCGCTCGGATCTGGGGGTCGTGCGACTGAGCCCTGCGTGGGCTCTGAACTCAGTGCAGAGTCTACTTGAGTTTCTCCTCCTCTCTCTCCTCCCCCCTGCCCCAGCGCCATCTCTCTCTCTCTCTCTCTCTCTCTCTGAAAGAAGTAAATATCAAAAAACAAACAAAAAACCTAGGCTGGGGAGTGCTGCCCATCTGGCTTCAAGCCCTGGGTCTAGCTCAGCCACTAGCGCAGCCACTGAGAACCAGTTCTGGGTGGGGAGTTTAAGATTGTTTTTCCTTCCAGTTAATGGAGATAATTGACATAACTTGTAGTTTGTTTGTTTGTTTGTTTGTTTTAAAGATTTTATTTATGTATTTGACAGACGGAGATCACAAGTAGGCAGAGAGGCAGGCAGGGGGTGGGGTGGGGAAGCCGACTCCCCGCTGAGCAGAGAGCCCAATGTGGGGCTTGATCCCAGGACCCTGAGACCATGACCTGAGCTGAAGGCAGGGGCTTTAACCTAACGAGCCACCCAGGCGCCCCATAACTCTGTAGTTTTAAGGTGTGCAATGTGATGGTTTGTTATACTGTGAAATGATGATCACAGTAAGGTTTGTCATCTCAGGCACCTCACATAATTACTGTTGTGTGTGTGTGTGTGTGTGCACGCATGTGTGCGCTGAGCTCTTAAGGTTCTAGGCTTGGCAACTTTCAAGTATGTAGTAGGGTATTGTGGGCTGTAGTCTGGTATACTGCTATGTCTTGGGGCCCCAGAACTCATTCTGTCCTTACTGGAAATGTGTACACTTGACCAACATCTTATTTCACCCAGCCCCCAGCCTTGGGTCACCATGATGCTGTCCCCCTAGGGTATATGGACTTTCCACGTAGCACTATGCCCTCAGCTAATTTTCTTCCCAAGTGTATCTGGCCTTTTAGGTTGTACACCTCACATCTCTTTTACCTGTGTCAGGGTTACTCCCCTTATCTTTACTAACTTAATCTTTATAGTTTTGACTGCTTGATATTAAGCACAAATAGTTTTCGGATCCCGAATGGAATTTGAACAGCACTATTTCTAAACCGTCTGGCCTCAGTGTATTTTCCTGATCTCGATACAGGAAGAACAGTTCGTTTTGCCTCTAGGTCGTACTTGGATAGTAATTTAAAACATACCACCACAGAGTTAAACCACTTGAAGCTGTTTTTATCATCCTTGAAGCAAACACAGTAAAATTTTATTTTTATGAAAGCAGTCTTCCATTCTCCTTTCTGCTCTGGGCTCCAGGGGCACGTAGATTTGTATATTGCATTATAATACCCGAGGGTTAGTAGCCTCATCAACTCGAACTCCAGGGATAAAGGAGCTGTGTGGGTAATCTAAGGTTCTTATTACTGATCTTTAGCATTTAATTAGGTCTTTGTAAATCTAAAGTACCCATAGTCATTTTTATGAGTTTTCTCATAACTTCCCTGTGCGATATCAACTTTATTACCCTCACTTTTATCTTAGTATTATCAAGAGGTCAGGCGGATTTAAATTTCATTTTTTCCTGTTTGTAATTAAGATTCCTTTTCCTCGATCATGTACTTAACTTTAACCCATATCCACTAGAACGAGTGCTCAGGTCAGATGAGACCTTCTACCCTCCGCCCAGAGGAAGGCGGTTAGTCACGAAGCTGGGTTTTGAAAGAGCCTTAAAGCGATTGCGACTATCAACGGTGGCGTGAGTGCCCAGCCCCCGCAGGAATCAGATGGTAACTAATTAATAAAAGAGAACCCATAAAGTGGGTAAAGATCAGGCAGCTGGTTGAAGAAAAACCCTGTCTGCTCTTCTCCCTTGCGGCGTAGTGTTCTGGGGAGTACCTTGCAGTTTTCTGAGAAACGTGTCTACTGCATTTTTTTTCTGTGCTTATTGATACAGGGAGCCAGGAAGGGAGGAGCTGGGTTTTGCCCACCTGGTGGTTAGGCTTCTTTCCCTTGCTGTTTGTCTTGCTAATCATTACTTTTTCCTTACTCATCGCCACCTTTCTTGCCTGACCGTCCTGATCAGGTCAATATCCAAGTTCTTGCTTCAGATCATTATGGAATGAGTTCAGGGTAATGAGGAGTAACGTGAGTAGGCCTGGCAGGTACTCTGATGCGTTAATAATTTGAACTGGTACGTTCCCAGCGTGACTGATGTGCCCATGTGCACAATTACCACATTATGGTCCTGTGACTGCACTGGAATGTGCAGTTTTAAAAACAAAGAATAATTAGAGGTTAGGAAGAATTTCTGTTGCAGTTTTCTTTCTTTCTTTCTTTCTTTTTTTTTTTTAAAGATTTTATTTATTTAGGGACCTCTGGGTGGCTCAGTTGGTTGGACGACTGCCTTCGGCTCAGGTCATGATCCCAGAGTCCCGGGATCGAGTCCCACATCGGGCTCTCAGCTCCATGGGGAGTCTGCTTCTCCCTCTGACTTTCTCCTTGCTCATGCTCTCTCTCGCTGTCTCTCTCTCAAATAAGTAAATAAAATCTTTAAAAAAAAAAAAAAAAGATTTTATTTATTTATTTGACAGACCGAGATCACAAGTAGGCAGAGAGGCAGGCAGAGAGAGAGGAGGAAGCAGGCTCCCTGCCGAGCAGAGAGCCCATGTGGGGTTCGATCCCAGGACCCTGAGACCATGACCTGAGCCGAAGGCAGAGGCTTTAACCTGTCTCAGTTTTCTTAAATGGACTCTGAGGCCTGGCGCATTTTCTGAATCCCTTCTCATGGAATGCTTGTGGCGATATTAAGGATATCTTAAACTTTGTTATCTGGCATCATGTTAATCAAAATAGAACGTCTGTTAACCAAACGGAACATTTCGAAAAACCTGTGTGTGCTGTTTCAGTGAATGACTGCACACTCTTCAGACTTTACCTGGACGCTGCCCACTGGGCTGTAAGTCCCTCGCCAGCTTCCGTCCTGTCGTCAGCGCGGCTCCCTGGCATTTCTTTCTCAGAGATGAGCCTCTAGCCCAGTCCCATCACCTTTCCTGAGATTCTTCGCTGTTTCCAGACTCTCCCTCCCTCCAGGGAGAGCTTGACCTTTAGCAAGGACCAAAGGGAACACGCCTGTTCAGTAAACATACAAAGGCTTTCAGCTGCTCACAGAATAGAATCTACACTCCCCACCCCACCCCCCACCCATCCAGGAACTCAAAGGTGGCCCCAGGCCCTCCTTCCCACCTTAATCACCAGCCTGGTGCTTTGGCTTCAGTTTGCAGACCAGCCACAGACCCACCATATGGCCTGCCTGTTGGTGTTCCTTTCTTTAATGATGCTCCCTCAGCATGTGGTAACCTGCCTGGGGGTCTCAGCCCACCGAGAACTTCCTGCTGTCCTGATTCACCCCTCAGTGAAGTCTTCTCTCAGACACCCTCCAGATTTCTCCCGACACCCACCCAGGTGCTCCCACAGTACACTGTTTACACCGTGTTTACACCGTCGTATAAATAATCTTATTTTCTCCTTTTGGCCTCATAGTCTAGGTATTTGCAAAAGGCTCTCTCTCCATCCTAACTTCCAGAGAGCAGGAATTCTGTCTCATTTAACTCTTAGTTGTTTTCATCCCATGACCCAGAATCTGTTAGAAGAGAAGTTAAATGAAAATTGCAGTGTTTCTTGACAAACCTGATGATGAGTCTTAGACACCTCGGGGCTCTGCGTCACTTGAGCCCATTGTCTTACTGAGCTGGGTGTATTTCACAGTGGTCCCCATCCTCCGTAATTTGACTGGATACTGGTTGAGCGTCTGCGACGTGATAGTGTAAGACCCGCGGATCCCCTTACCCAAGAATCCAACACTGCCACTGGATGCAAACAGCAAGAGGTTTATTGGGACGCAGGTACCGGCGGGTGGTCGGCAGCTCCAGCTAACCGAGCACACCGACCGAGGGGAAAGCGGGGTTTATATAGACAGGTACACACAAGTTTTGGGGGGGACGGCGCTGATTGATTGATCCTTTGAACAGGCATACTTGGCGTCAGTGGATTGGGTCAGGGGACCCGCGCGAAAGCAGACAAAGCAATCTTACAAAAGCAGAACTGGCCGGTTAGCCCACGCATGCGAAAAAAGCACAACCAGGATATTGAAGGCCTGGTTACTTATCAAGTAAAGACAATTGGGAGTCTCCTGGTGGAATGTCACACTCCTGCCATAAATCTCAAGGACATTTGCAAACCAAGTTAACTATTTATCGTTTTATGGCAGTCAGGAGTGCCTGAGGAATGCTACACATATGGAGGGGAGCAGATGAAAGGGGGGGGGTGCAAGGCGCCAGCTTTTGCTTTGTCCTCAGCCAGCCTCCTGCTCCCTCATCATTCCCCCTGAGCAATTTTTGAGCCTTTAAATCTTTAAAGTGGTTGAAGGTGGAAGGTCTCATCTTCTGTAACTTCTTCGTGCTGAATAGGGGCGTAGAGCTGTCCCTACCTACTGGGGTCAATATTGATCAGGGTAGGAATGTATAAGGGAGTTACGAAAGGTGGAGGCAGCTGAATCCGGCGCTGACAGTGAAGAGGCGTCCTCGTGTGCGATAAGGATCGTCTGTCGTGGTGTAGTCATTGTAGCAATGGAGTCTCGGCACCAAGTAGAGAAACATGGAACAAAGCAACATATTTAAGGTTAATAAGGCGATAAGAATGAGAAGCCCGAAAAGGAGATTCGGCCATAGTCCTCCTTCAAACCAGGAACTTAACCATTCACTGAGAGAGAGAAGGATCTTGTAGGGCCTTAATTTGGGCATTCATATCCTTTATTAGTCCTGTGATAGTCTGGGATGTACACACAACATTCTGTCTTGATAATTGCACATGTGCCACCCTGGGCTGCTGTCAGGACATCTAAAGCCATCCTATTTATCTCTTAAGGGAGGGGACTCTCCAGGGCAGGGGTCTTTCAATAGGTGGTGGTCCAGACTCACCAGTGGAAAAGGTAGACGGTCTTGGTTCTCACGGAACTTAACGCTCTGTTGGAAGGAGAGCAGTGGTTAAAGAAAAAGTCGACAGATAATGTTAGGTTGCGAAATGTACCATGAAGAAACAAAGCAATATTGAAGGTGAGGAGAGCTCGAGCGTCTCTGATTGAGCAGATGACATTCAAGCAGACCTAAATGTTGAAGGGAAGAAGTCAGGGGTGAAGTGTCTCTGACTGACGTGTACTATGTTTGGAAACAGCCTCAGTGGCCTTCCCACCAACCGATTGCTGCAAGATGGACTGGTTAGCTTTCCCGGCCATCTGATGTCCTTAGCACACTCAGCCAGAAGAACTTGTCAGGCTTTTTGCAACCCTGTGCCCTTGAGAGGGGTAATCATGCTATGTGGAAACGTAATAGAACAGCCATCACCAGACTCTAGAGCTTGAAGATTAGGTGATTGGAGAAATGGGGTCATGGAGAGCCCATCGTATAGGGCTTTTTGTTGGGGCTTCGTAATCCTCTGAGGTTATCATCGGCGCCCCTTTTTTGATGTAGCAGTAGGCTCGGAAGGGTTGAGTAACACTGTTGCATATTTCTTTCTTACAGGTCCAGCGATCTTTTGACTACCACACATGGACTTCCAAAAATCCCCAAAGGAAACTGTCCTCATTACCGGAGGAGGTGGCTATTTTGGTTTCCGGTCAGTGCCTCAATCACCCATGCCCATGGAATTATTTCCCTGATAGTTGCTGACATTAATACAGTATCAGCTTCTGCATGTTGGAATAGTGTTAAACCAGAAATGAACTAGTTTGCCCACTGTGTGGTTGCTGAAATTCGGAACTACAGATGTATTCTACTTTAAGAAAAATTCTTTGTAAACGTATCAAATTAGGGAGATAACTGGTGTCACCAAATCATGTGACAATAATAGTTATTCTTTTGCAGCTTTATCATTCATAAATATGCCAAAGAACGGGTGGTAGTTTCTAAAACAGAGGGGAAAATATGGAACATGTAGATGCCATGGTATCAGAAGATCAAGCTTCTCAGTATAATCCGAGGAGATGTGTGGCTCCCCAGTTTTGAATCTTTGCATATTTACGTACAGAAGTAAGGGTTGCACCCGTGAGCATGTAAGGGGAGGGACTCAGGATAAGCCTAGAAGACGTGGATCAGCCCTGCTTCAATTGGTAAAATTATCTTACGTACTTTTCCTCAGGCATAGCTTACCAGTGATTCGATCTGACTTGCCTCTCATTTCAGCCTGGGCTGTGCTCTGAGCCAGAAAGGATTCCATGTGATTCTGTTTGACATCAGCAGCCCCCTTCATTCCATTCCCGAAGGAATCAAGTTTATCCGTGGAGACATTCGCCACCTCTCTGCCGTGGAGAAAGCCTTCGAGGATGTGGATGTCACGTGTGTGTTCCATGTTGCCTCTTACGGCATGTCCGGGCGGGAGCAGCTGAATCGGAGCCTGATTGAAGAAGTCAACGTTGGGGGCACAGACAACATCCTCCAGGTCTGCAGGAGGAGAGGGGTACCAAGATTCGTTTACACCAGCACTTTCAATGTTGTCTTTGGAGGTCAAGTTATCAGAAATGGAGATGAGTCTCTGCCCTACCTACCTCTTCACCTCCATCCCGATCACTACTCTCGGACCAAATCTATTGCAGAGAAGAAGGTGCTGGAGGCCAATGGTACCAGCCTGGTCAGAAGTGATGGCGTCTTACGAACCTGTGCTCTGCGGCCGGCTGGCATCTATGGGCCTGGAGAACAGAGGCACCTTCCCAGGATAGTGAGCTACATCGAGAGGGGTCTGTTCAAGTTTGTGTATGGGGATCCTGGGAGCCTGGTTGAATTTGTCCATGTGGATAACTTGGTACGGGCTCATATTCTGGCCTCAGAGGCTCTGAAAGCTGGCAAGGGCCACATTGCCTCTGGGCAGCCCTACTTCATTTCAGATGGCAGGCCCGTGAACAACTTCGAGTTCTTCCGGCCTTTGGTTGAGGGCCTAGGCTACCCATTCCCATCTGTCCGCCTGCCGCTGACCCTCATCTACTGCTTTGCATTCCTGACAGAAGTGGTTCACACCATCTTAGGTCAACTCTACAACTTCCAGCCCTTCCTCACCCGCGCAGAAGTTTACAAAACTGGCATCACACATTACTTTAGCCTAGAGAAGGCCAAGAAGGAGCTCGGTTACGAGGCTCAGCCATTTGACCTCCAGGAAGTAGTAGAATGGTTTAAAGCCCGTGGTCATGGCAGAAGTCCTGGGAATCGTGACTCTGAATGTCTTCTTTGGGACTGGCTGATGGTCTTACTCTTGGCTCTAGCATTTCTCACATGGCTGCCTACCTCTGTGGTTCTGTCACTGTGAGGGAACTAGAAGTAAGCTGATCACACTTGCTGAGGTGGTTTTCAAGAAATACAGGTTTAAAATATCTATAGATCTAAATATATCTGTATAGATACCTAGGTGGATAGACACAGATCTCTGGTAGCAAATTTTGGCTCTTCTAATTGCTACTTCAGAATAGATTCTTGGATCAGGTCTTCATTTCTTACCTTCTTACACTAATCCTGATGGGAGAAAATTAGAAGCAAAGACAAGTTTGAGATGTAGTTTCTTGTATCCTCTTTTAGATGAGTTTGATAGAAGTGGCATTGGAGCCTTGGAGGCAGACTGAGGAAATCTGGAAATGTCTTGAGTGTCTCTGAGCCAAAAATGCACTTATTTCTGTTCCCTAACACTCTGCATCCACTGAAAATAGAATAAAATGTGCACTGATGGGGAATGGCAAAACACTAACAGGCTTTAAAATGTGTGAAAAACACCAAATTTGGGTCAGATCCCTACAGACCAACCCTCTGAGGAGATGGTGGCTGCTGAGAGGCGTTAGGATTTAGGAATTATTTTTTGCCCTTTAGGATATAAAGGTGTTACACCCGTGTGACCACGTGACAGTGTCTGATTTTTAAACAGAACTTTGTCTGACCTCATAGGATTCTTTTGAGGATTAAATTAGACAAGACCTGTAAAGTGCCACTCTACACGCACGAGCCAGTGTTTTTAATATCGTTGCTATGCATTCCATGTGAGGGTTTTCTTCCTCAGGGGAATTCTGTTCAGAGGCTGCTGGTGCCACTCACCTTTCCAGAAGGTCTTTGTGGTGAGCCCTCTGAGTCCACAGCAAGCACATTTGAATATACTCAGTATTTGTAAAGTTTAGGTCTCTAAGCGTACATTGAAATTTAGGAAGCAGCTACAAATGTGATTAAGGAAGATGATGAAGCAGATGATGTTTGGAATTTAAAAATGAAACATAACTCTAAACCGATAGACTGGTTTCTCTTCCGGGAAGGACTTGGGTTGTCGGAAGGCAGCTTCTGGTGAAGGATGTTTTGAGCAATGGCGTTGCTGGTCTCGCCACTCTTGAGGACTGCTGAGGAAGACATTCAAGGTGCCCAGGAACCAAAGCGAAAGGAAGACAGAGAATCTTTACCCGTTCCATGGTTCCAGCTTCAGAAAAGACAGCATTAAAGCCCAAGGCAGATGAATCGTTGCAGAAGGTTACGTTAGAGTCATGTTGGGATTATTTGTAGAAAGAGGAAGCTCGAGGAATCCTCCCTGGTAAATGCTGCCTGGGTGTGTGGGGAAAAGTGCTCAACTTGACACCAGAAGACCTGCCCCATGAATGAAGATACTGTGTGACCCTAGTCCAGTATCTGAAGCCTCTTAGTTTCCTCACTCGGTAAATAGGAATGACTTGTCTTTGCCTTTTTTACAGACCCACCACCCAGCTCACAGGGTTTGTTGTGAGCACAAAATAAGATGTGAAAATACTTTTAAGATATAAATTACAACATCACTATGAGGTAGTGGTAGTGTTCATTTTTGATAAAATGTTGTTGGAGTCTTTTCTAAAGTTGTTTTTTGACAGGGGAGAGGTAGGGAGAGAATCTCCAGCAGGCTCCACACCCAGCGCGGAGCCTGACATGGGGCTGGATCTCACGACTCTTGAGATCATGACCTGAGCCAGAATCATAAGAGCTGGATGCTTAACCGACCGAGCCACCAGACACCCCTGTCTTAAGATTTTGCTTTAGTCTCGTGTCACCTTGTGTGAGCGCTTGCGGCATACCCAGTAGTCCAGGTGCTACAGGTCAGGCCGACTTAGAGCCCAGTAATGGCGTGGTGTGTCCACACGAGGTCACAGAGAGTGGGTAAGTTCAGCTTATCCACGGTCATTGAGAGGCATTGCAGACTTTCAAATCATGTTTTGAATGAAGTCCTTTAAAAGAATGATAGGTACTTCTTAGTTTTCTTACACTAAGTACACTGAGTACAGTGGAGTTTTGATTGGTTTTGTTGTTTTCTACGATCAAGAGATACTCATGAGATTCAGGATGGCTAGACGGGGTCTGTTGGCATCCAGGCATGAGGGATTTGGCTATGCTGCAACATTTGACACCATTGTCCACGCTCCCCTTGAAACAGCTCATTCACTGTTGATGAACTCATTCTTGGTCTCTTTCCTTATATTAATTATCTCTTTTATTACTTCAAGACCTACTACAAATTACCCTAAGCCATATCTTAACAAATCACCCCCAGGACATATCCTAAAACAATAAACCTTATATCCCAGTTTTTATGGATATGGGTCAGGCACTTGGGTGCAGCTGAACTGGGTTGGTCTTGCATGGGGTCCCTCGTGAGGGTCATCTCATCATAATGTGGCACTACAGGCATCTGGAAGCCTGACTGAAGCCAGAGGACCACCCCCCCATACACAGACACACACACACACACACACACACACAATGGCTTATCCACATGATTGGAGGCAATCCACATGATTGGCAGGAGGCTCAGTTCCTCACCATGTAGACATCTCCATCGGACTGCTTGAATGTCCTGACATGGTACCTGGTTTCCCACAGAGCGGGTGATCCAAAAGAGCATGCTGGAAGGTACAATGTCTTTCGTGATTTGTCCTCAAAGGTGACATACTGTCACTTCACAATAGACTCCTTACACAGGGCCGTCGTATTCAGTGTGGGAAGGACGTACCCAAAGGTGTGAATCCCAGAAGATGGGGAATGTTGAGGGCCACCTTGGAGGCTGGGCTCCTGGTTCCATCTTCAGAGTCATCTTTCCTTTTCCATAAAAGGTAGCCCGTATTCACACGTACGTCGCTTTCTCAGCCTGCTATCACCCAGTAGAGTATGGGAGGTCCAAAGACCTCTTTACATTTTGTAGTGTATCTTTTTTCAGTCCAAGCTGGTAGTGCGCTGCCAGTGTAGTTATTTTGAACACTGTGTCTCCTGGGAGTCTTGCTCCGCCTCACTCCATTAGCAAAGGTCACACCCACAAATTTCTTTGAGATAAGTCCTTTTCTACCTTGGGCTTCTGCTCAGGCTGCTGAGGGACAATAGCCTTAAGACTCTTAAAAGCTTTATTATTTGGACAACATTTTTAGGCACCTCCTTATGTCTCTCTGAAGTCTTAAAAGGTTTTATAGCCGCTACCTCAGTTGTGCACTGTCATTTCCACAATACCTGTGTATTGGCTACACAGGTTAGCCCTGTTCCATGTGGGAGGAGACTACCCAGGCCATAAAGACTAGGGGATAGGGAATCCTGGAGCCCGCTCCCCCACTCCTATGTCTGACCAGTTTCCTTGTCCTCTCCTCCGCTCTGGTGGTAAGTGGTAGCTGTCTTCAGGGCTCAGTACTAGACCTACTCTTCTAATACCGTAATTTCTCTGAGCCCCGATCTTGTCCAAGTCCCTAGGTTTCATTTCCATCTCTATCCAAATACATACTACTAAACAGTTCCCGCCCAGACCATTCTGAGCTCCAGACCCATCTATCCAAGTCCCTCTCCACCTGGGTATGTCACACGCACCTCTCCACCAACATATCACACAAGTCCTCCCAATTCTTACAGGGTTTCTTTCTTTAGTAAACGTCACCAGTATCCATTGAATTTCTTAGACCAGAAATCTGGATAATCTTCGATCCCTGCCTTCCCCTGACACACCTAACCCCCCTTGAAGCCCACTGGCTTGAACTTCTGCTCATACCTCAACGTTGTCCAGTGAACAGGCGTTACCTGTCTCTTCTTAACTCCAGTAATACCCTCTTTTCCACTGACATCCGCTCCTGCTCTCCTTCCATCCATTCTCCATGGGCCAAGCGAAGTGATCCTATATGTAAATGTAGGTCACTTCCCTGCTCAAAACTCTTCCCAGGTATACGCTGAAAATCCTTAGTGTGAGCCCGAGGCAGGCCTAATTAGGTTGACTCTAGTAATCACTTCATATATGTATATAAAGTCCTTATGTTTTATGCCTAAAATATATACCATTTTTATTTTTAAAACGAAAACCCAGAGGAGTGACGTGATGCAGAGTAGCAGAGAGAGAAGCTTTTGGGGTTAGTTGTTTAGCCAAAGTAACCATTAAACCAGGGGGAAAAATGATCAGAAACCAACAATTGCAGAACTCTGCGTTATGTATCCTTTACTACAGTACAAAGTGTGTGCAGACCCCAGACTCTTCCCCTGGCAGTTCCTGGTTCAGAAGGTCTGTGTGGGCTGGGAATGTGCACTCCAGGTGTTTCGTGTCTTCTGAGAAGGAGGTGAGAAGTGCTGCCAGATACCAGCCACGTGCCCCCTTTGCAAGATGCTCAGGGGGAGGCTCCTGAATCCTTGCTGTTCCCTCCTAGTGTGTTGTGGCGTCACGTGCTCAGCACCCCTCTGGTGAATGAGTAAAGGCAGGGAATGGGACTCAGAAAGGACTTTAGACTCCGGTGGCCTCCCACCTTCTCCTTTGTGCAGGTGCAGTCTTTGGTTGCCTAACCAGCCTGGCACATCTCTGTGTGGACTCCAGCCCACCTGCAACCCACTGCTTTTGGCCAAAGGGCTCGTTCTGCAATTCATGTGGTTGGGCCTGGTTACCTGATCTTTTAGCACAGAATCACCATCTGGCATTGAAAATCTAACTGGGAATGGAGTCACCCAGTCCATGGCGTTTCTAAGCTGTGCAAATTCACAAGATGTTATCCTTCTGTATGTTAGAACTTAGGCGCACCTGGAAAGATCGCTTTGTTGCTGGAATCAAGTAATTGCAGCTGGCGCAAAACCTAGCTCACTACAAAGAAATTACACATAGTAAAGTGACTTGGGCAAGTGTCTTTCAGCCAACAAAGGGTTTAGGTGCAGTGATCAGCAACATTTATTTTTAACAGAGCTGGTTGAAGCATGAAAGTAATGAAAAAATTTCTTCATCGCTAATATGTAGGATTTTCATCCTGGCGGATATTCTAGGTGTCTTTTCCTCCAGTCTTCCAGGGAGCCTAATTACAGATCTAAGAGTGAAATAATTTCTTGCCAATACCTATTTTTAAGTTCTGTTATGTGAACGAGTCGATGTGCGCCCCGAACCATCCCCTACGTGCTCGTGTCCCGAGTAGCTAATAGTGGTTTGAAGTGCTGCCCAGCTGTGTGGAGGAATTATTTGCTTTGTTGCTGGGGCAATTAGAACACACACACCCCCGCCCCGAGCTGTGGTCAAGTAACTTCCGTTGGGATTTTGCTCCTAGGTATGTTCAACACTGCGATAATGATGAATATTACTGCCACCCTTGTTGACTAAGTTACTCAAAGACAGCCATTCTTGGGATGCCGGGTGGCTCAGTTAAGCATCTGCTTTCAACTCAGCTCATGATCCTGGGGTCTTGAGATCAAGCCCTGCTTCAGGTTCCTTATTCGGCAGGGAGCCTGCTTCTCCCTCTCTCCTTGCCTATTGCTCCCCCTGCTTGTGTTTTGTCTCTGTGTCAAATAAATTATAATTCTTTTTTAAAAAGACAATAAATCTTAATTTATTGTTAATTAGCTAATTGCTACTACTTGTTGACCATTTACCATGTGTTAGACTGTCTATATTTCTTAAGCTTACTTAGTTCTCTCAGTGACTTTTTATTTTAAAGATTTTATTTATTTGAGATAGAGTGTGAGCGAGTGAGCACGAGTTGGGTGGGGCAGAGGAAGAAGCAGACTCTGTGCTGCTGTGAGCAGGGAGTCTGATGCAGGCTGGATCCCAGGACCCTGAGATCATGACCTGAGCCAAAGGCAGATGCTTAACTGACTAAGCCACCCAGGTGCCCCCCCAATGACTTTTTTAAAAAAAAATTATTTTGTTTTATTTTTCAGTGTTCCAAAATTCATTGCTTATGCACCACACCCAGAATTCCTTGTAACACGGGCCCTCCTTAATACCCACCACCAGGCTCACCCTACCTTCCAACTCCCTCCCCTCCAAAGCTCTCAATTTGTTTCTCAAAGTCCACAGTCTCTCATGGCTCATCTCCCCCTCCAGTTTCCTCCAATGCACTTTTCCTTTCCATCTCCCCATGTCCTCCGTGTTATTCCTTAAGCTCCACAAGCAAGTGAAACTATATGATAATTGACTCTCTTTGCTTGACTTACTTCATTCAGCATAATCTCCTCCAGCCCATCCATGTTGATACAAAAGTTGAGTATTCATCCTTTCTGATGGAGGCATAATACTCCATTGTATATATGGAACATATCTTCTTTATCCATTCGTCTATTGAAGGGCATCTTGGCTTTTTCCACAGTTTGGTGACTGTGGAATTGCTGCTATGAATATTGGGGTACAGGGACGCCTGAGTGGCTCAGTGGGTTAAGCCTCTGCCTTCAGATCAGGTCCTGATCTCAGGGTCCTGGGATCAAGTCCCGCATCAGGCTTTCTGCTCGGAAGCAAGGAGCCTTCTTTCGCCTCTGTCTCTCTGCCTGCCTCTCTGCCTACTTGTCATCCCTCTCTCTCTCTGTCAAATTAAAAAAAAAAAAAAATCTTTAAAAAAAAAAGATTGGGGTACAGATAGCCCTTCTTTTCACTATGTCTGTATCTTTGAGGTAAATACCCAGTAGTGCAATTGCAGGGTCATAGGGTAGCACTATTTTTAATTTCTTAAGGAATCTCCACACTGTTTTCCAAAGTGGCTATACCAACTTGCATTCCCATCAACAGTGTGAGAGGGTTCCCCATTCTCCACATCATCTCCAGCACATGTTGTTTACTGTCTTGTTGATTTTGGCCTTTCTGACTGATGTAAGGTGGTATCTCAATGTGGCTTTGATTTACATCTCCCTGATGGCCAATGATAATGAACACTTTTTCATGTGTCTGTTAGCCATTTGTATGTCTTCTTTGGAGAAGTGTCTGTTCATGTCTTCTGTCCATTTTTTTTTTAAAGACTTATTTATTTATTTATTTGAGAGATCACAAGTAGGCAGAGAGGCAGGCAGAGAGAGAGAGAGAGGAGGAAGCAGGCTTCCTGCTGAGCAGAGAGCCCAATGTGGGGCTCGATCCCAGGACCCTGGGATCATGACCTGAGCCGAAGGCAGAGGCTTTAACTCACTGAGCCACCCAGGCGCCCTTCTGCCCATTTTTTAATGTGATTATCTGTTTCATGTGTGTTGAGTTTCAGGAGTTCTTTATAGATCTTGGATATCAGCCCTTTGTCTGTAGTGTCATTTACGAATATCTTCTCCCATTCTGTGGGTTGCCTCTTTGTTTTGTTGACTGTTTCTTTTGCTGTGCATAAGCTTTTGATCTTGATGAAGTCCCAAAAGTTCATTTTCGCTTTTGTTTCCTTTGCCTTTGGGGACATATCTTGAAAGAAGTCGCTATGGCCAATGTCGAAGAGATTACTGCCTATGTTCTCCTTTAGGATTTTGGTAGATTCCAGCTTCACATTGAGATCTTTTATCCATTTCGAGTTTATCTTTGTGAATGGTGTAAGAGAATGGTTGAGTTTCATTCTTCTATACATAGCTGTCCAGTTTTCCCAGCACCATTTATTGAAAAGACTGTCTTTTTTCCACTGTATATTTTTCCTGCTTTGTCAAAGATTACTTGACCATAGAGTTGAGGGTCCATATCTGGGCTCTCTACTCTCTTCCATGGTCTATGTGTCTGTTTTTGTGCCAGTAACCATGCTGTCTTGGTGATCACAGCTTTTTAATAGAGCTTGAAATCAGGCAATGTGATTCCCCCAGTTTTGTTTTTCTTTTTCAACATTCCCTTAGCGATTCAGGGTCTCTTCTGGTTTCATACAAATTTTAGGATTGTTTGCTCCAGCTCTTTGAAAAATGCCGGTGGAATTTTGCTCTGACTGGCATTGAAAGTATAGATTCCTCTAGGCTGTATAGACATTTTAACAATGTTTATTCTTCCGATCCATGAGCATGGAATGCTCTGCCATCTTTTTGTGTCTTCTTCGGTTTCTTTCATGAGAGTTCTGTAGTTCCTCCAGTACAGATCCTTTACTTCTTTGGTTAGGTGTATTCCCAGATATCTTATGGTTCTTGGTGCTATAGTAAATGGAAGCAATTCTCTAATTTCCCTAATTTCTCTAAATTCTCTAATTTCTAATTTTCATTGTTAGTATATAAGAAAGCAACTGATTTCTGTACATTAATTTTGTATCCTGCCATATTACTGAATTGCTGTATGAGTTCTAGTAGTTTGGGAGTGGAGTCTTTTGGGTTTTCCATATAAAGTATCATGTCAACTGTGAAGAGAGAGAGTTTGACTTCTTTGCCAATCTGAATACATTTTATTTCTTTTTGTTGTCTGATTGCTGTTCCTAGGACTTCCAGTAATATGTTGAACAACAGTGGCAAAAGTGGGGATCCTTGTCATGTTCCTGATCTCAAAGGGAAGGCTGTCAGCTTTTCCCCATTGAGGATGATATTCGCTGTGGGTTTTCATAGATAGATTTTATGAAGTTGAGGAATATTCCCTCTATCCCTATACTTTAAAGGGTTTTAATCAGGAACGGATGCTGTATCTTTTCAAATGCTTTTTCTGCATCAATTGAGAGGACAATATGGTTCTTTTCTTGGTTTGTTCTGTCACATTGATTTGCAAATGTTGAACCACACTTGCATCCCATGTATAAATTCCACCTGGTCATAGTGTATAATCTTTTTAATGTATTGTTGAATCCTATTAGCTAGGATCTTTTTTTTTTAATTTATTTATTTTCAGCATAACAGTATTCATTATTTTTTCACCACACCCAGTGCTCCAAGCAATCCGTGCCCTCTATAATACCCACCACCTGGTACCCCAACCTCCCACCCCACCCCCACCACTTCAACCCCTCAGATTGTTTTTCAGAGTCCATAGTCTCTCATGATTCACCTATTAGCTAGGATCTTGTTGAGAATCTTGGCATCCATATCATCAGGGAAATTGGTCTGAAACTCTCCTTTTTTGGTGGGATCTTTGCCTGGTTTGGGGATCAAGGTAATGCAGGCTTCATAAAAAGAGTCTGGGAGTTTTCCTTCTATTTTTTGAAAGAGTTTCAGGAGAATAGGTATCATTTCTTCTTTGAATGTTTGGTAGAATTCTCCAAAGAATCTGTCAGGTCCCGGGCTCTTGTTTTTTGGGAGGTTTATGATCACTGCTTAAATCTCGTTACTAGATATTGGTCTATTCAGATTATCAATTTCTTTCTGATTCAGTTTTGGAAGTTTATAGGTTTCTAGGAATGCATCAATTTTGTCTAGGTTGCTTACCTTATTGGCATGTAACTGTTGATAACAATTTCTGATGTTTGTTTCTCTTTCCTTGGTATTAGTCGTGATCTCTCCCTTTCCATTCATAATTGTATTAATTTGGGTCCTCTCTCTTCTCTTTTGGATTAGTTTGGCCAGGTTTACCGATCTTATTGATTCTTTCAAAAAAACAGCTTCTAGTTTTGTTTTTGTGTTTTACTATATTTCTAGTTTCTATCTCGTTGATCTCTGCTCTAATCTTGATTATTTCCCTCCTTCTTTGTGGGGTTGGCTTAATTTATTGTTGATTCTTTAGTTCTTTTAAGTTGTAAAGAGAGCTGGTGTACTCTGGATTTTTCAATTTTTTTTTTTTTTTTTTTTTGAGTGAGGGTTCAATGGCTATGTGTTTCCCCCTTAGGACCGCCTTTGCTGTATCCCATAGGTTTTGGACCAAAGTGTCTTCATTGTCATTGGTGTCCATGAATTCTTTAAGTCTTCTTTGATTCCTAGTTGATCCAAACATTCTTAAGGTGGTCTTTAGCTTCCAGGAGTTTTAATTCCTTCCAAACTTTTTCTTGTGGTTGAGCTCCAGTTTCAAAGCATTTTGGTCTGAGAATATGCAGGGAATAATCTCAATCTTTTGGTATCGGTTGAGCCCTGATTTTTGACCCAGAAGGTTCCATGTGTGCTTGAGAAGAAAGAGTATTCCATTGTTTTAGGGTAGAATGTTCTGTATATATCTATGAGGTCCATCTGGTCCAATGTGTCATTCAACACTCTTGTTTCTTTATTGATTTTCTGCTTGGATGATCTATTACTGAGAGTGGTGTATTAAGAGCATTACTGAGAGTAGTGCGTTAAGATCTCCTACTATTAATGTGTTCATATCACTATGACTCTTTATCTTGATTAACAGTTGGCTTATGTAGTTGGCTGCTCCTGTGTTGGGGGCATAAATATTTACAATTGTTAGATCTTTCCGGTGGATAGACCCTTTAAGAATGCTGTAGTGGCCTTTGTATCTCTGACTACAGTCTTTACTTTAAAATCCAATTTATCTGATATGACAATCACTACCCCAGCTTTCTTTTGAGGCCCATTGCCATGAAAGATGCTTCATCCCTTCACTTTTAGTTTGGATGTATCTTTAGGTTCCAAATGGGTCTCTTGTAGACAACATATGGATGGGTCCTGTCATTGTATCCAGTCTGCAACCCTGTGCCATTTTATGGGAGCATTTAGGCCATTCACGTTGAGAGTGATTATTGAAAGATTTTTTTTTTTTTAATTGACATCATGTTGCCTGTGAAGTCCTGGTTTTTATAGGTTGTCTCTGTAAATTTGTTCTATGTCACTCTTGGGTTCTTTCTTCTTTTATAGAACCCCCCCTTAATATTTCATGTAGTGCCAGCTTGATGGTCACATACTCTTTTAACCCTTGCCGATCTTGGAAGCTCTTTATCTCCCTATCCATTTTGAATATCAGCCTTGCTGGATAAAGTATTCTTGGCTGCATGTTCTTCTCATTTAGTGTTCTGAATATGTCTTGCCAGCCCTTTCTGGCTTGCCAAGTTTCTGTGGATAGGTCTGACGCTATTCTGATGGACCTTCCGCTATACATAAGGAATCGCTTCCCCCTAGCTGCCCTCAGGAGCTCTTGTCTAGAATTATGATTCATCAGTCTCACAATTAAGTGTCTTGAAGTCTTTCTAGATTCGTTGATCTTTCAGTCTTTAGGACACGAATGCTGGCTCCATTCCCCAGATTGGGAAAATTTTCATCCAGAATTTGTTCAACTATATCTTCTAGTCTTCTGTCTTTTTCTACCCCCTCAGGGATCCCAATAATTCTGACACTGCAACATTTCATGGTGTCATTTATTTCCCTATTTCTGTTTTCATGGTTTCTAAGCTGTTTCTTCCAGGCCTCCTCCTGATTGTTTTTCTCTGTCAGTTTGTGCTCTAGATCACTATTTCTGTCTTCTGCCTCCGTTACACTAGCTATTAAGAGTATTTTGATTAGATTGGATCTCATTGATAGCATTTTTAACTTCTTCCCAGGCAGCTTTCACTTCTGCCCTTAGAGATTCTCTGTTGTCACTAACGGGTTTCTCCAACCTAGCCATTGCCTGAATAACTGTTACCCTGAATTCCCTTTCCAACATACTGTTTGTATCCATGTCCAGTAGTTCTGATGGAGAGAACACAGTCTCTGAATTTTTCCTTTGATGTTCTTCCTCCTAGTCATTTTGGTGACAGGTGGTTGAGGGGGAGAGAGAGCTGAATTTATCAACCACAATCCATGAAAGTGCACCCTGGAATGCTTCTGAGCAATCAGAAGTCACCACTCTCCACTGGTATCTTCTGCCCCTGTAGAGATCCGGAAGTGTATAATCCTACATCTCAGGCTGATTTCATGGGTAGTCAGAGTGTTCTGGTAGATAATTAGCTCACTTGAGGGGACTGGTTGAAACAGGGTCTCCTACTTCTCCACCATCTTGTGTCTGAATCGCTGTCAATTACGTTTAAAAGTAGGTACATTTATTATCACCTGTTTACATGTGAGGAAATGGAGGTTTAGAGAGATGGAGCATCTTACCCAAGGTCACCCAAGGTCATTCATCTAGGGAGCAGCAAAGCTCAGATTTGAACCTGGTCCAGTTGGATCTGGGCACCAAACTCTTTTTTTTTTTTTTTAATTTATTTGACAGACAGAGATCACAAGTAGGCAGAGAGGTAGGCAGGGGGTTGGGCAGGCTCCCCACCGAGCAGAGAGCCCGATGCAGGGCTCGATCCCAGGATCCTGGGATAATGACCTGAGCCTAAGGCAGAGGATTTAACCCACTGAGCCACCCAGGTGCCCCTGGACACCAAACTCTCGATGGCCATGTCTGCAGTGGCTTTTAGGGTTTTAGTCTGACATAAATTCAAGGCCAGAGGTCACCCAGCCACTCTTTGCCATGAAAATACTATTTTATTGGTTGCAAGAAACACTGAACTTGTACATTGGGTCACAATGGTGACACAATGGTACACAAACACCTAGTTCTGTCCACAAGGAAATTATTTCACCATATAAATGGTAAAATGTGTGTGTGGGTAGGTCAGTTAAGCAGTGCAGCACTTGAAAGCCTTAATAACTCCTAGAACATCCTGCATGAAGAGTTGATTTGTTTTTGCACCTAATCCCATACTGGCATTGGGCATAATGTACCTGTGCTAATCTCTCCCCAAATAGCATCTTAAATCCCATTTTGGGAGCAGAGCCCAAGGATTACCCTCTGCTGATTGACTCTGGCTTTCGCCACAGTCTCTTACACCATTCTGGGTACAGAGCACGAGCCTAATAAAAACCTGCCAAAGGAATGAACATCCGAAGTCCAACTTGTTGGGCTATCCTTAAAGGATTCAGTTCTCCCACAGATGTATTTTTTCGAAACACTTCTGAAGGGACATTTTTCTAAGCCCTGGGAAGACCTTAGACCTTTGGGCCAAGTGGAAAAGAATTATTAGGTGGTGGGTGATCACAGACGCTCAGTGCTCAAGGAACATGTGCCTGTGCTTGCCCAGCCCTACATGGGGTCCACCTTTTATTTGCACTTGACTTTGAAATGACCTGCCGTCGTCTGTAAGGTGGAGGTAAACAATTCCTAGTCCTCTCACAGCAGAGCTGCGTCAGTGAGGGAGCGTGGAGGCCCCTTTGTAGCCTGCAAAGCATCGGGCATACAGATTCTCAAAATGAACCGCTCTTCTGCTGAGGGAGGCAGAAGGTTCTGGAGGGGGAGCAGAGGCAAACTCTAGCTGAGCTTGAGACATCCAGCCAAAGGCTCTGTGAATGCTGAGCCACGTGGGACTGGAGTATAGTGAGAACTGGATATTCACACAGGGAAGGTGGAAATGAAAATGTTGCCTTATCTCCCTGTCCTGTGACAGGTGCCAGTGTGTTTACTGTGGCTTTAATAAAGACCTCAGCTCGGTGATTTCTTGAGCTCTAAAGTTCCAGAGGCTTTTTTAGAAGTTGGAGAGCAGATCGCCCTCCATTAGAGGAAAAAATGGTCAGCTGTGCCCGGCTGCTTTACGTTCTGTTTTGTTTCTTTTTCTTTTTTTTTTTTTTAAGATTCTTATTTATTTATTTATTTATTTATTTGACAGAGAGAGAGAGAGAGAGAGAGAGATCACAAGTAGGCAGAGAGGGAGGGGAAGCAGGCTCCCTGCTGAGCAGAGAGCCCGACTCAGGACTCGATCCCAGGACCTTGAGATCATGACCTGAGCTGAAGGCAGAGGCCTAACCCACTGAGCCACCCAGGCGCCCCCATCCTGTTGTGTTTCAACAGTCACAGTGGTTTGTCTTTGTTCTAAATCAGGCAGGCTGGAAAACCAGTTTGGAATGGAGTATCAGTTACTGTGAGTTCTATACACTCAGAATACCCTTTTTTAGGTGGGGTTTTGTGGGGGGTTTTTTGCTTTTTTTTTTTTTAGTTTTAAAGTAACTGCAACCAGTGCACCAATATGTAAAAAGTAAAAACACTGCAGGTAAAGCCAAAAAACACTCTTACCCATGTGTTCCAAATTCTGCACGTGTACAGATGTGTATAGTGGCTAGGGCTGCAGTAGTCATTTTTCTGCACACTGTCACCTCCTGCCCTACAGTTCCTTCTGCTGATTGTGTTTCTCCTTAAATAGTGTGTCACAGGGTGCCCGGGTGGTACAGTTGGTTAAGTGTCCGATTCTTGATTACGGCTCAGGTCGTGATATCGGAGTCCTGGGATCAAGCTGGGCTCTGCACTCGGCAGAGAGCCTACTTCAGATTCTCTCTCCCTTTCCCTCTGTCTGTGCACTGCACCCCCATCCCCGACACATGCTTGCACTCTCTCTCTCCATCTCTTTTTCTTTCTTTCTTTCTTTCTTTCTTTCTTTCTTTCTTTCTTTCTTTCTTTCTTCTTAATTTTATTTATTTACCTGACAGAGAGATCACAGGTAGGCAGAGAGGCAAGCAGAGAGAGAGGACGAGAAGCAGGCTCCCCGCTGAGCAGAGAGCCCAGTGCAGGGCTTGATCCCAGGACCCAGGGATCATGACCTGAGCCGAAGGCAGAGGCTTTAACCCACTGAGCCACCCAGGCACCCCTTTTTTTCTTTTTTTAAATCTATCATGATACTCTGCTGATAATAGTATATATTCCTTATTTGCCAACACAGGAGGTGTGCTGGTGTATAATATGGTGACTACATGTCACCATTTGGCCAGGACCGTTCCAATTTTATTCCTGTATTCTCATTCTAATTTTTAATAGTGCTCCCTGGCTTTCGAATGTGCCCCATTTTCTATAATAAATGGAATGGTTACTCTATATAGACGATCTTGAAATTATATGAAGAATAAATATTTTTCCATAATATATGTATTGGAAGCTATTAGGAATTGGTTTTAAAGGGAAAAAATACTGTTTTGCACATGTACAGTAGACTCAAACAGGAAATCCTAACTTCTGAGTATGCAGCAAAATTTTACCACTCCTGAAATATCAGTAAGAAGTTACCTAGGTAAAGGAAATTTTAGGTACCTGTCTTTAGCAGTGATCCTTTGATCTAGCTAGCTGCAAAACACATTTTCTGGTGGAAGAGAAGGTAATTTGACACGTGGGAGTGTACAAGCCAGCCCTGGCACTATATTTCATTGAATACTGGGAACTAAAAAAGAAAGCCACGACGCAAAACATATTTGAAGGAATTTTACTGCAGCACAGGCAACAAAAAGCTAATCTCAGTAAAACTTGGTAAAAGTTATGCAGCAAACTATATAGTACATTGGAATAAATTCCTCTGCCAGCAGCCATCGTGCATGTAGAAAAATAAATATTTCAGTTAATATTGGTACAAATTATGCAGCACAATGATACACTTGAGAGAATTCCAATATCAACCTTGTGAATGCTGTAAAATAAACTATTTTGCAGAATACTATAGGATTCAAGCAACAAGGCAAACAGTCCAGTGAATTCAAATGGGCTTGCTATTTCAGGAAACAGAGCATTGTGACTCCAAAAGTATTTGTAAACTGCATCATAAATGTTTTACTCTTTGTTTTCTCAAAACCGCACGCCCTGAGTACGGGTAATTCTCCCTGTGACTGCCCATCACTGCACTTGTAGTAGAGTCGGCATTTGCTTCCAAAGATGCATTGTCCTTCGCAATATTATGGTGCTTATTCCTGTGATTTTAGCATCTCCAACTTGGGAAACGATCCGCAAGGCCGGCTCAGGCCAGCACGATCGCAATGGAAGTGTTCAGAGCAGGTGGCATGACCGCCGCCCCCCCCCCCGCCCCGCCCCAGTCTGCCCGAGAAGCTGGAAGCTCCCCAGGTGTGGGAAGAGCTCTTCATCTAAGTCCTCATGAGAACTTCACTCCTGACCTGGGGTTGTGCTCTGTCTACCTCTCCCATCTCCCTGCCGAAGTCACCAGCATGACTCCTGGGGTGAGGTCCGTGAGCTGGGGGGGTCTGATGTCCAGATTGCCTTTCTGTGCCCACGTTGGGCGCACACTCTGGGCTGTGCCCGGGCTCCCAGGGAGAAGCTGTGGCAGGTCAGCTCACCTTTGTTTGATAGGACCACTGACATCAGTGTGTGGTACTTCTGGACACCACGGCCACGTGGAATGGGTCTTCCTGATGACCCATGAAGTAGATCTCCTGAAGTAGATCTACCCAGTTTTTTCTAGAGCTGCGTGGTATTACATGGTGCACACACGCCCCTGTTGATACAGCCATTGCCTCAGTGGTGCTGACTCCGTTTTCTGCTTGGCCGCTTAGCAAACAGCGCCATTGTGAATCCTCTGCGACACGTCTCCAAATGAGTCCCAACGGTAGACCCCAGAAGTGGGACTCAACTCTTAATAGATGCTACCACGCCACACGTGCCTTTAGATGCTCATTTAAAACCTTCCCTCCCAGTAGCTTAAATAAACAAGGGTTGGTGGTTCTCATTGCTGCAGAGTCCAGAAGTCAGCAGGTATAGGATGGTGACCTCAGGGACCAGGCCCCAACTTTCACACCGTTGGGCCTGCCTTCTAATGTCCTTGCTGAGAGGGTGGCTGGCTGCATGTCTAGGTGTCTCCATGGCCAAGAAGGAATGAGAAGATTTAAAAAAAGCCTCTGGAAAGCCTACTTTGCAGTTTCTTCTTGTCCCTGTTGACCAGAACGGAGACCCATAGCTACTCCTAGACTAACTCTGAAAGGTGGGGGGGGGGGGGCAGGATGGGCACCTTGTTCACTTGTTTTCTGAAGTGGCCATACAAATTTACCTCCCCTCCCCCGCCCAGAGTTCCTAGCTCCCTAATACCATTGTCCATATTTTCTCACGTATAAATCTCTGCCAATCTGATGAGTACAAAATGGTTCATTATTTTTTTGAGTTTTACCCTTCTGTGATTACTACCAAAGATAACATCTTGTCAGGTATTAGACGTTTGGGTTTTCCAGGTGAATTACACTTCTCTGTCAGTTTGCTCATTTTTGTTTGGATTTGTAGATGTATTCTGGGTCTTATATTTTACCAGATGAGACATGGACAGGTTCTTAAACATTTGCCTTTTAGCCCTGTTCCAGTTGTCTTTTCAGTTAAACAGTACTTTTGATTTAGATTCTGATCCATCGTTTTGGTAGTTATTTCTTTTAATTTTTGTGAAAATCTTTCCCATTCCAAAGGGGAAAATGTTTCTTTTAATACTTTTATTTATTTTTTTTAAGATTTTATTTATTTATTTGACAGAGAGAGAAACCACAAGTAGGCAGAGAGGCAGACAGAGAGAGAGAGAGGAGGAAGCAGGCTCCCCGCTGAGCAGAGAGCCCGATGCGGGGCTCGATCCCAGGACCCTGAGACCATGACCTGAGCCGAAGGCAGCGGCTTAACCCACTGAGCCACCCAGGCTTCCCCTCTTTTAATACTTTTAAAGTTTTAGTTTTTACCCTTCTACCGGCAAGGTCAAGGCCGGCGTTCCCCTTGACCTTGCTTATCTTCCACTTTACCTTTGTCTGGTATTTAGTCGTATGAGTGATATGAAGTAAATTTGGAACTTGAGGTTTTCTCAGTGACCAGTCGTCTCAACATAATCGGATTACTCATGCCACTAACCTCTCCTTCCTTCCTCCCCGCTTCTCATTTCCGCCTCCCCTTGTGTCCCTGTTTCTCTCCAAAACTTCTCTCAGGTTGACTGATTCATACCTTTCACTGTGGAGATAACAGAGTTTCAATTATTATGGATTTATAAGGTCTTTTGTATTTGCTAGGACATATGTCCCCCTTCTGATTTCCTTTCAAAATTGTCAGGGTATCTGCATACATTACTGATGTGACTTTTGAAATCAGCTTATAAAATTCTATGAAAATGCTCCCTTCAGCTCTGTCTCCTGCCCACAGACCCGGGTGCTCCGCACGGGGCCACCTGCAGTCCTGTCCTGACCCAGCTTGTCCCCATGGTCCACCTTCTCCCTGGGTCCTCAGAGGGCAGCACCCATACCTTCTATTACGTGTTGAAAACGGGCGTGGACAGTTGTAAATAAATGCTTTGTGGCTTTTCTTGTGAACCTTTAGGAAAAAAAAAAAATCTGAGTACAAGGGAACCCCGTGGTTCAAACTGGGGTTTTTCCAGGGTCGACTGTGGTTCTCTCACCCCACCCCTTGGGCTTGGTCAATATTTGTAAATGTGCTTGAACAAAAGAAGCGCTCTCTGGGTAAGAGCTCAGCTGGGTTTGCGGGAGCACATGTGCCGCGATCAAACTTCTGCCCCAGATTACTCAGATTCTCTTTGTCCTTATTTTGTCGCTTTAAACTGTAATCTCCAGAGCAAGAACTCTTTGTCCCTGACTGCAGTTGTGAACTTGTTTCTCTCCCCGAGTCTGCTACTGCAGTGTTCTGGGTCCTTATTCTTGTTACTAGTGTAAAATGTTACTGTTAGGGGTACCTGCCTTGCATTGTAATTTATCTGATATTAACAAGCTACTGGGGCTGTGTTTTTATTAGAGTTTGCCTGGTACATCTTTTTTGTATAACTTTATTTTTCTTCCCTTTTTTTTTTTTTTTTTGGAAGTAAAACTGAAAAAAAATTATATTGATGCAAAAGGAACAAAACTTTAAAAAATTTTTAAAAATATTTACTTGTTTATTTTAGAGAGACTGCACATGTAGGGTGGGGGACGAGGAGAGGGAGAGAGCAAGAATCTCAACCTGGCTCTGCGCTTGACTCCCCCGACCCTGAGATCACAACCTGAGCAAAGACCAAGAGTGGGGGGCTCAGTGGGTTAAAGCCTCTGCCTGTGGCTCAGGTCATGATCCCGGGTTCCTGGGATCGAGCCACTCATCAGGCTCTCTGCTCAGCAGGGGGCCTGCTTCCCCCTCTCTCTCTGCTTGCCTCTCTGTCTACTTGTAATCTCTGTCTGTCAAATAAATAAATAAATAAATCTTTTTAAATAAATAAATAAATAAATAAAATGTTTAGGCATTAGAGCAGTTTTATTTGAACCCAAATTAGGACAGCTGCCCAGGATACAGAATCTTCACAAAGAAGAGAGTGCTCCAAGGAAGGAACTTTCTTTTGGTGAAGGGTTATATATATTTTGTTCTGTTTTTTGAATATTTTATTTATTTCACACACACACACACACACACACACACAGGAAGAGAGAGTGCTTGCTTGAGAGCCTAAGCAGGGGGAGCAACAGAGGGAGAAGCAGACTCCCTGCTGAGCAGGGACCCCCCCCCCCGCCCCCACTGTGGGACTCCGTCCCAGGACCCTGGGATCATGACCCCAGCTGAAGGCAGACACTTAAGGATTGAGCCACCCAGATGCCTCTTGTTTTGTTTTACATAAAGAATTACAGAGCACAGTTAAGCATCTGCCTTCAGCTCAGGTCATGATCCCAGGGTCCTGGGATCAAGTCCCACCTCGGGCTCCTGCTCGGCAAGGAGCCTGCTTCTCTCTCCCCCTGCCTGCTGCTCCCCTACTTGTGCTCTCTCTATATATATCAAATAAAGAAATAAAATCTTTTAAAAAAGAGTTAGAAATCATCATATGGAAGGATGTGCCAGAATGTTAGAGACTTGATCTTATGTTGTCGGGAAACAGGGAGGGGTGTGTGCGTGTGTTCTCTTTGTATTTGCAATGTTCCTTTTTGGTTATTATTATTATTTTTTTAAGATTTTATTTATTTATTTGACAGACCGAGATCACAAGTAGGCAGAGAGGCAGGCAGAGAGAGAAGAAGGGAAGCAGGCTCCCCGCTGAGCAGAGAGTCCAATGCGGGGCTCGATCCCAGGACCCTGGGATCATGACCTGAGCCGAAGGCAGAGGCTTTAACCCACTGAGCCACCCAGGCACCCCTTTTTTTCTTTTTTTAAATATATCATGATACTCTGATGATAATAGTATATATTCCTTATTTGCCAACACAGGAGGTGTGCTGGTGTATAACATGGTGACTACATGTCACCATTTGGCCAGGACCGTTCCAATTTTATTCCTGTATTCTCATTCTAATTTTTAATAGTGCTCCCTGGCTTTCGAATGTGCCCCATTTTCTATAATAAATGGAATGGTTACTCTATATAGATGATCTTGAAATTATATGAAGAATAAATATTTTTCCATAATATATGTATTGGAAGCTATTAGGAATTGGTTTTAAAGGGAAAAAATACTGTTTTGCACATGTACAGTAGACTCAAACAGGAAATCCTAACTTCTGAGTATGCAGCAAAATTTTACCACTCTTGAAATATCAGTGACCTGAGCCGAAGGCAGAGGCTTTAACCCACTGAGCCACCCAGGCGCCCCTGGTTATTATTTTTTAACAAAGCCAACGTCCATGTGTTCAGGGCAGAAATACAGTCCATGCTTTGCGGTCTTGCTGAGTCCTTTGGACCCAGGTAAATGTTAAAATACAGCTTCCCTGAGCCCATGAGCAGGGCCCACAAACGTTAACAATTGAAAATTTCCTTTCTCCCATAATGGCATTTTCTCACTACCCAGAAATATTAGCTGCTAAAAATTTGTGCTGTTTCTTCTAGCCTTCATCCATGGTCTCTATCCCTCCCCTCTTCCGATGCCCCTCCCTGGGCTCTCTCCCTCACTGATTTTTTCACTATTACTATTCTACTGTGTAAGTGTTCACCCGCCGACCCGACAGCTGGGCTATGCCTGCACCCGGTCCTGGTAGAGCAAGCCGAGTTGTACGTTCCTACCAAACTGAAGAACCCTTCCAGTGTTTCAGCGACAAATAAAATCTATGGCGGGATTTGACTTACCCTGTCACCTCCCCTGTGCCTTCCCCACTGACTCCGTCTTAGACTCCTAGACGCCCCTTTCAGTCCATTGTCATGCTCTTACCTGTCCAACCATAGGTCCGCTACAAGCAGTCTAGAACGTGGTTTGTGTGCGGTTTTTAAAATGTGTGTGTTGTTATCGCTGGGTGCGCTGCTCTGCATGTTGCGTTCCTCAGACTAGAGTGTGTAAAGGTATCTGTGTTACCCACAGGTGCTGGGCCTCGTTCTGCTTTCCCTCCTTGTAGTGTCCCACCTTATGGACTCCCTGCATTTTCCTGTATCTCCTTCTACTAATTTAGATTATTCCATTTCTTTCCTTTGCTACATTTGGGTTTCTAGCTTCTTTCCCTCAGCTTGTAGTTGTGAGATGCATCCATGTTGTCACATGTTGTCACAGCTCAGTCACTCGTCATCATTGTCTATGCTGCATTGTGTAATCACATTCAGCTGGCCAGTTCTGCAGTAGACGGACAGCAGGACTTTTCTGGTTTTGACTCTTGTGAATAACAGTACTGCGGACACTCTGGTCTATGCCTTTTGGGGTGTTTATGCATGCATTTCTGGTATGCATATATTTTGGAGAGGAATTGCTGGGTTGTAGGGTATCCATGTGGTTTTAACTCAGTAGAGAATGTCAAATATCTTTATAATGCAATTTTGTAACAATTTACAAAACTGGCAGTGTGCCAGACATTCTGCCTTCTTACCAACAGTTGGTAATGTCATGAGGCTGTTAAACTTTTGCAGCTCTAACAATTGTGTAGTGGTCTTTGATTGTGGGGTTTTTTTTTTTTTTTTTTAAGATTTTATTTATTTGACAGACAGGGATCACAAGTAGGCAGAGAGGCAAGCAGAGAGAGAGGGGGAAGTAGGCTCCCTGCCAAGCAGAGAGCCCGATGTGGGGCTCGAACCCTGGACCCTGAGATTATGACCTGAGCAAAGGGCAGAGGCTTTAACCCACTGAGCCATCCAGGTGCCCTGATTGTGGTTTTAATTTACATTTCCTCTCACGAATAGTGGGTGAGCATCTTTTCATATACTTTTCAGCCATTCAGATATACTCTTGTAAGTTGCTTATTCCTGAAACTTACCCTTCTTCTAATGAATTATCTTTTTCTTTCTGATTCGTTGGAGGGATGGAGTCCTATTCTGACAGAGGCTCTTGGCCAAGTGTGTTGCTGCCAGTACCTTCTCCCACCCTGCAGCTTCCCTTTTTTGTTCTTCTAATGGCATCTCTTGATAAACACTAGTTGTGAACCTGAATGGAGTGGAATGCAGCCTTCTTCCTGTCTTCCAACGGTCGGTGCCTTTGCTGTTTCTTCTAAGGGGCTTTTCTCTATTCCAAGGTTGTGCATACCCTCTAGAAATGTTACTGTTTTATCTTTTACATTTCGATCTACACTCTTAACTGGACTCGATGTTTGTGTGTGGTGTAAGATGGGGGTCAGACTGTCCACTCAGGATGCTGAAATAAACAGATACAAAACTTGGCAGAACTGGTAGACTGCCACAAACGGTGTACACGTGACTCTCCACTGGGCGTAATTTGCATGTCTATGGACAAGAGTCACCTGATTACAATAAGTGTAGAATCCGACAATGTGGACATCGGATAGCCTGTATTATGTGGTGTTCTCTGAATAATTCTTTGAACCAGTTGTAACATTTTCTTGGTTCCCTTGTTAATGTAAATTTTTTGGACCGGTCTTCATTTTGTATCTTTTGGAGAGTTCTAACTTTATCCATTAAAAAAGAGAGCTTAGCAGTTCTAATTCTTTCTTTGCCTTAACTTTTTGCTGCTCTTTGTTCATCTTCTAAACACAAGGGGTTTGTCATAGGCTGTTCTGAAGTTTTTGATGGTGGTGATTGATCCAGTCGGGGGCTGAGGGTCGGGGTGGGACAGTCCTAGGATATGCTGCATGGTTTCTCATGTGCAAGCACTCTGGGCAAGAGAATACAATGACTGGTCACTCTAGCATGCCCTATCACCTCGTTGAGACATACACGTGCTTATAATAACCCACCTCGTTGGCCCTCTAGCAGCAGATAGTCTTCCAAAGACCCATAGACTGCTGCTGAGTGATCATGTATTAATTATATCTATAAACTTGGGTTTTTACATTGAGTGGCTTTTTCCTAAACAGAAGATAGATCCGTAACGTAGAAGGGTAATAGGATAGAAAAACACATTTTATTTTATTATTTTCTTAGAGAGTGTGCCCGCCTGGGGCGTGGAGTGGGGGGGTGCAGAGCAGAGGGAGAGAGAGAATCTTAAGCAGACTCCACACCCAGCACAGAGCCAGACACGGTGTTTGATCTCATGACCTGAGATCATGACCTGAGTCAAAAATCAGGAGTTGCTCACTTCACTGACTGAGCCACCCAGGCGCCCCCCAAAACCCATTTTTTATTACATTTATTTTTTGAAAGATTTTATTTATTTATTTGACAGAGAAAGAGACAGCAAGAGAGGGAGAAGCAGTCCTCCCGCTGAGCAGGGAGCCCAATGGGGGCTCGATCCCAGGACCCTGGGATCATGACCCAAGCCAAAGGCAGATGCTTAACCAATGAGTCACCCAGGTGCCCCAAAAAACTCATTTTAAGAAAAGAATTGTAACTATACCTATCTCAAGGCTGAAGATTTTATTTACTTATTTGACAGACAGAGATCACAAGTAGGCAGAGAGGCAGGCAGAGAGAGAGAGGGGGAAGCAGGCTCCCTGCTGAGCAGAGAGCCCGATTCGGGGCTCAATCCCAGGACCCTGAGATCATGACCTGAGCCAAAGGCCGAGGCTTTAACCCACTGAGCCACCCAGGTGCCCCAGTAGTTTTTGTTTTTGTCTTTTTGTTTGTTTATTTTAAAGATTTATTTATTTGACACAGAGAGAGAGAGGCAGAGAGGCAGGCAGAGAGAGAAGGGGACGCAGGCTCCCTGCTGAGCAGAGAGCCCGACGGGGGGGTTCGATCCCGGGACCCTGAAACCATGACCCAAGACCATGACCCCAGCCAAAGGCAGAGGCTTAACCCACTGAGCCACCCAGGCACCCCAGTATTTATTGTTTTATATGGGAGCAAAAAAGTAATTTGTATTTAAACACACACACACACACACACACACACACACACACACAATTCTAGGCAGATTGCTGTATTGATTTAGACCAAATCTTTATTTTTAAAAAATGGGATATAGCCATTTAATTTTCACATGAACAGTAGTCAATGTTTGTGTGACTCGTTCACATGATTTTCTAGGTAACAAAATCACACAGTTTATACAAAAAATAAATTAAGCTTTAACAATGAAACACAAGTTTACAAATGCAGCTTTTTAAGGCCTATTGAGAAGTTAAGAAATGAGGGAATTTCTGAAAGACAGGGTCATGGTGGAACCTGATTCTTCAAGAAGGTACTTCAGAGAGGACAGAGCCTAAGAGAAATCACCGAGTGTTTTTCAAATGTCAATTTTGTCATTCTGCATATTTCTTAACTTATTTATTAACTTTCCATTGACTAGAGTATGGCCTTTTAGGGTTGTCTCCAAAAAAGTGAGGAGTCACCCAAGTTGAAAGTTAATTTCTTTCTTTCTTTGTTTTTTAAGTCCGCTTCGTGCCCAGCGTTGGGCTTGAACTCACAACCCTGAGCTCAAGACCTAAACTGAGATCATGAGCTGGACACTTAACTGACTGAGCCTGATGCCCTGAAAATTAACTTTATCCATTTTAAATTTGTTAAAAGGATTGGGGCTCCTTTTAGCCATGCTTCTTGGTTTCAAGTGCAGCTCACCCCTTAGATCAACCACCTTAAAATTTAACGCTCAGAGACCTCTTCAGTGCATTTTGAAAATCTGAGTATTCCTCTGAACATTTCTAAATTGATGTCTAAAATTTTCATCGTAAATCACTGCAAAGGATCCAAGTTGCCAGCGTGTTGTAGATACTGCATCTTTAAATAAAATGGTTACGTTCCTCTTCACGTTTAGCCTAGAGGTTCTCAGTAGGATAGCTGAGACAGTATCGCCCTCCTAACAGAGCCCATGAATAAGGCAATTTTTGATGGTAGAAAATACCACCTTTTTCCCTTTTACTCCTTGAATGTGTATTTTTATTCTACTTCCCTTCAAAATTTTAGCCTGTTGATTTTTGGCTTTTATATCGTTTCTTTGCAGATCTGTAACACAGTTCTAGGATAGCCTATCAGTCGTAAGGCTTTAGGTGTTTGAAACTTTCTTCTGGACTGAACTCGATCAGTAAAACTAATACAGTACAAATTGTAATAACCAAACATAGCGAAATTTCATTGGCAATGTATCACTCAATGTGCTGAAGAAAACTTCTGCCCTGGGTTATTTCAGCTCTCTGCCAATGAACGTGTCCTTGGTTAGCATGATCACAGTATCCTTTCTTTTCTCCCTTGGCAATTTTATGTAGGGAAGTATGGCTGGTCTTTGTTCAAGGAGACAGGGAGACAGGAACAGAAGGCATTTCTGTGATAGCGTGATAGCTGAATTCTTCCAAGCCCTTCAGAATTACATGCTAAAATACCAAGAAATCTCAGGTGTTCCTTTAACTTTCTTGAAATCAAAAGAATTGAGAGCCACTGGAACAGCAGAAGGATTTGTACCTGATCGGTAAGAGGCTTTCACATTTCAGGCACTTGTATTTTAAATTTTATACCTCGGGTCATGCCCTGTAGTTTCAGACTGATTCTGGGGGAAAGAGCATTTTCTTTTGTAAGGGGTGAAAAAGGCGTTTCCTGAGGCTTATGAGTCTTAAGAAAGAGTCAAGTAGGAAGATAAGGATCTTAAAATTGACCCCCTCAAAATATTGGAGCCCTTTGTATTCCTTACAAAGCTGTGGTAGACAGTTGGGGGGTAAGGCTGACCCGATTTGAAGACCACTGGCCTTGGTGGCTTAAGGTCAGATTTTATTTAACTAAGTCCCAAAGTATATCAAATATTAGATTCTGCTGCCTGGCCGCCTTTTTACCTTTTCAGTCATCTCTTCACCCAAAACAGAGCCTCCAACTCAAGACCCTGAGATCAAGACTTGCTGGCTCTTCCCCCCTCACTTACGCTCCACTGCACACCAGTCCCATGAGCTAGACACCCCTTGGCGAGAGAATTCAGAGATCTACTTTGGGAAAGGGGATAGTCTACCCCTCTCTGAACTGTGCACATTAGGATATCCACGTTTCACAACAGAGAAACTGTTTAACTTGTACAACCTGAATTTCTCAAGCTCCAGTGACGTAAGCAGGCCCATGCCTTTATTTTTCCATGTGAAAAAAACCTACAGAGAAAGCGTTAATGAAGACAGAGTGACACGGGCCCAGTCATGGTTCGGATCTGCTATGCTGCTGCCGTCTCTCAAGATGTTCCTGTCACTGTTTTGCTTGGCCTGAATTGCACTTATCCCATGATTGTTAAGCCACAATCTCAGCTGAATATTTATGCTTAGTTATGGGGCATCCGGGCAGACTGTGGGAAGAGTAGGGATATCACCTGTGTCCTTCCCTTTCCCTCTTTCCTGAGAGAATGCTAGTAACCACCTTCTCTGTTAGAGTCCTGTGTTCCCCTGTTAAGGAGAGAATGAGTGAGCCAAAGCAAATACTCCCTAATGGTGGATTTAAGTCTCTGTAGCACCTAGAAGGAGAAAGTGACAGGGAGTGTTCTTCCCAGCCACATTTATGGTTTAACCCCCACTGCCCCCAGTGCCTGCTTTTTCTCTGCATAGGTGTGGCTAGGTGTGGCTTTTACACAGTAGCAGCTGAAAAAAATGCATAGTTTTTGTCTTCAGTGCCACCCCATCTTAATTTCTTTGCTACACCAGCAGAAAATCCATTTTAAGCAGGAAGGGGATCTAGGCTTTAGCTCTTGGACTTTAAAGTGGAGTGAAGGGGAAAGGTTTAGATCTTTTACTCACCCCTTGAGCTGAAAACGGGAGGAATGAGAGCAGCACCTGAGCTCTACATGTAGAGGTAATGATGGAGGCAAAAAGAAGTCTGGCGGTAGGGCTGGGCGTGCAATAGTTAGGCTCCAGTGGCCACCCAGCCAGCGGGGAATGGGGCACTGCGACGGAGTCAGCACTCGGCTCGGTGTCTTTGCTTCTCACCGCTATTCAAGGCTGCTTTAAACATTTGCCACCATCAGGAACATTCGCTCAGTCGCTGACTGCCAAATAAAACAGCAACTCTGGTCCGAAGATTAAGTAATGTCGCAAGGAAACAGCTCACCTAGTCAGACTGCAGTCACCTGTACTCCTGGCTTCAGGGAGGGTCAAGCCCACTTCTTTCAGGAGCACGTGGATAAGTTCCAAGAGGCAGTCATTGGTCCCCCCCACCCCCGCCTAAAATTTTTTTCTTTACATGGTGCCCCTAACCTTGGGCACAGTGTCTTGTGTACGGAGGTGTTTAAAAACTGTGGAATGCGGGCCTAAGGCCTCTTGATCACACACAGCTTGGCTGGTTCTAATGGACTTCCCAGCAATAATGCAGACCTGCTAAGTCCCGGGGAACCAGGGGAGGGTGGAAGGGGTTTCTAGGGTCCAGTTCCAAGCAGTCAATCCACGGGGGCTTCCTGCTCATTTGTCATCCTGACGCAGTCATGGTTGCCACCCCCCCCCAAGTCGGTTCTCCGTTCCCTCTGACCAAGTCGGGCCTCTGCGGAGTCCTGCCCTCAGCCCACGCTCCCCTCGCCGTAGGACGCCTCACGCTGCACAGGTCACACAGCTGTGTCAGTGTCCAGCTGCAGAGGAATGTCCTCTTGTCCTAGGTGGGTCTGCCCCTTCGGGCATGGCTGTCGATGGGATTTATTTTTTCTTTTTTTTTTTTTAGTTTGCTGAGGCTTAAGGCTTAGCTCGCTGCTCCAGAAAATGGGGTGACCCGGGGGGAGCTGAACGGTGATGACCTTTTTAAATCAGTCTATGACCTCTCGTCTGCAGAGAGCTGCCCACGCAGGGCCTCTCCACGGGCCTCTCCACACACCCAGCTCCTGAGTGGGCAGAGCCAGGGGTAAGAGGCTGGCGGGGACTTTGGGTGGCTCTCTGGCCCTTTGGATGGACTTTCTAAATAAAAGTCCCCCCCCCCCACCGCCAACGGCAGTCACAGAGCGAGTGTCTGCCGTGGACTGGCAGGTTTCCTCCTGAGCCACCGCATCCCCCGCCCACCTTGCAGGCAAGGCCCGCTGACCCCGGCCGGGCAGCCCGCAGGGACAGCAGCCAGGGGCAGGCTCCCCTTGGGCCCTGGGGAGGCCAATGGCCTTAACTGTGGAATCCTTTGCCTTTTAGTTAAAATCCTTTTCAGAAGCTACTGAGTCCGGTCCTTAGAGATCAGGCTCCTCCCCCGTGGAAGTCAGCTCCCCGGGTCTTTAGCGGGAACGGGCTGCTGTTCCCAGGGCGGGGCGTGCACGGGAGGGTAACGGAGCGAGACTTTCACTGCTTTTATTCAAGGAGGTTTGGAACAGGAGAGGCCAAAAACGAGGGGCACGTTTCTACGGTCCTCTATAGAAAATATAAGTTAGACTGTCCACGATGAAAAACTGACAGGAAATAAGCCCAACTCCTCCCAGTGTGACCTTGAGAAATGTCCTCTTGGCACCAGGCTTGAGGGGAGGATGACCTCAGAGATGAGTGTGTTCCCAGGACGGGAAGAGAGGACGTTCTCCCGCACGTGTGCACACGCACGCGTGACACCCTTGCTCGCGGACCCCGGCTCCTAGGAGTAAAACCTGCTGTTGCTGACTCTCTTCTCTCTCAACCTGCAAGCAGACACATTTCACCGTCGTGCATTAGGCTCAGACACGGGCCGTGGGCCAAACAGTACAAACTGGGGCCACTGGGACCCGGGGCTGGCTGGTAGAGGGCTGAGGGTCGCAGAGGTGGGCCCCCCAAGCCAGGGAACGTCTCCGAATCTCCGTGCGCTCACTGGGCCATTGCACTGGGCTCCCTGCTACTCTGCAGGCTACAGTGTGGACAAAATGAGCACGAAGGGAAGGGGTCTACACTGTTCCCCCCTGGAGTCTGCTCTCACAGGTCAGACTAGTTCTGTTGAGCCGGGCTGTCTGGCACACTGCAGGGCCCTGGGTGGACCTGGCTGCCCCCACCCCCTGCCCCGACCCCATTCCTTCCGTAGCACAACCAGAAGCATCCCTTGGAGGCCAGGGAGTGGGTTCTGCCCCAATCTAGAACCACTGGATGGTGGGAACCGGACAAGGCTCTTGAGAAGGTAGAGGTCATGGTTTATTTTCACTCTTGTATCGAAGTGTCCTCCTAGTGGTGACAGTTTGGCTTAGGGAAGGTGCAGATACTTGAGAAATAAATAAGCTGGAGGTTTATTTATAGAGCAAAGAGACCAGCATCGAGGGATCAGTCAAGGGATTTCTAGACACGGGGACTTCCCCAAAGCCTGGCCCCCGGCGTCCAACACCTCTGCTTGCGGGAGCTAGACCTGGGCATCTGCGGGTGGGGCAGGGACCAGCCTACCTCCGGTTGCACTTCTCCTGGTACAGCTGGAGCTGGTTCTCGTTGACATTGAACTCCTTAACGAGGGCGTCCCGGTTGGCATTGCGCAAGTTCTGGTGCGTGTCGTACAGAAAGAGCTGATTGTTTAGTTCTTCCTGCCGCCTTCGCAGCTGGCGGCAGGAGGAGTAGAGCTCCTCTTCGCTCTCCTGGAGGGGGACAACAGCCACATAGGGACCGTGCGGGGCTCCGCATCTTCACAGCAGGAGGGAGCGGAGCAGGGGGCAGAAGCTTTGCAACCGGGATTATCCCCCAAAAGGCTGGGCGCATTTTAACCAAAGATGAAACTCCCAATTATTTATTCCATTGGAAGCAAGCAGTTTAAAAAGCCCTGGTCCCCAGTGAAGGGTAGCTTTAATGGGAGACACTGAGAGAACCACATTGCCCACTAGGTCTGCATTTTTATTCTCCGTCCCCTTCTGCTCCTCACCCAAACATAAAGAGTCTAAGAAGCTATGTGCTTAGAGTAGAACACAACAGGGAAGGGCGGGGAGCAGCTTAATGGGAGAGAAAGGGAAGCAGGAGCCAGCAGGACCTTAACAGGCCAGTTCGCCCACTACAACACATATGAACCTTGGAAACATCATTTAAGTTAAAGAAGCCAGTTCCAAAAGACCACACACGTTGATTCCTTTGATTCCTTCTCTATGAAATGTCCACAACAGGTGAATTCATGCAGACAGAGAAGTAGTGGCTGCCTGGGCTGGGGGTGGACAGAGCTAATGAGCAAGACTTTCTTTTTTGGGTGGCGAACATGTTCTAAAGTGGATCATGGTGATGGTTGCACAGCTCTGAATGTGCCAAAAACCACTTAACAGTACATCTTAAGTGGGTGAGTTACATTGTATTTGAATTATCTCAAAGCTGTTACTCCATCCCCTCCAAACCAAGCTAGCGTAGGTTACGCCCCCCAGAGGTGACACGCAACTCAGTTCTAGCCAGTAATGATGTGTTACCCCCTCCCCACCACCTGTGAGCATGTGACCCAAGCCAAGCCAATTCCATGAGAGTTTGGTTGGTGCTCTTTTTAGGGAAAACAAATTTAAAAAGTTTCTTTTCTTGGGGTTCAGCTGAAAGAGCAGTAAATGTTTCTAGTTGCTAGTGGTCCCTTTGCTATCACGTAGAGAAAGTTGGGAATGAAGTTAAAAGAGAGGGAAATAGAGCCACTGGGTGAGCACCTGGATCCAGCCAAGACTGAAGCAAGACCAGTCCATAAACTCTGCAGTTGTCTTACGCAAAATATTCCCTCCAATATGGTAAGAAAAAAAAATTGGGATTTCAGCATGGGAGAAAGAGGATGTTTTACTCTATTTTTTTTTTAACTTAAATTTTTACTTGAAGGATAGCTGACCTACACTATTAGTTTCAGTTGTACAACTAGGGATTTGGCAATTGCAGACATCATGAAATGCTTACCATAGTAAGTGTAGTTACCATCTGTCACCATACAAAGTTATTTCAATATTGACTGCATTCCCTCTGCTGTACTTTTCATTCCCATGATTTATCATTGAAAGTGTGTACGTCTTAACCCCCTTCCGCTGTTTTGCAAATCCTCCCACCACCCCTCATCCGCTTTGGCAACCACTAGTTTTCTGTATCTGAGTCTATTTCTGTTTGGTTAATCTGTTTTGGTTTTCAGATTCTACATCTAAGTGAAATCCGGTAGTATTTGTCCTTCTCTAACTGATGTCATGTAACATAATACCCTCTAGGTCCATCCATGTTGCTGCAAATGGCAAGATTTTATTCTTTTTAAAGGCTGAGTAATATTCCATTGTATGTGCATCACATTTTCTTTTTCCATTCATCTATCACTAGACTCTAAGGTTGCTTCCCTGTCTTGGCTGTTGTATACAGTGCTACAGTAAACACAGGGGTGTGTGTATCTTTTTGAATTAGTGTTTTCATTTTCTTTTGGTAAATACTCAGAAGTAGAATTACTGGGTTGTATGGTATTTCTAGTTTAAGAAGTTTCTAGAAACCTCCATCCTCTTTCCACAGTGGCTTCACAAACTGACATTCCTCCCAACAGTGAATGAGGTTTCCTTTTTCTCCACACCCTTGCCAACATGTGCTATTTCTGCTTTTCCATACTGGTCGTTCTGACAGGTGTAAGGTGGAATATCTCATTATGGTTTTGACTTTTATTTCCCTGATGAGTGATTTGGGCATCTTCTCATGTGTCTGTTGGCCATCTGTATGTCTTCTTTGGAAAAATGTCTGTTTGGTCCTCTGCCCATTTTTTAATCAGATTGGTTTGTTTGTTTTTGGTGTTGGGTTGTATGAATTCAGTAGGTTGCCTTTTCATGTTGTTGATGATTTCCTTTGCTGTGAGAAAAGCGTTTTAGTATGATGTAGTATGCCCACTTGTTTATTTTTGCTTTTGTTTTTCTTGCCTGAGGAGACGGATCCAGAGAAGCATTGTTAAGGCCAGTGTCCAAAGAGTTTACCACCTGTATTTTCTTCTCAAAGTTCTGTGGTTTCAGGTCTTACATTTAGGTCTTTAATTCATTTTGAGGTGTGTGTGTGTGTGTATGTGTGTGTGTGTGTGTGTATGGTTTCATTCTTTTCCAGGTAGCCATCCCGTTTTCTGAACAGCATTTATTGAAAAGACTGCCTTTTCCCCACTGTATATCACTGCCTCCTTTCTCATAGACTCATTGACCGTATAAGTGGGGGGTTATTTCTGCACTCTCCATTCTGTTCCGTTGATCTGTGTTTTTGTGCCAGTACCGCGTTGTTTTGATTACTGTAGTCTGTAGTATATCCATAAATTTGGAATTGTGGTACCTCCAGCCTTGTTCTCTCCCAACACTGCTTTGGCTGTTCTTCTGTGATTCCATGCAAGTTTGAGGATTATTCAACTTTTGTGAAAAATGCTGCTGGTATGTTGATAAGGATTTCAGGGAATCTGTAGATTGCCTTGGGTAATACGGATATGTTAACGATATCCTGCCAATCCATGAGCATGGTATAACTTCTAATTATGTCATCTTCAGTTTCTTGCATCAGTATCTTACAGTTTTCAGAGTACAGGTATTTCACCTCCTTGGTTAAATTTATTTCTAGGTACTTGATTCTTTATGATGCAATTGTGGACAGGATGTTTTCTTTTATTTCTCTTTCTGCTAACTCATTATTAGTGTACAGAAACAGGACAAACTTCTGTATGTTAACTTTGTATCCTGCAGCTTAATTCATTTGTTAGTTATAATGGCTTTTTGTGTGTGTGTGAAGTTCTTAGGATTTTTCTATATATAGTATTGTGTCATCTGCAAAGTTTTACTTCTTCCTTACCAATCTGGTTTCTTTCTTTCTTTCTTTCTTTCTTTTTTTTTTTTTTTTTTTTTTTTTTTTTTTTTTTTTTTGTCTTGTCTCACTGCTGTGGCTAGGACTTCCAATAGTATGTTGAATAAGAGTGGACACCCTTACCTTGTTCTTGATCTTAGAAGAAAAGCTTTTAGGGATGCCTGGATGGCCCAGTGGGTTAAAGCCTCTGCCTTTGGCTCAGGTCATGATCTCAGGGTCCTGGGATCAAGCCCTGCATTGGACTGTCTGCTCAATGGGGAGCCTGCTTCCCCCTCTCTGCCTGCCTCTCTGCCTACTTGTGATCTCTCTCTCTCTCTCTCTCTCTGTCAAATAAATAAATAAAATCTTTTTTTTAAATAAAAAAAAGAAGAAAAGCTTTTAGTTTTTCACTGTTGAGTATGATGTTAGCTCTTGGTTTGTCAAATGCAGCCTTTCTTACTTTGAGTTATGTTCCCTCTATACCCACTTTGAGAGTTTTTATGATAAACAGATGTTGCATTTTGACAAATGTTTTTCCTGCATCTATTGAGATGGTGTTTATCCTTTGTCTTATTAGTGTGGTATATACTTTGATTTGTGGAAAATGAACATTCTTGCTCTCCTGAAATAAGCTCCCCTTGATGGTGGTGAATGGTGCTTGTGTTGTTGAATTCACTTTGCTACTATGTTGCTGAGGATTTTTCCATCTATGTTTATCAGGGATAAATTTGGTGTATAATTTTCTTTGTGGGTGTGTGTGTCTAGTTTTGGTATCAGTATAATGCTAGCCTCATAGAATGAATTTTGAATCATTATTTCCTCTTCTGTTTTTGGAATAGTTTGAGAAAGATAGGTTTCTAACTCTTCTTTATAAGTGTTTGGTAGAAGGACGTCTGGGCAGCTCAGTTAGTGAAGCATCTGCCTTTGGCTCAGGTCATGATCCCAGGGTCCTGGAATCAAGTGCCACATCTAATTTTCTCTCTCTCAAATAAATAAAATCGTCAAAAAAATAAAAATAAAAATAAATACTTGGTAGAATTTACCTGTGAAGCCATCTGGTCCTGAGCTTTTGTTTGTTGTGAGTTTTTTGATCATTGATTTGATTTCCTTACTAGTCTATTTTTTTCTTATTCAGTCTTGGAAGATTGTATGTTTCTAGGAATTAATCCATTTCTTCTAGGTTGCCCAGCTTGCTGGTGTATAATTTTTGTAGCAGTCTTTTATAATCCTTTATATTTCTGTGGTATCAGTTGTAACTTTTCCTGCATCTGTTTGAAGTCCCCTTTGATTTCAGGTCCGATGAGTCTGACTAAAGGTTTATCAATTTTATCTTTTCAAAAAAAAAAAAAAACCAGCCTTTAGTTCCACTGACTTCTTTTTGTAGACTCTATTTCATTTAATTCCATTCTGATTTTATTACTTCCTTGTTTCTACAAACTTTACGCTTTGTTTTTTGTTCTTCCTCTAGTTCCTTTAAGTAGAAGTAGATTGTTTGAGGGGTTTTTTTTGTTTGTTTCTTGAGGTAGGTCTGTATTTCCATAAACTTTGCTCTGAAAACTGCTTTTCCTGCATCCCAAAGATTTCAAAATGTTGCATTTCCATTTTCATTTGTCTCACGTGTTTTCTGATTTCCTCGTTGACCCACTGTTATTTAGTATCATGTTAGTTTCCTTGTTTTTCTCCAGTTTTTTAAATAATTGATTTCTAGTTTTAGACCATTGTGGTTGGAAAAGATGTTGAATATGATTTCAGTTTTCTTAAATTTAATGACACTTGTTTTGTGGCCTACAGTGTGACCTGTCCTGGAGGTTGTTCCATGTGTCCCTGAAAAGAATGTATATTCTGCTGGTTTGGGATGGAATGTTCTGTATATATCTGGTCTAATGTGTCACTCAAAATCACGGTTTCCTTTCTGATTTTATGTCTGGATAATCTCTCCATTGACTTAAGTGACATGTTTAAGTCCCCTCCTATTATTTTATTGTCCATTTCTCCCTTTATGTATTCAGGTGCCCCTACATTGGGTTCATAGATTTTACAACAGCTGTATCCTCTGACTGGATTGAGCCCTTTATCGTTATATAACATCTTCGCCTCTTGTTACACCTTTTTTTTTTAATCTTTTTTTTTTTTAAGATATAAGTATTGCTGCTGCAACTTTTTATTTCACTTCCACTTGCATGGAATATTTTCCATCCCCCCACTTTCAGCGTTTATAGGTCCAAAGTGAGTTTCTTGGAGGCAACATATAGATGGCAACATCAGAGATAGAACATTTAGTCCGTTGACATTTAACATAATTACTGATAGGCATATACTTATGGCCATTTTGTTCATTGTTTCCTAAATGTTTTTGTAGTTCGTGTTCCTTTCTTCTTTTACTCTTTCAGGATTTGATGACTTTCTTTAGTGTTACGCTTGGATTCGTCTCTGGTTTTTGTGTATCTATTATAGGTTCTTGGTTCTATAGGTTCTTGACTACCTCAAGGGTCACATATGATATCCTGTGGATACAGCAGCCTGTACTAAGCTGATGATCTCTTTAGTGCGAACCAAAGTTTGAACAGCCTCAAAGTACTACATTTTTACTCTCTTGCTTCACATTTTCTGTATAAGGCATCACATTTTACATCTTCTTCTTTTGTGTCCCTTAACTAATTTCCGTCCACATAACTGATTTTACTACTTTTGTCTTTTAACCTTTGTACGAGCTTCATAAGTGATTGATCTCCTACCTTTATGTTTGCTTTTACCAGAGAAATTTTTTCCTTGCATAATTTACTACTAGTTATGGGCCTTTCTTTTTGACTGAATTAAGTCCCTTTAATGTTTCTTGTGAGACTGGCTTAGCAGTGATAAACTCCTTTAACTTTAGTCTGGGAAACTCTCCTTCAATTCTACATATCTTGCCAGGTGGAGTATTATTGGTTGTAAGGTTTTTGTTGTGTTCTGTTTTGTTTTTTCCTTTCAGCACTCTGAATATATCCTACCACTCCCTTTTGGTCTGCAAAATTTCTGCTGAAAACAATCAGCTGATAGCCATTTTGGGGGGTTCCCTTGTATGTAACTATTTGCTTTTCTCTTGATTTTAAAATTTTATTTTTATCTTTACTCTTTGACATTTTAATTATTATGTGTCTTGATGTGAACTTGGGTTCATCTTATTTGGGACTCTGTTTCCTGGATGTGGACGTGTTTCCTTCTCTTCCTTAGCAAAGTTTTCAGCCCCTCTCTCTTCTTTCTGGGACCCCTATAATGTGAAAGTATAGAATACTTGATGTTTCCCAAAGGTCCCTTCACCTGTCGTCATTATTTTTTTATTCTTTTTGCTGTTTAGCTTGGACACTGCCCACTGTCCCACTGTCCCACCCGGATACTTCCCACTGCTTCGTCTTCCAGATCACTGATCTGCCCTACAGCCTTCACCCTGCTTTTGAGTCCCTCTAGTGTCCTTTTAAGTTACTGCACTCAATGCTGACTGGTTCTTCTTTATATTTTCTGTCTCTGTTAAAATTCTGAGTTCACCCAAGTCTGGTGAGCATCTTTATGACCATTACTTTAAACTCTTAACTAGGTAGATTATGAATCTTCATCTCATTTAGTTCTTTTTCTAAGGTTTTATCCTGTTCTTTCATTTGTAACATAGTCCTCTGTCTCGTTTTGTTTGTCTGTGGATTGGCAGCTCCTGGTCTTCAAAGCAGTGGCTTTATGTCGATGTCCTGTGGAGCCCAGTAGTGCAACGGCCCCTGGTCACAAGAACCAGGAATTCCAGGCGGGTGTCTCATGTAGGTTGTGTATGCCCCTCTATGGTGATTGGGCCTACCTCTCCCTCCGCAGGAGTCACTGTGGAGGGGCTCTGGTCTTGACCTGCTGTGAGGGGATGGGGTGGTGGTCTGCAGGAGAATGCTAGTAGGGTGAATGGCACTAGCAAAGTAGATGGAGAGTGTCGGAACCGGCCGCCCCCAGCATCCTGCCCCGCTCGGCAGAAGGAGGGCAAGGCACATGGCACCTGCCCACACTTCCATTCCTAGAGAAAACTCCTACGGCCCCCTGACCCTCCAGCACATGGCCCGAAATTGGTAACTCCTTCACGTGTCACCTGGATGCTTTAAGACTGCTGCCTCTGTGCTGGGTCTTGGACGGAGTGATAGAGCCCCACGGCCCTGTGAGCGTGGAGTCTCAGTTTCCTCTGGCCCACTGGCTCTCATGGAGTTCAGCTGCACTTTGATTTTCAAAGCCAGACTGGGGGCTCATCTTCCCAGGGCAGGTCCCCAGGGCTAGGCGATCCTGATGTGGGACTGGATTCCCTTGCTCTTCAGGGAACATCTCTGCACTGTGATGTTCCTCCCGCTTGTGGGTCCTTGCCCTGTGGGGGCAGGAGCCCAACCTTGTCTCTGCCCCTCTGACCCTTCTTGCTGTGGCTTTTTCTTAGGTCTTTAGCGGAGGACAGTTGGCTGTGCTGGACTTCGGGGTCATTTTCAGAGTGTGTGTCATTATCTGTAGATGTTGTCTCAGTGTGTCTGTGGGAGGAGATGAGCTCAGGATCCTCCTAGTCTGCCCTCTGCTGACTCTGATGGAAAAGATTGCTGCTGCGGAGATCAGTCTGTCGGTCACTCTTACTGATAGAGTAGTTCAAGTGAGGCGCCAGCGCTACGGAAATGTGCCATCAGTATTCGTGAATGGGTTTCTCTTTCATTTATTTTTACAAGAAAGCAGACTCTGACCATACCTTGCCCTGCAATTTTTTTTTCCCACCTTAACAACCTAACAAAACATTGTGGACATCCCCCAGGACAACACAAGTGTGACTTGGGAGAGGGGGAGGGCATGGCAAAGGTTACTCTGGCCCCGTGCAGAGGTGCAGAGGGAGAGGAGGAAGATGCACAGTCCTTGTCCTTGTGACTATACTGAAGTTTATGTCTTTTCTCAAGGAAACCAGCTTTCCTTCCTCCTAGGAATAAAGCAGAGGGACTCCTGGGTGGCTCAGTCTGTTAAGCATCCAGCTCGGTTTCAGCTCAGGTTGTGATCTCAGGGCGCTGATTTTGAGCCCCGTGTCAGACCCCGTGATCAGCACAGAGTCTGTTCAAGATTCTCTCTCCCTTTCCTTCTGCCCCTCCCACTTGTGCTCTCTCTCTCTCAAATGAAATCTTAAATGCAGTTTCTGCTCTTTTTTTTAAGTCTTAGTCCTGTACTACAAATGATCTCTCTTAACCTTCTCACTACCTAGAATAAAACCACTTCTGTTGGTTTCATTCATAATGACTTCTGTTCAGGTTAAGTTCAAAATCCATGTTCTCTATGAACACACCTGCACTTCCAGACCTTGATCTCATTTTTCTGAACCCCAAAGCATTTACAGCATGTTATAAAAGCCAGCACTCAGTATTCCGTAACAAACATTTAAAGAGGGATGTAGCAACATAGACACGGTTTAATGAATAACTGTAAACACCTGTGGAGATGCCAGAGGAGGAAACCGAAGGTTGTCTGCCCTGCGCACCCTTCCTGATCGAGACTCCCTCATTCCCTCTTAGAACTTTGGGATTGTCATGTCCTGGTTTTCTTGTGAGTCTGAGTTTTCACATAAAATTCAGCTTTTTCCAAGCCTCCAGTTATTTTTCTTTGTTTTAATGAAGATTTTATTTGAGAGAGAGAGAGCGGGTGTGCACATGAGCGGGGTGAAGGGGGCAGAAGGAAAAGAAGCAAACCCCCCGCCGAGCAGGGAGCCCAACATAGGGCTCGATCCCAGGACCCTGGGATCATGACCTGAGCCGAAGGCAGACGCTTAACCAGACGGAGCCCCCCCAGCACCTCCTACAGTTACTTGTTTTCTAACTGAGGTTACTAATTTCAGTGGTCACCATTGCTTTGTGCTTTGTAGTCCTTCTTGCCTACAGAAGGACTTTAGTAGCTCTTTTTTAGCAAAGGTTTATTAGTACTAAATTACCTATCCCTGTAGGTCTGAAAACTACCTGCATTTTGCCCTCCCTGTTGAACAGTTGATTATTAGGATCCAGAATGTCTAGACGTACAGCTTTCTGTCTTAAGTGTTGTGAAGCCAGCCCTTAGTCTGTAGAGGGGAGGGCTTGTGGTCTGCCAGTCCTTCACAGAATCCTTTATAGGTAACCTGCTTTTTCGTTTTTATAATTTTCTCTTTACTCTGGTATTCTGCACATTCACTGGGATGTGTCTTATGTGCACGTGTACACGTGCATAACAAAATTTGAAAGCAAATTCCCGAACATAATCTTCACATTTACAGATTCTTTCCTTAACCATATCCATAACCATATCCATATCCTTAACCGTATCCATTCTGTAAGTGAATTTCCCACTTACTAAGCTTTAAAAAAAAAAAAAAAATGAAGATTTTCCAAACTGTATTCCTAGGATTTCTAACTGGCTCTCTCATTCCCCCGTAACAGTAAAAAAAACAGAAAGAAAGAAAGAAAGAAAAGCTGGTTCTTTTTGAAATGCAGATACTCAGCAGATTCTTTTTCTTTTTAAATTACTTCGTTTTTAGATTCACTGGGGGAATCCTCTTGCTTTTATATGTGTTAGCTCTGTTTTCCTTGAGGATCTTAAAATTTTAATGTGCAAGGTCATCCTGAATGGGGTTTCTTTCCTCCCCGAATCTGTACATTGGTATCTGGTTTCCTGCAGTTTTGTTGTTGGTTTTTAAAAAAATTATTTAAGTAATCTCTATACCCAAAGTGGGGCTCAAACTCAGGACTCTGAGATCAAGACTTGAGCCAGCCAGGGGCCCCCGTCTCTTCCTGAATGTTCTAAGTGGGGGACTCCCAGGGCAGGGCCAACAAAGGGCTAAGCTGATTGTTCAGAGCTCTAGGTCCCCAGGAATAGTAGGTATCCTGGCTACAGGACTGTGTCCACTTTTATCCCCAGTGCCTCCCACAGGCAGCTGATGGCTGGCCTGAGTCCTAAGGCATATGCCATTTCCTGTTTTCTGAAGCATGTTACAGGAGAGGAAGCTTTACCTAGCCCTGAATCATCTAATTGCGTATGGCCTTCAGCCCCCATTGCATTAGCATCCAAAAAGGATAGGAAATAAATGAATTAAATACTCAAACACAAGCAGCTGTGAAAAGAACAGGTCTAAAAGAAGCAGACTGAGTCAGTAAAGGTAATCCTAGAAATGGTAGGAATTTGTGAAATAAAAACCAAGATGATCATGAAAAGAATATGTATTTGTACTTGTTGTAAGGCTCTTATATCTCCAATTTTTATTCTAGAGACATATATATTTCCTATTACAGAAAATTATCCCATAAGGGAAAAGAAAAAAAAAAAAACTCGGAAGAGACTCCTTTTATCCTAGAAGAAAATGAGAAGGCTCTTATAACTGGTCCAGAAAGTCTGACAAATGAGGTCTTTAACATCTGTTAGGTGTAGTTAGTACTTATTCCAGTTCCATTCAAAATGTGCACAGTTCTGAGAAAGACGGCCTCCAAGTAATTGTTATGAAGTCGGTCAAACAAAACCGGATGGAAAACTACAGACTGTCCGTACAAAAGCCCTAAATAAAATACTAACGCCTGGGTCATGGAAGCGCGGCAAACTACCACCCTACTGTATTGAGCTCAGAAATTGTCCTTGCTGCTCTAAGAGGACTGTTTCACACGTCTTGCGCAGACCTCCCTGGTTTCAGCTAATGGCCTTACTTCTCGTTTTACGCGGAGCAGAGGAGGAAGTACGTAGGAGAGCTGCCCATCTCGGGTCTGTGTGCCATGTCCATTCTTTCCTGCTGGCCCCAGGGTCCCCTCTGCCCTGCACCAGCCTTCCCTTCTCTAATAAATGACTCCCAGCAGCAGCAAATCCATCTCACAAAGCTCTCCTTCAGCCCCCAGCCCCCTCCAGCTACTGAACCATCATGTCTCTTGTCACCTTCACAGCCAATGTCCTTGGATACGTCCTGTGCTCCCCAGTAATACATCAGCTACTCCTACTTTGGTTTTTAACATTTTAATTTCGTTTATTAATTATATAAGCACAAAGTTGAAAGTGAAGAAGCACTCTAAGGATTATTGGCCAACCCCCCCCAAAAAAAGTCCCAGCCTCCTCTTGTTCTCCACCCCCAGCTCTCATGATCCCTGCTCATCAAAATTGGGAATTTCTTTTTTTTTTTTTTTAATATTTTACTTATTTATTTGAGAGAGAGCTTGAGCAAGGAGGTCAGAGGGAGAGGCAGACTCCCCGTGGAGCTGGGAGCCCAATGCGGGACTTGATCCCCAGGACTCCAGGATCATGACCTCAGCTGAAGGCAGTCGCTTAACAAACTGAGCCACCCAGGTGCCCCAAAATTGGGAATTTCTTTTGATTATTGACAAAACAAAACAAAACTTAAAATGCAAAGTCTTGGTTTTTCAGATTTTAGGAATTATCTTTGGAGAGAAAGGTCTGTTTTCGCCGGTTCTCTTATGTTCCCCTATGGTGATATGTCCATTTGGGGAGGTAGGAGTTTGTTTATTGTGATTTTATTATTTCCACCTTGAACCCTTGCACCATCTGTAATCCTTTCTTTTAGGTGGATCTACGTATTTTTAAAACTTAGGGTCCTTGAAGTGTTGGAGAATATCTTCGTTAATAAACCGTATCTGGCCTGTGACAAGATCTTCATGGAGTTCTGTACCTTTTGGTGTTTTGTGGGTTTTTTTGTTTTGTTTTAATCCCCCACTGATGCTTTAATTTTTCATAAGATAAAATGAAGTCGTACTGCAAGTACAGAGAGTTCCCCCATATCTTTCATCACCCCCACTCTCCAGGGCTAAGGCCCCAAACACCCACAGGGCAATGAGCCAAACTAAGAAGTTCACTAGATCTCATTGGTTTTCACCGGCTTTTCCCCAGGGTCCAAGATCCCACATTGCCTGTCTCGCTGTATCTCCTTAGAGGCTTCCAGTCTGTGACCAACCCCCCCATCCTGTCATCTTTTAGGACCTTGACACTTTGGAAGAGGTTAGCCAGTAATTCTGTACCGTGTCCTACTATCTGGGTTTGGGGGTCTTCCCGTGATTTCTTTGTCTGGCATGGTGCAGCTCGGGCGGAAATGTCAAAGAAGTGATGTAGCCTTCTCAGGAGGTAGGTGATGTGGACATGGTGACCTTGATCACTTGGTTCATTCTCTTTCCAGTCAGTAAATATCTTGAAGGAAGATGCTTTGAGACTATGCAGATGTCCTATGTCTCCTCAAACTGCCACTAATTTTATGGCATCCCTTAGATCTTACCGGTAGCAATTACTGTAGTGTTGCAAAGGGGATTTCCTGTTTCTCTCATTCCCTTGTACATTTATCAACTGGAGGTCTTCTCTAAGGAAGAGCGGTCTCTTCCAATGCAAATGTGCATTTGTTTCTGTGTGTCTGTGTGTGTATATACACTTTAAAGTTATTGTATAGTGATACCTCTGATTCCCATCAAATAATTTTTGGAAGGGTTGGAATATATTTCTATTTGTTCAGGTGGTGTTTATAAGTTATATTCCTCTTTTAAAATGATTTTAAGTAATCTCTACACCCAGCATCGGGCCTGAATTTACAACCCTGAGATCGAGAGTTGTTTGCTTTCCCAACTGAGCCAGCCAGGGGCCCCATAAGCTGTACACTTTCCTCATTTAGATTTCACTAATGTGTTGTTACAGTTTTTTATCAGTATCAAGAATGAGGTTTCCTTTCTGCCCCTGCCTCTCACCCTACATTTCCAAGTGTTCTTTCTAGAATAAAGGGGTTAGACAATAAATACAAGACCAATAAAGATCAGTCCCCTTACAAGGGGAGTCTTTAAATATATAGACTTATTTGTGGATGGAGATAATCAGTATAAATTGTGAAGAGATAAAATTACTTTGTTTGACTGGTTACCTCTGTGGCATTTAGTGATTAATGTGTTGCCACTAGAAGTGTTGACCCAACCTTGCATTATATATTATAAACTACTCAGTTGTGATACATTGTTCTAGAAAACAGCTGGAAATGACTTGCTGTTTCTTGAAAGAATTATCTGGGACTCTTGAGGGGAAAAATAGGGAGAGGCGCACTACCGTCAGTGTTGACAGAGACTTCTGTAGCTTCAAGACATTGATGCAGTATTTCCATTTTTCTGTTGACCTCAGGGGGTTAACATTAGAATCATGTTCTTTAAATCCAGATGGAACTTAGCTATACAACCATCCAGATCTAATACCTGTTTTACCTGATAGATGTTCTAGTGCTAGAGGACTTCCTGAGTTTTCTACTGCTTCTTAAAACACTTTTGACCCGTGTACATTCTTCAAGGCAATCACCCATTGGCCCTAGTTTACAGATGTAAATTATTTTAGGGTTCACTCTCCTTCTCCATATTTTCTCTTCTATTGTGCCTGCTCTTAATTTGGCCTTCATGAGGCAGGCAGAGATTCATTTAATGGATCTTAATGAATCTGTTTTTTTCTTCTATGTTTTATGTGACATTCAGGTGGCTTTTACCTTTATTTTGTTCCTACCAACTTCTCTAATCGGTGTTTTAAAAAATTCCAAGATGAATAGTTAGTGTATGTTGTCTTCGGTCTTCTCTCGTTTTAAGGCAAGAATTTTCCTCTTCTCAATGTAGTATGGCATAAATATTTTACTGCTGTTTAGATAACCGTTTTCATTTTTTTTATCGAGGAATTGCTTTTCCAGTGGTGAACATTTGGGCTTTCTTTTATTATCTTCCAAATCTTACCGACTTAGGAAATCCTTCTCCCTCAAAATGTATTTAAGTTGTCTTTGTGACCAATTATGCTGTCTAGTTTTCTAAAGTTTCTGGGAAACAGAAGGAACCAGGGTATATTATCCACTGGTTGGATACAAAGGTGTTTATCTCTTAAATCAAGCTCGTTAACGTGGACTTGATCATCTGTCCTCGCTGATTTTTTTTAATCAAGTAATCTTTGTGGGCGCTTTTGTTTATAGACTCAGGGATGATGCTGTGTCCTAATTAAACCTCAAGGCCTCTTGCATACCTTTGTAAACCAAACTACCCTTCTGTACGGTTTCTCTTAATGATCTTAGAGACTTTTGATTGTAAGTTATACTTTTTTTTGAGAGAGAGAGAGAACAAGCAGTGGAAAGGGAGAGAGGGAGAGAAGCAGACTCCCCTGTTGAGCAGGAAGCCGACCACTCAGAGGTCATGACCCGAGCTGACGGTAGTTGCTTAATCTACTGAGCCGCCCAGGTGCCCTAAATTATACTTCGAGACTAATTTTTCCTTCCCAATTTCTTCCAGCAATTCTTCCACTCCTTGGCAGGGAGGGGTTGTTACCTTTGCTGGTGCAATACCCTGTTGGTTTTAGGCTTGTTTCTTGTAAAAACTGCAGTTAGATTTTCTAACTTTTCTAATGAGAGAATTCAGCCCATTCGCTAGATCAAGTTATGTTTCATCCCTTCCATTTTGATTACTGTACATTTTTCTTTCATTTTTTAAAAATTTTATCCCTTATTTTTATTCCCGGTCAACTTCCTGTTTGTTTTCTAATGGTCCTAATTAAGTTTCACATCCAAGTAGCAGAATTAGCTCTCCAACTTGCAGGATGCTTTATTTGCCAACTGGAAACCCCCAGGCATCAAAGTCAAAACTTTTTAGGATGCCTTTAGATATTTTCAGTTCCAGACTAGAAGAGAATTTCTCACAGTGTATTTCTGTTTCAGGAACGCTTGTATTCACCGACACAAAATCTTAATCAGACTTCGACTATAAAATGTAGCTGTACCGAGTTATTTCCCTTTCTTCCTCTAGGCTTTCCTGAGGTGTCCCTTGGGGGGTGGGGGAATGCAGATCTCAAAACTGTGCACGTCCACACCTGCATTTCTGTTGCCTTGACATGTGCGCGGCTGCAGACCGAGTTCTTCCGTCTTCCTAGGGCTGAAGAGGGCAAGTCTGCTTTTAGCTTTATTTTCTTCATAGATAACTCAGTACGTCGAGAAGTCCAGCTTTTTATTTATCCTTGGAATTCCAAACTTTGACAGGCCCCCCTCGGCTACTCTGGGCGTGCTTCCAGACCACCCCAGGAAAGCAAATACCACGATAAAGTGAGTCCATTGAATTGGTCTGACTTCCCAGCGCATCTGCCTTTTTATACCGAGCACTCTGCAGCGGTCTGTTAGTGTGCGATGACATGGTCTAAAAAAAAATGTACGTATCCTCATTGAAAAATACCTTGTTGCCCCCAAATGCTCCCCATGATGTGAGGTGCTCAGCCAGCCCATCTTTCTGCAGGGGAGGGTCCTGCCTCGATCTCGCCGCGGTCAGGGCGGCAGCTGCCGTGTCGGGGGCCGCGGCAAGTGTAAAGCCTCGGCTCCCCCCGCTGATTCCTTCCCCTGGAGCACACGGAGGCCGTCGGGGTCCTCTTACGCCAGAGTAATCCAGATGCGAACAGCAAGGATCGCCGTAACGGAAGTTTTACCGGAATGTGCCAGAGAGAGGAGTGAGCAAATGGTTTTGGAAAAATGGTGCCACTAGACTTGCCCAACACAGGGTTGCCCCAAAGTTTCACTTTGTTTAAAAAAAAAAAAAAATCCGTATCTGCCAGGCACGATAAAACAAGGATGCCTGTGCAAGAACGCAACTCGGGGTGTGGTGTGTTTTCTGTTCATCCCTCCAGGGACTCGAGTAGACCCTCGAGTAGCAGCAAATACGAGAAGGTTCCCTGCAGCGACTGTCATGGGTGGCACCTACCCACCTGCCCCGGCTGGCTCCAGGGCAGCGCGCAGGGAGGTCCTACGGCTATTCTCCGAGCCTGCTTCCCGGTGCTGCGACTCCAGCAGGGGAGCCGTTTCTTCAGGTTCTCTTTTGGGTCACTAATGCGGATCAATGTTGATGCACTGAATTTTTGGAGTCAAGGAATCTGGGTTTTGTTTCAAATTCCAGAAAGTCGTCTTTTCAGTGCTCTCCTGAGACGTTCCTGAAAATCTGTAGGACGTGCATGGCCGGGTTCTCTGAGGACGCTTCTAGGGCTCGGCTCCGGCTGCCGGCCGCGGGTGCCACCTGTTCACTGGGGTCTGTCGGCCGCTTACTGCCCTGGGCCGGGTTTTTTCTCGACCACGTACCGCTCGCAGTGTTTGGTCTGCTGAGTAGTCACATCGGGTTGGTGGGGGTTTGTGGCAGGCACAGGAGTCTCTGCTCCTTGGGGTCAGACTAGCAAAGGCTAGCTGCTGAGGCACAGGGAGGGTCTTCCCAGCTGTAGGGAAATCGTCACCATCCGCCAAAACCAGCACCAGCTCAGCTTCAGGGAGCTGCTCCCCCACTGGTCTCTAGAGCCTTCTGCAAAGGGCTTCACTGGTCTCTTCCAGCTGAGCCCACCCGCCCTGGTCTTTGCACCCCTCGGCACCCCCAAGCACGACCTGCCACAGGATCCGTCCTCAGAGCTCCCAGCTATTGTCCGCTTTGCCCGTCAACAATAACTAGGGTGCACAGTCCAGTTCTCACGCTCTGTCCCCCCATTCTTCTGAATCTCCCCAGTGGAAATCATTGGAATGGGAGCCTTTTTTCAGTTAATGGCAAGACTGGATAGACTACATCCACTTAAAAGAAACTACTTTCAGAGAACAAGTCCATATGCTTTCAAAAAGATGGTTTTTTTTTTTTTTTCCCTTCCTGATCTAGTAGTCCATTACTACATACCTAGCCCCAGGAAATGATTTTTAATCACAAAAAGGTTTATGAAGACCTTCATTATTTATAAAGTAAAAAACGGCCAACCCCCTTAATTGTCCATCACGAGGAGCATGGCTAAGGGGCTGCAGGACCCTCACCTGAAGAAACAGGCATTCACGGCTTTGGACATCATCACCTAGAGCAAGGCTTCAAGTCCTCTGGGAAGTAGGTAAAGGGCACCCGTTCTTGTGTCCTGTGCAAACCCAGCTGTGGATCTTTCGTGTGCAAAAAAGGAAAGCGGCCCGGATGCTCTCCGTGGTCGGGTACAGGTAGCCCACGGGGATTTCTCCTTCACCCGCCGCCGCCTCTGTTTTACTACTTCTCCAGTGTAGGAGAGAATCAAATGGTGTTGGAAAGATGCTTTGGAAACCACATGTACGGCTCCCAGGGCAGAGGACTGAGCGCCAATAAAGCAGTTGTGACATGTCAAAGGCCTCTTGAGAGGGAGCCCGAAGCGCTCACTGACAGTCTCCGGGAGCCCTCGACTCCCGCCGGCCCTCGCTGGATCAATTACTGCGTCAGAGGAGCCTGTTGTGAGGCCACTTACCAGTGTCTCCCTGGCAGGAGAGAGGAGACGGTGATAACTAAAACAAGGTCTGACCTTGGGCAAGGAGAAGGCCCAGGTGTACCCCACACCCCAGCTCGGCTCCCCAAAGACGCCACGTCACACTGTGGGGCCAAAACTCCAAATGACGCCTGTGAGCGCCTGAGGACCAGGTGACAGATGCGGAATTAAAGCTTAAAAACCATCAGCTGCCGTGAGGTTTGCACAGACTCAGACACCGTTTCTGCCAAAACTCCTTCAGAGAGCGGATCTGGGCACGTTCACGGTCCCCTTGGCACCCCCCACCCTCCCCTCTCTCCCTGCCGGGCTCCACGGGGGCAGCCCCCACCGCCCCCACCCAGAAGGTTCCTGCATGGAGGAAGTTACGTCTGGACAAATACATTTGCTTTTAAGTTTCTCTGCTGCTGGTGTTACCAAATTATTTATAACATTTCCAAGTTGTTTACAACAGCTTTGCAGAGCAATGTCTAGACCACTGCGGCCCCGTCCCCATCTGAAACCAAGTCTGTCACATCATTTTTCCATGAAATGCCTGCAGATGGGCTTTATGTGCACCGCGAGGAAACGCTGATTCCCTTCCCCAGGCAACAGAATCCCAGATCCTGCTGTGGCTCAGGGAGCGGTAAGCTTGACTAAGCCAGGGGTCTTCAAGCTTACTTGTTCCGAGTTTTCCAGGCTTACCATCCTGCTAAATACACTGATCCCGGGGCCGCCTGGGTGGCCCAGCCAGTTAAGTGTGTGCCTTCAGCTTGGGGCGTGGTCCAGGGGGTCCTGGGATCGGACCCTGCGTCGGGTTCCCTACTCAGCGCGGGGTCCGCTCTTCTCCCTCTGCCCTCCCCACTGTCCCTGCTCCTGGTCGGCCTCTCTCTCTCGCAAATATCCTCAAGAAAAAAATAAATAAATTAGTCCCATATCTGGGAATCAAGCCGAAGAAAATTACTGAATCAAAGGAGGAAGACGGTAATTACATTTTTAAGTGGATTCCACGAATGCCCTGCTTGGAGGAGTGATGACTGACCTACGTAGGGTCAGACCACTCGATGGAAAAACCTGTCCATCATTTAAGTGCTAATAAATTCGGTTAACTGTATGAAAAGTGTGGATAATTTCACTTAAAGCCGTTCTCATCAAGGACAGTTCTGCCAACCAGGGGACTTGGAATGATGTCTGAAGACAGTTTGGTTGTGATACAAGGTACGCTCAGCAGCCCCAAAGCAGGGGGCAGTCCTCACCACAAAGGATGACCTGTGAATGCCAGAGTTTAAAAAACAGAGTGGGGCGCCTGGGTGGATCAGTGAGTTAAAGCCTCTACCTTCAGGTCAGGTTAGGGATCGAGCCCCGCAGGAGGCTCTCTGCTCAGCAGGGAGCCGGCCTCCCCCCCGCCCCCGCCGCCCCTCTGCCTACTTGTGATCTCTCTCTGTCAAATAAATAAATAAAATCTTTAAAAAAATAATAAATAAATAAATAAATAAATAAGTCTGTTTCTTGGTTTAAAAAAAAAAAAGAAAAAATAAAGTGGACCTATGGATTTGTATTATTATCATACTTAAAGAAGGCATTGGCCTAGCAAGAGAAGGAATCAAACAGACCCGATGCTTATTGTATAAACTCATCTCTTCCTCCTAATTATAAACCTGTATAGTAGGCGCAATCGGGGCTGTGTGTAGCCATTTGCACAACATAATGTATCTGGCTTGGGTCTCTTTAATGGACTTATTTAAGGAACTCAGTCTTATTTGGTGATAAATTGATGAAAGAGCCATTTAATTAAGTCTTGGGATGACTAACTGGGTTGTCCTTTCAGGACCGAACATTGCTATCATGGTAAGAATCACAAAAGTTGATTTTTTTGATCATTGAAGGTTCAAGTGACCATCCAGTTCATACGGAAGCGTTTCTGTTGCCTGCGTCTAAAGCACTGACGTATCGAATTTGTTTCAAAATGGAACACTTAGCATTATCCATCACCTGATCCTTTCAAGACACAATTTTGTCATCAGGAGTGCGTTTTCTACCAACACAAGTGATGCCTCTGTCACTGAGGTTCTCTGGCCCCCAAAGAACTATGCTTTTTAAGTGTCACTTCCTGCTTTTGGTGCTTTGTCTGTCTGTCCTTATCTTTGCATCCTTTTCCATTGCAATGTTTATAAAATGCTTTGAAGTGGAAAACTATCAAGGCTGCAAAAACGGAGTGCAAGGCAGACAGCTATGCAGAAATGCCTAATGTTCTCTCCTCTGAGTCGAGTTCATGAATTTTTACTGCACGGACTATGGCTACAGCTGTTAAAAGGCATCTCCACCCCTGCCATCTCCCTTTCCCGTTGGATGGTTCTCAGCTTTATTCTGGAAGTTGCCACATAAGCAACTTCCAAATCCCTGTTTAGTTCTTAAAGCCAAAACAACAAGTTAGAGGCTGTGAGTTCTCTATCCAAGGAACAACAGAGAAGAGAAGATGCATATCCAGGGCCAATGACCAAGGCCACATCAGGCCTCTGGGGTCCAGAACCATGGTTTTTCTGGTTTATCCAAAGAGAAGTGGGGTGACCACACACTCACCCCGCCCATGCTGAGTTCTGTGGTGGGGAAATGGAAAGATCTTAGAAGACTGCATGGGCCACATCATGGGGTCTTGCAAAAACACATGCCAAGTGGGGCTCATTCTGTGGGAGAGGCCGTGCAGAGGATTGTGCAGCTCCAGAAATCACATATCCAGACATTCTCCTAACAGCAAGCCAAGACCTGAACTATCCCAGCCCGCTGCTGCCTTCATCGAGGCCAAGTCCTTCACGTCAACCCTCTGCAAACTGGTGAATCAAAAGAGAGATTACACGTCTTCAAGGACTTGGCAAAAGGACCAAGGTGGCTGGCTCCTTCAGGAGCAGAGAAGGACAAGAGTAGGGCCAAGCCTGGGAATGTGCGGCCCCAGCGCAAGCCACAGCTCGGCCTTGGTGGGTGCTCTCAGCCCTTCTGAAGGGACCCCCCACCACCGACAGCAGGGGGAGCATGCAGGAAAGATGAACTATTCCAGGAAAGCATTATCTGGCTTGACTCTACTTGCTGAAAGGAAACTGTACGGAACTTCCAAAGAGCTTCACCCTTTCCAACTCCATGACCTGCTCAAAGAATCGCACGGCCTTGTCCAAGAAGGAAGAAGGAAGGATTCGAGGAGGAAAAACCTGGGACGACGGAGGAATTCTTCGATGATCTGGCATGTCTCGCTCCACCATTCCCAATGGGTGTTTAAGTCCATCAGCCAACCATACCCAGAGGCCACTCCCTCCCCACCAGCAGACACAGCTCAGGGAACCCCCAACTGGCGTTTCTTCACTCACCAGGACTGGCTGCATCTCACAGAAAACCAGGAGGGAAGCCAGCTCGATGTCTTCACTGTACCCGTTCTTCAGAGGAACAGATCTGAATCCTGCAGCAGAGAAGGGAAAGGTAATGCAAAGACAGACCATTAACATCAGACCTTAGCTTTCTTAGGGTTCCTGGAGATCCCACGTCCGGTGCCAGAAGCAGATAAGTTAGTGGCCTATGCTGGGGCATGACTTTCTGGAAACCAGGGGTCCCCTCCTGATGGCCTGTCACAGGCGTTCCAGCAGGCAGCTCCGACAGACAGGCCCACACAGAAAAGTGCCGTTAAAGATCTCTGCCATGTAGAAATGAAAATCATTCCCTCGAAAGAAATCCAAACATACAGAACACGACGCATTTAGAGGGACTGCAGCTGTGGTTCAATTCCTTATGTCCTCTGGAAGCCAGAAGACTCACAGGAGTAATGCACCTCTGTGTCCCCTCCTCCGTGTCTGCCTTTACAAACCATAGGATGGGGGGGCGAGGGGGGCGGGTCATCCTGAAGGATTTCTAATAGTAGGAAATCTGTCCCTTGGCAGTCCCTAGCAGTATTGATCCTCCTCTGAAAGCCTTTCTCTATTTATAATTAGGACACTCATTGCTAAGTTATAATTTAGGGGGGAGGGTTGAGGTAGAGCTGATTTCCCCACACACAAATGTTTATGACAACACCTCTCAAAGGTTGGTTGGTTTGCTTGTTTTAACTTAGTCTAAACAAATACATAGTAAAAACTGAAATCTCGTCCCTACCCGCTCATAATCCTTTCTTCCCGAAGGAGCCATGTTCACAGTGTCTTCCCAAGACGCTGTCGTGATTTCTTCTAAGTCACTAATGATAGTACTGGATGGTTTTCGTTTAACTTTCTGTTTTGGAGATGCTATGGCCCTAGTTTGTCTCAAAAGCTTTTACTTGCATTGTCTTCTCCTTCCCCTGGACAAGCCATGCCTGCATTAGGGCGCACGCACCGTTGCCTCTGACTTCCACCATCCGGGTCTGGGCTTGTCCGATGATCATTCTTGCTCTCTTGGAGCCTGAACAGTATCACTTGACTGAGCCCTCTCTCCTTTCCCAGTGCTTTCAGTGAGGAAGTTGATGTACCTTTTGCAAGGCCACACCTCCTCTCTCCTTCCTTCCCCTAATTTGGGTAAGCTGAATCACTGTCTCTATAAGACACTTCGTGTAAATACCGCTGACCCTGGAGCAGCACAGGTTTGAACTGTGTGGGTCCACTTTATACACAGATTTTTTTCCCGATAAGTACAGTACTCTAAGTGTCTGAACATGTTTTCTCTTCCAGCTTACCTTAAGAATACAGTATAAAATACAAAGTCTGTGTCAACTGACGGTTACGAGGCTTCTGGTCAGCCGTAGGCTGTGAGCAGGTTTGGAGGGAGTCAAAACTCCTAGGTAGCTTTTTTACTGCTTGAGGCATGGACATCCCCAACTGCCACATTGTTCAAGGGTCAGGTATATAGTGTTTCATTTTCTAACCGTAATTCTTCCAGAAAAGGAGACTTGGTTATAAAGTTGTCATACATACAGCAAAGCTAAGGTATCAGTACAAGAACACTGTATGCCAGTCACACAGATCCGTCATTAAACTTTTCCTATGTTTTTTTAACCACACTTACCCACTCCTCCATCTAGCATACAGGCGTGTAGATATGTGTCTCCACGTGAGACGCGGACACCTGGGTACGTCCCTCCTGCACGCTGGCAGGCGTCTCACAAGCTGGACCTCAGGACTTGGTGTCCGTGTCTTCCCACTGAAAATCTGTGCATTTCATTGTGTGTAAGTTTCAAACATCCCGTGCTCATCGCCTTTTTACTGGACTTCTCTGTCAGTGCTTTTGTCGGCTCACCTTTCCCTCTCATTTTCTTCAGTACTACCTCGTGACTCCTAAAACCCTCGAACTCCATGTACTTGAACGCATCCATTCTTCGGTTTTGTACCTGACTAACAGTTTGGTTATAAAACTCTCAGGTCAGACCTCTCCCGGGAGGATTTTGAGGACATTGTGTTCTGTGAATAGTGAAGTTTTCTTCTCCCTTTCTTTTTTGTTTTTTTAAAAGATTTTATTTATTTATTCGGCAGATCACAAGTAGGCAGAGAGACAGGCAGAGAGAGAGGCGGAAGCAGGCTCGCTGCTGAGCAGAGAGCCCGATGTGGGGCTCGATATCAGGACCCTGGGATCATGACCTGAGCCAAAGGCAGAGGCTTTAACCCACTGAGCCACCCAGGCGCCCCTTCTCTCTCTTCTCCCCTTCTAGGTGATGCGATTTGTCTTGGCTTGTCTGCTGGTCTGGTTGTTTGGCCTGAAATTCTGCATCTGTAAGAGCTGGTCTGGGGACATTGGGGAGGAAGTCTAGGTGTTGAGTGGCTGTTGGAATGTACTAGCCTGGACTCGGGAAGGCTGTGAAGTAGCCCGCACACTCCAATGACGGGGAAGTGCGCTTTTGCTTAGAACCGACAGGCAGCATGTGCCCCCAGATTTGGAGAAGTGCGCCCCATCCCGAGACGCCTCCTTCCAACGGCCAGCTCTCATTTCCTGAGCCGTCTTCATGCATCCTGGGGTTAGGGCAGAAAGGTGTTTCCCAGTTCACCCGAAACAGTTTGGTTCTTTTTTTGTTGTTGGTTTGGGTTGTGTCATAGACACAAAGGAAACAGAGACGTCTTTTGAAGTGTGCTCTGTATTTGGTTTATCAGAGTAGCAAAGGCCTTCAGGGTAGGAAGAGCGTGGAGTGCGCAGTGAGACATTCCCGGGTCTGCAGCCCAGCTCTGGTCCTGCAGGTGTGTGACCCTGAGCAAGTGAATATCTCTAGCCCCCAAAGCGCTGGTGTTTAAAAGGCAGAGATGATAAAACCCCTTTCCCAGGACTGCTGCAAGGATTAAAGAGTTGAAGGCGCAAAACGCAGTAAACCATGTTTTCCTTCCTTTCTGAGCTCCATCTGGCTCAAAAGCTTAAGTGCGTCCCTAATGGCCGTGGGCAGAGTTTGTGAGTTCAGAAGGCTCCCAACGCCTTATGCGAAAAGGGGTTGTTGCGCGCCTTCCCTGAATATGGACGTGCCAGGCCTCGCTGGGAATTGCACAGGAGCAAGACAAGGTCCTTACCGACCATTCTCCCAGCGGGGCAAAGGTCACCTGTTTCATCATCCATGTCCTACGGCTCTTTTAAAAAATTACAAAGATTTTATTGATTTGAGAGAGAGGCGGAGGAGAGGGAGAAGCAGGCTCCTTGCTGAGCGGGGAATGCATGGCCCTATCCCAAGACCCCGGGATGATGACCTGAGCCGAAGGCAGCCATTTAACCAACTGAGCCCCCCAGGCGCCCCTGTTCTTTGTATTTTAAATCTTCAAGCTAAGTGCTAACATTTTCTAGATTAATGGCCACAATTCGGCGGGTAAAGCCGGGCGGGAGCATCAACTCTGACCTCCCGCTCCAAGGCATTAGGAGCAACTACAAAGCTCACACCCCTTCTCCTTCCAGAGGACACGGTCACGAGGTCCTGACAGCACGGCAGGGGCTTCCGGGGGACGCTGAGAACGCAGTTACCAGAGAAGGAAATCTCTCCCAGGCTCACTGTCTGCTGTTGTCAAAGCGCACATTACAGAACTGCAGCTTCACCGCTGGCTTTAAAGTAGCTGCCTGAGGGGGCCAGGTCCGCAAGAGGGGTGGCCCGATAGCAGATTTCAGGGACTCCCATGTGCGTCCTGTGAGAGAACATGACGAAGACGGCTGTCTCCAAAATTCTCTACTCCTTCACTTCGGAATTTGTTTCCTGGATGGTAAGATGAGCAGCTGAGCTCAGTCCTCTCCAGGTGCCCGCTGAGGAGCTGAGGAAGCCTGCCCCTGCGTGTCCCCCAACCCAGGCAGAGCCAAGTACCCAGGGACAGGGCCAGGGACCTGCACTTTCTAGGCCCAGGGTTAGCTGGGCAGGTGCTGGAAATGATCAGCTTTAGGACACTAAGGAAGGCAGAGGGTTGGGAATATCAGCTATTGATTGTTTCAAGTTTAGAACAAAGGAAACAGGACAAGAGATTTCCAAACACCACCAAGAAAAAAGACTATCTGGGTATATAAATCACTAAAATGAGGGATCTGTGTGTCTTGAAAAATGATCCTTGGGGAACAGTGACCTCATGAGGACTCCCAAAGGATCTATAATCTCGTGGCTCTGTCCCGCAGAAATGCTAAGGAAGGGGGAAAAGGGAATTCGGCATCGAGCGAGGGCCTGTTTGTCAAAGGTGACACCATCCAGCAGGAGAGCAAAAGCAAAGAAACCAGACAAGGTAAGGACAGTGCCATTCACAAAGCACATCCAGCTCACGCGTCTCACGTTCCCTCCCTGGGAGGGTCTTTCTGCACTGGGGGGGATGGGACACAGTTTCTTTGTTTTTCGGGTTGTTAAAGACTGTGCATGTTCGCATGCCAGAGCGAGCACGAGTAGGGGGAGAGGGAGAAGCAGAGTCCCCGCAGAGCAGGGAACCCCACATGGGGCTTGATCCCCGGCCCCGGAGATCATGACCTGAGCAAAGGCAGACGCTTAACCGATTTAACGATGTAACAGTTTATCAATGGTTCCAATGGAAGGGGAAGGTCTGCGGCGCGGGAAGCGGCAGATCGGAGACTGCGCCTCCCAGCTGCGCGGGGCTCTTCCTTCCCTCCCGGGGCACAGAGCCAGCCCGGCGGGCGTGGGGGGTCAGAGGCCTGACTGCGCAGGGCGCAGCCTCCCCTCCCTTCCCTGGTCCGGTCCATACTCGTGGGGACAACTTGACGTGATCAGCTGCCTGAGCCACCCAGTCCCTTTTGCAACAATGTCATAAACACCAGAATGCTGCTTCATTCTTTCTAAAGCCAGCAGCACAAACCTCAAGTCCTGCTAAGCCCAGACCGCACCTCTTAATTAAAATGACTTACCCGATTTGATTCCTTTGATGGGGTAAGTGGCGTGGGCAAGGAAGTTGGGATCACTGAACATATCTTCCTCGTAGACGACAAAACGCAGAAACGCCAGGTTGGGGTCATAAATTTCAAAGGTCACTTTCTCCTGTGTTGGAGCCCAAATCGGGCTGAGGCCATTGTCATCTGGAAGGAGACAGAGGCTCAGCACAGGCTCCACTGGTCCTGCCCCTCCTGGTTAAACCACCTCTTTTGTCCCCCGGCCTTTTTGAATGTCCTTAGCAGCCCTATAAATAGGCATCAAGGCCAAAATCTAAGAACAGTTATTTTTCCAGGAGCAAGCCTAGTAAAGCGGCTGTCAGAGTTCTGGTCCTTAGTAAGCAGAGAAGAGGTACCACACCCCTTGCTACCGCTTCCCTCTGGGCTCCGGGCTGGGCAGGGGTAGGAGGGCAGGGCACGGGGAGATCAGAGTGGGGAGCTGCAGCGCTCCTCTGGACAAGGAAGTGGGGCTGGCTCTCTGAAAAGGGGGAACGGATGTGGGTTCTGGAGTAAACGGGGTGAACCAGCCTCTTGGACCAAGGGCAGCTGCGGGCCTGGCCCACCCCCGGGGAAATGTCAGTTTAGCTGGTACACGTGTCATTTGTTGCTCGGGCTGCCTCTTACCGGGGACAGTGATCCCAGGCCTTAAAACATTGACCGTTTCTTCCTGGCTTCAGGGTCTCCCTTCCCTTGGAGGATAGAATCGCCCAGGTTGGACCCACGCCTGTGGGCCAGCCACACTGTCTGTGTCCCTGTGTCTTAGCCTTGGGCGCAGTAGATAAAGCGGGGGGGCCCAAAGAGGCTCACCCTCTGTCGCCCCAGCTTCCTAGCACAGGCGTTTGGTCCAGGACTCCCACCACGAGTGGCTGGGTGTCTGTCCAACTAATCGTGGGGTCTTGTGTTTCCCCGCCGGCCACCAACCCCAAGCTGGACAGTAGCAGAGGGATGAAGGAAAAGCCATGGGCAATAAAAGTACATCAAATCCCCCCCAGGATGCAACTTACTCACAACTGTTGTCTTAAACTTGTTGTTGTCATACTCAGCTCCACAAATTTCCACCTCCACAAAGGGACACGCAATACTTCGTCCAAGTTTGGGGAGATGGCGAGCCCCGAGAACCTAGGACACCAAAGGTAAGTACTGGAAGTCCTCCTGAGCAGAGAGCTTAGTCTCAGTGCCAGAGTCAGACCAGAGGAGGTCCCGGGCAGCCTGACGTCGCTCAGCAGGGGCCACCCCACTGCTTCCCTCTCCTGGATGGGGAAACAGGGCTGGAGAAGCCAGGATGGGAACGCTCATGCCATCACAGAGACCTCCCCGAGCACAGACATGCACACCTCCCCCCTTCCCCCATACCGCCCTAGAACCTCCAGAGACCGCCCAGGAAAGGACAGAGGAGAAAGTGGTATTTTTTTAAAAAAGACTTTTCATGACACATGCTGAATTTTTCTTTTCCTTCCTTAATCATATGAGAAATGCAATTCTGATCTCTCTCTTGCATACTTTCCAAAAGAGGAAAAAACCAAAACTCTTACAAAGAGGCAACATGTTCTCGGAAAGTTGGATGCATTTTCATCCGTTTTCACCCACTAAACCTGGCCGCTGTGGGGAGACACTCTCTCCTTTGTGAAGACCAAATGGCCATTTCTCATGTTTGTTTCCCTCCTTCTCTAGCCGGAGGCTGATGTCACTGAGACCCTGCTGAACCCAGCAAGACCTGAAACCCTACCTCTCCCCTGACACGGGGAGGTGACCAAGTCTCCCTGGGACCTAGGGTGCCCTGAAATTCAGATCTGAAACAGTGACTGGACGTCGATGGTTTCAGCAGGCTGAAACCGGCGTTACGGGCTGGAGGCCTGAGTTACCTTGACCGACAGGGTCATCAAGATCTTTCTCTGGTTCTCGGGAGGCATCGGGTCGTACTGCTCGGACCTCATGCTCTCGGGCTGGAGGACGTAGCCCGTGCGACCATTGAGTGAGAACAAGGCGTGGTTCATCTGCATGTACTTATCTGGGAAGGAAAGGAAACCAGGTGAGGAAAGGGAGCCTCCTAGGCAGGCCGTGCTGGGGGGGGAGGGGTGGGCAGCGGGGGTGGGGGGGGCGGGGGGTGATTTACACCTGTTTACAAAAATAAGTTTCAGGCAGTTGTTAAATTAGGAGTTTCAAAAAAAAAAAAAAATCCCAACTGGTGAACACCATTCTAAATGTGACACTAAAACCTACTCAACGCTCAAAATTTCTTACATTTTTTTCCTGAGAGTTAATTTTAAAATTTCAGTTAAGATAGGCTGCACATGAGAAAGTCAATTATCACACGGTTTCACTTCCTTGTGGAGCATAAAGAATCACACGGAGGACGTGGGGAGAAGGAGAGGAGAAGTGAATTGGGGGAAACCGGAGGGGGAGACAAACCATGAGAGACTGTGGACTCTGAAACAAACTGAGGGTTTTGGAGGGGAGCGGGTGGGGGTGGTGAGCCGGGTCAGGTGGTGGGTACTCAGGAGGGCACGGATTGCACGGAGCCCTGGGTGTGGTGCATAAACAATGAATCTTGGAACACTGAAAAAAAGAGACTGCATGTACACACACACACACACACACAATCATTTTAGCTCCAGTGACAGGGAAGGAGCAACACACGAAAGCGATCTGATAATGTTGCTATAAATGACTTCACCTCATTAACGAGATGAGGTAAAAAGCACGAACAGTTTGCAGGAAAGAAAACGCTTTCTAAGTACACAGAAAACCGGCTCACTTTACTCCTAGTAAGGCGTACCATTGTGACATTGATTTGTACCTGTCACATGCACAAAGATCAAAAAGGTTGACTATGTTGGTGAAGTCACACGGGAAAGGTGTATTCGAACACTTGCCGGCTTCGCATTCCCTCCCATGGTCTCTCCGGAGGCCCTCACCTCTGGTGAGGCCGCAGAGCTCAGGCACGGCGGGGTGCAGGTGTTAGTGGGCCTCCTCAGGAAAGCTGGCCCAAGTGCCAATGTGGTAGGACCTAGCCGGCACTGAGCTCTCGGTCCCGCCGCTGGACTCCCCCATCTGTGAAGCCGTGCTCACGTAAGCTTACAGAGGGCAGGGCCGTCCTTAAGAGCAAATGAGGGAAGTGCCTCGGTGGGGGAGACCTGTTAAACAGGGTAGGGTTCCACTCAACGGAATCCTGCACAGGCATTAAAACAATATAAAGGAGACTACTGATGAGATTCGTCAACCAAAGAGCCCAGTGCTGTGATCTGTGCTACCACTGGTATGAAAATGTTTTGCATGTTGGCTTTTCTCGGCAGTGAGCATCTCTGAGAGTCTAAGTGTGAAGCCCTCAAAGGAGGAGAGGCCAGGAGAAGAGCTCCCTGAGGATGGCCACTGAACACCTGGATCCAGCTATGCCTGAAGCTTGCTGCTAACTCCTGGACTTTCATTCCACGAGCTTAAGTGTTTCCTTTCTCCCTTCAGCCACCCTACTCCGTCACCTGCCATCGAAGAGCCTACCAAATACAAAAGCCCAGTGTCCCACCATCACTCCATTCAATGGCTGGGCCCGACACTGGCGTGCTGGGTGAACCCTGATAGATTCTGGGACAGGGGACTGGGCCTGGAGTGACGCCACCATCAGGGCTCCTTTACCTGGAGTCTGGAAATTGAGAGCCACCATCTGGGAGCCGCACAGCCAGAGGCGAAAGGGGTCGTAGTTGGAGGAGTCCACCCTCTGTCCCTTGGGGTAAACTCGAGTCAGGCCTTTCTGGTTGTACCTCAGGAGGTCGACGGGTTTCTGCCTGACGACACTGTCCGCCTTCGTCTCCACAAAGGAGCGGATTTCTCGGAAGTCGGGGTTTTCTGCGCGTAAGAGAGGGAGTCACCGTTTATCCTGTCCGCTGCTCTGTCGTGATGTTTGCTGCGCCAGCTGAATGCGCAGGTGGAAGCAGAAACCAGGAACCTCGGGGCCGAGACAGCCCGGGGTGAGATGCTCTTACCCTCACCGGTACTGCTCTGGGCTCTTGCCTGCCAAGGATCCCCACATGCCCACAGCCTTGTGGTCTGGGACTCGTGTCATTTACTTCTTGTTTAAAACCACCACCAGCCTTGTGCCCGAGAACACGAGTGGTACAGTTACAGAAGGGGACGCGGTGGCGGATGGCCACAGGAATCAGGAGGAGGAGGAGAGCTTAGGGTCTGGCTTCCTCCTCCCAGACACTGTGCAGAAGACAAGTGCACCAGCACCCACGGGGGAGGGAGAGTCTGCTGCCTACAGGCAGGGGTGGGGTCCGAGGGGGTGCCAAGGTACAGGACTGTGCAGCTGTGGCTGCCCGCCCCTGACCACGCTGAGTCCGGCTCTGAGCTCCGCCACAGGGACCAAGGGACACGCCGCCCCGTGACGGGTAACTAGGCTTCGGTGCTGTTTCTCTGGCCCTCCATCCTGCAATCACAGAGGCTTCAGACCAAACAAAGAGGGAGGAAAAGAATAGGATCTTATTAGGGCCAAGAACTTACTCCCGTGGAGATGGGAAAAGATTTCTTTTTTAATCCTCCTACGGCAAGCTCCATGGCCCCAGAAGCCCTCCAGGTCCTGATTCCTGGAGCCTGGGACTGTGACTTACAGTGGCAAAGGGACTTTGCAGAAGGGATGACATTAAGGACTCTGAAAGGGGGAGATTATCTGGGCCCTGAACGTAGGGTCTGTGGATAAGAGAAGTGGAGGGAGACGTGACCACAAGACACAGGCAGAGACCAGAAAAGGCAAGACACGGACTCTCCCCTTGAACCCCTGGCTGGAGCAGGACCCTGCCAGCACCTGGACTTCAGCCCAGTGACCCTGAAGTTGGAGGCCTGGCCTCCAGGGCTGCAAGCAAGCAAAGGGGTGGTGGTGGCTTTCCCCACCGGGCTTGCTGTGGTCATTTGGAGCAGTAGGGGGATACTAACATGCCTCCTGGAAGTTCTCCTCCTGTCCCCTCGCCCTGAGGACAAAGTCCACTGAGAGCCCTGGAGGCGGAGCTGGAGCCTCTCTCTTTGCCCTCAGACAGCACCTGACTCCAAAGGAAAGCAGGGTTTGCAGGGAAGGGCGGGGCAGAGCCAGGGGTACCGTACCGAGATTGTCCTTGGCCTTGCTGGTTGGCTTGCAGTAGACGACCAGGTCTGAGAGCTCGATGGCGATGGACTGGTTCTTCTCCCAGTACTTCATGCTGTTCTCCTGTGGAGCCGGCCCCCAGCGTCAGCCCTGAGGCTGCCCCCATTTCCCTCCCCAGAACCCCCCGCCCCGTCCCCTTTCTGCCTCCTGCAGGCTCGGATCCTTAATACAGTTGGAAGCTTTCCTTTGCCCTATGCCTCCTCTCCTGTCTTCTGAATTTCCTCTGTTGTTTCTGCCCAGAATTGGGGTCGAGCTGGATCCCTGGGCATGGTTCCCAGGAAGGGGGGGGGTCCCTGTTGTCAGCACCCCACTTTCCTCGACCCTCTGCTCTCGGGCTCCTGCAACATCCATTCCCCGAAAGTCACACGGTTAGAGCTGTCCAAGACCTCCCGTCCTTGTAGGCGCTGCACCTCCTTGTCTGAACCCCCTTGTCCCTGCACGGAGCCTCGCGACAAAGCCTCCCCAGGAGCCCAGTGTGGAGGACACACTATCCATTCGATCCCCATCTGTGCACGGATGAGTGCCTGTTTCACCCCAAACCACACACCTTTCTCAGATCTCCCCAAATTCTGCTTCTGCCCCACCGGCAAAGGGGGAAGCTGGAGCAGTAATGATGTGCAGCTGCTACCCTTCACCGGTCCTGAGGCTTCTTAGCCTCAGGCCTCACACGCTACATGCTACGTGCATGGATACGACGGAGGGTGGCCCCCACCTCCCCTGAGTGGTAGAATTTGTGTCCATTTTGCAAAGGAATTGCAGCACACAAAGCTGAGCAGCGTATCCATGCTCCACAGCAGGCCAGGGACGAGAAGAGAGGCTTTTGCACCAGGCCTCACCCTCGTTAGCACCTTGCTTTATCCCTTACACATCATCTCCCAGAGAAGATTTTTCTAAAATGCCACTGAGTTCACGTCCTGGGTCCCTTTGAACCATGGCACTGACCTCCTGCTTCTCACCCTGTACCCCCCTCACCACCTCAATCATTGTTCCTCTGCCAGTCCAGAAGCTCACTCCTGCTTCTGGGTTCTACCCCAATCACGCCTCTTCCAGGAAGCCTTCCCGGTTAACTCCAGCCAGGATAAGGAAAGGAATTGTGCTCTGCACCACTCATGCCTAGCGCCGTCCTCACAGAGCCCTGTGCGGGGAGCAAGTGTTCCGGGCACAGCTGATTTGGTGAGCGAGACTTCCTACCACCTGGTTAGGACGGCAGGAACTGGAATCAGACCGGGGCTCAAATGCTGGCCCTCTGGGCACATTGTATAATCTGCGCCTCAGTTTCCACAACTAGGAAATGAGGCTAACTGGAAGACTCCCCTTCTAGGGCCTCCAAGCTGTAAGCAGGAAGCCCTGTGCACCCCACCAGGTGTGTGGAAGGCCACAGAGGGCAGCCCCTCGGGCGGCCCCACACGTGCCCCCGCTAAGGACAGCAGAGCTGCAGGAGGCGAGAGCGGTGAGGCACGTCCCAGCAAGGCTGAGTTGTGGAAAGTTGGTCTCACTAAGCACAGAGCTATGACAAGCCATGGGGTGTCCCTTTTTTTCCCCCCTCAACCTCAGCAGAAAGCAATGAAAGACCTCTCACTTCTTCCAAACTGTGTTAACAATTACTCTCCAGACCCGTTAGGTTAGACCCAACAGGCGGTCTCAGAATTTGAAGTCACAACCCACTGCACTGGCCAGGCTTTTGGAAACTAAGCAGACAGATCTTCGTGAGTGGACTTTTGTCTTCCACGGTCAAGTCACAGAGCCCTGAGCAGGGGGTCGATGGTAAGGCCCTGGCCAGGAGCCGGCAGTGAGCTCAGCGTTCATCCTGGGACTTTCCCCAGGACTTGTGCCGGGGGCCGGCGGACTGCTGTTTTCTTAACCTTCACACGGAATCAGCATCAGCAGAAGTAAGAACCAGTGGAGGAGGAGGGTAGATCAAAAGCAGAGAACGGACTGCATTTCCGAGCCCTCCCTGCGGGGGTGGGGAGCCCTCGGGTCCCCAATAAGCTCAGGGGTCTCCAATAAGAACAGCAGAGAGCACCAGGTTGCACCCCTTCTCCTGGGGAGCCCCACATACCCGCCTCGGCCTCGGGGCTCTGGGGATGGAAAACAAGCGCTATAGGGAACCGCGGCCAAGGGCTCTCTCTCATTAGTGTTTTCGCCGCTCTCAGCCGGGGCGGGGGTCCCAGAACCACAAATACTAGAGCACACTCAGGAGGGTCCTGTCCCGTGCTGGCTGACGGTGCCCTCCAGATCAGGGTGACAGTGGTTCAGCCAGCAAAGAGAACGGACCTAGAAGGCAGGGGGGACCGATCTCTCAAATGCAGCCCAGGACATGGTGCGCCCACCCCTCCCCACAGCAGAGGCCCAGGAGAACAGAGAGGCTCCCCCCCAGCAGCAGCACACACAGCCACGCTGGCCACACGCTCAGGGTACATCCCACATGTCTGGTGGGGGTGGGAGAAGCCTTGGGAAGAACGTAAGGCCTCGGAACACAGTCGGCCACAGGGCCCAGAAGGTGCCATCAGCCCAGCCCCCCAGAAACTGCCTTCTCAAGTAGATGACCATATTCCAGGGTGCAGAAAAGAGGGGCAGGGGCTTCTGGGACCATAGACTGGCCAAGATGTGAGGGCCCCCGCCTCGAGGGAAGGAAAGAACAGGCGGATGACCCTCCCAGGACCCCAGAGGAGGGAGACTAATCAACGGTGACCAGGGGGCCGAGGCACCCACGAGATCCTGAGGAAGCTTAGAAATCAGTCCTTTGGGTCAAGATCTGCCATAGAAGCAGCAGGGCATGTGGCAAACCCACGAGAAAGCTCAGGTGGCACCTTGCTCCCTCGTCCCGTGTCGTCCTGATGGGACAGAGACGGCCCCCGAGCCCTGCTGTGTCAGGCCCAGGGCCTGGCTCCTTCTGTGCATCATCTCACTTCCCCGCCCTGAATCCTGTGGCGTAGGAATCAGGCTCACTTTACAGACAAGACAACGGAGGCCCAGAGACACGTGGGGACGGGCCCAGGGTCCAGCGCGGCCGTTCTGACCCAGCTCGCGCCCTTCTCAAAACCCCTCCCGCCTCACGCCAGCACGCCAGTTAGGATGAACCCCTTCCTATTGGAAGTGGAAGGTCCCCCCCACAGGACACATTGGTGAAAGGACAGAACGGGTCCAGTACGAGGTCCCCCTGCAGCTCCCAAATGGGGAGCTCGGGCCATGCTGGCTACGGAGACGCAGGCCGCTCTGAACGAGGCAGCCAACCAAGAACACGTTCCGTGTGAGGAACACAGTACTCCGTGACGGACACGCAGGGTCAGAGGCTCCAAACATCCAGGATCCCTCCACCCACCCTAACCCTGGCCTCCCCAGGGACCACCAGGGTCCCTTTCGGCTCCACGACGACTGGCGCACCTGTGGCCCAGCCCGCGTCTTCCCCGTCCTCCCCCGGCCCCAGCACCCCTGCCCCCACTGCCCCCCCGAGGGAGCCCAGCCGAGCCAAGCGCCCACCTTGGTGTCCATCTTCCACGTGATCTCTCGGATACTCTGAAACCACTCGAATAGCTCCTCCACCTTGTCCGTGGCGAACTCCACCGGGGGGTCGCCTTGCTTCTTGGGCTCCAGGATGAACACGAACTGCTTCTGGTTCTTCCCGTGGGGCGCTTTCACTTGGGGAAAGAGCACAGCGGCAGTCCTGAGCAGCCGGCACGGGCCGGACCTCACGCCGCCCACGCCGCCTCGTGCACGAACCCAGCCAAAGGGCGGCTGCTACGGCCCCAGCCCGCAGTGAGCGGGGCGTCTGCGCGGGGGCAGGCGGGGTCCGGCCTCTCCCCTCCGTCACAGCCCAAGAGCTGCCGCGGGCCGAGTCGTGTCCTCTGAGAAGCAAAGTCTGCTGCCTGACCCCCGCCCCGTGAGTGGGACCTCGCTCGGAAATAAGATCTTAGCAGATGTCCTTACGGATCTTGAGGAGATCCTTCTGGATTTGGGACTGCCCAGTCCAAGAGCTAGTGTCCTTACCAGAGAAAGGAGAGGGAAATTTGAGACCCAGACACAGGAAAGATGGCCCCGAAGACAGAGGCAGACAGTGAAGCGTTGGAGCCACAAGCCCAGGAGCGCCAAGGATCGCCAGCGGCCACCAGAAGCTATGAGGCAGGCATGCAATAGATGCTCTCTGCAGAGAAAGTATTTTCTAGAAAGAAAATGCCAGGGGAGGAGGAATTATGTGCTCAGTCATATCGGGGCGACCTGTCTGAGCTCTTGCAGGCCAGGAACATTGTAAGCAGACGGCACACACTGGATCGCACTGGACCCCTTCACTACCTTTCGGGGGGTCCTACTCATTTTATACTCATGTTATAGGATAGAGACAGGCTCATGGAGGCAAAGTCACACCGCTAGTAGTGGCAAAGCAGAGGCTCAAATCAGACGTGGCTCTGAGCACCGACTCCATAACCCCGGAGCTGAGGGCCGTGCTCTGCAGACATGGTGTGGACAAGCTAAGTGCAGTGCAGGTGAAGGCCCGAACCCAAATAGCCCGGCCCCCTTCACCTTGTAACCAGACATGGGACCTGGTCCCTGAGGGGCTGGCTTTCCTCGTCTGCTAACTGGAACACAGGCTCAGTGTCCCTGCGGCGCAGGCGGACCGGCGGGCGGCGGCAGCCCCCTCCCTGCCGGGCCCTGGGGCTGCAGGCGGGAATCCACCCTCCGCCCACGAGTGCACCTACCCACGTTATAGGTGTTGAGATCCAATATTCCCCGACAGAGAGACCCTAAGGGATTGTCCTCAATAATCTGTGAAGAAACAAGACATAACTCACGTTAGTCTGAACAGGAATAATAAAAAGACAGCCAGTTTTCCAAAGCACGCCGTTTCGCAGAGCCCCTGCCTGTGCAACGGTCTAAAACACATTTTCGCTACAAGACGCATCTGTGGGGTGCGCACTCGACAAGGACGCGTGCTGCTGACGGGGACCCCGTGGCCGGCAGGACCCAGAAGGTTCAGCAGTTCCTCTTCCAGTCTGTGCACACGAGCCTGGAGAATTCCAGAAGAGGGTTGCCAGCACTCCCACGGATCTGGTTTCCAAACCCAGCCCCGACCCTTCTTCTGACATTACTATGAAAGGGAGCCAGCTAGCCTCCTAAAGTCCAGCTCCAGAACATTCTGCGGCTCTGCACGTCCTAGGGCTGCGAAGCCCATGCTCTGGGATCTGCATTAAGCCTTCCCAGGCCCTGGCCACCTCAGCTGCACCTGCCACTGCGTGTTCGGGGCACAGGGTCCGGCTGTGACAGACAAGAGCTAGGTCTCTGGACAGCTGGCAGAACCGTACCTGCCCATTGCTGGTTCTACCTCCACCCCACACCCACCCACCAGGATAATGCTGACCGGGGCGGGGCGGAGTGGGGCAGGTGAAGGGTCTCATCCCTGCCTTAGGCCCGACCTGCTGAACACAGCCACATGCCCAGAGCCACATCTTTGCTGTGGCTGTCCTTCCTGGCCGGAATTCCCTTCTGCCAGCCTCGCTATTGATCTCTAACTTGACTTCTAAGACTCCACTGTCCACTACTCCATGCAGGCTTCCAGGATTGCCCCATCTTCCTTAGGAAATTCCCTGGGCACAAAAAGGCCTCAGAGACCTCGTTACAGAGAGTCCCTCCTGGGTGCAGGGCGGTCACCTCCCCGCTGAGGCTCTCTGCTCTGGGCAAGAGGAGGGGAGGGAACAGAAACCACGTTGGCAATGTCACCAGCAGGGCCAACCTCCTTGCTCACACCAAGCACGTCCAGAGTGTCTGGCAGCCACAGTAAACGTGTTCCATTTGCAAGCTGCTTGAGGCAAGGGACCAGTTCCCTGTTTGGCCATTTTCACTCCGGAGGGAATTCTCCTGCCTACGCCAAGCCTTCCAGCCCAGCACAACCTGATTAAAACATGACGGGCTTGTCACCGTGACTTTCGCCCACGACTGGGGGGGACAATCCCAATTTCCCTGTCACTCTGGCGTCCCTGTGCCGCTGCTCCACGGGGACCACACGGCAGCAGCGTGCGTGACACGGCCTTGTGGAGACAGCTCAGCGGATTCCTCGAAGAACAGGATGGACGGTCCCCCCCGCCACCCCAATGCGGTGACCCGGGCTCACCTGCTTCTCCAGCTCCTCCACGTCGGCTGTTGAAATGTCCTCGACGTAATTGGACGGGAAGTACTGCTGGATTCTGGTTCCATAGTCCCCTCTCCACCTAGATGAAAACAGAGGGCATCCGGGGGCCTTCGTGGGGCCTTCGTGGGGCCGCGCTAATGATCGCTCACTGCTCGTTAGATCGCAGCCACTGCAGGGGGCAGCGGCAAGCGGCCAAGTGACCAGAGGGGATGATCATTATCTGTGACAACCTGGCATTTCAAAGAGATCCTCTGCTTTTTTTTTTTTAAATCAACAGTGAGTGAGTGGAGGGGCCGTGTCCTCTCCATAACAAGATTCTCGTGTTTGCTCAAGGGCACCAAAAATGTCCGGGCTTGAAGTGGACCTTGGAGACCCTGTGAGGCAGATGCTCAAGCCTAGGGCAGGCTGTGCCCCATTTCGGGGAGAGCTGTGAACGCAGAGACCAGCGTGGGAGAGAAGAACACTGCTGGGGCTAGACAGCCAGGAATCAAGTTCCAGCTGCACCACCAACCGTCAAACGGGAATAGCCCCAGTGCCTCCCGCAGAGGGCTTTACTGGGACCAGAGGGTTCCGCATAGGCTGAGTGTTTTTAACAGTGCCCAGTATACAGTAAGTGCTCAAATGATGTTAGTTCTCGTTACTCAGCCAGAATACCGCCCCCGTGACCCCCCCTCCTCTGCGGCAGCACGGATAACAAGGGCCGTGACTGGTCTGTGTGTGTGTCTTGACTCTGCCAAACTGTGCTCACCTCTAAGGTTCTCCCCCGAAGCAGTGCCCGCGCATACAGGGCCTGCCCCTCTGTGGGTACCCTCTGCAGCCAGGGGGCGCACCCACAGCTTTCAAAGTCTTCAGAACAGACTAGATGCTTTAGCGTGACCCTAGGAACCCTTGGACCTCAACTCCTGCCTCTCTGTGGCTCAAACTTGACCTTCCTGCCAGACAGCCTGTTGCCCCCACCCTTCTGCCCCTGCCTAGCTTACAGGCCTTGGTCCATGTCCCTTGTATCTAGCTTGTCCCTAACAACCATGTGAGACTCAGCGCAGGCATGCCTCTTCCAGGGAGCCTTCCCTGACTGTGACCTAGCCCAAATGTTCCTCCTTTGTGGTCCTGTTGCCTCTGTCCCCACAAATGGGGAGGCAGTCTGGGCCCTTACATGACTTTTACTTCTGAGACCTTTGTTGATCTTAACTGAATGGGTACTCAGAGGTGGTGGAAAGCACTTAGCAAACGTCTGTTGACCTGACCCTCATCCCCCCGTTTCTCCAGACCCCATTCGGGCAAAGATTGGCTATAAGCAGGGTGACCATAGGTATCGCTTGCCCAGAACCAGGTTCAGACCTGCTGTCTGGTTGTTGGTGTGATTATTGACAAGAACATTCCTTTCGCTCTAAAATGCATCCTACTGGTTCAGTCCCCTAACCGTACTGGCCCTAGGTTGGGAGGATGCACAAAAAGGCAGACCAGGGGCACCTGGGTGGCTCAGTGGGTTAAGCCGCTGCCTTCGGCTCAGGTCATGATCTCAGGGTCCTGGGATCGAGCCCCACATCGGGCTCTCTGCTTAGCGGGGAGCCTGCTTCCCTTCCTCTCTCTCTGCCTGCCTCTCTGCCTACTTGTGATCTCTGTCTGTCAAATAAATAAATAAAATCTTTAAAAAAAAAAAAAAAAAAGCAGACCATGCCCCCCACCCCCGGGGATGGTGCTGCTGCCACCAGAGCAAAGGAAACGAGGGGACCGCAGCAGGCAGTGTACCCACAGCCCTCACCAAAGACACAGACACCAGACTCTCAGCTCATCTCAAGGGCCCTGGAAATTTAGAGCACCCCACGTCGGACGTGTGAAAAGGCAGGAGGCAGTTTCACACAAGGAAAAGAGTGTGACTTAGAGAGCTCTGCCCACGGCTTGGTAAAAGTCACCCACACACATGGAACTGGGGCCTTTTACAGAGGCAGGCTACAGAAAGGGGCATTGTGGGCCCCGGGGAGACCCGGATTCTGGCCGGGCCCCTCAGGGAGAGACACCAGCTGATGGCGCATGGAGGCCGGGAGCCTACGAACAGGGGCTCCGGCCCCCACCCTCCGCTTCAGCACTTCGCTGTTTTGCTACTTTTTTTTGGTGGGGGGGACTCTGGGGATCCAGGTAAGATATGGATTAGAAAGAGGGAATTCTCAAAAATAACAAACAGGCCAACAAAAAACTCTGAAAACCACAGAACCTAGTACATGAGTCAAGTCAGGAATACGGGCTTTGGAGTCAGAAGGCCTGGCTTCGAATCCCCGCCTGCTGTGTGGGCCTGGCTGTTTCTGTACCTGTCTGTGCCTCAGTTTTCTCATCTGTACAATGCAGGGTAGGCTTTCAGGGTCACTGAGTGGGTTTAAGTGAGTTCTTTCAGATGAAGCGTTTAAAACAGCTCTTGACACAAAAAGGCGCTCAAATGTAGCCGCCATTCAGATCTCTAACTCAGGTCCCGCCATGTCACGGGAGAAAGTGATGCCACACTTGTGAGGCGGCTGTTGCTCCACAGTAAGAAATAATCGTGCAAAACCACCTACCTGGGGATGTATGGACGGGCAGCCAAACTTCTTCCCAGGTGGAGAGGGAGAAGAGATAGCTGAATACTGGCACACACCCAGGGGGCTCTGGCCTAAGCATGTCCCTGCTTCCATCCAGGCCGGGGCCACAGGACAGGACCAAGCGATAGCTTAAGATTTTGAATTTAAAGTAACACACACGCTCCCCTAATGGGAAGATCCCACACTGGTGTGTAGCTAGATAACTTGGGAAAGCCCCGTTTGCCACCTCTGTAAAGTGGGGGTACCCAGAGTCAACCCCGAGGGTCGTAGCAAGAATCTCGTTAGACCATGTGTGAAAGCAATTAGCACGGCCCACAGCACCAGGGAAGGCCTCAGTGAGTGACAGCTGCTGCTACAAATAAAATAATACCTAATACGATAGGATAGGTTGTTCTTAACGCTTTTCTCAATAGAGCATGTCTTAAGCCACCTTCGCAGAGAAGGTACAAAGGTCAAAGCCAGCCCAGAACGGCAGAGAAAGGGGTTCCCAGCTCAGCCAGCGCCTCAGTCTCACTGGCAAGAAGGGACAGGTCAAGTTCCTCCAGCAAGTGGCCCAGCCGCCCTCCGCCTTACCAGCCCCAGGGCTCCTTGGAGACGTTGTGAATGAGGGCCCCACGGCAGAAGCTCAACTCATCGTTCCGCTTGGCTTTGTAGTCATACAGAGCTTTCACAGTTCTCTGAGGCTTTGGGGGAGAAAACAAGACGGAGAAGGTCAAGCTGGGAGACAGCAGCAGAGAGAGGCATCTGCGTGGGGTTTTCACATTGGGAAACAGAAGGCTCAGCCCAAGGTTACAGTGCCATCTGCTGGCCGTGGGCTGGCACTGCGTGTCAGAGGAGCCTCCCAAAGTCACCAGGGAGCAGGGATGGGAACTGGCCCCAGATCAACCAGCGGTTAAGTGGCTGAGCTCAGAAGGCAGTTCATGTGGGTTACTGCCATTCTGTAAGAAGCAACATGGGCTCTAAAAGCTCTGCCGTAAGAACTTCCAAACAGAGGTGGTTTCACCCGCACATCTGCCTTCAAGGGTGGATACAACTTTGCCCCGTGAACTTCACAGGTCTCTGCCAGGCTCTAAGGCTGCGAGGTACAGCCAGTGGCAGAGGAAGTTGGCATATAATGGCCTCCATGAGGAGCAAGTCTCCAACCTCTCAGAGGGCAGGAGAGGTCCTCAAGTCAGCGCCTTCACTAACAAGAGACATGAGCTGTCCATTGGCTGAACAGGCTTGCAGGAGGCACAATGAAATGACAAACCGCGCATGCGCCCAGCCAGACTGACCGGACCAGGTTCCAGCTCCATCCCGTCCTGGCTGTGCGGTGGGCACAGAAATTGCACCCGTGCATATGTATGTCCTCTTAGGACGGCTCTAGTCATCCCAGTTCCGAGAACACATCCGAAGGAAATAATGCAGAAGATGCCCAAAGCCTCAGATGTGACGTTCATGTTAGTGTTAACCAGAACAGCAAAGACCAGAAATGACCGACGTGGCCACTGATGGGGATGTAGCTAAACTGGCACAGCCACCTGAATATTGAAAACATTCTTTTCTTCAAAGTTGAAATTGCAGCCCATGTGTTGGGTTTGGTTCACCAGTCTTAGTTAAGAATGGTCATGAGGAAAATAAGCAAAGGAGGCACCCACACAGGACCAAGAGAGAGGTGAACAGAACACAAATGGCAGCGGGGGGCTGGGGGGGGGGCGTACAAGGCGTCTCCGTGCAGACAAAGGGCCAGGGGTGCAGACAGCGACGGAGTTCGCACTGGGAGACCAGGGCTCATCACCGGTCTCGTTCCCAGAGCAGTGGTTTTCTCACCGCTGACCCATCTTCAATCGCAGCAATAGTAATGATTTTATTTTGAGGGGCTCCCCCTAGTCTGGCAGCCTGCGTGCCCATCCAGCGGCCATCGTGTTTTACTGGTCTCACTCAGGACAGGGAGAGTCTCTCTACAACTTGGGGTGGTGGCCAGGATTTAAAAAAACAAACAAACAAACAAACAAAAACAGGGAGAATTGACATAAAATATCCAGATGAATGGCTTGTCTTGCAAAACCAGGAGACCTGGCCCGCTCTCTGGAAAGGCAGCAACCGAGGGTGAATAGGGCGTAGCCGCCCTCGAGACTGGCTGGGGGGTTCCTCAGTTTACGCCTGTGTCCACCGTCCCCTGACATCCAGCTGACAGGCGGCCCTCTTCTCACTACCAACAGCTTCTTCACATCGAATCAAAGTCCCCTACTAAGTTCACACACAGTCCCCCTGCCCGCATCCTTCCGAGCCTTCGTCTGGGATTTGCACTGGCCAAGGATTAGACATTTAAAAGAAGAGAAGAAATTCATCTCCGGATTTGCAGGCAGCAAGAGTTATCCGTGAACCGTGCGCCGGGTGCACCCCACCCAACAGAAAATTCGCCATTATTCTTCCTCGGCAGGAACCCGAGTGAGGAGGAGCTGGGGACGGAGTTAAAACCCACCCCCCACCTGGGGGGGGTCACACCGCAGCCGGGGTGGGAGCGGGAGAGAAGGCGCACACTGCAAGGAGGTCAGTGAACCACCACGGGCTCCGTCCGTGAGCAAGAAACATCTGAAAGACTTTTAATTAGAAGCCGTTTGGCCCAAAGGTGGTTCCTCAAACCTTGGAGTTTTAGCAAGTCACCGTCACTTTTACGTGCAATTCTATTAATCTCTTCCCTGAAACCAGATGTCACACTGTCAATCATCATTCCTTCTCAAAAAAATGACATAAAATCAATTTAGCGGGGGGGAGGGGCAAGTCTGCCCTCAAGTCCCCTTGCCGTGCTCTGCGGGGTGGGGGCGGGGGGTGGGCTCTGTGTCCGTTTGGGGACCAGGTCGTGGTGGGCATGGGAGGGATGGCGCCGTACCATGGAGGGGCTGATTTCACTGGGATCCACATACATTCTGCTGACGTCGTAAAGGGAGTTTATGTCTCTTTCCTGAAAAAGAGCAAAGCAGAGTAAAGGGACGCCCTCCGAGCGCCCGGGGCGGCCCGACACAGAGCCAGGCTTCTCGGCCACCCCCAGGGACGAAGCGGTGAAACCTCCCAGCTTCCTCGTGCCTCCTGGTGGAGACGGGGAGAAGCTGCTGAAAAGCTCCCCCAAACTTGGAAACTGCACCCCCAGAGGAGAGAGCTCTCTGTGCCAGCCCTCCTCTGCCGGGCCCTGCAGCAAAGCCAAGCCCGGAGAGCAGCGGCAGGCGGAAGCTCCCGCGGGCCAGGGCCCGTCCCACACCGCCCCGAGCCAGTTCCACGTCCACAGGGGGACACAGGCCACCCCCTCAAGGGACTGCCACCGTGGAAACTGGCAAACACTCCAAACCCAGACACGTTCTACATTTACCGGCTCACACTGAACACCCATCCCGCCCCCGTCTGCTCTTGTCTCTCCGGTTCCCCTCTGGCCTTGGGTCACCGCGGCTCCCTGACCTCGAACTGGCTTTCCCCATGGCCCTGTGGGTCCCGGCTGTCAGGTCTGGGCTCCCGTGTTGACCCTCCTCAGACCTGGTCCAGGTCTGCAGTCTGCAGTCTCCAAGACGGCTGCAGTCGGCTTCCCAGTCACCCACCTGCCCGGGACAGCTTCCTCCTGCAAGCCGTCCAGCTCCCCCTCCAGAACCGGAATTTCCCAAGCCAGGCTGTGCTCCACCACATGGCCAAGAGCTACGAGTGCTCCTGGGCCGTGGCTGGTGTATCCTGAACCCTGTATGCTGTCACCTACGTGGCAGGAACTGAGATGGAGGCAGGAATCGAATCAGGTCTGTTTTCGGCTCAGAACCCTCCGGTGGCTCAGAATAAAAGCCAGTGTCTCTCGGGGGCCTGCCCTGCTCCCAGGAGTCCTTCCTTAGGTCTGCCGCACTCTGGCTCTCTCAGTGCCGGCCACACTGGCTGCTTCTCTGAGCCTCCAGGCACGCCCTCGCCACAGGACCTTTGTACCCGCTGACCTTCCTGTCCTTAGCTGCGTGAAGCACTCCTCCACGAGCGCTCGAGTCTGCCTGAGTACCTCATTCCCAGTGAGAACTGTCCAGAACTTTCCACGCTCGGGAACCGCAGCCCCTTCCGCATCACTGCCTCCATGACTCCCCCCGCCCACTTTCCCTCTCTACTGCACGTCACCCTCTGTCCCACGATGTGTTTTTCAGTTGATCCCACTTATTATCTGTCCCACACGAGACTGCAAGCAGCACGAGGGCGGGGTCCGTGTCCCCGGGTCCCCAAGACATCCCGCACACCTGGGGAGGGCTCAGCGGAGGTTTGCCGGACGACGGCAGACGCACAGCCAAAGCGCAAGCGGGTCACCCGCCTACCATGTTGTAGCGCTCCAGGAGCTCCGGCGTCACGGGGTAGCGCAGCCGCATCTTCCGGTACAGCGCGTGCTTCTCGTAGTAGCTCACGAGCTCCACGAGGCTCTCGAAGTAGGCTGAGGTCCCCAGCACGAAGTGCCGGCCGTCCCGGTGGATGCGGCAGTGCTTGACCTTGCCCCTGGCCCTGGAGGGGGACACCACGCAGAGCTGGCCACCGAAACCCCAGACGCCACACGGTCGTGCACGCCCGGCTAAAGAGAAACCACCTAGCTCCCCGTCCCGGGGGGCCCGGGAGAGAAGTGAGGTTCGGCCCTCCTAGGGGATACGACCATGGCAGGTCTTCTCAACACGGACACAGAGAAAGCTGTACCTTACAGGAGATACGGAGTGACCCAACAGCTCCCTCCTCCTCTGCCCACACCCCCTGACCCCAGTTAGAGGACTCGCCTTTGGGAAAGGCCAGGTGTCCAGATCAGGGTCTGCAAACAGGGACCCGAAGGCCAAACGGGGGCCCCACCCCTCCCCTGCCCTCGTTTTTGTAAATAAAGTTTTATTGACACACAGCCACAGTCGTCCACTTGGGTGTGGCCTGTGGCTGCTTCCACCCCACAGCGCCAGAGCTGAGCGGCTGCACCCGAGACCACGGGGCTCGAAGGGCCTACAGTAGTCACCCTCCGGTCCTTTACAGGAAACGTCTGCTGGTCTCTACTCCACAGCTCTGGGCTTCGATGCCCACATCCTTGAATCTGATCTTGAGTGGCTCAACTACGACAACCACCAATTTCTTTCCCCCCCAAACAGCAAAGCAACCTTTGGTGGCCTCACCCTGCTGACACGGCGGGTGGGAAAAATCGAGAGCAGAACACAATCTTCAGTCTTACTAGATTTATCGGCAAGAAAAAGGACCATTTAGGAAAATAAGTTTTGACCCTAACTTCACAGCCAAACGGCATCTTCTGAAACTGTCTAAAGACATAATTAGAGGCATGAGCTACTCATCGTTTAAGAATCTTGCACCTTAGAGGGGCGGCCAGGTGGCTCCGCTGGTTAAGCATCTGACTTTGACTTCAGCTCAGGTCATGATCTCGGGGTCGTGAGATGGAGCCCCTGCTGGGCTCCCGTGCTCGGGGCGGTGGGGGGGGGGGCTGCTTGGAATTTTCTCTCACCCTCCCCTTCTCCCTCTGCCTCACTGCCCCCCACAAGCTTGTGTGCGGTCCCTCAAATAAATAAATATAAAAATTCAGCACCTTAAAGATACTTTTTGTTTTAAAAAACATTAAGCCATTTCTTCAATAAGTCTGGCAAAAACACAAACAAAAACAAACAAACAAAAAAAACATGCTAGAAGGGTTCTGCCTCCATGGCTTATTTGCAGGGATATTTTATTAGTATTTCTTAAAAACAAACAAACAGCTGAGCAGAAAAACAAACTGCAAGATAAAACGACAGTAGGGTCCCGTTCGTATTTTTTAAAGATGGAAGCGAATTTCCACACATGAAAGAGCACAGTATTTTCCACAGGGACATACCCATGGAGGTCATTTGGGTTTTGTTTTGTTTTGTTTTTTTCCTGAGCCCACACGGAGATACCAGTTAGAAAAATGTGCTTCCTACCAGGACGAGGACCCAGATGGATGGACCACAGGGGGCTGAGCCTTCACCGTGATGTCTTATTTTCTAAGAATATATTTGCATAATAAAGACATTTTCAACTTTTGGGGCACCTGGGTGGCTCAGGTGGTTAAGCATCTGCCTTCAGCTCAGGTGATGATCCCAGAGCCCTGGGGTTGAGCTCCCTGCTCAGTGGGGAGCCTGCTTCTCCCTCTGCTCGGAGGGAGGGGCTCATGTTCTCTCTTCTCTCACCTGCTCACTCTCCATCAAATAAAATCTTTTAAAAAATGTTTTTTAAACTTTTTACAAAAGTTTCCTAGCGCAGGGAGGCTCTAGGGTCTGGAAATTAATTAAGAGTAGGGACCAGGTTCTGGTTCCTTCAGGGAACCTGACTGCACCTGTGTTTCCCTGTCCACAAGGCCAGGGACGGACAGTTCCTGTCTCAGGGCAACTGTTAGGACCACCATCCGACAGCCCAGGGTAAGCCTCCTGCGATGTGGCCAGCACCCCAAGAGCAGTCCATGAATGAACGGCTAGGAAAACAGAACCAAGGTCAAGCCAAAAGGAGTTTTCTTGGCAAAAGAAGAATCAAGAAGGGAGACACACCAGGGCTGAGTGTGAATCACACCTTCCAGGCCCCCGGAGGCCATAAGCCCGTGACACCGTGACCGGAGGTCTCCCTCGGCTCTGCCACGAAGCCCCGTCCCCACGCGCCACTGAGGTCCACGTCCCACTGCTCACATCTGGACAGCAGCTTCATCTCTTTGCACAGACATGAAAGCAGACACCTGTCCCCTCCTGTAGAGATCTATCCAGAAGTCCAGTCTGTGTTCTCTGAGCCTAGACCACCAGCCGGCCCAGGAGAGGCACTCCACAGATACTGGGGAGGGGGCCGAGGAGGGAGAGTTCCTCCAGACCCGTGCTCTCCGTCCGCCTGGAGCCCATCCCCCACCGTGTCCCCCGCTCACCCTCTGTCGCCTGCCCGTCCACTCTGTGGCATTTACCGCACAACATCACAGTGATGTGTCGGTCATGTGCCTGACCCTCCTGCCCCAGGCAACACTTCTCAGTGAGGGACAGTGACCCCCACCCCATACCATGACCACAGTGAATTAGAAAAAGTCTCTGAGTCCGGGTGGGGGGGAGGCTTACAGTGACCACAACCCCCACGGACATGCGGGGGGTGGAGGCCAGGACACGCACCGTCCCAACACAAAGGAAATAGCCTTCCCCTCCTCTCCTCCTTAAGACACCAGCACCTCGTCACTGGCTCACTCAGCCAGCGCGTCCCGACCCCCTGCTGCTGGCAAACCAACGCTCAGCAAGAGGGAAGCGCTCGAGAGAGACACATGAGGAACAGGATGTCTCGGTCGCAGCGGACTGTTGGCCTCATGAGAGCAAGGACTGGCCGGTTTGTATCCCTTCTGTGTTTCGGGAACCCAACAAGGAGCCTGGCACATAGTAGGTGCTCACTGAACACTTAAACATTTACTGAGCCCTAAAACTTAAAAACTCCAGCTTTTAGGGTACCACCAGTCTCAGGGGGAGGGCGGGCAGGCAAACAGCAGGATGGACGCATAAGGCCAGGCCTCCGTCTGGGGATCTCATTTTCATCCACATGGTTCCAGGGAAGTGATTCCAACCCACAGCCAGCCTGAAGGTGCCCAGTCGGAACCATGACACCCCGCTCAGGCAGGGGCCAGGGAAAGCGTGGGGATCACAGGACTCGTCTTTTCTACCCGACACCGGCTCCCAAGGGGAACCCAGTGCAGAGTAGCACCAAGACAGACACACAACTGGCCTCCCGAGGGCTGCCCGGTGAGATGTGGATCCAGGCCTGCTGGAAGCCGGCTCGCCTGCTGAGCATCTCCGCTAGTAGCCGGTAACGCCTCCTTTCTGGGATGCTTGGCCACTGAGTCTGGTTTCTGTCCCTTGTACCCCAAAGCCTCCCGACTGACAGAACTACCGCACAACTCCACGCCCAGCACCCAACATGGCGGCTGGCACAACAGGTGTTCATTAAACTTGCCTAATCCCTCCCGGGTGGGAGGCAGCACCACCAAGAGCTTTGGGGCCAAGGGTAAGGTGCCATTGCCAAGCAGCCCAGAGCCTCCCTGTCGGCAGCACAAAGCACAGAGGAGCCAGGCTGGCCGGAGCCGGCAGAGTAGGTGCTCAGCAAACGGCAATGATAACAAGCCTCACCACCACCACCACCACTCACCAAGAAGGAAGGAGTAACGGTGGGGGGGGAGCAGATCCACATGCCCAGCGGGCAGCCTGGCAGGGTCAGCAAGGGGGATGGGCCAAGGCAACAGCAATGGAAGGAACAGGAGCGGCCTGGACGCACCAGGGCCTCTCCTGAGCCGCTGGGAACCATCATCACCACGTGAGAACGTGGGGTCTGGAGCTTCCGCTTCCTCCCACTTTTCCCAAGGAGAAATCTAGACTTCCAAGTGCAGTTTCCCAGTACTTAACATAACCACGCAGGCCGAGGCTCCGTCTGGCCCATAAGCCTCTTGAAACCTCACTGTGGCTTTGAACATGGGTTAAGTCCAAGTCTGAAATTCTGCCTCAGTCCGAGGACAAGGCTGTGTGGCTCCAGACAGGACACTTAAACTCTCTGGGCCTCCATTTCCCTACTCGCAGTACCTCCTCTACTCTTCATGGGTTGCAAGGAAGGACTCGGGCAGACGAAGCCTCAACGGCAGGCCCGTGTCGGGAACGTTCTTTAGGGCTCCACACGCTGGGGTAGGGGAGACGCGGGGACAGTAAGGTGAACCGGGTCTGAAACTCCCCGACACTGCCCCTGGGGGAAACCAGAGCAATCTGGGGTTTGGGGATGGAATTAGAGGACAGAACCACAGTCCTGGAGACGGTCGGTCCGTGCGGCCTTCCCACTGCCCACGCTGGGTGGAAGGACAGCAGGTCTGTCACGTCACTGCTCTGGGCTGCCAGGGCTGCGCGGGTTCAAACCCCAGCCCCGCCGTTACTGGCTGCATGTTTCAGCGTACCTTAAGCTCCCTGTGCCTCAGTTTCCTCCTCTGAACAAGAAGGATCATGGTCATGAAGCTGTTGGAAGACGGAATGAGCTCCCGGGGCAGGTGCAACTCTTAAGGACCCAGAGCCGGGCCCCGCACACAGAGAGCTCCCCTGAGCGGACACCGCTCGTGCCTTCCACACCCGGGGTGCCTCCGGCGAGCACGTGCCGGCTCCCCCCCCACCGCTCACCTGAAGGTGATGGCGTACGAGTCGGTGCCTTCTCGCCTCCGGATGAGGAAGGCGCCGTCCCGGGGAACCCTCATTAGCATGTCCTCTGCTTCCCCACGGCTCAGCCCGTCGTAGTACCACCTGCGGCACAGGGAAATCGGCCAAGTGAGACGGGCACCCACGGAGGAGGCCGTCCTGGGCTCCGAGGCTGCCTGGAAAAAGGCCCCAGAGACCGCCGTGGAAATTCCACCGTGGGCTTCCCCACCCAACAACGCCGCTGAAGACGGAAATTTTTTTTTAAAAAGACCACCAAGATGGAGCTCAGGGAAGACATTCCTGTAGTGGGTTCTGCTTGGAGCACAAGAGAAGAAATTAAACCCACCTGTACCCATCCCACCCCTGCCCCCATCAGCCCGACCAGGGCCAGCATCTGTCAATGTGGAGAACAGAAAATCGGAGGCAGAGGACACAGGAACAGAATTTCGGGTCTTTTTGTCTGGTTAGTCTTGGGTTACTTTCAAAGATATGAAATGGCAGATTTTAAAAGGCAATCTATACACATTTAGATAAAAGTAAGAAAGCTGCGGTAAGTTATAAGGCCTCTCAGAAATGTACATTTTAGCAGCCTTCTGCTTAAAAATAGCTCCCCCGCTCATTTCCAGAATGGGTTAACCTTTTGCAAGGCGTAACTAATATTCATTTCACTAGATAAAAATGAAAGGAAATGTGTACAATTACTTTCTTTTTGTTCACTTGCACAATGAACAGGGAATGAGCTTTGACAAGCAGAACAGTATCACCGGACCAAAATTCAGCTCCGGAAATCAAAGCCCGAGAGCTCGGGACTGTGAAGTTAAGGAGGAGAGGGGCAGGGAGAGGCTGGGGGCCTGGGTGAGGGGTCTTGGGGGAAACTGAGCCCTAGCACACCCACAAGACTGGCTTTCCCGACTACTGAACCCAATCCGCCTGGGTGTCTGCACCCACTAAGCCTGGCGCCTGAGGCCTGCGGCCCCGGGAGCACGGGCACACATACGGCTTTGACTCGTGGGGGTTGGGGTTGGGCACGGGGTCCGTGAGCCGGAGCTCGAACTCGGTGCAGCGCAGGTGCGTCTCGCGGTAATGCTGGATGAGGTCATAGATGCTGGTGAACGTGACGTTGTCGGTCAGGAAGTACTTCATGGTCCCACCCTCCATGGTGGAACGGATCCGGCAGTGCTGGACCCGGCCAGACCGCCTGCAGGGAGAGAGACAACGTTAGCAACGCGGCTGGGCCCACTGGGCTGCCTGCACCCGGCGTGGCAGAGAACATGCAGGGGGGTGGTACGGGGAAGGGGGGGTGGACCAGCACTGCGGCCGGGCACTGACAGGGAGGCACCACGTGTGGCCACACAGGCCTCCCTCTGCTCTTAGAGAAGGCTGGTCCTTGAGCCTGGATTCCAGAACATTCTACCAACTTCCTCCAACGACATTTACCTACCTAACTCCTACTCTGGAGCCAGAAGGTCTAGGTGTAAATCCAGACTCAGCCACTTATGTGCTAAGTGACCCTGAACAAGTGACTCATCCTCTCTGAGCACCCCCCCCATCATCATCCCTGTGGTCTGTCCTCGCTGAGCTGTCCTAAGGATTGACCAAGATCACACACAAAATGTGTCTAGAACGCTGCCTGGCACATGGGAAGTATCTTGTAGGAGTTAGCTGTCACTCTTAGAGGTATGTTGTTATAATGTGTACCCTTCAGGTCTCCATGGAAACACCACTTCTTACAGGAAGTCTTCCCTGACCATTCCCAGCCCAATGTCACATCAGGCCCTCTCGTACAGACTTCTGTAACATCTAGCATTTTCTGCTTTGCACGTTATCACAACAATTATAGATCATTGACTCCTTTTTCATTGTCCATCTTCCTGACCAGACTCTAATTGCCATCAGGACAGGGACCTGGACTGCCAGATCGCTGTGCCCAGCACACAGCAGTCACTCAATGCACACCCTTTAGTGAATGAAAGTACTAATGAGTCAGTGAGCGAGAAAGCTCCCAACGGCTCCATAAAGCCACCTTTAGAATCTCCGCTTTAGGGACAAGAAAACAAAAACAGAAGGAGGCTGAGTGACTTGGGATGCCCTACTTGCTCTAGAACCAGGACTGGGGGACGGGGTGGGGGTGAGTAAGGCCACATTGTCCTTAGTGCAAGGTCAGACCCTGTCTTGACTTAAAATGATGATGATACTTTGCTCGTCATGGATTTTTCGTTACTTCTGATTTTTAAACATTTTTCACTGAAATACCACTAGTCTTGACTGCTGTGTTTTGGTCCTCACCTGCCTTAGCCCACCCCTGCCCCACACAGATCCCTAAATGAAGTCTGGGGTTCTGGTGGAGGCCTGAGTTCGCACAACTCATGCCATGCCCGCCCCACCCCCACCCCCCCCGCCCCGGACCAGCTGCAAGGGGAAGGCGGCGTGCGCCTACCAGAAGGACAGGGTGTAGTCGTTGGGGAAGGTCTTGCTCTCCCGCACCAGGAAGGTCCCGTCTTTGCCCCCCGTCTCCGCACAGTACTCCTGCAGCAGCCTCTCGGCACTCGTCCTCTTCTCCACCTTCTTGTGGAACCACTCCTCCCCAAAATGCAGCTCTGTGGGGGGTATATCCTGGGCCACAAGAGGAGGCATTTCTGAAAACCTGGACCAGACCCCCAGCACGGCCAGACCGGTCCCTCTGCGTGTGCTGGCTCGGGACTGGATAGCAGACAGGCCGGCGTTGGCTTGCCCTCACCCCAAGAGGTCTGGGAAGGTGGCTTCCACAGCCCTCCCTTGCCTGCCGCCATGGGCAGTGGCCTCCTGGAGTCCTAAGACATCGACAAAGGGGCCCCCAGTACAGGTTTCAACTCTACTGCACAAGAAATCCGAGAGCCATAAAGCCCTGGAAATTACCCTCAAGAAACAGCACCGAGGATGGCCAGGAGCCGGAGGGGAGAGGGCAGGAAAGCTGGGAATCAGGCTGGACAGGGGGCTGGATGGAGCATCCAAATGACTTCCATTCCCACCCAGAGCACAGGCCCACCAGGCCCTGCAGAGAGCAGGAAAGACATCCTTAAATCTCACTGGTTGGTAAGCCAGCCAATCAGAGAAGAGCCCGGCAGACCTTGGTACCCGAAGGAGTGGCTGAGGATATCGGGGCCTGTGGGCCATGGGACAGAGGACGGGTTAGGAGGCTGTGTCCCCTACCTGGGGCAGCTCCTCTTCTGCTGTCTGTTCAATGTCGTCGCTGAACGACAGCTTGGCATCGGCGATGGCACAGTAGTGCCGAGTCCATTTCTGGAGGAGGAAACCAGCATGAGCTCTCCCCTCCGTGTTCGCCGCATCGACTCTGGGACCCAGGGGCCCCGCCCGGCATCACCCCAGCATTTGCGAGGGATGAACCTTTCCCACTTCCGCAGACGTGTATGGTTGCGTGTATGGTTGGTTTCATGGAATTCGACCCCCTTCAGGACGTTTCCTTTAAAACATCTATTTTGGGGTTCTTTTGGCATTTTCAGGACTTTTTTTTAGTCACTGGGTCTAAGAGTAGATACAACTTCGTGCCAAATTTCTAGTTCCTATGTATTTAATTTGAAGCCCTTTATGAATGATGGGATTGTTTTTTGGGCCTGGTGGCTGTCTTTTTCTATTACCTCCACTTTTTATGACTTTCAGGAGTTCTCAGCTAGTCTGGCCAGAGACTCTTCAACATCTGACTTAATTCTTTATTTACACAATAACAATTTTTAGTGTTTCTAGGATGGAAGAACATACATATCAAAATATATGCAGACGGATTTGCATGTCCGGTTAAAGGATGTGAGAAGCGGCACAAGCATTCAAAATGCATTCCTCTCACCCAAATAAGTAGTTCACCCGGTCGAACTGTCCCGAATGGAAGGGTAGTAAGGAGTTAGGACAGCCAGATACAGTCACATCCTGGACTGAACCCTGGACCGAAAACAGGACATCAGTGGACCAACTGGTAAAACTGAAAAAGGCCCATGAATGAACACGCGATAGGACACCCGTGTTCATTTCCTGCTTCCAACAATTCCACTCTGGTTATAGAGGATGTTAGTATTTGGGGAAGGTGACTGAAGGGTACATAAATATTCTTTATGTGCGTGTGAATGTCCAATATGTTACAGGGAATATAAAGTGATTTCAAAGTAAAACATTAAAAATTCAAAAAGAAGGGCACCTGGGTGGCTCAGTGGGTTGAGCCTCTGCCTTCAGCTCAGGTCATGATCTCAGGGTCCTGGGATCGAGCCCCACATCGGGCTCTCTGCTCACCTGGGAGCCTACTTCCCCCTCTCTGTCTGCCTGCCTCTCTGCCTACTTGTGATCTCTGTCTGTCAAATAAATAAGTAAAATCTTTTAAAAAAATTCAAGAAGAAAAAGAAAATAAAGGTGAAGATGGGAATAAGATAGGAATATTCTCCGAGTTCTCTGGTAGGCCTCAGATGTGCTCATGGCCCTGAGAAGGGGTGCAGGAGACCCACCTGGTCGATGGAATCCCACATGTACAGTTCACCCTGTTGCTTGTGCTCATCCTTCTTGTCCTCCATGTTGACATCCACGTCGCCCCGGGGACCCAGCTTCTTATGCTGAGGGGAAAATGCACACAGTCTCCTCAAGACCCAAGTTTAGGATCTTGGAGCTAGCAAACGTTCATCCCCATCAGCCAGCCAGCCAGCATCTATCTGCAGTGTCGACCTCAGGGCCTTTGCACTGCCTGTTTTCGCCACCTGCCTTCTCTCTCACTACATTCAGCTCTGTGCTCGGTGTCACCTCCTCAGAGGAGCTTTTCTCAGCTACTTGATCTAACAATAGCCTCTACTCCCCTTCCCATCCCTGTCACTCTCTGGCCCCTGGGAGTTATTTTCCAACTCTGGGCCCTTTGTGGTTCTCTGTGACTTCTGCTTCCCTGTCAAAACACATAAGCCCCACGACGGCAGGACTTTGTGCGGTTCTCGGTTGAATCTTCTGTGGAAGCTCAGCAGATAGTAAGTGCTCGATAAACAGTGGGTCAGTGACACCACCTGCGTGTCCCGTGTTCTCTGCCACACACACAGGGAAGGGCAGGAACAGCCAGTCCAATGGCCCAGAATGCAGGGCTGTGGACGGCACACCGGGGACACAGAGTTAAGCTGCTTTCTCAGCTGTGTGATCCTGGGCAGGAGGCTACACGTCTCTAGGGCTTACAGTTCTCATCGGGGAGACTAAGACCATGACAACAACAATCTACATCCAGATGGGTGCCGACGTCCATGCAGGCCAGTATTTGTGAATCTTGATTCTGGTGGCCCAGAGGAGGGAGCTCAGGGTTGGGAGTCCAACCGGGGCTCAGATTCAGGGCCTTACTTGCTGGGTGACAGCTTGTCTCGGTCTCAGTCACTTCCCCTGTGAAACGGGGTAACGCCAGCCCCTGCTGGGTCCTGTCAGCCAAGGGGCATGAAAGCCACCTGTCAACACTGAGGCAGCATGTGTCATTTTGAACGGCCTCGAGTTCCCTCTTGGGCAGGAGCCAACCGCAACTCAGCTAAGCCACCTTCTAGACCTCAAGGTCCCCATCTGGAAAATGGGTCTGGGGGCTGGAATTTGCTGGGATTTGCCACCCCTCAGGGCTGCAGGAGACTGGACGGCATTTACTGTCACTCCTAGCCAGGCTCCCCTACGCTGTTCTCGCCCTCTTCCCTGAACCAGAAACGGAGGGAGCCACGAAGTACCAATGGGGAGGCAAAGGGTGCTCTGATGGGGCCTCCCCGACCTCACACCCTAAAACAAGAGCCAGAAACCCTCTGGGGATGCACAGGGAGCGGTCCCACGAAAACAAAGCTACAGGGAAATGCACCCTCACTGACCTAATGCCTGAGAAGCCGCGGACCCTGCCGGGCCCAGCTCTCGCGGCCTCTCGTCCTGCCTTCCCCAAGCTGGAAGCTTCCCTTGGTGTCTCGAAAACACTGCCCCAGCATCATAACCAAATCCTCCAGATACACTGGTGCCTTTACCCTGAGGGCACGAACATGCCCTCCTCGGGATGAACCTCTGAGAAAGCCCCCTCACAGCGTTTGGCCCTCCTCTGTGGACGGGTCTGTCTCCCCACTAGACCGTGACCTCCCGGCAGGCAGGGATTATTCCTAGTGCAGCTGGGTGGCCCAGTGACAGTCTGGGGAAAGTGTCACCCGTTCACACGACCCCCACGTTGACGGAGTTACTCCCCCAACCTGAAGGCAATGCCCCCCTCGGTGTGGCAAACACCTGTCTGTCCTTCCACACGAACCTGCCACCTGGCACCAAAATCCACCCCTCTCCTTCCGCCAGGGGCTAAACCGGAGACTTCGCATCCGGCCGCCTCTGTGGGAGCTGTGGACATGTGGCGGTCTCACACACAGGGCAGCACAGGCTGGGACATACTGAACTGACACCCCACTTGTTTGCCAGAAATCACAGACCCGGCACATGTCCAGGTTGCCCCTTCTCTGGACTGAAGCTCAGATGCACCCATGATCCACCATCGACCCCACACATGGGGACCACGTCCCAGGGCAGACCCCCCACCCCTTCTGAGTCAGTGACCTCCTTTGAAGTTGGGGAAGACGAAAGACCCGTTTCTCAAAACATTTACAATGCACAGAATTTTAAGAGAAACTATATTGAAATACAGTTATTAAGACCTTAAATATTTATAATGTAAATAGGTGTGCTTCCTTATTAGCTTTTTATAGAAGATCTACAATCAAATCGATTAGCCACCGTAATTTCAAAGCAGTGATGCGGACAAGATTATTTTGAGATATCTGTACTGTCAACACGATATGAAACTATCCATGATTTCTGCTGGTGCCAAAGCCCCAAGTGGCCTGTTACTGATATTCACAATGAAAGGAAATGTTAAGTTTTAGTTACAGGTTAATAAAAATAAAGAGGCAACATTTCCCCCCAAGTTCACATGCTACCATACCCCAGATTCTGAATGGATTCTCTGGGGGTCTACAGAATAAGAGGATGCTGGTTCCCTTGACAGCCTTGTGGACCAGAGCTCAAACCTTCTAGAACATTCTCCCTCAGTTAAAGAGGATATGACCTCTTCTGTGCTTTAAGCTACAATATACCTGGTCTCTTCGTCTTAGTAATAAAGATCCCCAAACATCACCTCTCTCCCCGGCATCCCTGGCACTCTTGGGCACAGCTGAATCTTCATCTCTCCCCCTTGCCAGCAGCTGGCAAGAGACCCCCTTCAGCCATGAGCACACACAGCCTTTTGGGGCAACTGTCTACCTCCATTCCGAGTCCATCTCACACAATGCACTGGGACACAGAGGCACCTCGAGGTGAAACAACTTTGCCCGGGGTCGCTCAGGGCGTCAGTAAGGAGAGCTGGTGGGAGTCTGGGCGGTGGAAGCAGGACCTGTGCTCTGAGCCACTGGCTTTCCTGAATGAATGCCAGGCCACCCGAGGCCACCCACCTTGATGATGAACTTCTCCCGCAGCTGGCTGGGTGAGGGCAGCTGGTCAGCGCTGGCCTCCGTGGGCTTCGTCAGCAGCTGGTCGCCAAACACCTCCTTGAACACCCGGGCCATGTGGCGCTGCTGCTCCACGCAACAGTGCTCCTCGATGGACAGGATCACTGGGAAGCTGTGTGCGGGAGGAGCGGGCTCAGCCCAGCAGGTGGGGGGTGGGGCCGGGGTGGGAGGTGGTGGGGGGTGCAGAGGGCACCAGTGTCCCAGCACCGGCATCCTCCCAGCTCAGAACCAGGGAGGGACTTCCGCTTTGGGCCTGAAGGGGGCGCCAACACTCAGCTGAAGACTTGTTGGGCGAGACCAGAGGATGGAGGCTGGGCAGGTAGGTAGATGTGGGGGTGTGTGCGGTGTGTATGGGTGTGGGCAGGGGCATCTGTCCACTGTTCCCTTAAAGACGAACCACCAGGAAATCAGCCAACCGACCTGGAGGTGACAAAGGCATGGTCTTTGATGGCCTGCACGACGTCATCAAACTTGATCTTGGTGGTCCGTGTCCAGCCATGGTAGATGATGGGCTTCCCGTCGGGCCCGTCCCAGCAGTCCACTGGGGGGAGAAACATGTAGTCTCGACATCCGGCCATCTGTCCCTGCCTGGAGAGTCCACTGACGGCAGCCACACCGCAAGGGGGGTCGGGGCAGGGGTGGGCATCTGCCAGCTTGGGCCCGGGGCCCCCGGTGGCTCAGTTACTAATGTGAGGGCCACACACGAACTCCCCTCGGGGGCTGGCAACACGAGGAGCCCTGTTACCTGTGTACACGCATTACTTGTGCAGTTATGGGAAGACTGTAGTTGCTTAATTAAAGATCCCCAATACAGTCATCCCAAAGAAGCTAGTTTCAGTGTTTCCTTTTTTATTTTTTTTAAAGATTTTATCTCTTTATTTGACAGAGAGAGAGATCACAAGTAGGCAGAGAGGTAGGCAGAGAGAGAGAAGGGGAAGCAGGCTCCCCATTGAGAAGAGAGCCCGATGCGGGGCTCGATCCCAGGACTCCAGGATCATGACCTGAGCTGAAGGCAGAGGCTTAACCCACTGAGCCACCCAAGCACTCCTGTGTTTCCTTTTTTAAAAAATAGATTATACTGTGGGATTTGTTTCTGATTTCCCTTGGCTTGTTTGTTCTGCTAGTGGAAATAATACAGAGCAATGAGATGCTGATCTTTCTCAGCTTCATAGGAAAACATTCAAACAGAACTAGGTTAGGTAGCAGGTGAACATCCCCTCTATTTTTAACCCCCAGAGGTACCAGGAGCTGATTGCTTCGTACTTAATTTTTTCACACTTGCTTTTTCCTGGGATGGGGGGCATACACCAGACAACCGTCGGGAGGGTTAGGTGCCATTCGAGTCTGATGGTCGGAGGAATGGGTTTGATAAAACTGCACCCTCCGTCAGGGCTCTGGGCCCTTTCTCAGCCCAGTGCACCTGCACAGCTTCGCAGGTGCAGACAGGCCAGAGGGAAGCAGCGGGCTCCCGAGCGCACCCAGGGCCTGTGGGTGCCCGTGAGCAGCTGTGAAGACAGCGGTCAGGTGGCATCCAAGGCCCGGCCAGCTGCCGAAACACGGAGGGCAACTGAAGGAGAAAAGCAGCCTAACCAAGCCCCCCAGCCCTGCCGCCACATCAGGACACTCTCCAGAGGCCCCGGGCCGCCGCCCCAGGGTTTCCCACTCCAGTCCGGCTAGGCTCGACACCATGCCTCGTCCTGCGGGGAGACCCTCTGGGGAACAGCGGCTGGCATTTAGTGACCGCATCCCCCGCCCCCAGAGGCTACGCGGACCTGGGTCCTCCCGTGGCCTGTCCCCGTCACCCACATGACTCAGGCCTTTCAGACAACGCGAGCATCAAGCAGGGACACGGCAGAGCTCCAGTCCCCCCGAGTGCCCCCCACCCCGGGCGAGCAGCACTCACGCTCAATGCAGCGGCAGCCCGCCCGCAGGCAGCGGATGTAGGCTTCTGTGGACGACTCGCTCCGCAGCTGGTCGCCGGTGAGGTACCTGAGGGAGAGGACGCCATGGCCATAGAGTGGACAGGCCCGCACCCTGGGGCATCTTGGGGAACCCCGCAGCCCAAGTGCCCAACATCCTGAATTCTTCCTGTCTAGAAAGATCCACAGTTAGGATCTGGGCCAGACACAAGCAATCATGTGGCCACCCTGGGCACAAGTCTTGGGCTCCAGGCCACAGTCATAGGACGTGAACGACAGCCATCTTGGTGACCCAAAGGAAGGGTCGAGACTATGTATTCTTTGGAGGAGAATTTGGTCCAAGGGTATCAGGAGTGACACTGACTTATGGCAATCCATTAAAGACCCTACTATCACCCCCCGTGCCCCACCACCACGGTGCCCGCTAGGAGGCCCTTCGTCCAATGATGGGCCGCCATTGTGGTACCAGGGCTCCAGGCCAAGATCAGGTCTTGAAAAACGATTGCTGGAATTCACTATGCTTTGAACTGTGTCCACCAAAACTGACACAAAAATGCATATTTGTACGCACTTTCCCCCATGTCCGTGCCCCACACCCCTTTGAAGAGTTCACGTTCCTTCACTGTCCTCTGGGTTTGGTGGCATTCAGCGCTCTAAGCCAATGGCCATGGCAAACAATCAGTCTTCCCCTAAGAAGACATCACCTTCCGAAATGCCTTCTGACTCTTGCCTGTGGTGACCCGTGGGAAGGTACCCGTCTGGCCACTCTCCAGATAGCCAGGCCCCAAGATCTACACCCTCTGACCCCACAAGCGGACTACGTAGGGGAACCTGACTGCAACTTCTCCCTTCCAGTCTACCCTCTCTTCTGCAATTGGGATAATCGGGATAATAAAAGGTAAATGTGAATGTGTTGCTCTCTGACTTCGAAGCGATCGGTGGCTCCTACTGCCCTTTGCTGTGATTTTAAAGGTTCCACTCAAGTGTCCTCCTCTCCTGCCACTCACCCTCCTGGATTGTACGATCTAATAATCTTAACAGACCCCCTCGGCTCCTCCTGCCCCCAGGTCTTTGCACATGTGGCTCCTCCTTGCCTCACCACCTGTACTTCTCTCAGCAACTCCTGTTCATCCTTGAGTAAAAGGAGACTTTGGGGACCCCTGGATGGCTCAGCTGGTTGGGTGTATGACTCTTGGTTTTGGCTCATGATCTTGGGGTCCTGAGGTCAGGCCCCACACAGGGCTCCATGCTTGGCGGGAGCCTGCTTGCCTCCCTCTGCCTCTGCCCCAATTCATGGGCTTCTACTCTCTCTCTCTCTCTCTCTCTCTCAAAAACTAGAAAGTAAATCTTTAACACAAAACAAAACAAGGGAGGCCTTTCCCCTCCGCGTCCCCAAGGACAGGGCTGCTCCTGCTGTCTCCCCTGCTATACCTCCCACACCCAGCAGGCACAGGGAACACGCTCAGTCAGTACCAGTTCAATAACTCATTCATTGCTTTGCTGTGGCTACCCAGAGATGTCTGAAAACCAGCTAAGACATGATTAATGCAAATACCAACAGGGAAAGTTGGGAGTACATTCCCACATCCCTTCCAGAAGCTTTTGTACATTCTAGTCTGAGCAGCGTGGCCTTGGACTCTGCCTGCTCCCACACGCCTCCCCGGAGCAGGGTGCTGGTGCTCCCCTACCCCCGGCCACTCGGCCCGACACAGGCTCCCCGAGAAACTCACGTGTTATGCGAAGAGGAGATCCAGTAATGGGACAAGGGGTTGTTCATGTCCTGCATGTCCACCACGTCGTACTTCTCATCCCAGATGCTGTTCTCCCGCGAAAAGAGGTACGTGAGGAACTGGGGGAGTCACAGAGGCGAGACCGTCATGAGGGGGATGTGGACGGGTGAGGCCGGGATCTCTCTGGTCTCGGCCAATCCCGGGAGATGGCGGCTCTGATTCGGGAGCTCAGAGGAAGGTCTCCTGGCCTCAGGTACCCAGATTTGTCAGGCAGAAGGCTCAGATCACAACAGGACAGACAGACACCTTTCACTCACCCGTGTGATGTTTCCCTTTAATGTGAATCCGGAGATAGTGGATACGACAAACGTACCTCCCTCCCGCGCGTAAGATTTAAGGCATAGCAATACCATGAGTATCTGTAAGCTCACCGCCCAACTTAAAGCAAAAGAATATCACCAGTCGGGGCGCCTGGGTGGCTCAGTGGGTTAAGCCTCTGCCTTCGGCTCAGGTCCTGATCTCAGGGTCCTGGGATCGAGCCCCGCATCAGGTTCTCTGCTTGGCAAGGAGCCTGCTTCCCCCCCTCTCTCTGCCTGCCTCTCTGCCTACTTGTGATCTCTCTTTCTCTGTCAAATAAATAAATAAAATCTTAAAAAAAAAAAAAAAAAAAAAAAACAGCCGGAGTGGCCCAGGGCTCCTCTCTGCTGCCCGGAAACAGCCTTCCGCGAGGCAGCAGGACCCTGGTCCTCCTCTCAGCCCCACCTGCCCAGCTGCTTCACCCGGGGCAGACGCAGGCGTCCCATCGACTTTTCAATCTGGTCGCCACGCTTGCGTTGTGAGACACTCCCTGGCGGCAGACGTCGTCTGGTGGGCAGAGCCAAGCACCCCCCCGCCCCCCAGGACACACAGCCCAGTAGAGAAAGATGAGCAAGACCGAAGGCGGGAACTCAGAACCTAGAAGAAAAGCAGCTCTCAACCAACAGGGTCAGTTGGGGGACGGACGACAGCAAAGCCTTCTGAGGGAAGAGAACTGGGACAATGAACTCCACGGGTCACAGACGTGAGTCAAAAAGATAAGCCGAGTTGACAAGGAGCCCGCTCACCTCATCGACAAACAAGAAGGGCTCGGCAGTCTCCCTCATGGTGTCATCGATGAACTTAGTCATCCGCTCTCGGACTTTGTTCAGATCCTGAGCCCAAAGCTCCTTTGAGTGACAGAGAGAGAACAGGAGGTCGTCAGAAGCAGGACTGGCAACACCCTTCCTCTCTCAGGATCCGGTTTCCATCCAAGACCAAAATATCAACCTATTTCAGACTCACATGCAATCAAGTGCCGCCTACCACACGTGACTCTGCACCTCACAGATACCTTCTATAAAGGACCAAAGGGTTGAATAATTTAGTCTTTGGGTCACGGCCACTCAAATTTCTGCTCCTGTACTGCAAAAAGCACCATAGACAAAACATACACAAATTGGCATGGCGGTGTTCCAATAAAACTTTATTTACAAAAAGCAGGTAGTGGGCCGGATTCGGCCTGCAACCAGAGTTTGCCAACTCCTGCCCTCTGCCAGCTCTTTACATTTACTGGCATGAAGAGGCCATTGAGTCAGGTCAGAGTGCCTGGTTACTCACTTGGCTGACCCTGGCAAGCTACACCCCCTCCCGTGCCCCTCATCTATTACGTGAGAATACTTCCCAGCTGCGGTTTCTGTGTAAGACCGTGTGAAATAGGATTATGGATTTAACCCAGCCTCTGGTATACAGACACTGGTCGGATCCCGGCAGCTGGCTCAAACCATCCTTCTCCTTGGACGGTCACTTCAGTTAGTCCATGTGACTCTGCAGGTCGTATGTCATCATTGGAAAGAGGAGGAAATAGAAACTCAAGATGTTCCATGACAATCCCAAGTTCACACAACTAGTAAGGAGCAGAGTGAGGGTTCCAAATAAACTGACACAGAGGGTGTCCTCTTTTCAAAGAGTCAGCCAAGTTGGGGTGCCTGGGTGGCTCAGTGGGTTGAACCTCTGCCTTCAGCTCAGGTCATGATCTCAGGGTCCTGGGATCCAGCCCCATGTCAGGCTCTCTACTCAGTGGGGAGCCTGCTTCCCTCTCTCTCTGCCTGCCTCTCTGCCTACTTGTGATCTCTCTCTCTCTCTCTCTCTCTCCCTCTGTCAAATAAATAAATAAATAAATAAATATTTAAAAAACATTTATAAAAAAAGAGTCAGCCAAGTCATGCTGCTCAGAGTTTTGGATAATGTCTGAGACACACATTCAACTTAGACGCACAGGAGCCAGTGAGAAAAAGAACGCACAGCATAAACTAACTCTACTCTTCTCCTAATTCCTAAAAGCCCATATATTCATAGGCACAAAGATGAAACCTGGCACAGAGAGTAGTCACCTTTGACTCATGTTTTATGGATTCTGAATATTCTAAAACCTTGGCCTTCCAGGATAATAAAAGCAAATGTGCTACCAGATCCATGTGTGCTTGGATACCAGGGTCAGACCAGGATGTCAGAGAGAAACAAAGGCGTAAGGACAGATGCAAATGAGGTGGTGACAAACAGCCTTGCACCGGTGCCTGGGTCGCAGATCCACACTGAGCCTCTGCTGTTGACCCTTGCAAATCTACCTGGATAGGGACACAAAACAGCCAGGAGGCTGGGGAGAGGCCAGTTTATCTGCCGTGAGGTGTCACGACCTTTGAATATGAGAACACGAAACCCAAATCGTAGCTCCCTAATGCAAATGCCTCCCCAGCCCTTGATGCCCGCCAGAAGCCAGGGGTTTCCTCCTTCCTTCTGCTGCAAAGCTTTTGCATTTATTAAAAAATAGGGGTGCTTAGCCCGTGTAACCTGGAACTAGCCTGGCTGGGAAGAAAGAAATTTTCTACCTAAAGGAGCTTCAAATACCAATATTCTGGGGGTTAAAAAAAAAAATCTACCTACTTGGTGTAGGGTCAAGTGCCGGCAGCACTGGGCACGGACTACATGCCAGGCTCCATGGTAAATCTTTATCATATAGCGGCTCATTTTGAACTCCCACACCCCCCAGGAGGTACGTATGACTCTCCACATTGCGTAAGTGGAGAAACAGAGACTTCAGCCATTGACCGAGACCTGACCAGGAGCCCGAGGCCAACCCAGGGACATCAATTCTGGAGTCTTCCTTTTACCTGCTCTAGGGCTGGGCTGTGGCACCTTTAACTAGTCCACCAGTGGGAACTTGAAGTCACTTCCAAGTTTTCATTTCTGTTCAAGATTCTACCACTACTTCTATAGGACAAGTTCCTAGAAGGGCAATTATTTCATCAGAGTATATAAATTTTTTCCCCTCAAAGTTTTTGTTTGAATTGCATATTGCTGGCCCCTGGGTGGCTCAGTCAGGAAAGCGTCTTCCTTTGGCTCAGGTCACGATCCCAGGGTCCCGGGATCGAATCCCGCACTGGGAGCCTTGCTCGGCAGGGAGCCTGCTTCTGCCTCCAACTTGTGCATGCTCTCTCTTTCTGACAAATAAATAAAATCTTAAAAAAAAAAAAAAAAAAAGGGAAAAAGAAAAGCATGTACCCCTCTTTGCTTTAGGCCACCAGGAGCCCAGTACCCAGCATGTAAGGTGCCCAGACCATGCGTTTGCCGCTTCAGTGCACCCCACTTTAGCTCTTGTCTCAGGGGGCACACACAAGCCCTCTCTTGGTCACCCTAGTTCAAGCCCACATGGGGAAAGCACGGCCTCTCCGTGTCCTCGGTCCTCACTCATCAGGCACCGTAGCGGCTACCGCCTTTGTCTGGGCCTCCGCGTGGCTGACCTTGGGCAAAGCATATGTCTCTGTTCATTATTTTCCCTACAGTCAATGAAATCTGAATGTGGGGTGTGCGGTGGGTAACATTAAGAAGGTAGTGTTGGTGGAAGGGCAGGACTGCTGTGGTTACGTTTCGTTAATTTAAAAAAATAATAATAAAGTTTGTATCTTCAGGAGAGACACAGTGAAGCATTTACAAGTGAAATGATCCAGTCTGGGTTTGCTTTAGAATATTCCAGCGACAATGAAGAAGAAGGGGAAGTAAATGAAGAAGAGGGGTCGGGCAGGAGGCAGCCAGGTGTGGAGATGGAGGACAGGTGAAATAAAACCGGAAACACGGGGCGCCTGGGTGGCTCAGTGGGTTAAGCCGCTGCCTTGGCTCAGGTCATGATCTCAGGGTCCTGGGATCGAGTCCCGCATCGGGCTCTCTGCTCAGCGGGGAGCCTGCTTCCTCCTCTCTCTCTCTGCCTGCCTCTCTGCCTACTTGTGATCTCTGTCTGTCAAATAAATAAATAAAATCTTTTAAAAAAAAAAAAAAACCGGAAACACATTCATCATTTCTTCATCTAAGTGACGGGCACACGGAGACCCAGGATGCCAGCCTGTCCGCTCCTGTGTCTGAGATGGTCTCCAATACGGAGTTTTTGGAAAAGTAAACGAACTGAATATTGCTATGAACCTAAAACAGCTCTAAAAATATAAAGTCTGTAAAAAAAAATAAATAAATAATAGTAAAATGAAATAAGGAGGAAAAAAAAAAAAGCAAAGACAACTCCAGCGAAACACATAAAAAATTTAAATGCGTGACCATGCGCATCTACAAACTCACAGACAGAGATCATTACCCTCTGACGAATTCTGGGAAGCAGGGCTCCCGTCCCCATTTACAGAGGAAACTGGGGAGCAGAAAGGTCAAACCACCCGCTTGAGGTCACACAGCTAGTAAGAAGATCTCAGGTTTCTCTTAGTTGAACTGGAGAGTTTCTCAACCGCAACCCTATCGACCTTCGGGCGTTGGGTAACCCCTTGGCGGGGGAGGCTGTCCGGTGCATTTCAGAACGTGGAGCAGCGTCCGGGGCCTCCACTCACTACGTGCCACCAGCCCGCCCAGCTGTGACGACCAAACGTGGCTCCAGACATGGCCAGTATGCCCTGTTGGGTAGAGCCACTCTGATGGGAAAGCACCACCCCAACACAAAGCCCCTTAACTCCGCCACCTGTCTGTCCACAAACACGCCGGGACACTCCCCCATGTGTCATTGCTGAAGGACAGCAGGGCTGTCTTATCCCCTAGAGGACCTGGCAGGCTCGTCTGCCAGGGCCCACCTTCCCATCAACCAGGGAAGGCTTCCAGGAAAGGGACGCGTGCGACATGCCGGGAGGGGGACAGACACCACGCGGCCGGGGGACACACCACGCCCGGACCCCGGACGGCTCTTGCTGTCCCCTTCCTCGGCCTGCGCCTGGGAAAGGGCCCAGATGACGCTGTTCTCTTTCCAGAGTCTGAGACACCAAGGTGGCCCTGGACAGGGAGCCCCCGTGTTTCCGACAATCACAGGGGAGGTGGCAGTTGCGGGGAAGGGGAGACGCGCCTCTCACCTGCTGCTCGTGTAAGAGAAAGCGCTGGAAGTCGTGCAGGTAAACCGCGGAGGCGTCCGGCCGGTCGGTGTTGCTGTCCTCGGGGAAAAGGAGGGTGTTGAGACAGAACACAAGCCACAGAAGCTGCCACCAAACACCCTGCGAGGCTCTCTGGGGACACAAGGTGACAGACACTACACCCCCGACCTCAGAGGATGCAAGGAGAGGCTGTGACGCCCCAGCCTGGGAGGGGGCCCGGAATCTGCCTTTTGCTGCTCCCAGGGCTGCCGGCGTGCTCTGGGATCTACAGAGAGCCTCCGGGAGTGTGGCCTCGGGGGACACAGTGCAATAAGGAGAGGAGGTGACAGAGGAAAGACGGGGGCCAGATCGAGACCCGGAGGGCCAAGGGAGGCTTTCTGGAGGACGCGGCAGCTGAGGGAGTCAGAGAATGAGGGGCTCTGCAGGAGGTGGAAAGGGTCTCAGGCAAAGCGAAGCAGTAGGCAAAGGCTGAAAGACCGAACAACAGAAGGTGGAAAGAGGCAGGAGTGCAGGGAGAGAGCAGTGCAGGGGGCAGGCCTGAGCCACACCGCAAAGGCTTGGGTAGGGCTGGGTGTGGGCAGAGTCTCGGGGAAGCCAACTCTGCAAAAGTGAACAGGGCCCGTCAGAGGGTCTCCTCAGAGGCCACAATGCAGACTTTGTTCAGCCACTAAGGGCTCTGAAGCAGGAGTAGGGGGTCAGGTGACGTCCCCCCAGATTCTGGACAGATGGGGAGACTCGACCTGAAGATGCACTACACGGGCTTTGGGGCAGGCAGAGGCCCCCTGTTGGGATGATTTACTGTTTGAGAGGAGGGAACGCCAGCAGCCTGGTGACAGATGGCCTCGGGGCAGAGGCTGCTCACGGTTACTGAAACACTGGGACCTCGCAGGACCAGCAACCCTGGTCTCTATGGAAAGTGTTTCCATGGAACAGAACTTTCCAGGGAAATCTGTACTTTACCCCGACCATTCACAAGGTGTCAGAGAGAGAGAGAGAGAGAGAGAGTGTGTTGGGGGGTGTCTTTTTAAATATACGAGATAAAACACATTTTTAGAAGTTCCCTTGACTAAACACTCGGGGTTCAAAGGCTTTGGTGTTCAGTTAGGATCTGTCCGGATCTGCGACTGCTTTGCTAACCAGCCTCACGGTCTATCACTAACTTTCCCTTAAAATACCGCACAAAAATCACATCTGTGTCACATGGACTTTGCAGTCTGGAGGTTTCTGGTTTAGAAAGGGACAGAAGGATCAGTTGCCAGAGTGTCCTCATCAACCAGGGCCGGTTCGGAAAAGCAGGTCCAGGTCAGCTTACCTCACACCACTCTACGTGCTATTAGCTCTAGGGCAAGCATTCCTCCCAGGCAGACAGCCTTGGGAAACCCAGAACACTCCATTTATCCCACGCTCGGGGAGTTAGTACCAACAGTAAAGGTCCTGGGGTGCATGGGTGGCTCAATCAGTTGAGCATCTGCCTCTTGGTTTTGACTCCAGTCATGATGTCAGGGTTGTGAGAATGAGCCCTGTGTTGGGCTCTGAGCTCAGCACAGAGTCTGCTTGAGATTCTCTCTCTTCTCCCTCTAAACCTCTGCCAGCTCACTCACACTCTCTCTAAAATAATAAATCAATCTTGGCATGGGGAGGGGATAAGAACAATAAAGGTCCTGACAAGTCCTGCAACACTTACCCTGTAATAATAATACCACTGTTCTTATTCACAAGCCCTTTGCCATCCCACACACTGTGTGTAGCACTTTATTTGCGTCGACACATTTTACTTCACTTGAGCCTGCTTAACCCGGAATTTCCCAAACTCCTTTCTGGGAAAGCAAGTCCTCAAGCATACGTGCTTCTCTATATAGAACCTTCTGGGCCACCATCCTACCATGCCACAAACCCCTTTGCTGTTCCTGTTTATCCATGCCACAGGCTCAGGAAAGACAACTCCCCAGTAGGAGACCTTGTCCCAATGCAGACCAGTGGCTGCCCGCAGAGGTGGCCCTCTTGGCACCAGCCGGCCCAACTAGGAGGGCCCACGTGGGCACCTGTTCCCAGCACAGCCACCCCGAACATAACCCCAGAAGAGATGCCTCACCCCAAGATGAACACAGAAGAATCTTTTTTGAATTCATCAAGAATCTGAAATAATAAAACAAAGAGAAACACATTAAAAAAATAAGAACATTAGATAAGGTGAGCCGCTCAATGCAAATGAATGGTTTTTTTAATTAAAAAATTATAATTGGTATGAACTATAAATAGGCAAATATGAGAGAAACTCATAAACAAAAGGGAGTCGTCTTCCTCACCCTCTTCTTAGTCTTTTTCCTGAGAAGCTATCAACCTCAGTAATTTGGTAGATTTCCTTCTAGAATGTGCTTGATGGATAGTCATTTAATTACATCTTCTATTACATACATGTCTCTAAACTTCCAGCTGTTCGTTCTACATGGTCTCTATTATTCTGCAACCTCAAACAGTCTTGCCTCACTACTTTGAAGACCCCATTTTCCATAATACGTACATCACGGATTTTCTGCCCTTGCATTCAGTATTACAAAGTGCGACCATAAACAACATTTGTGTCCAGCTGCACAAATGTTTCCATCGGGCAGAATCCTAGACTGGGACGCACCTGGGCGGGTAGGGGGTGTGCACATTAACCCTAATACATTCACCACGCTGCTCTCCAAACAAGGTCCCGACCAGCACCTCCACCAGAGAACGCACAATCCTTTCCACACCTTCACTGTTGCATTTCAAGTCTGTAAGATTTCTTTTTTTATTTTTAAGATTTTATTTATTTATTTGACAGACAGAGATCACAAGTAGGCAGAGAGGCAGGCAGATAGAGAGAGGGGGAAGCAGGCTCCCCGCTGAGCAGAGAGCCCGATTCAATCCCAGGACCCTGAGATCATGACCTGAGCCGAAGGCAGCGGCTTAACCCACTGAGCCACCCAGGCGCCCCTCAAGTCTGTAAGATTTCTGAGCTAAGTTTTCATCTTCAAATTCAAGAGCAAGAAAGAAATACTGGACAGCCTTGTTCCTGCTCTTCACAGCCTGCTGCTCTGACCATGGATGTCGCGATGGCGAGCTCCTCCACCAGGAAGCCCGCGGTAGCCCTCCTGTCAGCTTCCACAGAGACAACTCACGGGCCAAGCACCTTACACACGCACGTGCACATGCACACACATGCAAACACACTCGTACTGTGTCTGCTCCTGGTTAGGTAGCAACACTTAAATGGTGTTTCACTGAGTCTGTGATTGAATAATGTTTCGGAAAAATGCGGGGCACAGGGGTGCCTGGGGGGCTTGGTCAGTTAAGCGTCTGCTTTCGGCTCAGGTCATGATCCTGGAGTCCCCAAATGGAGCCCAGGCTCAGAGTCAGGGCCGGCTTCTCCCTCTCCCTCTGCCCCTCTCCCTGGCTCGTACGCATGCATGTGCTCTCCCGTCAAATAAATAAACAAACAAACCAAACAAACAAATAAATAAATAAAATCTCAAAGAAAAAAATTATGGCACAAATGGAAATGCAACCACTGGGATGTTACAAGCAGTTAATGATGTAAACAGCCCCCGGCTCTGGCCTTCCCGGTCCTCTTGCCAAGCTGCGTGGAGTCCAGGATGACACGTGGAAAAGCAAACTTCTAGAAAAGGTACCTCCAGGCCCCCAAGAAGCATCAGGAGATCTGTGTCAGTCTCTGCACGTATGCACTCCCCCCCCCCCCGGAAAGATGACCTACAGCTTTAACTGACATCTCAAAGAAATAGGTCACCCAGAAAGGTTAAGAGCCACTCTTTTAGAAAAACTCAGAAGTACTTCCTTCTATTTACGTGTCATTTACAGCATACCCATTTCTTTATTTAAAAAAAAAAAAAAGAGAGAGAGAGAAAGAGCAGGACTTGCGGCAGAGCCTGCATGCTCTTTGAGATCTGGACTTACTTGCCACTCAGATCCCTAGACCAACCTAGTGTTTAAAGCCAGATCCCTTCCAAACCCAAACCCTGATACTGGTCTCCTTATACCTGGAGAAAACCCCTTCTTTTCAATGAAGCACACAAAAAAAAGCCCCACCCCATTTCAGCCAGGTGGACAGCTTGGGACAAAGGAGGTGCCCTTCCTGCACAGATGCTTCCAGAGCCAGAAAATATGGGGAGAAACACCCCAGCTTCCCCTCTCGTATGCCTGTATCTCCATCCCAATCACCCCATTGGCTGACCCTGCTGGCAGAAGCACATGGGAATGTGTTTTGGGGATTCGTCCCACCCACCCCAGGGTACAGAGCAGGGCAGGAAAAGGACTGAAAGCAAAAAGGCTCACCACTTGCTCAAACACAAGCAGAATTCAAAGATGCAATGCAGCGGGGCAGGTGTGGCGGTGGGGGTCACGGGGAATGGAACGCAAAAGGCGAGAAGATTCCTGGGCCCATCCAGCGGAGCGGCCAGACACGTACCCCCTGAAGGGGAGTCTGGAGGGAGGGGAGAGGCATCAAGGGGTCTCTTCCAGAAGGGGTCTCACTCCAGAGTGACGAGCAAGATAAGCAGGTAGTTAGATGGGAGAGTCGAGCTAAGCCCTGGCCCTGCCGGGGATGCACCAACCTTCAGATGCCAAGAAATCAAAGACCCAGCCATGGACACCGTGAGTGCATAGATGGTGAGGTGAGAAGAAAAAGGAGCCAGTGTAGTGTCCCGAAGACCCATGGCTTTGTCGGCGTGGAGGTCACTAGGGAGAGGACGAGATGAACAGCCGAGGGGTGGCAGGCCTGGACCCATGGCTGGGACAAGGTCAGGAAACGGAGTGGGGGCGAGACAGATGCTGATGGGGCTCCTGGAGCGGGTCCCTCCACGGGGCAGAGAAATGGGGCAGCAGTGGGACGGCGGAAACATGTCAGGGACGGCATTCGGCAGATGCAAGAGGTTACAGCATGCCCTGTTGTGACCTAACAGCATCTTTAGTGATCTGTGCAAGCCCCACTCCCTCCCCGCTACATTCTCAGTGTGGCCTGGTTTGCAGAGAAGGTCTTTGCAGATGTGACCAGGTGAAAGCAAGGTCCTCCTGGATTAGAGTGGGCCCTAAGGCCATGACTGGAGTCCTTATAATGGGGGACACGTGAAGCAGGCACGGGCCAGGACAAGGTGGCCACGTGATGACAGAGGCAGAAACGGGAGTGTGGGGAGCCCCCAGGAAGGCCAGCGAACAGCAGATGCAGGGAGAGGGCAGGGAGAAGACCCTCCCTGGAGACGTCCGTGGGCGCTCAGCACAGCCAACCCCGCACGACGGGGGACAGAGGTCTGTTCTACTCCGCCACTTGCCCGGGGTCTGCTGGGACAGCTCTGAGGACTCAAGAGGGCCTGTCCTGAGCTGGTGCAGGGCAGCCACAACCTCAGTCGCCCGTCGTGCCCACCCCATCAGGAAAGCAATAAAACAAACCCCACATCAGACACAAAAAAACAGACTCTGGGACGACAAGCAGGAGTTCCAAGATGACACATCTAGAACATCACGGGGTCAGAATGTCGACCCTGGTCTACCTTGGTAGTTGTGCACTGGCCCATACAGTATGGGCAGATGTACACAGAGTACATAACGGCCTCCCAGCAATGACAGAAGAATATTCTAGACGATACAGGCACACAGTGGAGAGACAGCAATTAAGTTATTCTAGCATTACTGTGTGTAGTTATGGGGTCAAAGTCTACCCAACCGGGATGCTGCTGGCCCCGTGTAATTCCAGGTGACACCCTTGAACCCTCTGGCCGCAGCCAGGGCTCCGTGAGGTCAGAGGAAGTGTCTGTTTTATCAACCGCTGTGTCCTCCTGGCCCAAACATGCTGAAGGAATGCCTAAAATAATGGGTAAATTAATTTTCTCTGGGGAAAACTAAAGGCTAAGAGGAAAAGTCACCTTTGACTTGATTGCCAGGAGACAAGGGAAGGGGCCGTGCCACAGGATGGGGACCACAGAAGCAAGGGCCCAGAGGTGTCGAAGTCAACCTGAGGTCAGGGAATGAGTCTCCCCATGTGGCGGGGGGGCGGGGGGGGGCAGCACCCTCCAGGCTGCGGCTCAGCCTACACTGACGGGAAAAGCTAACCAGAGATTCTCCACCGACTGCCGAACTGTGGATGTTTCTCCCCACCCCCCCACTGTCCAACAGAATAATCTGCCATATTCCCTGGAATCCGCAGGCAGAATGCCATCAGCGAATGTGACTCTCGCCCCCCACTACGCTGGCACCCATGCACAACCTCCAAGAATAAATATTAATCTTTCTCCCAAATGCATAATCCCAGGTATCATCATGGAAGGTTTGGGAGACTTTTTCATTTTCTTTTTACTTGTATGCGCTTCCTGCTTCTAGGTAGGAAGTATGCATTACTTGGCTTATACTTTCTTCACACATCAGCATGGAATTTCTTATGAAGGGTTCCTGGTCTGATGGCCCAGCACAGTGAGGTAGCGAAGGACCCCCTAGGGAAACCCACGGACTCTGACCTCGATGGTCCCGTTGAAGCAGGACACGGAGCAGGAAGACCAAGAGCACCCAGGACTCTCGTCCTCCTGCCTCAGGAAAGGACAGGCCGTCCTGGGGGCCAGCTGTGTGTGGGACTGCTCTCCATGAGCCTTCTTCGTCCTCTCAGTAAGCCTGGAGCCGGGGCCGTCACCCCAGGCAACAGACAAGACGGAGCGTCTGGAAACAGTGCTGCTGTCGGCTCTAGTTAACACGGAAGCAAGATCAGTGCCACCTTTAAAAAAAAATTACAGCCATTTTCTCCTTTAACAGGCAAACGAGCAAGAGAAGACGCCTACATTCGGAGCCCAGGCGGATGGCGATGGGCGGCAGAAGGCTGTGTGTGCTTGTTTGCTGGTACCCTGCAGGGCTGGGGAGGCCCTTGCTCTTGGAATCACACTGGACACGATTTGGGAACTGATGAGGATTTGGAAGATGCTGGAGAGCAACTCTGAATCTTGGGTTTATGGGAGCCCTTGCTAGACAGACTTCTCAGATGGCCCCAGGGTGTCCTCCTCCCAGCATCCACAGCCCTGCATGGTCCCTGCCACTTGCAAAAGTAATGGGACGTCCGTGATTACACGTCTATGACTACGAGACGAGCACCTGTCTTGCCGCCTTTGAGGAAGCCAGCACCCATGCGGGGCAGCCTCATCTGTGAGGGAGTTTGGGCAGCGCCTAGGAGCTGTGGGTGGCCTCTGACCAGCAAGGCACTGAACCCTCAGTCCTACAACCTCCAGGGAGCTCACTGCTCCACATCCTCCTGGGCTTGGAAGCAGTTCTCCCACTCGAGCCGCAGATGAGACCACAGCACAGCCTCAGGCTGAAAACGGGAGAGCCCCCAAAGCAGAGAATACGGCAAAGGCGCGCTGGAATGCCCGCGCCCCGGAAACGGAAAGAACAAGGAGCATCAAGGGGATTCTGCTAGGCAGCCACTGCAGAACCGTAAAGCATTTCCAGAGGAATCTCCCGGAGGATCCAGAGAACAGATGGTACAGAAGGCCAGGGGGTAAAAACAGTAACCGACCACCGCATCCCACAGCGGTGAAACTCAAGTCCTGGACCAAGAGCAAGAAGGCAATCAGCCAGCCGTCCTCACTGCTGATCAGAGCCTGCGGGTGCCTGACGCCCAGAGCGACTAAGCCAGGGGCCTTCACACGTTTGGGAAGGTAGCAGAGCAGGAGTTAGGAAGCTGGGTACTCAAGCACTTATGAGAGAACTGATACCAGCCGGATTTGCCTCCAAATCCCACGGGCAGAGGGAACTGGGTTAAGAGCAAGATGAAACAGAAGGGCCCTGAGCTGATTGCTGCTGAAGCCGGGGGTTGTCAATCACCATAAACAGTCCTGTCTCCCCAAAGGAGCCTAAGAAATCAGGCTGAGCTTCTAAGAGCACACAGCTGTTGTTTCCCTGGGCTCCGTGCTGCCCGCAAGGAGCTCAGGAAGCAAATGATAAGCTGACCCTAGGGGAGGGGCGTTTACCTACAGGAGCCATGCTAAGGTTTCTCAAGGTGGCCCCTACCTATAGAGCCCGGGGCTTTGTTCTTCCAATTCCAAGTCAGTTCTGCCCTCTGGTGCAGGAGATTCAAAGTCTTTGGGGCCTGGTGGGCAGCAGAAATCAGTTGAGAGAGCTGGGGGGGCGGGGGGGAGCTGGGGCAAACCAGAGAAGGCTTGCTTCCTTCCTACCCAGATGTCTGCACCGGGAACTCAGAACCTATACAGAGCCACGTGTCAGTGTTTTTTCAAAAGCAGCAGAAAATCTAGATCTTAATATGGAATCTCTGAAGTTTTAAATGTAGGCCATTCATTTTAAAAACATTTAAAGCATTAGGTCAAGTGCCATTGAACGCAGGCTCAACAGAAGCGACCTTGGTTGCAGATGTCTTCCCCCCAAACTGGGCAACCTAAGTTACCCCCCAGAGGATTGAGGGATTCTACAGAAATCTGACTCAAATTTCTCCCCCCCAACTTCCCAAACACACCCACATTAGCCTTAAAAATAACCGTCAACGAAAGTGCAGGTTGAAATAGGTCTTAGGTGGAATTTTATCACAGTAGAAACACACCACCCCGGGCTAACCTGGGCGGGCAGCTGCATTAGCTTCTGTGCAAACCTCATTCTCAAGCTTTGCCTGCCATCTGTCTGAGACAGCATCCTGAAATTTCAAGGCAACCGATTATAAAAACTGCTATTTGCAAACTACTTATCTGGAGTGAATCGAGCTTTTCTCAACCCTGGTCAATTGCATAAGACAGCAGTTGTCATTATTCTGGTTTTCCCTTGTGCATTGTCACCAAACATTGTCACTGTTCTCCAGAACTGATCATCAATAAAACTTACAGGTTTTAACCTAAAAACATGTTTTGACCAGCTATTAAGGCCGTTTTTTTAAGTTCGTTTGCATATAAAAAAGGGGAGGAAAGTTACGTAATTTAATAAAGTTTTATAACCAATGACCTGATTTCATACCTTCATTTTACAGAGGCGGCTGAGTGAAGCGGGGGAAAGATGACTTTCCCTAAAATCACCTGTGGTGGGTCAAGGTCAAGCTGGGGCTGCAATCCAGGTCTTTGAATCCCTAAAGCCTACAGAGTCTTTCTACTCTATCTGGCAAACCAAGAACTAATGTGTGAAAATGCACACAATGCAGTGGAACGCTTTACTCTATAAAATAATATAATAATAATATAAATAATAATAATATAAAATAATGTATTTTTCCCCAATCTAGGCAGGCTGGAAATGCTACTTCCATTTCTTGGTCTCAGATGATAACAATAAACGTCTTCTAGCAATGGTGGTTTTTGTGGTTTTGTTTTTGTTTTTGTTTTTTTTTAAAGATTTTGTTTATGTATTTGACAGGCAGAGATCACAAGTTGGCAGAGAGAGAGGAGGAAACAGGCTCTCTGCTGAGCAGGGAGCCCGACCCGGGGCCCAATCCCAGGACCCCGGGATCATAACCTGAGCCAAAGGCAGTGGCTTTAACCCACTGAGCCACCCAGGCGCCCCTTGTTTTTTTGTTTTTTTTTTTTTCAAAAGCAGGCACCGTGCCCAATGTGGGGATTGAACTCACCATCCTAAGGTCAAGATTGTGCTCTATCAACTGAGCCAGCCATGCACCCCTCCCCCCTTTTAGTGACTTTCAGATGCTCATCATTTAAAAATGCCTACACTCTTGGGGCGCCTGGGTAGCTCAGTGGGTTAAAGCCTCTGCCTTTAGCTCGGGTCATGATCTCAGCGTCCTGAGATGGAGCCCCGTGTCGGCCTCTCTGCTCAACAGGGAGCCTGCTTCCTCCTCTCTCTCTGCCTGCCTCTCTGCCTGCTTGTGATCTCTCTCTGTGTCAAATAAATGAATAAAATCTTAAAAAAAAAAAAAAAAAAAAAAAAAGCCTGCACTCTTGACCTTCCCGTCCCAAGCCCTCATTCAGTCCTCCCTAGAGCCCAGGGGGGGCAAGAATCCCTGCCCCCGATCGCACAGACGAGTAGACAGAGGCTGAGAGTAGTGGGTGGCCGGCCCTAGATCACACAGCTAGCTGGAGAAACCGGAACTCTGGCTCCGAGCCCCAGGTCCTCTCTGCTCTGAACCCACCTCTGCCACCTGCAAAGCCCTTTTCCAACAGCAGTGGCTCCCGTCTGTGGGGTGAACACCGCCCACCAGCAAGGTCTACAGATACTTCACCGAACCCCAGTTTTTAAGCTTTACACCTTACAGGACTTTTTTTTTTTTATCGCAAAAGTAATATGCTCTTTGGAATGAGTCAAAGAAAATGGAGGTGTGCAAAGAAAAAATGCAATCATCTCTCCTGCCCATCTGCCCAAACCCCTTCAAAACACAGACAAAATCAACATTAGAGGTGAAGAGTGTGTCCTTCTGTACTTCTTCCTTTTTTCATAAAAACACACAGAGACATGTGGAGGATTATGATAACCGTTTTCGGTTTTCATCAGACCTAGTTCCTCGCATGAATCGGCTGCTGGCTTTGCTCACCAAGTATCATGAACATCCCCCCAGATCAACAAGCACACAGACTCGGGCTTCTTAATCAGCCGCATAATGTTCTGTGGGATGGACGGGACCGTAATTTACTCCACTATTTCTCTACTGAGAGGCAGGCAGATGGCTCCCAGGTATTTTGCCAGCATGAGTAATGCTGCAATAAACAATCTGGTAATAAATTCCTAGGTCCCCGTGCCCTCATTCCTCTCAAACAGAGTCCCCAAAATGCCACTGTCAGGTCAAAAATGTATGCACATCTTAATTTAATTTTAAAATGGCATATTATCTTAATAAAAAAATCCTCATAAATAATGAATAAAAGCATAAAAGGAAGGAACACACACATAATCCATCCACCCAGAGATGATCTGCCTTAATAATTTGATAAATCTCCTTCTACAATGAGATCAAGCAGCTGAGTTAATGGAACTTTTTTTACTTTAATAGGCTGCAATTAAATTCCAGACTTCTCACGTTCCCCCCAGGAGGGTACGAGAGAGCCATCACCCCCCCCCCATTTCCCCCATAGCTCTCTCAGGTGTCTACAATTTAATAGAAGCAAACAGAATGTCCCGGTCATTTCCACTGTGTCTTTCCTCGGCGAGAAGGGACACTGAGCCCTTCTCCTGGGTTTCTTAGGAACATGCCGGACTTTGAAACACAGGGGAAACAAAAACATCACTTGATCATTTGCTCAGGAACTATCTTACCGACTTTTGCTGCTCAAACATAAGTTTTTTATAGAACAGGTGGAACTGCTCAAAGCTGAGTTCATCTTTGTGTGCACCAATTTCCTGTAAATTAAAAAAAAAAAAAAGTGACCATGTGATCTCTGAAAGTCCCCTACAAGAATGCCACCGTGCTGTGACCAGGCAGAACCGCTGACCTACAGCACTGGCTACACGCAAACTCACCTTCTTCTGAACCCAAACTGTCCACGGGTTTCCTCATTTATCTGCCTGGAGAACATACCCACCAGGGGCCCCATCAGGTAAGATCCTGACCTTGACCCCCACCATGGAAGAGACGTGGCCAGAATTCCAAAAGCGGGAATTTACAACTCCTCCCTCTGGGGGCAGAAGGCATTTCCAAATCCAGACCTAGTCTAGGGTCATTCTAAAAGCATGGGAAGACCAACCAAGCCTTTGGAGTGGGACAGAGCTCAACTCTAGTCAACCCTTATCCCCTGCATTGCTTAATGGCTTTGGGTAATTTACCCGATCCGTTTTGACCCTCAGTTTCTTCATCTGTAAAATGGGAAAACCACCACCACCCTCCCTAGAACTTCGCCAAAACCAAACCAGTAACATCTACGGATCACCAGCTCCGGAAAGCCTTGATCACGAACAAGATTCCAACGATGCGACTTTGAATGGCAAAGTCTCTGTCTCCATTTCTACCTTCTCACAATAGTAAGAACATTCCAGGAAGGTCAAAAGATGGCCTGATAGCCACAAAATGGGTTAACTCGTCCGTCAGCTCACTGGCGCGAAACTGAATGTGCTTTCTTGGCTAAGGAAGCCTGTGACTGGGCTTACCACTGGCAAGGCCACGTTGAGTCTACAACTCGAGCTAGAGAGACAGAGGGTCACTGGGCTCCTTGAACGGAGTCGGGCTCTCTCTAAGCACTGGTCGGGGGGCCTACACATCAAGTCCATCCTTACCCGTTCAGGAAGGTCCCACCTGCCCTATCCTGTGTCATCACTCACGGAGAGACTTAACCTGCCACCGATCTGCCAAGAGCCTAATTCACCAGACCATAACCAGACTAAATGATGGGTGAGGGCAGGCCAGGGAGGAGCCAACTCAGACAACTACGTTATGAGGACTTGGAGACAAAACGCCACGCCCCTGAAAGCCTACATAAGGAACCTTTCATAACATTTTCCAGAAGAAACACATTCGTTGGTGTTACTTGAAGGAAAGTAGGCTGTGGGACGATGAGGCAAGAGACAGGCTATACTCGGGGGAGCCAGGCAGGCAGCCCAGCAAACACCGTCTGTGGAGGACGTCCTCAGCTAGGATTGCGAACAGGGTCCTACGACCTTCACGTGGTCTCTCTGTCTGGACTGGGACAGATGCCACTGGAGGTAAGGTTCCTCCTGGCCACCATTCGATGGGGCTCAAAGGCTAAGTGACCCCAAGTTCACAAAATCGCCAGGCCAGCCAAGCTAGGGAACTTACCACAAACTTATCTTTGAGGAACTTGGCACTGCTCACTTTGAAGTTGACCAGGGGTAAGATGGTCTTCAACTCTCGGAGGCTGATGCTGCAAAAAAAGAGAGACCCCAGCTCTATTCACCTCGAGGGGCTTCAACAGTGGAGGATGTGGCTGTTCCCACCCACCCCCGCCATCTGGAGCCTGCTGTGAGCCGAGGGACTGGAAACATCGAGGCGGTTCTGGAAGCTCAAGGCTGGTCTCCACCCTTCAGGGATGGCACGGACTCAGGTCACATAAGAGATTCAAGGCGTGAGCAGAACATGGTGCCAGGAGACCAGATAGCCTTTGTAGATATGAAAGATCCCAGGGGTTCAGACAAAGATGGGGGGGTCAATGAAGGTCAGAGGGCAAGGGGGCAGGAGCCAGCCTCATGCGAGCACCTACTACGTGCCAGGCCGCCCTGGGTGTCGTCCGGGCAATGATGTTCCCTAACCCCTCCCTACATCTGACCCCCCACCAGGAAGCATTACCCACCCTCGGGGTTCAGAACAGGCAACAGGAGAGGGGTTTGGGAGGGACACGCTGCTCGAGGTCAGAGCTCGGTGACAGCAGAACCCAGGTTTGAATCAGATCCCAAAAGGTAGAGTCATGTGCACCACATCACAGAAGCCTTCACGCGACCACGCGTGATTTCACTTGGACCAGGTGGCAAGTTCGTCGCGGAGGAACGAAGGGGAGAGCACATTCGGGGCGGAAGGAATGCCCGGACCAGCACCGGTTAACGGCGGTGGCTGCAACCGCCGGGCACCGCTCTGGGGCCTGGATGGACAGGCGGACACTACTCCCTCCACGCTCTAACGCCCTGCTGAGGTGGGGACCGTCACCGCCTCCACGTTTTGGGTGAGGACACGGGCTCAGAGAGGTTCCGGGCAGGGAGGTAGAAGGGGTGGCCTGCAGGGCAGTCTGCCTGTAATCACCGTATTTCCCCACCTCTCCGGGGACAGCACGAACACGGGGGAGGGGTGGGGGAAGCGGGGGGCTCAAGTGCACGGCATGCAGACCCCTGCGGCCACAGAGCCGAGTGTCCGCTAGGGCGAGAGAGGGCAGCCTAGGGGTGTCGTTGGTGTGGTCAGAGAAGACCGTCTGTGTTCTGGAGACTGGACAGGGCTGTGCGTGGCCAAGGAAGGAAGCCTGCCCAGGATGTGGGCAGAAAATGGCCCAGTTTCCCCAACGTTGTCAACTCGGCCTCTGCCGGTACATCCGGAAAGCATGTTACCCTCAGCAGCTGCCCCTGCAGACAACTAAGGGGGACTCCCCGCCGTCCCAATGTCCCCACCTCCAGCCTCTGTAGTCTAACAGCCTCCCTCCCATCAGAACCCCCTACCTGCAAAAGGCTGCCCTAGCCCCATTACCATGGGGTCAGCACCAAGGGCTTTCCCAGAAACACTGGAGTGGGGGCTGGCCTGGCAGAGAACCAAGCCGGCTGGCTGAGACCCTCTTTCTGACCCAGCCCCCAGGCTGTCCAGGAAGGGACTGGCCAGGACAGGATGAAGAGAGAGGACCAGCAGGGGCTGGTGCCCCAAGACAGGGCAAGGAGAGGGTCTGGCCAAGCTGGTGGCCCTGCAGGGCTCATCCAGGACCAAGAGAGAAGTCAGAGTCTCCAGGCGAACCCAGAACCTCCAGGCACAAATAGGGTCAAGAAACCTCCCGACCTCCAGGTACAAAGACAGGGACACTAGGAGTCAGCGGGGCAGACGTCAGATCTGGGGGCACTGGGCTCTAAGCTGCAGGGCACCCGAATCAACCTGCTCCAAAAGCCCCATCTTGGAGCAGAGCAGTGGAGCCCCCCAGTAAAGGTGGGGGCCACAGAGCTTCCTTGGGCTCCTATGCCGGGACCTTGCCACTGCGCTCCCCTCTCTGGGCCTGCGGGTCTGTGCTGCAACGCCTGACCCTGAACCACGACAGGCTGGAGGGGAAGAATCCAGCAGCCCCTGACCTCACCCCTCTCCCCGTTTGGAGCAAGGTCACATCCAGCATCTCAGCCCTCTCAGGACGTCGATGGAGGACAGCTCTGCAGGCCGTGGCTGTGACCGAGGCAGCTTAATTCTGGCTACTACGCAGAGGCGCCTCTGCCCCATGTCCTTCCCAGTAAGCTTCCTGCACGCTAATGCCCATCTCAGAGTCTGCTTCCTGCCCACTCAGTCCGTGACTGTGGGTTAGGACCAGGCCAGTTCCTCTGGAGAGGGAAGCCAAGAAATGGTCCCCGCCACAGGCCACAAAGAGCATCGCCCCCCTTCCATGGCAGGCATCACTCCACAATCGTGGCACCTGCCTCTGTTGGCTGTGCCAGGTCCCAGCTCCTGGGGCACGGCACCCTTACAGCCTTTACCATGATGCCCCCAGGAAACCTGCCTGCCTCCTGGAGGCTGGACCGACACCTCCACCACCACTGGCTTCATGGGCGTTAAGGACAGTACAGCACTCAGCATAAGCCAGGAACCGCCCAAGCACTTTCACGAACTCACCCACCGAGACCTCACACCAACCCAGGGAGACAGCAACTGCTGGCTCGCTCATACAGCCTAGAAAACTAAGGCACCGAGAAATTAAGTCATTTACCCAAACTCACACAACCAGTAATGGTTAAAGCGGAGATTTGAGCCTCACCACGGCCCCAAAGAACTTTCTATGATGATGGAAATGTTCTAGAACTGGGCTGTCCGATGCAGTAGCCACTAACCACATGCGGCAACTGAGCATTGGAAATGTGGCTAACATGACCCAGGAACTAAATTTTTTAATTTTATTTGATTTTCATTAATTTAAATAGCCACCTATAGGTAGGGGCCACCGTATTGGACAGAGCAGCTCTAGAGGCTGGCTTCTAGAAGAATCCCGGGGTGGGGAGAGGCACCAACATCCATGGCACCAGCATCTGCTGGGAATTTGTTAGAAATGCAAAACTCTTGAGCCCCAGGCTAGACCTAGTGAAGCAGCATCTCTGTGGGGGAGGACTGCTCCAACCTGAGGCCAAAGCCCCCCCCCCCAAGCCCAATGTGCTGGGGCCACACTATTACCTTCATTCCTGCTGAAGGAGGGACCTGGACATACATCCTTGTCTCCCACCTGCAAGCCCTGTCCCTTCTGCCTCCTGAAACCCAGCACAGTCTTCCCTCTGCCCCTGCCAGGCTGAAGAAAACCGGGCAGCCCACCTTCGGCAGAATGCAAATTCCATGTTCTATGCCCGGGGCAAAAGGCAAAGAAATGTCCACAGGAGACCCCCTACTCTCAGGCCTGGAGGCTCCTGCCCCCTCCGCGGCTCGCGGCCACTGAGAGCCTCCCACCGGGGAACACAGTTCCAGGGACCTTCACGGAAGGTTTCGGGGGCTTTCTCAAGGGGTATTTTGATCACAAAAATGTTCACCTTTTGCCCCAACCTCAGAACCTAATTCCCAGATAAGAGACAACTCAACCGTAAAGCCTCAAAGATAGGGGTGGGTTGGGGGTTCTCCTCTAAAAATCGAGCCAAGAGTTACCGTTAAAGCATCGACACCTTCGATTTAGTCTCCCCAGTCCTGGAAATGTCACAAGGAAAGCTTTCCCAAGCTAGAATGTTCCATTTGCTCAATGTTATGTCTAGGAATGAAAGGGAGAACTTTCCAACAAACACTAGGAAGACCAAACCAGCGAGACCCCCGACCTCAAGGAGCCCCTGCCAACGTGAGCAGCAACAGGAAGCTAAGACTCAAGGAAAGCAGAGCCTGTCTGCCCAGTGTGGGGTGGGGAGTCACGGCACAAGGCCAGGAATCCTGCAGTGACCCCGAAAACTCTTCTCCTGAGGGTCCTGTCCTATGTTCACTTGGAACACGATTCAGTGATAATGTGACAATAAGGAAAAACTAGAACACAGATTAAATGACAAACAAAAGACAACTTCTCAAACCAAGTCTCATTCCCATTGGTGGGTTTCTAACGTAGGCTCCGACATCACTTTCCTGAAGAGCTACGAGGAAGCCTAGATGTTCTTACAGTTTAACTTGACCTAAAAGTGGTCTAATCTCCCCTTTTTTAAGGTGGGCTGGATTCAGTAACTTATTCCTCAAGAATGGCGGGGCAGGGCGTGAGTTTACAAAGGAGCTATATCTTCCCAATACCACCTCGGCCAGGTGACCAAGGGTGACATCACCGCTGACAAGACCTGGAGAACACACAGCCCTCCAGGTGAGGACAGGACGACAGGATAAGAGTTCACCTCTGTGGGGCGCCTGGGTGGCTCAGTGGGTTAAGCCTCTGCCTTCGGCTCAGGTCATGATCTCAGGGTCCTGGGATCGAGCCCCGCGTCGGGCTCTCTGCTCAGCGGGGAGCCTGCTTCCTCCTCTCTCTCTGCCTGCCTCTCTGCCTACTTGTGGATCTCTGTCTGTCAAATGAATAAATAAATTTAAAAAAATAGTTCACCTCTGCGATATTCGTCCCAAACACCCACGACCTCAGCCTCCCCATCACTCCTGCCTCGTCATGACAAAAATGTCCCACCAAAACCAACTAAGGGAGATGCTAGGAGATACCTGGACGTATCCCTCAAATCTGTCAAGGTCATCAGGAAAGATGGAGAAATGGTCCTGACCCAAAGGAGACGAAGCGGCAGAACAAAGCGGTGTAATGGGGGGGCCCGGGGTCAGATCAGGAACCAGGAAGAGCACTTCGGTGGGGAAACAGTGAGCTCCAAATGCCATCCAGGGCTCTCCTCAGAGTCCTGTGCTGATGCCGGTTCCTCCGCTTCCACAAACACGACTTGGCAGTGCACGAGGGCAGGCACGGGGGTATTTGGGGAGTTCCGACAGTATCTTTGCAACATCTCTCTAAATGTGAAGTTATCCCCAAATGTATCTTTTTTACGATTTTGAGAGAGAGAGAGAGAGAGCGCACACACGTGCACATGCACAAGTGGGGGAGGGGCAGAGAGCGAGGGAGAAGCCGGCTCCCCGCTGAGCAGGGAGCCCGGTGCAATGAAGTAAAATGAACCAGTGAAACAACGAAGCTGAAGGGGGACATCTACTGAAACAAAGTGTCGCTGGGGTTAATGGTGCTTATCATTTCATATCACCTCTACAGATTCTAGTGCTCAGAACTTATAAAGTTTTCTATAATGAACATGAATTACTTTTATATTTAAAAAAAAATCCACGTGTGCTTTCATAATGTTAAAGAAAAGCATCATAAAGACTAGAAAGAATGAGACACAAAAGGTTCTGTGGTTCCTCTCAGGGTCAGCCCTTGAAAGCTGAAGGAGGACAAAACCGTGAGGTGGAAGTTTTAAATGTGCAACAACGGAGAACCTGTGCAACGGAGAACCTGAACGGACATTTTGCAAGATGAGACAGACAGTAACAAGCACATGAAAAAAGGTTCAACATCCTTGGCCATGAGGAAGAGGCAAAACAAAATCAAAATGAGCTATTCCTTCACTCCCATGAAGATAACTAGGTTTGAGAGAGAGAGAGAGAGAGAGAGCGTGGGAAGGCAGGGGGGAGGCAGGGGGGAGGAGGGAGGAGTCAGGGGGGAGGGGGGAGGGGAAACAAGCTCCTGCAGGCAAGTGGGAAGCAGGGAGCCCTGGCGCAGGGCTGGGGGGAGAGAAGGCTGCAGGCGCCCTGGAAAGCGGCCAGGCGCTCGGTGTCAGGATGGAGCCCCACTACCCCCGGTTCAGCACCCCCACGGCCGGGTCCTGCACACAAGAGCTGAAAGCGGGGCGTGCACACCCACGTTCCCAGCAACCTTCCTCACAGCAGCCACAACAGCGAAGCCATCCCAGGGCCCATCGACGGATGAACAGCTCAGCCACACGCGGGCTCCCCCTTCGGGGGATATTACGGAGCCTTCCAGAGGAGGGACATTCTGACACCTGCCCCTGGAACACGGAGGAACCGCAAAAACATTGTCCTAAGTGAAACGAGCCGGTCACCCCAAGACCAGACGGCCTGACTCCCCTGGTACGAGGCGCCCAGCGCCATCACTCTCCCAGAGCCCGGAGGCAGAGCAGAGGTCATCAGGGTGGGGAAGGAGGAAACTGGGGGGGGGGGGTATGGGACAGAGTTTCAGCTGGGGGTGGGGTGAAGGACGCTCTGAAGAGGACGGCCGTGACGGACACGTACGCTGTACTGCATCCCATGGAGGCGTATGCTGATGCCGCAATCAAACCAATTAAATAGTTTTTACTTAAAGGCTATTGCAGGGGGGTGGAGGGGAGCTAAGAGTTCTGCCTTTTACCGGCTTTCATGAGTACTTACAAAAGAGGACAAGCAACACCCAGTCCTGACAGGTAAGCCCCTCACCCCGGAGCCCCGCCCAGCAAGCCAGACTGCTGCGGACGAGTCCCCTAACTCGGCTTGGCCTCACTGTCCCCACGAAATGGACCCAAGGGCGCTGAGCACCTCAGTCCACGAGCATTCCAGAAGCACGCCCCCCCTCCAAGGGCACGCAACGCCCCGGCTCCTCTCAGCAAGGGACGGCTGCTACCGTTCCGCGCGGAGAGATGCTGGGCCCGGAGAAGGGGGGCGCGGGCCAAGGAAAGCACCGGGAGCCGGTGCCACCCGCCGCCGGAATCTTTCGTTGGCTGCTGCCCCTCCTTTGTTCTCCTTCAGGAAATGCCACCAGTTGTGGGCGACAGGAAGGGAAGGGAAACTGGCAGAGCCGAAGTCAGCTGCCCTTTCAATGGGTACCTCGGTCAGAGTTCCTTTTGCAAAACTCCCTCCCGGCCTCCCAGAACTACAGGAAAGGTGGGATTTTCCACGTGTTGATGGAGCCGCTGGGCTCTGCCCACTGGGAGGAAGGTCGGGGAGCGCGAATGGGACGCAAGTCACCGGGGCATCATGTCCCGAAAAAGGCTTCCTTTCTGCCGAAGGTTCTGGACCGGCCGTGGGGAAGACGGGTCTCTGTAGAAGAGGTGCGGGAATCCATTCTGAGCGAGACGGCCAAAGGGCGGCTGACCAGTCTGACAAGAGGGACAGGCAGACTTCCAAACCAGATCAGGAACTCTGCACCACCCGCGCGGAGAAGGCCCGGGGCGGCGCTGTCTGTCTTCCCTGCGCCAACCTCAACCATGAATCACCCCAAGCCACATGGAAAGGAAACACCGGAGAGGCCCCACCTAGGAGGCTGAAAGACACCAGTGTGAGTAAAATCCTCCAACGTGGGGACCTCCCCAGACCCCGTCTGTCACACCGGATCGCAGCCCGGGGGATGGGCAGACAGTGAATGCCAGACAGATGGAGGGGAAGGAGCGTGGGGGGCCGGGGGGGGGGGGACACGGGGTGTCCTCTGGGCGGACCTGACACCATTACTGAACGTCCCCACGCTGGTGAGGACTGCTCTTCCGTCATCCAGTCCCGCGGCGTACGCGGGAGAAAGCATGGCAGCTCACCCGAGCTCTGACGCCCCCAGTGACTGCAGGACCCTGGCCCGACACCCGGGAACCGCAGAGATGGAAAGGGACAGCCGGGGAGAGCTGGAGAGTTAGCTGGGACCTCACGTTCCGGGCTAACAGATCTTAGCAGAATCGAAGGCAGGAAAATCACGTAAAATTTTTTAAGAAGGTCTTAATAATTTTAAGCAATAATTATTAAGCGCCGAGCACAAGCATGGTGTGTGGCATGCTGAGTGCTCAGTAAATGGTAGGATTTACCGTTACATTTTTTTTTTTTAAGATTTTATTTGAGAGACAGAGAGTGAGATAGAGAGAGAGAGAGAGCATGAGGGAGGAGAGGGGCAGAGGGAGAAGCAGACTCCTCGCTGAGCAAGGAGCCCGACGCGGGACCCGATCCCGGAACTCCAGCATCATGACCTGAACCAAAGGCAGGTATCCAGGCACCCAGGTACCTCTATCGTTACGTGAATAATAACTGAATCATAACCTAAAAAACTGGGCCAGAGAACATTCAATCTCACTCATAAATAAATGCCAATTGAAGCAAGTATCTGCTTTTGCCTTTCACCCATCCGGTCGCGAAGGTCTGGGGACGCAGGGTGCCGGGAAAGGCATGCCCTCTTGCACCACAGGAGAAATACAAATGGTCAAGGCCTCTCTCGGAATGTTCGACCAGAAACCACCTCACTGCTGGGATCCCTCCTGTAGGACTCGATCCTGTCTGTCTCCGCTTCACACCACTTACAACACAGGGAGACCCCGAGGTTTCCAAGCAGCAGGACTCCGGCACTCACGACACTAACAGACAGGGAGGAACTCTATGTCTATCAAGAGGAAAATGATTTCTCCTCAGTGAGGAAATCACGCCGCCAAGTTCAAGGTCAAACCCCGTTTGTAACAAAAAGGTCCCACACAGAGGAGCACCGGATGCGCTGACAGGGAAACGCTGTGAGACGTGCTGTTCGGGGAACTCATGTCTCCCCAGGACACAGAAGGTGCTCGATGCAAGGGCTTCAAGGACACGGTCCGAGCGCTCCACGGCAGAACAGCGGTCTCTGCAATGTCCACGGAATGGAGACCCCAGCCACGTGCAGGCGGTGCCACCATCAGCCCCCAGCACGTCCAGCTAGACCGCACGAGGGCCTCTCCACACCCTGGAACAGGCTGCGACTGCCGTGGATCGTTTCAAGAAGGAACATCAGAAGCCAATACGTTCTGGAGAAAACCACAGAACCACGAACGGAGCTCACCTGTTTCTTCTGGTTTGATCCACTGAATAGATCTGCTTTCTCAGCCAGCTGGGGAGAGAGTTGAGACAGACAGACAGACAACGACAGACAGCACCGGAGAGAGAGTTAGTTCACAGCCAGTGTCGCTCGGTTCTATGGAATGGGGACAAAGGATCCTGGAAACAAGCAAATCTTTCCAACTTGCTAACCCGAGCAGCTCGGGAAGAAGCGGTTGCCTCCTTGTGGTTGAGACGCCCTGGCTGAGCCAAGAGGGCCCCCCAACACGCAGAGGCTGTCACTCCTTAAATGGACAATCCTCTCTGACGATGTTCATTATCTCCCAAAACAGCGGATGAGAAAAACGGTGGGGATCACAGGGTTTTAACCGAGGGGACCATCATTCCCACGCCAACCCCACGTGGACCTCCATGATACTGGAGGCACGGACAAGGCTTCCCCGAGCAGGTGACAAACCCCGTACCCTGTACGGAACAGCCCTTTGGTGAGTCGGCTGAGCCCCTTCCTAATGCTGTAGGAAGGAAGCCCTTGGTCTTCCCGTCAGATGCCACCAATGCCTGTTCCAACCTCGGTTTCAGCCAACTCCTCACCCCAGCAGGCTCAGGACGGCCCGGCCCTCGGAGAAGCTCCTCCGGCCAGATGCTGGAGAGCCCGCAGCCTCTACCCGCCGGACCCTCCCCGAGCCTCCACGGCGAAACATCGCGCTTTCCTTTCCTTCCCTCATGTTGGAGAAAGGGAGCAGAATCCATGAATGTGGCGAGACGAGATCCATGAGCGCAAGTCCATACCTCTCAATGAGGGTGGGTGTAGACGCGCTCATCGCTTCCTGGTGTAAGATTTTCAAGCCCGAGAGCCACTTAGTCGCATCCTCCTTGGAGTCGGCTGCAGAGGTTGAAGACGGATGGAAACGTTGTTAGTCCCTGGGAAGACCTCCGCAGAGAGGTCGGGGCCCCTGGCCATCCCAGCCCCACACAGACCCCGAGGACGGGAGCAGCCAGCACTGGTTCCCGGTTTGGCACACGGACACCAAGAAGGCCTCTCCTTCACGCCTTCATGGTTCTAAGACCTGCTTCTGGTCCGAGATGAAGCCACGGGCCCCTAATGACCCTTCTACAGCAAGGGTGACAAGTGGGATAATTTTTTTCCTTCCAGGAGTTTTAGCTTTTACCCTTAGATGAGCAAATATGGTGCAGGGTCTGGGGTACTTCCCACCCCAACCCTGAGCCGCCCTCAGCATTTCCCATTTCTCGTGAAGGCCAGGGAGAGGGGACAGAGGCAGCATCAGGCAGTAGGTAAGAGCCTGGCATCACTGACAAGTCCCACTGCACTGCTTTGGGGCTGTGTGACATTCTACCGACTCCTTAACCCCTCTGTGCCTCATTTCCTCACCAGTAAAATGGAGCTAGCAGTGCAGACCTCTCGTTGAGTTAACCACGTCCGAAGGACCAGATACCTTGTTTATCTGGACGAGACATGCCAAGGTTGATACTCTCCCTCTTCCCATGGGAATGAGGAGAAAATTGAGCTCAGAAGCATAGGAGACCTGGCCCCAGCCCATAAGTGGGAAGTGGGATCTGAATCCTGGTCTTGTCCATGCCCCCACTGAACCTGAATTCTAGAGCTCTGAAAGAAAGACCCCAATGTGGAACAGAGACGGCATCTTGGACTCCAAGACGTGTAGTCTCTCTCTTGCTCTCGTTGTTTCCTTACCAAGAACCACCAGGCCTCAGCCTGCAGCCTTAGCCGGCAGCTAAGTGGACTAAAATCCTGAAGTTCATGGGCACAGGCCCCGCTCTCCTGCCCCATCTCTGCACTAACCACACACCAACAGTCAGACGTCCACTCGTCATGTCCCACACCCAGCTTGCTATTTCCCTCTTTCAAGCTCTCAGACATGGAAAACTTCTCCCCGGACTGGCCTCCCTCTCTCCACCCAACTCCTACAGATGCCTCAAAACCCAATTTTAAAGTCATCGCCTCTGCAAAGGCTTCCCTGAAATTGACCCCCTGCCCTCCTACAGCGTGCTGTACTGTGAATGGACCGTCGCTCTTTTCACAGTGTACTGTGAGCTCCTGAGAGACAGTGACCGATCTCCTTTGGCCCTAGAGTCCTAGTGGCCTCTAGCCCAGCACAAGCGATGTGCTCAAAGGTGCATGCAAGCGAGAAAGCAAATCACAAGAGCTACTGGGCCCTAATTTCAATGTTCCCGACACTACTTATCTTTCCTTGTTCCCCCCACGTGCGTCTACTTTGAATGGGATTTATTTTCTCTCATCACTCCCAGCTGTACAGACGGTTCTGAGTCAATGAATTCTAGGACTGGACCTGAAGGGGGTGACAAGCTTCTGCCCCTGAGTCAAGTGCCTGAGCTTTTCCACAGCTCACCCTCTGGCCTCTGAGAGGACCCTTCGACATTTGGGTAAATTTATAGGGATGGCTGGAACTCTCACCTCCAGGTCGTGTGTCTATGTGAGTGCATATGTGCCTTCACGTGTGTGTGTGTGTGTGTGTGTGTGTGTGTGTGTGTACACGTGTGGCAGCTGTATTGTGTACATGCGTGAGCTTGCAGGCATCTGTGTAGGGGTGTGTGTGTCTGTGTGCACACACATACATGTGAGAAGTAAGATTTCAGGATAGTGTCCCCAGTTTAGTTGGATGTAGACCAGGCTCTGCTGGACGACAACTATAACCTGCCTCCAGCTCTCCGCGGGAGCCAACCAGGCCGTTCACACAATGCTTACCACGTCCCAGTGAGGCCGACGTTACCATGCTCTCCGGCTCAGAGCTGAGCAAACTGAAGCTCAGAGAGGCTGAGTAGCTTGCCCCAAGGCACACAGCAAGAAAGGCGCAGGGTGAGAATTCAAAACCATGATGACCCCTAACGCACATCAGGGTCAGGCAGGTGCGAGCCTTCTGCTACTACGGAGCATCCTAGGAAGGAAGCCAGGCACGGGCAGCGACAAAAGCCCGCAGGGGGTGCTCACCTGCCAGACTGAGGGTGCTGAGGACAAACTGGGTCCCGTAGAAGATGGTGAAGCAGCAGTCTTTCTTCTGATGCACAACCTTTGCACGCTCAAAATCCTTGGAGTTCTTCCCGGGGCGGATTTCCTTGATTTCCATGATATCCACTGAAAGAAGGTGAAGACGGGCCCATCGGAAGCCTGAGTTCACTCCACCCGAGGACGCAGCCACAGGCCTGCCCTGTCCCTCCCCAGCCCCTGAGCCCCATCCAGACTGCAGGATTCCACGCAAGTAAGGAAGAAGCAGGCTGCTCTAAACAAAGCCCTGGGGGAGCTGCAGAACAGACAGAAGCAGGAGGCAATCTCTCCTCCCTGTAACCCCTGCTGCAGAAGGGCTCCAACCCACTCCTTGCCAGAGTGGGCCAGGATGGCCATCTGACCCGGGGGAGACCCCTACCCCCACCCAGAGGATGGCCACCTGTCCCCAGGGGATCTCCCTCCCTGCCACAGGATGACCAGGGACTGTCACAGACAAGTTTGACCAGTCCCTTCCTCTTCGTTTTTCTATCAAAACACAACTTTTCCTAGAATGGACCCATTCTACGTGTTTCACATGAAGCTGATCTGCCTCTCCTTACCGGCAATAGGGGCCCAGCCTCCTGGGAACAACCAAGATGCCCCGTGCTGGGGCACCGTGATTGGTTCAGGGACGAGCCCATGGTGCACCAGCATCCTCCCGGCACTGTTTGGCCAGAGATATTTATAAAATCTCTCTTGTTGCTGGGCTGCTGCCTGGCTGATAAGACAGGAGTCTGGGGGAAGCAGGGAGCACGACATCCGCCGTAGAGAAAGGGGAGATGGACCCCAGATGTACTGTCTGATCCCCTAAGGCCCAGTCACACCGGAAGCCATTCCTGCCCGAGGAAACGCTACTTCCACGACACAATCAATTCTCTTTTATAGCTTTGGTTAGATGACCTGAGTTTCTGTCACGTGCAACCCTAAGACTCCTGGCATGTAGATCTCCGTCCTTGCCCTGAAGAGAGATACAGGAAAAGGTGTCCCTGGAAATGGGAGACAAGGGAGGGACCTTGGACCTGGGACGGAGGAAACTGACAGGTGAATAAAGGCACTTAGAGTCAGGGCTGAAGCAGCAGGAAAGGTTCATGACCCTTCACAGGCAGCAACTGGAGTGGGAGTGCAGTGAACACCATTAGGAGGGAGAGAGATAGAATGAACTAGAAGCTCTCTACTTTCTTCCCATGGGTCTAGCCAGACCAAAAACAGCCTGGTGGACAGGAGTCAGGAAGGAATGCGCAAAGACTTTAAATGGGCAACTCTGCTCAGCATACACGTGAGAAATCTCCGCACAGCTAGACCCCAAACCAAGCCCGAGACCACGTACAAAACAGTGAAAACCAATTCAAGTCTGTAATTTATTTCACTTTATCTGTTAAAGATTTATTTGAGAGAGTACATGTGGGAGCATGACAGGTGATGTGCAGGGGCAGGTGCAGAGGGAGAGGGAGAAGCAAGACCCCCCACCAAACATGGAGCCTGACATGGCACTCGATCCCAGGACCCCAAGATCCTGACCTGAGCCAAAGGCAGACGCTTAACTGACTGAGCCACCCAGCTGCCCCTCCGGCCTGTATTGTAATCACACTGTACCAGTGTCAGGGCCCTGGGTTTGGTGACTGAGCAAGAAAGACATGATCACCAGGGGAAGCCGGATGAACGGTACACAGAAATCCTGTACTATGTCTGCAATGTTCGCCTGAGTCTAAAATTGTTGCAAACCTGAAAGTTTTAATACCACTTCTCAACCACGAGAGGCCGTTTTGTTTTGGGAACGGAGGTGCCTCGGGATGGAGGCCAGATCCCTCTTCCTCACCGAACCCAGAATCCTGGAGGCTTTTCTCTTTATCCTCACTCCCCAGAAACAAACTCCACAACACAGACCCTTAGTGTGCACTGAAACTTACAGCCTTCGGGGAGGAAACTGGCATTGCCGATTCAGCTGTTTACGCTCCTCGAAGAACATTCAGGGCAGTGAGGTTTGTTCCCGGACGTTACCCGCCCAGCTCACTGCCAGTCGAGATACTGGTGACTTGAAGTAAATCTATTTTTTTCCTATCAAGTCTAGCAGTGATTATCTCCTACCCTCGCTCCCCACAAAATATCTGTAGGTGAGACTCTCTCAATTGGCCTATTATGAGTTTTTCTCCTTATAGCAAAGTTATAATAAAAATCTGACACAAGTTCATAAAGAAAAAAATGTCATATACTATAACACTGTCTTCACGGAATTACCAGTCCTACTTTCTAAATCACTCTCGACTCAGTCGACTTCTCTCCATTCCCATGCCCAATGCCATAATCCAAGCTGTTGGATCTCCTGCTTGGCCTACTGGAGTAGCCGGAAGTTACCCCCAGAGCCTTTTTTTAGGAAATTTAAGTAACCTCGTATTGGGGCGCCTGGGTGGCTCAGTCAGGTAAGCGTCCGCGACTTGATTTCGGCTCAGGTCACAATCTCACAGTCATGAGATCAAGCCCCGCACCAGGCTCTGAGCTCAGCGGGGAACTTCTGCTTCCCCTCACCCCCTTCCCCGATTCGTGTACGCAGGTGCTCATTAAAATAGATAATTCTTTAAAAAATAAAGAAGTAAATGCATAATTATGCTCACGCCCCTCCTGGGCTTCAAACCTTCTGACTGTATCCCATTGTTCCTAGGACCGAGAACCAAGGACCGGGGTTGACCCCGCCGGCCCCACCTGGCCCCCACACCCTCACCCGTGCCGCTCCAGCCCCCCAGGGAGCGGTCACCCACCCCCCACCACGGCACTGGCATGTGCTCCGGGCCTGGTCATCTCTCAGTTCCCCTTCCAGTCTGAGCTCCTCCAGCATCGAACTCAGAGAAAACCCTCCAACTCCTGCGGTCATACAGATCGGTCCCTCTCCCCACGGCCCCAACAGGGGCCGGCGCCTGCAGGTCAGACTCCTGGGCCAGGAACCTCTTCCCTCCAAGGCACTCCCTTGCTTGGCGCCGTGTCCCAGCCCCCAGCGCAGCGGCCGGTACGCGGTGGGGCCCCGTAAACAGCTGCTCAACGAAGAAGGGGGCAGAGTGAACCTGGAGACAAACGCGGAGATACGAAAAAATGCAAATGGAGCCCCCACCACCCCCCCCCAGACGCGGCACAAAGGGACAGAGAGACACCAGACGGGCCACCCAGACGAGGGAGGAGAGAGACACAAAGAGGCACACAGACCAAGTCAGACGGGAAGAAGCATAAGACACGGAGGAGAACGAAGAACAGCTACTCTAGGGAGGCGAGGGGTCCTGCCGGCCACTTTGGCGCCAGCAGACACCCCGGCTTTGGGGCCAGGCCTGACCCAGGGGGAGGCTGCAGGCACCCACCGCACCAGCAGGACTGGTCACCTCCATGACGTCATGCCCGCCACGCCCCTCTTCGCCCCTCCCCCACCAGGTGAGGGCAGGCTCGTTCACATGGACGATCCCGAAGAGAGGAGGCCTTGGGCAGGGCCGGCCTTGCTCCCGGGTCATGAGATCTCACCGGAGCAACTTCCCAGCACCGCCAGCCTTCACCCCAGCGAAACGAACCGTCCTGTTCTTTTTAGAACTGGCCCGTGGAGCTACACATATGCACATCTGTACGTACAGGTACGTCCTCCACTAAGCCCCGGGAGAACAGGGACTGTCTGTGTCACTCGCTCACAGCTGGGGCCTCACGGCCACGTGCACCGGAGCCCGGCTCAGAGCAGAACTCGGGCGCCGAACGGCTCCGGTTCCTGTTTGGGAGATGGTCGCAGGAACGCTGGTCGGGGAGTGGGGAACGCTGTGGGAGTCCGTGCCCCACCACGGAGTAAGGGAACTGGGGTGTGTATCCCCAAACCCCGTCTGCTGTTGGTCGAGGGCTGTTTCTGGGCTGGCCCAGCCCTCAAGCGGGTGGCTGCAAGGCTGAGAGGGCCTCGATGGGCAGAAGGGAATGCTTCAGCGAGCAGAACCTGCCTGATGCAGCCTCGGCCACATCAGGTGCCCGATCCACTGGTTTCTGTGCTCGATCCGTGGGACCCAGGGACCCGTGGGTTGGAGGGGTCCGAGGCCCAGTGTGTATTTCAGGCAACATCGGGATGCATGTGACCAAGTCCCAGGCACTGCCAAGAACAGCTTCCCTGGGCTCCCCCGAGAGACAGGACTAGGTGTCACTGCCCTGGGTGTTCTGCACCCTAAAAGGGATCTTGGCTCTGCAGGTGCCTCTGGTATTATAGGTAATGTACGCTCTTTTAATAGAACAGCTTTATCAAGATGTAGTTTGTGTCTTTATCAAGATACAAGCTCACACACTATACAATTAACCCATTTCAAGCCCGCAACTCAATAGCTTCTAATGTAGTCACAGACTCGTGCAAACCACCACCACAGTCCATGTAAGAACATCTTCATGACCACAGAGAGAAACCTAGACCCTGTAGCTATCACTCCCTGTTCCCCTCTTGTCCCCACACCAGTCCCTGGCAACCACCAACTTTCAGTCTCTACAGATTCGCCTTTTCTGGACGTTTCACATAAAGGGAAGCATACAGTCCACCGTCTTCTGTGCGGGGCTTCCTTCAAGGTTCCTCTGCGCCCTCGCCGGGACCTCGACCCTTTCTACGGATGGGCAGCGTTCCCGCAGAGAGAGACCACACTTTCGTTATCCACTCTTCAGCTGATTGACGTTTCTGGATTGTTTCCACCTCCCGACCGCTGTGAAGAGTGAGGCTATGAACACTCCCCTGACAGTTTCGGTTTGAACATCCGCTTTCAGTTCTCTCCGGTGCCTCCTCGGAGGGGAAGGCAGTCCTCCTGAGTCCCCACTCTTAGGCTACAAGCCTTCTAATTGCAAGGTGCCTCCTTCAGGCCGTGGGGCTTGTCTCGCCATCACTGTGGACCAGGGAGGACAGTCATTCACAGGCGCAGAGTCAAGCGTGGACGGGTCTGCAGTCAAGGCCTCCATGAAAACGTGGTGGTAAGGCCACTGACAAGCCAAGTGTCAGCTGTTACAACTCCTCCTCCCCGGGCCTCCTGAGCAAGGGGGGGCTCGCTCCAGAGGAAACGGAGGGCTGCCCGCTATCCAGCACCCCCTTGGTTACCAGAAACCCCGAGAAGGCAGGAAGGAAACCCCTCACCAGAAGGGGTGGTTTTTCTATTTGGTAATCAGCAAAGTCTGAGGGGCCTGCTGGTCATTTCTGTTGACACACACTTGATCTTCTATCGCAGCACCTTGTTGAAGGTTGACCCCACGGCCCACGGAGTGCACAGCAGTGATGGGGGAGGGGGTCAGGCCTCCTGCACTCAACGAGGTCAACCCCACATCATCTTTCTGCCCTGCAGCTGGAAATAAAAGCCTACTGCCAGGATTGCAAACGTGCCTCCCCAGCCCATGCCAAGTGTGTGTCCGAGGACCACGGAATGGCCTCAGGAAGCCACAGACCTGGGTCTGAATCCCAGCTTCTGACAGGTGCTTGCAGCTGAACTCACCTCTCTGGGCCTCCACTTCCTCGTGGGAGCAACAGGACCAAGAACAGTCTTGTCACACGGTGCTCTTGGAGGATTAAAGGGGTGTGTGTTGGGGGGGTGTTACAATACTGCCTCGAAATGACAACTAAGAAAGACGTAGCAAAAAGAAAAAAGAAAAAGACGCGGCAACTTCTAGGTGTCTGTCAGCTCCTATTTTTAAATTACTAATGCAACCGAATAAAGCTAGACGCATACAAGGTAAAAGAAAAAACCACGCTCTCTTCATTTGTCTGTTGTGGAAGCTGAAGCGGCAAGTCCGTGTGTGCTAATGTGGGAAAAAATCCACACCGCCTTATGTCAATAGGGTGCCGTGTCTGCACACGTACATACGTGTGCACACGTACAGACATAGGTGCGAACATGCACACGGTGCTCAGGTTTCCATCGCCGCTCAGATCCTCACTCTCTAAATCCCCACTCTAACCTGCAAGTATTTTCTTTTACACAAGACACTCTACCCAGATCACAGCTGCCGTAGGATGTTCACGCACGGGCACCGACGAGAACACGGGTGTGCGTCAGTCTGCAACAGGAGAGGTCCACGTCCAGCGCTCTCAATGTTCAAAGTCACCATGCATCTGACCTAGGATCCTGTCCCCCCTCCTGAGTCCTGCCTGCGTCCCAGCATTTGCTTCTGACGAGCAGACCACCAAACAGAGTCCACTTTAGAGAACGTCTCTGGTATTTCCAACAGAGTAGTTTGCGGTCATTTCCATTAAGTTGCAAAGGAGAGGACAGGAAAAAAAATGAAAATTCACAACCAACGTCCTATACTACCCTCTGTACTGTTTGTGAACATGCCCAGTAACGAGTTCAATAAAGCATCGAGCAATTCAGTATCTGTGGCTGTTAATGCTTTGCGTTCATGAGAAACGTCTGACGGGCTGGCCTGCAGGTGTGCAGGGGTATTAAGCAACACCGGGGTTGGGTTTTTTCTGATCGGTTGGTAATGCATCACCATTTATCTCCGTGGAATAAGACATGATATATGGCTGTCAAAACAAAACAAAACAAAAAAAGCTGCTCTATCTCCTGTTTCCAGAAACACATTAGACTCAGCTAAGGAGCGGAGCCTGTATCTATACGTGTATATTTGTGTATGTAAAGGTAGAAAAAAAAAAAAAGTCCACCAATTTGCTGACAGGCTTACTGGTGGGGAAGATGACAGGCAAATGGTGGGCTTCACCTGCTTTGATGGGAATTCCTGCCGAAGGCACGCAGTCATGAAGATGACCGACTTTATTTTCAAAGTAGGCTCTGGGGGCCAGAGCTCCGGCCGGGCGTGCTCCTGCGGTGGGGGCTCGGCAGCCGTGCTTCCTGCTTGAAGAAGTGAGATAACGCAGCCACAGAAGCGAGGCCCCATCTCAGCACAAACGTGGCTTCCCAGCAGCCCCTCGGGCCTTCCCCAGGTCCGGCCACCCTTCCGCTGTCCTCCCCACCCATCACCTGCGGACACACGCTCGGGGTTTCCAGCCTCCTCCGACTCCCCCGCCTCATTCCGCCACCCCCTTTGCTGACGGTCCCCATGACCCAATTCTTCAAACCCTGTTCCCCTCTGGGCCACTGCCGAGCCGCCCCCCACTCCTGCAGCACCCTGCTACCCTCACACCAGGCATGCGGCCTTTCCCGATTCCCACACTTACCCTCAAGCTGTACCATCCAACGACTGGCTTCAAGCCCCTTCGGGGAAGCTCTAGTCGTATTTGAGGGGAAAAGAGACCGCTGAGACTTGACACCTTCCCACGTATACCCCCACCCTCCCACCTACCCGACAGCCCCTCCATCCGCCAGGCCGTCACAAGCATCGCACAGAGGGTCCCCACCCTCAGAAGCCTGCGAGGGACAGACCTTCTCCAGACCAGCGCAAGATGGTAAGCCACGTAAGCCTCCAACCACACCAAACACCTCCATGGAGAAGAAAAAAGTCTCCACTGGGGCTTCTCCCCAGCAAGGGGAAGAGAGGCTTCTCAGAGGGTGTGCATCGTGGTGGAGCTCTAAAGGCTGGAGGTGACCCGGTGAGGGGAGTAGAAAGCCCTACGGAGGCACACGCAGAGCAGGTCACCCCAATGGCGCCTGGGAGCTTGGGCAAATCATCTCCCTTTCTCTGTTCCTTCCCCACCTGTACTGACCATGACAGCCTCCTTCACCAAGCTGCTGGGCCAACAAAGTGAACTGACACTAACCGGAACCCCGTGGCCCCCGGGAGGTCCCAGTCAAGTTTAATTTAGTCAACGGGACTCGTGTTCTTGCCCACCAGCCTCCACCACCACCTTCACCGATGCTGGTGGTTTCGCTTTATCTCAGGGTTGCTGGGTCTCAGTGAAAGACTCTGCTTTACAAAACCAAGGGTGTTGGGCTGTTGGACAGACATGACAGCACCTAACCTGAAAGCCGGAGGGACAAGTGACAGGGACTACAGAACACACAGTTCAGAACCATGGGGCCATCGCGGGAGAGCAGAAAGAGCCCGACCTTAGAAGAATCTGGCAAATGTGTGTGTAAAGTCCAACTTGGGGTGGGTTTCTTTATTATGGCTTGGCCTCTACTTCCTCATCTGTACAATGGGAATGAATATCCATCCCACAGGGAGATACACCTGAAAGAACTTGGTAAAGTGTAAACTGTCCCATAAGCCTTAGATATGAAAGTCCTCTGAAAGCCTCGGGATTGGTGGGGGGTGGGGGGTGGGACTGTCCTCATCTTCTTTGAAAAAAACATATAACAAAGAAGCAATTGTTGGGACTGTGCTGATCTCCGGTGGGGAATATCCCGGCTCTGAGCTTCCGTAGGAAGCTCTAATATCAGCACTAGTATCAGTACTCCACGGATGAGGCAGCCATTACTGCGTGTTTGGTGTTCACACAGATAGGCTGGATTAAGTATTTTCTAGATGTTTCCAAGTTTTAAGTGATACTGGAGACACTGGCTGAGCTGTTCTTCCCTCCGCACCCCTTCTCCCCAGGGGAGCAGGGAACGCTAACAGGAGTCCTGAAGAAGGAACTGGGCACTTCCAGCTTAGCTTTCTGGTCTGGTTCTGGTCCAATCTGTCCCCCAGGAACCAGGTACCTTGCCCTGCTCTGCTCTCTGGTGCTCGGAGGGCGCTGCCTTGAAGAGGCATCTACCACCTCTAAATTTGAGAATCCAAGTTCCTTTTATATAAATTTAAGTTAAAAACAGTGAGTCCCTTTCAAAAATAGGTAGGTTCGAGAAAAGGAGGAAAACAAATAGAACAAAAAAATCACTAAGACTTTATGGAAAGCCTCACCACCTTACACACGGCCTGTTGAAATTTTAATTTGCTCTGCTTTCAACCGGTTTTCTTATCAAAATGACACAGAAGACCCTTCCCGGTACAAAGACCATACACAGATCCTGCCACCCGCCACCACACTGGACCAGTTTTTGATTTGAGGGCAGTTTTGTTTTTTGTTTTTTTTTTTTTTGAGCTGTCTAGGCCTCTGACACTTTCTCAAAGGTCATTTGATTATCAACTTGATAAAGTTTGCCCAACCTGCATAGTGCTGGCACTGTTTGTCTATTATCGGTCTTTAAATCAACTCACCTTTTTTCAAATGAAATACATATATATATTTAAGGAGTTTATCTTTGGTAAAATATATATATAATATAAATTGTAAATACAAACAAATTATAAATACATACATATACATACTCAAGGAGTTTATCTTTGGTAAACTAACAGGAATTACACCTAACAGGAATCGTACAACACAAAGGCAGTGGAAGTAGGACATTATTAAATTCTGCCTCGAAATAGCTGATGCCACAGACCACACCGGTTCTGAGCTCTAAAAGGTGACAAGAAGAGGTCTGAGAGAGAGAGGCCAGCTGAGCGGGGCCGGACTCACTGACGGAGACAGAAGTCACAGCGGGGGTGACCTCCGGAGGGCAGAGGCTTAGGGAGTGGTCTAGATCTGATCTGGGGGAGGCGGTGGAAGTGGTCACAGAGGCATCTGCATGTGTCTGTTTGAGCTCACACTCGCTTTTGTGCCTTTGACCGTGCGTGGACCTTCCATGTGGAGGTGGGTGTGGTTATTAGGAGGGAACCCTGGGGACCCTCGTCATGAGGGAATTCATTACCTAGCATCTCGACGGCGGTGGCAGATACAAAGAATGGACAGATGTGATAGGATCGTGTTGAACTCTACGTGCCACACGTGTGTGTGCGCGCGCGCACACACACACACACACACACACACACGACAAGCAAAACTGCGGAAACTTGAATCAGGGAGTGCACAGACTCAACCTCAGTACCCAGGCTTGTTCCTGACACACTGTAGAGTTTCATGGGTTGGGACCACTGGGAGAAACCGTGTCTACGTGAGATCTCTCTCTTATTTCTTATGTTACATGAAAAAACTCTTATTTCTTATGTTACATTAAAAAAAACACACACACACAGAGTATCAAGAAAGAAAAAAAAAAGCATGTTACTACCAAACAGATGTTCTCCTAAACTACACTTCCCTCAAGGAGCCCACAAGGGACCTGCGAAGGGAACCACCTTCCCACCGGTGACTCCCGGTCCCTGGGCCCAGTCTCCCCCGGGGGACAGCTACTGCTGCATCCCAGGAACGGACTCCGGGCTCGCCTTGTGCCAGGATCCAGACTATTTCCAGCCAGACCAGAAATAGAGGCTCATGCAGCTCTCTGATAAGGCAGTCAGAAACCCAGAGGAAGTGGCCGGCAGGGGGCCTGGAGCTTGGGCCTGGCTCCGGGGCCCACGCGTCCGCGAGGGCAGCAGTGACAGCCAAGAACACGGCTTCTGTGAACGTCCGCCAGGAGTCTGTGCACGGAGCCCGGGGAGGGCAAACTTGAGCCCTCTCAGCACCAACCACTCATTCCAACGCGCCCTTCCCTAACCTCGGCCCAACGAGCAGCCCTGCACGTCAACACAGTCTCATTCTTTCAGTCGGACGCTTTGGCCTGGTTTTTATAGGAAAGGGAAGGTTCTGAGAACACGGGCGATTCTGTTCAACGCCGACCAAATTCTAGAAGTTGCCCGATGTTGAATCCGCCCATGGAAAATGCTGGTCTGCTCCTTCCTACCCCCTCTTGGCTTCAGAGGAAACCAGAGGAGAGAAAAGGGAAGGGAAGCCACATTTAGAGAAGCATCCAGGGCGGCCAAGCGGTCTGCCAGGGATTTGGACATGTGTGTGCTCACGTGGGGCGGAGACTGTGCCGTCTGCCTTCCAAAGGTGGGGACACTGAGGCAGAGTCAGTGACTTGCCAAGGCTACACGGGACCAGCCAGGATTTCAAGCCCAGCAGTCTTCATTCCCAAGCCTGCCCTCCTAACCACGACACAGGGAAGGATGAGTTCTTTTCCCGGGCAGACCCCCCACCGCCCGCTTCGCCTCCCTGGCTCAGATGTCACCCACCCTGGCCCAGCTGCATCCTGCTGGATCCTTGCTCTCAGGCGCATTCTCGCAAGGATCCCAGCACCAAAACCCTCACAGGCAGTGGGGCCCTGCTGGCCCCTGGTCTATCAAACACTGGTCAAGAGCTTGATGCCCATCATCTGAGGGGTGCCTCCTGCGGCCCCAAGCAGTAGCCGTCCCTATTACCCGCTGTCCATTTTGCAGAGGAGAAAACGGAGGCTCCAGCAGGTTGGGGGAGCTGGGGGTCGGAGCTCTGCCCGTCCAGCTCCAGAGCCGTGTTCTCGAACACCACCCAGGCCGGCTCTGCACGGGGGCACTCGCCCAGACCAACCTACCAACTCCACCAGCAGCAAACAGAGCCCTGCCAAGGTCAAGCCCAGGGTAGAAGCGCCTGACTTAAACAGAGAACAGACCAGACCCTCCTTACAAAATAAATATTTTTAAGGCGCCAAAGCTGACTTCACCGTCTCCTCACTCTTCCTGCCAACCTTGGGAACAAACCCCCATTTTCCAGAGTTGGCTCGGGAAACTGATGTCATCTACCCAGCCACCTGCCTAGGCCTCGATGCCAAAGACAGCAGGGCAGTGACGCACGGGCGTCTCACAGGGAGCGAGCTGTGGGCAAGGGGGCCTGGCTCTCTCCTCTTCCTTTTTCCCATGTCCCAGAAAGCTGTTACCTTGGGGGTAACAGGCTAGAATCTGGCTGAAGGGTGGATCCTTTCTCTGAAGCCACATCGCAGCGGGTAGAAAGAGATTCCAGGCGCCTTCAGGGCTCCCACTGTCAGAGTCCGTCATCAGGTCAGACAGGCAGAAATAACTTTCCACCCTGTGAATGATCAACAGGACAAGCTGGGGGTTTCCTGATGCCTCCCACAGCGCAGGGTCCTCCAGCTTCACTGGCAGGGACTGGGCCACATGGGCCAGAAGGCTGGCTCAGGACCCTGGCCACGGTCTGACAGCCACCGTCAAGGGGAAGGGCTCAGAGAGGCATGGACAGACTGCCAGAGGAGGCCCTGGTCTTCCAGAAGCCCCTCCTGGTCCCCCAGGGCAAATAGCCCACAGACCCAGTCACAGAGCCCCACCTCGTCCCCCTGCCCCCGCCCAGCCCTCTGGGCCACCGAAGCCTTCCTCAGGGGAAGCCTCATTCTTTAAAGGGATGAACTCCTCCTGGGTCCATGAGCCTGCATGGGGTCCCCGAACCCCAAACGTGGGGTCCTCCTGCTTTGTGCTCTTTGCAAGGAGAGAGAGCAGGTTCTCGGGGGAATCCAAGAGCAGGAAAGCACTGAGCTCAGCTCGAGGCCCAGCTCCAAGGCCTCCACTCTGGAGGACTTGTCTTCCTCTTCTCAACTTCCCCTTTCCTGCTTCTCATTTACTGTAATTACTTGTCGCCCAGTGTTAGGGCTGCGGCCCAGCACCGGGCAAGCTCCTACACAAGAGGCCTGGCACAGTTACCTATGGCTAACAGGGCACTCCCAGTGCCCCCTCTTCCCGCACACCCCCCACCCCCAAACCCAAGGCAGGAGGGCTGGCCTGTCTCACTCCCCAGCTTTGCCGGAACTGGAACTGGTCTGGCTGTCGCTAGGCCACCAGGCCACTGTCACCGCTACAGAGGTTCATCTCAAATGCCAAATTCTGCTCAAAGAGGAAAAGCAGCACATGCATTAGAAGACAGTCCTTTAACGCTCTGTTGTTTCACCAGAGGACTGTCCCTGAAATGCGGCTCCTGTGCGGAACGGGGCCCAACAGAGGGCCGCGGACTGTGTCCACCACGACTATCAGAACAGCTACTACCCCCCAAGTGCTTGCAGAAGCGGGCACGGAGAAAAGATGTTACGTGCATTTCCTCATGGGTGCTTCGTATACTATATTATGATCATTATTCCCACTGAACAGAGGAGAAGACTGAGGTCGCCACAGTATAAACCTGCAGCCGGTGAGCGCCTCCAAGCTCCAGGCCCGATGGTGAGGCTTCAGGGCTTCCAGCAAGAGGTGGCCTGCAGAAGCCGATCCCTTCTGCTGGGGTCAGAGCAGGGCCTTGCTGCCCCCGCTTTGCCTTTGCAAATGAGTCCTCACTGTGGTTAGCAAGCCAGCCCTTCATTTCCCCACCAGGCTCAGTTTTGCAAACCAAGGTCAGGGGGGGTGGGGTGGCAGTTCCTGTTACAGGAGCTAGAAGGTGAGAGTCTTTCTTCCCTTTCAGAGAAGGTGGGATCGGGGCAAGAGGGTCCCCCCCAAGCTTTCCAGCCCAGGCAGGTCTGTCCCGACTCCCCTCGGCACAAAGATCCAAGTCCAGCCCAGGGGATATGAACACGAGTCTGACTCCACCACTGGCGCTGAAACCTATAGCCCCCTTCCCTTTCCCTAGCATTTGCCAGGGACTGAGCCTGGGCTCCAAATGGAGCCCGGAGTCAGGCAGAGATCCAAATCTCAGCCCCACCATGAGGCAGCCACATCCCCTCTGGCTTCATCTCCCTCTGCAAAATGGACTCACGGCAGAACTTGGGCCGGTTGGTGGACCAGAAGTGAGGATTTAAGGGAACAACAGTTCACACGTCAAGGAGCTTAGCACAGTGCATTACACAAAGCTCGTGCCTAATGCTTGCTGCTATCACCCGCAGATTATCACAGTCCTGGCGACGCCCATCCACTCAGCAAAGAGCTGCTGAGGGCCCCAGAGCTTGGTATAACTATGGCTTGGTATAGGCCATGGCCAACAGACCAGATCCCTGCCCTCAAGGAATCACATTGTAGCGGGGGGTGGTGCAGAGAGATAAGCAAATCAATACATATTACATCTGGCAGCAGAAAGTTCCAGAAAAATTAAACCAAAGCAGAGGGAGGCACGGTGGGTGATAGGGCAAGAGAGGGGCTCTGGTAACAGGTGCAATCAGGGAGTCCTCCCCAGAGGAGGTGTCCTCTAAGCTGAGGCTTGAAGGAAGTGAGGGCAGATCCAAGTGGACGTCTGGGGAAGAATATTCCAAGTTAAGCAAATAGCAAGAGCCAAGGCCCCAAGAAGGAAATGTGCATGGCACGTTCTAGAAAGAGCAGGAGGGTATTGGCTAGGACATACTGCTTGTGTTGGGGGCGGTGGGGTGGGGGGTCCCTGGAGCCCTTAGGTCCCCCACTGCCTGCCCGTTGCCCCTCTCCTGCCTGCACGTTCTGATCACACCAGCTCTGCACCTGTGCCTACAGTCATTCCACCTGCCTGGAGTCCACGCCCATTCAGTCTTTGCACCCACCTGGAGCCCCATCCCCTCCCTGGCTATGGCCCCGGGAAGGGGGTCTTCCACCACTTACTTAGTTCCCCCACCCTGCCCCTTGGAGGCAGGAACTGTCCTGCTCATTCCCGTAACCACAGCAGTCAGGGAAGTGCTCAGCACCGAGTAAGGACTCAGGCAAGAGGCAGAACAAAGCCCCCGGAGAGTGGTTTGGCAATCATGGGTTATCCTGGAAAGGCACACTCCCTCCCTCACCCGCCCTCCCACACTCTACCTCTCCCCATTCAACTGCGAGAAACCCCCACCCTTGCAAAGGAGAAAGGGAGCCCGATGGGAATGTCCAGCAGTGGGAGAGTGAGCTCATCGGTGGTTCCAGAACACTAATTATGAAAACGGCCATCTGAGCGGCCACGCCTAAATCAAAACCCCTCAGTGCGACTGTGTTGCGGGTGGATCCTGGAACAGAAAAATGACAGTGGTGGAACACAGGTGAGATCCGATGAAGTCTAGGGTTGAGTCCACAGTCACATGCCAATGTTAATTCTCTGCTTTGGACAAATTCACCAAGTAGCACAGGATGGGGGACCGTGGGGGAGAAGGTGTGTGGGAACTCTTGCTGGCTTTGCAATTCAGGGCACCTGGGTGGCTCAGTCAGTTAAGCAAGAAAAAGGCTGCAGGAGGCTTCACCATTTCTACCAATAATAACAACTTATTTAAAAGACATAAACCGACTGTCAAGGGTACTTGTGACTCCTATTGTTCCAGTATATTAAGAGTGGCAAGAAAATAAAAAAGAAGAAGAAGAAGCATTCACAAAATGGTTATTTCTGAAACGACAGAGGCTTTATAGCCCTATCTATGACATTTGACTGCAAAAGATCTCAGACAAATATGAGGAAAGCGTGAAGCGGTAAAACTGGGTCACCAGGCATCACTTATTTTACTTCTCTGATCCGCTCCGTATGTTTGAAATAAATCATCATTGAAAAACTCAAACATGGGCGCCTGGGTGGCTCAGTGGGTTAAGCCGCTGCCTTCGGCTCAGGTCATGATCTCAGGGTCCTGGGATCGAGTCCCGCATCGGGTTCTCTGCTCCGCGGGGAGCCTGCTTCCTCCTCTCTCTCTCTCTGCCTGCCTCTCTGCCTACTTGTGATCTCTCTGTGTCAAATGAATAAATAAAATCTTTAAAAAAAAAAAAAAAAAAGAAAAAAAAGAAAGAAAAACTCAAACAGGGGGCGCCTGGGCGGCTCCATCATTAAGCATCTGCCTTCAGCTCAGGTCCTGATCCCAAGGTGCTGAGATCGAGTCCCACATGGGGCTCCCTGCTCCGCGGGAAGCCTGCTTCTCCCTCTCCCACTCCCCCTGCTTGTGTTCCCGCTCTTGCTGTCTCTATATCAAATAATACATAAAATCTTTAAAAAAAAAAAAAAAAAGGAAAGAAAGAAAGAAAAAGAAAACTCAAATATTTATTAATTAAAATAGTGAAACCCATGAATGGGTGCAAACCACAGAAGCGGAAAACAACAGAGCTGAAGCATATTCCTCGTGGTTAAAACTCCAATTCCAGGATTCTCTGACGATTCCCGGTCTACACACGTTTGAGAGCTTCAGGGCTCACAACAGAATTCCCTCACTGATCCCTCTAAAACCAGGCCGCAGTGGGCAAGATATGAACTCATGGGGATAAGAGGACACCATCTAGGGGACGCCTGGGTGGCTCTGTCGGTTAAGCCACTGCCTTCGGCTCAGGTCATGATCCCGGGGTCCTGGGATCGAGCCCCACATCTGGCTCCTCGCTCAGTGGGAAGCCCGTTTCTCCCGCCCCCTCTGCTGCTCCCCTTGCTTGTGCTTACCTGCTTGCTCTCAAATAATTAAAATCTTTAAAAAAAAAAAAAAAGGACACCATTCTACTAAAATGCCCAAGATGTACACCCAGGAATTCCACCTCTAGGTCCGGCAGGGACCCTGACAGGTCCTGCAGGCCCATCAGCACAGGTGCATAGAGACGCAGGGACAGGGTGGGGGTGGGGGTTGACGGGCAGGGGAATCCTATTCTCGATGACCGGAACGAAATGGCCTCCTGTCTGCAGCTGTCTGCAGACACCCAGGAAAGACGCTTTTAAGGATACACGAGTGGTTAGTACTGGTTACCTCCAGCATTCAGGGGAAGGAAGGAAAAAAACATTTTTAAATTCTCACATTGTTCTTGTTACAGTAAACAGGTATTATTACTAGTGCAATAGTAGTGCAAGGAGGCCCATTGATCTCAATGTCTGCAGGAGCTTAAAAAAAAAAAAAAACCAAAAAAATCAGGAAACATAGTGAAAGTACAAGAAAAGCTAAGTTAACTGTGGTTCAGCCACACCACGGGCTACTCTGAACTCCGTCAAGGGCGTGTATCCGCCCATCTGTACCAGCTGAATTGGAGGAATTTCCTGAGATATGATTTAGTGACAAAAGCAAAATGCTGCAGAGATGGTCACGCCGTAAAGCAAAGCCAAGACACCAGCCGGGCAGAGAGGGATGATGGCGGAAGTCACACCTGGGGCTTCTAGATTGAGGGACAGTTACATGTAGTTCATCTTATCAGTATTCATTATACAAAATAAGGTGCTGCACCAAATAAGGAAAGCTTAAAGCCACAAAACAACTGATGGACATCACCTACAGCCATTCTGTTCCCAATAGCCTCCTGACTTTTTTTTTTTTTTTAAACACTACAAGTGCTCTCTGGCCACAGGGCCTTGGCACTTGCCATGATTCAGAACCCGTTTTCTTGCAGCACGTACACTCCCTTCTATGTAAGCCATGTGTCCCTGGTGCACCTCCAGAGCCAGGCCAAGGGTGAACAAAACCAACACAAACAAGAAATCCAAACCATGGACTAGGTGGCAGGCTACTTCTAGCGATGAATCCCTCGACTCTGGCCCTACTCTGTTCCTTCTTTTTCTTCTTCTTCTTCTTCTTAATCCAAGATTTGGAAAAAGAAGGAACACAAATTAAGAGGAAAGAAATTCACATTTATTGAAACCTTCCAGGTAACACACCCTGCACCAGGCACTCTGGAAAATGACGCACCTTTCCCTCTTCATAGCGTCCCTGGGAGGCTGGCGCTGCAAAGGCCAGCTAGGATACAGGAACGGAGTCCTGGCTGAGTTTTGTAACGTGTGTCAGGTCACACAAGTGTGTCTCCCCAGGAGCCAAGTCCTTCCCAAGGACTCACCAATCAAAACTGTGGCTGATACCTCCCACCACTTCATAAAAATCAAGACGACCCTCCAGAGTCTACAAAGATCTTAAAAATCACGGGACACGCAACTGCGTCTGGTGACGGATGTGTTTTGCTTGGTCAGCATCATGCTATTTGTTCAAATGACTTGGCGCTAGATGAAAAAAAGGAGACCTTGCAGGAAACGACCAAGGTTTTCAGCCTCCGATTCGCTCACCCTTTACCGGGCACGCACGGGCTCCCCGCTGGCCACACGTCTGGCCCACCCTGGCATCTCGCCTACCCTGCAGCCTGTATCTGTGCCCAAGACCCAGCCGTTTCTCTTACTTAGGTCACCTGCCTGGTCTCCTCCAGGTGAGTGAGTTTCTGATCCTTCGTCTGCAACAGAGGAGGTAGGATTTTTAAAGCCATAAATGGAAGATTCTATTTTCGGGTCTGAAAACTTGACTGCATATACAGAAGCAGCCTGTGCTCCAAACCAGCACTGACCCTTTGAGTGTAGCAGACTTTCCTTTACTAGGCGCCTTGCCCCGCGTGCTTAAGGCCATGAGCTCAACGGGGAAGTGCATCCTCGGGCCTCACGAGCACAATGACCATCAGCGGAGCACACGGCAGTTCTTCATGGGAACGAAGGAGGCTGAATGCATGGACGCGCTCAGGGCCAGGCACCCTGGCTTCACTCGGCAGACTGGCTGTCCGGGGAAGCAGAGGGCTGGGTCTGCAGACTCCAGCCATAAAATCCAAGGCCTGCAGAGGCAAACAGGAAGAAAACTCAAAAAACCCAGGAGTTGCTCAAAATGGTCTCGGGCTGCCTTGAAAGACAAGGCAACAACAGAGCCATTCCGCACAAGTGGCTTCAGGAAAGTCATGCTGCCTTTCTAAGGCTCAGTTTTCCCACCTGTAACATGGCTACACTCATCAAGGGGCACAGAGAGGGTTTCTAAAGCACCAAGGACAGAGGCGAGACCACTCAGAGGACACGGTAAGTGGCCACTCTTTGACTTTTAGAGCTTCCCAGCCAGCACCACCACCATTTCCCGAGCTTATTATTTTCAAAGTGCTTCTTATTATTAATATACTTGATTCAAAAACATCCCTATGGCATAGGTCCTACTGTTGTTCCCATTTCTTCAGTGGGACAGAGACACACAAGAGGAAGCAAATGGACCTCAAAGACACAGTGGCAAGTGCAAAGCTGGGATTTGAACTAGGCAGTCCGTCTTCGGAATGTACCCTTTTGGCCATGACACTTACCGGCCCCTGCGACCTGTGTGAGCAGACAGGCTTTACGGACAATCTTCTCAGTCCTCCGTGTCAGGGCCCGGGATTCCAGAGCTCTGCCTCTGGCAGGCGGGAAACAGGTCTCCAAAAGGGGATAAAACCCATACTCCTCAGAGGTGAAGGAGAGGGGCCAGGAGCACTCTGGCGTGGGCGACGGAGCGGGGCGTGGGGCACCTCTCACCGCGGTGGGGAGAGCGGTGCAGGTCTGAATGGGCCAGGCCTTGGGGCACCTGCCGGCTGAGTCCGTGCAGCACGCGACTCTTGATTTCAGGGTTGTGAGTTTGAGTAGAGATCACTTTAAAATAAAATCTTTAAAAAATAAAAGGGAAGGCCTTCCTTTTGGTGCCATGTTCCATTCTGCACAGGTCAAGTCTGAAGGATGCCCAAGGAGAGATCACGAAGAGGAGGCTGGACATTTCCGGAGTTCCTCCTCCAAGCTCAACGCTCCTCTCACTCAGCAACTTCTAAGGAGCCTCCTGTGGCCTCCAGTCTGATCCCCGCACCCTTCCCCACGTTCCCCGGCACCCTGCAAGTCCCATGGTAGCACTGTCGCCTTCCTGGCTCCCTCTGCCCCTCTCAACAGAGCAAACCCTGAGGGCCACACCATTCCTTTACTGAACTCGGGGCCCTCGATGCCAGCACGGCGTCCAGTCCATGGTCAGTGCTCCATAAATGCTTACCAGATGGACCCATGAAAGGCATCTCGCTGGAGACACACATTCAGGGCTGATCAGTCCAGCTACTGCTGGAACAGATGCCACACATGTACAGCGCCCTACCTTCCAGCTCTGCAGATCGGCACTGAGCCAGGAGTCGGCAGGGCTGCGTTCCTCCCGGAGGCCGGCGAGCCCCCGTTTCCTTGCCTTGTCCCCCTTCCAGAGGCCGCCTGCACCCCTTGGCTTGCAGCCCCCCCCTCAATGGGGCCCTCCGGGATGGTGCAGGATAACCTCCCACCTCTACCTCTTGACCCGGTCACACCTGTCGGGTGAGCTCACAGCCCCACAGGCTGGGGGACTAGCACGGGGACATGTGCCGGGCCCACTGCCTCCACAGGGAGTCAGCATCCAGTTGCAGGGGAGGCCACGGGGAAGGACACAGGGCGGAGATCACACGAGAGCCACTCTCAGGAGGGTCCCCACCGTGGGACAGGGTGCATTTCTCAGCACCGGCGCTGTTTCTTCATTTTATTTTATATATATTTTTTTAAGATTTTATTTATTTATTTGACAGACAGAGATCACAAGTAGGCAGAGAGAGAATGAGAGAGAGGAGGAAGCAGGCTCCCTGCCGAGCAGAGAGCCCGATGTGGGACTCGATCCCAGGACCCTGAGATCATGACCTGAGCGAAAGGCAGAGGCCTAACCCACTGAGCCACCCAGGCGCCCTGTTTCTTCATTTTAACAGTTATCACCGAGCTTGGACATCCAACCTCCAACACTCGCTACCGCCTCACCAATGTGGCGCATGAGTAACAGAAGAAGCAGGCCCGGGACAGATCCGAGCAGGGTCCCGAGAGAGTCACGGGGCCGAGCCCGGGCTGCTTCTCCAAGGAGGCTGGCCACAGTCCCTGCAGCTCACGCCTCCAGGGGCTGTTTGTGCCAAATCGCAATAGAACAACTGTTCTCCAAACTTAGGCACAGATCTGCAGCACGGAGAAGAGCAGGCCTCAGAGGACCCCTGGGCCCCAGGGTGGTGGCGGCTCCCAGGTGGGCCCAGCCCGGCCCAGTGCCCCGCTCGCCCTGCCCCTGCTCAGGGGGAGGAAGAGAGAGAACACCTCCTTGCAGCAGCCGCCCCGGCCACAGGGGCTCGCGGCCGCCCACAGAGACCGGAGCTCCAACAAGGCCAGGCCCCCGAGCAGCCCGGACAGCCACGTCCCTAAGTCTGATCAGACAGTCCGTCCAAGCCAGACGGGCAAACCCCCAGCAGCGGACACGGGGTGCTGTATCATGAGCCGCGGTAGCACAGACCTAGCATGCTAGGTTTCCTACCGCCGCGGCAACAGATTTCTGTGAGTTGCGTGGCTTAAATCAGCACAAACTTTCTCTTCCAGGTACGAAGCCACCCGTCCCTCTCTGGGGCTAAAAGCAAGGTGTGGGCAGGGTCAGCCCCATCTGATGGCTCTAGGGAAGACCATGCTTCCCCCTTCCTGGGAGTGGCCTGGTGGCTGCCCTCCTTGGCTCACAGCCCTTCCTCCACCTTCAACAACAGAACTGCCCCCTTGTTTGCAACCATGCTGTCACCTCTGTTTACTCTGATCCTCCTGCCTCTTTAACTTGGAAGGACCCTGTGATGACAGCGGACCCACCCGGACAACCCCGGACCATCTCCCCGTCCTTCACCTAATCAGACGTGTGAAGTCCTTGTGCCACATCAGGTAACACATTCGCGGGTTCCGGGGACAGGGACACGGACATCTCTGGGGACATGATCCATGCCTACCCTATGTCTGTGTCTACCTCTCGACTCCTCGCCAGTGACCTACAGAGGAGGACTGCAGCACTTCAAGGTTTTGGAAATGCCTTCCCAGGAAAGCCAAAGCTCACCTCTCCCCTCTTGCCTGCCACAGAGGAAGTTATCAGAAACAGAGGCACAAGTTCTGGGACAAGGAAAGAGAAGATAAAGGGAGAAGAAGAAGAAAAGACAATCCACGTTTGCAGCTCCTTACCATGTTTTCAAAAGCAGTGCAAAGTACTTTGTATATACTCTAGGGAGCATGATCTCATCTTTGCCAGTGAACACAGAGGAACACTGGCACAGAGAAGTCGAGACACTTGTCCCTTGTTCCAGCCTACAGATGGAAGATTTGGGATTTGAACCCAGGCTTGTGTGGCTCTCACTCTGTGCTGCTCTGAAAAAATTTGGACCCTCTGGAGCTATTTTTTTTTTTCTTTCAGTCTTAAAAAGTTGCTCACAACAGAACCTTTTCTTTTGCATAAGAAACTATGCAAAGCATTTGCCTCTGCCCCCACTTGCTTGGAGGCAGAGCAGAGAAAGGTCTATTTTGGGGCTCTGTGCTCCAGTGATCTGCTCACTCGGCCTAGAGCTCACCACCCACTGCTCATACTTTTTTTGTTGTTTTTTGTTTTTTTCTACAGAGGCCACTTCCTGAGGCTCAAATGAGGCAAGCTGGTGGGCCTCCCCAGTGAGACCAGAGCCAGACTCAGAGCAGGACGCAGGGCCAGTGCTGAGCAGATCCGCGCCTCCAGGACCCACCTCAAACCAAAGCCGCCCACCTCACCAGCGGCTGCCGCTCAGCCGGTCACCAAGACACCCAGCACCTGAGCCCATGATGAAGGCAGGAACCAGGAAGTTGCCCTTTTCAATTATTTGATTCACTCCATCCATGTTATTCAATAGAGCCCCAAACTGGAAACTCCTATATCCGCCACAAAGTGCCAGGGGCCATCGGTTACACAGCCATCGATATCGGAAACCATGGTTGTTACCAACAGAGAGCACCGTCACTTTGTTTGGCGCCTGCTGTGTACCAGGCCTACTTCCCGTCACTCACAGAGGCTCCCTGAATCCTTAAAACAGTCCGATCACGTGGTCAAGCATCTCCCCCCCACCCGCCCATTCTACAGAAGGTAGAAACTGAGGTGCCCCAGGTCACCCCTCAGGAGACTAGGGAAAACAGATGCAGGGGTACAGACAACCGACCCCCACTCCACCGAAATCCACAACAGTGTGATAAACCTTGAGAACATCAATGGGACAGGAAGCCAAACACAGAAGAGCACACACCATATACATATAATTCCAATGTGGGAAATCCTAGAACTGAACAAGCTTAGAGTGGCTACAAGTAGGTCAGGGGTTAACTGGGGAGACAGTACTAACCAAAAAGGGGCAGGAGCGGACGTTCCTGGGTTGATGGAGGCAGTGCTTGATCAGAATGGTGGGTGCTTGTATCAAAGCATACTGACCTTCTAAAATGGGTGCGTATCACTGTACGTAACTCAACCTCAATAAAATCCAACTAAACAGCTAAAAAGGAAAAAAACAAAAACAAAAACAAAAACAAAAAAAAAGAACACCAGGCACATCGTCTGTGTTCCAGAAGATCAAAACCCTTTAAGAAGAAGTCTGACGTCTTTATAGCAAAGCAACCAGATTCCTGTTTGGTTCCAGTGATCCCTGGATGGCAGATAATGGGAGAGAGGTTTTTTTTTCTTTTCTATGCTTTTCTCTATCTTCCAGAACGTCTATAATGGACACGTATTCCTCCTGTATGGCAAAATAAAACCAAAGGCCACGTAAGTTAAAGCTACAATGGAACACAGTCCAGACTTCCTGAGACGTCCTGGGTGACTGCATCCGTCCAAGAAAGGGTGAGCACTGGACAAGGAGTCAGGAGATGTACCTGGCTGGGCTCAGGTCTCCTGGGTGCACAGGCCCAATCCTTAGCTTCTAGGAGCCCAGCTGTGTAAGGGGATTCATGAGTCCCACTGCCAACCCTGCCCAGCCTTCTGGCTCTGGAAGGGACACAGACCAGCTTCCACCTGCCCCACACACCCCCTCGAAGCAGCCTCGGGCCCAGCACGGCTTTGCGTTGTATGCCCAGCAAACCCCAGAGGCAGGCAGACCAGGTTATGGACTCCAGCTCGGCCCCTTGCTGGCTGTGTGGCCTTGGGCAAGTCACTGGGCCTTTCTGAGCCTGGGCTTCCTCATCTGGAAATCGGAAGGTAAGTTATAAACCATTCTAATGTTGGGTGTGGGTGATGAAATGAAATAATGGTACTGGGTACACCCAGAGTTCTCACTCAAAGTGGGTATTTGCTTATATTTTTTATTTTAAGAGTCCCCCACCAAAATTTCACCAAATACTACGAGCTCCCACTAATTTATGGGAGGAGAAGCAACGCCCAGTTCCTGTTCCATCTAAACGCCAGCACCCACGATGCTCCTGCCCAACCTCCTCCCTTACATGTAAGGGTGATGGGCTAGGCAGTCCTCGGTTTCCCCTGGAAGGGCAAGGGGCCCCTCGTGCAAGCTATTCCAACCAGCCCCCTCTGCCTGCCAGGGCTCACCAAGCCTGCCCCATCTGACAAGGGCTGTGCCCAGATGAATGGCTCTGGCTTGGCTGCCGTCCAGGCCCTGGGAGTGTCCAGAAACACAGGCCTCTCCAGACAGATGGTTCCTGAAGCTGAGGCCTCCAGAGTTTCGCTGCAGCCACAGGGTGTCCACGGCCCCAAGCAGCGGAAGGCAGACGTCTGCCCACGCAGACACGTCCGCAGTACCTGGAGGGGCCAGTCACCGCATGGGGCATGATGGGGTCAGAGACTCATAGGGCTGCACCCCCAATGGGGAGGCAGGGGGAACTGCCTGAAGACACAGACGATCCAAACAGAAAGGCCCTTGCCACCGAGGAAACCCAGGAAGACCCAGAGGACGGAAGTGACCGGAACAATTCTGAGAGTTTCCACGCCAGCTCCCCGAAGCCGCGCTGCGGCCCCGTGAAGTAAGTGCTCTGGTCCGCACTTCACAGATCAGGACTCAGGCCACAGGGAGGAAGTGACTGAGCCCAGGTCACGTGGTAAGAAGGAACACGGAGCTGACCGTCAGGTCCCTCGGTCTTGTCCCCTCCGTCCCAGAATCGGACTTCTCCTTCGAGCTCTTGCTCTCAACCCCAAAGCTTGATCCTTCTTTTCTCTCCCAAGGAATAAGCACCACAGACCACATGCCCCATGAGGGCCGGGAGTGTGTCTGGCTCTTGCACACCTGGCCTGAGACTGACTTGTCCTGAGTAGCCAATAAACGTGTTAAGTCACGGAACGCCCGCATCCTCTGATCTTCTCCATCGACCTCTGAAGTCTTCGCCGAGAGCAGGCATCCTGACAGCCGGCCTCTCACCAACAACGTTCATGGACGCTGCTGTCACCCTGAACCCACTGAGGAAGCTTGTCCAGAGCCACTCGGGGGGCTCGCTCGAGGGAGTGGACAGTGGCCCTCAAGGTTAAGGTGAAGACGACACTGTATTATGCTGCAAAGTCCAGCCGTCACACCTCAGAGCTCCTCCTGCCAAAAAGAGGGGTCTGTCTCCCTCTCCTCGAATCTGGGCTGGCCCTGGGACCCGCTCTGACCAGTCGGATGACACAGAGGTGACACGGGGTACAAGTTCTGAGGCTCCTGCCTTCTACACCTTTGAAGGTGTCGCAGAGAACTGCACATGTGGAAGCCAGGCTAGCTTCCTGGAGGAGGTCGCAGGCACCGTGGAGGCCCCAGGCCTCTTCCACAGCCACGGCCGCCCGCCAGCCACGTGAACCAGGCGTCTCAGAGCTCCCGGCCCCGTGGACAGCCACGGCGCAGGTGAGGCCAGCACGGCCAGGCAACACTGCCCAGGATCGCGCCCAACAGATCCGTGCAGTTCTAAGGCGCTTCGTTTGGGGGCGGCCGGTTACACGGTTATACACAGCCCAAAGCATGATCGTCACCATCAACAAGGACTGTCGTCCCCTCAGCAGGTAGCGCACACCAGACCTCCTTCCGGCCACTCACGCAGTAACTCACTTAACGCAGAGAACCCAATGAAATGGAGGAAATGTTCCTCTATTTTAAGTAAAAGTGAAGCGAAGTGACTAACCCAAGGTCCCTCACCAGCGAGCACTGGAACGCAGACTGTCTGGCCCAGGCCCAAGATCGTGACCCCCGCTGACTGTTAGAGCTTCCGTGAATTCGGCTTCTTCTGTAGGCCAGGAATTGAACAAAGTGCTGCATGTGAATTAACTACACATCTAGCAAAAATCACAAGAACAGGGTGCCAGGGAGGCACCCACACGGGCAGGGTCGGCGGCCCGGCATTGTGTGAGCCAGCCCCGGGACCTCCGAGATGGGCAAAGGGCGCCCTTCCCTCTTAAAAACCTCGAAGCAACACTGAAATGAGCAGTGGAAGGACACACACACACACCCCGTGGCAGGAGTGGCAGGAGCACACATGTGCGTGCGTACACACACACACACACACACACACACACACACGGAGGAGAAAAACGAGACGGCCCTCCGGCCACGATAAGGGTAAAACAATGACATCTCTAACACCTTTGCTTTCAGAGGGTAGAAGCTTCACAGTCATTCATTCTACCTTCATAACTGCCTAGTGACGTGGATTCTCTTATTGTTCCCATTTTACACGCGGGGACACGGAGGCCTGAACATCTCCGCTCAGACAGGACTTGGCGGAGCACGCCCTGTGAGGACTCACCTCTGCCCCCTTGAGTTGTCTTCGTCAGGCAGGAGAGGCCTTCATCTTCCTTTCTCTTCTATTATCGCTCTGTTCCCACCGGCCTCTGAGGTTCATGGGAAGGACGTGTGTGTGTCCCTTGCCTCCATTTACCCAGCACCAACACATCGAGTGTCTGTCACGTCTAGGCCCTAAGTGCATAGTTGTGAAACGGGCACAGGAGCAAAGCCACCCGGCTCCGAGAAGGCCCAATACCCGTCTCAAAAGGGCCTAACTGGGATGTGGCCCTGGGTGGCCAAGTGCGGTACCTCCAGGTCTCTCCACTCTCAGACCCCATCTTCTCAGGAGGAAGTAATCATTCCTAACAAAAAACAAGGTCCCCTTTCTCAGGCTTCACAGCCCCAAGCGGGGGTATGCCTCATGGTTCAGCATCTGAAGAGGAACTCTAAGGGCAACAGTCCCCTGAAGAGCTACAGTAGGTTTCCCACCAAGACGCCCCTGAGCATCAGAGGTGCCCATAGAGGCTGGGGCACCGGGCACCCAAGCAGGGGATCCCCCACGGCAAGGCTGGAGGCTCTGTCTTCCAGGCGGCCTTTGTGCCCCACACACCTTTGAAAGAGCAAGAACCTCAGAACACGTTAAGTCAACAGAAGCCAGGCAGCGGTGGGTAGAAGAGGGAAATAGCACCCAGCCATGGCGCTTCTGAAGACACATATGAGGAGAGGGCAGTCTCAGAGCTCCCCAAAGCGCCCTCCTGGGGGACAGATGACCCCAGGGCCGTATCTTCTGTCCCCGGCATTCAGAAGGCTCAACCAAGCACGAGCACCTCATGGTCCTGCGCTGGCCAAGAGCCCCTGGTGAGCATCAGGACGCCGGGAGACCACTCCAGCCTGGGCCCCCCAGGGAGAGCAGGGACCCTCCAGCGAAGGACCCCTCGCTTCCCTGTCCGGAAAGGACGGGAACGGCTCCCCTTCACCCAAACCCCATCAGCATGAATGGTGATCGCAGGCCATGTTGTCCCCAGGGGGTAGCTTTTAGGCCTTCTGCATTCCCAGACTGCGGACAATGATCTCATATTCCTTCCTTACCAGGGAAAAAAAGAAACACTTCCCAGTCAGCCTCAGCAACCGGAAGCTTTAGTCCTGGAAGGAGACAGGGCAGGCTCAAGGAATCACCGAAACAACCTGATCATAAACGTAAGCCCACGTGACAATGACCTCGATAAAGGTAAGGCTACGCGAGCATGACCTGCATGGGGATAAGGGTGACTCCCCGTGAGCGTCACCCTCAGCAGGTGACATGCACCGAGCACGGACTCTGACCCAAACCCTGTGATACAAATCTGACCTGTGTCAGCTTACCCCAACCCTATGGGGTAAGGGCCTCTGTGATCCCTCCATGACACCCCTTTGTACAGACACAGAGACTGAGGTTCAGAGGGGCTCCCTCAACTGCCCACAGTCACAGAGCACGGAGCAGTGGGGCCAGGGGACAAGTCTCAATCTCTGCTCCCCAATCTCCTGTGCTTCACCTCCCACTGGGTGCCTTTTGGGGACATCCCTCCCACACCCCACGTTGTAGACCCTGAAGCAAGACTCTCACTCCCGAGTGCTCTCACCAAAGACTGTATGCCCACCCCTTATCTCAGTTAACACAAGCTGGTCCCCTCAAAAGTCCTTATTAGCCACGGAGGAGAACAAACAGTGGGATGGAAAACAAACATCAGAGAGACATTCCACCCTGGACATGGCCCCATTCCTCCTATTCTGTCTTAAGACGTGTGTGCGTCAACCCCGAAGTCTGGCACAAGCACGCTGACCCTGGCCTGGGCTCCCCATCCCAACCCTCCCTCCCTGTGACCTTGTGGAGGGGGCCCCTTTCCCAGAGCTGCCTTCGAGACCTCTGGACACATCCAAGCTCAAGGCCAAGAGACGCCCCTGGCTACCATGGTCTCTACGGCCAGTGGACCAAAGCCAGCCACCAATTCTTCACCACTGTTTCCATCAGGAGGCAGCACCCACTCCCCTCAAGATGGGGCTGGCCTTATGATGGGCTTTGACCGAAAGAATGCAGCCGTGACACCGCGCCAGAGTGACCGCCCAAGCTGACCACGTGGAGAGAGGGAGAGAGAGACTGCAGGAAAGAGCCACGAGGGGCAGACGAGGGAGGAGAGCCCGCCCCCATCAGTGGAAGCCAGATGCTGAAGGACTCCAGCCAGTGCCCAGCAGGAGAGAACCGTCAGCCAGGTGCACCCAGCCCCAGCTCCTGACCCGCGGAATTGTTGTCTGAAGCCCCGTGTTGGGACAGTTTGTCATACAGCAACATGTCACTGAACCACCGCCAAACTGGCTTCCAGGCCTGGGGTGGGCAGCTGCACCTCCTTCTCGGGAGACGGACATCAGCAAAGACCTTCCCCCTCGCATGTCCGGGACCTGCTAAGCAACGCCGTCCCTCGGGAGGATACCGCCCGCAAGAGGGCTCGCCTAAGCCTGAGCTGAATGAGGCCTGGTTCGCCAGCCCCTGGGCCGCAGCCACAGGCCAGGTACCATCACCGCGCCCGTCTACAGACACTCGAGTGGGAGGTCCACTACAGTACGGCGCAGCTAGGAGTCAACCCAGGCTTGCCTGTGTCCAATGCTGCTCTTATACGTGATGTCACGGGACCTCTCCCAGCACATCAACCAGAAAGTGCAGACCCCTCAGCCCTCCGGGCTAGAGGTCAGATGGGGTTCTGGGCCACAAAGCATGCCACTGGGATTGGCAAGGCCACTGTTGGATCAGTCGGGCTCCCATCAGGTACAAAACCTCCTCCCAGAGCCATCCTAGAGAGTGGGAGAACTCATACCCCTCTTCACAGTACGGGCATTCCTGTCCATGGTGAACCAATGTTTGCCCATTCCCTAACAACACCCATAGAATTAAAGATCATGGCTCTTTTCCTCAACTCAACAACTGCCCCTGGTTTATCAATAAACAGTTGACTACATGAATGAATAATGGGGGGGGTGCTATGAAGCCATGGCAAATGAGCGCAAAGAGATGACCAGTTAGTGGCCCCTATCTGTGACGGGTCTGAGAGCTACAGCCTGACGTCTTCTCCGGACGGCACACTGCTAGCACACCAATTCCCCAGAAGCTTTGATTATTTTGCAGTATTAGAGGCTGATGCTAAAACAAACAGAATTTCTTCGCTCTAAAACATGAGCTCTGGTACTTCCAGGGACTGTGGGAAGAATAGCCTGAAAGTTCTAGAAGCAGGACCTGCAGCTGTAGGTTGTACCACGAGACCTCTGGTAGGTGGCTTTGGTGCCAGGAGACTCTGTCTCTCCAGTCTAGAGAAGAAGCCAGAGGCATGCGCTCCCATCCATCTTCTGGCTAAAACCCATCTCGTTCTTCCAGAATTCACATCGGTAGACTAAGCGATGGGCCCCTGACGCAAGGAGAGCCAGAGTCTTCCCCCCGGACTGACACATACAGCCAATGTTCTATCCTTTACGGTCCTTACATTCTGTAAAGTCACCATGAACCCTGAACTGCCAAGTACTGAACCAGTGCTCCCAAAGGAAATACAGGGTTAGGTTCCTGTGAGCCTCCGATCGTGACATTTCCATCAACTGATCAATATGTAACCTCGCTTTTGTGTGTTTCTTCTTTTCTTTTCTTTTCTTTTTTTTAGATTTTATTTTTCAGTAATCTCTACACCCAACACCAGGGCTCAAACCCACAACCCTTCAATCAAGAGTCACACGCTCCACCAACTGAGCCAGCCAGGAGCCCGTGTGTTTCTTCTTCTCTTTCGATGTACATTGTTGGTTAACACAGAACTCACAACCGACAGCCCCAGAACTCATGCCTGAACAAAGCTTGTCATACACCTGTCACTCTCTCCACTAGCCACACCCCGGCCTTCGGGTGCTCGGGAACACGAGACTGCACTTGGGGGCCTCTTTAAACAACAAAACCACCCAAAAGGCACAAAACAGAAAAACGTGGCAACCACCATCTGAGAAAAGGACACCTGTCCCCGGTAGGAGAGCTGAAACAAGAAGCTGGCTAGGAACATGCATGCCGGCGACGCACCACGTTCCCCGTCCCCGCTGTGCTCACGTCTGTGAACGGTTACAGAAGTGCCGTGAGATCTGGTGCAGAGGTGCAGATGAGTTGTGGCGAGTGGGCAAACTTGGGACTGGGGTCCCAAATAACGAGGACCAAGTGTGGATGCTGAGAGAAAGCAGCACCCCAGGTCACTGACCTGATCCACAGACGAGGTCTGTGAACGAAGACAAAGGGGAAATGAGGAGGGCTGAGGAAAGACAAACAGGGAATGAGAGGCAGAGGCGGTTTCTGTTCCTGCTCCCCACACCTAGGGCCCTCTGGGAACAGGGCCATCAGACGCACAGTCTCCATGGTCAGGACAGGTGACACAGAACACTGGGAAATCAGCCGCCAGAGGAGAAAGACACATGCATATGTATGCACACACGACAAGGACACGCACACACTCCCCAGTCAGGAAGTTGACCAAGGCTACCCAGGATGCAGGCCACCCCCGAAGGGTCTACCTGGGCCACCCAGTAATCTGCAGAAGCGGAGCTGGAACTGGATCCTCTGGCCCAGCCATCAGGGGTCACGGCTCAGTCTAGGACAGATGCCCAGGCAGAGGGCAAAGCCAGCTGACACACACGATCCCACCTCTGAGGGAAAACGAAGCGACCGGACCTCGTGAATCAAGATGCAGACTTGCCATCGTGACCGTCGCAGAAGCGGTCACACGGAGCACACTTGGGTCACTTGGGAAAGAAGGAAGAGCGTGGGGATAGTAAAGGAAGTGGGTAGTGCAAGAAGGAAGGAGGAGGTACGTTCTAGAACTACGCTGTCCGGCAGAGCAGCTACAACCAGATACGGCTATCGAGCACGCAAAACCGAAATGGTCCAAACGGAGATCCTCTGTAGATATCAAACACACCCTCGATTTTTTTTTTAAGATTTTATTTATTTATTTGACAGACAGAGGTCACAAGTAGACAGAGAGGCAGGCAGAGAGAGGAGGAAGCAGGCTCCCTGCTGAGCAGAGAGCCTGATGTGGGGCTCGATCCCAGGACCCTGAGATCATGACCTGAGCTGAAGGCAGAGGCTTTAACCCACTGAGCCACCCAGGTGCCCCGACACCCTGGATTTTGAAGAATTAGACCAAAAACAAGAACGTAAGGTCTGAATAATTATATTGCATTTGTGTTGAAATAATAGTACTTTGGATATACGAAGTCACATAAAATAAAATTAATTTTAACTTTTCCTTTGTACCTGTTTCAACGTGGTGGCTAAGAATTTAAACCTACGCAGATGGCTGGCATTGGTGGTTCTTCCGGACACCACTGGTCTAGAAGTAGCCCAGTTTGGCTACAGAATAGAGAGCTGGGGGGATGGGGAATGGGGGGGGAGTTCTTTATATATTTTGGAAACAAGTCCTTGATCAGCTGTGTTTTGCCAACTTTTTCTCCCAGTTCTATGGCTTGTCTTTTCAACTACTCAACCTGAAGTTTTCACAGCACCTGGCGGTGGGGAAAACTGGCCTGATGTCGTTGTCGTTGTTCCAAAGAGCTGGATCACCTTGTGCCAGTCAGTCACCCAAGCTCACGGAACTCACCAGTTCAAGGGCCTGGCTCACAGGCTTCCTGTGATGACCGCAAACTACACATGAATATCCGTACACACGGCCACATGATACGCCGTGCAGGCAGGGCACAGGCATGGCGCAGACGGGGCTCGAGGCTTGTGCTCAAGATACACAGTCATTACTAGGAGATTCATGCCTCCCCATTCTGTCTGCCCTTAGGGGACAGCTGGTGGCCAAGCAGCAGGTGGAGGGGCTCACGGAGGCAGTCGGAAAGCAAAGAAGTGGACACACCAAGCCGAGGCATGAAACCTTGAAATAAAGAACAATCTATGCCACACCTCACCTGCAGCATCTGGGAGACGTTGGACATTTGCTAAGGAAACTCAGGTGGGCTACCATCTTCATAAAATGGTCCTTTCGTCCCCTCCAAACACAGAAGTGAGGATTAAAATGTAGAGTTCTAGACTCGGGCCAGGAATCACCTTCTTGCTGATCAGTGTCCATACCCATGTTCTCCTCATTAAGCTCGCCCCCGAGGTGAGCACGCCAGTGGCATCGCTGGCCCCAGGAAAGTCACCACCACAGAGAGTGCGTGATGGGAAAATAGTGCATCAACCAAAGGGCCTATGAGGTGCTCCGTTTAACAGAGAACAAGGAGCTTTCAGGGAAATGCAACTCGGAAACACAAAGAGCTTGGGGACTTCACCCCCCAAGGATGGTTTCATCAAAAGCACAGACAATACCAAGTGTTGGCAAAGACTCAAAAAACGCTCCTGTGCTGCTGTGGGGATGTAAAACAGGGCGGCCACCGTGGAGGATGGCACAGCTGATCCTCAAATAAGCCAACACAGAGCTACCAGTGACTCACCAAGTCCACTTTTGGTCTATACTCCAAGAATGAAAACCTGTTTCCACAAGAATCCATCCACAGAGGTTCACAGCTGCGTTATCCGTGACAGATGAAAAAGCGACCTGTTACGATTCCATTTCTAGGAAATGTCCAGAGAAGGCAAATCTGTATCAATGCAAAATAGACTCTTCCTTTAAAAAAAAAAAAAAGAGAGAGAGAGAGAGAGAGTAGCTCAGTGGCCCACATTTACTGAGCACCCACAGGGAGCCCCTGATGCTAGAAGCAGAGACGGACCAGACGCCACCTGCCTCAGGGAATCAGATCTCAGCCTCTTCCTGGCAGACCCAGCTCTGGCTGGCAACTCTCTACAGTTACGTGTGTTTGGACCCAATTCCAAAATGGAAGGTCCTTCTAAGCCTTCTTCTCAAGAAAGCAGCAGGACATCTACCTCGCCCCAGAAGATGGCCTGACACACATCTGAGCAGAGCAATCAGAGTAACTAAACCACACCCTGGCTGTCAGTCTCAGAAATGACTCGATTTCCCTCCACATTCAATTTCCCATCAAGAAATTGAGGAAAAGGGTCGCCTGGGTGGCTCAGTCGTTAAGCCTCTGCCTTCTGCTTGGGTCATGACCCCAGGGTCCTGGGATCGAGCCCCGCATCAGGCTCCCAGCTCAGTGGGGAGTCTGCTTCTCCCTCTCCCACTCCCCCTGCTTTGTTCCCTCTCTCACTGTCTGTCCTATAAATAAATAAAATCTTTAAAAAAAAAAAAAAAAAGAAAAGAAAAGATGAGGAAACTACCGACTTCACGGGTTGCCGTGTGGGTTCAACGAGGGCCTGTCGGCAGCCTCGGCACACAGGATGGGCTCCCAGGTTTCCCTTCCACCATCCCAAGTGGTCGCGTGGAGGCCATGGTGAGATGCACGACCTTCAGCCACCGGGGCTTCGGGCTGCTGCTTCCACAGCCCCAGACAGAACAAATGCCCTACAGGGAGAAGGAAGGACGAAGCTTGCGAAACCCGAAACCCGTCCCTGCCTATGAATGTCCCTGTGAAAGCTCACAGACACCCAGACGCTAGCAAGGGTGGCGGGCGTGAGTGCGGCCTCCCTGGGGACCACGGAACACTGTGCCCCGAGCCCAGGACGCAGCCTTCCCTTCCACCAACTCTTCTTGACATTCAGCCTCTGGAGTGCACTAAGCACATTCCCAGAATCAGGGTCTGACATAGCCAAAGAGTAAGCTTCGTGATATCCAAAAATAGAAAACTGACTAAACAAATACAAATAAAAAGATAAGGTGGAAAGGCTGTTGCCATTTAAGACACAACAGAAGGCGTGTACTTGGAAAGATTTCCTCTGCAGGAAACCAAAATAAACATCACCGAAAGGACAGGTGTCCTATCGGGGGACACTCCCTGAGTGAAATCTAAGGGCACTTAAAATAAAGCCGCTGGTGTCAGTGTGGCACCTCACAAGGAACAGATCATAGACTAATTAAAGAAGAAAGGGTTTTTTTTTAATTGAAATATAAAAAATATGCGTGGGAATAATTACCAAAGCTACAACCTGGTTTCCCCAGGGAGGAAGCAGTATGTTTAGTTCCACGCATAATATCTTATCCTTCAAAACAAAGGCCCAAAGCCAGTATGATTTGTCTAAGTTGGAGAGAAGGGTGCATTCCTGCCCTACGGCTGCTGTAACAAGTCACCACAGACCCAGTGACCCGGGACGACACACATTCACCATCCTACACTTGCGCAGGCCGGAAGCCAGGGATGGGTCTCCCGGGGCCGGAATCAAGGTGTCAGGAGGGATCTGTGCGGGAATCCGTTCTCGTGCCTCTTCCGGCTTCTGGGGGCGGCCCGTGGCTGGTTCATGGACCCCTTCCACCTTCAAAGCGACTAAGCGGACCTCTCTGACCTCCGCTCTATCCTCACCTCCTCTGTTCCGATCTGAGCCTCCTCCCTCTGTCTTTCACTTAGGGAAGCTTCGTGATTACCCTGGGCTCACCTAGCTAACCCAGAATCACCTTTGCAGCTCAAGGTTCTTAACTTCATCACATCTGTAGAGAGCCGTTTGCCCGACAGGGTAACAGAGTCACAGATCCTGGAGATTAGGAGGGGGACGTCCTGGGGCGGGGCAGGGGGGCCTTGCTCTGCTTACCCCAGAGTGCACAGAAATCGCTGTCTCCGTCATCAGCGTCACCTTAGCGGCAGCAACAGCAGTGGACTCTTTCTGGGGGCTCTGGGATACTCGTGAGGCATTATCTCGAAGTGTGCAACACCACTGGCTCGCTTCATCTCTGTGAGACTCCCTTAAGGGAGGCACAACTATGACCCCACTTTTCAGACCGGTACCACGAGAAGCTAACCAACGTCTCCAGGTCGCCGACATTTTAAGTGGCAGTGCCGAGATTCGAACCCAGGCTGGCAGGCCTTAAGACAACAGCTTACAGTAAGAGGTGGACACAATACAGCACAAAACAGAAAACGCATGACACCAGAATATTGTAAAAGGATTGTCTTTTATAAAAATGTACCTAGGTCTTGCAAAAAAAAAAAAAAACCCAGAAGGCTGTAGACCAAATGTTCACACACATGCCTCTAGGTCAGGGGGAAGGGGCTGTGACCCTCCCCCAGCTGTAGTTAAAGAGGTTTCTCCTCGTGAAGACATGTTCGTTCTCCGAGAACAAAATCGGAGTTATTTTCGTCAGGCCGAGCACAAGGTGGTCAGAGGAGCTCAGCTCAGAATCGTCTCCAGCAGGAAACTGGTGCAAGGTTCCCACTCAGTACCCCAGCTTGGGCCCTTCTCAGCTCTCCAGGAACTCGGGTTCCTCCTCCAGCCAGGCCCAGGCCCACCGGCAGAGGCCGGCAGCAGGCCGGGAGCGGGCGGGCATGACGGGGAGGGGACCCCTGCCAATGACATCCCGCAGACCCCAGTCCGGAGAGGGGCATCGCACCCCCGCCCCCCGACCACGGGCCCCGCAGGGTCTCCTCGCTCTGTCTGGGTCATGCTGTGCGGACACTAACGGGGCCCGCCTCCACGTCCCCCTGCCTGTCCTCAGAACAGAATCCCCCACACACTAGACACGTCTCGCCCCGCAGCCCACGCCCACCCTCGGGCCACCAGCGCAGCTCGGGGCAGGTGAAAGCTTCCTCCAGCTGTGCTAGGAGAGCGACAGAGGCCCCCCTGCTCTAAACTGGCAACGTCTCCGATTCTATTTCCAAAACATCACCACTGGCCTGTTGACACTCCTGCTCCCCAAGGGCGGGCGGGCTCCCCAGCCTCCAAGGAGAAAGGCCAGGCGGGGAGCTGCTGGCCCACCCAAGGCTGGAATCCAGGGGTCCTGAACCCTAAAAGACCCCCTGTGCGCACAAGACAGAGGAGGTGGTGACGGCTGCATACGGGCCACACACGTGCACACACACGCACACACAGCCCTGCCAACGTTTCCAGAACACACCCACGCGGGCAATCACAAGCCATCAGGTTCCCAGCAGTCATGTTACGTGCATTCACAAATTTCATCTTCCCAAGGATCCCGCTGGGGAGCTCTGCCATCATGCCATCTCTCGCATGAGAAAACTGAGGCACAGAGAGGCATGGACCGCTGAGGGTCATGGGGCCAGTGAGCACAGGGCCGAGACCAGAACCCCTGTGTGTGTGGCTATAAAAGGGAAGTTGCCATAGGGATGCCCCAGCTTAACCCCAGATCCTCTTGTCTCTGGGGAGAAAAAGGTAGGCAGGGGCTGAGAGGGGCATCTAGCTCCTTTCCCGTCCACTGGACACACACCCGGGCGGCATCCGCTGTGGGCCACGCACGGGCGGGGCGCTGGGGACTACTCGCTGGTCAGCAGGACAGACAGGTGCCTGCCACCCAGAGCTCGCAGTCTGGGGAGAAGACAGACCACTGAGGGTCTGGCTCCAAGTCATGCCCTCCCAGAGGGCAGGAAACGCCGACACCAGGATTTCTGGCTCCCACTCCAAGCGGCACGGCACGTCTGTCTCTTCCAAGACAACACAAGCCAGGTCCCTTTGCTACCCTGACCTGCGAACATGCAAGCTCATCTCTAAGGTCCCCTGGGGAGGGGGGCAATCTTCTGAAAGCATTCGCGGAGGGGTCGCTTTTAACAGTTCCCTCCCTAGACATCCGGAAGACATGTGCGAGCACCGGAGCGGACGGACGACAACTCACTCACCGTGCACTGTGTAGCTTCAACAACAGAAGTTTATTGTCTCACAGCCCTCGAGGCTGGAAGCCCAAGGTCAGGTGGCTGGCAGGGGTGGATCCTGCTGAGGGCTGAGGGGGACCATCCGTCCCGTGCCTCTGCCCGACCTTCCGGCACTGCCAACAGCCAGTGGTATGCCTCAGCTTGTAGATGCCCCCTCCTACCCGTGTCCCTCGTCACGGGGCCTTCTGTCCCTGTGTGTCTCTCCCCCTTTTAAGGACACGGTCATACTGGACTAGGGGCCCAGCCAACGCCAGCATGACCTTAACGAACACATCAGCAAATATCTTATTTCTAAATGAGGTCATATGCTGAGGTACAAGGGGTCAGGGCTTCGATATATGAATCTGGGGGGAGGTCACAATTCAACCCATGGCAGGGACCCACCCTTGCCCATACACCCTGAAGCAGCCAGACCAAGCTCTCCAACAGGAAAGGTCACCTTCCCTGCCCACCCCCAAGAGAGGACACCGGTCTCAAACCAGCCAATCCCTGTGCCCTGGCTCAAAAAGGCCCAGCCAATCACAGGCCTCCCTCAGGAGCCCACCCCTGGGGAGCGGGGACACCTCAGGCTTCCTGGAGGGGGCCGAGTGCAGGAGAGTCAGGCTAGAGAAAGGCATTGCTGGGGAGGACCCAGCCAGGACCCAGGCTGCTAGGACAAGGAAGGGAGCCCAGTCCGTGGAGAGAAGCCACCGTTCTTGTCACAGACAGGAGGGTAAGTCTTCAGTTCTGCCACCTCCCCTTCCCGTTAGGGCCACTTACAGGGCAAGGCTGTTCATTTTCTTAGATTCTTACAAGAACTAACCCCTGCCAACCAAGCCCATTCTGTCTTCCAGCCATCCGTGAGGTTCCTACAGCCACCTCTGCTCCCTCCACAAGTAGGGGCCATGGAAGAGTCTGGAAGATGCCCACCAAACCCACTGCCATTCTTAATGGCACCGAGGTTGGCCACATTTCCCAGTATTCCTTGCAGCTGGTCACATGCCAAGTCCTTGTCAGTGGAAGTTGGGCACCGTCCAGTTTGCAGGCCTGGTCCATAAAACCCTTGAAGGCATCTTCCACTCTCCCTCCTCCCCTGCGTGTTGGCCGGACACTGAGGCTCCTGAGGTGGTCTCAGGGGTCTTAGGGGACAGTGATGGTACCAGGCAGCAAGCCCCACCCCTTATTCCCACCCACTGTTTCATGACTTGGGTGATTAACTCATACTGTACGAAGAAATCTTTGGTCACTGAACTTTGTCCCTGACTCACGTAGAAGCCTGGCTGCCGTGCCCTCTGCCTGGAATGCTGTCCCCACAGAGCTTCCCGTGGCTCTCTCCTTCTCACCCACTAAGTCTCAGCTCAAATGTCACCTCCACTGAGAGGTTTCTCGGAGACCAGCCCTACTAACACAGTGTTCTTCACTGGTCACTCCGTCACAGCGCCCGGTTTCTTTCTTCCTAGCAGCCATCACGATCCAAAATGATCAAATGACTAGTTTGGCTTTTTCTTCCCCATAAAACTACAGGCACTAGAGGCTGCTTTACAGATCTCCATGACCCTGTTCACCACTTCACCCCCAAAAGCAAGTGTGACTCCCAACACTCACTCAGTCCTCTCTGAGTATTTCCTAAATCAACAAAGGGACAAACTCTAAGAACATCAAGTGATCATTATCCGACCGAAAGCCCTTGGACAACCACAGAAACCAAGTCCTTACCTACCCAGCATACAAGCAGGTCTGAGTCAATACCAAAAATAAAAAATCTGGGGTTCCTGGGTGGTTCTGTCAACTCTTGGATCGATCGTGGTTAAGCGTCCAACTCTTGATTTCAGCTCAGATCATGATGTCAGTGTTGTGAGATCGAGCCCTATATCAGGCTCCGCACTCAACATGGAGTCTGTTTGTCCCTCTTCCTCTGCTCCTCCCCTCCCCACCCCGTGCATGCTTTAAGAAAGAAAGAAAGATAGGAAGGAAGGAAGGAAGGAAGGAAGGAAGAAAGAAAGAAAGAAAAAGAGAATAAAAAGGTCAATTCTATTTTTTACACCAGCAATCTCTATCATGGAGAATATAGACCCCAGAGAGGGTCAGGAAGGAAAATCACTATGTGGATGGGAGTTCTCATTTTCATCTCATCCTTTTTATAGTACCATTTGCCTTTACGTTTGGTTAGGACAGTGACAGTGACCATGACAAGGATGACAAGAGCAGCTAAGACGTGAGCATCTGTCTCCACTGTGTCAGCAATGGTGAAAGCATTTCCCATGTACTCATTTAATGCTCCCCAAGGTCTCGTGCAGTTGGCTCTCCCATTAGTCTTTTTAAAGGCATGGAAATGGGGACACAAAGCGATGACAAGTGGCCCCAGATCACACCCCAGCTAAGGGGCAGGGTTGGGATCAGACCCCAGGCACTGGGATCTAGAGCCTGTGCTATTGTGTACTGGTACTGCACATCTAAATCAACCAATAAATCAGTTTACAGACAGGGAAGACGTTGGCGGAGTCTTCTCTCTGATGGGATGTTTGTCTGAAAGAATGAGGGTTTCTTCTTCGATGGAGCACACCCGCGGAAAAACAGCCACTTCTCCAATGTTTTGAAAACATTTTGAAAAAATAACAACTTTCAAAAAAAATTTTTTTTTTTTTAATGACTATGAAGCCCAGGCAGGATTTCAGAACTAGCCGAAAATCAGCAACCTCCACCCTTTCACCGGCCCTGGCTGTCAGCACTCGTCCACGCCGTGCGGTTTCCTGGCGCGCCTGTCCCCCTGCTCCCCAGGGCGCGTGGAGAGCCCCCTTCCTCCCAACATGTCCAGCACCCGGCAGAGCGTGTCCTCTGCACACAGAAGGAAGGGATGCTCCCCACTGCCACCGTTGTCAACAATAAAGTCTGAGCAGAGCCGCTGTTCCTGGGCCCCCAGCAGAGCCCTTCTCTATCACGCACAGAACTGCACCAGCCGAGAGCCCCCAGGAGGACAAAGAAACACAGCAGGAAGAAGATTCGGGACTCTGAAGGCAGACAGGATGAGCACAAAGTGTAGTTCTGCCCTTTTGAGGCTGTGTGGCCTTGGGCACAGCTCCTAGATCCGCAGGACTCCGTGTCCTCGTAAATAGCTCGGGGAGGATGCCTGCGTCCTGGGGTCGCTGTGAGGAGCTGACGGGCCAGTGTACGTGACGCGCTTGCACACGGGACCGGTACACAGACAGCACTGGTCAGAGGCGGCTCCCGTCATCAGCCACGCCAGCATCATCCTCGGGAGGGCAAGCCAAGAACCCCACACCAGGGCACCGGGACAGCTCCTATTTCCGAGAACCTCTCAATTCACGGGCAGCCACAACTTGCCAAAAATAAGCAGATGGAGAAAACATGCACAAGCACAAGTGAAAGCCTCAGGAAACAAGCCCATTCAGTCGAGACGGCCGCGGTCCACTCCCTCAAAGGAGCTCATGGCCGCACCAGCCCTATACCGACTCCACAAACAGGGAGAGTCTCGTCAGTTCCCGAGACACATTCCAGGCCTCCCAAATGCAGAAGATGCAGGAGGACCCTGAAGTTTTAACCCAAGTGGGCTCTTTTCTATAGGAGACTCAGCAGGTGCCCCCGGAAGGAAAGAAAAACCACACACACAGCAGTTCCCAGCTGTCCCACGAGCTCCTCCCTATATTCAGGAGTGCTCTCTGATGGAGAGAGCCCAGGAGGCCAGGGCTGGAGGGAATCCCAGTCACCATCTTACCACTCCCTTTGGAAAGCAAGAGGAAGACAGACAGCCAAGGTCAGTGGTTCAAGATCCACAGTCTTCATTACAAGCCAGGCCTTGAAACGCCCTACCAATGTCTTTTTGTGTGTGTGTGTGTTACATTCCAATTACACAGCACCTCCCACATATTTAAAAAAAAAAAGTACATAAAATCCACTGAACTCTTGCCTATCCTAAAATTCATCTAATTCATACTCGGTAGGAGCTACCATCTCACTTTGGCAGAGAGGTAAACTGAGGCACAGGGCACCCCAGAGCACATACTCTTGAGCTACAAGTCTGGATCCAGAGTCCAGGTGCCCTCACGGTGGCCAGGAACTACCAGCTCCTTCCCACCCTGGACACGCAAGCCTCTCCTCCCTCCTCCAAGAGGAGATTCCCCATTTCTTAAACCCAACTTGGCCTTGATGACCTGAGCTGGTACAAAGGACGCTCTGGGACTTGCGGCTAAGCCCTAAGAAGCCCTGCAGCTTCCGCCTAGGACTCTCGGAACACACCCTCCGGGAGGATGCCAAGCACCATCTTAAGTCCAACTACTTTGGGACTAGCTAGAGGCAGGAGACAGTCAGCCATTGCCACCAGGGTGCCAGATGTGGGAGTGAAGATTCTGGAACCTTCCAGACCAAGGGACACACCAGTTGCATCCCACCAAATGACCTCAGTCTAGGCCACGAAGAGTAAACTCACCCAGGGGGGCCCTGCCCTAATCTCTGACCCACAAACCTCCTCAGCCATGGTCAGGGGCGCCCAGGACCCCATGTCAGGACAGCCAGCCTGCAGGCACCTGGCAGCCCCTCCCTGAACTCCCCCAACGAGAAGCTCCCCTGTGAGGAGGCCTCCCCCTATTGCCCACCATGTCCCTCACACCCAGGTGGGTTAAGAGCCGCCCTTGCTCACACGCTACAGGCCAGACCCTCACTGGTCCTCGCCACATGATCCCCCCCATGGCTGGCTGCGGTGTCCGTTCCCCACCGGGGCTGGGGCCCCACACTTCTTCCTCTCGCCCCACGGTCCAGCTCCGGACAGGACAGCCAATAGGGGCTGAACACATGTAAGTGCCTCTCCACGGCAGGGGCCGAGAGACCGTTATGCCCACTGACACTTCATGGTTCCAAGCAAAGCAACACGTCACCTGAAATCAGCGTTTCTCCACCTTGGCCCCACGGACAGTCGGTACTGGATTATGCACAGTACGGGCTGTCCTGTGCATTGTAGGAGGTTTGGAAACATCCGTGGCCTGGATCTATGTGATGCCAGAAACAGACGCCCCATCCCCAATGATGACAATTAAAATTATCTCCAGGCACTGCTACAGGCTCCCAGTTGTGGCGGGGCGTTGCGGGTCGGGGAGGGGAAGATCACCCTGGAGAGAGCCACTCCCTGCTTTAGATAGCAGGACCCATGTATGTCTACTAAGACCCTGGCCTGCATGGGCGGCAGGGCGGGGGGGAGTTTTGGGATACCTGTCCACAAGTCACACACCATCTGCCAAGGTCTCCAAAGCCACCTGCCCATGCTCCCTCATGCTAGCCAGCAGGCATCCCAGTAACCTGCATGGTCCTGCTAACTAGCAGCCCTGACGGGACACTGTGGCCTGGGTCCCCCTCGGGAGGTCACCCTTACAACAGCGGGCTAGAAACTGGGCCCTGAGAGGCCTCGGCCTCATCAAGGACCTAGAGGCTTGCTCTGAGTGGGCAGGGAGCACAGTTACTAAGCTCTTTCCCCCAGAACTGGCTTTCTCAGTTTCTTTACCAAGAACACAGCCATCTCACACAGGACTGCCGGAGCACGTTTCAAAATGCCAATAGGATCGTGTCATCTGCAAACCCTTCGGTGGACCCCCGCTGCCCTCCAGAAAAAGTCCAAACATGTGAGCAAGACTTTGCCACCCGCAGACAAGCTGGACTCCAGTCGTTAGCAACAAGAATGGCGAACATACCGCAGAGGTTCCCGCTGCATGAGTGCCGAGCCCGTGCCACGCACCATCCTGAAGCCATCTGACAGATCATTAACTCATCTATTCATTCCCAGCCGTAACCCTGCTGGGTGGACACCAGCAGCATTCCCTTTCTAGAGATGAGAGAATTAAATCTCAGAAAGCAGATGGAGATCGCCCACGGCCACACAGCCATGCTCCTCACACAGTGCTCCCCGTCAAACCCCGTGCTGCTTGCACATCGTGCAACAAAGCCGGCTCCGCGAGGATCGGAAGCTAATTGCGTCCACATCTTCAGTACCTAGGACAGTGCCCGGCAGAGCCCACGCTCAGCTGCGGAATGAAGGAGAGCAGGATGCGTGGAAGTCTCAGCAGCAGCATACCACCAAGCCCAGCTAATTACCAGGACCACCGGGGATTAAAACACTGAATCCCCAACCACCTGGTGAATGACAGCCATCCTCAAACTCTCCAGGGAGAAGACAGAACTGCATTTATTTAACTGAAAGTGGAGAGCTACAGGACATGGATTTCAGGAGCCAAAATCCCACGTCACGCCCCTTACAACGAGCTTCAGGAGAAGGTTCTGGTAGCTTGTGCTTTTAAAAGCCCCCCGGGGCATTTCTGATTGTCAGTCAAGCTTGGGACCCACTGCCCCCTCTCAGCATGGTACTCCTGCCTTTTCCCTGCAGGCCCCACCCCCACCCCAGCTCCCACAGGGTTCCGGGCCACTTGGGAGGTCAAGTGCAGTCAAATGCAAGCAAACTCGGGAGGAAAGTAGGATGCTCACTCACAAGGGCATTTTCAAAGCGGGGTTTTGGGCTCTGTGCCACTGAGACCTGCTTGGCTCCAAAGCCAGGAGAAGCCTTTGGGAAAGCTATTTCATCGGACTCATGACAAGAAGTCTAATGGAGAAAAATGCCAGGCTAGCAGAGTCCATCTCTGAATGACCAAGTTCAGAATCCACTGCAGCAGGGCTTCAAACTTGGGAACAGAGACCTCACGGGCGCTGGGGGCGGGGGGGGGGGGGGGGGGGGGGTGGGCGGTGCTGCCAAACTGCCCTTTGACTCAGAAATAACACTTCTAGGAAGCTGTCCTTCAGGGGCGCCCAGGTCAGAGGAAGAAAAGCATGCGAGAATTACCCCCACACATGGCTGGTGGGAATGCCAAATGCTGTAACCCCCTTGGAAACAGTCTGGCAGTTCCTAAAATAATTAAACATAGTTACCATATGACCCAGCAGTTACACTCCCAGGCATATGCCCAAGAGAAATGAAAACATACACCCACAGGAAGATTTACACACGAAGGCTCTCAGCCACAGGATTCACAGTTGCCACAAAGTAGCAGCAACCCAAAGTCCATCGGTGGGTGGGAAATCCACACAATGGGGTACGGCTCAACCGCACAGAGGAATGATGTCCCGACACACACCCCGGCGCGGATGGACCCTGGGAACGTCATGCCAAGGGAGTGATGCCAGACACTATAGGCCTCGTATTACAGAATTCCATTTGTAGGGAACGTCCAGAACAGGGCATTCTACGGAGACAGAATGTGGACTCGGGGTTGCTTAGGGCAGGGGAGGCGGATGAGAGCCGCCAGGGGCAGGGTTTCTTTCTGAGGTGATGAAAAGGTCCTAAAATTGATGGACTTGGTTGATTGCACAGACCTGTGAATATACTACAACCCACTGAATTGATCATTTTCAGTGGCTGAATTGTGTGGAATTCCATCTCAACAGCACTATTATCGAAAAAAGGGGGGGGGGGGAGAATGCAAGCATGGCGGCAGCAGCTAATAGCAAAAGACCAGAAATAAACCCCATGTCCATCTCCGGGGGCTCAGACCCTTCGGAGCAGTCAGACGCCATGTGGCCACAAAAGAATCAGATAGACTCATGTGTGGATCAGAACACCTCCAAATAATCATTAGAAAAAGAAACCAAGGCACAGAAGTTTAAGTAGTAGGGACCCATCCTGCAAAAAAAAAAAAAAAGGCAACCTGCACAGGACCCAAGCAAAGAATACTCTGGAAGACAGAAGAGCTTGGTAATGAGCTCGCCCTGGGGCACAGGGTGGGGCTGGGGAGGAGAGATCTGTATTAATGAATTGTTTGATTTCTTCTCCCCAGTGTGTATTTTAATTTTTCAATTGCACTGACGTTTTAAAGAAGGAGTCCATTTAAAAGAAAAGGCAAATTAAAGCAAGTCTGCAACTGAAAATTGCTTAAGCCTCCTTACTTCGTTTGTTTAAAAAAAAAGGCTTAGAAACTTTAGGAAATGAGCGAATTGCCCAATCTAAGGCCGGTGGGGACAGAAGACCCCGCCCCCAGGACCAGAACTTCATTTAAAAGCTACAGAACCCTCAGTGACACTCTCTGCCCACCCAGAGCGAAGGCCCCTGGTTCTGTGGTTCTTGGTAAAACCAAAGAGGCATGTGGCTCGCAAGGCTGCAGTCTCTGCAGCTCTGTCCCAGGGCCGGGAGGAGGGCAGAGCGCTTGACCAGCAGCAGAAACTAAAGGGTCCGCAGTGCCGTCTGGCAGGGCGCACATCCCTGCCAGCCCAGGTGAGCCACCGCAACGTCACTTCCAAGCTGGCCCACGCAAGCCTCTGTCGCTTCACCAGGGCGTTTCTGGCTGAACTTCCCCCACCTGCTCTAAACCCCAGCAGAGGAGACCCAGACAGAACGGCCACCCGTGCATTTCCAGAAGGAGGAGAGACGGTGTGGAGCCAGCACGCGCAGACGGGGAGGGGACAGGTGCGCGGGCCGGGGCTCCAGGGCGACTCACAGAAACCCTCGATCTTGTCGGCGGTCTTGCTCCAGGCCACCTGGCGGGTCTCCATGATGACTTGGACGGTCCTCCGCTCCGGGGTGGACTTGCGGAAGCTGAACACCGTCATCACCGTGCCCAGCTCCAGCGCCCTCTTGATCTGACTCTTCTCGTGCTCGGGGAGGGTGTCCACGTTGGCCGGGGCAGTCATGGTCGGCGGAGGAGGGGGTGGGAGGAGTGAGGCAAGAGCGTGCTGCAAGGGCAGAATGAAGGAGAAAGTTGGGTTTTGTTAACTGGGTCGGGAGGACAAGTTAACAGCCGAAACCCTGTCTCATGCCCATCAGCATGAGTTTTAGAAGGAGGTTCTGGCGGCGGGGAATCGTGGACCGTTCAGACTGCCCGTCTAGGACACGGAGGTTTAAATAGAAGTGGAGGTGGGGGAGGACCTCCCTGGCCTCAGAGACCGAACTGTTATCCTGACTTTGAATAACCAAATCACCCCAGCCTGGCAGTGACCCCTACCGTCCTACACGCTTCCGCACTGTCGAAGATTTGAATAGACAAAGCAGCCCAGTCGGGCCCCAGCGCCCCCCCCCACCGCCCCGCCCCAGCATCCTTTTCTGTTCTGTCTAGACTCTCTCCTCAGCATCCCCTTACTTCCTAAGTGAAGTTGGGAACAGAAAAAAAAATAATACTAAGCCACATCAGAATGTGTCTGTGAAGACCTCTGCATGGAAACAGAGCCAAAAGGAGAGAAAAAGTCAGGGCCTGGCAGCCCCAAGTTTGAGGCCTGGTGTGTGGCCCTGGGTCGGCTGCGTGACCTCCATAAGTCTCAGCTGCATCCCTTCTATAACGGGCTGTTGGGATGGCGAGGGGCACCCCGCATTCTGCTCAGCGTACAATAAACATTCTGGAGCAACACTCAGGCACACAGAGAGACGCCAGACCCCAAATCCTGCAGCCAACCCTGTCTGGCCATACTCACACCCACATCCAAACCATCAGCAAATGCAACCCATCTTCCCGGCTCCCGGGCTCCTCCCTGGATCTCACACCTGGATTGCTCTCATTGCCCAGCTGGTCTCCTGTTTCTGCCCCAGCCCCCACCGTCCAGTGCAGATCAGGAGCCAGGTGGAGGGCACGTTTTGAACAAGATGAAATCCCGTCAACCCCTCTGACCAGTGTGCTGCCATGGTGGCCTGAGCGCTGGCTCTGGAACCCCCCACTCTGCAGAGGGGAGTCCAAGGGAAGACGTTCTAGACCCTCCCCTGCCCCGGAACCTTATTTCCTTGGAAAGGGGGAAGACAGACCTCCAAGGTTCTTGGAAGGATTAAACTGGATAGTTAGTATATCTTGGGGCCCTTCAAACAGTGATGCAAAGTCAGGGATCCCCAGATTTAGCTATGGCTACTACTGTCATCAATTGTTCCCTGCATCTTATCTCCTCCCCACTCCCTCCCCCCAAATCCCACAGGATTAGGAGCCCACAGCGTTACTCTGTAGAGACGCAGGTGTTCAGCCAAGGTCATGCAAGCCTTCCCTCTGGATCTGCCTTTGGAAAGCCTCCTGCCAAGCTGCTCATAATGAGGGCCTCAGTTCCCTCATCTGTAAAATGGGGATAATACCAGTCTCAAGGGGGGCACTGAAAAGACTGAAAGCTACAACAGAAGTTCAGTCCCAGCCTCTGGCAGGACCTCAGGTAACAGTCATCCAGCCGTTGTTCAACAGGATGAGTGTCCCCCTGTGCCGGGAACGGAGCTGGGGACTGGCATTCAAATGAGAAAGAGTAGGGAGCGGCCCAGGCCCTGCCCTTTGTCCCCTCCTCGCTCCCGCTCAGGCCTGTCGCCAAAGGCACCTTCCGCAGGTGTCTGGCAGCTGGAGATAAAACCAGGATTTCCATGATTTCCACCTGCTCTGTCCCCACTTGGAATCACACCTGTCAGCTCAACCCCTACTTAGGTCAGAGGAAGCTTCTGGGAGGAGAGAATATCTGAATCCAATCCTTTTAAAAGGTGAAGCAGGAGGGAACAGTGTTCTCATCAGAGGAACAGGCTTAACCAAAGGCCCAGCACGCTGCAGGCCTCCTAGGCTGGGCCACAGACTCGGAGATGAGCCTCCTGCCTCATCGCCCCGTCGTCCAGTCAAGCCCGTGAACAAGGTACTAGGGACCAGTCTCCTCCTGGTGAACCAGCTGTTTACCGGCTTTCCCCAGGGGGCCAGCACCTGCTATACCTGGTTTATCTCATTAAACTCAACGAGAATGAGCAGAGGTGAAAACCCAAACCCTGAGAGGGGAAATTACGTATCAAGGTCACACAGGAACCTGGCAGCACCGGGATGAGAACCTGCTCTGAATCCCACGTCCCCGCTCATTCAGCATCTGCCTTCTGGAACTCAGAATTCTGCAGCAGAATCTGGCCCGAAAGGAACTAGTTTGGCCCTCCCACCACTCTCAAGAGAGTAGGAAGGCCTTGTCCAAGGTCACGCAGCTGGAAAGCGGCAGGAGGAGGATCTGCACCTGTTCCCAGCTCTGCAGCTCCCCACTGGGCTGACCACTCCCCAGCCATGTGCCCCTGGAGTTCCCTCCTCGGTCTCCAGGCCAACGTACAGCAGGGCATAAACAGGGGACACGTACCCTCTCACGACACCTCCACCCAGGTTAAACTTGCCTGCCCGGAGGCACAGGGACCCTCAGTTCTTTCTGACTCTGGCTCTGGGAAGGCCTTGGACATAACCTTCCCCAAGATTCTGGTTACTTCCACTCAGAAGCCCAGTGGATTGGCCCAACTATCAACATCAAGTCTCTCCTGTTGCCTCTCGCCAAGAACCTGTTGCCTCTCGCCAAGAAAGAGGTCCTCATGGCCACAAGATCCTCGCAGTCGACCAAAAAATCCAGCCAGCTCCTGAATCAGGCTTCCAGAGTCTGATGCTTCAGCAACGAAGGCAAGGAAGTGTCCAAGGCCTTCTCCCCAAGGGAGGGCACTAGCCATCATAGGCAATTTCCATTTTGCTTTTACTGAAAGAAAGAGGAAGGAAGGAAGAAATGAAAGAAAGAAAGAAAGAAAGAACGAACGAACGAGAAAGACAGGGAGGGAGGAAGGGAGGAAAGAAAGGGCTTTGAAATCCCTTTTTGGGTCCTGTTTCTCATCCTCCTTGGCTAACTTTGCAAAATGACTTATGGTGTCTGAAATTTTTTTTTTTAAAGATTTTATTTATTTATTTGATAGAGAGAGATCACAAGTAGGCAGAGAGAGAGGAGGAAGCAGGCTCCCCGCTGAGCAGAGAGCCCAATGCGGGACTCGATCCCAGGACCCTGAGATCATGACCTGAGCCGAAGGCAGCGGCTTAACCCACTGAGCCACCCAGGCACCCTGGTGTCCGAGATTTAATAAGAGGTTTTGCCATTTCTACTTGTCATGTTCTTCTTGAAATACTTTTGGGCTACCAGGACCCAGAACCAGGAAGCAGGGACATTTTCTCCTCCTGGGTGTACGTTAGCCCCATACAGGGGTGCATAAGAAATCCCACAGAACAATCCTCTGTTAAACTCTGCACAGTCACATTGCGGGGAGGTAGCTGACCCCCCAGCAGCTCAAAGGAAGGTGGGGACGGCTGCGTCTCCCCCGACCCTGCAGCAGGAGGTTTTTGCTACAGGAACAGCCTGTGTCAACCATTGTAGGGAGGAAGGAGAATGAGTGTTGTTTGCTGTTGTTGTTGTTGTTGTTGTTGTTGTTGTTGTTTTTTAAGGGGGCAACCTGTGATCATCTGTTAAAACCGTGAAACATGCGAATGCTTTGATCAGCAGTCACCTAGGTGCAGAAACACAAAAATGTTCGCAGAAGCATTATTTGTAACAGAAAAGACCACCACGGGCAGGGAGGTCCCTTACAGAACTCATGGGACATGCACACTAAAGAGGGCTCAGCAGCTATCAGATAGCAGGAAAATTTCCAAGCAATGGAATCCAGAAAGATTCACAAAAGAGATGAAAGAAGAGTGGCAAACCTGGATGCATCCCAGAATTAGGTTTTTTCAAAGGCTGCGCGGGTATAAATCTCGCGAAAGTGGTTACTTTCAGAGGAGGGGAGGGGAGAGACGAGGTCTTGACTTTTTATTAATTTAAGTGGTAACATACAGATGAGCTTTTCCTTCTTGGGTTTTTACTGTTTTCTAAATTAAGAAAGGTTCTAAAGTTTTCTTGCTTGCAATTTCTCACCAACTCCACCCAGCAAAAGGGCTATTCATGGGGTCCCCACGTTGCCTCTTCTAAACCAGAGTGACACGCTCAAGGTGCAGGGGAAGCATGTTGGAGAGGAGAAGAGAGGCAGGGAATGGCCGGACTGGCCTGGGAGGCGGCAGCAGCATTAGGCAGTTTCTGTATCCATGAAGCCTGAACCGGTATACACAAGGCACACACACCTTTGCAGCAGGCGAAGTGCCTGGGCCCGGCATGGGCCCCCCAATCCGGCTCTCTCTGAAGACTGTAGCTAAGGATGATGGCCAAGGCCAAGCAAGGCCCTTAGCCAGGGAGGGTCAAGAACTGGTCAGGGCACCCTTTTCATAGATGAGCCCCAATTCTCAAAAGCCGTGGAATGCAGCTTTGAGTAGCCCCAGTATCCTGGGTAAGGAACTGAGGCACCGAGAGGTTTCTTCAACGTGCCCAGGGTCACACAGCTGGAACTGACATTCAAATTAAGTTGATTAACAAGGCCACCTGTGTCCTTGTGCCACGTCACCCCCCTCAACCCAGCAGACTTTTTCAGTCCGTTTTAAGACCAGCGCGCTCGAAGAGCCCCTCCCCATTCTCCACCAGACTCCAGGCGCCAACCCTTGTTAAAAAGAGCCGTTTTCCCTCAAATGCTTCCGCGATGGGGAGGGATGACCTCGTTGGGATTCCAAACCATAACCAGGAAAACGCACAAACACATATAATTATGCATACAACTGTGGGGTGGGAGCGGGAATCGCGAATCCCCTACACTCTGCCAGTCTCTTCTGGGCGAGGGCTGCGCCGGCCGGGGTATCGCCCCGCCACCCACCCGCCCGCACCCACCCACCTGCGTGGTCCCCGGCAGTGCCGGGGGCGCGCCGGGCTGCCCGCAGTCAGCAAGCCCCGGGCACCGACGTGGCCGGGAAACACAGCCAGACCCCACGCGGGGCCCCGCGGCCACCGGAGCCTTGAACGCCGACGCCAGCGCGACCCACCCGACCGCGAGCGGCGCCGCCTCCTCCGGGTTCCCATTCAAAGCCGGGGCGTCCGCCCGCACGGAGCGCCGAGATGGCGCCGCTCCCGGTGAGGAAGTGGCCAGGCCCCGACCCCCGCCTGCGCCGCCCGGCCCCGGGCACAGCAGGCAGGGGGCCCCCGACGGCGCCCCCGCTCCTGCCCGCGCCCCGCGGCGCTCCTCCACTCGGAGCGCGGGTCCCCCCCGCACCCCGGGCGCCCGCGCGCGCTCCCGCCCAGCCGGGCCGCTCACCTGGCCGTGCCCCCGCCGCGGGTCCCGACTCCGGGCACTCCCTGCGGCGCGCGCCCTCCAACGCGGCCGCCGCGACTTCTGCTTCGGCCGCGGCCGCGCGCCACGTGACTCCTGGGGGCCGCCCCGCGCGCCCCGGCCCGCCCCCGGCGCCCCGAGGCCGCCCTGCCCCGCCCGCCGCGCCGCGCACCCCGGGCCCCTCGTACGCTGCCAGGGGAGGAAACTGAGGCCGCGGGCGTGGGCCGGACGGGGGGGACGAGCTGCCCCAGGCCGCTGGCGAGGGAGGGCGAGGACCCGCAGGCGCCGGCGTAGCATTTATGCGGCGCCTCCCGCGTCCAGGTGCTGCGCGTGCAATAAACTGATGGTCTCCTGGACACCGCCGTTCGCGGGCCGGAGTTTGAAGTCGTCACCGAGGCTGCGCTGGTGTCCGACCACCTCCTGCTACCGGGGCCAAACCACTTCAGTAAGCCCAGCCTCAGTTTCCCTATCTGTCAGGGGGATCGGAGCAGCGCTGCCCCCCAAAGTTTGTTGTGAGGAAGGGGAACTGGGAACCCATCTCCCCGTTCCCAGTAAGATTTGTTTTTTAATAGCTCCCCTGTGAGCTAAGCACACGAAGGAGATCGCTAGACGCCTACTTGGGCTGCTTAGTTGGCGGCTCTTTTCCATTCTTGCGTTTCCGAAATCATGTGATTCCAACTTTTCGCGTGCACCTTTGACGCGGGTGTCTCCGTGGTGATTCAAGCCAGCCTGTGGGTCGCCTACAGAGCCCTCGGAGCGTTTTTTGAAGCTCTGAATGTTGCCTCGACTGCAAATGTTCTAAGAGAAGCCACAGGACACATTCACCAACCTCAAAAATCCATAGAATTCTTTCTTTCCCTGCCCCATCTCGGGAGTGTACCGGTGACTAGGCACCAAGGACCCCTTACTGCCCTGTTTTCTAAAGAGATCTTTGAAAGGCTTCTTAAAACGTTAGCCACTTGGAATGATGGGGTCAATTTCCAAGAAATAATACCTAACTGTAGGTTAAATTTCTTTGCCTTTTTTTTTTTTTTTTTTTGTAAATACTCCCAACTTAATATATTACTTCCATCAACCTTTTTAACACTTTTATTTTGGTACCTTTTACTTAGACCATGTGCAGGATACCTTTGTGCAACCATATATGTATACATTTTACTATTCCAAAATCTGCTTGTATAGGGAAGCGTCTTGAATCTCTTGCTGACGAGAGGACACTGTGTGCAATCAGAAGTTTTAGAGATCACTCCTGGCAGCCTTGGCTCCTAACCTCTGTCCAAACAGATGCTAATTCTGGCTGGAGCTTTCCCTGGTCCCTGGGGTCAAGCAAGGAAAGAAGAACATGTAGTCCACGCTTCTAACCTGCAGGCGTAAGCCTACAGCGTCTTGGCAGCTCAAATATCTGAGTGAGATGATGGGCCCAGTAGAGGGCGGTTTGCTTCTTCATATTTTTTTCTTTGCTTTTCTTCTTTGCCTCGTTGTTGATCTTCACGTGCACAGCTAAAGGCGTCTGCGGCAGTGAACAGGAGTCGCTGGGGTTCCTCATCTCCCTTTCCTAAACTTCAGCTCGTTTGTTCAAAATAATTGGGACATTAGCCCCTCCCCACCCCACTGCCTTCTGGGAGGACTCCAATACAAAGCGACATTTTTCTTCCAAAGCACAGTAGGTACCGGGAGAAGCCACCCTCTCAAAGAAAAAAAAAAAAGAGGACCCTTCACAGGGAGGACCCGAGGGTATTAAGTCAGTGGGGTCTGGAGGCAGGATTTGAACACTGGTCTGTCTGGTGCCGGCACCCACGGGCTCATAGCCCCACTGCCCATCAAACATTACCAGGCCCTCAGGCAGGGAGAAGTAAAGCTGTAACCACACCACACAGATTCACAAATGGGTCAGGAAGTGACCTCAAAGGGTGGAGGGAACTTTCTTTTCCTTTTCATATAAAAAGAAAGAAGGGGGAAGGAGGAATAACCTGAAAAAAATTGTCTTTTCATCAAAATTGCCTTAATTTTTATCCTGTGCTCCCCGCCAGTGCTCGGAATGTACTTGTTTTTTTACCCCCATAACCCTCTTCCATTGGCTAACCGCCATGGTGCCCTGGACCATTAGGCCCTTGGTGTTTCTGTTTCCCCCTCTGCAAAATGGGCATAATAACCCAACCTGCCTCCCCAGGGGGTGGTGAGGATTAAATGTGACAAGCTAAATCAGGCATCCTGCTTCAACTGTCAGAGCTGTTTTTAATGTTGTCATTGGAAAGAAGAAGAGCCCTGTGGTGTAGCAGGAAAGTGTGGACTTGAAGAACAGGGAGACCTAGATTCAGGCCATTTTCTTAGCTGTGTGACCTTACGCTGGACACTCACCCTCTCTGAGCCTCCAGTTTCCCCAACATTCCGTCCTTTGGGATGTCCAAAATAGGCAAATCTATAGGGACAGAAAGTAGACTAGTGGTTGCCTGGGACTGAGGGCATGTAAGTACTGGAAGGTGATGACTGAGGGGTACAGGGTTCCCCTTTGATGAGAAAGTTCAAAAATTGTAAAGGTGTTGGAACAGAACTGTGAATATACCCAAAGCCATTGCACTGTACGTTTTAGGAGGCCGGATTGTGATGTAAGACATATCTCAATAAAGTTGTTAAAAAAAAAATCTACCTTAGAAAGTTGTTTAAAGAATTCAAGGTAGTGGGTAACGCAGAGCCCAGCAAAGCACAGCTTTCGATAAGTAACAGCCTCTCACTGTTACCTGTTACGTGGTGGGCCTTCCGAACCTGGCCCTTCTCCCCAGGCCCCAGTAAAGCCCCTTGCCCTTCTGGCCTCCCCCTCCTCCCCCAGAGCCAAAAATGAGCAGAAAACCCAAGAGCCTTTGCGTTTGGTTTCCTTTCCCGACATTGTTCAGAGACGGGCATGTCCCCTGGGGACATGCCCAGTCCCAGCTGCTGGCGGGCAGGCCTCTGTGAGAGGAAGTACCACCCAGAGCCACCTTCAGACCTCGTCAGGGTTAGGCCAGGCCTGGCAGCCGGGGGAGGCGGGGGGTGGGGGTGGGGAGAGCCTCTGCTATTTTCTTTCTCCGTTTCATTGAGGTACGACTGTTCTACAAGAAGCTGCCCACAATTAACGTGTACAAGCTGGTAAGTTTGGCTACGTGTATACGTGTGTAACCATCACCACAACCAAGCTAACAAACCTATCCAAGTCCTCCACATGCTTCCCTGTGTCCCTTTGTCACTGTAGTTGCTTTGCGTGTTCTACTGTGTGCGTGGGTGGGTGGTGAGGAGGCTTCTGGGCCCTCAACACATGTCTCGACGTGCAGGCCATTCCTGTCAACTGTAGACACGATGTTGCACAGCAGAGCTCTAGGATTTACTCAGCTTGGGGGACAGAAAGTTTACAACCAGTGAGCAGCTCCCCCTGCCCCTCTCCGCCCGGCTCCTGGCAACTGCCATTCTAGTCTCTGAGTCTAGAAGCTTGAGTCCCTTGGGTGTCACACAGGAGAGGGGTCATGCCACGGCTGTCCTCGGACGGGCTCACCTGGCTTAGCACATGTCCTCCAGGTCCGTCCACGGCACTGCAAATGGTAGGATTTCCTGCCTTTTATTTATTTAGTTATTTATTTTTAAATTTCCTGCCTTTTAAAATTTTATTTTATTTATTTTGGGGGGGATTTCCTGCTTTTTAAAGGCAGAAAAACCGTCGTGGGTACAGATGCCATTTTCTCCACTGCGTATCTGCTGGACGTGCACATGGTCTCTGCATCTCGGGTGGTGTGATTCTTGCTGAGGGAATGCAGATTCTCTTCCCGACCCTGTCTTCCGGTTTGGGGGATACAGATACTGGAAGTGGGACCGCTGGGTCACGTGGTGGTTCTGCTTTTCATTTTGTGAGGAACCACCTCGCTGTCTTCCACAGCGGAACTCCGGTGTGCATTCCCACCCAGAGGGCACGAGGGTTGCCCTGTCTCCACATCCTCTCCAACACCCGTCACCTTTTTTTTTTTTCATACCAGGTGCTCTGACAGGTGTGAGGGGCATCTCGTCTGCGTTTTGATTTGCATTTCCCTGGTGACCAGTGGTGTGGGGCGTCTTTTCACATACCTTCACTGCCTTTCTGTATGTCCTCTTTGGAGAACTGTCTATTCAGGTCCTTTGCCCACTTTCAAATCAGGTTGTTTGTCTCATTGCTATTGAGTTGTAGGAGTTGGCTGCCTAAACTGAGGCTAGTTGGGAAGGGTCTGCAGTCCCCTGGCTTTTCTTTGGGCTTCTCAAGCCTCAGGTTCCTGCTGGGGCTCATTTATTCATTCAACAAACACTTGCTGAGGTCCCTCCAAGAGCCAGGTACTGCTGGGCTCCAGGAAGACAACAGTCATCATCAAAGTCCAACCCCGTGAGCGCATATTATAGATGGGGGGGGGGGCTAGGGCCAGGGTGGGAGGGCTCCAGAGTGAGACCGAGCGATTTCTGAAGCCCAGTTCCGCCCCTCACAGTCTGCATGGCTCCGCACACAGCTGCCAGGCTCTGTGGGGCTCAGGCTCCTCATCAGTGTTAGGGTTACTGTGGAGGAGCAAGTCAGCTAATGCGTGTCCAAGTCCTGGACACACTGTCCATGACACACTGTCCCCGCTGGGCTTAGAGCTGGCTGAGCGGCGCCTTCCCCCAGGCCCTCAGCCTCGTGTAAAATCAAGACAGTTAAAACCAAAGCAAGTGTGGAGGGGCGGCTGAATATACGGGATGTGGAGGCGGACAGGCCTGGCTGGGAATCCCGGCTCCGCCACTTTCTTACCTTGCGTCCCCAGGGGAAGTGACTTAGTGTCCCTGAGTCTGTTCCTCGAGGAGGACGAAAGGCCCTACCTCTAATGGCTGGCGCATGCATCTGGATGTGTTCAGCTCCCACAAAAAGGCTGTCTTTCATCTGATGTCGCTGGAAGCCCAGGAGGGACTGGGGGGCGGGCACCGAGTGGTCCGAAGTTCAAGGACATCAACAGGATGAAGATTCTTTCCAAAGCGGACACTCCTGCCAGCCAGGCCAGCAAGGGGGAAAGCAAGAAAGAAGGAAACTCCCCGCCGAGCCCGCAGTGCGCTTTCTCTCCGTCACCCTTCACCGGCGTGACGCCCAGTCGGTCTCCGCTCCTGCTCAAGGAATGGGATCCCGCATCTGCCTGGATGCTGGACGCCGTGTGGGGCTGCCCGAAGCGTGAAGCAAAACAGGGTCACTGGTGGGGAGGACGGGGGTGCAATGTCATGGGCGTAGCCTGCGGGGTCCTGCGGGGTCCCAAAGCTCCTTGAGGCAGCCAGAGAAAGCTCACCTGAGGACGGAGGTTCCCTTCTGGTCCCTTCACAGGCCAGCAAGCCCCCAACCCGGTGCTTACTCACTCAACAAACACCGAGCCCTTGCTTGACGCCGGACCCTACAGAAGAGTGGCTGGGTGGCATACACATACCGTGTGCTGGGCACTTTAAGCCAACAGAAATGCATTCTCCCACGGTTCTGGGCCCGAAGTGTGAAGTCCAAGTTTAGGGGACAATGCTGTCCATGCCTCTGTCCTCGGTGCTGGCGGCTGCTGGCCATCTCGGGCGTTTCTTCATTGGCGGCTGCATGCCTCCCTCTCTGCTCTGTCTGCAGTGATGTTCTTCCCTGTGTCCAGGTCTCGAACCTCTCTCCTTGCTCCAGTGAGGACACACACCAGTCACTGGATATAAGGTGCTCTAAATTCCGGATGATCTCATCTTGAGAACCTTAATTACATCTGCTAAGACCCTATTTCCAACTAAGGTCAGATTTACAGGGAGGGGCACCTGGGCAGCTCAGTCGGTTAAGTGTCCGACTGGATTTTGGCTCAGGTCATGATCTCAGGGTTGAGGGACTGAGCCCCATGTGGGGCTCCATGCTTAGTACAGAGTCTGGTTGAGATTCTCTCCTTCTCCCTCTGCCCCTTCCCTGCTCTTTCTCTCTCTCAGATAAGTAATTTAACCTTAAAAAAAAAAAACAATTAGGGCACCTGGGTGGCTCAGTGGGTTAAGGCCTCTGCCTTTGGCTCAGGTCATGATCCCAGGGTCCTGGAATCGAGCCCCACATCGGGCTCTCTGCTCAGCGGGCAGCCTGCTTCCCTCTCTCTGCTGCCTCTCTGCCTCTTGTGATCTCTCTGTCAAATAAATAAATAAATAAATAAAATCTTTAAAAAGAATTCACAGGTAAAGAGGGGTAGGGCTTAGATCTTTTGGGCAGGTCATGGTTCAACCCACTAGCCCTGTACTGGTAATAGGGGAACCCGTCAGCGTTCGAGGGAGTGTCAGCAGGAAGAGATTTACCAGCAGACAATGATAAGAGCTGGGTTAAAGGGAGAAACCAAGGGGCTGGGAAGACTTCTCAGAGGAAGTGACCTCAGAACTGTGTCATGAGGGATGCAGGAGAGCTTTCCAAGAGCACCAGAGAGAGAGAGAGAGAGAGAGAAGCTTTGCTACAAACCAGGCTGGTTGGTCAAAGTCGATCAATGCCCTTGAAGTCACAATAGTGGTTCTCTTTGCCCGGGACGGGGCCGAAGGGTTCCGGGGGCTGTGATAGTCTCCCTTTCGATCCTGTAGCTGCAAGGAGCAGCCACTGGATAAAAATGAGCCTTACACCTACCACTTGTGCAACTTTATGCATATCTCAATAAAAAATAAACATTTTAAAAAGGCTGCTGTATATGTTAACAGGTCATGTCTGACTTGTTCCGTGTTCCGTGTTTTCTAAATATTCTTTACTGAGCACATCTTAGTTATACTAGAAAACAGTTTGAAAATTACTCCTGGGGTCGCCTGGATGGCTCAGTTGGTTTATTGTCTGGCTTTGTCTCAAGTCATGATTCCAAGGTCCTGGGATTGAGCCCAATGTCAGATGGGAGCCTGCTTCTCCCTCTGCCCCTCTCCTGCACTTCTCATGCTCAAACTCTCTCTCTGCCTGAAATAAATAAATAAAATTTAAAAAAGAAAGAAAGAGAGAGAGAGAAAGAAAGAGGGGCGCCTGGGTGGCTCAGTGGGTTAAAGCCTCTGCCTTCAGCTCAGGTCATGATCCCAGTGTACTGGGATCGAGCCCCACATTGGGCTCTCTGCTTAGCAGGGAGCCTGCTTCCCCCTCTCTCTCTGCCTCTCTGCCTACTTGTGATCTCTGTCTGTCAGATATATAAATACAATCTTAAAAAAAAAAAAAAGAAAGAAAGAAAGAAAAGAAAAGAAAATCAAGGCTGTCAGCATTCAGCAGAGTGGATACTTCGGAAGGTGGTGATGAGAGGTAAGCTGGGGGGGGCCCTGGGGGTGCCCCACGTTCTGTTTCTTTAGGAGACGTTGGCCACACTGACGTGTTCTGTGCATGAAGACGCACTGAACAAAGTGAACTCATTGTATGCTTCTATTACGCGCGCTTTTCTGCATTAAGTTATGCATCAATAAAAACTTTAAAATATAAGACAGTTTAGGAGTGGGAAGGAATCATCTAAAATCTTTGTGGTTAACCCAAATCAGTAACATTTATTTAATACCTGCCTTGTGCCAGAACCCTACATTCGGTAAATATATTTAGTCCTTGCAACAGAGTTGGGAAGCTCGATCATTTTTGTGTCCATTTTATAGAAAAGGTTTGGAGGTACAAGATGAACTGCGGGGCTGGACTTCACAGCCCAGTGCCGATGAGGTCCGGAGCCCCACTCCCACCATGGACTCCTGTCTCCCCCAGGGAGTTCTCAGGGAGGTGTGAGATGGCATCCCATGATGCTAGGCCTACTGAATCTGAACCCTGGGGATCTGCATTTTTACAACCCCCCAACCACACCCCACAATTCTTTTGTACTCTCCAATATGGGCACCAATGCCTTCCACTGAAACAATAGGGAAAGAAACATTTAAGGAGCCTCTGCAGAGATGAAAAGCAGTCCGGGCACTTTGGGCAGATATACAGAGGTATAAGCCATAAAGGTAAGGAGGCTTTCCTAGCAGATTCCAGGAAGACCACCTCCTAGTGAGTTCCTTTGGAAGAGGGGACATTGATTAACCCTCCCCACACAGAATCCAAGACAAATTCTCCTTAAATACCAATTCAGTGGACCACTCGCTCAGCCCACGAGCATTAGTAATTACCTGGTATGTGTCAGTCACTATTCTTGGCTCTGAGGTCCAGAAGAGGAAGATTCATTCTCTATCAGGAGGTCACCTGACAGAGAATAAATTTTACCTACCTGAGCTGGTTAAAACAAACAAACAAAAAAAAGGTTACACACCTGTTAAAATGGCTAAAGACCACAGACAATACCCAGCGTTGGAAAATAGCCGAGCAGTGTCTTTTTTTTTTTTTTAAGATTTTATTTATTTATTTGACAGACACAGATCACAAGTAGGCAGAGAGGCAGGCAGAGAGAGAGGAGGAAGCAGGTTCCCTGCTGAGCAGAGAGCCCCATGTGGGGCTTGATTCTAGGACTCTGGTATCATGACCTGAGGCAAAGGCAGAGGCTTAACCCCCTGAGCCACCCAGCCGCCCCAGCTGGGCAGTTTCTTAAAAAGGTGCACATACACCGGTCAGAGGACCCAGCAAATCCCACATCTAGGTATGGACCCAAGAGCGATGGAAGCCCGTGTCCATGCACAACCCTGTCTGCTGGTGTCCATAGCAGCTTTATTCATGGTCCCTGAAAATAGGAAATGGGACCCCAATTGCCTTCGTGAAAAGATAAACGAGCGTGCACACACTGAGATGGTCCGCGTCCGTCAGAGGCAAACAGGCGGGCAGACGCCAAAGGGGAAGCTCAGATGCGTTACGCTAAGTGAGAGACCAGAATGGAAACGCCACGACAGTGAGATTCCACTGATGCGACATTCTAGAAGACGCAAAACCACAGAGACCGAAAATAGATCACTGGTTGCCCGGGGCTGGGGGTTGACTACGAAAGAGCACAAAGGAATGGCATGGGGGGCCGGGGGCGGGGGGGAGGTGATGGAATTGTTTTATAGTTCGCTTGTAGCGAGATTGTGCAACTCTATGAATTTGCCAAAACTCATAGACGGTACACCCAAAAGGGTGAATTTTACTGAGTGTAAATCACATTTTACTTAAAAAAATTATAATAATACAGATGATCAGGCCAAGGGTGGGGGGCTGAGGGAGAAGGAGGAATCGATGCCGGTCTGGGAGAAGAGGGTCGGGAAGGCTCCCTGAAAGCAGGGAGTCTCTCTCTGAGGCCGGGGAGAGGCGAGAGCTGTCTGCTGAGTGGGGACAGGAGGGGGCGGGTGACACACAGCAGGGGCGGCCCAGATGACGTGCTCTGGGCAGGGTGTAGTTCTGCTGGAGGGACGGGTGGACATGACCCAAAGGAAGGCAGAGCTTGACTCCCACAGGCCCTGCTGAGCCTGTGGGCAGTGGGGAGCCACCGAAGGTGTTAGAACAGAAGCATGATCGGGAGGATTTCGGGCTTGGACCATCCTCTGGGGAGGGTGGGTTGAGGGAGCCAGGCTGAAGGCAGGACCACCGGTCCAGATATTCTTTGCCCGTGGCTGTGCCTTCTTGGCACCAACATTCTGTGGCTCAGACATTAACCAAACGCTTGCCATGTGCCAGGCACAGTTACAGGAGCTGGGGACAGACCAAAAATCCCCGTGGCTCTTCCATTCTAATGGGGAAGCCAGACCATGAACAAGGAAACAGATTACCAAGGTCATCCCAGAGGACAGGGAGTCCTGTGCCGAAGCAGACGATGTAATGGGGGAAGGGAGAGGGAACATAGATAATAAGACAGTCCCCTTGGCCTCTCGGAGAAGGTGACATCTGAGGACAACCTGAGGAGGAGGAAGAGCCCTAAGTGAGGACCTGGAGAGGGACCTTCTCAGGCACCTGCAAAGAACCCAAGAGGGGGGCCCGATCGCTTTGGCGGGGCACACAGTGGATGCAGAATCCCCAAAAGCCATCAAATGGGGTATAGCCACACCCGCCCAGGGGGTCCCTTCTAGCAGAAGATGGACAGAGCCCGCCCCAATGAGTGGCTGCCTCTCCTGCCTGTGCCCCACATCTTCCATATTTTGGGGGAAGGACAGTCTATGGCCCTAAGAGTGGAGAGAACAGCCAAAACCCCTAAGGGTGGTTCTCCTCCTGGTTCTAAAGGTCACAGCTGTTGCCACTGTAAACAGTGTTCCTGTTGACAGAATCACAGTGGCTCTGGAGACAGGGAGACTGAGGACACACCTGGAAAAGCCAATCTGGACTTTTTGAACTTAAAAAAAAAAAACAAAAACAACAACAACAAAAAAAAAACCGCTGAGCAAGCCAACAACTTCGGTGTCTGGTGACTCACCTGTCGTTCAATCCTCCCTCCCTGTCTCCCGGTCACCGGGGCTGGCCCTGCTGGGCTCACTCCCTGTGTGTCACCTCCCTCAGCCACAGAGCAGTGCCCACAGTCCTTCCCTGACTGAACCCTGGCATCAGGTCAGAACTGGGATGCCCACCAGCCAGCCAGACTACTGACTTGTAAGGGACCGCACCGTCACCGACAAAGTGACTGCTGCCACAGAGTTCCGTTCATTGGGTGACTTCAAACCAGAGAAATTTATTCTGTCACAGTTCAGGCAGGCAGAAGTCCCCAGTCAAGGCGTCAGCAGGGTTGTTCTCCCTGGAGGCTCTGAGGGACAACCTGGTCCACGCCTCTGTCCTCATGTCCACCGGCAACCCTCAGTGTCCCTTGACAGGTGGGCCCATCCCTCTGATCTGTGCCTTTCTTGTCACATGCCTGTCTCCCTGGGTGGGGGAGGGAGGGTGTCTTCTTTTCACAAGGACACCAGTCACTGGCTTTAGGACTCATTCTAACCCACTACGACATCCTAACTTGCTGGACAAAACCCCTAGATCCAAGTATGGTGACATTTTGAGGTTCCCGGTGGACGTGTATTGTGGGCGGTCACTATTCAAACCAGGACATGAGGTCGTCAACAAGACAGAGCACACTGGGCTTGCCGCGGGCCACTTAAAGAATGGGAAGCACCACAGAGCTCAGCTAGAGGCTGGAAAGGTAACTGCCAAGGGAGAAGACGGGCGCCCACAGGACCCCACAGGCCTGGCGGATCATCGGTGGTGACTCAATGGCCCCTGAGGGGAGGGTGTCCATTCAAAAGCCAGCCATGGGAGACTGTGTTTGCCGAAGATACCCCTACCTGCCCAGACCATCTACTCACCTACACTGTGATGTGGACGTTCCTCTGTGGAACCTGGCCAGTCTTTGTAACTTTGTGTGACTGCTCCCTAGAATATGCCAGAAGGGATGACGCATGACAGCTTCTGCTGGCTCAGGACATACGCCGTAGGAGCCCCAAGCGGACTTAAGGAGGCGAGCGGCCCCGAAGCCATCATGTTGGAGAGACCGCACGGACACTGCACAGAAACAGCGCGCCCCCACTACTCCAGGCCCCTCTCTGGCCCCAGCCCAGGCGCCAGACGCCGGAATGAGGAAGTCTTTGAGATGACCGCAGCCCAAGTCAGCATCTGCCCCCAACAGTATGGGAGAGCCTGAGCCAGAACTGCCCACCCCTCCCTCATTCCTGACTCTTAGACGCCGCGATAGATGACTGACGTCTACTGTGGCTTTACGACGAGTTTATTTGTAAAGTGGGCTTGCAGGTTGGGGGCCGAGCAGAATTGTCCAGGGCTCCAGGAGGCAGGAAGGGCTCCGCCAGCAGGAGCGCTCCCTCTTTGCCCTCTCCCGCAGCCTCTTCCTCCTCCGCTCCTCTAACTAAAATCGGAACGAGTATGGGAAATGTCCATTTGCGGGGACACGGATGAAGCCCCAGATCTGTCCTCTTGCTCCTCCCTCTGCCCGACAAATCCCGTGTCACCCTATAAGGCTCCGCTCATCGTGGTATGGGGAAGGGCCAGACAAATTTTACCCCCATATTATTTAAACTAACAGTTAAGAATTGCTTTAAAGGGGCACCTGGGTGGCTCAGTGGGTTAAAGCCTCTGCCTTCAACTCCGGTCATGATCCCGGGGTCCTGGGATCGAGTCCCGCATCGGGCTCTCTGCTCAGCAGGAGAGTTTTATGGAGTTTTATGCCGTCCTTCGTGGCTGCCCAATGAAACCTGTCCTCCTATGGCTGGGGCCGTCCCACGTATGAGGCTACATACACCCCAGGGGACACCAGAGCCTTGCTTTCCCAGACTCCATGGCAGCTCGGGGGCAGGTAACCCCCGCCGCCCCGACAGGCAGACACAGCAGCACCAGGCTTGTGCTCAGAAGCTGGCGACTGGAGAAGCAGGGCTCAGAGGGCATGGACCTGGCAAAGGCATGTCATGGACCCTGGCGCCCAGCGGCAGTAGGATCAGAGATGACAGCATCTGAGCCTAGCAGAACCGGCTATCCTGTCTTCACCGGACTGTCCAGTGCCCAGTTTTGCTCTGCTTCCATCAGTGTGGATTCCAGACTTGGATCTCTGCCCTTCTGGAAAATACACAAGCCACCCAACATCCTTGAGTAAATTCCTTGCTTTGGCCAACGCCGGACCAGGTTCCTGCTCTCCTTCCTACAACTGCTGGACATGTTGTATCTTCAGGGCAATTGCTAAACGTACCAAGAAAACAGTGGAGGGTGTGACTCTTGAGCTCAGGGTCACGAGTTCAAGTCCCATGTTGGGTGTAAAGCACACTTAAGAATCCATTAGTCACCCATACTCGAAGCCGATTTTAGAATTCTGTATCTGTGCAAATATAACCTGTCAAAAAGCTAAGACAGGGACACCTGGGGGCTCAGTCGGTTGGGCGCCTGCCTTGGGCTCGGGCCATGGTTCTGCGGTCCTGAGATCGAGTCCCACACTGGGATTCTCGGGATACTCGAGTAGCGGGGATTTGCTTCTCCCACTGCCACTCCCCCTGCTCGTGTGCTCTCGTGCTCTCTCTCTCTCTCAAATAAATAAATATATTTTAAAAAGAAATACATATTTGAATTGATTAAAAGGACAAAAAAGGGAAATATGATTAATTATGAATCACGATCTCTGGGTGGTTATTTTTCCCATCTCTTTATACATTTCTGCATTTTTCAAATATCTAGTAAATATCTCAATAATCAAGAAAAAAGTACCATGGAAAAGAACTAGAGGCCACAGAATGGGGCAGGGTATTTGAGAATCATGTATCTGATAAGAGACTTGTGTCATGTATCTAGAATATAAAGGAATCTAACGACTCAAAAAGACACGCAAACCAGTAAAAATTGGGCAAAAAAATCCAAATGGACATTTTTCTTTTTTCCAAAGAAGATGGACAAACAGCCAAAAAAATACATGAAAAGATACTGCACATCATTAACCACCTGGGAACTGCAAAATGAAATCACATGAGACACCACACACACCAGGGAGACAAAAATAGAAAAGATAGGAACAGAGGCACCAGGCTGGCTCAGTCGGTAGAATGTGGGACTCTGGATCTCAGGGTTTTGAGTTCAAGCCCCGTATTAGGGGTAGAGCTTTCTTAAAAAAAAATAAAAGAGGGGTAGAGCTTTCTTAAAAAAAAATAAAAGAAAAAAAAAGAAGAAAGACAATCACAAGTGTTGACAAGGATGGGGGGAAATCAGAGCCCTCATACAGCACTGGTGGGAAAGTAAAATGGGGCAGCTGCTTTGGAAAATAATAGGGCAGTTCCTCAAAAGGTTAACCATAGGGTTATGGTATGACTCAGCAATTCTACTCCGAGGTGTAGACCCAAGACAGCTGGAGATACATGTCCACACAAAAACTTGACCATGAATGTTAATATCAGCGTTATTCACAACAGCCAAATGGTGGGAACACAAGGCAGATGTCCACCGCCTGATAGGTGGATAAAGTGTGGTCTGCCCGTCCAGCGGAATGTATCTAGCAACAAAAAGAACTGAAGGATGGTTGCCCACCCACGACCACACAGATGGACCTTGTCAAACATCACACTAAGAAGCTGGTCACGAGACAGCATCGGTCCCATTTACCTGGAACATCCAGAAAAAAGCAAATCTAGAGAGAGAGAGTAAGTGTGTGATTTTAGGTGGTTGAAGAAAAGGGGAAATGGGGAGAAATGCTTAAGGGGCAGGGGTTTCTGTTTGAGGTAATTAAAAAAAACATTCTAAAGTTGCTTGTGGCAATGGTTTTCCAACTGCGAATACACTAAAAACCAGTGAACGGTGTACTTTAAGTGAGATAATGGTATAGTATGTGAATTGTATCTCAATAAAGTTGTTTTAAAATGTTAAAAAAAAAACAACTGGAGGGAAATGTTCAACAGTGGCTTTCTTCTGTGAGGCTTCCTCTTTTCTGTGGGTTTTGGGTTGGTTTTGGGGTATATGTGTGCTGTTTCCAGGCCTTGGCACGAACTGAGGCCCAGCAAATGTTTGATTGATTGAATGGATGGGCAGATGACAAAAGGATGGCTAGATGGGTGGACGGATGGTGGTTGCTGGCCTCCAAAATGGCCCCCCGTGAGCCTCATCTCCTGGGTTTTATTCTCTTGTGTTGCCTCCTCCAACACTAAACAAGGGTTGACTCTGACTGACAGAATCCTGTGGAAGGGACAATGTCTGATGTATGAGGCTAGGATGTAAAAGGCATTGCAGCTTCTGCGTTGTCCCTTGGGCTGCTCTCTTAGGAGGAAGACAGCCACCACGCTGGGAAGACACTGGAACAGCGCTCTGGAGAGGCTCAGGTGGAGGGGACTGAGGTCTCTCACCAACGGCCAGCACTAACTAGCCAGTCAGTCCTGATTCCTGACCCTCAGAAACCAGGATAATGAATTACTGTTTTTTAACCCATTAAGTTTTGGTGCCAGGGAGCAACAGATGACTAATGGAGATCTATAAAGGGGGGGATGATGGATGGATGGGTAGATGGATGGTTGGATGGTTGGATGGTTGGATGGCTGGATGGCTGGATGGCTGGATGGCTGGATGGCTGGATGGAAGAAGGAAAGAAAGTAGGAAGAAAGACGGATGGAATTTCCAATTTGGGTCTTTCCTAGGACTTTAGTTAAAAAACTCACCCAAAAGTAAAGGAGACGCCACTACTCCAATATGATTCTCTTTTCAAAACGCTCCATCTCAACCGGGTTTCAGGCCCAGCAAACATCCCTGCACAAAAGATGCGACGTCACTGCACTTCCTACCACATTTCCTCTCCCTCGCCCGAAGCAGCAGCAAGTGGAAACAACTGGCACCTCTTACATTATTTCAGAAAACGTGTGTAGAGTACTGGTGTGTCTGTTCCGGGCCTGGGCTCTGGGTCGCAGGGTTCCCAAGACAGATCAGACTTGGAACAAACAGCCAAGAAAGCAAGGTAAAAGTGGTGCGGCCACTCAATGAAAGAGCGAGGTTCTGCAGTGTAGACACCACTGGGTCAAAGTGTAGCTCCCCTGCGTGGGCAACTCAACCTCTCTGTACCCAACCTCTCTGTATCCTGACTGCTGGCAGTAGTAATAGAGACCAGCAGCAAATACTCCTGTCCTACTGAGCTCTGTCTGAGAAACAGGAAGGGAAATGGCAAGTCATCCAACTGGCCTTGCAGGGCAAATGCGGCCCGTCCACCAGGCCTCACCCATGGGCTTGGCAACCCTGTTCTTTACCCTGATGGGGTAGTGAGGGCTCTTCCCCATGACTTTAGCATCGACCTCTGAAGTCCCACTGCGCCCCTGGACGAGCCCATCTTTCCTCCCGAAAATGCTGTCACCTTCCCTGGTCTCCCTGGAAACATACCGCATCTACCCGGAGTCAGGGCACGGGACAGAGGAGGGTGGGGCGTGGCTACACTCATAGCCGGGCTCCCCCGGGGAATGACTGTCTTTGGATAAACTCTGTAGAACTTTCTTTTCCTAATGGCATGCTTGCAGCGGGATCCGAGAGCCTGGACTTCAGTTAAAGATAGAGGCGGTGGTTTGTCTCCTGCTCAGTCACTCACTTGCTCGGCTGGGCAGCACTTTCCTGCTTGCCAAGACTGCCCACATGTTCTGTCTCTGTTTATCTCACCCCCGGCCCCGGTAGAAAGGCAAGGGAGGATTTCCAGCCTCTTACAGATCAGGAAACGGAGGCTCAGAGAGGCCAGGCAGCCGGCCTAAGAACACACAGCGGGTTGTTCCCCTTCCTTCCTTTTCCTCCCTTTGTGCTGTTCCTGGGAAGATGACCTTTGCGGAGCTCACTGCTTCTGACCTAGGCTGGCGAAGTCAGCTGGACTCCCAGGGCAGACTGGGACACAGCACAGGTGTTCAACAAATACTTTTAAAAACACGGTCCTGCCTGGGTGCACCTGGGTGGCTCAGTGGCTTAAGCGTCTGACTCTTGGTTTTGGCTCAAGTCTTGGGCTCAGGTCATGGTCTCTGCGTTGCAAGGTCAAGCCCTGTGTTAGGATCCAAGCTCAGTACAGAGTCGGCTTGAGATTTTCTGCCTTCCCTCTCACCCTCCCCCTGCTCATGCTCTTTCTCTCTCAATGAAAAAATAAAATCTTTAAAACAAGACAAAAAAAACCACGGTCCTCCCTTTTTATATAATCATTATGTTAAAAAATAAAAAATACCGGTAACTATTTTTTTTTAAGATTTTATTTATTTATTTGACAGAGAGAGATCACAAATAGGCAGAGAGACAGGCAGAGAGAGATGAGGAAGTAGGCTCCCTGCTGAGCAGAGAGCCTGATGCGGGACTCGATCCCAGGACCCTGAGATCATGACCTGAGCCGAAGGTAGCGGCTTAACCCACTGAGCCACCCAGGCGCCCCAAGGTAACTATTTTTTTTAATGACTACGATGTGCCAGGCGTTCTCCACATGTTATTCTACATAATATTTGTGGCATGTTTTATCTAATGCCCCAGAACAAATATTAGTGCCCCTTTGTGGACGTTGGCAAATATTGGAGACCCCCTGGTCTTGACAACGCTACAGAGAAACGTCAGGTGTGGTCCCCGTTCATGAGCTCTGCCCCAGGGCCATGCAGAAAGTCCTTCACTAAAGGCGACTTGCGTGAAATTGAGTGCTGGTTCCTTACCAGGCTCTGGATGTCGATAAACTGTGAAGAGAGGTGCCCTGCTTTGTGAATTTCCACATCACCTACCACCTGGTATGCGGAAAGGAACAGAGAAGACAAAACAGGAAAAGAAAGAGGATGGGAAGGGGTGGGGGGTGGGGGGCATCCCGGAGGCTTCTCTGTCCTATCCTGTCCCAGGTGGAGGAGACAAAAACCAGAAGCCAACCTCGTTGACGAGGGTCAACCTCCAGGCAGGGTCTCTAAGGTCCAAAGCCCTCCGCCTCCCAGGTCTTGCCTTGACCTTTCTCCTGGAATCACCCGGATTCCAGCAGAAGCAGCTCCCGCAGGGAAGGGGGGCGTATACGCCGGGGACCCAGCCCAGGCAAGCTGGCCAGGCTGCACCCGCACACCAGCTGGGTCTCCACCAGAGGTGGGACTAGAGCCCATGGAGTCCTGGCTGCTGGCCGAGGGACAGGGGTCATCAGCCCCCAGTAAGCGGAAGCCTCCAGCCGGCTGTCCTGGAGAGGAAAGCGCCAAACCACTGCTCCTTTCATCTTAGTCCAGACAGCCTTTTCCCCGCCCTGTCATCATGCCTGTGGGCAGTCCTCAGGGACCCGCCCAGCTCTCCTCACCCCTTCCCAAACTCGGGACCCAAACTGAACGCGGCCACAGGAGAATGGCATGATCAAGGTCAAAGGAAGAAGTGGCTCCTCTTCGCCTGTGCCCATGACCATCTGTCAGCCTTGGTTTCCCCTCTGATCTGGGCTCAGGCCCTCCCAGAGTTAGCCGGAGCCATTGCTTCCTGATTTTTTTTTTTCTCAAGAGGTTAACTATGGGCAGGGAAAGAGAAACTCCCTCATTGATGACAGAATCCCAGGGACCTGGAAAAGTGGGGTAAAAAAATCAGAGTCCTGGGAAGGGAAGAGGGCTGACTCCAAAAGGATGCTCTATGGAGGGACAAGGCTGGGGGCAGGCCACGGAAGCCGCGGGTTCGCAGGATCAATCCCCGGAACAACCCAGCACAAACAGTTACCAGAGCTTCTGGGGCCCAGGCACCAGTCTAAGGACATGTTCCCCGTACCACCCCAGCCCCACAAGGCAGCTGCTGCCCCCATCCCACAATACAGCTGAGATACTGATGCACAGAGGGTGAGTGTCCCACCCAAGGTCACCCCCTCAGGAAGTGGCAGAACCGGGATTTGAACCCATGATGTCTAGCTCCTGATTTTGTATCTCCCTGTCCACAGTGTGACCTGAGGGCCTTCCCCAATGCCTGTGTCCTACTTGAAACCCCAAGACTTTGGGCAGTTCCTCAAAAAAGTTGAACATAATCACCACATGATCTAGAAATTCCACTTCTAGGTATACACCCCAAAAAACTGAAAACCAGGTCTCAGGCATTTGCACACCCATGTGTGTTGCTCACACATTGTTCACGAAGGCCAGGATGTGCGAGCAAGCCAAGGGTCCCTGAGGGTTAGGCGAAGGAGCACAACTTGGTCTCAACAGAGAAGGAGACGATATTCAAACAGAGAAAGGATGGAAATTCTGACTCACACTCCAACAGGGAGGAACCCTGAGGACATTATGCTAATTGAAATAAACCAGTCACAAAAAGGCCAAGTCTGCAGGATCCCATATAGGAGGCACTTTTGGAGGGCGGTCCGATGGGTCAAGACGGAAAGCAGAGGTGGAGCTGCTGGGGCTGGGGCCGGCGGTGGGGAGTTGTGTTGAACGAGGAGGGACTTTCAGTCCAGGAAGATGAGAAAGTTCTGGAGGTGGAGAATGGTGACGGTTGCACAACAGTGTGAGTGTCCCTAAAGCCACGAACTGTACACTTCATGGTTAAAGATGGTTCATTTTATGTTACACATATTTTACCACAATGAAACAAACCTTGACCTAGGGCTTTGGGATGGCGCTGGGCTGGGCACGCCCCAACAGGGACTGACATTTGCTCTTTGACCCAACTGGCCGGCTACAAGCCACAGAGCAGAGGTCACACTCCCTGTCAAGCCCAGCTTGAGGGCTGTACCTGCTACAGGAGGGAAGCGGGGGACGCTGGGACAGGCGGAGGTGGGGAACAGACGGGGGGAGCTGCGACTGGGTTCCCTCTGCAGGGCCTGGGGGAGAGGGTGAGCCCTGGCTGGCTCAGACCCGCTGCAGGCTCTGCCGGACCCAGGCAAGGCCCCAAACCCTTGCTGTGTCCCAGGCTCTCTGCCTAACATGACACATACAGCACCACGTTTATTTCTGCAACCTCTGGAAGGGGTCTTCTTTGTGCCCATTGCATGGATGGGAAAACTGAGGTCCAAGAAGAAAATACAAGTACACATTTCTCAAAGCCCATCTTCTTCCCAGGCCGCAGCTCCTTGGCCCACCAGGGGCACTCATGGTTGAGATGCCCAGGGCTAGGCTGGAGCATTTACCCAGGGCCGGGGTCCTCACCTCCCTGGGCATCCAGACGGGTCTGGCTGGAGTTCAGGAGTCATGAATCTGGGCCACATCCTCCATGGAAGTTTCTGGAGGCAGTTTCAGCCCCCGTGGAGTCTGAAAGGAGGGTGGGCAGCCGGGGGTGTGGGCAGTGTTTTAAGTCTGGCTGAGAGAGAGCTCAGGGAGCCCACTCCCTGCTCTCGGGGGCTCAGGGGAGGGCCTGGAGGGGCGCGGATGGAAGTGCTGGTGGAAAAGGGCTCTCTGCCCAGGCGGCCGAGCCCTTCCAGGAGAGACACAAAGGCCTCATGGCTGCCATTAGTGCCGACACAGCGGCCTCCGCCCCAGGGAAAAGAGGAAGTGGTCAGAGCAGCAAGAGAGAACCTTCAAAGAGGACATGTCCCAACTCCTATCACCCCCTCCCCTCGCGGGAAAAGGGGCCGCCACCGGGCTGGCCTTCTACTTCTGGGAACCTCCCACCCAAGGAAGTCGGGGGAAGACAGAACCTGCTTTAACCCCACAGTGACCTCCTGAAAACTCTCTAGAATTCTGGGGGCCTCCAGGCCTCCAGCCTTGGGGATCCCCGAGATCCACGGGACAGTGGGGGTCCCCAGTCTAGTGGCCAGCACTCAGCAAGCTCAGAGCACTCGGGAAATGGAGGGGCGGGACATCACGGTGAAGAATGTGCCTCTGGAGTTGTGGGTTCAAATCCCGCCTCTGGCCAGGTTGCTCACCTTCTTTGGGCCCCAGTGTCCTCATCTAGAATGTGGAGACAACCAACTCCTCTAAAGACCGGTGAGGGCTCAGTGAGGCGTGAGATGGTGATCGCTAAAGGCAATGCCCCCTCGGCAGATGTTTGATAAAATACAGCCACTCTCATGCCAGGGCTGATCTCAGAGGCCCGGGGGCCCGGGGCGGGCTGGCAGCAGGTGGAGGCTGGGCCCAGGCTACATCCAGAGAAAACCAGCCATGGTTTTCCGTTCCTACCGCAAACGGAAAGAGAACCGGAGAAACCTTAAGAACGAAATGGGTTTGATGATGGGGTGATCCCCATCTCTCCAGAGGTCCACCTGGAACTCTCTTCAAGGTAGAGTCTAATTCTCAAACACCTCCAGGGAAGGAAGTAGCCCCACCCCAAAACAGCAGAGCATGAAAGGTCAGGGACACTATCTCAGGGGCTGAGCCAGAACTCTGCTGCCTCCCATGCAGCAGATGTCACTTGATCTGTCTGTTGTCACCAGGGGTTCAAGTCTAGCTCTGAAGGATACCCAAGACTGCTCTAGGCTTATGGTACAAGAGGCTTTTGCCGATCTCATGTTCTAGCGTCAAGAAGCAGTCAGCTGGGCTGGGACCTGAGCGAGGCAGGCGAGGGGCCTAGGGTGGGAGCCTGAGAGGGATTGCCTCCTGAATCTTTTCCTTTTAGGGTCTCCCCGGGCCCCTCACTCATCTCACTCTCTCCAGACCTTGGCAAGCGATCTCTGGTTCCCACTCCTCCCTCTTTCAAAGAGTACAGCCCCCTCCACTTCCAAACTATCCGCCAAGAACCAAATAGGATGCTTTGTGGGAAGATCCTAAAAATGAGAGAAAGGAAGAAATGGGAGCAATGCTTTGGGCAGGAGGCTCCTTTCTTCCTCAGAGCCCTTCATGTCACAGGGTAACTCGTTCTATTAAGACGGAGACCGTCTTCTACTTCAAGTTCAGCAACCTCTTTTCCAAAATCCTGCCCACCCCCCCAAGGAAGCACTGGAAATATAAATAGAAACTCTTAGAGACACGGTACCAGAAGTATACCCCCATTTTGTGTGACAAAAGAACAAGGGACAGTAATATTTTAGAAATTCACTTAAGAGGAAACACAATTGGCCAACTTAAAAAAAAAAAAGGAAAAGATGGTCAACCTCACTACTCTTCAATGAAATGAAAATGAAATGCTCTTTTTACATTTGAATCAAATAATTTGCTTATTTAACAACATATTAGAGACACCTTTCAAGGTCAGCAAATTCAGCAAACTTCATTGGTCTTGGTTATGTTTATTGACTGGTTGTTTCCGGTTCTGTGCCTTTGTTTCTCTTATAAGCAGTGCTTGTTTCTATATGTATCTTTGAATACTTGGGTGAGAATATTTACAGAAAAAAAAATTGTTTTCCATTGTAAACGCTGGGTCACATATCAAAACATAAACGTATGTTTTAAAATTTGACAGAAATGTCCAACTGCCCTTCAAATACTCTACTTTTTGACCTGATGACAATATCCTCTATTACTTTATTATTTTTTTAATTTAAAAAGCCACTTTGTTAAAGATTTAAGATGATAGAGATGGTAAAAAAGCAAGCCAGATGGGCTCGGGGAAGAGGCTCTTTGGCTGAGTTAACTCTTGGTCCCCCAAATAAATCCCCAAACCAGTTGTGCATGAACATGTAAATCAGACCCATGTTTTGGGTGCCCAGCGTTGACTTCTGTTTCCTGCCTGGAGAGCCCCCTGTAAACTCAACAACGGGAAGGCAGCTGGGCTGAGCTTCAGTGAGTATCCAGCGCCTGGAAGTCAGCCCCACCCATGCCCTTCCACCCTGGACCCTCTCCATCTGTATCCAACCCTCGGAACTTGGAGAGGTCACCTGCAGGAGGGAAGGAGCCAGGCTGGGTCATCGGAAATGTCTCAGTTTCCATCTCAGCTCTAAGAGTGTCTCACTGCACTTGTCTGACTTCAAACAAGTTGCTAAGACTTGCTGGTCCTCAGTTTGCCTAATCTACAAAATAGGTCCACTAAAACCTGCCTCACTGGATCGTGATGAGGGGCAGATGTAGGAAAGGATGTGAAAGTAACTGGTTTTCCTTCCTTCTGTTTTGGGTTTCCCAACAGGTCTACAGCTGGGGAGTAGGGGAGCCCAGTCTGGGGTTTTCTGACCACAAGTGCTTTCCCAGAATCAGTCTTCTTCGAAGTTATTATTATTATTTTTTATCTGAACACGTTATACATGGACATGATACAAAATTCAAAGGGTCTAAAAGAGTAAGAAAGAAAAGCAAGACTTTCCCACTCCTGACCCTCCTCCCAAGTCCCTGCCCCAGGGGCAGCCTTTGTCATCTCTTTCTGGTATGTTCTCTCTGGGTGTTTTGTGCATTTTTGCCTCTGCACCTTGCCTGAAACAAACAAACAAACAAACAAAAGGTTGCCAGTGTTTCTTGAAGCTTTTCCCCCATCAGTGCATAAGGAGCTTCCTCATTTGTGTGTGTGTGTGTGTGTGTGTGTGTTTATGTCTACTTTTTACTTTGAAAGTTTCAATACTAGAAAAAAATTGCAAGAAGAGTAACATGAGCGCCCACAGTTTTAAACTTGGATTCACTGATTATTAATACCCGCTCCCTTTGCTCTGTTTCTCTTCTCTTTCTAAACTTTCCAAGAGCCCAGAGTTAGTTCAGCAGCTATCTACTAAGAAGGACATTCTCCCACACAGCCACAATAACAGTGATCACACTCAGGAACGTCAACACTGATACAATGCTATTATCTAATATAGAGCCCATAATCGAATTTCCTCAGGTGTCTACAATGTCATTTTTAAGAATCCAGATTCCATCGAAGGATTGCTCAGTGCATTTAACTGCTTTGTCTGTTTAATCTCGCTCAATCTCTCAGCCTATTTTGTCTTTTACCACCACCAACATTTTTGAAGTTCTAGGACAGTTTTGCAAAATATCCCTCAGTCTGGATTTCTCTGACAGTTTCTTAAGCACTTTTTTTTTTTTTTTTGCAGGACTGTTAGGGTGGATTACGCTCCTTATTGTCAATGGCACATAGTATCCAAGTGCATTACAATTTATGTAACTTGTCCTTTACCCATAGAGAGAAACATGGTTTCCAATCATGTTTCATAAACAATGCTGCAGTGAATATTCTGAAACTTTTGTCATTTTGAAACTGTCCAGTGTGTAGGATACTTACCAGGGATCCCTGCACCTACACAGACTCCCCTTTATGAAGGATACATGCATTACTACTCCCACTAATACCGGGTGAGGACACTCGCCCCAGAAGGCCGTCTTATTTTTTAACTTGCATCTCACTGTGCCCTAGCTAGTAAGGTCACACACGTCGTCAGGTCTCTGGGTGAGAAGATTGCCTTACGTTTCCTTACATGTCCCCCTGGAACTGGCAAGAAATCCTACTTTCCAAAGACAAAGTCCCAAGTGCTCCAAAGGAGCACGATTTAAAAAAATATATATTTTATTTATCTATTTTTGAGAGAGAGAGAGAGAGCGCGCGCACGCGCGCACAGGAGCGGGGAGAGGGGCAGAGCGAGAGGGAGAAGACGCAGCAGACTCCTGGCTGAGCAGGGAGCCTGCCTTGGGGCTTCATCTCAGGACCCTTAGACCATGACCTGAGCTGAAATCAGAGGCTTAGCCCACTGAGCCACCCAGGCGCCCCCATCCCGGCCCCCGGAGCACCACTCTTGCTCCGGGTTACAAAAATCATCCCTATGCTCTGGAGGTCTGATTCAAGAGGGAGGAGGGACTGGTTAAGCGAGAAAGGCGTTAGTTGCTTGATGGGTCTTATCAAGCCTGCCGAGGAAAAACTATTAACTTGCCCATTGTACAGATAAGGAAACTGAGGTTCTCGGAGGTTACAGCCGGTTTACTCCTCCGGTTGAGGAACAACTGACTCAGGCCCGATTGGCGTCACAGAGGCATGTATAGGTTTTATTCTCCAACCCCCTTGGGTGTTGGTGGCTGGGAGAGACAGAAACAAAACCTACAAATTCACTCCAAATCTACAAATTGTTAACCCCCAACCACCGCCTTTGGTTAGGGTGAATCACCTCGGCCACCGCCGCGAGTTCTCAGATGCCTTGAAAACTACTCTCCCCAACATGCACCGCTCTCACGGACTCTTCCGGCCTCTGCGGACTACATTTCCCAGAACACAGTGCGCCCACACGGGCTCACTTCCGCTTCCGGCCCCGGTGATTCTGGGTGTTGCGGTCTCCGTGCAGGGCGAGGAGCCGCTCGGGGCTGTCATCCCCACAGGGCTCAAAGGTGTGTGTGGTGGGGGGAAGGGGGGGCAGATGTCACACTTATAAGCCAGGAGACACAGGGGGGACCCCGAAAGCACTTTCCGCCTTCCTTTAGCCAGCAGGCTGGCTTTGTTCGTGGGGCAACGCCCCGGGAGCCCTCGGTTGAGTCTGACCCACTTTGGGGTTAGTAGAGTCCCCTTAGGATCCTGGCACTCGCTTACAGTTTTCCAAGGGCCGCGAGAGCCTGTCCTCCATTCTGTGACACCGTGTTGCCTCCCTGAGACACCCGCTCCCTTCCAAGCAGGAAAGAAAAAGGAAGGAAGCCCCTCTCACCCGCCGTCTTGTTCCTACCCATTGTTGCCCCTCCAGCGAGGCGGGCTCGGAAAGTTGGAGCTCTCCGCTCTCAGGCTCCCCCTTGCTCTACGGATCCCACTCAGACACCACGTCGTGTCCTGTGAGAGCGGACCTAATGTGGCCTCATTCTACGCACCATCCCATAAATCCCCTGCAGCCTGGCTCCCGGAATGTGCCTTGCTCCCTCTAACCCCATGCCCTTTGGCCAGACAGGTGCCCGGACTGTGCTAACTTCTGCTCTTTGCATGGCTTACAGCGGTTCCCGTGTCATTCAGAGTGCGACCCGGAGACAGAAAGCACCCCGGTTCTTTCAACTGAGCAAATGCAAAGAAGGGTCAGGGGTTCTAGTGACCCAAAGCGGCTTCTACCCCCAGGGCTGGAAGAACAAAGGAAGCCGCGGACTGAAAATTTAGAAGGTGCAGGGAGGCTACTGGTGGGCTCTGGGCCTCTGAGGGGCTGGCCAGCTTAGACATCACCTCCCAAGAGAGGTGGTCCTGACCCTGGTACCCCACCCCCCAGCAGAGCACCCCACCTTTCCCTTCAGAACACTGTCCACAGACAGCCATGCGGTGCTTGCATGTCCTGGTGTTTGACCCCAGTCTCTCCACCGGACCCCCCAAAGCAGTGATTAGGCACATTGTACACCACTGGGTTAAGTGTCCCCCACTTTGTAGACAGAATCATTTCTCAGAGACACTGCACTGGGAGTCCCTGCGCTGGCTGGACTGGGACTCTGCCATGTCGCTAAACTCTCCTTGAGGGGCTCCTGGGTGGCTCAGTCAGTTGGGCATCTGCCTTCTGCTCAGGTCATGATCCCAGGGTCCTGGGATCAAGCCCCATGTCGGGCTCCCTCTCAGCAGGGAGTCTGCTTTTCCTTCTTCCTCTGCGCCTCCCCGCACTCATGCTCTCTCTCCCTTGAATAAATAAAATCGTAAAAAACAAAACAAAACACCCTCTCCTTGATCTTGAACCTGCTCTTTTCCCAGGACTTTGCTGGAATAGAGTGATCCAGGGGGGCAAAGATAGGCTCCTGAGCATAGGAGGGTGCCCCTTCCAGGGGCTGTACAGGTGACGGTCAGCCCCCCGGAGAAGGAGCTCAGCTTTAAGCACTCAGACCCTGAGCCCTCTTCTCTGACCTTAGGACTGGGCCCTGCCTTGAACATGGCCTGGCACCTACTAGGGGCTCAGTAAATATGTGTCGAGTGAATGAATGGGACCTCACCTCTGTTTCCCAGGACACCAGTCCGCTTGGAGTAATTAACTCTCTAGGTCATCTTTTAGCTGAGGACGATACTGACTTAAAATGTCCCTGCCACGGTACATTTTATGTTATATGTTTTTACAATTTAAAAATGTTTTCACGGAACAACCCTTCCCCCCCTCCCCTGCAGGTAATAAGGCATGTGGTGCAGGGGAAGTACAGCTGCTTTGGGGCCGCACTACCTGAGTTTGCACTGAAGTGATTCCTCCTCCAGGCTGCGTGGGCTTGGGCAAGTCCGATGACCTCTCTGAACCACCATTTCCTCACCTGTAAAATACACCTCAAGTAACCTTAAAGCCCAGCACCCTACGTGGCACATCGAGGCACTTTATACATGTTTGTTTCCTCTTTTTTTTTTTTTTTAAGATTTTATTTATTTGAGAGAGAGAGAGCCAGAGAGAGCATGCGCGGGAGGAGGGGCAGAGGGAGGGGAGAAACAGACTCCCTGCTGAGTGGGGAGCCTGACTCTGGACTTGATCCAAGACCTGCAGAGCAGGACCTGAGCTTAATCTCTTAAAATGACTCTTAATCTCTTAAATGACTAAGCCACCAGGCGCCCCTCCCACCCCGAGAGTTTGTTTCCTCTTGTTGTGAGCGCCAATCACAGCTCAAACAGAGAACCACCCTCGACTCCCTGAGAGTGGGTCACTGGCCCAGCGCAGGGCTGGATCAAAGCCAAGGCTGAGAGGCCCGGTTCATGGGAGAAGGGGGCTGCCTTGGGGGGAACTCCCTTGCTCTATGAAGCAAAGAGGACACATGGATCAGAACCCTTTTCAAACTTGCTGAAGCAAAATGGGGAATTTATCGTCTTACCTATTGGGAACTACCGTCAGGTCAAGCTGGATCCAGGGACTCAAAAGACCCTCATCAGGGTTGTGTTCCTCATTAACACAGTGACTGGGCAGTAGGGCGCAGTGACTCACAGGCCCCTGAGGGCAGGGCAGGGTTGGTGACTATGATTGATAGCCCCACTGAATCAGCTCCCAGGGGAGAAGCCTTGACAAAGTTACCAGAAGAATGAATACATATAAGATGAGCAGTAAACCTTACTATCTGCCACACACTCTTCTAAGTACTCCTTCTTGTTAACTCATCAAATCCTTCTAATAACCTTACAAAATAGGCCTGATTTTCATCACTCCCATTTTACAGATGAAGAAGCTGAGACACAGGGCGCCTCAGGTCACGGTCAGTGAGGGGCAGAGCTCGCATCTGGCCCCAGACAAGTCTGCCTCCAAGTACCAACACTGTACCACTTCCTCCTGTGGCCTCGCCGTATCAGACAGTGATGAGAGATGGTCCCGACAGGGGCAGCCCCAGACGGGGCCCCGCACTCTCCTGGAGTGGTACCGAGAGCAGCTGCGAGCGCAGCAGGCCCAGCCTTCAGTGCCTCCGCATCGGGAAAATGCTGGGAGCTCCTAGAGGACTTACCCCGCGTTGAGGACATCCCCAGGCTCCACCCCAGGGGCAAGAGTCCCGGCTTGAAGAGCCAGATGCCTGCTTTGCCACTGCCATAAGCTGGCTGTGTGACTTAGGGCCAGTCACTGCCCCTCTCTGGGCCTGCTTCTTCCTCTTGCAAATGAGCAAGTTGGGCCTGACTCCCCAACACTGAGGGTTCTCTCAGGGGAAAAGTTGGGGATGAACTGTCCCAGCTTGTGGTTGGCCACAAACTGCTCTGTCTGCAGGTGCTGGGAAAACAAGGTGTCCCCTGTCCCCAGCACACAGGTGGCTCTGAGCCCCTGGAGGCACTCGGCCCAACTGTGAATGCGGCTTCCTCTCCCACGACCACCCTTTTTCCGAGGCCCACATCACTCACCATGCCTGGGCCCACCCCGACCCGGCCAGGCCGGCGCCCTCCTGTAGGCATCACACACTCGAGGGGCAGTGGCTCTCCACTGAGGTGGTTTTGTAGGGTTTCTGGATTTAGCAAAGAAAAAGGCAACCTTTGGGACATCGTGAGACCAAAAAGATGTGAGTCGCTTATCTGAAATGTCACTGGGAAACCTGCCTTTTTGGTCTGGCAACCCTATACCCAGGGGACATCTGTCGTATCTGGAAACATTCTTGGTTGTCAGAACTGGGGGTTTCATTGTTGGGTCATGGGATGAGGCCAGGAGGGCCGTTCCAAACCCTCCCGTGCCCAGGGGGTCTCCACCACGGGGATTAATACCACTGAAATGTCAGCAGGGCCGAGGCTGAGGAATTCCAGGTGCTCCCCAAAGCTAACCCGCACCCGTAACTCTGATCTCAGGGACTTGTGGTCGTCCCCCCAGCATGGATGAAATGGCTTGTTCAAGGTCATGCAGCCGGCAAGCAGCAAAGTGGAGTCCTCCACCTGTCTGTGCCTTCTCCTCTCTAATAGACTCCTCTGTTCTTCTAGACAGGGAACCCAGGAGATAGTGGGGGAGTGGGGCCGGGTAGAGCCTCACAGGATCCCCAGACCCCCAGGGAATGGCATGGGTGGGGGCCTGGCCCTCCTGGACTCCTTGTGAGCAGGTAGGCGAGTCCCGGGGTGGAGGGAGGATCCCAGGTGCTGCCACCAGGGGGCAGCAGAGGCTTGGCAATGAGTCCGCACCCCCTGGCGTTCTAGGGGAAGGAATTGGGTTATTCTTACAGACTCCCCAGTCCCCCTGCCAGAGATCCTGATCCAGGGGGTCGGCCAGGCTCACCGGGCGTTGGTATTTTTTGAACCACTACCAGGTGATTGGCACGTGCAGCCAGGACTGCGAGGCACTCGTCTGAGGCCTTGTTTTTCATCCCTGGTAGCTCATCAGAATCACCTGGGAGCCTTGACGAGACCAGCGTGGATACGGTCTCATCGCCCACCGACAGACAATGCATAAACAAAACGGGGTCCACTCGGACAATGGAAGGTTATTCAGCTGCAACAGCAATGAAGCTCTGACGTGCCTACAACGACGTCACTGTGCTAACTAAGTCAATCAAGCCCGAGGCCCCGGGGTTCCACTCCGCTGGGTCTAGAGCGGGGGGAACTCGGAGAGACGGAACATGGCCTCGCTGTGGGCTGGGCAGGGAGGAGTGGGGAGTGGGGGTTGAACAGGTAGGGCTTTGGTTTCAGAAAATGAACATTTCTGGAGGGGAGGGGTCCACCACCTGAATAAACCCTTTGTCACCGAGCCACACCTTCGAAAGCGGCTAAAACGGTCTGTTTTACAATGTGCACGTTTTACAGTAACAAAATGCGGTGGAAACAGAAATGTTACGGCTACAGTTTAAGATCTTTCCACAAAACAAACCCACAAAGGTCCAGTCTCTGCTCTGAGCAAGTCCTTCAGAGGGCCTGGGGTTGGCGCCCTGGCTCAGAGAGCATCTAGAAGCGTCCCAGGTGAATTTCACAAGCGGGCTGTGGGGCTGAGATCATGCTAAGATCCCACCATCACGGAAGAACAGTGGGTACACCATCCCTTTATCTGTTGCCACAGTTTTAAAAATCTGTCCACAAATTCTCTGATGCTCTTCCTTCCAGCAGTGGGTCCTAATTTGCCTCCCCTGAGCGTGGGCTGATGTCAGTTGACTTGCTGACATCAGAGACCTTAGTGATAAAGATCCCCATAGTTTCGGCTTTGGTCGCTCTCTGATCAGTCACTGTAGAAAGAGCCACGTCATGAGAACACTTAAGTAGGCTTCCGGAGAACCAGTGGAGGAGAAACTGAGGCCTTCGGCCAACCGCGGTGTGGGATGCCATTGCAGAAGTGGGCTCTCCAGCCCGGGATGCCTTCAGATAAGACAAAGACTGCGGCTGCTGTCCCGATGGCAGCCCCGTGGGAGCCCTGAGTGAGAACCACCCTGCCGAGCCCCTCCTGAGTTCCGGCCCCACAGAAACTGAGATGCCTATTTGTTGTTCCAAGCCACTACCTTTTGGGGTGATTTTTTTACACTGTAGGAGATACTTAATACACCCACTCATGAGTCACTAAACCATCCACTCATCCTTTCCACGGCCACCCATTCAGCCACTACCGACTCCACTACCCATCTCCTCGCGTATCTGTCCGTCCAGCCACGAATCCATTCCCCCTGTCTGGTCCTTCATTCATCACTTCCTCAGCCACCCAGCCAGCCAGCCGCCCCTCCACACAGGACAAACAGACCCATGAAAATATCTGTCGCCCAGGTGAGGAAACATTTTCTAGACCTCAATTCTATGGGACTCGCCCAGACAGGCCAAGGGACCTAGGGGGTTGGTCAGGAGGCTGGTCCCCTCCCTCAAAGGTGGAAGTCGGTTCCCCACCCGAAGCCCCGCCAGCCTCCTTTTGTCCTGCTGAGAACCACCCCGAGTCCTCCCACAATCCTTTAGGCCAGGTAGGAAAAACCTGGTTCTCTCAACTGACCACCTCCACACCAGGGGGTGCTAATTCTACGGCTGCTGGCTGTGGCTGGGGGCCATCAGCCTAGGGAAGGAAGACTGGGGACAACAAAGCCTCCTGCCCCACTCTGGAGCAGCCTGTGACCCCAAGATTTGGGCTTTTCTGGAGACCGAGTGGAACAACCACAGAAAAGCCGGTTTCTTTCTTATGACAGGCCTCGTGGTCTCCTCCCTGAGAACATTAGAGAGGCCCAGGCCCTCCCCCGACACATACCTTTTTCCAGATGAATCCCATCTCATTCCTCAGTTTTCTCATCTACTAGTGGGAATAATGAGAGTATTTGGGAGCTGAGAGGACACGGTGCACAGGAGGGCGCTCAGCCAGGGGCCACTGGCGGCAGGTACGGAAGCATGCCTGCTCATCTGTGAGGACAAGAGTGCAGAGTCTCAGTAAAACCCACGGCCTCCACGCAGCAGGCAGCAGACTCAGGAGACAGTCCCCTCCTCTCCTCTCGGCTTTGCTCACTCTGCTCTGGCTGCATCATCTCCTCTTCCTCTCATACTCCTTACCTGCTTTGACCTCAGGGCCTTTGCACTGGCTGTTCTCGCTGCCTGGAATGCTCTTCCCCGCAAACATCCCTTGGATCCTCCCTCTCCTCCTTCAGGTCTTTACCCAAATTTCCCCTTCTCACCGACGCCTTCCCGGGGCACCTTTCCTCTATTCTCTCCATCCCCTTGTTTGGGTTTTCTTCCCATCACATCTATCCTTTTAAGACGCTACATCCTTTTTCTTATTAATTCTGTTTCTTACCGGACTTCTCCACAACACAGACTCCCCAAGGGAGGGGTCTGGTCTTTATTCACTGCTAAGGGCAAAAGGCAATCCGAGTGTGACCCCCTCCCCACCACCGCAACCAGGATCCTGTAAATCTACTTTAACATAAAAAAGCTCCTTTGGATGCTTCCTTTATCTCTAAACGCCCAAGATATGTTTTGGCAATCACCACCCCCCACACCCCTCCATATGGCTCACCCATATGCTTCTGAAGGGTCTCCTGACCAAGGTTTTATCAGATGGTAATAAATGACCTTTTCCCACAACAGCTAGCCCCTCAAGGTCCTGGAAAGCTTGCTTCCAAAATTCCTTAGAAACCTCTGCTATTCCTAACCCCCTTCCCACTTGGAAGTCTATAACGGGCCACGCCTCATGACCCCAGTGTGGCTCTTCCTGCCCCAGGGCCCTGTCCCCATGCTTTAATAAAATCACCTTTTTGCACCAAAGACCTCCCAAGAATCCTTCCTTGGCCATCGGTGTTGAACCCTAACACCCTCTTTCCTACATCAGCAGCAGCTGGAGGTAGGTGACTAGCAACTTGGGGCGGGACCTGGGGGACCCTGTGGCACCCTGTGGCAGGGACCCTCACTCCCACTCCACCCAGTCCTGCCAAGTGCGCACACCGGGGCCACAGCGCGAGCACCCCCGTGACCAGGTGGAGAAGCAGCAGCGAGCACACAGCGACAAGGGCAACACCTGCCAAGTCCGGGACAGGCGTCCCCCTCAGAAGTGGGAAGGAGGAAGAGGCCTGAAAGGAGCGAGAATCCGGAGGTGAACCGAAGTCAACTGCCTGGACACTGTGTCCTCAAGGTGGAAGAATCTGGAAGGGAAGATGGGCCTGAGCACGGTGGAGAGACAAAGAGAACCCCACTGCCTAGTGCGCTCCTCGGGGCGGCGGGGACAGATCGCCGCTTCTCCCTCGCGGGGTCGTGCTGGGGGCCGCAGGAGCGGGCCAGGCGCTGGGCACCCGCAGGGCCCCAGGACGGCCTCACTACATGCTCTGGGAAGGAAGGGGTTCGTGGACACGAAACCCTGGAGCCAGGAGTGGGGGGGGGGTAGGTCGACGGGACGGACGGAGCAAGCCCCTTCGGTCTGTTACTGTGGGGAGGGCCGCGGGGGACCCCGCGCTCTTTGAAGCCAAAGCGTCTCCCAGCCCGCACGAAAGGAGCCGCGTCTGGGCGACAGGGGTGGGCGCAGGCTGCGGGGGGCAGGACCCCTCGGGGTCGCGCTGGGCCGCGCTCTGGGGCAGAGCTGCACGACGCGGGCGCCTTCCTCCCGCTCCCCTCAGCCCCGCGGCCGCCTCCCCAGCCCCGGGGTCCGCCGCAGCTGCAGGGCGTGCGCCGGGAAAGCCGCGGTCTCCATGGCAACGTTGACGTCACGGGCCCGAGGCCGGGGGCGCCGCCTCCCGCCCCCACCCGCCGGCCTGGCGCGGCCCCAGCCGGGCTCGGCAGCAGCTGGGCCCGCAGGGGCGTGGGCGCCGCCACCCGCCTTCTGACCCGTCCCGTCCGCGCCGCCACGGGCCGACAGGTGTGAGCCCGGCCCGCCGCGTCCCACCTGCCCGCCCGCCCCTTCGTCCTCCCGGGGCTCGCCGCGGGCCGCTCGCTGGGCAGACCCGACTTCCTGTTCCGTCCGCGAGCAGCCCCGCCCCCGGAGCGCGGCCTGCGGAGAGGAACGCGGGAGGCGGGCCGCGGCGACCCCCTCCTCCGCCCTCGCGGACTCCCGGCCGCCTCCCTCCCGCCCACTCCTCAGTGGGGGGCGGGCGGTGCGCACCCGAACAACTCTCAAAGCGTCACGCACCCCTGCCCCACCGCTCTGCCTCCGCCCCCGGCCGCTCGCTCCTGCAGCTCAGGCCCCCACGTCCTCCTCCTCCCGTCTGCGAGTCTCTGCCTCGCCCCGGCCACGCCCTGCCTCTGGGCCTCCGCGCCCGCTCTTCCCACTGCCTGGAAGGCGGTTCCAGGCTCCACCTGCCCCGCGCGCGGGTCCTCTGGGGCTCTTCAAGGTCTGGGCACTTCAGCTCGGTGCTCCCCCTCTCGGAGGCGCTCGTTGCAGCAGCCTGCCCCTCCCTGCAGCTCCCTCCGCCGCAGTCAGGAGATGGCTTGTGGGGTTGTATGGGGGCTGCCTCCTTCCCCAGACTGCGGGGGGGGGAGGGGGGACGGCCTTTGCTTTATTTACTCCTGAGTCTGCAGCGTGCCTGGCACCCAGTAGGTGTACGGTACATTAAAAATAAATAGCCTTATTGAGGGGCGCCTGAGTGGCTCACCAGCTCTAGATCAGGGCTCCGATCAGGATCTCTGGGTAGTGGGATCCAGCCTGGCCTGGGGTTCCAGGCCCCCTGGGAAGTCTGCTCCAATTTGCCTCTCTCCCTCTGCCCCTCCCTCTGTTCTTTCTCCTTCTCTCAAAAAAAAAAAAAAAAATCCTACTTGAGATGTAATTCACTGACCACACAACCCACTCAAGCACAGCGGACAGCGGGGGGGGTTTTTAGTGTACTTGCAGCATTGTGCCGGCATCACCACAGGAAGGAGAACGTTTTCATCACTCCAAAATGAAAGCAGGGCCCCTGCCTGTCTGCCCAGCCCCTTGGCCCTGAGCAGCTGTTAGTGGACTTTCTCCGTCGATGTCTACCAAGCTTTCTCTCCTAAATGAATACACTACCTTTCTTTCAAAAAATCAGTTAAAGTGGACGAGAGCTTGCTTACCAGAAGGACTGGGGGCTGGACCCTTGAACCCCGCAGCTCTGCAGGTCAGTTCTGTAAGGGCCTCCCCCCAGGCTGGGCACCTGCGAGACCCTCCCGCCCGAGGTCGCTCACAGGCAGCTCTGAGGCCTCCTCTCGGTCCACGCATCCAAGCCGAAACCATGTTCTCCCTGCGTTAGGCTATTTCAAGTCCTGGACGCATGCTGTTCTCCACTTCACGTGCTCTGGGTTTATGGAAGTTCTAGAACTGTGCTGTCTGTAGGAGAGCCAGATATGGCTGCTGTGGAGTGCTTGAGATGTGTGTGACTGGTCCCAACGAAGATGTGCTGGAAATGCAAGACACACAGAAGACTTTGTACAAAAAAAAAAAGAAAAGAAAAGAATGTGAAATATCTCAGTAAGTTTTATATTAATTACATGTTGAAATGTTATTTGGGGTCTGTTAGGTTAAGGAAAATATATTGTTAAAATTGATTTTGCCCGTTTCTTTAAAAACCGTGGCTACTACAACATTTTATATTATATATGTAGCTTGTATCCTACTTCTCTAAGACATGGCTTGTCTTGAACCGCCAACACCAGGGGAGATAGTCCCCAACTCCAGGCCCATGATGGATACCATGGGAACTCCAGGGGTACGAGAGGCTTGCGAGGCATGGCCACCCATAAAAACAAAACAAACAAAACGAAAACCCATGAGAGAATCATTGACCCACTTCCCACCTCTCCTGTGGCCACGGTTGGGGGCGGGAGCCAGAGAGGAGCTGCCACAGTGGACAGATATCCTGTGCTCCATACCCAGAGATTCTGGTGCCCCGTTTCCTAAGCCTCTTTCCCACGAGATCCGGCAGCCCCTTCTCCTCCCTGGCACACTGGAGAAGAGACACAGCCTGGTGTTCTCGAGGAACAGCTTGTTGTTCCTACCATTACATGGAGAGGAAACACAAGCAGCCAAGAGGCCTATTGCCAGGGGCTTGGTGGAGACCTTCTCTGCGGTCCTCAGCCTCCCGCTGCTGTGGAGATGAACACAGGTGCTCTGGGGAAGCTTTTGTCTCTAGAGGTGTGTCTGAAGGGCAGGGATGAGGGGATCAGGAACCACATGGCCGCATGTCCCTGCCAAATCTGAGAAGGTGGCTCAGGCTAACCTTACTCGGCATCAGAGAGGGCGTGGGTGGGGTGGTGAGGTGGCAGGAGGGCAGCATGGAGGTTTTCAAGGCCCTATTGAAAGCTGAGGAGCTACACTGAAAAATAAAGCCAAGTCAGATGTCCTGCTCTATACAGCTGCGCGGGTTGTCCATGGAACAAGCATGCCACATTTAAGGGCGTTTGTGTATGTATAAAGACAATTTTCCAGCAGATGGCAGTAGAGTGTTTGAGGAGAGGACAAAGCTCCACCGGGAGGCGACTTGGTGAGGATGGGCAAGTACCGCTTGGCTAGAAGTCACGGTGGCATTGGCATCCCTCTCCCTCCGAGGCCCAGACCCAGCAGAGAGGAGCAGCAGCCAGCTTTCCTCTAAAATCTGCTTTTTGGATGTCGTTTTTCAAAACAAAGGCAAAATTCATGCAACACGCACCATTTTAAAGAGGCATTTAGAACAATTACGCCTTGTGTGATCACCACCTCTCGTTGTAAAAAATTTTCATCACCACCAAACAAAACCCCATTGCCATTAAGCAGTTGCTTCCTAGTCCCCAGTAAATACCAGTCTGTTTTCCCTCTCCATAGGTCTGCCTATTTTGGATATTTCCTATAAATGGAACAAAACAATAGGTGGTCTTTTGTGTCTGGGTTCCTTCCCCCAGCATCATGTTTTCACGGTTCATCCGTGTTGGAATGACTATCTATAGTGCATTCCTTCTTGCAGGTAGATAATAGTCCGTTGTCTGGATTTACCGTATTTATTGCCTGGTCAGGGACATTTGGGTTGTGTCCACTTGATGCCACTTTTTAAAAAAACTTCACTTGAGAGAAGAGAGAGCGAGCGAGCTCATGAGTGCGGCCGAGGGAGAAGCAGACTCCCCATGGAGCGGGGAGCTCCAGGACCCGCGGCTGGATTCAGGCCCCTGGGATCGTGACCTGAGCCAAAGACAGAGGCTTAATGTACTGAACCCGCCAGGTGTCACCTGTGCAGTAAATGACACAGATCTGAAATGTGGAGCTCCATGAGTGTTTAAACACCCGTGGGACTGCAGATCAAGAAGCCGGGCATTGTCATCACCCCAGAAAGCTCCCTCCAACTTCCCAGTCAATAGCACGTCCCGCCCCCGGGCTATCAACAACCTCCGTTTGACCTCCATAATCACAGATGCCTGGTACCTGTGCATGAACTCACGTGAACGGGATCCGGTGGCAAACCCTCACGGATGTCTGGCTCCTCGCACACACGGAACGTCTGTCCAATTAATTCACGTCACTGTGGGTAGCGGCAGTTGGCTCTTTTGTCCTTTTCTGCAGAATTCCATCGTAGGACTGTGTCACTGTGTCTATTCATTCTCCTATTGATGGGGACACCTGCGCAGTCCCGCCACGTGACTCCCCTGCTTTGTTTACTCTCCTCTCAGTGGGTATTTGGGCGGCTTCCAGCTCCTCGGCCGTGACGAAGAATTCTGCTGGAAGTGTTCTTGCTTGCGTCTCTTGGTGGACACCAGCACTTGGTTCTCTGGGGCGTTCGCCCAGGAGAGGGGTTGTGGGGCATATGCCCAGGGTGGGGCAGGAGCTTAGCTTTAGCTCTAGCTGAAACGCTTTCCAAAGAGGGCGAACCAAGTTCCACGCCTGCTGGCCACGTAGGAGACCTCCCGTCAGGTGCCACCTCCAGCTCCGAACACGGGTGCAAGCGGATCTGGGGTCCCCAGCTGTAGACTTGGCTAGAGCGGACGTACCTGGTGACCGTGGAGGGAGGCGCCCCCAGGGAAAGCAGGCCTCAGAGCCCACTAGGAGGGAGACATACCAGCCCCGCTTGTCCTCAAGAACTGCTAAGTCTAGGCCCTTCGAAGCCTGACATGGGGACTCAGCCAAGAAACTGAACGTGATCTTGACTCCTGGCCGGCCTTCCCTCTGTGCTAGTCCCAAGTCCTGCCGTTTGACTCCTGAGCTCCTCTTGGATCTGGTTCTCGACATGGTCCCTGCCGTGGTCCCAGCCCCATCCACCCACCAGGCAGCAATGCAGAGATGTCCTCCCCCAGGGCCCTGCTCCCTGTGCGACCTTGACCAAGAGACCCAGCTTCTCCTGGCCTCCACTTCCCCATCAGGCAAGAAGGGTCATAGTAGGACACAGTAGGGGCTCCCTAAGTGTTTCGTTAGAAAGCGGATGGATAATTGCAATCTCCCTATCGTTCAGAGCCCGCAGGACGAATCCCAGGCTTGAAAGTGTGAACGACGGAACACGGGCTCTTCTTCCTCCCATCTTTGCCCTCCAGTGCTGGGGTCCAGGAGCTGCTTTCACCTGGAACGTATGGCCGTGACCTCGTTTGGAAAAGGAGTCTTTGCAGAGATGATCCCGTTACGGACCTGTCCATGAGGTCGTCCTAGGTCATCCGGGTGGGCCCTACATCCCGCGGCAGCGGTCTCGGTAAGAGAAAGCAGAGGGTAAAGAGACGCAGGAGTGGGGGTTGGGGTGAGAAAGGCCGAGAGGCTGGGGCAGCGGAGCCACGACCAGGAATGCCCGGAGGCCCCGGAGCTGGAAGAGATAAGGAAAGAGTGCGACCCTGCCGACATCCTGACTTTGACTTCTGGTCTCCCGAGGCGTGAGAGAACACATGTCTTAAGCCACGGGCTTAAAAGGGAAGACACAGTGAGGCTCAGGCGTGCCAGGGGGAGGGCCAATGGCCGGACTCGGGACCTCCTGCAGGGCAGGTGGGGGTCAAAGGGTGTGAGGCTCCCGAGCTGGCAGGAGCAGGCAGGTCTGACGAGGCGGAGGCCTGGGCTGACAATGGTATAACCCCCTGAGCTGGAGTAGCGGAGGAAGGATACCGTGAAGCTGGGATGCCCGGAGGAAGAAGCACCTTGACATCTCTCTTCCGGCCTCCCGACCTGCCCTGCGTAGCCTGCATTCCCCAGGCTCCCCGAGAAGCCGGGGCACGGGATCCCAGGTGATGCAGAACAGAGTGAGGAGGAGGGCTGAGGACAGGATGGCTGGCGCCCCCCCCCCACCTCCTTGCATTTGGTAGTTATGTGCACTGGGGTGAGCCAGGCCCTCCCCGGGGCGGCAAGGGTCAGTGACCGAGAAGGCGGCAGCGCCTTGCACACATGTCTGCACGCACACACGGGTCTCGCCAGGGCTGGCCGTCACGAAGCCAGGGCCCTCCGGATCCTTGCCCATGGCACCTGCCTTCCCGGTGTGGCCGGAGGCGAAGCAGCGGATACCCCATCACGTTCTGGGCTGTCCCCTCGATGGGTGTACAGAGGCCTCTGGAAGCAAGGAGGGCAGGACCGGGGAGTGAGGATGGGGAGAGCCAGGGCGGGCAGCAAGGGTCGGACGGGGGTGTACAATGGACCCCGGGAGACGGCGAGGTGCCGCCCCAGTCTTCCGGAGAGAGACGAGGGGCTGGCTTTGGGTGAAGGAGGTGGGCGTACAGATGGGCAAGGAGTCGCTTCTGAGGGCTGGCGATGGCCTGGACATGGGGCGGGGTGAGCGATGGGGCCACTGGGCTGGGGTCTTAGTGAGAAAACACTGGACGGCAAAGGGCTTGGGAGAGGGGTGGAAATAAAGCTCCCAGGATGCACTGAAGCCCTCTTGGGGAGACATGTGGGTGCCAGGGCAGCTGAATGGATGGTTCTAGGCTGTTGAACTCAGAAGAGCTTCCATAAACCAGCAGCCTCTCTGCTGCCCAGAGGTCCTAGGAGGGCCCCACCCAGACCCTGGAAATCAAAATTGGCATTTCCTGAGACCCCCCAGATGAAGGAAAGGCACAGGGGTCCTAGAAGTTCTAGACTAGAGCTACCCTAGGGGCCCTGAGGCACACAATGGCTGCCTGGGGTTTCCCCTGGGGGTATGATTCTTGTCCCCTGGGGGTGTTCTGGTTGTGAGGACTGGGGGTGGCCAGCGGAGGCCAGGGACGCCGCACAACATCCTAGGATGCCCAGAGTGACCTCATGACACAGGGGCATCTGGCCCACATGTCAACCGCGCCGCGGGTGAGGAGCCCGGGACACCCAGGAGTCCTGACCTCCGCCGGGGTCTTATCCCCTTCCCATCCCCACCGAAAGGCTCCCTCGAAGCCACACAGAAAGGCCAGATGTCAATGAGTCACTTACAGTTTATTTTTGCCTGAAAGTATTTCACATCTCTGAACACAGCTACGTGACAGTAGTATTAACCATCAGGAAAAGCAACAGTGCGAAGGGAAAAGGTGGCATGTCTCGGTTCTTTTTTTTTTTTTTTTCCTTTTTTAAAGTTTTTTAAAGTTTTTTTTGTTTTGTTTTGTTTTTTGTTTTTTTGTTTTTTTGTTTTTTTTGCTTCTGCTTCTTCCTGCACCAGAGTGCTATAAAGTATGGGACCGGAGGGGAGAGAATAAAACCAAACAACAGAAAACAACAACAACAGAAAACAAAACAAAACAAAACAAAACACGAAACAGAACACACTCACACGCACACACAAAATAAAACCTGGCACGTAAAATGAATTAAGACTGAAACCCAATTTCTTTTTTTTTTTTCCTTTTTTAAAAAAATGAGGGCATAGTCGGGGGGTAATAAAGTCTACCTAGCAAAGTATAAAACGACAAAAGCATGGTTTCCATTGAATAAGATTAAATATATATAAAACAATTACATTGACTGGGGGTTAGGTCTGGAGGTGCCGGAGGGGGGCGGTATTTGTGCTAAACCAACAGAAAAGGGGGCTTGGGGGAGAGGGGACCCCAAGTAAACCATAAAAGGGCTGTTCTGTACAGTGAGGGCTTGTTAAGAAAAAGCCAGACTGTTTACAAAAGAAATGGAGGTTGGTTTGTCTTCGGGACCGGGGTGGGGACAGAAGGGGTATCTGCGCCGCAGTGGTCACATTCATGGGGGCAGGGCGGGCAGTCAGGCTGGTGGAGGTGATGTCTCTCTCTTCTCCCAAGAGACCATGCAAAGAAGCGGGCATGCATGAGGAGACCACGCGAAGCACAGGATGGCAGGGAGGCCGCGGGCCACAGTCTCGGTGGGGATGGGGAGGGTGGAGGCCACGGGAGATGGGAGCTCTCCCGGGCGGGGCTGGGAGCACAGGTCAAGCACCCCCCCACACACGGGTAAAAGGGGCTGAGAGAAAGCCGGGGCCTGGCGGGAGCAAGACTGCAACGTGGGGACCCCACCTCCCACTTCCCCAGCCTGACTCCCACCCGTGAGTAAGTTGGAGACACGGGGGACTTGGAAATGCACAGTGGGGGGGGGGGCTGGGGGGGCAGACGGACGGCCGAGCATTAGCATACAGAATTCATTACGAAAAAGCAATTAATTTTCCAAGGAGGTTTCTTTTTTTGTCGGTTTCCTTTAAAAAAAATAACAATAATACTACCACTACCCCAACAGCTGACTGGTCTGTACAGTCCTACAGGCCAGGGGCGGGCAGGGGGAGGGCAGGAGGGGGGAGGGAGGGTCAAAGACTTCATAAATAAGAGGCAGGTCCCAGACCTGCAATTTGTCAACATTTCTTAAATAGGCGCATTATTTAAATCTTATGTACAACAAGAATCACTTTGCATAGCAATGGCGAGGACACGGACGGTGGGATGACATGTCTGGGTTTTCTTGTCCCAATGGCAGGGGGCTGAGTTCTCCGTGGAGCCTCTGAGGAAGAAAAAGCATCCTTCCTCAGCCCTCGAGGCCCATCGGGGTCGTGTGATGGTGGCATCAGGGTTGACTTCTCCCACACAGCATTAAACACAAAGGCAAAGAAAATCCACAAAGGGTCCCCCCTCCCCAAGCCCCCCACGCCCACCCCACCCCCTCCCCCGACCCGCTGATGCTCCTCTGGTTGCTACAAAGTCCATTTTAGATCAGGTCAAGGTTTCCAATTATGAAGCTAAAAGAATTAGGTGGGGCTGGGCGTGCGCACGGCCCCCCTCCCCACCCCTCCCCCCTCCGCCCTCCGCCCCCAGAAAGACTCCCCCATCTATCTCACAGCCAGGACGCTGGGGGTAGGACCCCAGGACCGGTGCTCTACGGCTATTAGTCAAGAGTTGTGTGTCGCAGCTGCAAACGCCGTCCTGCCGAGGCGGGAGGTTCACCAGGCTTCCGTGTAGCGGACGTCCACCTCCTTCAGATTGGGGAGCTTGGCCTGTGGGGTGGCAAGAAGGAGCCGGTCCCTTCCAGCACCCGGCCCCGCGGTGGCCGGCTCCCCTGCCTCAGTGGCTGGGGGTCCCACCTTGCCCTCCCCACCTTGCCAGCGGGGGCTCCCCGGAGCTCAGAGCTGGGTGACTGCGGGGAGAACGCAGTACATGGGGTATGGCGCAGGTGACAGCTGCCGGGGATTCCACGGCCCCTCCTCTGACCGGCCGTGCGTCCCCGGGCTCTGGAGTAGGTGGGAAGCCTGCGGCACGAGCCCAGCTCTACCACTGTCTGGCCGCAGGGCCTGCGGCCGTGCCCCCAGCCTCCAGGAGCCTCAGGTCATCTGTGCAACGAACGGGGCCCAGTCCTCCGCTCCCAGGACGGCGCTAAGGCCGGGAACCGCGAACACACACTCCGCCCTGCCCGACACACGGTGGTTCGCTCCCGGGAGGGGGACCGTTCTCCCTCGTCGTGCTGTTCACATCCCGTCACTACCAGCAGTCGGGCAGGCGAACGGAGCGGGATCCCAGGACCACGGGATCCCCGTCAGGGCCGGTACTGGGGGGCGGCGGAGGGTCTCCCCCGCAGGACACTCGGTCAGATCCGAGGAGACTAGTTCACCTGCTCAGAGACGGCTCAGAGCCGCCTCCTGCTCTCCGTCCCTGCTGCCCGGACAAGGCTCCTCTCTTCCTTTATAAGCAGCGGCTTTTCTCCATGAGCCTGCCCTGCAGAGAGGGCTAACGGCTCTCCTCTCTGCACCCCTGCCTTCCCTCTCCCATGCCTACCCGGCCCGGGCGAGCTGCTACTGCACGTGCGTACACACGAGCACACAGCTCCTCGGTGCTTCTGTCCTGGGGCCCAGTTCATGGCCCCCTGCTGCCCAGGCAGAGGTGACACACGGGGGCCTGCGGTCACCCGTGTAGCACTGTAAAAAAAACCTTTAAGCCAACCTCACAAAATCAGGAGACCGCAACACAAGGAAGTGGTTCCACGTTCTCCCGCACGGGCGGTAAGGGGCGGGGGGCAGTGATCTGGGTGGCCCCAGAGGCAGGCGGGCCGCCCCCATGCTGGTCCGATCCCCGCATTACTGAGGCTGGGGTGTCACCGGCCAGTATCCACAAGTGGGCACCACGTGTCTCTTGAATATGTGGAAGTGGCTTTTCCCCAATTGCATATGCCCTTGTGCTGCCTGGTGTCTGGTTCTGGGCTCCTCCAGCTTTCAGGGGCCTAGCAATCCTTGGCAGTGGGGCAAAAATGCCCATCTGGACTGGGCAGGATGCCCTGGAGCTTGCACCTGTGACAAGCCCCGGGGGAGGTCTGACCTCACCAAGGTTGGGGGGGGCAGGCACTGAGGCCGACTTCACCCCCACCCCCTCTCCACGCACTCCTCGGGACCCCTGGGACAGCCCTCTCTTCTGGCCGGCCTGGCAAAAATCATTTCTTAAGCCCTCCTCTTGGGAAGGCCCTTCTGTCCCACTGAACAGGGCTGGCTGTCCCCCGTGCCCTCCCTGCTGCTCCCCAAGCCCTGTCCTGCCTGGGTTACTGTTTATCTGTCTGCCAGGACTGAGCTTCCGCCCAGGGTGTAGGACGGACCCAGAAGCACTGTGGAGTCCCTGCCCCCAGTGTGGGCCTGGTACACAGTAGATGCTGTGACAGTGGCCATGGGTCTGGCTGAGGGGGAGGTTGGGGGGGTCCCCTGCTGGGGAGGATTCCCTCCGAGTGGCTTCCTGCCTGCGAAGGCGCCAGTGGGCTGGTGGGACCATCTGGCCACCTGGCCCAGCCCTTCCGTCCTTGGCACTGGCTACCTGCAGCCCCGCTCACTGCCTGCTGGGGCAGATGGGACCGGGCCCACTGGGACGGGGGCAGGAGGCTGCTGAAGGCCCAGCTTCTCCAATCCCTAAGACCTGTTTTACAAACAAAATGTGCCCTGCCTTTCCCCACTCAGATCCTTTTTCCTTTCCCAATGTTATCTTGCCAACCTAGCCCAGGCTGCCATCCAGGCTCTTATCTGTGTGACAGCACCAGCCCCATTAATGTGCTTCCTGTTTCTACTCTTGCTGGCACTACCTCCCGCCCCCACAAAAAAAATCCATTTTCCTGGTAACGGCCAGAACAAGCGCTTGAGCATAACTCACTCCTCTGTTTAGAGCCTCTGAAAGCTTTCTACTGAACTTGGATGAAATCCGGAGCCCTTCGGTGACTGATGAGGCCTTATTCAGTCTGGCCCCAGTCTGTTTTCTCTTACTCTCTACTCACATCTGCCACAAAGTCAGCTCACGCCAACACTTTCTGCCTCAGGACCTTTGCACTTGCTTTTCCTCTCACCTTTTGCATCTGCGGCTTATCTTTTAGGTCTCGGCTGCTGTGACCTCACTTCAAAGGGACCATCCTTGAGGATCACATGCCAAACAGGCCCTCCTTATTTCTACCCGACCCACTGCCTGCTGGCCTCCTCGTTATCACTTCTTTCAACCTGTCCCTACTCCGTTTACTGTCTTATCTGCTGCAGTAACAGCCGTTCCTGCCGGAGACTAAGCTTCATGAGGGCGAAGCGCGAGTATTAGATGCTGGTGGATGGAGCGAAGCGAGGAGAGAAGGACAGAGGGAGACAGAGAGGGAGGAAGTACCTTTAGATCTTCGTAGGTATCCGCCGAGAGCTTGGTGCTGTTCATATTCAAGCTGCAGAGACTCTTCATGGCTGTACAAGGACAGAGAGATGCCGTCACGGAATCAGTGAGACCTTCCCGCCCAGGGCAGCTGCAGGGATGGGGCAGAGAAGCCAGGGGACGGACTGCAGTGGCCCAGGCCCCTGACGAGCAAATGGGGTGGGGTGAGTGGCGTTGCAGGGGCATGGCCAGGGGCCACCAGGACAGAAGGTCAGTTTCAGGCGGGCGCTGGTCTGCGCCTATGCACTCTCCCTGCTCTCTGAGCCTCTCTCCCTTCTGGTGTCTCTCTCACTCCCTCCACTGCCTGTACCCCAAGTGTCCCCAGCACCTGCCTGCCACACCGCAGATCAGCCGCAGTGACCAGGCCTGGCCCGTCCCCCAGGGAAACTCTGCAAACTCTCCGACAGGGCTGCCCCAGACCCCAAATTCTTGAAAGCAGGTCTCAAACTGCGGTGTCGTCAGGAGTCGCTCAGCAGCGGTGTGATGCTCTGTCCCTTCCTGGGGGCACCGATCCAGCAACTGTGGGGCTCCCATGACAGTATCCAAGGAGCACATTTGTAGAGAAATGTCTCCAAACCTCATCTTTTCTGCCCTCCATGACTCCTGCCTCCTGTCCCCACCCCTCCCAAGCCATATGGAGTTTGCCAACAACCTCGCAGGAGCCACGGCCACTGCCCAGCATATCATCTCCTCGGCCACTTCGTACATATGTCTCTTTTCCACCCAGATCCGGTCACCTCCCTGGGAAGCCTTCCTCGATTCCTCCCAGCCAAGACACGGGGCGCCTGATCTTAACCAGCAGGTCAGAAACGGGAAGTGCAAATTCCCAGGCTGAGGGCAGAGCCCGATGCAGGGATTGATCCCACCACTCATGAGATCAGAATCCGAGCCAGAATCAAGAGTTGGACGCTTAACCGGCTTGGCCACCGAGGCACCCCTTCTCTTAGGGCAATGTTTCTCAAATTTCAACAATGCAGGGAATCCCCTGGGCATCTTGTTAAAATTGAATCAGCAGGTCTGGGGCAGGACCTGAGAATCTGCGCCTCTAACCCCAGGGGGTGGCTATCGCCACTGGTCAGGGCAGTTGGGCAGCAATGTCCTAGAGCACTTTTCTTGAACCTGAAGTATCTGGAGGGTACAGGTACTCATTTTCCCTTTTGCTTCTAGAATATAAGCTCTCTGAGGGCAGGGATGTTTCCCCTGCTGTGCTGTTCTTAGCACCTAGAACAGTGCCTGGCACACTGCAGGTGCTCAGCGACCCTTGGGGGATGGAGGACTATATCCCAGCACCCGGCAAGTGCATGGGGCAGTCTGTGCTTAGCTGGGGTGTGCTAATGCTTGCTCACACGCAGGCCCACCACAGGCCACCCACCCCGGCCACGCCCTCGGGACTCACAGCTGAGGGCCAGCAGGCCGGCGTCGGTGACGGGTGTCTCACACAGGTTCAGCACCTGGAGCATGGTGAGGTGTTCCGACAGGAGCCGCAGGCCGGCGTCTCCAAACTGTGGAGCAGAGACCCTCTCAGCCCTGACACTCCACCAGCCACCCCCAGGCCCCTGGGGAAATGACCTTGAGGCTGGGGTAGCAGTGCACAGACGAGGAAGGAGTCACCACCCTCCAAGCCCCAGGGGCGTTCTGGGCTGCCCTTGCTTCTCTCCAAAGACAATGCTTCTCTTGACTTGGGTTCGAGTCCAGTTTCTGCTGGTGGGATGTGGGCTGGGCAAGGGCCTCCCCAGGACTCCTGCTCTCTGTCAGGGAGGGCTGGGAACTCCATGGCTATGGCTCCAAGTGGGGGCCAGCAGCTTTTCCCCGGGCAGGCCGGTGGGATGGGGCGGGACAGGCCTGGAAAGCAGACTGCCAGGAACACCAGGTTTCTCTTCTGTCAACGAGGGTGCCTACCCATCCCAGGGACAGTGTGGGGACCACACGCCCTGCCACACGAGGGGCTCAACAGCACAAGAAATCCTGAGGACAGGCACTGAGCAGCTGTGAGCTGTGGTTGTCGTTACAACGAGGCCCACGGGCTGCCACGTGCTCTCCGGGCAGGTGCATGAGACCAGCCCACCTCTCGGCCCTGCCTCAAAGGGCTTCTAAGACTTTGCCCAGGACATCCCCGCCCCGGGGCTCAGCAACTCCACCTGCAAAATGGATTCATGAAATCCCAGACCTCCTCTGGCCATGGGAGTGGGTGCTGAGCAGGGAGGGGCTGTGGTAATCGAGAGACGGGGCCATGGGCTCTGGCCGGAGAGGCCAGCCAGGAAGTCGGGGCTTAGCAGGTGCAGTGTCGGGGTGCCTGGGGGCAGGAAGGCGGGTGCAGGGGCGGGAGGGAGCACGGAGCAGGGAGCAGGCAGGCAGCACGCACCTGAGTGGACCACAGGTTGAGCTGCTTGAGAGAAGGCAGTTTGATGAGGTGCTCCGCGCAGGCACTGGTTACGTTGGTGAAGGCCAGACTGAGGTTCTCCAGGTTCCCGAAAGAGCCGGAGCTCAGCAAACGAGCCAAGTCGGCATCCTGCAAACACACGGGCAGGTGGGCTGTCGGGAAAGGCCTCGGGCTGCCAGCAGCTCCTGGGACCCCATCATACCCTCTCCCCACCTCCTCTCCCTGCCCCGCAGAGCTCTAACTGCGGCAACAAATCCCCAGGAGGTGGGGTGATGTCGTGGCTTGGCATGTGGGGGGGGTGGTGGTGTTTGGACCGAGGGGGCTGTCAGGGAGGGAAGGGCTGCTTCCATGTCCCCGTGGGGGAGGGAGGAAGCTTCCAGCACCGTGACTCACAGCCTGAATCACCAACTGGGGTGTTCTGAGGCCACGTCGCTCCCACGTGTGTGCGTGCGTCCACGTGCGCCTGGCCAACTCACCCTCCCCCACAGCAGCTCGGGCCCCTCTCCCACCTGCGATCACCGAGGTCCCCCCTAACTCTGAGGCCTGTGTAGATCTGTGCATGTGTGAGTATTAGACCCCGAGGTCACCGAGGGGAACAGCCATTCTCCCTTCCACCTTAGTGATGGAATCCTTGAGTTTTAGCGGTCACACAGCTGCCCTAATCTCCCAGCCAGGTGTGCCCACGTGCTAAACCCGGACAACGGTGTATGGGGAGATGTCTCCAGTAGAACTTTCAGGAAAGCCCTTAAAGGGAAGGGGCATGTTCTTCTTTGCTATTCCTCCTTCTGCTGGTCTGAATGCAGACATGATGGCTAGAGTTTGAGCAGCCTTTTTGAACCATGAGGTAGAAGTCTTATGCCAAGGACAGTGGGGCAGCAGGAGATGGGACTAAGATCCGTGGAGACTTGTAAATGGGGGTAAAAAGAGGCACCAACTTCATAGTATTATTACAGCGATAAAATGAACTCATAACCCAGTACTGGTACCTAAATACTCCTTGGATGTTAGCTATTACTATTATTAACGGGTAACACGTTAACGTCGGTATCAACAATAATCTTTACCGTGCTTGGCTTCCGGCAACCCAAATCCCTCCTGGAAAAGTGGCCTGTCAAGGACTCCACCGCTGTCTGCTGCTCTCCAGCACGGAGGCCTAACCACCTTCTTCCTTCCCCCCGGCCCCACAGAAGAAGGAAACCAACTCACTGTGGACTTGGAGGGCAGTGTTAGCCTAGTGGGCCCGCCTTTCCTTTGCTGCAACAGAAACCAGACTGATTACGACCCGTTCTCTCCCCTGCACACCCCATCCTCCGTGACATCACACAGAGCCGGGTTCATTTCAGGGCAGTAGAAGGCAACATGGTGGTCTTGGTCTCGGGCCAGACCCTGAGACAAGGTTGGGGCTCAGTTGGTTTATTAGAGAGGGGATGCCAAGAAACACCAGCAGGGGAAGGGAGACAGTGAAGCCGCTTCAGGAGGGGAGTGTTAGCATATAGCTACTGCTGGGGCCTCTGGGTCAGGTCTCAGAGGTAGTCCTGTCTGCGCGGAGAGGGAGCTGGAATATTGACACACCCTCCCCATCAGCCACCGGGGGACAGCTGCTGCAGGGGGCCGGTGGCACGAGTTCGCTGCCACCCTGACGTCCAGCCCTGGCCCCTTCAAGAAGGGCCTGAGGGACACGGGTGACATACAGGGAGGGCGACAGTGACTGGCGTGCAGGACTCTGGGGGTGAGGACGTGGCACATATGTGCCCGACTTCTCTGGGCCTGGAGGAGGACTCACTGGAACAGCGGCCCATGTAGGTGCGGTGGTCCTGCGCTCTGCCCTGGTGCACCCAAGCAGAGCCCTGCCCGGCCCAGCTCTGGAGCCACGGAGCCGGGCTGTGGCCTTACCAGCTCCTTGAGTTCCCGCTGCCGGTCACATAGCTGCTCGTACATGCGCTTGCCCACACCCGTGCTCTCCAGGGTCGAGATGATCTGCAGCTGGGTGTCGTTGTTGTCAATGATGTTGTACTCCAGCATCAGGCACAGGATCTGCCGGGAGGAGCGGGAGGCACCTTACAGCCTGTCCGAGACTCCGGGCAGGGCTGCCCTCTACAGGCACAGGGGGCCAAACCCTCAGCCTGGCCCAGCAGCCCCACAGACCGGGGGACAGGGTTCTGACAGATAAGCTCGGCGTGCTCTATGCTCCCCAAAATATCATCCTAAAAACGAGCAACCATGCTCTCCCCTCTCTGCATTTCTGGCTGTGTGATACTGGGCAAATCACTAGCCACAGCTTCCCATCCATACAATGGAAACATTCGCACACACCCAGCTGAGCAGAGAGCAGGCCCTCGGCAAACGCACAAAGAAAGGATGCACGCTAGGCCCTGAAGGGTTGGTAGAAAGCCCGAAAGACAGGACACCTCTTTCCATCCCTAGTCCCCCGCCCTGTTTGCCTACCCCGCGGCTGGTGCTCAAGACATGGTCACTGAGTTGTTGGGGGGAGACACCGGGCACATCCCCCCTCCTGGAGCTTCAGGCGACTGCACAGGTCACTCTGCTGCCAGCGCTCCTTCCCAGGGGCCCGGGCCTCACACGCAAGCAGCCCTGCTTCCAGATTCCCTTTCCCGTGACTCCACCCCTTCCAAGGACAGCCTGCCTGGCCCAGGTCTTCACAGCACGGCTCACCTGCCTCCTGGCTCCCCCCGTCCCTGCAGGTCTCTGGCACAAGCACGGGGACGAACTTCCAAGATCCTTACCAGGGCCTCTGAGTGCCTCATGGGCTCTCCGGGTGCATCCACCCAAATCCCTGACCTGCCCTCGACTCAGCCATGCTGGCCTCCTCCCTGTTCTCACACCTCCCCCTGCCGTAGGGCCTGGCCTGGACACTCTGCTCGCGCCTTCTGGGGAACTCCTTGCCCCCACATCTCACCACAAGGCTCACTGGCAGGGAAGCAGCTCTGGGGCTCAAATCCTTGGGATGTTCGTCCCGCTAAGCGGTGTTCTCAGCCCCAGCCCTTGACTATGGGCTGGCGCTTGCCCCGGGCAGAACGTGGCCCAGTGACACCGGCTGACGTGGGAGGTGCGTGAGGAAGACGATGCGGCGTCTGCCTGTCTGCCCTGGGACAGCGGCTCTGGGGGCCTCGGGCTCCTGGGGACTTTGGGAGGAGACAGAGAGGGACTGGGCCAGGGGCGTGCTCCTGGTGAGTGGGGAGGCTGTGGTGTGGGGAGAGGCCTGGGGTCCCAGGTGCTCCGGCCTGCTCACCAGAGACCAGAGCAGGAGCCTGGCCGCCAAGCCCGGTAACCCCGAGACCCGTGAGCCAAACACATGAGCATGATCGTTTGAAGCCCGGCTGGGCTGGTCTGTTACAGAAACAGAAAAACAGAACAGAAACCTCCGCTGACCCCTCAGGCCCGTAAGGTCAACAGGGTCATAAGGAGAACAAGCGAGAGGGTAAGTCATGTGAGGGGGGCTGCACGCTCCCGCGAGGCTCAGCACAGGCCACGGCTGCCCCTGCCTCGTCGGCCGCTGTGCTCCCAGCTGCCCTAAGCTCTGGGCCCCCGCAAGGCACTCGGTCCACAAGGACCAAGGCCCAGACGGGACGGCACTGTGCCGGGGGCGCAGGCCAGCTGCTTACCTCCACCATGGTCTGGTTCCCCCTCAGCGCCAGGAGCATGCAGGGGCCCAGCTTGTTTTCCGCCAGGGAGAGCAGGAATTTTTTGGTCTTGTAACAGGAGCCCATGAGGATGTGCACCTGTGAGGAGAGACGGCCTGTGTGACGAGGAGGGGCCACCAAGGCGCTGTGGCCCGAGATGCCTGCTTCCGGGGTGCCAGGAGGATTCCAAAACCAGAAGGCCCGCCCACCTCCTGCGCGGACACTAGATCTGAAATGATCATCGGACCCCTCCCTGCAGGGGGATTCAGAAGACCCCCCCAAACATATGCTCCAACACAGATGAGCCCCAACAACGCGGGGCTGAGTAAGTCGATCATAAAGGACAAGGCCGGTAGGATTCCACACACGTGAGGCACCTGGAGCGTCAGCCTTGGGGGCAGGAAGTAGACTGGGGATTGCCAGGGCGGGGGACGGGGGTTAGCATTTGGGGGTACACTGCCACCACACGCAGGACAGAGAAAGGCAGGAGCTCCGCCTCCCCCTTCCCAAACCCTCTGGGAGCTCCAAGGGCTGCTGAATGACCGCCCGAGGGCAGGGGACCCCAAACAACAGGGCCGGGGCCCAAACACTTCGTGTGCTCTCTCCCCAGACTTCGTGCGACAGCAAATGCCCTTCCCTGGTTAGAAACGGCAGCCTAATCAAGGGGACCTCTTCCGCGCCCTGCATCACCATGGAAACGAGGCGCTGCCATCCCAGGGGCTGTCTGCTTCCCTTTCCATGTATATTTTTTCCGCTCCGTCGTTAACAACTCTGGCACACAGACGCAATCTCTCGGGCGGGGAAGCTGCCAGCTCCCCGACTTTTCTTGCACACTGAGTCCCCGCATCGAGGGGTGGGGGACCGCTGGCTGTTGCCACGGTGACGCTGTGACATCAGGGAGCCGTCATGAGAGGTGGGGGGTGCAGGCAGGCAGTGGCCAGGGATGCACAGGGCACTCGAGAGGGGCCTGTTGGGCCACAGGTGAGGAGTGGAGGGCCCGTGCGTAAGGAAGGGATCTAAAAATTAAGTCCCTTTCAGGAAAGGCTCCAGAGGCAGCGGGGCTCTGCTGTCACTGCGGAGAGCTCCGTGAGCGGCTGCCCCGCCGGACGGGTGGCCCGGCAGAGAGACAAGACCAACCACAGCCACTCGAGTGCTAGGCCCTGGCCTGGCGCCCGTGTCCACAACAAGGCTCTGGACAGCGTGGGCTTAGGTCAAGGAGGAACGTGGAGGCCGGAGGCCTGTGTGACCTCGGGCAGGCCACCGCACTCCCCGGTCTGCTTCAGCACAGACGTGCTTCGGAGGAAAGGCTGACGATGAAGAAACAGTGCACATGAGCTGTCCGGCCCGAGGAAGGTACTGGAAGTCGCCAGGGGTGCAGTTACTGGTTTGGTGACCCCAGGTCACTCCTCTCCAAGGTGAGACGACCATCCTGACCTTGGCCTCTGTCGGCAGAGCCTGTGCGGCTGCAGTACCTCCTGGAACCCTGGTGCACACCAAGCTGGCCCGAGGACGCTGGGCGCTTGGGCGGGGAGCACCTCGGGCTTCAGCACCTTGTCTGCAAGGTGCAGTGACAGTGAGCGTCACCTCCTCACGGAGCTGAGCGGGACTGTGTGAGAGCAGGAGTTTCTAGCCCTTGGCTGGGCGCCTGCTCAGGTGAGAGACAGCACGGGACACCTGTGGCCGTCACCTTACTACATCTTCAGCTTCGACGCAGCCTGGAAATTCCCAGGCTGGCCACCACGGCCGGATTGGGGCAGCTCCGGCCTCTCGAGCAGAGGCAAACCCAGGGCCCGCCCGCCGCGCCCAGTGAGGGGTCCCGCCCCACATACCATGCTGGCGAACAGCTCCCCGTCATCGTCGCACGCCACCCCTCCCGGGCTGTAGAGCTGGAACCAGCCGTCTTTGCCGGCCCGCACGCTCAGCAGGCACGAGTGCACCTGTGGCAGACGAGGGGCACAGCGGTTAGCCCCCGAGGGCCCAAAGGAGACAGGTCAATGGTAAAGGCTCAGACAAGTCCCGCAGTAAAGAAACCTGTTTCACTTCAAGCCCAGCGACTCCCACTTAAATACCATGGAAGGTTTTTTGGGGGAAAAGTGTGGTATCCACACACTGGAGAACTCCAGAAATACACCTTCAGCTCCGACGTAGGAAGGGCCAGGCCTGGCTTGGTTAGTCGCCCTGAACAAAAGCAAGTCTGAGGCCAAATAAGGGGGGAGAGAGGCTCTAAGCAACAGCTCAGACTCATCCCCTCTCCTCCTCTGCCCTTCTTGGGGGTCGGGCGAGCTCTTTTTTCTCCCTTCTCCTTCTGCACCTCGAAATCCTCTCTCTGGCGTTCTGCCCTCAGCTCCCTGCCATCCTCTGTCCTGCTCGCCTCTGCTCGGCTGGAGCTCTGCACCTCCTTCGGAGTCTGGGCCTCTCCCTGGAAGGCTCTCGGACCCGGGCGGGACAGTTTCATGCACAAGCACGGCTCTGTCTGTGGGTCTCAACCGCCTTCCCAGAGTTCCGCGTGTCAGTGTGTGGGCGGGCACGTGTGCGCGAGTGTGCAAACACATGTGCGTGCATGTGTCTGGAAGGAACTCCACATCCACCCCGGCCCCTCCTATCACTGCAGGGAGAGAGAGAGAGAGACAAAGGCCTTTGTTTCTTCCCCTCCTCCCTGTCCTCAGAAGGGAGCTGAGAGATGTGTCCGATCATTTCCTTCAGGACTGAAGGACAATTCGCTGCCGAAAGTCACTCACTCGCAGGTTGTAGCTGATCCCAACCCACACACAAGTAAACAGAGAAGGAGGTGGTGGGGCTTTGCTTTTTCCCTTAGAGTTGGAAGAATACCAAATGGTAATTCGTCTGCTTCAAAGAAATAAGGAATCAAGAATACGGAACGCTATTCAGCAAATACAAACGATTTGTAGCTGTGGCTTCTTCCAGAGGGAGACGGTGGGAGCGGACTCAAGACGGAGAAACAGAAACCAAGGGAGAGGCGCACGGGGGCCTGGAGCGAGGCCCGGCGAGGGGCGCGCTGCGGACAGGGCGTCCCCCGCAAACCTGGCCCTTTGCTCACCAGTTCCCCGGGGCCTTGCGGATGGTACCGAGCTCTTGGAACGCTCCCTGCCAGCACCTGGCTCTGCCTCTCCGCTCTGGGAAGCAGCTGGGACCACTCTTATTCTTCAGCTTCAAAGTCTGTGTTTGAACTAGAGGCTCACTTTCCAAGGGAATTCGGAGAATCCGTCTTCACACACAGTGAAGGAAGGACAGTTTAGACCAGCACTGTTTCCGGCCACTTAGAAACTCCCTATCGGCCATTTTTGCTTTTTCCCACTGCACCTGAGGACCACCTTGGAAATCAGGGTTTAGAATCAAGGTGTTTTAGAACCTGATCCTTCTAGAACAGCTTTACCGTGGGGCCTGAGGAGAGGATATTCCGGCTCCACCAAGGAGAAGAAATCATTCCCTCCTCTGCTCATCCTCAACCTCCCGCTTTGCTGGGGGCACATGTGTCCTGGTCTGTCCCCATCTGGAGGCCAGATCCCCTCACATCCCAGGACCCGTGCCTGGCTGCGAGCTCCACGGGGCAAGGCCAGCAGCCAGCTCATTCCCGCAGCCCCGTCTGGCCCCGTGTGTCCGCCGCAGAGCCAGGCACTCAACTGGCTCCGGAGCCTCACTCCCTGGGTTTGGATCCGGCCTGGGCCAGGTACTAGCTGTGTGACGTGGGGAGGTCCCTCAGTTTCAGGTTTCTCCACTCGAAGGGGAGGGTACTTCCGACGTAAACGGGGGTGATGTGATGACAGGACCTACTCGTGCTTGTGGGGGGATTCAAGGAGAAAACGCGCATGTCCAACACACGGTGAGCACCAAAGCGAGACCAGCTGTCATCCGCGGATAGAGCGGACGGAGGACGCCGGGCCACCTGAGTGCCTGCTCACACAGCCTCTGGGGTGGGGGGAGGGGGAGCTGAGCTCTCCCTGAAGCCCAGATACTGGAGGGACACAGTGCCCCCTCAGGGAGGCCTCCACCATGCTTGGGAAAGGAAAGCCGGCTCAGATCCCTGCTCCGATGCCTTTCCCAGCTTGCTGACGCTCAGAACGGTGGCCTACAGAGGATCTGCCGCTATCCCGGAGTGGGCTGGGAACCCCTGGCCAGCCTGGCCCTAAGACAAGAACTGTGCCCCCAGAAGAAACAGCCCATCGGTGGGCAACCACCTCTGGCTAGCCTGAGTTTCTCAGGAAGGATTGACAACACGGGCCGGGCACCCCCATCACAAGGGGGTGGCTGTGTTCATGCACAAGGCAAGGAGCCTTTGTCAACTGTTCTGAATGCCCATGGGAGACAAGGAGGCCCTGACAGAAGGCTACAGAAGGCTTGGAGAGGCTCACAGGTGTCCTGCCATAGCCCCAGCAGGGTGCCTTTGAGGGCGTGAGGGAGGCCTCACCTCTTGTCGTGGGTCTTCTGCAAACCTCTGGATCACGTACTTGAGTTCCCTGAAAGAGACGGGGCAGCAGCAGAGTCATTCCGAGGGTCCAGGCTTGCGTGGACCACGGTCGGGGCTGAGGAGAGGGCTGGGCCGGGGAACCTAGCAGAGCTGGCCGGGGTCAGGAAATGCCCGGACGCGCCTGGACAGGTGGTGCAGGGCTTCCAAGAGGAGCCACAGCTGCCTTCCAGAATGCCCGTGACCGAGAAGGGGCCAGAAGGAGGGCTGGCCGCGGGGGATGGCCTCGGGAGACAGGGCGCTCGCACTGGAAGGAGGGAACCAGGGTGTTGCCCCAATACTCACTTGGTGAACTTCTCATGTGCAAGAGCCCTGCAACGGAAAGAGCGGGAAAAGTGCCGTTAGTGGGGGGGGGGGGGGCTTTTGAAACCCACCACGATCCCAAGATCGTCCTCTGGGGATGGTGAGGCTCTGTCTGATCCGAAGAATGCGGAGGAGGCTGACAATGAAACATGGACATTTTGTCCCTCCTTGAAACCACACAACAAAGGCCTCTGATGAGGCAAAGATGGTAGGGAGGGGACGAGACAGAGCCCCCGGGTACCGGGGCCCGCGCCTGCGGCCGGCAGCGGCACGGAGCGGATCGGCCGTGACCCAGGTGTGCCTGGTAATTGTTCCTCCGCGAAGGCACGACCGCGCTAATTACTGCTGTACATCGGGGGGCGTTCGGGGACCATTCTCCAAGTGAATTGCATCATGGGCCCACTGTCACGTGTGTCCCCGGGGCCATGGGGACAGCAAATGCAGCCAATGACGCCACTGCTCTTTGGAGACAGCCGTGGCTCTCAGGAGTCAGATTTCTCGGGTCTTGAGTCCTGGGGGCCCCAGGGGGAGGCCAGGCCAGCAAATGGGGCAATTACCGGGTGTAATGTCCCCCTTGGAGAGCTGCATTTCATAAACACCGGCTCGTTAATCGGCTCCTGAGGGAGCCCCAAGCCGCCTCCCCAGGCCTGGTTTCTCCACATCTGTCAAAACAGAGGCCTGGAGGCATTTTAGGGCCTGGTTCCTCAGACAAAGGCTTCTCCTCAGGCCATTATCGGCCACAGAGTTTTCTCTCTATTTTCCTCGGGTAAATTCAGTATTGAGGTAAGGGCCGGCAACAGAGAGACAGAGGGCCCATTCCTGGCCCAGCCTGCCGGGGAACACGAGCTCATAACGGTAACGGGCGCAGTGAGAGTGCGTTCAGGGCATCGCGGGATGGCACAGACGGTCGTTCTGTGGGCATCAGCCTCTGACTTCACTGTGGCTGTGGCAGAGAGCGCAGGCAGGCAGTCCTGTCCCATGAGAGGCTTGATCAAAATCGCTCACTTCTCTGCAGGAAGGCGCACGGTGGGGAGGGCTTTGCCGGCCTTCCTAGCTCACTGAATCCTTGTAATGCTGCGGTGAGGTCATCTCCCCAGTTTTCGGAGTCAGGGGTGGTGGTGCCTCCCTGGGGGTCCCACAGCGGAAGACCAACCTCTCCCTCTCCCACCGCTGTCCATGGTATTCCCCGGGTGACCCGTGGACGACTGAGGTCAGAAACCGGGGTGGGACTTACTCTTTGGGGAATGGAATGGGTTGAAGCAAGCTGGCCAGGGACGGTCTCCAGTCATCATAGTCGGACCTAGAAAGAGGGGGGCGACAGTCAGGTTCGGACTGGAGAAAGAGAGGTTTACTGTGTGCTGTCATGGAGGGGCCCCCAACGGGGCCGGGGTCTGGCAGAGAAGCCCACGGTACTAACTCTGCTGCAGCCGCCACCTGCTTCCAGGGAGCTGGGGAGACAAGCAGCCGGTGTCTCCAGGCCTGATGGGCAGACCTCATCGCGAGGCTTCCTCACGGCGACCGAAGGGGCCCACCCTCCAGCTCCCTGGGGTTTGATCCCACCCCACGTCTGCACCCAGGTCACCAGGTCGTTGCTCCTTCTGACTTTTGAATCAGCGGGTTGAAATCCTACCCCCAGAACCTTAGACTGTGTCTGTGTTTGGAGACGCAGATGCCATGGAGGTAAAGTAGGCTACAGGGTGCAGGGGTCCTAACCCAGTGTGATTCCGTCCCAATGCGGCGAGGAGACCAGGACACACACTAACAGAGGAAGAGGACCCTGTGAGGACCGGGGAAGAAGGCAGCTCGCCGCAGGCCCAGGAGAGATGCCCCAGAGGAAACCGACCCCGCCCACACCGGGATTTCACACTCCCAGCTTCCAGAACTGCCAGCAAATAAATTTCTGTTGCCAAAGTCACCCGGTCTGTATAATTTTGCTGCGGCCACCTGAGCTGCCTAGCAGAGGCGGCTTCTGCTGGGGATGCAAAGGCATTCTCATCTTCGACCAGAACAGAGGGGGAGATGTATAGACGGATTCATAAAAAATAAAAGTTACATGCCACTTATTTGCAGTCTGGGTCAACCCGCCCTATTTATGAGATGCTTCTCCTCCTATGTCCAGATAACAGCGTTTTAACCAAACAGTCCCTGCAAATGACAATAATAGCCATGGGGAGAATAATCCTAATGGAACAAAACCTAGTAGCTGGGACAGAGCTGCGCAACGCCCGGGCTTTGGCTCTGTTCGCTTACTCTTCACACTGAAGTAACTAAGATCGGCTTCACTCAATAGATAGGGAAACCGAGGCACAGAGAAGTCAACTGTGCAAGCTACCACAGCCGTGGCGGGTGACGAATCCAATCCAGGCTTGACTCTCACTGGCTCTGACGGACGGCCATGGAGGCCTCCGGTGGGACCAGGCACTAGAGGGTCCTGCCCACACCCTGGCCTGGGACAGACCGTTCGAGAACAGGGACACTGGCATGAACGACTACGAGAGCCGCACCGTGCTGAGCCCCCTGCGTGCCGGGGCCGCTGAGACCACCAGAGCGGACTGACCACCTTGAGTCTGTTACAGGCCAGGTGACCGCAGGGCTGTGCTGCAGAAAGAGGTCCCAGGAAGGGAAGTGACAGCTCCCAGGGGCTGCTGTGCCATCGGCAGGGCCCCCATCCTGCCCCCAAGGAGGAGCCAGGAGGGGCAAGGGCAGGAACACGTGAGGCACGGCAGCGCCTCAGCCTGCAGACAGACGGGCCTTGACCAGGCACTAGAACACTCACACGTGCCCCTGTAAAAACCCCCAGATGCCCCACGAGGCCCCGAATTCTGACAACCCATTCTGCAGGAGGAAAACAAGGCCCACCAGTGTTTCATATTTGTACAAATCACCAGCTGGTCCTCTGAATTTGACCTCGGGGGCTTCTGGGGCCGTGACCTCTTCTTGCCCCACCCAGTGCCTATACTGGGTACGGCCCCAGATCTGGGTTCCCCGATGTCTCTGGTTTGGGGGATTGTGTTGGAAAGCGAACCCAGAGGTAGCCAGTTCTCACTGACTGCCCGACGCCAGCCAGGTACCTCTGCAGTCCCAGTGCTTTAACCCTACCCAGCAGGGAGGCCACCGCAGCGGCCCTTCCTACGCTGAAGACTTCCGGGTGCCCAGGTGTGTACACACCCTGCCCGCTGCAGCCCCGGGAGGCGCCGCGCCTTATCTCTGCACCTGTTGGGCTGGGCACCGGGCCAGGCAGGTGGCTGGCTCCCGGAAGAGGCCTGTTGAGCGGCAGCCCCAGCACATGTCAGAGAGACGCAGCCAGGGCCTGGCGCTCACTCCCAAGTGGAAGGGGATGTTGACAAGTGGTAGAGCGTGTGTCCTCAGCTGCGCACTCGAGCGTGCCGTCTGACCTGGATCCTGCCTTGGTTTGGGCAGAGGCTGGGTTCTGGCAGAAGCAGGTATCTGAACCCTTCATTCCAAGGGTCTCTGTTTGGGGGGAGGGGGGCTACAGTCGGACCTCTACTGATACCTGGCGTTGTCCACAGGAGGGGCCCGATGGGCCTGGACTGGCCAGGGCAGGGAAAGGATCCAAACCCGAATTAGGGGCCTGTGGCCCTGGGGCTCTTTTCCACTTAGGATCTGGTGTTTCTCAAGCTTCTAACCACCATCTGCAGGTGCTCCTCTGCACCCCCGGCCTGAGGAGCTTTCTCGACGTGGGTCCCTCATGGTCCTCCCAATATGCTGTGTATCTGTTTACAGGCCACATGTCTCTACACCAAAAGACAGTCGAGACCTTCTGATCCCCAGGAACCAGTAGGCGCCCCCGCCGACAACGTACCGTTTACACAGCCCTCTGGTGACAGCCCTTTCCTGCCCCACCTTCCTGCAGACACACCAGTGAGAAAGTGGCAGCCTTCAGAAGCCAGCTCCCGCTGCGGGAAAGAATTCCCAGAGGTGTCTGGGGGCCTGACCGAGGTCCTAACGGTGTCGGCTGTGCAGGTCAGCTAAGCACTCGTGAGGTTGCGCTCTAGGCACAAACTTGCTGGTGGACGCCTCAGGACTGGCACTCAAGGGCATCACACCTGCCTCACAGGGGACACTGAGGCCCCACCTGTGTTCAGACATCTGGGAAGCGGGGAGCCAGGATCCGAAGCCAAGTGCCAGGTGGCCGGGCCCAGAGAGCCCACAGGCCCGTCTGCTGCACATCAGGATACGAAGACCCCTTGTGACCCCATACCTGTGGGCTGCTTTTTGGGGGGCGTGAGTCACTGATTTTTGTGGCAAGCTTGTCTTCTCTCTAAACCCCGACCCACAACAGCCCTCACCTGTCTGACTCCAGCAAATCTAAAATTTTCCAGCAAATGGTTTCCTGCAAATCTAGAAGTAACAGGAGCGAACTCGATAGACAGAGCTCGTTATGAACAGGGGCTATTCCAAACGCACACGGGGACCCGCTCCGGGACCTTCCGAGAAACCTGCTGAGCTGGACGCGCTGGCCATCCCCATTCTACAGATGGGAAAACTCTCAGGGTGAGCGCTGGCCCAGGGTCACACAGCCAGGAGGAGCTGGGGCGGGAACCCAGGAACCGGTGTCTGCGGTCCTATTCACTCAACAGCATGACGTCACATTTCCTGCTCCCGCCTGCACAGGAGGCCACCTCCCTCTGTTGAAAAAGGCACTTACTAGTTTCTCTTGGCTTTAAAAGAACAAAACACATTCCGTGTAGAAATGCCATTAAGTACAGCAAACTCTGAGGGGACTTTAAAGCACTCATCAGTGGCTGTCAGAAGGCACGGAGCTGGGGCTGTGACAGGCACATGCTGGCCTTCAGGACCGCGGCACGGCCTGGCCTGAGTTCACTCCTGAGCAGAAGGGGACATCGACGAGCCCAGTCTGTAGAAGAGCGCGGGTCGTCTGCATTCCCTGGGTACTAAGCTCGGGCTCCCCGGCCTCGAGCTCGGCCTCCTCCTTCTTGGCAGCTCACATAGGACTGCGAATGGGGGACACAGGCACGAAGTGGAAGAGGACAGTGGACCTCCTTTCCTGCCTCAGCCGGGCCCAGTTTCAAGTCGGCAGTCAGCTCCTGGTCCTGCTCCCAATGCCCGGGCTGACCGGTCTGGGGTGCACAGGTATGCTGGGCAGAGGGTGGGTCCCCAGCGGCTAGCCAAGCCCAAGAGACGGGGTGTGGGACGCCGGTGGCCAGCAGAACACCTGCCATGAGCATGTGGAGAGCGGTGCCAGCCGCAGGGCTGCTGGACCAGGCTGGCCTGGGACGGAAGAGGGATGGTGATGAGGTGGGGGAGGCCTGCCCGCCCAGCTCCAGGGCAGGAGGGGGCCAGGCCTTCCCTGTGCTCATGGAGGAAAGGGAGCTAAGGTCCCCTGAGTATCCCAAAGGCCTCTGATGAGCTGCAGGCATCCGCCACCTGACATGCAGTCCTCCCATGAATAGGGCTAGCTGGCTCTAGAACTTCCTCGACTGCCCAGTGAGGTCAGGGGAGCTGCCCAAGGTCACAGAGCTAATCGAGGGCAAGCTGGTCTTGGTGAGCATGAGGCCCAGGTCTTCAACCTCACACGCACTTCACGGGGGGTTCAGAAGCCAGACGGCTGAGAACTGCCTTTCTGCTGCTGTGGTGGGCGTGGGTAACACCGGAGACAACCTGGGCAGGTGAGGGGGTGGACACAGGAAATGGGGACAGGGTGGTTCCTAGGGCCTGGGGCAGCTAGACGCTGCTTTGGCACGGCAGACACACAATGTGCGCCCGGCGGAACCGTGAGCCAACTTGACAGCTGCTGCCTGAACCAGGGTTCTAAGCCGTCCCGGGGACAAGTCGCTTCCTCCCAGCACCTGGTTTCCTCCTGACTTCCAGCACTTCTGCATGGTGCCGGGGCGGGGGGAAAGCCCATCCTACCCACAGAACGGCAGCTGACGCCCTGGGCAGAGGGCAGGTGCGCTGTGCGAGCCTTGAGAAGCCACAGGTCCCCAGCACACTGGCCTGGGTCGGGCAGGCCGGGCCCTGACAGCTCTCCCACACCAGCACTCAACCCGAACCCCAGGCCTCTCAGGCCACCAGCCAGAGGGTACAAAGCGGTGGCCCCTGGGATGGGAGGTGTCAGACTCCAGCAGTGCACTGGGACTTGTCCTGTCCCTCCGGCCCAGCCACCCTCCCTCTCCAACTCTCAGCCCTTGAAAGCTGTTTCAGCCGTTCCTAGTGGGACAGCGTTTCCAAGCCCCTGAACAATCCCCGCAGCTCCCGGCACCAAGCCTCCGTGTTCACGGGCGCGGCATCCGGCCGGAACAGTTCCTGACTGAGCAGTGCTGTCCTGGGCGACGCA